>NC_138977.1:57801937-59142006 GCF_964341445.2 Mesoplodon mirus | reverse complement strand
TTCCCAGATGTGCTCCCCACACTCCCCATACCCTCTGCTTCTCCCTATCTTCTCCCATCTGCTGTGAATCCACTCCACGAAGCCCAGAATTAGGAAAGATACAGGTTCATTCCCAAGAGACATCAGTACCCTGCCGTTTGCTGACGCTAGGGGCCCCAAAGGCCTTCAAGACCAAGGCAGGCCACTCTCCTCATCCAATCCCGAGGATCAACCCCAAAGCACTAAAACTATTGAGATAAACCCAGCTCCACCTGCGCCTTCATTCAAGGGGGAGGCACAGGCCTTTTCATTTCTGACAACTCTAGAACAGTGGTTCTCAATGTGTGGGCCTCACACTAGCAATATTGGTACCACTTGGAAACATCTTTAAAATGCAAACTCTCCAGCCTTACCCAAGACCTACTGAATCAGAAACTCTGGGGATGGGGCCCAGCAATCATGTTTTAACAAGCCTTCCAGGTGATTCTAATGTATGTTAAAGGCTTGAGAACCACAGTTCTAGAAGCAGCAGCAAGATCAGGGCCGTATAAAAACCTTCACACCGAGCCTTAGCTGGACTGTCAGACGTGCCTGCTGACTGCTGCCGTGTCTCCTCAAGGCCTAGCAGAACCCTTGGGGGACACATCTCCACTCACGCAACTCCAGACCAAAGCAGGCCTCCAGTGAGGGGTTAAAGAGATCTATGTGAAGCCAGTAACCCCCCTTGGCCCATGGCCATGGGTAAGGAGTACTGGCCTGGACTGGGAGGTGGCCATACCTGGCTGGGTCTGGAGGGGACTCCTGACTCTAGGAGAGCCATGATCTAGGGAACACATGCACACTGGTGACTGATGAAGATGAAGGTCTGATTGAAGGCTTGGACTGCCGGACTTGGTATCCTGATTGCAGGGCTGAAGGTTGCCTCTCCAGGTGATGTGCTTGCTTTGGGCTGGGAGAAGATAACTGACCTGTGACTGGCTATGCCTCTCTGACTTGGGTTTGAGTTAAGGGCTGTGTGGGAACTCTCAGAGCCAGCCTGACCTCAGCGTGGTGTTATCTAGTGGCCAGAGCTCAGGGTGGGAGGCTGCTGGCCTGGGTATACATCCTGGATCCTGCCTCTGCCAGCACTCTGCCCCCACCCCCTTCCTGCTTCAATTGGACAGGGCCTGGCAACCTTCCCCAGGGGAAGAAGTTCTCGGGCAGTCCTGACAGAGGAGAGAGCGTAGATCTGGTGCTCAGCCCAGCAGCCTAGTTGGGGCCTCCTGACACTTAGGTGGAAAGAACTGGTGGGAGGAGAAGTCCTCGGGGCACAGCTGTGCACAGTTTCCACCTGACAAAGAGTGGAATCGGGAGGAGAAGGGAACCTGAAGCTTGGGCCAGCACCTGTGGCCTGGGCTGGATGGGAACCTGATGCTGGCCTTGGAGTGTGGCTGGAACAGATGCCCCATGATGGAGGGAGTGGCTGCTGAGTGCAGTACCTGGTCATCCCTGGACTCCAGGTGCTTGGGGAAGACTAATCTCCTATGGAGGCCTGGGCTTGAGTTACTGAGCTGGGCAGACCCTGGGTGGTTGGCTGGGGAAAGAGGCAGAGTCTTTGCCTTAGTGGGTGAAATGAGACTGATGCCCCCAGGTCCTGCATCTCTGCTCTTGGGAGGGCTGCCTTGAGCTGCTGCTTCAGATGTCCAGGTAATGTAACAGGCAGGACCCAGAGAAGGACACTGCTGCACTTGGATCACATGCTTTGGGCCTGGCTGTTAGACCTGAGGGCCTTCTTTGAGCAGGGCTGGGTTTTGGGAAGGAGACAAGGGGCTCTGAATAACTGCCTGCCTTGCTAGGGAGCCAATGGCCAGGTGGTCGTGAAATCCCCTAGCAGCCTCTGTTTCACCTGAAACCCTGGGGTCTGTCGGGAGAATCTCAACCTAGCATCAGTCTGGCTTGGTCTGTGGCTCAGGAAGGAGCCAATGGGTGAAAGCTCGGTGCCTGTGTGCTTGACACGAAGGGCCCTGCAGAGGCCCAGGTCCTGCGTGCAGGCCTCCTGTGCGGGACCCCCAGTCTTGCACAACCTGCTATTCCAAAATCCAGGTAGGCAGAACCTTCTTATTCTGCCTTCAGGTGCCACCTGGGGAAAACGAGCTTGTGGCCAGGGGGGCCCCGAAGCTTGGAAGCCTGTACTAGTGGCCTGAAGGTTTCCTTATGTCTGGGCTGAAGCCAGGAAACATCACCTCAGCTGGATACACTCAAGACCTGCTCAGACAGCTTCTTAAGCTGTGGCTCCCAGTGAAGGAACTAGAACCAGAGGGCCTGGCAGAGGGGAGACCAGGCCACAGGATCCCTCGTGCGGATGCCTTATTGTTGCCTTAGCAATGCTCTGTCACTGCCCTGGGCCATGCTGTTCGTATATGCCTCCTTGGCAGGAGAGCCCTCAAACACCAGGTGGGGTTCTCTGTCCCTTACCCCAATTGTCCCCAGCACAGAGCAGGCCCTCTGACTTTGGGGAAGTTGTAAATGGCTCTAGATTCCCTGGGCATAACGTGAACCAGCTGTGGCTGGGTGGGAAAGGACTTGGGAAGGCTCACAAGCTGGGCTGACGGTCTTAAGCAGAACTTAGGTGACCTGGCCCCCTCCAACCAGTGAGCCGTGTGGCGTGAACACATCCTTCTCACTACCCCACTGGGCCTCCGAGGTTCCCTCATCCATGCAGTGGGATCCTGGCTCTACGACGGGTACCAGTGCCAAGGATGAACAGGATGGGTCCTACTCTGCCTTGAGGCCTTTAGTCTAGCAGGAGAGGCTCCTGTGAGGAGAGACCAGATACTGGCTGATCCCTGGGGGAGGGAGGGCCAACGTGGCCCTGCCTCACCGAGTGGGGAGGGGGTGGGTAGTAGTAGGAATACAGGCCGCAGGTGAGAAAAAGGTCTTTTCTCCATCACAGCAATGCAGGATGTTACTGTCCCCCTCTTTGAGGAGAGGCCAGGCCATGGTAGATATGAGACTGAGGGCTGAGGTCAAGCTGAGGAGGCTGGAGTCGCTCTCCCTTGAGCAAGAACTAAGGGCTACGAGAATGGGTGGACCGTACGTGTAAAGGACAAGATACCATGACAGGCTGGAGTGGGGCTTCCACCAAACTAAGTGGAAGCAGCTGGTCAAACGGTATGGAGTGTTGTGCAGCCACCCCTCCCCAGCTGGCTGTGGAGCAGCCTCAGTTGGGCTGCCTTGTCCCTTCCAGGTCTCTGGCCAGCAGCTAGGGCCCCGAGGGCCGGGAGGGAAGCAATTCTGGCGCCACCACCTCCTGTCATCTCTGCAGCTGTGACAAGGAGTTGGGGTGCTCCTATCATAGCCCAGGACAAGCTGCTCGGACCATTGTGTGGTTGTGATGGGCCCTCGCTCAGGGGTCTGGATGCTGTCCCCGCTGCAGAGGCAGGGTCCCCAGCTTTCCCTCTGTACTTGGAGAGCCACCCTCCTAGCTCCCTTCTCTGGAAGGCCACCTCCTCAGAGCCTGGCCTCACTCCTCTACCCACACTCACTGTAGAGTGAGTGTGACTCTGGTCTGATGTGACATGGCTTCCTCTAGCTTCTGACTCTAGTCTAAGAAGACTCTGAAGTGTAAGACTATCAGAGCCGACTCTTGTAGAGCTTGGTTTCCTTACCTCTCCCTTCTCTGTGGGCTTCATCATTCTGTCCTCAATATCTCTAGACCTTGAGAGTTCCCTTCAGACATTACTGTCTCTAAGACTCCTTCGTCATAGCCATTGGTTTGTCCAACTTCCACATCTTGGCTTTTTTTTTTTTAACCTACTTTTGACCTTTCCTTCTGAGACGTTTTTCAATCCAGACTCCAAATAAGTTTGCTTGTTCCTTAGCTAAGTCTAGTCTCTTAGACATAGCCTTCATTTTAACTATCTTCATGCCTAGTTGAACACTTAATAGAACAGACCAAAGACTTTAAGGGTATTGTTTCTACCTCTGCAACCTGATGCAGTTAACTGTCTTGAAATAGTTGCATTCCTGACGTCTCACTTGGCTTGAGCTCATCATTCCTGGGGGTATTGGCTATTTCCAGCAAAACCTATGCAGGGAGGCCAGACACCAGTCCTCAAAGGGCTCAATGAGCTCAGGGTGGGAGGGAAGATGAGCTCTAAGGTGAAGCACTTGGGTGCTGAGAAAGCAGCTAATCACACTTGACTCCACAAAAGGCTTTCTTAGGGCAGAGCCTGCCCTTGCCCTCCAGGCATAAGAGGCAATAGAACAGTCAAACTGTAAACCCCCAGCCATGGGGGAGAGAGTAGCAGAGCGGGGATGGTCCCTTGCCAAGCAGTTCCCCACCGATTCTTCCTTGGCCCATGGATTCTGCCAGGTCCTGATTTTATTCCTGGAGACATCTGGCCTAGAAAATTGAGTTGATGCAGGTATGACGCAAGCTCCCTCCCAGAGTAATAGTGGAGAAGCAGGAAAAGGATTCCAACTACCTTGATTCCGAACTCCTCCACAGACACCAGGCTGCCTCCTATTCTGGAAGAGCCACACCCTCTCCAGGTCACATCAGCCCCCACCCTGTGGCTGCCCGGGTCTTCAGTTAGCTTATTCTTCCTGGGCCTGATCCTGATGGAGGGAGCTAGCCACTGGGAACACTATTGTAAGAGCAGGAACTTGACCCAATCCCTGTATTTCCCAAAGAGCTCAATAAAGGGTATCAGTTGATTACAAATTTAACTGTGCTGGTTCTGGCAGTCCTAGCAAATAGCAGCTAAACAAATAATTAATATGAATGTACTAAGTCCATTGTGGAGTTCCTAGTTCTTTGTTTTCCTGTACTGTCCTTTTAACGGTGTTCTTGGAAAGTACTGCTTGCTTTCCCTGCCTCACTGGGAAGGCTCTCTGCCCTTGATCTTAATGCCAGTCTTTTCCTGGCTCTCTTTTTTACTTTTTCTGATGTCTTAGGTCACTGGAGTGTTTGAGAAGTTGTGAGGCCAACCAGACCCACTCCTGGTATCATTTCCTGGTCAATGACAGGTAGTGGGTCAGTGGCAAAACCCAGAGCACAGTATAAAGACTTGCCTGTACAACTCTTCTCTGGAAGATCCAAAGTCCTTTTTGCAAGATCCAAAGGGCTAAACTGCCTTTACTGCTGTGGCAGGCTTTCAGTCCTCTGTGTTAAAAGACATGAGGTTTGTTATAGTGTTTAATCCTGGGGTGGAAAGTAGTTCTAGTAACTGACTCCTTGAATATGCAGCTCAACCTCACCCAGGGATTGCTGTGTTCCAACTAGGTTCTTCTAGCTTTGCTTACATGTTCCTACTGCTTCCTCTGAATCTTGGCTTTTCTGATTATACCTTTCCTGGGTACATCACTCCTTCTAGGTATTTGGGATTCCATCTGGAATCACTTGCCTTCTGGCCAAATTCAGTATTTACTGTGAGTCTGCTGGTGACATTTCCAGCTTTTGTCTTAATATCTTTATTTCACCTTTAAGTTTTGAAGGATGTCTTTGCCAGGTATAGAGCTCTGGGTTTACTCCTGCCCTGTACACTGTCAAAATGTTCCAACTATCTCTTGGCTTCTCTTGCTCTGGGGAAGTCAGCTATGATCCTTAGTACGGTTCTTGGCTGATTTTTGGGGGGATTTATACCAATTGCCAAAATTGACATGCCTACATTCTTAATCTCCTTAGCTTGAAGTTTGTACTTCTTAGACATCTGGGCTTGTCTTATTTGGGAAATTCCTGGCCACGTTAACTTCTGTCCCTTTCTCTCTTCCTCATGAGTCTGACTATGCTTGACATGATCCCACAAGTCCCTGCCGTATGGCTGAAAGGAAGTGACTTAAGTCATGAAGGCAGTTAATGACCCCTGGATCTTGCTAAACCTGTTACCCTGAGAAAGGAGGATGGTCAATGTCCTCCGGGGCTGGAGGCTACAATACTAGGGAGGACAGACAGGAAGCATGGCTGTGAGCTGCTTTGGGAATTGGAGGAGACTGTTACCCAGCAAGTGTCTCCCAGTGTAGGACAGCATGGAGGAAGAGGGGTAGGGTCTAGGCCAGGTGCCAGTGTCTCTGGAGACTAGGGAAGGATTGATCCCCTATCTGCCTGTTTCTCCACCTAACAACTCCAAGGGAACAGGTAGGACTCAGTCTTGCCATGGAGAAGGAAGGTCAAGGCTAGTTTAACTAGACCTTGTGGGCTTTTTCCTGATGCTGCTGAGGAAGGGGGCAGAGATGATCAGTGAATAAGATCAGAAAGACATCCTAGATCAAGTCAGGGTAGACTAATAGAAAAAGTTTGCAAGCAGTATGAACATCCCTGGTCCCTACTGGTGGGTACCTGTGTCTGTCACAGAAGATGTTCCTATTCCCAAGTCCCTTTTAGGCTCGGGTTACATCAGGCACTAGCCCTCATGCTTACATGTATACTAGGCACTGCCTGGACCTCCTGGTCCTGTTCCTGAACCCCACATCACAGCATCTTGATGCCTACTCAGAAGACCCTGGTCCCTTAGCTTCTCTCAGTTCTGTCTCTTCTCAATTCCTGGGGGAGAAAAATCATTTGTTTTTTCTAAAAAGACTGAGCTTTAACTTCCAGTGGTGCTGAAACTTTCATTCTGAATTCTCACCTGGTTTCTCCTGACTCTTCAGGATGACCAGCTTTTAAAGTCAGATTAGGGACTTCCCTGGTGGTGCAGTGGTTAAGAATCTGAGCTCCCAATGCAGGGGGCCCGGGTTCGAACCTCGTCAGGGAACTAGATCCCACAAGCATGCTGCAACTAAGGAGCTCACCTGCCACAACTAAGACCTGGCGTAACCAAAAAAAAAAAAAAAAGTCAGATCACAGATGAGTCTAAGATGCTTCCCTACTGACAAGGGCAAATTCCTGTTGTGGAGCATGGGTGTTGGTTTGGGTAGGGAATCCAGGTTCAACTCTGCCAACTAAGACTTCTGGCACCACTCTTGGTGACTCTTGACGGTCTAGCCCGCTCTTGCTTCCACAAGAGGCTATGGGAAGTAGTAGCATAAGGTCTATCTGGGGCCATCTTGGACAGGCAGGGCTTGGAGCAGAAGAGTTAGCTGGCTTATGTGGGGATAACTGGAATGGCTTTCTAAAAGGCAGCAGGGCCTTCCATACTTCAGCTTGCAGGGGATGAAGCTTCAAAAAGGAACTGACAAGGCTAGGGCGGCTGGCCACCTAGAACATGCTCCCGTGTAAGAGTTCTCACGACGGAGAGTTGCAGATCTGTTTCTAATAGCTCATCGCCTTCAAGAACTCTTAGGGTATCAGAACATGCTGGAAATTGGGCAGCAGCATAGGATACTAGGAAATCAAGAACATGCTGCAACTATGGGGAAAGTGACAAGGACAGGGATCCAGGGCCTGCGTACCTCCTATGCCAAGAAAGAAGGCTGGCAAAGAGGCTAGCACTGACCTGAGCCAGAACCAAGGGTTGGCAGTGTAAACCCAGCTGGTTTCCAGGTGCAGCCAGAGAGGTAGTGATCTCTAGAGGACACTGTTCTGCCCATTGTCCACAGACAGGACTTGGATGCCTCAGGGACAGAGAATCTGATGCACAGTTGGTCCAGGAAGCTTCTTACTCAGAATACTTGCTTCTGGGTCTATGGGGGAAAAGACTAACTGAAGACCTGCTGGTCAGGGATCTGAGTCAATTTTTCTTTTTCTTCATTGCATTTGAGAAGCTTATGTTGACATATCTTCAAGTTCTCAGTCCTATCCTCAGCAGTATCTGATCTACTGATGAGCCCATCAAAGGTATTCTTAACCTCTATTAGTGTGTTTGATCTCTATCATTTCCTCTTAGACCTTTCTAGAATTTCCATCTTATGTTACCCCTCTGTTCCTGCATATTGCCTTTTTCCATCTGAGCCCTTGACATATTAATTAGTTATTTTAAGTTTCCTATCTGATAATTCCAAAATCTGAATCTGATTCTGGTGCTTTCTCTCCCTCCAGACTGTTGAGCAATGACTTAAGCTCCTCACATGCTAGAGCTGGTTTTCACCTGAGTAACTTTCTTCAGCTGATCATGGAGCATCCCTGCATGCTGCGGTTCTCACCCTGGATTGTATGGACCTTTAAGTAGCATAAAGGACCCTAAGTGCTCCAGGCTGTCTTTGGGCCTCTTGGGGGTGGAGCCTCCCTTTCAAGCCTGAGACAGAGCTGTAATTGTATGTGTGATAGTCGGGAAAGGTGGGGCTCCCTCCTTCCCCAGCCCCAGTGTAGACTGCAGGCTCTAACTTGGGCACACCAGAGTAAGACTATTGGAGCCCCAATAGTGCTTGGCTTGTTCCTAAGGTGGAGGCTCCCCACTGGGGGAGGCGAGCTGTCCACCCCCCAAAGCCTCCCCCACCCTGACTCTGTAGAGTACCTGGCTCCTTTGTTCCCCTTACTTTTAAGAGAACTTTTGGATATGTTTTTGCCCATGGCCTTTTGTTTGGGATTAAAACCTCTCAGGTCAGTGTAGGGAAGATCGTCTCTCTCTTGGATAGAGTTGGCCTCATGTCGGTTTATTCAGAGGACCTGGTGTTCCCCGCTGACCCTGTTTACCTGAGTTCTGGGTGAGACATGAAGCAAGGTACCAAATTAGTAACTCCAGGGACTCTGACTCAAGTTGAATTTAAAGACAAGTGAGTTCATGAACGTGTAGAAGGCCAGTCAGTTCTTGCCCATGGTACACATGAATTTGGTTTGGGGTCTTATTACTACAAACTAAGTGGCCTGATCTGGATTAGTCCCGCTATGTCAAAACTTGATGTCTAGCACTTCCTAGACTCCTACAGAAGCTTCAGGAATGTGTGGCCATCATAAGGACATCAAATGCCAAACTGATCTGAGACAACACGTGGCTTTGGAAAGCTGGGTCAGAGTTTGCAGTGTGTGCTGTGAACCTGGAAGAACTCTTACCCAGAGATGATGAGGGAGGCTGGTGTGGGCCCCAGGCAGGGCTGTCTGGCTTGTGTTTAGCTCATGGGCTACCCCAGGAACAGCACTTGAGATTTGCAGGCATTGCCACCCCATTCTGGTGCAGGGTGGGGATAGAACTAGAAGCTCACATCTGGGGGAAATTCCTACGCTAGGGAGAGGGAGCTTATCCTGGGAAACGGTGGTTGGTGTGCCGACCTACATGAATGACATTACGCTCCTGTCCCAGTCAGACGTCTGAGACTTAGCCACACTCCTGCTGCGAGTCGAGGCAGTGCTAGTGGCAGAGTAGGCATCCAGTGCTGATCACATCTTTCTATGCTATGAAGAACCAATGGCCTCTCAATGTCTCGTGTCTGGGGGCTAAGTGGTCTCCCTGGACACAGGTGCACTGCACGTTACTAAGTACAACCGCTCCTCACAGCTGGCAGCGTTCCTACCTCATCTCCATCAGAATGTAGACTTAACTTGATAGTGAAAGACGATCACTATAACACTGTATTTCTGATTAGTAAAACTGTATAAATCATTCTCTCCCTTTCCTGAACTACCAATTGATGCATTTAATCTCCTATTGGCATTCTCCTCCCATTGGTAGGAGCTCCCTGTGTCTTACAGATATCCCTTGTCACCTTCTAGTGCTGATCTCCTTTCCAGTCACGAGTCTAGTTCTGATATGAAAAAACAAGCCTAAATATTGCTGCTCAGTCCTTCTCTAGTCTCATCCCATTATGACTTGTGATTTGGGTATTAATGATTTCTTACCCTCAAGGTCGAACATTATCCCTTTTCCTACTCTAACACTTAGACGTTTTGAACAGACATACGAGTGGGAAATTCTAACTTCTGCAGTTGTACTTTCAGAACCACTGCTGGTGGTATTACTCTTTCTATCCTGACCATAATCACTGCTGTGGTCAAATGCTGGGCTTCCAGTCTCCTGGCCTCAGACTGGACATCAGTGACCTTGTAGACTTTCCTGAATTCTCTACAGTCTCGAGAATATTAAATCTATGTTTCCCTGACCTCTCTGAAATATCATCTTTGGGCTACGTATCTGCTTTTGTTTCTGAACTTTAAGAACTTCCTGGGTATTCTAGGGGCTACAACAATCTTAACTAGACATGTAATCCATCTGTAGCGAGGGACACATAAATCTGACTTCTCAAAGCCAACTTCTGGGGATGCTTTGCTGTGTCCAAAGATCTAAAAATGGCTCCTTCTGTCATATCTATGCCTTCTCACTGATGTTCCATGAACATAGGAGGCTATAACATCTGTAACTTGCAGAGTGGAGTAAAAGGTGACATGGAATTGAATCTGCCTTTTTAAATCAATGCCATAGTATCACGACCAAACATCCAGTCTCGTGGAGAAAGTCTGATCCATTGGTTTCTTTGAGATGTACTTGTTACGTTCACTGTCAGTCACTAAGTCTTTTTTAAGCAGATCTTAATTCCTACCACCTGACCTGTCAATTCAAGTAAGCTAGTCTTGTAAGTAACTCGCGTAGCTAACTTATGGAATTAACACTTAAGCTGAAAATACAGTTGTGTTAGTGAATAAGGCTGCAGGGGCTGTGATATGACAGTACCTCCCCTGCCTGTCTGCTCATTCACATGTGGTGTCTTCACAACCTGCTTAATGACTGAATCTTCACTTTTGAAATGGTTAGTGAGGAGAGGCTTAGGGGAAACCACAAGAGACCACTTAATGGCAAATGAAAGCAGCCGGATTAGCTAAGCATGCTGAGCTTTGGGTTTACAACTCCTTCCAGCCTGAATTGCCTCTTGTCAGGTTTTTGCTCCTTAAGTCTAAATGGCCTTACTTTGGATTTGGCTTATGGTCACATTTTCAAATGCAATATTCTGCCTGCCTGGGTTTGGGTGAGATGTTATACTATCTTCTAGAGGTGAAAATTAGATACTATATTTAATGAAATACATTGCTAATATCGGAGCAGGCTTAGAATTGTTCCATGGTTTTTTCCTCTTAGAAAAGAGGTCAGCAACCCTTTCTACAAAGGTCCAGGTAGTAAATACTTTAGGTTTTGTGGGCTAAGAGGCCAAATGGAGGATATTATAGAGGTACTAATGACAAAACTTCGTAAGACTTAGTTATAGAAATAAAAATTGAATAGGGGGCTTCCCTGGTGGCGCAGTGGTTGAGGGTCCGCCTGCCGATGCAGGGGACATGGGATCGTGCCCTGGTCTGGGAAGATCCCACATGCCACGGAGCGGCTGGGCCCGTGAGCCATGGCCACTGAGCCTGCGCGTCCGGAGCCTGTGCTCTGCAACGGGAGAGGCCACAATAGTGAGAGGCCCGCGTACTGCAAAAAAAAAAAAAAAAAAAAATTGAATAGGTCATACTAGTTTACTAATAAAGGAAATAGCTTGTTTTTTTGAGAAATCTGTGGTTCAAAGTTAGTGTTCGCCATCAGATCACAAAAGGTGACTTCAGTGCTGATCTACAATGAAACAAGGCATCTAATTTTGGAAAATCTTTAGAAAGGTGCTGCCAAATCCTAAATTTCATCAGTAGACCTGTATTATAAGACAGCACCTGATTAGCTTTAACTGCTACCAACAAAAGCATCAGCCAAACTCTTAGGAGTAGCGTTCAGGGGCATGGTTGATAGGCAGTAAAGACAGGGATAGAGAAAAAGGGCCACACATAACATCACTTGGCCACAAATGAGAAGGTGGGTGGTAGGGATGGGAGAAAATGATCAAGATGCACTATACTGCTCCATCCAGGAGGCTCTTTGCTCTGTCTTTCCTAGAGGCTTGGGCATATGCCTTACACCCTTACATGCTTTATTAGGAGGTACTTTACTCTTATGTTGGGGGAAGAGGGATAGGATCTTACTGCTAGAGGTAGACAGGGCAATAGGGTACTTAGATGAAAGAGTCTGACTTGAGCTCAGCCACTTTGACCTTAACTCAGCCTAGGCTGTGTTAATCTTCTGCTGGAGATCAGGGATGGGCTGTGACATTCTAGATCTGTTGCAGGAAAGCTTCCACCCCCACCAATAAGGGACATCAAAAGGACTTGGGAAGATATCTAATTGGCTATCGTTTCCTAGTGGCTTAGAAACAGATGGCTGAATAGTCCTACTTTCAAAAATATCTGTCCCTTAAACTTTCTATAAATATCTTAGTATTTCTCAGACAGGGAGTTGGAGCGGGAACCCTAACAATACTACTCACACCTAAACAAAACTAGGGTATCAATTATACTCTGAGTCCACATTTTACCAGTCCAGTTCATTCTAGTTTTAATGGGACCTAGAATCTAATGGTTGGAATCTTATGTCTCAACATATTTCTTTCCCTAATTCCTTTTTTTAATTTTTAATTTTATTTTTTTATACAGCAGGTTCTTATTAGTCATCAATTTTATACACATCAGTGTTTACATGTCAATCCCAATCGCCCAGTTCATCACACCCCCACCCCCACCCACCACCGCTTTCCCCACTTGGTGTCCATACATTTGTTCTCTACGCCTGTGGCTCAATTTCTGCCCTGCAAACCGGTTCATCTGTACCATTTTTCTAGGTGCCACATATATGCATTAATATACGATATTTGTTTTTCTCTTCTGACTTACTTCACTCTGTATGACAGTCTCCACATCCATCCACGTCTCAACAAATGACCCAAATTTGTTCCATTTTATGGCTGAGTAATATTCCATTGTATACATGTACCAGATCTTCTTTATCCATTCATCTGCTGATGGGCATTTAGGTTGCTTCCATGACCTGGCTGTTGTAAATAGTGCTGCAATGAACATTGGGGTGCATGTGTCTTTGTGAATTATGGTTTTCTCTGGATATATGCCCAGTAGTGGGATTGCTGGATCATATGGTAATTTTATTTTTAGTTTTTTAAGCAACCTCCATACTGTTCTCCATAGTGGCTGTATCAATTTACATTCCCACCAACAGTGCAAGAGGGTTCCCTTTCCTCCACACCCTCTCCAGCATTTGTTGTTTGTAGATTTTCTGATGATGGCCATTCTAATTGGTGTGAGGTGGTACCTCATTGTAGTTTTGATTTGCATTTCTCTAATAGTTAGTGATGTTGAGCAGCTTTTCATGTGCTTCTTGGCCATCTGTATGTCTTCTTTGGAGAAATGTCTATTTAGGTCTTCTGCCCATTTTTGGATTGGGTTGTTTGTTTTTTTAATAGTGAGCTATATGAGCTGTTTACGTATTTTGGAGATTAATGCTTTGTCTGTTGATTCATTTGCAAATATTTTCTCCCATTCTGAGGGTTGTCTTTTGGTCTTGTTTATGGTTTCCTTTGCTGTGCAAAAGCTTTGAAGTTTCATTAGGTCCCATTTGTTTATTTTTGTTTTTATTTCCATTACTCTACGAGGTGGATCAAAAAGATCTTGCTGTGATTTATGTCAAAGAGTGTTCTTCCTATGTTTTCCTCTAAGAGTTTTATAGTGTCCGGTCTTACATTTAGGTCTCTAATCCATTTTGAGTTTATTTTTGTGTATGGTGTTAGGGAGTGTTCTAATTTCATTCTTTTACATGTAGCTGTCCAATTTTCCCAGCACCACTTATTGAAGAGACTGTCTTTTCTCCATTGTACGTCCTTGCCTCCTTTGTCATAGATTACTTGATCATAGGTGCATGGGTTTATCTCTGGGCTTTCTATCTTGTTCCACTGATCTATGTTTCTGTTTTTCTGCCAGTACCATATTGTCTTGATTACTGTAGCTTTGTAGTATAGTCTGAAGTCAGGGAGTCTGATTCCTCTTGCTCCGCTTTTTTTCCCACAAGACTGCTTTGGCTATTCGGGGTCTTTTGTGTCTCCATATAAATTTTAAGATTTTTTGTTCTAGTTCTGTAAAAAAAAAAATGCCATTGTTAATTTGATAGGGATTGCATTGAATCTGTAGATTGCTTTGGGTAGTATAGTCATGTTCACAATATTGATTCTTCCAATCCAAGAACATGGTATATCTCTCCATCTGTTGGTATCATCTTTAATTTCTTTCATCAGTGTCTTATAGTTTTCCACATACAGGTCTTTTGTCTCCCTAGGTGAGTTTATTCCTAGGTATTTTATTCCTTTTGTTGAAATGGTAAATGGGAGTGTTTCCTTAATTTCTCTTTCAGATTTTTCATTGTTAGTGTATAGGAATGCACGAGATTTCTGTGCATTAATTTTGTATCCTGCAACTTTACCAAATTCATTGATTAGTTCTAGTAGTTTTCTGGTGGCATCTTTAGGAGTCTCTATGTATAGTATCATGTCATCTGCAAACAGTGACAGCTTTACTTCTTCTTTTCCAATTTCTATTCCTTTTATTTCTTTTTCTTCTCTGATTGCCGTGGCTAGGACTTCCAAAACTATGTTGAATAATAGTGGTGAGAGTGCACATCCTTGTCTTGTTCCTGATCTTAGAGGAAATGCTTTCAGTTTTTCACCATTGAGAATGATGTTTGCTGTGGGTTTGTCATATATGGCCTTTATTATGTTGAGGTAGGTTCCCTCTATGCCCACTTTCTGGAGAGTTTTTATCATAAATGGGTGGTGAATTTTGTCAAAAGCTTTTTCTGCATCTATTGAGATGATCATATGGTTTTATTCTTCAATTTGTTAATATGGTGTATCACACTGATTGATTTGTGTATATTGAAGAATCCTTGCATCCCTGGGATAAATCCCACTTGATCATGGTGTATGATCCTTTTCATGTGTTGTTGGATTCTGTTTGCTAGTATTTTGTTGAGGATTTTTGCATCTATATTCATCAGTGATATTGGTCTGTAATTTTCTTTTTTTGTACTATCTTTGTCTGGGTTTGGTATCAAGGTGATGGTGGCCTCACAGAATGAGTTTGGGAGTGTTCCTTCCTCCACAATTTTTGGAAGAGTTTGCGAAGGATAGGTGTTAGCTCTTCTCTAAATGTTTGACAGAATTCACCTGTGAAGCCATGTGGTCCTGGACTTTTGTTTGTTGGAAGATTTTTAATCAGTTTCAATTTCATTACTTGTGATTGGCCTGTTCCTATTTTCTATTTCTTCCTGGTTCAGTCTCAGAAGTTTATACCTCTGTAAGAATTTGTCCATTTCTTCCAGATTGTCCATTTTATTGGCATAGAGTTGCTTGTAGTAGTCTCTTAGGATGCATTGTATTTCTGCGGTGTCTGTTGTAACTTCTCCTTTTTCATTTCTAATTTTATTGATTTGAGTACTCTCCCTCTTTTTCTTGATGAGTCTGGCTAATAGTTTATAAATTTTGTTTATCTTCTCAAAGAACCAGCTTTTAGTTTTATTGATCTTTGTTACTGTTTTCTTTGTTTCTATTTCATTTATTTCTGCTCTGATCATTATGATTTCTTTCCTTCTGCTAACTTTGGGTTTTGTTTGTTCTTCTTTCTCTGGTTCCTTTAGGTGCAAGGTTAGATTGTTTATTTGAGATTTTTGTTGTTTCTTGAGGTACACTTGTATAGCTATAAACTTTCCTCTTAAAACTGCTTTTGCTGCATCCCATAGGTTTTGGATCATCGTGTTTTCATTGTCATTTGTCTCTAGGTATTTTTTGATTTCCTCTTTGATTTCTTCAGTGATCTCTTGGTTATTTAATAACGTATTGTTTAGCATCCATGTGTTTGTGTTTTTTGGTTTTTCCCCTGTACTTCATTTCTAATCTCATAGCGTTGTGGTCAGAAAAGATGCTTGATATGATTTCAATTTTCTTAAATTTACTGAGGCTTGATTTGTGACACAAGATGTGATCTATCCTGGAGAATGTTCCATGTGCACTTGAGAAGAAAGTGTAATCTGCTGTTTTTGGATGGAATGTCCTATAAATATCAATTAAATCTATCTGGTCTATTGTGTCATTTAAAGCTTCTGTTTCCTTATTTATTTTCATTTTGGATGATCTGTCCATTGGTGTAAGTGAGGTGTTAAAGTCCTCCACTATTATTGTGTTACTGTTGATTACCTCTTTTACAGCTATTAACAGTTGCCTTATGTATTGAGGTGCTCCTATGTTGGGTGCATATATATTTATAATTGTTATATCATCTTCTTGGATTGATCCCTTGATCATTATGTACTGTCCTTCCTTGTCTCCTGTAACATTCTTTTTTTTTTTTTTTGCAGTATGCGGGCCTCTCACTGTTGTGGCCTCTCCCATTGTGGAGCACAGGCTCCAGACATGCAGGCTCAGCGGCCATGGCTCACAGGCCCAGCTGCTCTGCGGCATGTCGGATCCTCCCGGACCGGGGCACGAACCTGTGTCCCCTGAATCAGCAGGCGGACTGTCAACCACCACGCCACCAGGGAAGCCCCCATTCTTTATTTTAAAGTCTATTTTATCTGATATGAGTATTGCTACTCCAGCTTTCTTTTGATTTCCATTTGCATGGAATATCTTTTTCCATCCCCTCACTTTCAGTCTGTATGTGTCCATAGGTCTGAAGTGGGTCTCTTGTAGACAGCATATATATGGGTCTTGTTTTTGTATCCATTCAGCAAGCATGTGTCTTTTGGTTGGAGCATTTAATCCATTCACATTTGAGGTAATTATCGATATGTATGTTCCTATGACCATTTTCTTAATTGTTTTGGGTTTGTTTTTGTAGGTCCTTTTCTTCTCTTGTGTTTCCCACTTAGAGAAGTTCCTTTAGCAATTGTTGTAGAGCTGGTTTGGTGGTGCTGAATTCTCTTAGCTTTTGCTTGTCTGTAAACCTTTTGATTTCTCCATCGAATTGAATGAGATCCTTGCCAGGTAGAGTAATCTTGGTTGTAGGTTCTTCCTTTTCATCACTTTAAGTATATCATGCCACTCCCTTCTGGCTTGTAGAGTTTCTGCTGAGAAACCAGCTGTTAACCTTATGGGAGTTCCCTTGTATGTTATTTGTCATTTTTCCCTTGCTGCTTTCAATAATTTTTCTTTGTCTTTAATTTTTGCCAATTTGATTACTATGTGTCTTGGTGTATTTCTCTTTGTTTCCCTAATTCTTAAGAGTCTCTTGTCCTACAGAATCACCCATATCTGGGAATCTAACTGCATCTCTGGTTTACCTTAAGTTCCCCTCCTTCCTGTTTCCTGTTAAGTCTGTGGTTGGCTCTAAAAGATGAGTTTCAAATTTACTTCCTGGCAAGACTACCTCTTATGTAGCTGTGTACTAGCATCAAGAGGTATATACCCTCTACCGTTTTCTTGTTGAGATTAATAGCCACTGACTAACACCTCGTTCCACTTACTAGCATGTTGCCAAGTTGCAATTCCTATCAGTTACCTCTAAAGAGCTATCCCTTTAGAAAAGGCATCAGAAACACATGATTCTTTCCCTCTATCAGTTCCCATAACTTAACCATGAATTATTTTATTAAATTGTTAGCTAATGATAGAAACAGAATGAAACATCTTCATGGAGGTCAGATTAAGAATATATAGCATCGTCTATTGGAGACGATTGTTCTGTAGCAAGTAGAATGCATAGCCATTACAGGTGCTCAAAAGTGAGTTCAAAAAACAGGTTCTATACAAATCTGTAAAGCAGTGTTAGTATGTATAGGTCAAAGCTGTCTGGGAGCATAACTGTTGGCGTTTAATAAAATAGTCAGGAGGTTGAAACCTGACCAAAAGAATACTGTCAGGAAACAGAATGGAACCTTAACACTGGCTTTCTAGAAGTTCTTATGATCCATGCCAAGAAAACAAAGCCAGTTCTGAGGCACCAGGGACATTTTGGTACTGACTCCTAAAGGCACTTAACTTCATACTTGTACTGATCAGATCAAACAAGCAGTCTCT
Organism: Mesoplodon mirus; assembly: GCF_964341445.2. NCBI lineage: Eukaryota > Metazoa > Chordata > Mammalia > Artiodactyla > Ziphiidae > Mesoplodon > Mesoplodon mirus. Next base: position 59,124,306 of record NC_138977.1, on the reverse strand, counting down.
CTTAAAAAGATCCTATAGGTGCATATCAGTAAAACACAAGTCTCTTAATAGCATAGATTCCATGATTGTTAAAACCTCTTCAAACAAGATTTAGTGTGTTATATTAAAGATCCTTGGCTTTGGGAAGATGTCAGACTTCTTAAACACACACCTTCAGAGTATACACTTGTGGTAGAGATTGCTAGTGCTTCCAGCATGCGTGTTCCCTCCTGGCTACCAAGCTTGACCAGCTCTTAGCCTCCCTTACATCTAGCTATGGTTGTGGGGCAAGTTCTAGCCAGTAGAACATGACAAGAAATGCATGTCACTTGTAAGTCTAGCCCATAACTTTCCCATGATCTTTTTCTTCCCAATATCCACCGGTTTAATGGAGAAGACTCCAGGGAGGGTCAAGCCACAATATGGAAGAAGCCCCAGTCCCTGAACAGGAACAAGAGAGGTCAACCAGGAGCACCCACATTGAGTAGTGATGTGATGCGAGAAACTTCTCAGCCACTGAAGCTGAGCTCTGTGAAAACGCCATGTGTTACTAATACAACCTGCCATACCATTGAACATGAAATGCTGCTTACTTTGTTTTCCTAACTTTCTAAGCTGACCATCTCAGTCTTAAACATTAGTGGTTAAAAGCAAATTAAATATCTTAAAGGGGGAATTTTAGTCACTAGGTAGTTTCAGGCTGAGATGCAATCCATGTAGAAGTGTCCAAGGGGGTCAAGTACACTTGTGGGAGAAGGCTAGGTAGGGAAGTGATATAGCAATTGTTAGCTGCCTTGCTCCATCTAAAGCAGGAAAGCAAGCTGAACTGTGATGGTCCAACTCGTACCCATCAGCCATTTCAAAGTTGTAGTACCCCTGCGTGCAAAGTGGTCATGGAACTGTGGGTAAGAGAGCCCCATGGCTCCCCAAAGTTAGCTCTCTAATAAGTAGAAGTAACACATTATAACTTAAACTGCTTGTGAAAACTGAGTAAACAATCTCACAGAGCTAACCCCTGTGTGACTACACAGAATACCAGAACCCTGGACTTCTAGATTCTGATTCCCTCTTAGTGGTAACACAGGCTGACTCTTATGGAAACTCTTTGCTTTTTGTAAGAGTCTGCCTTGAACTATAGTTTCATTTTACTTTGGATATGGCTGCTATGAGCATCCTTGGAATGCTGGAATATGGAAAACACACATGAAGAAATGTGCAGAAATCAAGTATACAGCTGGATGAACTTCCAAAGTAAACACTCATATAACTAGCATTTAGAGCAAAAATTACTGCTAGCACCCCCAGAAGCTCCCTAAGATCCTCTCTTAAGGGATAAGTAAAAAATATCCCTGGTAAATAACCAAGGTAAACTATCCAAGGTAAAGTCTTGCCCATTTCTTTTCATGGTATCATGCCCAGGTGTTTTAGGGGAATACTCAATTCACAGAACTAATGCTGATGGAGCTCGTGTACCAGGTGTTAACTAGCATCTGAATGCAATTTACATGCTAGAGCGAATAGTAAGCAATTCAAATGTCTAACAGCTTATTCTCTACTCCTTTAAGGTAGAAAGTATAACTACTTCACACATGAAAACTGAGGCGGTGTCTCAGATGTTTTAAAGACTAATATCCCAGGGATCATAAACACATGTATATGTACCACTTTTACAGTTAGAGAAACTGAAGTACAAAGGTTACTTACCAAGAGTTGCTCCTCTCACCCCCATCAAGGGCCAAGTCCTGCAATTTCCATGGAACTGCACTATTCTTACATTCTGTGGAGGGAAGCTCTTAGTCATGAAATGACTGAGAACCTGCAATGTAAAAGACAAGTCAACCAGGTGTGTCTTCCTGGTTACTCAGGACTAAGTATAAAACTAAGGAATCCTGCTAGCTGGCATAGTCTCTCTAAACTGAGAGTAACCAAAATGATGCCCTAACCATAAGTACTTTTTAAGAAAAAAATAGTATCTTAATTCATTAAATACCTATAGTTTTTACTTGGTATGACTTCAAGTACCGAAAACAAAACTGCTCTGTTCTACTTAGTTTTGGAATGGTCTTTTATCTTGACCCTTGAGCCAATTTTGTACAACTTTCTAGTTTGGGAAACTAGAAAAATGCTTGTTTGGATATTAACAGTGACTAATGCTGATTTGGATATTAATAATGACTATCACGTGCAGACATATTTGTCCCCCTCCTAACGTTTTTCTTAACCCAGCAGTTCAGTGATTTAAACCGTGTGCCAGTTTAGAAGGAACAGCTCCTGAGACTGCCTTCTGAATAGGAAATCTAAGCAAAGAAGGAAGCTCCTACTCTTTAATTCAATGATGCTCAGCTGGAGATCTTCCTGTCTGAGCTGCTGAATTTGCCCCTACTTCAGAGGCACAGTTAAGATACAGGCTGTGCAGCCAGCCTGAATAGGAATGAGTGGCTAACTGCAGTTTAAAAAAACAGTCCGTTTAGTGTCTCCTCTATACCAGCTCACAAAGTGGTTGTCACCACAGGGGAACTCCAAGTGGAGGGCCCAGAGAAAGTGCCATCTGCCACCTTCCTGTGGCCAGGAGGGTGGAAGGCAGCGGTTCTGGGTGTGAGCCCGGAGGCCCTGGAGTTCCTTGGGGTCCTTCACTTTTCTTGAGCCAAGAAAGTGCCCTGGTTGTCCTCTTGTGGTGGCTTGTGTCAGCTGGAAGCTTCTCAAATTTGTATATCCCGAACATCTTGCCTTCCATGTAAGGGTGTTTGCAGGCAGGCCATGGATGCTTTTCTTCCCATGATTTCTAGGGTCTGTCCAGCAAGAAAGTGCAGGTGACTACTGAGTGTCTTCAGGGTACAGGGTTGACAGATCAAATGCAGGATCTGGGGCATGAGCAAACTAAAACACTAGCTGCTGTCTGTCTGAAACTCAAACTTCAAACTTCTTTCCCTCGTAAGTCTGGTAACTAGCAGGGGGACATCCCCCATGTTACCACTAGCCACCTGACACTTAGGCTTCTGTGTGGCCCTTGGAAGTTAGAAAGAAGGCAGCTGCCTCAGCCTCCTACACTCCCTACAACTCCTCCCCATGTGAGTCAGGTGACCCTTAAGGCTGCAGTAGGTACAACTGCACTAGCCCTTTAGTGGGAGTAGCACCCTCAGCTTTCTGCTTCTACTTTGTAGAAAGGTACTTTGCTGTAACCATCTTGATTTTGGTAGGAACACTTTGACTAGGGACATCACATTGGTAGAGAGGCTTAGACTTCTAACTTTATGCCATGGATGTTCAGTTCACTCTAAGCTGCTAGCACAATCCCATGGAATTCCAGATACACAAAATTGGCTGGGGTCGAAGGATGTACAGGAGTTCCCTCCCTTTTCTCCAGTTTTGCTTTCTGTGGTTTCATTTAACTGTTTTCAACTATGGCCTGACTGAACCTTAAATGGGAAATTCTGGAACTAAGCAATGTACAAGTTAAGTTGCATGTTTTGTGTAGCATGATCACGTCCCAAGTGTGACTCGTCTTTGTCCAGCATTTCCCACCAGTCACTCAGTAGCCTCTTTGTTATCAGGTGAACTATTGGGCTATCACAGTGCCTGTGTTCAAGTAACACTTATTTTAATAATGGCCCCAAAGAGCATGAGTAGCGATGCTGGCATTCAGATATGGCAAAGAAGCCATAAAATGTTTAAGTGAAAAGGTGAATGTTCTTTACTTAAATCCTATGCTGAGGTTAGTAAGATCTATGGTAAGAAAGAATCTTCTCTCTATGAAATTGTGAAGGAGAAAAATTCATGGTGGTCTTGTTGTCGAACCTCTAACTGCAAAAGCAACGGTCATAGTACATGATAAGTGCCTAAGATGGACAAGACATTAAATTTGTATAACACATTGAGAGACCATACTCACAACTTTCTGACAGCATACTAAAATTCATAACTTACTGTGCTAATTGATTATCTTATTGGTGTATATATAGGAAAAACCAGTATATATAGGGTTCGGTACTAATTCAGTCTCAAGCATCTACTGGGGGACTTGGAACATATCCCCGTGGGTAAGGTGTGGGGACAACTGTCTTTATGCTTCGGCAGTCCTCAAGCTGTACCCTCTTGAGAACATGGGGCTTTGCAGTCTTGAGTGTGTTGTCCAACCGCTCCCCCGCCCCCAACCTTGGGTTTGGTGAAGTGGACATACTTGGCTAGCTCTAAGCCCATCAAGACCTTCAGGTTCTAGGATAGCCTTGGGTCTGATGGTAGGGAGTCTTTCCTGATTCCTCTGGAGTCCTGCCCATTTTGTCTGAGCCTCTCATGCTCAGGAACAGAAGTTCAACTGAAAACATAGATCGTTTCAGTCTTGCCTCTTTGAATTTTACAAGAACTTATAGTACTTAAAGACTCAAGCATTGGTGAGTTATCTGTGATACAAATAGCAGTAATTTGTGTCTACTTCTGTAGACTAATCTGGAATGGTCAATCATATAGCCCATCTATTAGACTCTCAGCTTTCTTATTTTGGGCTGTTATAAAATGCTGGGGACTGAGTGTGGCTGGTTATATAGGTAGTGGCACTTGTCTGCCTGGGAGGATCCTCCCAAAGTACTGGGGGTGCTTTCCTAGTAGCCTAGGAAAAAGCAGGTATGAGGCAGATCCCTGAGATCAGAGGGAGGTCTCTGCTGACGTCTATCGCTGTGGTCAGGTGTTCAGGGTTGATTACATTTGTTTGGAGTTGCTGCCTGGAAGTGATGGGGAAGTATGGGGTAAGGGCAGATCTTATCTCCTGAGATCTTAAGTGTACTCTGTTCTTTATATTTTCTAACTCTTTGTTAAAAGCTTGAAACTTCTCACTTTGTGCATCTGTTTTGCTCCCAAGTTCTTGGATCATCTTTATGATTGTTACTCTGAACTCTCTCAGGTAGATTGCCCCTCTCCACAGCACTTAGTTGTTCTTCTGGGGTTTTATCTTGTTCCTTCACCTGGAACGTATTCCTCTGTCTCACTGTGTAAATCTCTATTTGTATTTTTATGTATATGGAAGGTTACGTTTCTCCACTTAGGAGAAGCGGTCCTCTGTAGGGGATGTCCTATATGTCCCAGCATATATGTCCTATATGTTCACTCCCCTCTCATCACCCTAAGGGCCAGGGACCAGCTAGTCCCAGGCCAGGTTCTGATGTGTTTGCAGACTCAGTTACACAGGCTAAGGGATTGTAGTTTTCTTGCTTCTGGTGGGTGAGGCTGGTCTAGAGGCTTGTGCAGGTTTCCTGGTGGGAGGGGCCAGGGCCCACCCACTGGTGGGCAGGGCTGTGTCAAGGGGTGTGCAGGCTCAGGAAGTCTTTAGGCAGCCTGACCACTGATGGGTGGTGGGACTGTGTTCCTGCCCTGTTGGTGGTTTGGCTTGAGGCATTCTAGCACTAGAGCCTACAGGCTGTTGGGTAGGGCCAGGTCTTGGTGCCAAAATGTCGCTCTCTCCAGGAGAGCTCATGCCGATGAATACTCTGATACCTCTGCCACCAGTGTCCTTGTCCCCAGAGTGAGCCACGGCTGTCCCCACACCTCGCCGCCCCAGGAGACTCTCCGAGACCAGCAGGTAGGTCTGGCCCAGGCTCCTATGAAGTCACTGCTTTTGCCCTGGGTCCTGGTGCATGTGAAAGTTCGTGTGCGCCCTCCAAGAGTGGAGTCTCTGTTTCCCCCTGTCCTGTGGAGCTCCTGCAATCAAGCCACACTGGCCTTCAAAGACAAATGCTCTGGGGGTTCCTCCCAATGCCAGACCCCCAGGCTGGGGAGCCTGATGTGAGGCTCAGAAGTATCACTCCTGTGAGAGGACTTCTGTCATATAATTATTCTTCAGTTTGTGGGTCACCCAGCTGGGGGTGGGGGAGGGTATAGGATTTGATTATCTCATGAGTGTGCCCCTCCTAGTGTCTCACTGTGGTTTCTTTATGTCTTTGGATGTAGAAGACCTTTTTTGGTAGGTTCCAGTGTTCTATCGATGTTTGTTTAGCAGTTGTGATTTTTTGGGGTGCTTGTGAGAGGAGGTGAGCTAAAGGTCCTTCTACACCATCCTGTCCCTTCAAGAATATCCAGTGTACTCGGAATTGAAGGGGGTACAGGGGCCCATCAGCTAAAGAATGCCCTGCCTCAGCCAGGCAAGATACAAACCACATTTGGATGTGGCCCAATGTGTGCTGGTGATGTCTTGGAGCATGAACATCTAAGGATGCCTGCAGGTCCAGGATACCTGTTCTGGGGCCCACTTATACCTCTTAGGTGACCTTCAGCTCTACCATTTTTCAGAGGAGCAGGAAGGAAGAAGTTCCTGATTTGGAGGCTGTATAGGAAGTATGATTGGGTAGAAAATGATGCTTCCATATGATAAGTCAGAGGTACTTGCATTTGAGGCTAGCCTTTCCTGGGCCTGGGTGGAGTTGAAGGCCCTGTATCCTCTAGCATGGAATCCCACAATGATTCCATGCTGCTTTGTGTCCCAAAGTGTGTAGAGAAGGAAACTCCTCTTTCATAAGAGAACATAGTAGGTCTTCTCATAGTACATAGTAGGTCTTTCCATAGTACAGAGTTTTCTTGTGGCACTTTACTAAAGATTGAATACTTTTCACAAGTTTGTATATAATCCTAAGAACCAAAATCTTTCCTACCTATTGTCACCCTTCACATGAAAGCATGAGATGCTTGGTTCTGTTTAATTTCAGAAACTTTAGACAAGATTACAGAAGAAACTAACACAGCTGTTGCTGTACATACTTTCAGACTCAGTCCTAAGCCTACTCAAGTACATGACTCCCCTTAAATGGGATCTCAAGCGTCCAGTTGCTACTTCTCTCAGTTATAATGATTTTGGCCGTGTTGGTGGAATTGGTAGTATTACCCATGGTATATCTCACTACTTATGACTGGATGGATGGCCTGGGAACTAGCTGGCTGTGAGCCTCCCTTGGGCTGAACAATCCTGGAAATTCTCTCTTAGAGTCTGTCTGAGGATGGCTATTCAGGGGTCCCAGTGCTGTAAGTCTCTGAGCATGTAGCTTGAACCTGTGGTCTACGTTGCGGGGGCCTTCATCCTGGGTACCTATCGCCCTAAGGATGTAGGCATATGTCAAGCTGGGCTCTTACCGTTGCTTGTGGCTAGATTTTATGCCATGCAGTACTTGTTCTCAAAGCATTCTAGGATCTCTCACTTAACAAGAAGTACCATTCCACCCAGTGGCTGCAGAAGATGGATTCTGGTACTCTTACCACATTCTGGTTCCTTGTCCTGATTCTGCTTGAAGTCTAACCTCAGAGTCCTTTCCTACTCTAACACCTCTTGTCCATCCCTCCCTACCTGGGATGGCTTTTCCTGTCAACTAGAGGACAGCATTATGGTGTAGCAACCACCCATAGTCAAAAAGCAGCTTGTAGCATCCTTGCTGTGCCCAGAGTCTAGTCTTCCAATGAGGGCTTGTTTCTGATCTGACCTTTCGACAGCTGATAGGGTCAGCTGTACCTAACCATACATAAAAAATGGCCAAGAACACATGGGTTTGGCCAGCACTGGCCATTAGATCTAATGCTTGACTTTCTTTCCATATCTAGGCATATGGGAAGGATCCTGGTTTAGAAAGAGGTCTGGGCTACTTCAGACACTGAAATATCAGTGTGAAGGTTCTTGATAGCCTGTGGTTCCATATTAGAGCCTGGTGGGGCCCCTGTAAATAAGACAATCTCTCCTAGATGTACTGTTTCTCTTTATGGTTTCTCTTCTGATGGCTGTCTGTGGCTAAACAGGCAGCCTTACACGATTCTGAGGGCCTCCTTCACCCTAGAAGATTGGAAAATTACTAGAACCCAGCAGCTGGAGAGTCTCCCTGAAGCTGGCTGCCATCTTGCAGGTGTCAGGCATAGAAGCTAAGGTCTGAGGTCATTGCTATGGCTTTGTGTTCTCTGGCACCAGTAGTCCTTGGTGTGAAGGCATGAGCCAAGTTAGGACCTTCTAGCCCAACCCTAGATCTAAGGCTGTGTGTATGGAACTTGGTTACATCTAAGATCTGCCATGACTGCTTTTTTTTTTTTTTTTTTTTTTTTTAAACTAGGGACACTACCTCTGAGTCCCTGGCAGCTATAAGTGGGACATCCTGGGTGTCTCTGCTTCTGCCCCAACTCCTGCCCTGCCCTGTACTGTCTGAGGTTAGAGAGAGGCTCTTTCCCTGGTCTAAGTCCTGTTCTTCCTCCCTGGGATGTCCATCTCTGATCTTTAGAGAAATAGAACAGTGGCACTTGTAGCCAATGGCATCAGGAGAATTAGAACCTGAATCTGCCCCTTACTTGGCTGAGAACAGGACCTGTCTACTCCTCCAAGGAAACCTCTCCCAGGTTCTGATAAGACCTTGATCTTCCAAATATGGAGTTCTTCTTGGGACCTAGACCTCATTTAAACATGCCTTGATATTTATAGAATGGGCTCCTGGCATTTTGTGGTCTGTCAGAAAAAATGTCAGGTTCAAGGCCTGGCTTCTCCACTACCACTACTCCATACCCAGGAGCCTGGCCAGTGCCCTGGCTGAGGGATAGGTATAAGCAGAGCTTCTACTTGCTGTCCCAGACTTTGTCCTGGCTGACTGTGACAGGGACTCTCCCTTGCTTCTTGGGTCATTTCCTGCCTGCATATTTCTTTGCTAGGGCTGCCATAACAAAGTACCACAAACTGGGTGGCTCAGATAATAGAAATGTATTGTCTCAGTTCTGGAGGATAGAAGTCTGAGATCAAGGTGTCAGCAAGGTTGGTATCTTCTGAGGGTTGTGAGAATCTGTTCCATGCCTCTTGCCTAGCTTCAGGTGGCTGGCTGATAACTTGATGTCCCATAGCTTAAATCACCCCGATCTCTGGCTTCATTTTTACATGGCATCTTCCCCTGTGGATGTCCAAATTTATCCTTTTTATAAGGACATCTGCTCTACTGGCTTGGGGCCTATGACCCTACCCTAACAACCTCATAGTAACTTGATGACCTATGTAAAGACCCCATCTGCAAATACACTTAGTCTGAGGTATTAACAGGTAGACCTCCAAAACATGAATATTGAGGGGGACACAGGTAAGTTCCTAACACTGCAGTTGCCCACAAACTGAGGCCCGAGGGCCTGCAGGTCTAACTCAAGCCCAGGGTTGAGTTCCCAGGTCCAGTGGTGAGTCCTTGGGTTCCCCTCGTCTAGGGAATGTAGCACTAAAGTATGGCCAGGTCACCTGACCAGTCAGTCTCAGTTTAACTCTGGTCTGTGGTAGTTAATCTGCAAATTTTGGGGCTTTAATTCCCTGGAAGAGGTGGCACATACCCCAGGCCATCTTCTAGGATTGGATCCAAAGGCATGCCTGGCAGAGCCTAAGGTCTGCCGGGCTGTGGAGTCTGGTGGCCTGTGTAGGGATCAGGTATTCTCAAAGAAGGTGGCTCACACCTCTTGGGCTGTGCTGTCAAGTAGGAATTTGAGCTTGAATTTGGAAGATAACATGACTGCTAAGCTATGGTGACAGGCTTCTGCCAGGACACCTAGAGGAATTTGGTTCTAGCTAGCCCTTTGAAACGTTCCTTAACTACTTTGCTGTAGATCTTGCCTCAAAACTGAGGCAGGGCTGCAGGACACACAAGGAGTTGGAGGCAGAACTGGGATTCTGGGGGAGTGAGTCCCTTAAACTGGGAAAGGGACATTCAAGGATCTTGCTTTAATATCCTTCTCAGGGGCCAGATATAGAAGGCTGGCAAGAGAGGAGCTGAAACTAGCCCTTGGTGGGGAGCCAGTTATATAGAGAGATGGGGATAAGATTGAGGTCTTTTGCCAAGCCTGCTTCATAGCCAAGAACAGAACTTTTGTGTTGTTCCAAGACAAGACCCCCTGCCTTACTTGGGAGCCCTATAGCAATCAGATAATGAAAAAGGAGCTTAATTCTAGATACTTTCCCTAAACTTGGACTGGATCCATTAGTCAGCTTGATCATAGGCAGCTCTTAGGTGAGGTGGTGTGTGGAAAGATGTCTGTCTGGTTTTGGTGTTAGGATAATACTGGCCTCGGCCTTAGTATTCCCTCTGCTTCTATCGTAAAGATTATAGAGAACTGACATCACTTCCTTAAATATTTATTATCTGTAGTGATGCCTCCTCTTTCAGATACTAACTTTCTTCTCTTAGCCTGGCTAGAAGTTTACTTTCTTGATCTTAAAGAACGAGCTTTTGGTTTCACTAGATATCTTTTCCCACTTTGTTGACTTCCTGTTACCAATTTCAGATTTTTGCTAATTCTTCAATAACTTTGGACTTAACTTGCTCTTTCATTTAAGTTCTTACCTTAGGAAACTAGATTTTTAGATCTTTATGCATTCAATGCTGCAATTTTCCCTCTAAGTACTGCTTGTCACTACAACACATTTTAATAAATTGTCTTTTCATCTAGTTAAATAGTTCTTTGTCCTCTGTTACTTAGATGTATGTGCATGACCTCTGTTAATTAAAAGTATGTGCAATCTCCTAGCATTTCAGGGTCCTGCAGCTATGTGTTACCGACTTCCAGCTTAATTCCACTGTAGTCTGAGAGCAGAGATTATGATTTCTATTTTTAAATTTGTTAAGGTGTCTTATGGTCAGTTATGGCCAAAATGTGGTCTATCTTGGTGAATGTTCCATGTGAGCCTGAGAAACATATCTGCTGTTATTTAATGAGGTAGCCTAGACATGTTCTTTTATAGCCAGTTGATAGGGATTGAGTTCAACAATGCCTTAACTAACTTTCTGCTTGCTGCATCTATTTTCTGAGAAAGGTGTTGGTCTCCAACTATAATAGTGGATTCATCAGCTTTCTGCCTCATGTAGTTTGACAATGTTAGGCTTATGCACATTAAGAATTGTTATGCCTTCTTGAAGAACTGACCCTTTCATGTAAAGCCCTTCTTTATCCCTCATAACTTTCCTTACTTTGAAGTTCTGACTGAATAGCTACTCTTGCTTGCTTCTGACTAGTTTTAGCACGGTATATCTTTGTCTAGTCCTATGTCTTAAAGTTTCTTGTAGATAACCTATGGCTGGGTCATGTGTTTTGATCCACTGTGATCTCTTAATTGGTACATTTAGACCACTGACAGTCAATGTAACTGATTAGATTAATATCTACCACGTTATTACTGTTTACTATTTGTTGCCCCTGTTTTTTTTTATTAATTAATTCTCATTTATTAGGTACATCAATGTATCCTCTAAACAGTTAAAGGGAATGGATGCAGAACTTAGTATGGAAAATACCGAATATCTCTAGTGGACTGTGTTGATTGCCTATACTCAGCATCCACTCTCTGCTTTATTCACAATGATATCTCAGTTTGGTTCATATGATTTAGGGGGAAGTTATCCCATTTCCACCTTCAGAAGTGAGACCCGATTAATCCTGGCCAATCAAAGGAAGCTAATCTACTTGTCAATGAATGCTTTGTGAATTGGCATATGACCTAATTCTCGTATAGGAGAGGGTTGCTGGAGACTTCAAGGAAAGTTTTCCCTTGTCCTTAAGAGAGCGGGACAAAAGTCAGCTTCTTCTTTCAAGGGATAGAAATAAGGGAGGATGTTCCATACCTCTTGCTGCTGGCTGACATCTTTTTTTTTTTTTTTTTTTTTTGCTTTATAACAAATTTAATCAGTTATACATATACATATGTTCCCATATCCCCTCCCTTTTGTGTCTCCCTCCCACCCTCCCTATCCCACCCCTCCAGGCGGTCACAAAGCACCGAGCTGATCTCCCTGTGCTATGCAGCTGCTTCCCGCTAGCTATCTACCTTATGTTTGGTAGTGTATATATGTCCATGCCGCGCTTTCACTTTGTCACAGCTTACCCTTCCCCCTCCCCATATCCTCAAGTCCATTCTCTAGTAGGTCTGTGTCTTTATTCCTGTCTTACCCCTATGTTCTTCATGACATTTTTTTTTCTTAAATTCCATATATATGTGTCAGCATACGGTATTTGTCTTTCTCTTTCTGACTTACTTCACTCTGTATGACAGACTCTAGGTCCATCCACCTCATTACAAATAGCTCAATTTCGTTTCTTTTTATGGCTGAGTAATATTCCATTGTATGTATGTGCCACATCTTCTTTACTCATTCATCCGATGATGGACACTTAGGTTGTTTCCATCTCCGGGCTATTGTAAATAGGGCTGCTATGAACATTTTGGTACATGTCTCTTTTTGAATTATGGTTTTCTCAGGGTATATGCCCAGTAGTGGGATTGCTGGGTCATATGGTAGTTCTATCTGTAGTTTTTTAAGGAACCTCCATACCGTTCTCCATAGCAGCTGTACCAATTCACATTCCCACCAGCAGTGCAAGAGTGTTCCCTTTTTTCCACACCCTCTCCAGCATGTATTGTTTCTAGATTTTTTGATGATGGCCATTCTGACTGGTGTGAGATGATATCTCATTGTAGTTTTGATTTGCATTTCTCTAATGAGTAAAGATGTTGAGCATCCTTTCATGTGTTTGTTGGCAGTCTGTATATCTTCTGTGGAGAAATGTCTATTTAGGTCTTCTGCCCATTTTTGGATTGGGTTGTTTGTTTTTTTGTTATTGAGCTGCATGAGCTGCTTATAAATTTTGGAGATTAATCCTTTGTCAGTTGCTTCATTTGCAAATATTTTCTCCCATTCTGAGGGTTGTCTTTTGGTCTTGTTTATGGTTTCCTTTGCTGTGCAAAAGCTTTGAAGTTTCATTAGGTCCCATGTGTTTATTTTTGTCTTTATTTCCATTTCTCTAGGAGGTGGGTCCAAAAGGATCTTGCTGTGATTTATGTCATAGAGTGTTCTGCCTATGTTTTCCTCTAAGAGTTTGATAGTGTCTGGCCTTACATTTAGGTCTTTAATCCATTTTGAGTTTATTTTTGTGTATGGTGTTAGGGAGTGATCTAATCTCCTACTTTTACATGTCCCTATCCAGTTTTCCCAGCACCACTTATTGAAGAGACTGTCCTTTCTCCACTGTACATTCCTGCCTCCTTTATCAAAGATAAGGTGACCATATGTCCGTGGGTTTATCTCTGGGCTTTCTATCCTGTTCCATTGATCTATCTTTCTGTTTTTGTGCCAGTACCATACTGTCTTGATTACTGTAGCTTTGTAGTATAGTCTGAAGTCAGGGAGCCTGATTCCTCCAGCTCCATTTTTCGTTCTCAAGATTGCTTTGGCTATTCGGGGTCTTTTGTGTTTCCATACAAATTGTGAAATTTTTTGTTCTAGTTCTGTGAAAAATGCCAGTGGTAGTTTGATAGGGATTGCATTGAATCTGTAGATTGCTTTGGGTAGTAGAGTCATTTTCACAATGTTGATTCTTCCAATCCAAGAACATGGTACATCTCTCCATCTATTTGTATCATCTTTAATTTCTTTCATCAGTGTCTTATAATTTTCTGCATACAGGTCTTTTGTCTCCTTAGGTAGGTTTATTCCTAGATATTTTATTCTTTTGGTTGCAGTGGTAAATGGGAGTGTTTCCTTGATTTCACTTTCAGATTTTTCATCATTAGTATATAGGAATGCCAGAGATTTCTGTGCATTAATTTTGTATCCTGCTACTTTACCAAATTCATTGATTAGCTCTAGTAGTTTTATGGTAGCATCTTTAGGATTCTCTATGTATAGTGTCATCTGCAAACAGTGACAGCTTTACTTCTTCTTTTCCCATTTGGATTCCTTTTATTTCCTTTTCTTCTCTGATTGCTGTGGCTAAAACTTCCAAAACTATGTTGAATAAGAGTGGTGAGAGTGGGCAACCTTGTCTTGTTCCTGATCTTAGTGGAAATGGTTTCAATTTTTCACCGTTGAGGATGATGCTGGCTGTGGGTTTGTCATATATGGCCTTTATTATGTTGAGGAAAGTTCCCTCTATGCCTACTTTCTGCAGGGTTTTTATCATAAATGGGTGTTGAATTTTGTCAAAAGCTTTCTCTGCATCTATTGAGATGATCATATGGTTTTTCTCCTTCAATTTGTTAATATGGTGTATCACGTTGATTGATTTGCGTATATTGAAGAATCCTTGCATTCCTGGAATGAACCCCACTTGATCATGGTGTATGATCCTTTTAATGTGCTGTTGGATTCTGTTTGCTAGTATTTTGTTGAGGATTTTTGCATCTATGTTCATCAGTGATATTGGCCTGTAGTTTTCTTTCTTTGTGACATCCTTGTCTGGTTTTGGTATCAAGGTGATGGTGGCCTCGTAGAATGAGTTTGGGAGTGTCCCTCCCTCTGCTATATTTTGGAAGAGTTTGAGAAGGATAGGTGTTAGCTCTTCTCTAAATGCTTGATAGAATTCGCCTGTGAAGCCATCTGGTCCTGGGCTTTTGTTTGTTGGAAGATTTTTTATCACAGTTTCAATTTCAGTGCTTGTGATTGGTCTGTTCATATTTTCTAGTTCTTCCTGATTCAGTCTTGGCAGGTTGTGCATTTCTAAGAATTTGTCCATTTCTACCAGGTTGTCCATTTTATTGGCATAGAGTTGCTTGTAGTAATCTCTCATGATCTTTGTATTTCTGCAGTGTCAGTTGTTACTTCTCCTTTTTCATTTCTAATTCTATTGATTTGAGTCTTCTCCCCTTTTTTCTTGATGAGTCTGGCTAATGGTTTATCAATTTTGTTTATCTTCTCAAAGAACCAGCTTTTAGTTTTATTGATCTTTGCTATCGTTTCCTTCATTTCTTTTTCATTTATTTCTGATCTGATTTTTATGATTTCTTTCCTTCTGCTAACTTTGGGATGTTTTTGTTCTTCTTTCTCTAATTGCTTTAGGTGCAAGGTTAGGTTGTTTATTCGAGATGTTTCCTGTTTCTTAAGGTGGGATTGTATTGCTATAAACTTCCCTCTTAGAACTGCTTTTGCTGCATCCCATAGGTTTTGGGTCGTCGTGTCTCCACTGTCATTTGTTTCTAGGTATTTTTTAATTTCCTCTTTGATTTCTTCAGTGATCACTTCGTTATTAAGTAGTGTATTGTTTAGCCTCCATGTGTTTGTATTTTTTACAGCTCTTTTCCTGTAATTGATATCTAGTCTCATAGCATTGTGGTCAGAAAAGATAC
This sequence comes from Mesoplodon mirus, assembly GCF_964341445.2. NCBI lineage: Eukaryota > Metazoa > Chordata > Mammalia > Artiodactyla > Ziphiidae > Mesoplodon > Mesoplodon mirus. The sequence continues at coordinate 59,109,242 of NC_138977.1, read as the reverse complement.
TTGATACAATTTCAATTTTCTTAAATTTACCAAGGCTTGATTTGTGACCCAAGATATGATCTATCCTGGAGAATGTTCCATGAGCACTTGAGAAAAATGTATATTCTGTTGTTTTTGGATGGAATGTCCTATAAATATCAATTAAGTCCATCTTGTTTAATGTATCCTTTAAAGCTTGTGTTTCCTTATTTATTTTCATTTTGGATGATCTGTCCATTGGTGAAAGTGGGGTGTTAAAGTCCCCTACTATGATTGTGTTACTGTCGATTTCTCCTTTTATGGCTGTTAGTATTTGCCTTATGTATTGAGGTGCTCCTATGTTTGGTGCATAAATATTTACAATTGTTATATCTTCTTCTTGGATCGATCCCTTGATCACTATGTAGTGTCCTTCTTTGTCTCTTCTAATAGCCTTTATTTTAAAGTCTATTTTGTCTGATATGAGAATTGCTACTCCAGCTTTCTTTTGGTTTCCATTTGCATGGAATATCTTTTTCCATCCCCTTACTTTCAATCTGTATGTGTCTCTAGGTCTGAAGTGGGTCTCTTGTAGACAGCATATATATGGGTCTTGTTTTTGTATCCATTCAGCCAATCTGTGTCTTTTGGTGGGAGCATTTAGTCCATTTACATTTAAGGTAATTATTGATATGTATGTTCCTATTCCCATTTTCTTAATTGTTTTGGGTTCGTTATTGTAGGTCTTTTCCTTCTGTTGTGTTTCTTGCCTAGAGAAGTTCCTGTAGCATTTGTTGTAAAGCTGGTTTGGTGGTGCTGAACTCTCTCAGCTTTTGCTTGTCTGTAAACGTTTTAATTTCTCCATCAAATCTGAATGAGATCCTTGCTGGGTAGAGTAATCTTGGTTGCAGGTTTTTCTCCTTCATCACTTTAAGTATGTCCTGCCACTCCCTTCTGGCTCGTAGAGTTTCTGCTGAGAGATCAGCTGTTATCCTGATGGGGATTCCCTTGTGTGTTATTTGTTGTTTTTGCCTTGCTGCTTTTAATATGATTTCTTTGTGTTTAATTTTTGACAGTTTGATTAATATGTGTCTTGGCATATTTCTCCTTGGATTTATTCTGTATGGGACTCTCTGTGCCTCCTGGACTTGATTAACTATTTCCTTTCCCATATTAGGGAAGTTTTCAACTATAATCTCTTCAAATATTTTCTCAGTCCCTTTCTTTTTCTCTTCTTCTTCTGGAACCCCTACAATTCGAATGTTGGTGCATTTAATGTTGTCCCAGAGGTCTCTGAGCCTGTCCTCTGTTCTTTTCATTCTTTTTTTCTTTATTTTGCTCTGCAGCAGTTATTTCCACTATTTTATCTTCCACCTCACTTATCCGTTCTTCTGCCTCAGTTATTCTGCTATTGATCCCATCTAGAGTATTTTTTATTTCATTTACTGTGTTTTTAATCGATGCTTGATTCATCTTTAGTTCTTCTAGGTCCTTGTTAACTGTTTCTTGCATTTTGTCTATTCTATTTCCAAGATTTTGGATCTTGGAAATAGAATCTTGGATCATCTTTACCATCATTATTCTGAATTCTTTTTCAGGTAGACTGCCTATTACCTCTTCATTTGTTAGGTCTGGTGGGTTTTTATCTTGCTCCTTCTCCTGCTGTGTGTTTTCCTGTCTTCTCATTTTGCTTATGTTACTGTGTTTGGGGTCTCCTTTTTGCAGGCTGCAGGTTCGTAGTTCCCGTTGTTTTTGGTGTTTGTCCCCAGTGGCTAAAGTTGGTTTAGTGGGTTGTGTAGGCTTCCTGGTGGAGGGGACTAGTGCCTGTGTTCTGGTGGATGAGGCTGGATCTTGTCTTTCTGGTGGGCAGGTCCACGTCTGGTGGTGTGTCTTGGGGTGTCTGTGGACTTTTTATGATTTTAGGCCACCTCTCTGCTAATGGGTGGTGTTGTGTTCCTGTCTTGCTAGTTGTTTGGCATAGGGTGTCCAGCTCTGTAGCTTGCTGGTCGTTGAGTGAAGCTGGGTGCTGGTGTTGAGATGGAGATCTCTGGAAGATTTTCGCCATTTGATATTATGTGGAGCTGGGAGGTCTCTTGTGGACCAGTGTCCTGAAGTTGGCTCTCCCACCTCAGAGGCACAGCACTGACTCCTGGCTCCTCAGTTTGGGATGATTTGTTGTCTATTCATGTATTCCACAGATGCAGGGTACATCAAGTTGATTGTGGAGCTTTAATCCACTGCTTCTGAGGCTGCTGGGAGAGGTTTCCCTTTCTCTTCTTTGTTCTCACAGCTCCTGGGTCTCAGCTTTGGATTTGGCCCCGCCTCTGCGTGTAGGTCGCCGGAGGGCGTCTGTTCTTCGCTCAGACAGGACAGGGTTAAAGGAGCAGCCTCTTCAGGGACTCTGGCTCACTCAGGCCGGGCGGGAGGGAGGGGCACGGAGTGCGGGGCGAGCCTGCAGCGGCAGAGGCCGGCGTGACATTGCACCAGCCCGAGGCGCGCCGTGCGTTCTCCCAGGGAAGCCGCCCCTGGATCCCGGGACCCCGGCAGTGGCGGGCTGCACAGGCTCCCAGAAGGGCGGTGTGGACAGTGACCTGCGCTCGCACACAGGCTTCTTGGCAGCGGCAGCAGCAGCCCCAGCATCCCACGCCCGTCACTGGGCTCCGCGCTTTCAGCCGCGACTTGCGCCCGTCTGTGGAGCTCCTTTAAGCAGTGCTCTTAATCCCCTCTCCTCGCGCACCAGAAAACCAAGAGGGAAGAAAAAGTCTCTTGCCTCTTCGGCAGCTCCAGAGTTTTCCCGGACTCCCTCCCGGCTAGCTGTGGCACATCAGCCCCCTTCAGGCTGAGTTCTCGCCGCCAGCCCCAGTCCTCTCCCTGCACTCTGACCGAAGCCCGAGCCTCAGCTTCCAGCGCCGCCTGCCCCGGCGGGCGAGCAGACAAGCCTCTCGGGCTGGTGAGTGCCGCTCGGCACCGATCCTCTGTGCGGGAATCTCTCCGCTTTGCCCTACCCAGGTATGTGTGGAGTTTCTTGCCTTTTGGGAGGTCTGGGGTCTTCTGCCAGCGTTCAGTAGGTGTTCTGTAGGAGTTGTTCCACGTGTAGCTATATTTCTGGTGTATCCGTGGGGAGGAAGGTGATCTCCACGTCTTACTCTTCCGCCATCTTACCCGGAAGTCTCTGTTGCCCCTGTTCTTATCCTATTTTTGTCTTCCACTCTTGTGCCTTCTGTGGTTTTAATTGAGCATCTCATGATGCTAGTTGCTCTCCATAAAATATCAGTTATACTTCAACTTTTTAGTGGTTGCCCTAGTCAGCCTGATCATAGGCAGCTCTTAGGTAAGCTAATCTAAGTCCACTTTCAAATAACACTATATGGGTAATGAGTACTTTATAAACCCAAAGTCCTTTGCATCCCTTGTATCTCTGTCATACTTATATACAAGTAAATTATGTATACATAAGCATAATCAAATTGTTACAAATAAACTCATATTACAATAAGAAACCGACCTTCACTTACCATTCATTCTTCCCTGTCAATATAACGATAGATCTGAGTCTCTGACCTATATCTTTTTTTTTTTTTTTTTTTTTTTTGCTATATGCAGGCCTCTCACTGTCGTGGCCTCTCCCATTGCAGAGCACAGGCTCCGGACGCACAGGCTCAGCGGCCATGGCTCACGGGCCCAGCTGCTCCATGGCATGTGGGATCTTCCTGGACTGGGGCACAAACCCGTGCCCGCTGCATCGGCAGGCGGACTCTCAACCACTGTGCCACCAGGGAAGCCCTGACCTATATCTTTTGAAAGAACGTCCAACATTTCTTGCAAGACAGGTCTAATGGCAATAAGTTCGATTTGAGTCTTCACTTCTGAGGGGTAGTTCTGTGGAATACAGCATTCTAGAGTTCTCAACATCTCAAATACTATACTCTCCTTCTTTGTATAGTTTGAGAAGTAGGATGCGGTTCTTTGTTTCTATATAAGGTGTCTTTTCTTGCTGCTTTCAGGAATTTTACTCTTCTGTAACTCAAAGTATAGCTTGTCATTTCCCCTGCTCAGTGTTCTGAACTTCCTAGATCTGTGGTTTGGTGTCTAACATCAATTTGGGGATATTTTCTGTCACTATTGCCTCAAATACCTCTTTCCTCTGGTAGTCCCATTATGTGTATGTTACACCTTGCCCCCAGTCCTTACATATCCTAAAAAAGTTTTTATTCTACTTGTCCTTTTGGTTTTTGAGGATTCTATTGATATATCCTGTAACTTGCTTCTTCCCCAGCCATGTCCAGTTTAAGCACATCAAAGGCCTTATTCATTCTTGTTTTGTAGTTTTTTCTTTAGTGTTTTCTTAGGACTTCCATCTGATTACATACATGACCACCTGTTCTTTTTTTTAATTAATTAATTTATTTATTTTTGGCTGCATTGGGTCTTCGCTGCTGTGCGCAGGCTTCCTCTAGTTGCGGCGCGCGGAGGCTACTCTTTGCTGCGGCGCATGGGCTTCTCACTGTGGTGGCTTCTTTTGTTGCGGAGCACGGGCTCTAGGGGTGTGGGCTTCAGTAGTTGTGGCACACGGGCTCAGTAGTTGTGGCTTGCGGGCTCTAGAGTGCAGGCTCAGTAGTTGTGGCGCATGGGCTTAGTTGCTCTGAGGCATGTGGGATCTTCCCAGACCAGGGCTCAAACCTGTGTCCCCTGCCTTGGCAGGTGGATTCTTAACCACTGCGCCACCAAGGAAGTCCACGACCATCTGTTCTTACAGGCGGTCTACTTTATCCATTAGAGCCCTTGGCATATTAATCATAGTGAAATTTCTGGTCTAATTCCAACACTCCTGCAATGTCTGGTTCTGATGTCTGCTTTCTCCTGAATGTTTTTTGCCTTCCAGTATGCCTTGTAACTTTTTCTCGATAGCCAAACAAGGTATACTAGGTACAAGGAACTGCTGTAGATAGGTCTTCAGTAACTTGGTAGTAAAGTGCAGAGGGAAGGGTTCTGTAGTCCTGTGAAACTTTTTCTCTTAGTGAAGTTGTCCAGAGGCATAGGCTCACAAGTATCTTTCCTTTTTTCCTCCCGCCTTAGGTGGGAAAGGCTGGCTGGAGTGGGCTGGAGTTGAGTATTTCCCCTTCCCCAGGTCAGCTAGGCTCTCATACCCTAGCAGGTGAGGGCCTAGTTAACTAGCTTCCCCTGAGGGTAGGCCTTGTTAAGAAGAGTGCACTGGCATATTTCACAAAGGTTTCTTTTCCCTTTCTGCCAGAGCCAGATGTCTTTCCTCTATTTAGTGGGGGAGCCTGGCAGAGTTCTTGGAGGGAAATGCCACAGTATCGTGGGCCCCCCATGACTGTGTCCCCCTGGAGCATTTAACTCACAGGGTTGTCTGCACTAAGCCTCCAGCAACTTAATAGTTACACTTGAGGTTGTCCTACTCCAGCACTGGTTCTCATGGCAGGCTCAGCTCCTGAGTCTCTGCTGGGGTAAACTGTGGCTCCTTGTATTAATCTGTCTCCCCAATCCTGGGACACAGTGCTTTGTCCTATGTCCTCCCTTCTTATGGGTCCAAGAACATTTTACAGTCTGCTCAGCTTAACCTGTCAGGACAGTGGCAACTTCCAAGCTTTTTACATGTAAAACCAGAAACTAGAAGTTGACTATACTTTACTCGGCTGTGAGTGACCATATACCTTGGGGTGGTCTGTCCCTGTTCCCCCGTCACCTACATAAGGAAGGACTGTTTCAGGAGATAAGTCTAAAGCTTTCAGAGCTTCTGTTGTTTAGGTACTGTCCTTAACAACAGACCTGGAATTATGGCAGTGGCAGGCTAAGCATGTGGCTCATGGAGGCCAGTTGTACAAAGAACTCGAAAGCATGACATGGCTTAAAATCTCCTCCTCTAGGGTCACTATTTCCTCTCCCTCTGTCAGGAGGGTTTCCTATGGATTTGTTTTTTCATGACACAATGACATCTACCTCTTCCCTAGAAGCTTTGTCTTGAGGTAGAATTGACTAAATGATAAAACATACACCATGACTTCTACTGTAATCATCACAGCTTACCACATCCATCACCTCACATAGTTGCCATCTTTGAGAACACACTGTACTGTATACTGGAAATTCACTGGAAGAGCTAATCTTAAGCTGATTTCTTACCAGCACTTCTCCCTGCCGTTCCCCTGCTGATTGTGGGGTCCATCCCACCAGACTCTTCTCCTTGGCTGGCAACATATGCTTCTGTTCTCTGCTGTGTTTCAGTGGTCCCAGAGATGCAACTTCTCGGTATTTTCTTCACTTGGGCTGGCCTCTAGGCTGCCCCATCCCAGGTCCTGTAATCTGTTGCCTCCAAAGCATCTGACCCTCTGTCCTGAGCTCTGCCTAGGTCAGTCCAGCTGTAGCTCTTCTTGCTTAGGTTGGCATGTTTCCCAAGCTGTCTTTCCTTGTGCTGGCCATGGGATCTACTGCATTGGGATCTAGGATTTTGTGAGGTCCTTGATGTGTTCTAGAACCCTCTCTGGCAGAACCTGGGTGGGCCAAGCAGTACAACCCCTGGAGGACCTAAGCATGACTCGAATGGTCTCATGGGAAGAGATTAGGTTTTCTTGGACTATGCTGGCAGGTCAGGGGTCTAGACTTGAGGATGCAAAAGGACTGACTCAGCCGGGGTGGCTAGCTTCCTTGGGAACACCTTGGAAGGTTTATACTTACCATCCATTAAAGGCAGCCTTCACCTTCATGGATGTTGCCTGAAAGCTAAGGCAGGAGAGTAGGACCTCCTAGGAGACAGGTAGCAGCACTGGGATTCTGATGGGAGTGCTGTCTGTGTCAATTGGTAACTAGGAAAAATCCCGACTCTTGCTGTAGCCCTGCAGAGTGCCATTGCAGGAGGATTAACAAAGGCTGGTGAGTCACCAGAGGGGACTTATGCTAAATGAGGTAAGAGTCCCATGGTATCAAGGGAGATGGCTGTGTAGAGCCATGGCCAGGAATGGGACCTGGGGCTGTCCGATTGATAGGGACTTACATAGGTACATACAAGATACTTCCTGGGTCTATGGAGAAGAAAACTCTATTTCTAAAAATCCTTTCAAGCTTGGCTGTTGGGTCCATTGGTCATCCTGGTTGAGGTGAAATATCATGGGAGTTTCCTCTAATACCTGAAGGACTCTTCTGGAATCAGCATCTAGGGATGATGCAGATGTGTTATTTGGGATCCTTAAAGTCCAATCCAATCTCTTCTCTTTGAAGGACTCTTACCTATCTTGGGTAAAACACACAATACACTTGGATATGCAGCTATGTGGGGCTAAGTGACTGGCTCATGAGGGCCAGTTGCATGTAATCTCTAGCTGGTCTGCAATGTTACTTCTTCCTGGGTTGTTTCTTTCCTGACACAGATGCTGTCACTGAGCTGTTGAGTCTCCTAGCAGGTGAGTTCTCCTTGCTGGGAGCCCTTGAAGAAAGCTCTGTTCTCTGCCTGTGACTCAGGGTGTTCTTCACTCTGGGGCCCTCCTACCCACAGTCTGCTGCCCTGTGAAATGGGTCCTTTTGGACTATTATCCTAGTTCTCACCCTTCTGACTGACTCTAGGATTTCTGGAGCCATCAGCTGGTTTGGGATAGCTCTGTATTGGTATTTCCCCTTATTAATGCTTGCTTGTTGTTTCAACTAGGCAGCCTCATCACTGCTTCCCATAAGCTAGATGCAGGCTCTTGGTCAGGTAGGTTAGTGTGACTGTCCTTGGTCCTGCCTGACCCCCACGTAGTGCCCTGGCAGGTGCTCCCCAGCACTGTCAAAATTAGTCTTTTCTCTTGTTCTGACCTGGCTCAGGTTCAGGTTGGGTTCTTACCTAGTCTCTTAAGACCCTGTTGTCCTTAGCTTCCATCATTGTTTCCCGGGACCTTATTCCTGCTGAATATGCCTATGTGGCAAGGAGCTCCATCTCAAGAGAAACATCTTGTACTTTGAGTTGTGTAGAACTTCCCGTGATTGCTTTTTCCACTATCTTGACCACTATCTCAAGAATGTAGTAAATGGCTCTTCCCATACTAGAAACATCTTTACCATGACGAGCACATATAAATGGTCAATTTCAAGAAGTGTACTGGTTACTATAGGCTTTCAATAATCACATACTAGTGTTTACTATAGGCTTTCAATAATCATGTACTAGTACAATGAAAGAAAACGGGATGTGACCATTTCCATGTAGAACATATAACTCCAGATCTAGTCCTAAATCTAATTCATAAATTCAATATCTTTTCTTCAGTAATCACAATATTTACTGTTACTCTCTCCACCTTTCAGAATCAGGACACAACTTGGAGCTTGCCTCAGTCTTGGATAGTATGTGCTTCACATCAGCAGTGGCTGAGCTGCTGTGAATAATGACATTTCCACATAAACTCAATATCTTAAATTAGGACCTTATTTTGTGGTAGTATAGTACAATACATACGTTAGCAATATGAAGTCCTTGAATTGACAGTTGACATTGTCTGTTGGCACTGTTCCCAGTGATGGGATAAACATACTTAAACAAGTCTTTAATGGGTTTCATCTGCTTTGATCATTGTCATTGACTAAAGAGATGGCCTGGAAGCTGGTCATAGGCATCACTCATCCTGGAAGAGTCCTAGGATCAGGTGTTGAGGTACCTAAAGGGCTTTTATCTAGATCTCTCGTCATAAGACCTGACAGAACTTCCTTTCACTTCCACTGGGAGTTTTACCTCTTTTCTTCCTGGGAGTAACTATTCTCTGCAATGTATCAATGCAGGAGACAATCTAGGCATCCTTGCTACTTCTGTTCTGGAGCCTTGCTCTTTAGTGTGTCTTTCTGTAGGGTAGTGTTTTCCTGTTCTTTTCTATCTGAGGCCTTAATTTTCAACAACTGAGAACAGAAATGGTAGTGGCAGCCATTCACATGAAAACTGGCAGGTATATGCTATGCTGAGCTGAGCATGGGACATGGCCTTTCTCCAGGAGAGTCTTTCCTTGGTCCTGATTGGTCTCCTAGACTTTTTGAGCATGGCATTGTACATACCCTTTTTCTTAGGGTCTGAGACTCTACCTAAACTCTTGTCCATCTATAAATAGACCCTTCGCTGTTGGATATGGCAACTAGACATGACATTTCTGGCTGACAGACATATATAAACCTTTATTACTTGTTGCTATGGTCAACATTACCTGCCCTTGCTTAACTGGATCTTGTCTGCTCTTTTCATTCCTAAGTACAAGTATGTCCCCAGGCCCTCCCTTCCACTGAATTGACCTCACAGGACTAGTAGGGACCACTAGACCTGACCAGCGCCTTGGAGGTCAGAGATGACCTGCCCTGATGTCTTCCAGTTGACTTTGATTTCTACTGGGCCTCCTAAGCGGACAGTTGGCTTTAGTTTCCTGGGCTCATGGAGCAAGGAAATCATACAAATAGTATCTGTCTCTGGCAGAGTTTGAGGTCTGCCTAGCAGCAAAGTCCAGGTGGCTCATGGCTTGACTTGGATTTTCTATACCAGATGGTGAGGGCCTCAGGCTATATGGGCATGTAAAGGATTTGTGCTTAAAGCTGCTGACTACGTCATGGCACCTGGTCACTTGATATGGAGGCACTGAACTTACCAATGGGTGAGTTCAGATTTAGGTTTCTTTACCACAGACTGCACTACATGGAAACAGAGGTAGAGGCACCACTGGGATTCTGAGCATAGTCTGGATCAATCTATATCTGTGAGAAAGTGACTAACCAAAGATCTTGCATTGGCTCTTCCTAGGAACCAGGGCATAAAGGCTGCTAGGAGAAAAGCTGGCATTGGCCCTCAGAGTGTACTCATGCAAACAGAAGAAACTAGCAGCCTCAGTGAGCCCTAGGGTAGGAACTTAGCTCTAGCAAAGCCCAGTTCATGGCCAAGAGCAGGTGTTCCTGAACCTCATCCTGATGAGAGCCTAGTGTTTATATGTATATATGACCCCTTCCTCATCCAGGACTGTCTTAGTTCTGAATCTAATGGGATTTAATTCTGGATACCTTAAGCATGGTTACTGTCTGCTGGTCTGAGCATGGCCTGTGGGAGTAAGCATGCTTTATCATACCCAATAAAAACTCTGCTTCAGGATACCCCTAAAATAAATGCTGAGATGACAGACCAAAGGGGCATCATGGTCTTGGAAGTAGTGCTTAATGTCAGGGAAATACATGGAGTTCAACTCTACATGGCAGTATGAGTGGGTACATGGTCATAGTGATTACATAGTCAATGAATCCAGACATAGAAGAGCATGGAAGCCATGTAGGGTGCTTTGTAGACATTCATAATGGTGCTGACAGCTTACTTCCATTACTATAAAATGTCTCATGTGCATATATTAATGGGTCATCCTGTCTCTTACCTACAAGGTCTTACCTGATTCACATTATATATACACCTAGTGTTTTTGTTATATGATACTGAGCTGTGGCCACCATATCTTTCCTAGCTGTTCTCCCAGGAATGAACACTAATTGCCCCTGTCACCACAAACACCAAGAACATCCTTATACACGTGGCCTTAGCTACCTGCAGGAAAAACCTTTTGGGTTTTACCCCAGGAACAAAATTGCTTAATTCGACTAAATGATACCAGATGGTACTCCAGAACGACCATCCCAGTAAACATTGCTGTGGCAATGCATAAGTATTTCTGTGTTCCTACATCCCTGTCAATATTTCATGTAATCCAGCTCTCTGGCACTTGCTAGTTTAATGGGCATGAAGGGATCTCATAGTATCATTTGCATTTCTGAGTTTGGACATTCTTATGATAGGGTCTTGGGTATCCTTGACTTTGCCTTTTTTGGGGTTTCCATAGGTCTCATATTTAAGGGATTCTTATTCAAAGAGAATAGTCCCTCATTGGTTTTATATTACATTCTAACTTGTTTTGATAACTTTGTCCTCAGTATCTTCTATTGAAGAGAACTTTGATCAACCTCAAGTCTTATGGTTTATGCTATTAGGATCTTACACAATTGTTTCCTATCCCAAAGTCACATAACCTGTTTTCTTCTATTATATTAGGTCTCTGATCAGTCTAGGCACCATTATAAAAATATGGCTAAAGAGCTTTCTAAAAGACTTGAAACATACAGTGGTATTGTATTCAGCTATCTTTCTCACTAGAGTAAACTGGTTTTTCCCCAAACAATTTAAACAAGTTTATCCTTTACCATTAACCTGTGGTAGCGACTTTGTCATAGTTCCTTTGCACACTTGGGCCTTGCTCCTCTGTCCTCGTGCAAATACCATGCTGCCTCTCACTACAGCAATCTATTGCTAGGGCAAGTCCCCCTTATACTTTAAAGTTGACTTAGCTATTTGTAGACACTCTTCTCCATATAGGTTTTAGAGTAAACATATTCTTCAAATTAAGGATTTGGGATTACTCTGAATTTATAAAACGAATTTAGAGAGAACCAAAATCCTTAATTCTTTTATAGAGCATGGACTATTCATTCACTCAGAACCTTATTAGAACCTTAAGTTAATTCCTAGAAACCTTATAGTTAAGTACATTCCCTCTTCCTGACTTGCTAAATTAAATCCTAAACAGGTGTAAACTACCTTCCTTGCTAGAAGAAAAAGCACTTGACTTTTTTTTCTTCTTTGTATTAACATGGTAAAACACCTTTAGACTTCTTAATCTGAACTCTCCTTTTTTTCCTGGGATAAAACCTACTTGATCGCATAATCTTACATACACCATTGGATTCAGTTAACTAACTTTTCAGTCTTTTGCATCCATAGTTGTAAGTGGAATGGGCCTGTGACTTTTCTGGCTGGGAACTAAATCTGGTACTCCATAGCAATAAAATCATTCTTCCACAGAGTGCTCCAAAATAAGTTATACCTTTGAATGCCCAGGACATATTCAAGCTAGGAAAGAAGGCTGTCTGACTCCTCACACTGGCCCAGAGGCATTTGCCCACTGCGGTGGGCTACTGGTCAGCAGAGCTGGTGTTTCCATGCTGACCTGCCTGAAGCCACTTTGGGGGTTGTCTAGCCAGTGAACATCTGCAGTATTATCTCCAGAGAGCCAAGTTAGTTCTTCATGTTCATGCAGATATAGCAAGTTTGAACTTGTGGGATCATTTGAGAATTTAATGTCAAGCTTTAGTCAAAAAAGATGTACCACATTTTTCCAGACTCTCGTGTATTTACAATAACTCAGTTGTTATGAGGAGCACATTACTCTAGAAAGACAAGCAAAAATGTCTTTCAGAGATCACTACTGCAGTGGTCTAGTACTTACGCAGATATTTCTCTATGTATGAAATGAGACCAAACCTGAATACAGTCTTATAATTCTTTCAGTCATTGATCTATCTTCACATCAGTAAGAGCTCATTGAACTCATATTTCAGATTTTTCCATTGACTCCAATGTTCCCTAGAACCTGTCCAAACAGTTCTCAATCCTACCATGCCTTGTCTGGTTATATATCTAGTTTCAATCTAGTATAGTCCCTTCTGATCTTTAAGAGACCAGGTAAGTTCTAGGACATCCCACATTCTAGATTGGTTTGGTAGCTGCCTTTTAGTGTTGTCTAGCTTGTACCTCTATCTTCTGTATATCCTGGAACTTAGAACTTGCATCTAAATGTTTGAGGTCTAGTGTAATGTTGAACTCAAATTTATTTTGGGTAATACTCCATGTTGTATCATCAGAAGATGCGATTAGTGAATTTCTACTGGATTAAGGTGGCAGTCTGATCCCTCACAGTCTCTCTCCTTGTGATTAGGAAGAAATTCAAAGTGTCATCACTTCAGCATTAGACAGACATTCAATGTCCTGCCTCCATATATTAGCTATCCTGACACACACCGACAGTCCTTGTCTGGATCTGAGATGCTGTACTTAGAGGTAATGCTGCCCTCAGTCTCCTCTGCAGAGGGTTTGATACACTGGCAGACGGAGCTCCATCCTGATCCTCCTGGGTGTCCACCACTCCTTTTTTCCCACCTCCTGGGACTGATGCAGCTGTTTCACATGACGGTACCTCTGTTCCAACAGCAAGTTTTCTCAGATTTACTCTTTACTAGCAGAGACCTTGTAAGGACCTAGTTAACTTTCAGTAGCTTCTCTTTAAAGAGCTTTTGTATTCTCACTGAAAGGTTCCCTGGCGTGTTATCCTGGGGAAAGCAGGCACTCTGAAATAGATGGGAGCTTACAGTCGATTGTGCTAGTGAACACCCTCTAAGTGTGCGTGAGCCGTTCACACTGCAGCATCACCTTGGGCAGCAGATATGGCAGTGAATGGGAGGAAGGCCTCTGCCCTCCAGGTGAATGAGGCTGTATGGACTTCACAGGCTGCTATGATGAGCATGCTACTGAGACTAGGGTCAGGCCAACTGCTGGAGGCAGATCTTAGAATATTACTCAGACCTGCTGTGGCTTATGCGGGTCTGATGCTGACAGCACCCATGGGGCATCCAAGGCTGGCCCTTTTGACTCCACCTTCACGTTCTGATATTGTGGTGAGAACCGCAGTCATGGAGATTGCTGAGAGCAGATGCTCCTAGAAGACGAGGTAGCATCTTAGACTATGCCAAAGCCTCTGGTAGGCCTTGCCCTGATGGTGACTTTGTGCCCAAAGGGACGGATTGACTTTTTGAGCCATCCATATTCAAGGCTGTTCCTGAATCTTGCTGGCCCCCAAAGGTCCTTCTGTGCTAATATGTTTAGTAATAAAGGTAACAGTAAAATTCAACATGTGAGGCCACTGCTGGCATCTATCCTCCACTGGCCAGGGAGGGGGGTGGGGCAAGGGCTGTTCTCATTCAAAGAATTCTTCAGCCAGTGTGGTAGTGATGCTGTTTCTGTTAGTGTAACATGCAGTGACTGTGACAGGAACTGGGCATCTTGCTGTCAGTTATGTTCAGTGACTCTCTGTATGCCCTCTTTCCCTGTCGCCATGCACCACAAGTCACGAGTACCTCACTGACATGATGGAAGAGGAAATGATGTCACTTCTGTTCCAGGGCATTAGAGGGGTAGGTGTGCTTTCCCCATGTTCTTGTGTGGAGGTGACCCTGAACCTGTCATTCTTGGGCCTGTACTAAGAAGAGAGCCTTGCACAAACCACCTTACTCTCATGAGACTTGAGCCAGACGTAAACCTTTGTGTCAAGCCATCTAGAACTGAGTTACGAGACCATAACTTAGCATTACCTGGACTGATACATGTACCCCATGGACTGGGAAATACTCTCCCAACCAACTCCATCACTGCCTACCTCTGCCTCAGCTGTGACAGCCATTGCTGCTCCTGGGACAAATCCAGATCTCCAGAGCTGTCACCCTATGGCCCAGGCTGTGTTCAGAGCTTAAACGCCTTGCTGTTCCCTCTACTTCTGGTAAGATACCATGTGATCTTGTTCTCCCAAGGTCTCACTTCTTACTTCTTTAGGCCACCCCCTGGAAGAGAGTTCAGACTGTCTCTACTTTGGTACAAACTGAAGCTAGAACACCACTGATTTTTTTTCCATAGAATTCTCAGCTAGTAAGAGAACTCTTTCCCTACACTTAGCAGATGAAGATGACATCTTATTAGAAAGTACAAAACTGCATCTTGGACTAGAACTTTAAAGGGAAGCATTTGAACATTCTGCCACAAGAATACATAAAACAAAAACAGTGGGAAACCAACACTCAGTATCCACTTAATGTTTTGGTGTTGCTGCTTCTACTCTTCTGCAGCATATGGGGGTTTAGCCAGGTGTTGATCTGGTTCTCTGGCACTTACATAGACTTGTGGACTCTTCCAATCATAGAAGCTCAAACCGATCTGTTGCCTGTTTGTATTGGTGGCTTGACCTTATCAGGGGTGAAGACTCTAAATCTGTCTTAACTTGCCACTGGGTCTCTTTCTATCCCCCTGGCCCACCTGTAAGCTGGCAGAGGTGCTTTCCTGGGGAGAATTCCTGAGACTCAGAGTGGCTGAGGTTTGATAAGCCTACCAAGGGGTAGGCTTCTGCTGCCCCAGAGGCCACCCTAGGCCAGTACAAAGTAGCCCCTAGGAGGCAAGGAATTGCAGTGAGGCTCCTGGGGTTATCACTTGGGGACCTTGCTGGTCTAGAAGACATGGCAGCCTGCAGGGTCAGGGACACATGCTAGGCTCTTGCCTCATTCTTCCCACCCTGTGTGCAGAGCCCTGCTCCCTCAGCATGTCTTCTGTGGCCTGTGGGGACAGCTTTTCACTCTTCTCCTTTTAGTCTGTTCTTTACCCCAGGTGCGGGGGCCAGGGGGTGGGGAGCAGGAGAGGATACAGCAGGGGAGCATCTGGATACCTGGTTCTCTGCCCTGCTCTGTATGTATGGGAGCCAATTGTCCTGGTCCTTCTGGCCTTTTCCAGGTAGCATTTCCTGACACACCCTGAATCAGAGTTACCTGACTGGTGACCTGCTCAGTAGTACAGAGCAGGGTGTCTGAATACTTTTCTCTACTGTATGTTCTTCTGGGCTTCTCTCTTCTAGTAACTCCCAGGCTAGGGGAGCTGGGCAGCCTGGGTGGGTTCCCAGGGCTCAAGCCTGCTCAAATTTTGTCAGTTTATCATCCTTTGCTTCCATTAAAGCCAGGTTTGACAGTTATCATCCAGGGGGGGCCCAACTCCTGAGTGGATCTTGAGGCTGTCGAGGGCATAGGTAAGGTCTGAGGCTACCCAGCAGGTGCCTGGCCACGGGCATAATTCTGGAAGTCTTCACAAGGAGTCTGTTTACTAAGTTGTCAGGTCTTCTATAGTACTGGGTGTAGAGTCAAGGCAGCAAGAATTGGACAGGTCCATCTAGAAACTTCCATCTAGAAGTCAGCTGGCAGCCCTGGATTCTGGAAGATGCCTTCCATTACAGTTGCTTCTGACTAAAATACAAGGAGCCTGTCCCGGGGTTGGAGGTGAACAGGAGAGAAGCTGGAGCTGATATTAGCTAAAAACCACATTAAGTCAATGGCACGCAGGGATCTGAGGGGAGAAGGAGCTACAGCCCCACAGCAAAAAAAAGAAAAAAAGAAAGAAAGAAAAAGGCAGTATTGGGGGCTATGAAGAAGAGACTCAAGGCTGGCCTGGGATAAGGACTGAATGTACAGACAAGTCCAGAGGCATCGCCACCTGCTTCCCACCACTTTTATATACACCTGACACCTCAGGTGCCATGTCTGAGAATAAGACTTGGCCTGACTGGGAGGCCTGGCACGCTAATCTCTCTGGGGACTAAACATGGTATACAGTAGAATAATTATATTTATCTTGAATGACTACATTTGCAGTTGGCTTATTGGGGGTGGGGTGGTGTAGTGGTGACTGGGGAAGAACTGAGTTCAGGGGATTCCCTAGTGTCCCTGTTAGGCCTTGAGGATGGCCCCAAACCAACTAGGTAGGATTCATAAACACGTTCTAATTGTTGACCTGTGGCCACACCATGGTACCTCTAAGCCAGCTGCCCACTGGACTCCTATAGCTCTGAGGCCCCAGCTCACTTAAGAAGTAGAAAATTTCCCGAAGTCCAGGTAGAACACTATGGGATGCAGAGAAACTAAAGGTGGTATTTGGGGAAGGAGCTGTCTTAGTCTCCTCAGACCCCAGGACTCCCTGGAAGATAGGGTTGGATGCTCGAGTGCCTAGTCTTGTAAGTTTATTTGAAGAAATGAGGACAGAGTATCTTGTAGCAATTCCATAATTTCCAAGTGTTTCCCAGTCAGTGCCTTGTCAGAATTGGGTTGCTAACTGTTTTTGACTTAAGGTTAAAGGTATCTAGGCATATGGATTCCAGATAAAAAGCTGGTATGACCCCAACTCAGAAAAGATGGCCAGGGTTGACAATAGAGACTTCAGCCAGCGTCAGACCTTGCTGGGACTCTTAGGCTGAGTCGAAGACTCCATTGTGTGCCCTTAGAAAGTCAGGATCCCATAAAAGGGATTTAAGCAAGGGCAGGAGGCTGGTGACTAGATCAGACTATCTTTAAAAATAACTCTGGCCTACAGACAAGAGCCTGGTTGGGACTTCGGCATGAAGTTCTAGTGACCTCTTAGAAAGTTGTAGCTCCTCAGGTGAGAGGGTGGGGGTGAAGGAAACGGGTCTGGGGAGTCAGAGTGAAAGAGATGGGTTCAAGAAATTCTTAGGAGATAGAACTAGGTTACAGGAGAGAAGCAGAAAAAAAGCTTTTGGTCATCTAGTGGTTGTCTTTAGGTCCACAGTGTGACATCAACTGAGACATACTTCTAGTTCCTTAGAGGCAAAAAAAATTAGACTACAAGCCGAGAAGCAGGACTAAGAAGGAATCCTGTAAACTCTGCCACCTCTTCTGTCCAGGGTTTATAGCTGGAAACAAAGCAATAGAGATGACGACAGAAGTGTCCGTAGGGGATAAACTACTTGTAGGCTACTGGAGGCCTCAGGAAGAATATCAAGATATGGGTGGACTATCAGATTGGGGCAGACAAAGTGAGATGGAGAATGGGCTGTTTAGCTGTGTGTGTGTGTTTTTTTTAATCTAATTAGAGAAGGTCAGAGGGTAGAGATGGATTCTAAATTCTAGAGAAACTAGACTCTAACTATGGAAAGTGTCCAGCAGCACATAAGCTGAAGATAGTGAATAATGTCTGATAAAATAAGTCTCCCGAGAAAAAAGTGTTTGCATTCACCTTTCCCTTCTGTTTCTCTTGTTCAGTTCCTGTCACTGTGTTAATTGTATAGAGGGTCTAGTTAGAAGCTGGCTGCTGACCTTACTCCATGAAAGCCTTCTAGGATCTGCCTCAGTGGATATCTGAGGCCAGGGAAGGATGCCACAGGCTGAGGCAGGTATCCCCAGGATGCCCGGGAACCACCTTGGATATCCCCTTCAGTTCACCTCCCAGGTGTGTGGCTCCCTGAGAGCCAAGGTATGGGGAGAACTTGCTTGTTCTAGAATCAAGATGGAAAACAGGGCCTTACTTCAGTTGTGGTTCAGGACTTGACCCAATGGCTTTTCTTGCTCATTTCCTATCTCTTCAGAATTAACTGCAGCAGGTAGTGGCATCTGGGGACCCAAGCTATGAGCGTCCTGGCTCCTGACCCACTCAATGCTGTATGTGGAAACTTGTCTTCAGAGCCTGCTTCCTGGTTCTATCAAACTTGTTCGCCTTCCCTTCTACCTGGGGCCTCTGTTCCTGCCAACCATGGAAACGAGGGTAATGGCGGCCACAGCTCTTGGCATCCGGGCACTCTGCCTGCTTGTATGTTGTCTCCCAGCTATGCCAGGCACTGGAACTTGCCTGGTGAGGTCCATTAGGGTCCCAGCTGGGCTGCTGGCTTCTCTTCAAAGCTGTTTTGCTTCTCCTGCCTCTGAGCCCTAATTTTTACCTATTGCGATTTGCTCATAATCCAGTGGATGGGGCAGTCTAAGGTCTAAATCTGCCTAATACAATCCCAGTTTTCCCTTCACCCTAGTCATGTGGGTCAGGTTCTGGCTGATAGTAATAAATGTGGCTGGAACTTGTCCGGGCCCACCCCTCCACTAGATTCACTTATGTAAGCCTCTCTCCTTCCTGCCTCTTTTCCCAGGTCATGTCTCCTAAGAACTCTTGGCCCCAGGAGTTACTTTAGAATTCTTACGTGGGGAGAGCTTGTCATATTTGTCATGCAGCTGTGTATGTGGAATATCAACCTAAGCAGTAGACCAGGCACACGGCATGCCTGGTGTTAGTAGAAATCACGAGGAGGCCAAAGTCCCTTAATACTGTTGCTTCTTGGTCCCATTAGAGAAGGTGGGACCTCAAGGATACCCCTTGAACAGGGGTCTTCTAGATCACAGCAGACAAGCACTTCGTCCTCTCTTGGACAGAGATCAGAATTGGCCCATGGCCTGGACACCACTGTCCTGCCATAGTTATCCCAGGAGATGTTCTGTCTTGCCTTACTCTGCTTAGGATCTGTCCTTAGAACAGCCAAGGTCACTTAGGAAGCCTCCTTAAACATCTGTCCCACAGACCTTCCAAGTCTGTCACCCTAGAACACATCACCTAGGGTCCTGCCTGTCTCTTCGACCTGAGAAACTTCCTGGGGGGTCTCTCTTCTATTAAAAACTCCACACACACTACTGGACATCAGCTTTGTCATGGCCTGGGATGTAAGAGAGCCCAGTCTCTGACTTTACGGAGCTCAGTGCATAGTAGTATGTGACATCCCTGGGCTGTGCCAGGTAAAGCCTACATTTGGCATGGGAAGCTTACCAGGAAGCTCTGACTCTGATTCAGAGATCAGAATTGCATTTCTCCCCAGGGAAGAGCATCTCTTAGCAGAGGTCTTGTGCAGAAGTTAGGGCTGCAGGCACCTTGCAAAGCTTCTTTCAGGGCTGGGTGCCTCCCCGCTGAGCTGATTAGAAGCAGGTGTACTCAGGTACCCACTGGCTCACAGGGCTGTGTCTGCTCAAAAAATGCACATTGTATATGGCAGGATCTCTCTCAGAGTGGAAACATGGCTTAGGTTTTCATCTTCTACACAGCCTTGCTGGTTCCCCTCCCTTCTCTCCCATACATACTTCCCCTTTGAACTTGCCCTTGGGTTGCTAGAGGTCCATCCAGTGTAGGTTTCTGGCTCCCGCCTGCTTTGGGTAGGAGCCCTAGCCCTTGGATCAAGCCTTTGGCTGCCTTCCTGTACCTCAGTGTTCTCTCTATACCAGGGCCCATCCCGATTCCCTGCTGCCCATGACATATGTTCTCCAGGGCCTCTCATCTTTCTCTTCCGCCCTCCTCTCTTGGTCCTCAGACTTGCCTAATATTCTCTTTGTGGCCCAGTACCTGGGCTGTTGACTATGTCCTACCTGTTGCCTCTGACCTTTTGGTGTGGCTGCTGCCCCTCAGACTGCTCTGGCCCCCTTGTTGGTAGTCTACACCTCTGGCTTTGCTGCCAGCACCTGTCCTATGATGGTATAGACCTCAGGACTCCTCCTTGAACGAGGGTCTGTGTTCATGGGTGAGTCCAATGTACTAGTTTCACATCTAGACAGCTTTCCTTTCTATCCAAGAGTGAGACTGAAGCTCCCTAAATTTGCAGGAAGAGAAGGTTGTAGCCTTGCTGGGGGCACTGGCTCTCCAGGAGTGGCATGTGAATCTTTCTTGTGACCCTGGATTAGGCAGTGCCTGGGGCCCTAGCAGCTGGGTCTCTTGGCCTGAGTTGGCAAGGGAGGCTAAGGCCAGATACAGAGGGTGCTGGGCTAGTATGGCAGCTGATCTTGGCCCAGACTCTAAGGGTGTCCTAAGCACATCACGCATAGTCGGGGCAGCGGGTACAGACTGGTATCCCTTCGAGTCTTATACCCTCCCCACCCTTTCCATATCTCCAAAGGAATGGTCTTGGAAGTATAAGAGAACAGACGCTGGGAATACTGAGCATGGATCTACTTCCAGGTACAAGCTGGTTTGCCTCTGGCCTTCTAGACTAGCATCCCCAGGAAACAAGCATCATAGGCCTGGAGAGGCCTGGGAAGACAAGACCTCCACAGACTTCTTGCAATTCTAGCCCTAGGATGTGCTGAGGCTGAGGTAGAAACAATGACCCAAGCAGGAAGGCATCAGCTGAGTGTAGGTGATAAGCCGAAGGAAGGAATGATATCTCTGGGATCTATCTGGACCCAGGCAGCATTTCTGGCCATGGGAGAATTTGTTCACAAATGGCAGAAACCGGAGAAGGGAGGGCAAGAGGCTGAGAGGGTACCAATATACTAGAAGTTCTAAGTTTTCTATATAGATCTGAGGTCTGGCTGAGCATGGAACAGAACACAAGATAATAGAATCATAGCATAATCCATGGTTGCTAGAGTGAAACTCACCTTGGAGGGCTTGAGCCAGGGGGCTCTCATGGACAAGACTGGGCCAGTCAGGTCTATCTAAGCATCTCATGTTCCACAGCAGAGATTTGCTGAAGTACTTGGTGTCCTAGTCATACTTCCAAGCACTAAAATGTAATAGTCTAGGAGGTGGAAATAGGCTACCAGCATTAGACCTTTGTAGAGAGAAGTCTTGAGGCACTTCTCCTGGGTGCTATGGCCTCCTGACCTCTCTACCTTCGCAGGGAGATCAGTGCTGCTTAGAAAGTCTGCTCTGATACAGTGAAATCCTAACAGCGGGGGTCTAGAGCAGGGATTTTTTCTAGCAAAGGGCAGCTCTAAGTGTAAGCCTGTCCAAGCTGTCACTCACTCCTGGCTTCAATACCACCTGAAATCAGGCTGAGGCCACAAGTACAATAACTCTCAAACACAGGGGTGCCTTTCTTCAACCTGAGGCTTTCAGAGGGGAGAAGGGGGTATGTGGGGAGGGTGAGCAGGAGGCAAGAGATTGGGGCTGGGAGAACCAACCCTCTACGGCGGCCAGACCTAAGGATGGTGACCGAGATGGTGGAAGGAGGTGCTGCCATCTTCAGCTTGTATACCCCCAACTTGTGGACTTTCTTTTTTTGCGGTACACGGGCCTCTCACTGTTGTGGCCTCTCCCATTGTGGAACACAGGCTCCGGACGCACAGGCTCAGCGGCCATGGCTCATGGGCCCAGCCGCTCCGCGGCATGTGGGATCTTCCCGGACCGGGGCACGAACCTGTGTTCCCTGCATTGGCAGGCGGACTCTCAACCACTGCGCCTCCAGGGAAGCCCTGTGGACTTTCTTTGGAACCCAATAAAGATCACTGGGTGGACTAATCTGGCCTGAAACACTGGCAGCGATGAGAAGGCACCAGAAGCAGAATTTCCTAGAAGTTTTGTAGACGGTGTTTTAAGTCAACAGTCTATATTTGAACTAGAACTTGTATCAGCTGAGCTCGAATCAAAGCTGGAGACCACTGGCTTGGATGCGGGCCCCTGGTCCACGTGCTGGCAAAGCTCAATACATCAGTTTGACTAGTGGTGGTCCTGCAGCTGGTTGTGGCATCAGGATGCCGAACGATCGTTAGATTCCACAGTCACTACTATGGAGCAGCCAAAAGGTCTTCCCAGCAGGCATGAAACTGCCACACGAGAACCAGGGATCTCTTCCTTTATTTCTTCCTGGGAGCATCAACCTTCCCTGTGAGTGGGATCTCTTCCTTTATTTCTTCCTGGGAGCATCAACCTTCCCTGTGAGTGGTTCCTGACTTTGTTCTTCTGGTAGAATCTAGGACAAGCAGGCAACTGAACAAGTAGAGTCCAAGCAAACTCTGTACCCATCCAACCAGGCTGGTGTACACAATGGCTGAGGCCATGAGGCCCTAGACAGATGTGCTGAGAAGGCCAAGCCACATCTGCCCACGGGACTAGCAGCCCTAGTGTGGGTTCACACCTGACTACACACTCGGCTCCTGATCCCTCTGAGAACCTGCAGTAGTTTCACATAGACTGTGAACCTGGTGCTAAAGCAAGACTCTGACACTCAACAGAAGTGGCTTCTCACCTGTGGCCCAAAGCTATCTCTGTGTTCTTACTACAGCTCACAGACATCTATTCAGGTAAAAAAACTCCATATGTACACTGGAATTTGGGTCTCTGTATATATCTAACTGGTCTGCCCTGACCTACATCATACATTGTCTTCCATTCACCATATGTAAGGTCCCAAGGGCACCCAGTAGCATCACTAGGGGCTGGAGTCTTGTGCTAACAAGATAGAAGACCACCTCAGCACAAATATCACCATGGTGGGAGGCTTGGACTCAATATCCAAGACCATTGCTCTGACCTCTGCTTTACCTGTATAGGTTCCAGAATTCTTGGGAACATGGAAGGAAGACTTGGGCCAAAGCCAATGTGAAGGACAGAAAAATCTAGCAATTGTGTTTGGCTAGAGGCCAAGAATGAGTAGATCAGGGCCCGGACTACACGAGCCACCTGTCCCCCATCCACGAACGCATGCCTGGAGGGCATGAGCCAGCATACCATAGCCTCCAGTTGCAGGAGACCATGTGAACCCATGGCCTGGGGTGGGGAGAGATGGGACCCGGGAGTAGCAGATAACATATCATATAGCCCTGCTTCTGCACTAGCACGGGGCCGTGGCAAAAGGACTGCAGACGGAATGGGAAGCACTATGGTCACGAAGGGCAGGGGTGAAGCGGGGCTGTACATTGTAGTCTGGATCACTGGGTATCATCCTAACCAGGCTGTAATAGCACTTTCTTTTCTCGCTTACCCTGTTCTCTGCCCAGAGCCAGGCATTGCCCTGGCACCCTGGTGATGGTGGCCTTGCAGCCCAGGCCCTAGGCATGGAAGCTGCCTGTTGATGGTGGCTGTGATTTGGCTTCAGGGATGTTCCCTCGGTGGCTCTATGGACAAAGGCATTCTCAAGGGCAAAAAAACCAGTAGGACAGCATCTGTCTGAAGCCTGGACTGTGGCCCTCCCTGAGGAGTGGCAGAGACAGCAAGGGACTTCCATCCTGTGCGAACAGGTAAGAGCCAAACCTGGGGAAGTCAGGGTTGTGTGGATGAACCTAGCCATGCTGGCTGTCTCTGACCACCACTTGTCTGAGGACTTCTGCCTATACCTGGATTTTTACCATTTTGGTCCTGGGGGAAGCAGCACCCACTTGTCATTACAGAAGCAAACTCAGATACCCCCTCTTGCAGGTAGAATGTAGACATGGGACCAAGGCTCCATTGATGTGCCCTCCTTGGATTTGGAATAGAAGCCAATGAGGCGAAGCTTCAAGGACTCTGGATGATAACCTTCTCTCTGCTAACTGTGACAAATGCAACAAGATCAAGTTCCAGGCAGCACTGGGGATGGCCACATCTGCCACATCAGCAGTGTTGGCTACAGCATCTAGTACTCAGTGGTGGGGCTGGGGTATCCTCACCAGACAGGTCTGCTGTGTGCCAGACTCCAGCTCTCCTGAGGATCCTGCAAGCTACTCCCAGTCCTCATGAGTTCCTTTTTCTGCTTGTCTGAGTTCCTCTGCCTGTACCTGCATTTTTACCGTTTTGGTCCCAGTGGGAAGCAGCACCCACTTGCCATTACGGAAGCAAACTCGGATACCCCCTCTTGACTTATCACCAAGAACCTTGCCTGAGAGAATTGCAAGCTGGGCTGGCTGGCAAAGGTTTTGTTTTTGTTGCCTTATAACCAAGAACCTTGCCTGAGAGACTTGCTAGATGGGCTGGCTGGCAAAGAACTAGACCTTAAAGGAAATGGACTGCATTCTGGCCAGTTGGGGCTGAAGGCGGTGATAATGCAGCTGGTATGAAGGTGTGAGATTCTCACAGCCTGTGGCATGTGGAAACAGAACAGTGGCTGAGAACGATGGGCTTTAAGCTGCCGAGCGACCACTCAGATTGGTCTTGTCACATCTTTCATGCTGCTCAAAGGGAGTGGTCTGTCACCCAGAGCCGCGCTTCAGTGGACACACTGCTGCTGGGCCTTCCTTACATCCTTTCAGTAAGAAGCATAACACCCGGTGGGCTGTTTTTGGTCTTTGAAGACAGCATGTGCCGTATCTGTTCCGGTTTCAGTGGTGACCTAAAAAGGCTGGCTTTGAGTGGCACCCAGAGCAGGATGTAGCTCTGCCCCTTGGCTCCCAGGATCCAGCAGAATGTTGGTGTACAAGTGTCTGTAGCAAATCAGGATGCATTATGGAACTCCTGGCAAGCCCTGACAGGGGCGTCCACTGAGATTCTCCTGAGGTTTTAGGGCAAAGTGAGGCTGCCTTCTGCAAGTAACTGTTCTTGAAGTGGCACTTGACTTGCTATTTGGTCCCTGGTAGAAAGTGGATACTGCCTACACAAACCAGCTGTGATGTACCCAGCCATCATTGGGCATGCCCAGTGGTTCATCAAATGGAAGTTCTACATAAGAGCAGGTCCAGGTAGGTCTTAAGAACACATGTAAATTACATGAGTAGTTGGTTAACATAACGACTATACATGCCACCTATCCCTCAATCCATCCTTATCTCATGGAGAGAAACCTAAAAACAAGTCTAGACAGTATACTAGTATCAGCTGGATAGACTGCTATAGTGTTCTAGCCCCACTCAAGGTGACCTTGAAGGACCACAGAAAAGGAAGCCTTTCTGACAGGCAGGACTTTGGGCAGGCCATTTTATCTCTTGCCTGGAAGGGCACATGGTCTAAAAAATCTACACAGACCTGTGAAGGTTAAGGCGATGACTGCCAGTCATGGACTTGGGAGCAAGATTATATGATTAGTGACAAGGAGGCTTAGGGAAGAAGAAGTACACAGGTAAAATTCTTAGAATACATCCAAAATGTGGCGCTATCCCTTGCGAATGCTCACAAAGGCCCCACTCTGGAGAAGGCTCTCAATTAGATGAGCTAGGCGGTCTGCCCTCTGATTGGTCAGCCTCCTTCCTCAGGCACCCCAATGCTTGCTTAAAGGACTCATGAATGAAGTGGTACGGGGGCAAGATCGAGGCCATGCATGAATCAACTTCTCATATGGACTGAACTGGCACATACTGAGACCAACTTGCCAGCAACAATGACCCTGAGCCCCCCAATAAAGTACATAAACCTGGGAAAGCAGTCAGCTACCTGATGGTGGGTTCCCTTCACTGGACTCATATAGAGCTATTTGCCATTACCAGAACAGATAAATCCAAGGAATTATACCTTTCCCTGCCCACCCAGTATATTAAAAGCATCCACGAACTTGAATATCCTCCATCCACTGCATCTGATGAAGGAACTAGTTTCTTGGCGTAAATCAATAGGCTGAAGCCCATGGAATCCTCTTGTGTTCGCATGCATCCCACCTCCCAGAAGCAGCTAGCCTTATAGGACTGTGGAATAGTCCATGGACACTTCCATCATTGTGCTACCTCGGATTCACTGCCTGGGAGGTTGCAATACTATCAGAAGCTGTGGTATATGTTCTAAACCAGAGACTAATGAGGTGCTGGTTCCCTCATAGCCAGACTGCCGAGATCCAGTTACTGAATGGTGGAAAAGAAGGTGGCGCCTCCCACTGTAACAAAGGTTCTATTCATTAAATTTCCCCTTCCTAGGTTTCTGGCCTCTGCTAGGTTAGAAGCGGTAGTAGTTAAAAGAGAAAGGATTTTACCAGACAATGCAAGTATCATTGAACTAGAGGTAGAGACAAGCTCTAGTCATTTCTCTGCTACTTTGAACAGGAAAGGTGGGTTGGGGGCAGGTTTACAATGTTGGCTGGGGTGATCTTGTCTAGGAAAACAAGATCACTCTATGCAATAGAGGCAGGGGCTGTACAGGCACAATCCAGGCAATCCCCTGCCAAAACGCCTTGTACTCGGGTGGGTTAGCAGACCACAGCAGCTCCTACTAGCAGTGCCACCACCAATATGATTCTCAGTAATGAAGGTCCGGATCATTCCGCCATCTAAATAACCCAATCAGCTGAAGCGTCCTGAAGGCAAAGGGGACAATGAAGTCTGGTTTGGAAGATGGGTCACAAATAACCATGGCCTTGTTCTAGTAAAATGTCCTTACAACGATCGTAGTGACTTATGTTTCCCCCCTTATGTAAGGTATCATGGGGACAGTTAACACTTTAGTCCACAGGTCACAGTATGACAGGATTGGGATAAAACTGAGTATCACCTTATATTGGATTACAGTAGAATATAGCTGACTTGGATACTCCCCTTGCTAGGGGGACCAGAGAATGGGTATCTAATAATTGTATCACACTTCCTTGAAGTATAGAAGAGTGGATGTTGATGTTAGGTACCAAAAAGGGGTGGACTGAAGTGAACATTTAAGGATGACTTGCTGTGAACTTGGCCCTCTGTCTAGATGTTTGCCCTTTGGATGTGTCAGTGTCTTATATGAAACTATAATTTGCCTCAGCCAATCCTATAGCTCACGCTTGAAGGTGAAAGCAGTGGGATCTTGAAGCAGTTCTGGGCTGTGATTTTTTTGGGGGGTGGGGTGGGGAGGAAGGAGTGTTCTGGCTGATCCCTGTTATCTGACTGAGTCATTACATGGGCTATATATTCTAATTCCTTTTCGGCTTAAATTAGTGTTTCTGATCAATATAGCCATTGTGTTACAACACTGAAGATACTCTAATGCGTGTTCTTTGGCCTTGGTTAAGGCACTACCCCAGGCTGAAGGCCCAGCCTGTCCCTTTAAGCCTGTATGACCTGTCACAGCTCTGACCTTTTAAAAGCCAGCTCCTCTTCATTTGCTGTCTAATCTTGATACCTACACACAGACAGCATCTGTCAGAGCATGGTTAGATCTGCTCATGAGCCTTCCTTTATGGGAAACTGGTCTTAACTGGTCTTGGAATGTCTAAGAAAGCTATCTTCAGCAACCCCTGTCCTGCTGACCTCACACCCTGGTTATGCTCGGAACCCCCCTTGACCACCAGGCTCAGTGCCCTGACTGCCCTTCACTTTTATCCTAGAGAAACTCCACCAGGAGTTAAACCAAGCCAATGCCCCTCTTGCCCCTGATTGTTCTGTGTCTCTCACTCCTCTGACCCAGAGGCCTTATTCTCACCTGTGCTTTGCCTGCATGGCTCAGAGCTTGGGTGCAAGAGGCTCAACCCTTCAACCCTTTTCCAAACCCAGAGGAGAGGAATGGTCTGATCCTGTCCTTTGCCTTGACACCTTCCTTCTAGGGCTCCTGGGGGCTGTAAGCAGCTTGAACTGTAAGAATCAGTACCTTTCCTTCCCTCCATCCCTCTCATGAGCACCAGGACCCCACCAGGCTTGTCCCCCTCTCACTCTAGCAAGGGTTTGCTTACTCTCTAAGTACCTATTTAGGTTTGCGGGATGTGGATGGATTTGACATCACTCCTCTACTTAAGGACCTCAGTACGAGGTGGGGGTAAAAGGCCCCTGACTAAATTTAATAGCAGGTGTGAACCGGATGTGCCAGACGTGGAGTAAAGGCTAAGAATAAGAATCCTTTTTGTAGACCAGGAAGCGGAGAGTCATACATAAGTCCCCCATCTACCACTGCCTCTGTCTACCCTGGATTGCTGCCGAATCATCCTAGTCGGTCTCTGGGTTTCCATTTCACCCCCCCATTCACTCTCAATATTTCAAGTAAAACTGTTCCAAGCACACACCAACATAGTTCTTCCCAACAGAGCCCATGGCTCCTAGTAGAAATTCGGATGCTCTGTTCAAGAGGGCCGTGGTTCACTCCACTGACTGCTGTTACTTCCAGAAGCCGCTCTGATGCATTTACACGTTACTGGGCTGTTCCCTTGGCCTAGAGCTCCAAGGCAGCCCTGACGCCAAGGAGGCAGCAGCAGTGTCCAGCATGAAGGTTGGAAAGACTCCGTCTCCTCGTTCAGATTGAAAATACGTTGACTGGCAGATATTTTTCTCACCCCTCTGTCCCCAGTCCCAACAGAAACTCTTCCTGGGCCACCAAGGTGCTGCGAAGTGTCTGCCATGCCATTTGGTGACCTTTCTAGGGTGGCAAGGAAGGAAATGTAGGGCTTATCAAGAGATGACCACAATAACTAAGATTTACTGGGCACTTAGGGTGCTTCTGAGTGCTTCACCGGCACTAACCCAGTGAGTCCTCATGCTAACACCACAGAAGGTGCTACCGTCTCATTTTGTAAATGAGGAAACAGGCCTGGAAGAGGTAAGTAAGTTGCTCAAGTTTATATGGTTGGGAGGTGGCAGAAGCAAGATACGATCTTAGACTGTCTAGTTCTAGGGTATTGGGGTTCTCTGGAGAAACAGAACCGATAGGATATATAGAGATCCTTATTATAAAGAATTGGCTCCCATGATTGTGGAGGTGGAAGCGTCCCATGATTGTGGAGGTGGAAGCGTCCCATGATCTGCCACCTGGAGACTCGGGAATGCTGCTGGTACAGTAGCAGCCCAAACTTCAATCCCTGAGAAGCATCAGCAGGTGCTGCTGATGTTAGTCCTGGTCTGAGTCGAGGGCCTAAGCACAAGAAGATGGATGTCTCAGGTCAGGTGGAGAGCAAAGGAGACCTACCTCTGCCCTTTTTTGTTCTATCTAGGCCCTCAGGGGGTTGAATGATGCCCACTATAATTGATGAGGGAGATCTTTACTCAGTTTACCTATTCCAGTGTTAATCTCTTGCAGAGACACCCTCACGAATACACCCAGAAACAATGTTTTAACAGCTATCCGGGCATCCCTTAGCCTGGTCAAGTTGATACAGAATTAATCATCAAAGGTGTATACATTTTTCCCCCAGTGAAAAAAATTCAAACATAGCCCAGCTGACACTTTTACAGGGAACGTCAATACACTATTAACATTTCACTAAGCTTGTTTTTATCACTTATCTGTGCATTCCCATCTTATATATACTTTTTATTTTGGCTGTGTCGGGTCTTATTTGCGGCACACGGGATCTTTAGTTGCGGCAGGCAAACTCTTAGTTGCCGCATGTGGGATCTAGTTCCCTGACCAGGCTTTGAACCCAGGCCCCCGGCACTGGGAGCGTGGAGTCTTAGCCACTGGACCACCAGGGAAGTCCCCCATCTTATTTTTGATGTGTTTAAAAATAAGTTGTATATATTTGTATACTTCCCCTAAATACTTCAGCATGAATATTTAAGGTTTAACATTTGATTTTTTCACTTGATATAAAATTGGCATGAACTCATCTTCAACCAGCTTGCTCTACTGCTTCTGTATACGGCACAAAACCAACCAGGCCATCCTACAGTTGTCACTTTGTGACGGTTTACTGAACTGCCATGTGTGAAAGGATCAGGTCTTATGAAGGTGGATAAAACTCCCTGCTAAAGGAGTTCACACTAAATGCAAAACTGAGCAGCACGTAGTGAGAGGAATGTGCAAGTACAGTGGAGGCACGGGATGTATGAAGCTGTCCACGCAGAGGGAAAATCAGGGAAGGCTTCACAGAGGAGGTGCTGGGTAGAAATTCAAAGTAAGACTTTGGCAACTAGTCAGGGATGGCTCCTTGGGTGGAAGGCATGGCATGTGTGAAGGCAGGGAGATGTGAACTGGGGTGGCTTACACAGCTGTAGGCAGAGCATAAGATGGGCATAACGGGTGTTACTCTCCTACTTCTGCAGTGACAAATGACCACAAACTTGGTGGTTTAAAACAAAAATTAATTTTCTTACAGCACTAGATGTCAGAAGTCTGTAATTGTTCTGTCTGGGCTAAAACAAAGGTGTTGGTGGGGCCACTCCTCCAGAGGAGAATCCGTTTCCTGGCCTTTTCCAGTGTCTAGTCTTCCTGCATTCCTTGGCTTGTGGCCTCCTAT
Organism: Mesoplodon mirus; assembly: GCF_964341445.2. Lineage (NCBI taxonomy): Eukaryota > Metazoa > Chordata > Mammalia > Artiodactyla > Ziphiidae > Mesoplodon > Mesoplodon mirus. The sequence goes on along the minus strand of NC_138977.1, from coordinate 59,079,084 downwards.
CTTCAAGGCCAGCAATGGCTGGTGCAGCCTTTCTCACGTTGCACATGTCTGACGCCGCCTCCATTGTCACATCTTCTCTGTCTTGCTAGTCTCTTTGTAAGGACCCTTGTGATTATACTGGGCCCTCTGGGATAATCTAGGATAATCTCTCCATCTCAGATCGTTAAATTAATCTCATTTGCCACGTGCCTTTTGCCGTGTGAGATAACAGTCATAGGTCCCGGGGATTGGGATGTGGACATCTTTGGAGGAGCATTATTCTGTGGGCCAGTGGGGGACTGGGTGGCCCGGACCATCAGGGCTATGGGAGCTGAGCTTGGCCTGAGGCTTCTAAGGGGGAACAGCCTTGGATGGACTCGACTTGCTAGAGGAAGGGCTGGGTTGAGTGTGGAGTGCGGAGGAGGGGCAGTCCAAGCCTGGCCATGGTCTTCTCTACCTGTCGGCTTGGTGCAGAGGAGAAGCCCCAGAGGAATTTGCAGAATGAACAAAAAGTGAGGTGCGTCTGTCTGGCTGCCAGATGGTGGGGGAACAGCCTCTCTGGTGAGCCAAGGTCAACCTGGGAGGGAGCTGTGGACCAGGCAGGAGGGTGACTCTCCTGGGAGACCCTAGCGTAATGCCCCCTCTCCACACAGCATGAGGATTAGGACAAGCCTATTACTGTTTCCTTGTCACTCTATCACCCATCTAATGGCCGTCAATAGTAGCTGAATGAGAATTGATGGGGAGATAGATTTAATTAACCTGGTGTCAGCAGCTGCAGGCCACCCTTTGTGTGTTAATAGAGCGGCTGCTGGTCCTCTCCCACGCTTTGCTGGGAGCCCAAGGCCAGCGGAGCAACTGGGCATGTCAGCCGAGGTGGCCCGGCAGAGGGGAAGTGGGGGCTCAGCCTGGGCCGGCTGCTCCCCTCCTCCGAGAGCAGGCGGTCACCTTGTCAGCCTGATCGTGCCACCTGGCTCTGCTCTCTTGTCTGGAGACCTGAGCAGGGTGAGGTTGAGGGCGCAGAGCCCACTACAACTCTCCCCCGTCCCCCAGCCTGAAGACAGGCATCCTGCCAGCCCAGCCTGGCACCCAAGTTCCCCCGACTCCTGCCCGTTCTTGCTGGCCTCCCAGCAGGATGTGCTTTCCTCACATTTCTCTGCCCACTCTCTCGTTTCCTGGGCTCCACAGGCCACCCAGGCCAGCCGCCTGCCCCTAGGGTACAACCTCCCATCCTACTGCCCACCCACCCCATGTGCCTCCATGTGCCAGCCTAACCCTCGGCCACATACGAGCAGAGAGCAGGCCATGGGCCAGGGGACCCGGTTAGGAGTTGTGCCAGGAGGCCCCAGGAGGCGGTCCCGCTCAGTTGCCCACCTTTGTGTGCAGTGGACCCCACCTTCTCCTGTAAAATGGGATCTTGGACGAGTGGTAATCCGGGTGGGCAGCTACTAGCTGGGGCCGACGATCTGGGCTTCTCTGATGCTGTGTCCTGAGACACTGTGTCCTGAGACGGGGTCCCACCGTGGGGGATTGGTAATGAGGGGACACGAAGGGGAGGACTCGGTGCTTTATACTCTTCTAAGTGGTAATGTCCATGGGGACAGGACTCTGTTGCCTCCACTACGGCCGTGTGCCCAGCACACAGTAGGCACTCTTGTCAGTATTTGTTGAGGGGACACTGTGCTTGGGCCTGCTCCAGGCACTGAACGTGGAGGGCCTGGCCCCTCAGGAAGACCTGGACCGTGGTCGTGGCCCAGATGAGACCGGCTGCCTGGCAGGGAGTCTATTCCAGAGACCCCCAGCTTCCCACCCATTGTTCTGCCCCTCCAGGGTCTGTGACCTTGGGCAATCACTTTAGCACTGGGAGTTCCAGTCTGTGGGCACAAAAATTCTCTCTCACAGGTGTGACACTGGACTCAATGAAAGTGGACCGGGCCCAGGACACGTGCTTGGTCGGTATTCACCACCTGTTCCCTGGACCCGGTACCCACACAATACCCACCCCTAGCTTTGATGGGGAGGGGGTTTTGGAGCCTGGAATCCAGAGGCCCCCCCGGACTCTGTCTCCGAGAACTCCAGATCACTCTTGATGAGCGACGATTGTCTCAGCCTGGGTATCACAACAGGGAATATTTGGGTACTGACTTTGAGAGGTGCCTGAGGGTTGACAGACTAATAAATATAGAAATTTTCTCCCACCTTCCCTTGTCACTTCAGCCCTGGGCTGGAGACCTGCTCTTTAGGTTGAGACAGGCAGGTCCATGGCTCCCACTGGCCACCTCTTCTTAGAACAGCGGGTCACCAAGGAGGGCCCACACCTGCTGGGGGCAGGTGTGCGGGCAGCGGCTACTCGACTGAACAGGCCACAAGCCACCCAAGCGTCCCATCTGGCAGTCTCCATTCTCACTTCACACCTCCACTGCCTTTCATTTTCAGCTCTGATTGGTTTTCTTGTTTTAACACATACCCCAGGCCCCGTCTTTGACCCGGGTGACGGATTCAGCCACTCCCTGGGACTCCAGCTGTCCGGTGCTGCTGGGGGTGCTTGGAGAGACGGTAGAGGAAATTACCCTTCAGGTTCCAGGCTCAGCCGGGGTGGGGGGCGCCCTCCCCAGAGCCAGGAGGCAGCTTGAGGCTGAGCACAATGGCGGGGTGGGGGGCGGGGGGGAGGAATGTCAGGCTCTGTCATGGGAAATGGATTGTCCCCCTCTGGGCCTCCAGTTTCCCTTCTAAACAAGGCAGTCTGGTGGTTGTGGAGTGCGCATCTCTAAGACATGGGAAGTTTGAGTCCTCGGACAAATGGGACATTGATTTTCCTTCATGCTTCTGGATGTACCTGCTCCAAGCGTCTGCCTGTGCTGGCTGGGCCTCCAGAGAGAACCAACCAAAAACTAGCACTAAATGGTCCTTGCCCTGTTGGACCTGGAGTGGGAGCAGGGCAGCGGAGGGGCCACAGGATGACCAGAGCCTTCTTCCTCTGAAGGGTTGAAGGGAGGCAAGGGTGTGCCATGTGTGTAAAATCCCTCCTAGACCTGCAGCCCTCAGGACCCAAATGGAGCCCCCCACCCAGGATCTTGTCACAGAAAATCATAGATGACAGGTTGAGGGTGGCCGTACCCCAGCCATGTGGATGTACCCCAGCCATCAGATGTTTGGCGTGCCCAGTGCACAATAGCTATTTGGAAACATCTGGTCATTTGGCTGAAATTTCACTTTTTAGACAGGTGTCTGTCGGCCAAGATGACGGAGAAGGGAAACCCCTGAGCTCACGTCCTCTCAGGAGCACACCAAAATCACAACTCTCTGAAGAACAACCATCAATGAAAAAGACTGGAACCGACCAGAAGAGATCTTCTACAACTAAAGACATGAAGAAGGAACCACAACGAGAAGGGTAGGAGGGGCGGACTCGCGATATAATCAAGTCCCATACCCCCGGGGGGTAAGCGACCCACAAACCCGAGAATAATTATGTTGCAGAGGTTCTCCTACAGGAGTTAGAGTTCTAAGCCCTACGTCAGGCTCCCCAGCCTGGGGGGGTGGGGGGGTGTCTGGAACCAGGAAGACAAGCCCCCAGAGCATCTGGCTTTGAAGGCCAGTGGCGCTTAATTGCGGGAGGCCCACAGGACTGGGGGAAACAGAGACTCCACTCTTGGAGGACGCACACAAACTCTCACGTGCACCGGGACCCAGGGCAAAAGCAGTCATTTGATAGGAGCCTGGGCCGGACCTACCTGTTGGTCTTGGAGAGCCTCCTGGGGAGGGGGTGCAGTGAGGTACGCTGGCGACAGACACTGGCGGCAGCCATTTTTGGGAGCTTGTTCTGGTCACGAAGCTGGTGGGCGGGGCCATTGCGCGGGCTCCTCCCCCGCTCGTTAGCGTTGGACCGGTCCCGCCCTACAGCCTCAGGCGGCAGTGCTCAGACGCCTCAGGCCAAAGCAGCTGCTTGGCCACACCTGTCAGCATACAGGCTGCCTAAAGACTAGAGAGCCCACACCCGCCTCTGGACGTGGCCCTAGACACAGCCCAGCCCCCCAGACGGCCAAATATTTACGGGTGTTTCCCTGAGAGGTGGGTACTTGCGAGAGTGTTTCTCACAGGTGAGCTGGGCCCAACCTGGATCTCAGGGATGAGGGCCTGGCCATGAGAGCTATGTGACCGTGCATGGGGGCTCCTGACAACTCCAAGCGAGCGAGGAGGGAGCGGCCAGCCCCTTGTCTCACGTCAGTCTGAAGGACAGGTGGCATCCTCCCCTGCACGACTTGGCAGGAGCTCTGAGCAGCCTCTGTTCAAAACCCACTTCTTTGTGGGGGGCTGGGGCTGGACGGGGCCCTGGGACAGAGGAATGAGTTCGAAGACCTGGCCTTCGAGGCCCGTTCTGCTCCTTCCAGCTGTGGGACTTCTGAGCCTCATGTAATTCATCCTTCAGGTTGGAATGTTGTCGATGCATAATGTGCAGGGTGGTTGTAAAAGTACTTTGTAAACTGTAAGAGGCAATTTGGACATTTGATTCTTTTCAGAACCTCAGGCAGCAGAGCAGGGGTCTCACCTCGGATCTAGCTGACTCCCTGCTGCAAGGCCTCTAGGGGAACCTGTGATAATCATCACAGCCAAGTGTCCTGAGCCCTCACATGTACCAGGGGCTAAGCTCAGGAGAGGGGATGCCAGCGAACCGGCCGGTTCCTGCTTCCTAGGGCCTTGGAGAGAGACATGCTCATGAAGTCCTGGAACCGTGGGTGCCTCAGGCTTGGAAGGCTGTCGCCTTCTCCTTAGCACGGCTGCCCCTGTATCATACAAAATACAGGCCGTCCCCTGTCCCTAGGCCTGGCCCCTCAAACCCTCTTTTCTAGGAAAAGACATTCTTCCCTGCCTCCCACCCTGATCCTGGGGCATTTGTGTACATCCTGTCAGAAATCTTTGGTCCAAGTCAATAGAAAATGGCTAAAATCAGAAAGAAATAGCTGCGAAAGCATTTCATCTGGAAAGATGAAAGAACTACCTGAAGGAACAACTAGAAGCATTATACGTGGCAGCCTCTGGGCAGCTGGACTGAGGGGTGAGGCTCAAGGACAAGGCTGTCCTCAGCACAGCCGATCGGCACTGATTGTTTAACTTCAACAAAAATGAAAAATCATTTTTTTAAACAAAACTTCTTGCCTAACCCGAACCCCTCCCACTGCACAGGAAGACCATCTCCTGTTAGCCTGTCCTTGGAATAAATTGGGATGGGCAGTGGCTTTGGGGGGCTCCTCAGAGACTTGGCTGACAGTGTGGGGCATCGTCACTCCTCTGAGCTTGGAGCTATCAGGGCAGAAGAGTTTTCTTTACCCTGTAGGCCCCAAATCCTGATCAGCACAAATAAGGTGGAAACCCAGAGCTCTGGGATCTTCAGGCAGCCTGAGCCCTGCTGGGACATGGGAGCTGGGTGTGGACCCTGAGCCACACCACCACCTGGCTTCAGTCCTGGCTCACCATGGGCCAGCTCGCTCACCTTGGGCGAGTTACACAACCTCTCAGCGCTGCCTCAGTCTCCCCTTGGGCTAACACTACCAGGTCCCAATGTTTCCAGAGGTTTGAACGACACACAAAGCCGGGCATGTGGTAGGCTCATAATACATGCAGACCATTTTTTATTTGGATTTTGGAATTGCGGAAGTGTATAAAATGCGAGGTTATTAGATGCTGGATGCAGAAGAAATCTGAAAGATCATCATTTTGTATAGAGAAAACTGAGGTTCTGAAAGCTTGAGGCAAAGGAGTCAAAGAAGAACCTCCTCAGCACCCTTCCCTCTAGCTCACAGGTGGGGCGGGGGCACTGGGAAGTCACTTCAGAGCTGGGAGCAGACCTGGGTCTGAAGGGACAGTAGCAGAGAGGGAGGGTGGGAGTGAGGGAAGGAAGCAGGAAGCAGATGCCAGCGGAGGATGCAAATGATGGTGGGAGATAAGGCAGCTGGGCTGCCCGTCCCCTGAAAGGGCACTGTGGGCTGCTGAGTGTGGCCGGAAGTGACTGGAGGTGGTGTGTGTCGGGCATGTGAAATGCAGGGCCAGAAGCTGGCCGGGCAAACGGGACCTTCCTCACTGGCCATGTCCTCAAACATATCCGTGAGGGTGATGGGGGTCAGGAGCCCCAAGGCTGGCATGGTGGACTGAGCATGTGCCCAGGTAGCTGTGCCTGGGGGTGACTTGGGGAATCTGTGGTGTGTGGTTCCTGTGACCAGGTAATTCTGAAGGTCGTGATGTACCCTGGACACTAACCTTTTCTGTGGCCCTGACAGTGTCATATGATGTGAGTAGCCCACAGCCACAGAAAGGGGTGCCTGAAGGGACAAAAGATCAAGTTTTCTCAGAAGTCAGCTCCCCTCCCAGCCAACCCCGCCCCAAGGGCTCCCCAGTCCAGGCTCTGCTCAGGGAGGGTCTGGGCTCTGCTTCTCCTGAGGAATTCAGAATTTCTAAAAATGGGACCTCGTGCCAGGTGCTGGGGCCCTCTTCTCTGTGACTGAGCTAGCACCAGGCCCTGAAATGTTTTGGGGACTCCCAAGACTGGGGTAAGGAGGAGAGGGTATGTCTAAGAAGCACAGTGTGGTGACGGGGGGTGGGGGGGTCCAGGATTTCTACCCCGTAGGGGTTTAGGGACGGCAACCTAGCAGGGATGGGTACTGGGGCTTATCTAGAAGCTGCTTTTGCATTTGAAAGTGACCTTGAACTTTGGTGGAATCCAAAACTACAGCAAAGCGATCTGTTCCAGCCTTGCACCTGAGCCAGAAGGTGGCCAGGGAGCTCCCAGCTCAGGCATGGATCTCTGACTTCTGGGCTGTCTGCTGTTTAGAGAATTCTTCTCTTTGAGCCTCAGTTTTCCTCCTTGTCAATGTACCAGCTGGATCTCATTCAGCCAGCTGGAGCCAAAAGACATCCATCTGCTCTCTCTTCTCAGGACAGCCCTGCCATGGGTTAGAGTCGGTAGCTTGTCCTTTTGTCCTTTTGGGTTTTCTCCAGGTGAATGTCATGATCTTGGAACCACCCCCCCACCCACCCACCCATGAGGGCAGCATGGAGCCCAGCGGAACCAGTCCCTGCAGGGTCCCAAGACTTTTCTTCCAAACCAGGCACATCTGGAATTTGTCTGTCTTTTTCCACGTAAATTACTGCTTTTAACCCATATCTCTCCCAGGCTCTACTTATTCACAACACTGCCCCACCCCCCCAACCAAAAAAAGCACAGCATTTTACATTTACCTCTCTTAACGCCGTTTCAAGCTGGCAATATCTTTTTGTATCTTGATTCCAACGTCCCACAGTATTTTCTTTCCCAGCCTGAGTTCTCTGTAAATCTGATAAGTGGCCTTCTGTGCCTTTATCCAAGCCACTGATAAAAGCATTAAACAAGACATGGTCAAGTTCAGAGAAAGCTCTGTAGCCTCTAGAGTGCCCTCCAATTTGATATTGATTAATTAATTCATCTCTTTGGATATAGTTGTTCAACCAGCTATGCATCTGGCTCACATCCTGTCCACAGGGAAGTCTTGAGAGACTTTATCAGATGCCCTACCCAGAAGTCTTAGGTCTACAGTAATCTTCTGATTCATCTGTCCAGGACCCTGACAAACATGGGAACTGAGTAGGTTTAGCATGGCGTCCTGGGGAACCCATGCCAGCTCCTGATGCCCGCACACCCTTTGATAATTGACCCCAAATTACCTGCTTAATGGTCAGTTCTACAATTTTACTTGGAACTAGCATAAAATTAATTTGTCTAACATTTCTGGAATCTTTCTCTTCTTTGGAAAACTGGGACATTTATTGACCTCCTTTTGCCCCTCCTTAGTTTTCCATGATTTTTCAAGGATTGCTGTTTCAGCTTCTGTAAACATATCTGCTGGTTCTTCCAGAAACTTCAAAGATAACTGATGCATACTAGAAGGCAAACTTGTTTAAAGCAGCTAGCTGCCTGGAAACCATAGAGAAAAAATCCTCACATTTGGCTATATAAACGTTTAAAAACATATCTATGGAAAAAAAGACCTCTCTAAAGTAAAAGCCAATTACAAAAATGTTTGCCACAAATATGACAAGACTAATTTTTCTGTCATACAAAAAGGTCTTAAAAATCAATAAGAAAAAGAGAAAAATGAGTAGAGGATTTAAACAGGCAGTTTATAGAAGCGAGAAATACAAAAGGCCAATAAACATATGAAAATGTGCTCAATCTCTCACCATTAATGCAAAACAAGGTTAAATCTGTATATTATTAGATTAGCAAAAATTAAAATTTGATAAAACCCAGTGCTAGCGAGGACATGGAGAAATGGGCACTCACATATATGGTTGGTGAAAGTATAAGTTTCTGCAATATGTTTGAAGGATAGTTTAATAATATCTATCAAAATATTAAATGCATATGGCTTTGCCTTTAGGGGTTTGATCACATAACTATGCAGGTGTTCACCAACAGCCTGTGTCAGGCTCCTGATCATTCTTCTTGTTGGAGAAGGACACCAGACAAGACTCAAGGGTCCTTCTTTCTCTGTCCTGGTTTAACTCTACTGCCTGGAGTTTCCAGTGGTTATGAGTTCTGCTGTTGCCTTTATTTTATTTTTTTCTATTATTTGCATGAAGTTCTTTTCCCCCAGTTTATCTTCATTCAGACACTATCCTATGAACTACAGGTTCATTTCAAACCTACTGTTCTCTGGTTTGGGCTATGTTTCTCTTTCCATCCTCTGCCTGGGTCCCTGGTAAACCTTAATTGACACTTTAGAAGCCGTTCTTTTTCTTCCTTGATGTCAACAGTTTTCGTGGGTCAGAATCAGGGCGTGGGATGTGGGACCACATCCATCTTGACTCAAAGTTTTCATCTCCACCTTCCTGAAACCCAGGATAGCTTTATTCAGCACACACCCATTGGGAGCCAATGTGATAGGGAGCTAGAGTGGAGATTAGACAGGAAGCCAGCCCTCAAAGGACTCCACCAGGAGCAGAGTATATGTGATGAATTGTAATGCAGATTTTTAAAAACTTCATTGTGTCCAAAGTCCCAACATAGCCTGGACTTTCCTGGCAGACATTGGAGTCTTGTAGGAGGTAGAGGGGCAAGGAAAATGGATCATCTGGCCTGCTTCCCCTATCCTACCCTTAATCTGATTATACTGCTGTGGAGATAGCATTTGAAAGGAAAGGGTGTTCCAATTCTACTTATTGGGCAACCTCAGGGCACAAAGGGAGGGTAATTTGTAGGAACATGATTGTTCCTTTTCAGTTGGGGGTTAGAAAATGAGTCATTAAAAGCTCTCCAAGCTTGGGAGAAAGCATGTGTGCATGCATGTGTGCCTGCATGTATCCCACATGTGAGGAAGCTGCATGTGAGAATGAGGACGGAAAGCACATGCACCCTTATGAAGCAGCAGTGTGGAGGGTGATGTAGGAATGTGGAGAGAGTTTGGGGTCCCTTCCCCCACTGGCGTCAAAATTGTAGTAACCGTAGATTAAGTGCTGCCGACCCCAGGGGACAAGCAGCTCTGTTTCCAAGGGAACCACACGGCTCAATCAAGGCCCCTGAAAGGGAGGGTGAGCCAAGATGCAGCGGCCCTTCAACCTTCCAGAGCAGCAGTCTGTACAGCGGAGCCCTCAGCCCTGCTTCAGCCTGCTGAGGGACCCTGGGCCAGTCACTTAACGTGGCCTAGTTCCTTTGCAGGCCCTTGATCTTAGGAGAGGTAGACAGGTGGCTAAGGTACTTGGCTATCCACCTGCCCCCTCCCTGCCCCTCATGGACTCTGCATGACCTTGGGATAGTCCCTTTGCTCCTCTGGGCTTGGCTTCCCCATCAGCACAATGAAAGCATTGGACAAAGAGTCTCTAATGATCCATCCCCCCGAATTCTATGACTTTCTCCTGAGACCACTCCCCTCTCCTGTCACATCCAGACACCCTGGCCCAAAGTGTGAGGGGAATGGAGGACCCAGGGAAGCCATCCTCCCTGTCCATCTGCCCCTACCAAATAGCTCCAGCTGTGCCATCTCCGTAGCAACTGATGCCTCCCCATCTTTAGGGAGTGAGTGGGGAATTCAAGAGGCTGATTGTGTTTTTATCAGCAGCTTCAAGCAGGAGCAGAGATGGGAGTTGAATGTCAGGAGGGGCTCTGAGCTGAGGAGAAGGTGCAAAGGGCCGCCTCAGCCCACAGCCCTTCAGTGGGGCCACTGGAAAGTCAGGAGCTGAGCCCCACTGATGTTCAGGACATCCTGGCACATGGGTTGGTCCAACCTCCACAGAACCCAGCATAAGGCAGCCCAGACTCTGATGATCAGATGAGAAAGACATGGACGTGCCATGGGGTGGAAAACCTTGCAGTCAGGCTGGCTGGTTTCACTCTCCAGCTCTTCCAGGTCAGTGGCTCTCAACCCTGGCTACACATTAGAACCACTAGGAGCGCTTTAAAAAATGCCCGGGTCTGCCCCCCAGGACATCCTGGGATGGGATCCATGCTTCAGTATTTAACATGTTCCCCCAGAGACTTCTGTTTCTAGCCATAAAGGAGTAATGGGGACTGAATTTATCTTTTTATTTTAAACAACCAGAAATCTGGACAACATACAGGATACGATGGTTTTCTGACACTGAACAACTGGCAGAACAGGACTGTAATTGCTTAGAGAAAGGAAACAAACAAGGTGAGTCCTACAGTTTCACCAATTTACCACTCTGGATTGAGGAAACAGAGATTGAAGTTCGGAGAGACCAAGGTGGCTAGAATTTGTGGGGAAGGGTACTGGAGAGGTGAGAACTGCAAAGAGAGAAAGAGTTCCGGAGCACAGCAGATGGCTCCTCTTGGGTCTTTGGCTAAGAACTGAGCACATGTGAAAAAAACCACCAGGAAAAGAACTACTAGAGAGCAACAGACTGAACAATTTCCAGAGCTCCAACAGGCCTGGGAATTGTTCTTGTTTACCCCAGTCAGAGTGGGAAAACCTTGTAATACAGGAGACATCAGCTAGAGTCCCCAGAAGTATGTCCTGAATAGTGGGGCTAAATTATCTCTAGAACAAAGGGTGCTCTGGAATCACCCTAAAAATATATAAAATAACAAGCCTTGAAAGGATCCAACTATTTTTTTTAAAGATTTATTTATTATTTTTAACATTTTATTTTTGGCTGAATCGGGTCTTAGTTGCAGCACGTGGGATCTTCATTGAGGCATGCAGGATCTTTCGTTGTGGCGCGTGGGCTTCTCTCTAGTTGTGGAGTGCAGGTTTTTTCTCTTCTCTAGTTGTGGTGTGCAGGCTCCAGGGTGTGTGGGCTCTGTAGTTGTGCCACGTGGGTTCCAGAGTGTGTGGGCTCTGTAGTTTGCAGCACGCAGGCTCTAGTTGAGGCACACAAGCTCAGTAGTTGTGGCACACGGGCTTAGTTGTCCCACGGCATATGGGATTTCAGTTCCCCAACCAGGGATCGAACCAGCATCCCATGCATTGCAAGGTGGATTCTTCACCACTGGACCACCAGGGAAGTCCCGGGATCCAACTATTTTCAAATAACTTGTGTCCCAGAACAAAACCTAAAAATATTTATGGGAATACATAAATATCTAGCACCCAACAAGGTACAATTCACAATGTCTGGCATCCAACCAAAAGTTACCAGATGTATTAGTTTTCTATTGCTGCCATAACAAATAACCATAAACTTAGTGGCTTCAAACAACACCCAATTATTATCTTACAGTTTCTGGGGTCAGAAGTCCAGGCACAGCACAGCTCATCAGGGCACTCTGGTTATGGTCTCACAAGGCTGAGATCAAGGAGCCAGTTTGCTTAGTTCTCCTCTGGATCGTCTTCCCAGCTTAACCTCAGCTCTTGTGGTTTTAGGCCTGAGGTCCCATTTCTAGGCTGGTTGTCAGCTAGGGGCTGCCCTGAGCTTCTTGAGGCTTCCCACATTCCTTGTCACGATACCCACTCTACCTACACATCAGCAATGGTACATCAAGTTATACTCATGCTCTGAATCTCCCTGATTTCCTATTCTGCCTCTGCTTTAAGGACCCATGTGATTATGTCAGGCTCACCCTAGAAAATATAGTATAATCTTCCTATCTTAAGGTCAAATGATTAGTAAAGTTAATTACATCTGTGAATTACTTTTTTTTCTGTGTAAGGTAGTATATCCACAGCTTTCTAGATTAGAGCATAGAGTGTTCTTGAGAGCCATAATTTTTTTTTTTTTTTTTTTTTTGTGGTACGCGGGCCTCTCACTGCTGTGGCCTCTCCCATTGTGGAGCACAGGCTCCGGATGCGCAGGCTCAGCGACCATGGCTCACGGGCCCAGCCGCTCCGTGGCATGTGGGATCCTCCCGGACCAGGGCACGAACCCATGTCCCCTGCATCGGCAGGCGGACTCTCAACCACTGTGCCACCAGGGAAGCCCGAGGGCCATAATTTTGCCAGTTATACAAAGAAGCAGGAAAATATCCATTCTGGGTGAAAAAATCAAACATTAGAAATAACCAGAAATGAGAGAGATGCTCGAATTAGTGGACAAGGATGTTAAAACAACTATTATGAATTTGCTTCCTATGGTCAAGAAAATAGAAGAAATTATGACTGATGCAGAGAGAAATAGAAGATATATTGGTAACAAGCACTCAAGTGGAATTTTTAGAAATGAAAAATTCAGTATCTAAAATTACACTGTATTTTCAATATCTGGAAATACATTGGATGGGATTCACCATGGATTAGACAGAGCAGAAGAAAAGACAGTAAACTTGAAGACACAGGAATAAAAATGATCCAAATTGAAGCACACAGAGAGGAAAAAAAATAGAAAAAAATACATAAAACTGTGGGACATTTTCAACCAATCCAATGAGTCACACACACACACAAAGGAGACAAATATTTTTTTGAACAAATAATGACCAAAACCTTTCCAAATTTGCTGAAAACTATAAACCCACAGATCCAAGAAGCTCAATGAACCCACAGCAGGAGAAACATAAAGAAAATCACAGCAAGACACAATGCAATAACATTGCTGAAACCAGTGATAAAATAAAAAATTTTAAAGCAGCCATAAGAAAAAGACACATATAGAAGAACATAGAAATGGTAATAGACTTCTTGTGAGACATTATTCAATCCAGAAGATAATGAAATAATGTCTTTAAATACTAGTAGAGAAATTATCAACCTAGAATTTAATACCCAGAAGAAAATTTGTTTTTGAAAATGAAAATAAAATTAAACCTTTTGGTCCAGTGACAGCTAAGAGAATTCATCATCAGCAAACATCCACTACAAGAAACATTAAAGGAAATTGTGCACGGAGGAAATAATACCTGGTAGAAATTTGGATAGAAATAGAGAAATCAAGAGTGGTGGAAATGCAGAAACATGAATAAATATAAAAGACATTTAAAAAATACTTTTTGATCTCTTTAAAATATGATTGACTTAAAATATTTTACAGCTTGCCATTTGTGACAATATGGATAGACATAGAGGGTATTATGCTAAGTGAAATAAGTCAGACAGAAGACAAACATTGTACAATTTCACTTATATGTGGAATCTAAAAAACAAAACAAAGGAGCAAACATAACGAAACAAAAACAGTCATGGATACAAGTAGGTGGTTGCCAAGGGGGGAGGGGGTGGGAGAGAAGAGAAATAGGTGAGGGAGATTGAGGTACAAATTTTTAGTTACAAAATCAATGTCATGGATATGAATTGTACAGTGTGGGGAATATAGTCAATAATTGTTATATCTTTGTATGGTGACAGGTGGAAACTAGACTTATCATAGTGATCATTTGAAATGTATAGAAATATTGAATCACTATGTTGTGTATCACGAACTAACATAGTGTTGTAGGTCAATTATACTTCAGAAACCAACCAACCAAACTCATAGAAAAAGAGATCAGATTTGTGGTTACCAGAGGTGGGGAAGTTGGGGGAAGGGGAATTGGAGGAAGGCAGTCAAAAGGTACAAACCTCCAGTCATATGATAAGTACTAGGGATGTAATGTACAACATGATAAAAATAACACTGCTGCACCTTATATAGGAAAGTTTTTAAGAGAGTAAACCCTAAGAGTTCTCATCACAAGGAAAAAGAGACTTTTTTCTATTTCTTTAATGTTGTATCTACATGAGGTGATGAATGTTCACTAATTGTGGTCCTTTTATGATGTATGTAAGTCAAATTATTATACTGTATACCTTAAACTTATACAGTGCTGTATATCAATTATATCTCAATAAAACTGGAAGAAAAAATATTTTACAGCTTTATTGAAATACAATTCACACACAATACTACACATATTTAAAGTATTTGATAAGTTTTGACACATGTACACACCAGTGAAACAATCACCACAAATAAAAGATTCAACATATCCCTCATCTCAAAAAGTTTCCTTGGGCCTCCCTGGTGGCGCAGTGGTTGAGAGTCCGCCTGCCGATGCAGGGGATACGGGTTCGTGCCCCGGTCTGGGAGGATCCCATATGCCGCGAAGCGGCTGGGCCCGTGAGCCATGGCCGCTGGGCCTGCGCATCCGGAGCCTGTGCTCCGCAACGGGAGAGGCCACAACAGTGAGAGGCCCGCATACCGCAAAAAAAAAAAAAAAAAAAAGTTTCCTTGTGCTTCTTTGTAAGCCCTTCTTTCCACATCTCCCCACATCACTACCTAAGCAGGTTAGTAAACACTAATCTGCTTTATGTCAATATAGATTAGTTTGCAGTTTCTACAATTTTATAAGTATGGAATCATACAGTATGTATTCTTTTGTGACTGGCTTTTACTACTTTTTATTTTTGAGCAGTATCCCATCGTTTGGATACACCAAGATGTGTTGATCCATTCACCTGTTGAGGAATGTTTGAATGTTTGAATTTTTTCTATTTTGGGACTATTACAAGTCTGCTATAAATATTTATGTACATGTTTTTGTATGGACATATGTAATGTGTTGGGTAAATACCTAAAAGAGGAATGGCTGGGTTAAATTACCAGTGTACATTTAACAACCAGGTAAACTACCAAATTCTTTTCCAAGATGCTTGTACATTTTATATAACCACGAACAATGTATGTGAGTTCTAGTTCTTCCAAATCCTCATCAACATTTTGTATAATCAGTCTTTTTAATGTTGAACATTCTGATAGGTATGAAGTGGCACTTAATTTGTATTTCCCTAATGACTATTAATGTTGAACATCACTTCATGTGCTCATTTGCTATTCGGATATCTTCCATAGTAAGATATCTGTTTCACAAATATCTTCTGCAAATTTTATATTGGATTGTTTGTTTTCATATTATTGAATTTCAAGATCTCTTTATACATTCCGGATATAAATTATTTATTAGTTATATACTTTGCAAAGATTTCTCCAAGTGTGTCTGTCCCTTGTCTATTTATTCTCTTAAGAGTAAGAACAGACATTTTTAATTCTGATGAAGTCCAGTTTATCAATTTGTTCTCTTGTGGCTCATGCTTTTGGTACCACATCTACCAAATCTTTGCTTAACTGAAGGTAACAAAGATTTTCTTCTCAGTTTTCTTCTAGAAGTGCTATAATTTTAGGCTTTACATTTCATTACATGATTCATTTTGAGTTAACTTTTGTATGTGATATTTATATATGATATTATATGAATCAAAGTTCTTTTTATTTTTGCATATGAATATCCAATTGTTCCAGTACCACTTCTTCAAAAGAACATCCTTTCTCCACTAAATTGCCTTTGTGCCTTAGTAAAAAATCAGTTATCCATATATGAGTGTTCTATTTCTGATCTCTCTATTCTGTTCTACTGAACTACTGTCTGTCTTTACTCCAATTCTGTGATATTTTAGTATAGCTTTATAATAAGTCTTGAAAACAGATAGTGTCGTCCCTCAACTTTGTTGTTTCTTTTTTTTTCCTCAAAGTTTTTGGCTTTTTGAGGTCCTTTACATACATATATAGATTTTAGAATCAAATTGTGCTTTTTCTTCAAATAAACGAGATTGGATCTTGATTGGGATTTCATGCAACCAGTGGAACAATTTGGGGAGAATTGATGTCTTAATGATATTGAATCTTCTGATTCATGAAAATGGTACGTCCCTCCATTATTTGATTCTTCTTTAATTTATCTGAGAAAGGTTCTTTTGTACAGGAATTGTAAATATTTTATTAAATCTATTTCAAAGTATTCAGTATTTAATATTTTCCTTTCTATTATAAATAGTATTTAAAATTTTGAATTTCAAATGATTTATTCCTAGTATACAGAAACACAATACATTTTTATATCCTCTGACCATGTCAGTTATCAATTCTAGTAGATTTTTTTTCATCCCTTAGGATTTTCTTCTTAGACATGATCATGTCATCTGTGAAGAAGATAGTTTTAATTTTTCCTTTCCAATCTGTATACCTTCTTTTTTTCTTGCCTGCTCACACTGGCTAGGACCTCCATTACAATGTTCAGTAGAAGTGGTGAGAGTGGAAATCCTTACTTTGTTTCCAGTATTAAGAGGAAAGATTCAGTCTTTCACCATTAAATGTGATGTTAGCTGTTGGTTTTTCATAAATACCCTTTATCAGATTGAGGAAGTTTCCTTCTATTCCTAGTTTGCTGAGAATTTTCTTTTTAAAATTATGAATGAGTATTTAATTTCCTCAAATGCCTTTTCTATATCTGTTAAGATGATCATATGGTTTTTCTTTTTCAGTCTATTAAGCTGGTGAAATACGTTGATTTTTGAAAGTTAAAACAACTTTGAATTTTTGGAATAAGCTACACTAGTCATGTTGTACTACCTTTTTCATATGTTGCTGGATTCACTAATGTTTTATTAAGGCATTTTGCTTTTTGTTGTTGTAGAATATTGGACTATAGGTTTTCTTTCTTATAATACCTTTGATTTTGATATCAAGGTAATGCTTGCCTCACAAAAGTAACTGAGATGTATTCCCTCCTCTTCTACTTTCTGGAAGAGTTTCTGTAGAATTGTTATCATTTTCTTCATAAATGTTTAGTAGAATTCACCAGTGAAGCCATCTGGGCCTGGAGTTTTCTTTATGGAAAGGAATTCAACTGCTTTCATAGATATAGGGTAATTCAGGTTGTCTGTTTCTTCTCAAGTGAGCTTTGGTAGATCATTCATTGTAGGACTTGAATCATTTCTACTTAATTGTGACCTGTCTTATGACCCAGAATATGGTCTATCTTTATAATTGTTTTATGTTCACTTGAAAAGAATCGATATTCTGCTATTGTTTGTTGGAGTGTTCTGCAAGTGTCATTCAGGTCAATTTGGTTGGTAGGGTTGTTAAAAATCTACTATGTCCTTAATGATTTTCTGCCTACTTTTCCCTCTATTATTGAGAGAGGAGTATTGACTGTTTCAACTATAATTGTGGATTTCTCTATTTCTCCTTCCAGTTCTAACAGTTTTTGCTTCTTGTATCTTGAAGTTCTGTTATTAAGGGCATAATGTTTAGCATTGTTAGTTACTTCTCCTTAATTGACTCATTTATCATTTTAAATGAAGTTCTTTATCCTAGGTAATATTCTTTGCTCTGAGATATTTGTTTGATATTAAAATAGCCACTACAGCTTTCTTTTGTTTACTATTAGCATGTTATATTTTTTTAACCTTTTACACTTAATTGTCTTTACAGTTAAAGTGCATCTCTTCTAGGCAGCATATAATTGAGCTTTGCTTTTTTATCCACTCTGATGAACTCTGCCTTTTCTTTTTTTTTTCTTTTTCTTTTTTTTTTGCTGTACGCGGGCCTCTCACTGTTGTGGCCTCTCCCATTGCAGAGCACAGGCTCCGGATTCGCAGGCTCAACGGCCATGGCTCACGGGCCCAGCCGCTCCGCGGCACGTGGGATCTTCCCGGACCGGGGCACAAACCTGTGTCCCCTGCATCGGCAGGCGGACTCTCAACCACTGTGCCACCAGGGAGGCCCGAACTCTGCCTTTTAATTGGGGTGTTTTGACCATGTACATTTAATGTAGTTATTGATATGGTTATATTCAAATCTATCATTTTGCTATTTATTTACTAAAACTTTTATCTGTTCTTTCTTTTTTCTTCCTTTTGAATTTATTGAGTATTTTTTATGAGTCCATTTTATCCTTGGCTTGTTTGTCATATATCACTCTTTGTTTTATTATTGTAGTGTTTGCTTTAGGGTTTATAGTTACCTCTTTAACTTACCACAGTCTACCTTTAAGTAATATACCACTACATACATATTACAAGAATCTTACAATTATACATGTCTATTTCTCTCTCCCTGGCCCTTGTGCTATTGTAGTCATGCATTTTACACAATATATTGTTATCATTTTGTTCAAACAATAAATTATCTTTTAAAGATATTCACATAATTAAAAGCTTTAAAATATTTGTATTAATGTAGTTACCAGTTCCAGTGCTCTTTTTTTCCTTTGTGTAGTTCCATATTTCCATCTGGTGTCATGCTCCTTCTGTCTGAAGAATGTCCTTTGACATTTCTTGGAGTGCAGATCTTCTGGCAGTGAGTTCTCTCAGCTTTTGAGTATCTGTAAATGTATTCATCTTGCTTTCATTTTTAAAAGGTATTTTCATTGAGCATAGAATTTTAGGTTGACAATTTTTCCCAGTAATTAAAAAGTTGTATTTTTGCTTTAATTATTCTGACAAGAAATTTGCAATATTATTCTTACATTTTTTCTTCTCTAAAGTGTCTTTTTTCCTCTGATAAGATTTTCTTCTTATTACTGATTTTGAGCAATTTGATTATGATATGCCTTGGGGTCATTCTCTTCATGTTTCTTGTGCTTGGAATTCATTGCATTTCTTGGATTCATGGGTTAATAGTTTTCATCAAATTCAAAAAAAGTTTTGGCTACTATTTCTTCAAGTACTTTTTCTCTTCTCTCCATCCCCCAACTCTCCTCTCCTTTGGAGATTCCAATTACTTATACTGTATCAGTCTCCTTGAAGTCCCACAGTTCAGTGATGCTCTTGTATAAAAAAATTTTTTTCTATGTGTTTCATTTTGGATAGTTTCTAGTGCTATGCTTTCAAATTCACTAATATTTTCTTCTGCCGTGTCTAGTCTGTCATTAATTCCATCTCAGAAACTGAGATTTTTCATCTCAGACATTGTAGCTTTCAATTCTAGATGTTCATTTTTTTAAAAACTATTATCTATATATCTACTTAACTTTTTGAACATATGGAATATAGTTATAATGACAGTTTTAATGTCCTTGTCTCCCAATTTTAACATCTGTTGTCAGTTCTGGGTTTGGTTCAGTTCATTGATTATTTTCCTCAATATGGATCATGTTTTTCTTCTTCTTTGTATGGCTGGTAATCTTTAATTGGATCTCAGACACTGTGAATTTTACCTTGTTGAGTCCTGGCTATTTTTACATTCCTGTAAATATTCTTGGTTTTTTTTTCCCCCCCTCTTTGGGATGATGAAGCTGAATTACTTGGAAAGAATTGATTGTTTTGAATCTTGTTTTTATGACTTGTTAGGCCGATCTGGAGAAGTACTCTCTACGGCTCATTATTTCCCATTATTGAGGCAAGAGCTTCCTGTGTATGTATAACCCATGAAGTATTAGCTTTTCCACTCTGACAGTGGGAAGAGGCACTATCTCTGGCTCTGTGTGAGCTTTGGGCACTGTTTCCTAATCTTTTTATGTAGTTTTTATTCCCCCAGTCATGGGTAATTTCTTCTCATACATGCACTTATTCGTACTCTGCTGAATTTTTAGGAGGGCGCCTCTGTAGATTTCCAGGGTTCTCTCTCTGTACAACATTTTCCTTTTTGCTATTCTAACTTGAGAATCTGAGCTGCCTGTATCTCTCCAGATGCTTAGCTTTACCCCCTCAACCTGAGGAATCCACTAGGCTCCACCTGGATTCCTCCTCCCTGCATTGAGGCCTGAAAACTCTTTCAAGGCAGTAAGCTGCAGCAATTTCAAGGCTCACTTGGTTTATTTCCGGTTTCCCATTCTCCTTAATTTCCTGATGTCTAGTGTCTTTGAAAGTTTTGCTTCTTACATTGTGTCTGTTTTAAAAAATTACTGTGTTGGATGGGAGGGTAAATCTGATCCCTGTTACTCCTTCTTGGGCCTATAATTGACTATTTCAAGATAAAATAATAATAACGTATTTGAGGTTTAAAATGTATGTATAAGTAACACGTATGGTGACAATATGCAAAGGATGGGAGAGGAGAACTGGAAGTATACAGTTATAAGGTTTTTACTGTATATGTGAGGTGGCATAGTGTTACTTGAAGGTAGACTTTGATAAGTTAAACATGTGTAATGTAAACCCTAGAACAACTAAGAAAAAAATAAACAAAAAAGCAAAGCTAACAAAAGAAATTACAAATAAAAACCCACATAGGACCGATTTAAAAAAATAGCAGGATGGTAAGTTTAAACCAGTGATATAAATAATTATACTAAGTGTAAAATCATCTAAATACTCTAGTTAAAAGACAGAAATTTGAAGACAGGGTAAAAAGGCAAGATCCAACTATATGTCATCTATAAGAAGCCTATTTTATATGTGATAGGTTAAAAGTAAAAAAATGGACAAATATATACAGTGCGAAGCTTAATTCAAAGAAATTTCAAGTGATTATATCATACAAAGTAGACTTCAGAACAAGGAATATTACCAGGGACAAAGAGACATTTCATGATGATAAATGCGTCAATTAATCAAAAAGACATTACAGTCCTAAATGTGTATGCACTGAACATCAGAGCTTCCAAATATACGAAACAAAAACTGATAGAACTAAAAAAAGAAATAGACAAATTTACAGTTATAGTTGGAGATTTCAACATTCCTCTCAGTATGGAGGAATGTTGTCAGAACAAGTACACAAAAAGTCTGTAAGAATAGAGAAGAATTCAACAACACTACCAATCAACTTGACCTAATTGACATTTATGGAACACTCCATCCAACAGCAGCAGAATGTACATTCTTTTCAAGTGCTCATGGAACATTTACCAAGATAGAGCATATTCTGGGCCACAGAATAATGCATATTCTCTGAATACAACAGAAATAAATTTGAAATCAGTAACAAAAAGATATCTGGAAAATACCCAAATATTTGTTAATTAAATGGCATATTCTTAAGTAAACAGTGGGCCAAAGAAGAAATCACAAGGGAAATCAGAAGATGTTTGCATTGGATGAAAACGAAAACAAAACATATCTAAGAGTGTGGGGTGCATCTCAAGCAGTACTTAGAAATTTATAGCATTAAATGATTGTATTAGAAGATGAAGAACGTTCTTAAATCAGTTATTTAAGTTATACCTCAAGAAAGTAGAAAAAGAAGAGCAAATTAAAATCAAAAGTAACCAGGAAAAGAGAAATAATAAAGATAAGAGGAGAAATTTTTAAAAATAGAAAAAGGGTAGGGTGGAAGGGAGATTGAGAGAGAATGAGAGACAGAGAGAGACCGTGAGAGAGGCTGACTTCAAAAGCTGGTTCTTGGGGACTTCCCTGGTGGTGCAGTGGTTGGGAGTCCGCCTGCCGATGCAGGGGACGCGGGTTTGTGCCCCGGTCTGGGAAGATCCCACATGCCACAGAGCGGCTGGGCCTGTGAGCCATGACCGCTGAGCCTGCGTGTCCGGAGCCTGTGCTCCGCAACGGGAGAGGCCATGACAGTGAGAGGCCCGCATACCGCAAAAAAAAAAAAAAAAAAAAAAGCTGGTTCTTTGAAAATATCAATAAAGTTGGCAAACCTCCAGCCATATTTAAAAATTTTTATTTATTTATTTAATTTATTTGGCTGTGTTTTGTCTTCGTTGCTGTGTACCGGCTTTCTGTAGTTGCGGCGAGTGGGGGCTACTCTTTGTTGCAGTGCATAGGCTGCTCATTGCAGTGGCCTCTCCCGTTGCGGAGCATGGGCTCTAGGTACGCGGGCTTCAGTAGTTGTGGTACACGGGCTCAGCACTTGTGGCTTGTGGGCTCTAGAGAGCAGGCTCAGCAGTTATGGTACACGGGCCCAGTTGCTCCTTGGCATGTGGGATCTTCCCGGACCAGGGCTTGAACCCGTGTCCCCTGTGTTGGCAGGCGAGGCAGATTCTCAACCACTGTGCCACCAGGGAAGTCCAACCTCCAGCCATATTAATGAGGAAAAAAAAAGGAGAGAGAGAGAAGACACAGATAACTGAAATCAGGAATAAAAGAAGGACTATTAAAATAGATTCTGTAGATATTAAAAGGAAAATATAAGAATATTATAAACAAAGTTCAAACAGTAAATTTGACAACTAGATGAAATGAGCAAAATAGTTGAAGTGCACAAACTACCAAAGCTCACTCCAGAAGAAATAAAAATTCTGAATAGCCTTTAACCTATTTTTTATTGAGCTATAATTCATATAACAAAATTTCACATAACACAAAATTCACCATCTTAAAGTGTACAGTTCAGAGATTTGTAGCATATTCACAAGGTCGTGTAACCATCACCTCTATCTAATTCCAGCCTATTTGCATCACCCCAGAAAGAAACCCCATACACATTCATAGTCACTCTCCATTCCCTTCTCCCCCAACCCCTGACAATATTAATCTATTTTCAGTCTCTGGAGTTGCCAGTTCTGGACATTTCATATAAATGAAATCATATAATATATGACCTTTTGTGACTGGCTTCTTTCACTAGGCATAATTGTTCAGGATTCGTCCATGTTTTACCATATATCAATACTTCATTCTTGATTATAGTTGAATAACATTCCATTTTATGGACATACCACATTTTGCTGACGGACATTTAGGGTGTTTCCACTTTTTACTATTATGAATAGTGCTTTAATGAACATTCTTTTACAAGTTTTTGTGTGAACATATATTTTCACCTTTGGTTACATACCTAGGAGTGGAATTGCTGGGTCATGTGGTAACGCATTTTTAACTTTTCCAGGAACTGTCAAACTGTTTTCCACAGCAGCTGCACTATTCTACGTTTCTACTAGCAGTGTCTGAGTGTTCCAGTTTCTCCACATTCTTGCCAAGATTTGCTGTTTCCTTTGTTCTTTCTTTTTTTAAAAAAGAGCCATCTGGGACTTCCCTGGTGGTGCAATGGTTAAGAATCCACCTGCCAATGCAGGGGACACAGGTTTGAGCCCTGGTCCAGGAAGATCCCACATGCCTCAGAGCAACTAAGCCTGTGTGCCACAACTACTGAGCCTGCGCTCTAGAGCCCACGAACCATAACTGCTGAAGCCCGCGGGCCTAGAGCCCATGCTCCACGACAAGAAAAGCCACCGCAATGAGAAGCCCGTGCACCGCAACGAAGAGTAGCCCCCGCTCACGGCAACCAGAGAAAGCCCATGCACAGCAGCAAAGACCCAACACAGCCATAAACAAACAAACAAACAAATAAATAAATAAGCAAGCCATCCTAGTGGGTGTGAAGTTATATCTCATTGTGGTTTCGATTTGCATTTCCCTAATGACTAGTTATGTTAAATATCTTTTCATATGCTTATTGGCCATTTGTATATCTTTGGAGAGGTGTCTATTCAAATCCTTTGCCCATTTAACAAAATAGATTGTCTTTTTATTTTTGAGCTGTAATAATTCTTTACATAGTCTGGATGACACACCCTTATGAGGTGTATGATTTGCAAATACTTCCTCCCATTTTATGGGCTGTCTTTTCACTTTCTTGATAATGTCTTTTGATGCACAAAAGTTTCTCATTCTGATGAATTCCAATTTATTTTCTTTGATTGTTTGTGCTTTTGGTGTCATAACAAAGAAACCGTTGCCTAATCCAAGGTCAATCACACCTATGTTTCATTCTAAAATTCCTATAATTTTAGCTCTTACATTTAAGTTTTTGATGCATTTTGAGGTAACTTTTGTGTATGGCCTAAGATGGGGTTCATTCATTGTTTTCCATGTGGATATCCAGTTGTCCCAGCACCATTTGAAAAGACTATTATTTTCCAGTTGAGCAGTGTTCATACCCTTGTTGAAAATCAATTGACCACAGATATGTGAGTTTATTTCTGGACCCTCAATTATATTCTGTTGATCTATATGTATATCCTATGCCAGTACCACATGGTCTTGATTATTGTAGCTTTGTAGTAAGATTTGAATTTAGAAAGTGTGAGCCCTCCAATTTTGTTTTTCTTTATCAACTGTGTGTTGACTTTTCTGAGTCCCTTACATTTCCATGTGAATTTTAGGATCAGCTTGTTCATTTCTGGAAAAAAAAAAAAAAAAGGCAGTTTGAATCTTGATAGAAATTGCATTGAATCTGTAGATTAGTTTGGAGAATGTTGACATCTTAACAATATTGTCTTCCAATTCATGAATGTGGGATATCTTTTCATTTATTTAGGTTTTCTTTAATTTGTTTCAGCATTTTTTTGTCATTTTCAGTGTACAAGTCTTGTACTTCTTTGACTAAATTTATTCCCAAGTACTTTATTCTTTTCGATGCTATTGTAAATGGAGTTGTTTTCTTAATTTTCTGATTAGTCTTTGCTAGTATACAGAAATACAGTTGATTTGTGTATATGGATCTTGTATCCTACATCTTTGCTAATGTCACTTATTAGCTCTAACAGTGTGAGGGGAGGATTCTTTAGGGTGTTTTGTATATAAAACCATATAATCTGCAAATAGAGATGGTTGTATATTTCCCTTTTTAATCTGGATGACTTTTATTTCTTTTATGGCCTAATTTCCCTGGGTAGACTCTCCAGTAAAATGTTGAAAAGAAGCAATGAAAGTGGACGTCCTTGTTTTGTTCCTTGGGATCCACATCTATATTTTAAAAATTAATTCTGTAGTTAAAAACATTCCCATAAAAAATTCCACGTCTCTGATGGCTTAACTGATTAATTGTATCAAACTTTTAAGAACAAAATAATAACAACTCTACAGAAGTTCTTCCAGAAAATAGAAGAGATGGGAACACTTCTCAATTCCTTTTACGAGGCAAGCATTACTCCAAAACCAAAAACCAAAGATATTATAAGAGAGAAAAGCTATAGTCCAATATCCCATGTCAACAAAAAGCAAAAT
The DNA here is from genome assembly GCF_964341445.2 of Mesoplodon mirus. NCBI lineage: Eukaryota > Metazoa > Chordata > Mammalia > Artiodactyla > Ziphiidae > Mesoplodon > Mesoplodon mirus. Next base: position 59,054,023 of record NC_138977.1, on the reverse strand, counting down.
ATCTTAACAAAAATATTAGTGAACTGAATCTAGTAATAATTGAAAAGGTAATACACCAGGACTAGGTGGAGTTTATATCAAGAATACAAAGTTGAGATCATGTCTGCTTTTTCTCCAGAGGCAGAAAGCTCTAAAGAGAAGAGTGCTTGGCCAGGGAAGAGAGATCAAGATCCGGTTACCTTGGACAGATCACTTCCCTTTCCTGTGTATTAGTGTTCTCATCTACAAAATGAGGATAAGGAGGATTCTTGCACAGCATATCTAATATACAGAGAAAAGGAAAATGTGAGTGTGAAATCATTTGGGAAGCTGTTGGCTGCTGACACACACTGCCACTATCTTGCCTGCCCCTGTCTCTCCACCACATGATCTGCTGATTTCTATTCCTGGCACACACTGTCCTCCTGAGCTCTCAGCTCAGGCCCAGGTCCACAGTCAGTACTCAGCAAATCCTTGTGGCCTGATGGTGGTTTTACAGTCATCTGGCCTCCCTTTCACATTTCTCTCCTTACTGGTTCCTGAAGGTGGATAAGAACAAGGAACCCCATCCAAGGTGTGCTAAGTGGAGGGGAAGAGTTGAAAACAAGGATAGTTTGTGGGAAGCTGCTCTGGAATGCACATTCCTGGACCTCACACCCTTGGGCATCAGGCATCCCTGAATCTCCTGGGATCCCCCATAGTTTGTTCCCAGGAGAGTTGACCCCCTCTGAGCTGGGACCTGTCCTTCTTAGGTACATGGCGATGGTCCCAGAGACAAGAGGGGTCTTTTCAATTCCAGCTTCCTCTGAAGGGGGAGGACTCAGGTGTGAGGCAGGATTACAATAGCTCTGGACTCTTGGAGCCTGAGTGCTGGCTCGCCCCAACCTGGCACTGGCAGCGAGACCTCATTCCTGCTGCATGAATGGTTAATCCAACAACATACGGCCTGTTACATGTTTATTCCTTGGCTCCTTCAGTTCCACCATGTGACATGTGACTCCCCTGGCATATGCAGTCACTCTCTGAATTCATTTTCCTCCCTCAGTGTATCAGTGTTGCCCCTTTGGAACATGCTGTTAATCCCCCCAGCCTATGTTATCTCTCTTCTGGCATGCATTTCTACATGTGCATCATCAAATTAACTTGCCTTGCATTCACTGCAATCCCCTGGCACTAACTGCTATATCTGGAATGCCTGGGGACACCCCTGGCATGAGCTGGCATTCACTGGGGCACAGGGAAAAATTCTCTGGGCATGTACATGCTCACTCAGTTTAAACTGGATAAGGGGTAAAGTATCTTTTCTAGCTCTCATTCCACATGTAAACTGAGAGGCATTGTCCCCATGGCTCTTTCAACGTCCTGAGGAGCAGTTGGCATTGGAGTTCATCTGGCTATCATATTCTTAGCTGCAGTGATGTTTACATCCTTCTCAAGCCTAACATGGCTAAAACAGAACTTTTGATCCTGGTCTCCAAAACCTGTACCCCATCTCAGTAAGTGTCACCATCATCTATTCACTTACTTAAGCCCAAAACACAGGTATCATCCTTGATTCCTCCTTTTCCTTCATTCCCCACATTCAATCCCCAATGACTTCCATGTTTCCAAATCTGGTGATCACTTTTCTATCCAAATCTGTATTAGCTTCCTATAGCTGCTGTGACAAATGACCACCAACTTGGTGATTTAAAATGACAGAAATTTATCCTCTTACAGTTCTAGAGGTCAGAAATCTAAAATCAATTCCACTGGGCCAAAATCAGGATGTTAGCAGGGCCATACCCCCTCTGGAGGCCTTAGGGGAGAGCCCCTTTCTTGACTCTTCCAGCTTCTGATGGCTGCTGGCATTCCCTGGCTTGTGACACGTCCCTCCAAGCTCGGCCTCTCTGGTCATGTTGCCTTCTCTTCTGTCTATGTCAGATTTCCCTCCACTTCCCTTTTATGAGGACACATACATTTGGGGCCCACCCATATAATCCAGGATGATCATTCCATCTCAAGATCCTTGATTTAATCACATCTGGAAAGGCTCCCATCCTTTACCATGTAAGGTAACATTCACAGGTTCTAGAGATTAAAGTGTGGACATCTTGAGGCAGGTGGCATAATTCAGCCTGCCACACCATCTTCCTCCACAGTTAGCCCCTGTCTTTGAAGCTTTTTCTTCTCTTGGTTTCCATACAACTCCTCCCATTTTCCATTTATTTGAAGACTCTACAAGCAGAGTTTCTACCATCTGCTCAGTTGCTCAGGCTGAAAACCCATGAGTCATTCTTGATTCCACTTTCCCCTTATGCCCTTCCACAGCCAACCCATCAGCCAGTCCTGTTGGCTCAGCCTCTAAAATGTAGCCCAATTCTTCCATCTTCACTTCTCCCCAACTCACTTCTGTCTGCACTGCTGCCATCTGTCCCTGTGGCCCAAACCACCCTCCTCCCTCACCTGAAACAGACTATGTGGCTAAAGGAATGTACCAGAAGCTCCAAATACCCACTGAACAGTCCCTCTCAGCCTCTCTCTGTTGCCAGGCATGATTGCAGTGAACATTTCTAGCATGGTTTCCACTGAGAGTGTCTTAGCTCAATTACACACTGTGTGATTTTTGCTTCTGCACTTCTCTGATGCCACACAGGGCTTCTCTGATGCCTCAGTGTGGGACACCAGCAGAGGTCTGCATATCATGGAACATGTGCAGCCTGGAAGCATGGCAGGGGGGAGTCAACACCCCCAGGCCAATAGGGAGATAGGAGTCAATGTAATAATGCTTCTCCCTGTGGACCATCATGTGGAAAATTCCGAGAGGCATTCGGTGTCCTCCTCAGAAGGTCCCAGTGGGATCAGCCCTAGTTTTATATGGGTGGGAATAACTCAGTAATGCACCCTTGTATTGGCTTTTTCTCCTCCCCTCTTTTACTCTCCCTCGTCCTTCATCCTTGATACCTAGGATCACCTTCCAAATAAACTGCCTGCACATGAGTCCTTACTTCAGGTCCTGCATTTGAGTGGAACCCAGGCAAAAACAGTAAACTTTACAGAAAGCAAATTTGATCATGATGCCAGGCCCTTCTCCCACTCCCCTCAAAACCTTTCAATAGCTCCTCAGTGTCCTTGTGCTAATGATGAAACTCTGTGACTGACAAGAATATGAAAGTTTTGTCCCTACCTGACTCTTCAGTCCCATTTTTCCACTCCCACCCCAGCCTCGCTTGCCTCCTTTAAGTGTCCTTCCATCTCCGGAATTCCTCCCTCCTCAGGCCTGTTGCATAAGCAGGTGCTTCCTGGGGCTATCTTCCCTCCCCCCTCCTCTCCTGGATGGTTCCAGCTTATTCCTCACCTCTCAGCTCAAACATCATCTTCTTAGGGACCTCCTTTACCTACAGACCAGCCAACACCCCACATTGTGCATTCTTTTAGCATACCTTTGGGTAACTTTCCTTCTCGGAAATGTTTGTTATGCTTGCAGTTTTCCTTTTATTTGTGTTATTATCTGACTAATGTCTGTCTCCCTCATTTAGATGATATCCAAGAGGATAGAGACTTGAATTTTTGTTCCCTAGTTATCCTCAAGGCCACACCCAGTGAATGGCACACATCATAGTCATTCAATATTTGTTGAGTAAATGAATGAATGAATAAATTAAAGCATAGTTATTCCACAATGCTCAAAGTATACATAGTGCACATTTCTTTATTCTTTCTGAACAAAGTAAACTCAGCTTCAGCACCCACTAAGCAGTATCAGTAACTCTCCAGGCTTCTCCTAGGCCTTAGTCTGAACAAATGCCCCAGGCTTAGAGTCCTGGACAGGTCCTGATGCTTGCTAGGTGTAGGGAGTCACACCTCCCCTCTGTTCCTCCTTGTTCAGCCTTGACTGAGTGTACAATCCATTTCTCTACTAGAGGCACCACCCTTTCCCTGCCAGCTCACAAGGACCTTCACCTTGCCATTCAGTGACAGTCTTCACAGCCATCCAGATAGCCAGCCTATTGGGTGTCCTACTTCCTGGGAACGGGCTTGGGTCTACACACCCTCCCTTCCCAAGAAGCCTGAAATGCTGTTCTTTTCACAAGCTACAGAGACTCAATAACACTCAGGTGCCAGGTTGTTCTGCTCTTCTCAATTCCAACATACCTTTTTCCTTCCCGCTCCCCTTTTCCTTATCAAAAGGTCTGGTAGTCCCAGGGTCACACTCAAAACCTAGACCCTCAATGGAGCTTGTTTTCCTTTACTCAGGGTTGGTGCGTGGTATAAAAATACAGTGGTCTGGGTAGATAGCTAGTGGGAAGCAGCCGCATAGCACAGGGAGATCAGATCGGTGCTTTGTGACCGCCTGGAGGGGTGGGAGGGAGGGAGACGCAAGAGGGAAGGGATATGGGAACAGATGTGTATAACTGATTCACTTTGTTATAAAGCAGAAACTAACACACCATTGTGAAGCAAATATACTCCAATAAAGTTGTAAAAAAAAAAATACAGTGGTCTGTGGCAGGGGTGGGGTGGGCAAGCTTTCTGCTTTCAAGGTTATCCTTTCCTAAGGATAGATAGAATAATATTAAAGCACCTATAATATTGAATTCCTAATGACTCAGCCTGTTACATCTGTGCACAGTTGTAGGTGGTTCACAGATATCTTCAAGTCCCACTGTGCTTCATGACTACATTTTTTGGCACCTTCCTTGATATGTTGCTGTCCACAGTGCTGAAGCCTCCTTAGGCTGAGAGGTGAGCTGATTTCTCCTATTCTTTCATTCCTATCCAACCTTTTCCAAGACTCATACTTTTTATCACTTGATAATTTTAATGAAAGGTTTTTTAAAAATGTTGCAGCAGAAAAAGAATCATTCCTCTTACTTCCCAATGTATGTAGCTGATTCTTGTACTTTTGGCAATTCTATCACGTTTCCAAAGATTAAAAAAAATTTTTTTAATTGAAGTGCAGTTGATTTACAATGTTGTGTTAGTTTCAGGTGTACAGCAAAGTGATTCAGTTATACATATATATGTATCTATTCTTTGTCAGATTCTTTTCCCTTATAGGTTATTACAAAATATTGAGTAGAGTTCCCTGTGCTATACAGTGGGTCCTTGTTGGTTCCCTATATTTTATGTATAGTAGTGTGTATATGTTAACCCCAAACTCCTAATTTATCCCTTCCCCCATGCTTTCCCTTTGGTAGCCATAGGTGTGTTTTCTTTCTGGGATGCTAGGGGAGGGTTGAGGGTCTGCCCCATCTGTGCCCTGTTTACCAGTATCAGTGTGTTTGGGAGAGATGCTGAGACTTGGGTGTGGGAGGCACTGCACACTTGGCCAGTATGAAGCATAGCCGATTTCATTCATTTTCTTGAGCAAAATGCTGAGTATATCCCATCTGTTGGTTGCCTGAGCTAGAGACCTCTGAGTCATCTTCAGCCCCTCCATCCTTCTCACCCCCACAGCCTGCAAGGCACCAAGCCTAGTTCAGAACTGTGTTCATGCCCTTCTTTCTACCACTGTGGCCTTTGATCAGACCCTCATTTCTGAATCACAGCTTCTCCTGCATCTCCTGCCTCTGCATTATGCCTGCTAATCAACACTCCACACCAGTTGGAGGACTCCCAATTGTACTCAAGCGTCAAGTCCAAACAGCTTAGCATGGTCTCTCAAAAATCACCACACTCTGTCCCTCCTCCATGCCTTTGTGAATGTGGTACCTCCCACCTTCACTCTCTTCACTCCACTGGCTGGCAAGCCCCTCCACAGTCTTCCATGCCCAGTTCAAATGGCCCTTCTTCCCTGGAGCCTTTACTGACCTCTGTGCATCTCTGGGCTCCCACAGTTCCACAACCCCACACCACCCAGCTTCTCTATCCTCCTCTCTCAGGGACAGGATTTTGGCAGCTTCACCTTTCTATCCCAGACTCTTCACACCAAGCCCAACAAGTGATAGGTGCTCAATGAGAATTTTCTGGATGCATAGTTGGTTGGTGGCTTTTGTCTGTCTTCTCAGCTGAACCTCCCTCAGAGATCAACTTCTCCCATTTCTACCCACAAACCATTTTGGAAACTTCTCCTGCCCTCTCTCCCTTTCACTTTAATTCATTTAATTCATGTGCTCAAGATCACATAGCAGGTGTCATTCACCTCTCATCTCCTGGCTTTCAGAAGCCTGAAGCCTATGCTTGCATTACCTCCTAACCCCCTTCAGTTTCTCTCTCTGAATAAGAGGGTTTCAGTCCCTTTTGCTTTCTCGTAGATTACTTTATTCAAGAGTGATGCTTTGTTTTAATATAGGAGTCTGTGACCAGAGAGGGTAAGATACCCATACAGTTCACAAGGCCTAGAGACTAAATATACTCTTTCCCAGGCCAATGCTCTGGTCCCCCCACCTCTCCTTCTCCTGGCAGCCAGGAGCTAAGATCTCTGAGCATCTGCCCAAACCTCAGCCTGCCTAAAATATTCCATGAACCAAGCTCAGAATTAGGAAACTAAGAAAATATTTACCTCATACACAAAGGAGAAGAAAATCCCCCCCGCCCCACCCCCAACTGGAAGTGAATCCTGATATCTCCCTGCAGGTGTGTTTCATTCACTCAGACTATAAAACTGTAAAACTATGAGCCTCAAAGCACTTTTCCCCTAGGGCAGGGGAAGGACAAGACACTGCTAAGGGTGAAAGGCAGGAAGATAGTGGGACCTCAGAATTCTCCAGGCTCCTATCGTATGTCTGTGTGGGAGGGTAGTATTCCTCTCATGTTATGGGTTTGGGATTTGAGATGGGAACTGTGGGTGGATGTAGGGACCAGATGTGCGTATAATGAAGGGAGACGGAGATGTTACAGATGTAGGGTGCATCACTCCAGGAGTGAGGAAAGAGGACGCTTTCCAAAGCAATGGAGAGGTAGTGAGGTAGGGCAAAGGTTCCTGCTGCATAAGGAAAAATTGAATGTCCTAGACATGGGATCAGAATTTTAGGTGTGGGTAGAGGGGAGCTTTCTGGGTACATGTATTGGGAACAGAATTCTAAATGTGGGGTATTTGTGGAGAGGGCAGAATTCTAGGTGTGATGGATAGGGGTACAATGGTCTGTATACCTGTGTTTGGGGGTCTCTGTATATGTGAGTGTATGTATATGAGTGTGTTTGTGTGTGTGTGTGTGTGTGTGTGTGTGTGTGTGTGTGTGTGTGTGTGGCTTGAGGGTCACATCGACCAGGAAGTGGGCTGGCCAGCAGTGTGGAATACTGAAACAGACGAGTGCTAAGATGGGAGATGTTTAAGAGGGGGCAGAGTGTAGTGCTCATGGCAGAAGTTTGCTGCCCCGAGAACATGAGATCATCCTGGGGCAGCTCCCTTCCCACATTGCTCTCTGTGCCCTGTCCATGGCTCTGCACACCTCTAACAGCTGGATACCAGGCAATCTCTCAGCTTGTACTATGTTCCCATTCTGGCAACTTGCTTTTTTGGGATAAAGAGTAAGTCCTTCCCAGGATATGTTTTAGAAACCCAAGTAAATAAGATGACCCCAGGAAGGGAGTGACTCCAGGGGAGCCCAGGGGGAGTGCCCGAGGAACATTGTTGATGGGGCTTGAAAGGAACAAAGACACTGAGGTCCCAAGGCCAGAGATGATGGCCTCCTAGAAATGGACCTTAAAGGACCAGTGGGATTTGGGGGAGTGTGTTTTGGGGGAGGTGTAGTATAGCGAAGGTGTGAGGAGCGAGGAGGCTGAGATGGGGTCTAGGGGCAGTGGAGAGGCCAAATCAGCTACAACATATGGTTTGGATGAGCATGAGGGGATTGCAAACTCATGACTGACAGAGCCAGGTAGGTGAAGTAAATGAGTAAAGCGGGCCAGGTTCAAGATGCAATTAGGAAAAATAGGGATGGATAAATGGAGAGAGTACCCAAAACAGCCAAGGGCATTCAAGACAAAAACAAAACAAATCAAAACATGGGCAAGCCAAAAGAAATGAGGCCCGTGGGCCACCAGTTTGAGACCCTAGGAGAGCAGCAAGTGTTTTGACTGACCAATGGTGTATGGCAAAAGCCTTGAGTGCCCAGCCAAGCTGAAGAAGGGAATTCTGCAATAATGCAGAAACAGGAGACTGCCAAAGGATCACAGGGTAACAATGGTTTCTGAATGGGGCGTGCCTCAACTTTCCCTTACAAGAAGCTAACGATTTACTGTAGGCTCAGCAGAGTTGGCCTTGGACCCATATTTTGCTTGCTAGATGACCTAATTTTCCTCCCCATCAAGGCTGTCCAGCTTGAGGAACCCTCAGCAAAGCCCCCTCCCCAGCTGCCTCCCAAGCTGGTCTTGCTTTGTGTACAGATCTGTCATCTCCCAGCCCACTACAACACTCCAGCATGCATTTCAGAGCTGGCCGGGCTTCCACCTGCTTCCTTCAGGCTTGGTCCTTTGGGGTGTGATCCCCCTCCCACCGCTTCCCAGAGTCACCTAATCCCTTTTCATTACCCTCTGGCGAGGTAGGCAGAAGAGGGCTACAGGCACCCCAGCTCCCATTGTCTGTGCTCCTTGAAACGTTTAAAGGGATTAGGGGCTGGGGGGTGGGCGCAGGTTGCCTTCAGAGATGTGTGTTCAGTGGTGGAGAAGATGAGATTCCGCTTTCTTCCATCCCGCCAATCCAGAAGGGCTGGTGAGTGCAAGATAGATGGCGTGGATAAGGGAGCATCCAATTAATTCCAATTTAAACCCAATTTGGTCTCCTTTATAATTAGAATAGCAGGCATGTTTTAATAGTGGATTATCTCTCCCCGGCAGTCGTTTGTCATCGCTCTTTCTCTGCACTGGGTCTTCTGGACCACCCCAGCCGAGTGGGGGAGATGAAGCTGGGGGAGCAGGGCACGGAACTGGATGGGAGATCAGTGGGCGTAGGTGCACAGAAGAGGGGTGACTGCAGAGGATCATGCCCCACTTCAGCCCAGGTCTCGCCTAACAGAGTCCTGCTCTGTGCCTCAGTCTCCCTGTCCATAAAATGGGAGAGGGGCACGTCACTTAGCCTTCTTTGACAAACATAGGAGAGAACAGAGAAGGCATTGATGGTAGATCTAGAAGGTGAGGCCACAGGGTTCAGAAGGAGAGTCAGAGACATGGGCACTGCTCTGTGACCTTGGGTGAGTCAGCGACCTCTCTGTGCTTCAGTCTTCTCACCTGGCAAATGGGGACAATGATAATGATCATCATAATAGAAAATGTCATTTGATAATAATGTCTTAAAATGGCCTCACAGCTAAGTGTTTTCAAGTGAACTCTCACACAGAAGGCTTTCCAGTATCCCTCCCTGCCCCATTCCCTACAGAGGCCCTTTGGGGACACACTAATCAAAAATCACAGTCAGAAAACAGGACATTGGTGGCCCCAGCATGGCTCTGCAGAGGCTCAGGAGGTTCAGTGGGGACTTCAGTTATGATCCTGAGGATTCCAAAGCCCTCCTGGGAAAAACGAAGTCCCCCTGGCAATTGCAGAGTTAATATATTGAGTTTGAGTTGAGTCACTCAGGTGGGCTGCCTGGGCCAGCTGCCACTCACCTGTCCCAGGGGTGTGAGCCCTTTGTTGTCTGGTGAGTACATTTCTAGTCCATGTCTCTTTGGGCCCTGGCCCCCACCCCTCAAATTGACCAGGTAGTCATCATCATTATGGCCACTGACAGGTAGGGAAACTAGTGTCAGAAAAGAAAAGGTGATGTTTAGGGCCAGCTTGTTCATAGAGGCCTTTCCCCATTTTTCAGAGGATGCACCTCAGGCAGCCAGCTGCAGCCCTGGACCACTGGCTTGTGGCTCTTTCCCTGGGGCTGGCCTCTGTCTGCAGGGGTCAGAGCCTGCTCCATGCAACAGGGGGCCCCTGGCCTGCAAACCCAGCCTGCCACACTCTCCCTGCCTTCCCCTCAGCCCCAGGACCTCAGCTTCTGCCTGTGGCCTCACAAATCCTCCCAGGGACGTCTGGGTAATTAGGAACTTCTTCATTTACTGCTGACACTTTTCATTACCTAGAATGATCACACACTTGTTCCCTCCCCACTGCCCAGGCAAGGCTCTTCCTCCTGTTGGCAGGATTAATGGGCCAGGTTGGGACTGGTGCCTCCCCCCACAGGCAGCCAGCCGCCCTTGCCTCTGGATGCTAGAGCCCGTGGCACTGGCTCTCTCCCTCTCTCAGGGTGGGTCAGTGAGCTTGGCACCTCCGCACTGAACCCACACAGCCACCCTCTGGCCCTGTTATTGCCCTCTCTTTACACACGGAGGAGGCTCAAAGAAGTTAAAACACTTTCCTAAGGTCACAAAGCTGGTGGGTGAAAAAAATCTAGGTTCCTCACCACTCACCTCTCCAAAGCCCTACGCACATATATACACACAGTTCACTGCATCAAAGAATTTGAGAACCCCTGGTTTTATAACTAAATGCAAAGGGAAAGCCAAAATACCTGATTCGGGAACAGCTGACCTGCCCTCAGAATCTGCAGGAGGGCCCACTCACGAGGGGCCAAGTCATACCAGTACAGGACTGAGTCTCAGATTTCCCCAAGACAGGGGCTAGCAGGGCCCCTGAGCTATAGGGCTCTTCACTGTCACCTCCCAGGCAACCTGGCTCAGTGAGGTCTTCATTTCTGTTTCTGACCTGTTAACTAAATTTTGGTGCCTGGAAACAAAGGTTGGGGCTGGATGACCCATGATATCTCCCTCCCCACGAGGACTCTTAGACTAAACTACAGGAAGTTCCTAAATTTGGGGAGAGGGCTGTTGGGGAGTGAAGAAAGGGGTCTTAACCTGCCAAAGCCTCAGTAAGGCTGGAAAAACAAGGCACTTGCCAGAAAAGGTTTTTCTGTCCTGAGGGAATTGCGTAACAGCAGGATAGTTTATTTATATATACAAATATATGTATGAATATATGTGTGTATATAAACACACATATATATACACTTTGTGATATTTGTGCGAACTTAACACACAGCATGAAAGCTTAAAGCTGACAAGTGAAATTTAGTTAGCACGGTGTCTCTTATTCCCAGTTTATTACTTCACCAGGGACTCATGCAGGCTGCGGGGCTGGAGAGCTGGTGGCAGGGAGAGAGCCGGCAACCCAGGCACCAGTTGAATTATGAGTCACAATTTATAAACCATTATGTGCTGTGGATTTCAACAATATTTATGCCATCTGACCCCTCTCATTTCAAAATTTGGTTTTGTATATGGGGAGGAGAAAGGGACATTATAAATGTGTTTTAGAGCCAGGCCCTCGGCTGCAGCAGGAGGTCGGCCTGCAGACCTGGGAGTAGATTGACACCCTCTCCCTGGCCTCTCCCTTCACACACCCTAGTGACCCTGACAGTGGGACCCTAAGAAGCTCAGTCCATTTTGTTGGAGAAGACAGGGGTAAAGACTTCATCATATTTTTAATGGCAAGATGCAAAAGAAGGATAAAAGAAATCTACCATTTGTTGGCCTCCTACTATGTACCAGGCACTGTGTTGGGAGTACTTTCTTCCTAACAGGGCTAAGAAAGAAACATCTGTATTCCCCCACTGAAAGCTGGGGAAGTCGAAGCCCAGAGAGATGTATTATTTGTTTCTAGAGGCAACACAGCATAATGGTTAACAGTGTGGAATTTGGAGCCAGGCCACTGAGGTTCCAATAATGTGTGTGACATTGGAACAGCGTGGAGTTTGGAGCCAGGCCACTGAGGTTCCAACAATGTGTGTGACACTGGGCAAGTGACTAGGTCTTGCTGAGTCTCAGTTTTCTCCAAGTGGGGAAAAAACAAAAACAAAACAGGATAATGCAAGACAATGTGTGGGAGGGGCATTTAGAAAGATTCAATGCATGCTAACTGCAGGTATCCCCTGCTTTTCAAAAGTTTGCTTTACACCACTTTGCTTTTACAAAGGACCTACATTAATACCTGTTTTTGTTAACCAAAAGAAGTCCAAAGAGGATTTTTGTTTTATGGGAAAAAGTTGGAAAGCGAAAATAGTGTTTGCTTTTGCCAATGCCGTTATAGAGGCAGTGCACCCAGAGCAGAGAGAGTGGCCCTGCCAAGCTTCTTCCTGGGGACCACACTCAGCATCTCAGCATCAAGCCCCGGAGCTCTGAACTGTGAGTATGAGCATCTGTGCTCTCTCTTCGTTTATTTTGTGCCTCTGTTAGCAAGAGGTGTCCTAAGGTAGTTGCTTCTTCGCTTTTTGCTGGTTCACCTTATGAAAGTTTTCATAGGAACACTCTGCTTTCTGATAGCAGGGGAAACCTGTATTTCTTGAGATTTTTATAGTTGGTAAAGCAAATAGATTTGCAACCAGGTTTGTGAGGTCCAGAAACCCCAGAATTGTTTCACTCCATCACGCTGCCTGTTGAGCTGAGTGACTAACTCAAGCCAGGGAAGGTATCGCCAGGGAGTCCAGCCCCAAGCTTCCAGCTTCTCTCCCCTTGGGGTCATTACCCAGGCATCCCCTTCACCTTGCCTCTTACCAGATGCACGTGTGTGTGTGTGTGTGTGTGTGTGTGTGTGTGTGTATGGGGGGAGGTGGGGATCTCAACTTGCCCCTGCACAGGTTCCCCAAAACCCAGTGAGGCCTGGGGTCTGCAGGACACAGTGAGTCTAGACCAGTCTGCCATCAAATAATTTGGGGCACCCTAGGTCAGTCACAGCTGCACAGGTTTCTCCCCTGCAGACCTTCTCTGTAAAGGCTCTAGCCTTTATATACCCTGAGGCATGTGTGGCTCTGTGAGAAGGGTTATATGGTTTGAAGTGTTTCCTAACTTATTGACCAGGGGTGCTTGGGGGGAAGGAACTGCTAAATCATGGTTATATTAACAGGAACAGAACTGGGAAACACTGGTCTGGTGGATGAGCTGTTTCTTGGGCAATCCCTGCTTTGTGCATCACTTGCTTGTGACCTTGGAAACACCACTGGACCTCTTGTGACTCATAGGGCATCCCCTGGGTGTATATGGGTCAGATAGAGCAGAGAACAGAGGACGCCAAACAGAGAAGATAGCGTCAGAGCCACATAGCAGACTTATGATCAAGTATCCTGGGATCAGCTGAGCACAGACCACCCTGTGTCCTTGGCAAGTACATTCCCCTCCCTGGACCTCAATTTCCCCTCCTGTTAGATCTGATGATCTTGAAGGGTCCTCTAAGTCAGGCTTTGTGCACTTGGGATGTCTGCAGGGCAGAAGGAGTCCTGACTCCTCTGGGACTGTCTAATCTAGCTTCCTCTAGCCCCACCCGCTGCTTCCCCCAACCTACCTCCACCCCAGGGAGAATGACAAAGGAGCCAACAGACCGACCCAGGCTTAATGTAGCTGGAGCAAATTAATAATTGATGCATAAAGAGACAAGATCTGCCTCAGAGGGATGTGAGGAAGTGGGGGCGGAGAGCAAGAGGAGGGGCCAGGGCACATGAAGGAGGCCACTTCTGCTCAGGCCAGGGCTGGGAGCAGAGTGGGCTCTTGTGGCCACATGACACAGCCCAGACACCTGAATGGTGGCTTCCCTGGGGCCCTTGTCAGCCTCTATCCAGTAAGACCTGAAGATGTGGCTCTGGGGCAGAGCCCTGCCTCGGCTGTCAGTGAGGAGAGGGTGTTAGGGAGGTCTGACTTGGGATGGCGGGGGGCTAGTGTTAGGAGCTGTGTCTGCTTTGTTAGGACCTGGGCTGGTTGAAACCTGGTCCTGCCCCATGGATTCTTCAAGTTGGGTGAACCTGGCCTGATGTCACCAGCACATGGAGCAATGGAAAGCAGATGGGCTCAGGGGATCCTTGGGGGTAAGGCTGGCCTGGGGTGCCCAGGCTGCCCCTGAATGGCTGCCCATCTCCCTGGCCTGGGGACTCTGAAGTCCTGGGCTAGCCTTGACCTTGCAGGATGACCGAGGCTAATCTCTTGTCCCTCTGGGCCTGCAGCATGTGGGGGGTGGAGCAGATGGTCACAAGGCTCTTCAGCCTTGTTCAGATGCCAGTCTTGAGCCTGAGGTCTGGCCTGGCATAGCAGCCATCCCAGGTAAATGGAGGTGGAGGGTGTGAGGGAGCAGCAGAGCCTGGCCCATCCCAGAAGGTCCCCTCTCAGCCAACACTCAAGCCACCTTCCTCCGTGGTGCGAGCTGGGGGAGCCTTTGGGAGCTGGTGAGCTCTCACGTGCTCAACACCCTTGCTCCCAGGATCCCAGGAGTGAAGGGATTGTCAGGACGCATGGGCCCCAGCCCCAGGCTGTCACTATCAGACAAATCAGCACAACACAGGAAGAGGCCCTGCATTCATTCCCTGCGTTGCATCACCTGCCCTTGTGAATGTGTGCAACCTGTCTGTGGCGGCGGCAAGCAGAGCCTCTCCTTGCTCCGCCTGCCCTCCCCAGGGCCCCTGCTGCCCCTCTGTGTGAGGCACCCAGGACAGTTCTGCCATCCTCATGGTTAGGCCATATGACAGTCAGATCCACCCAGCTGGGCTGGAAGGAGTCTGCCAGGCTGAGGGGAGACGGGAGGCCAACAGCCAGCAGTAGTGTTTCCCTGGCTGGCCAGGCAGGTGGCCTGGGCCAGGAAGATGATGCTCATCACAGCTGCCATTAACTAGGCCCTACTGTGGGCTGACACAATGCCAGAGGACATGGATCACCTCGTTTAATCACAAGCACCCCAAAAGGTGAACATTATCTGGCCCATCTTATATGATGCAATGGAGACTCCGAGAGGTCAACTTGTCCAGGTTGGCAAGGTAGAGGCCAGGATCTGTCCGGTGGGAATCCCTGTCTGTCTGATTCTAGAGCTTGTGTTCTTAACTACTAGATAGGCTACTTCTTTCACACTCTCATTCAACATATGATCATTCATTATGTAACCATTTCTTAATGTCTGATCCACATATATTTGTGTACTCAAGTCTATAGATTAGAATCTGGGGTTGTTAGGAAGCCCTGATGCCCAGGCATTCAAAGGAAAGGAAACAGCATGTGCAAAGGTCCATAGGTGAGAGGATGCACAGCGCTTTCAGAGAAAAGAAAGGTGCCCTGTATGGTTGGAGCCTTGAATTAGAAGCAGGAGGTGATGAGAAGTGACTTATAGGCCATAGCAAAGAGCTTGAACTTCATCTTCAGTGGCTAGGATGTCATTGAAGGGTTTTAAATAAGAAGGGGACATAACTGGGATGATGTTTTGGAAAGATCTCTTTAGCTCTGTTGTGCTGCATGGGTTGAAAGAGAGAGGGAACAGCAGAAAAGCTGGAGCTGGATGGCATTCACTGAGTGAAGATGACAAGGACCTGCACTAGGGCTGTGGTCGTGGAGGTGACAAGTGAGGACAGACATTTAGTAAGTGATATTTGCACTTCATGCTTGTTTGGCTGGAGAGCAGGAGGGAAAGTCATGGTTGACTCCTAGGACTCTGCTTTGGGTACCAGATTGATGGTGCATGCAGTTAGTGTACTTCAGAAAAGGAGAAGCTGTGGTCACTTTGGGACTGGTGGCATTTCGGTCCCTGAGGGACCTCCAGGCAGAGATGTCTGCCTGCCACCCAGTATATGGGGTCTGAAGCTGAAGGGAGAGAGGCCGGAGCTGCAGATGGAGACTTAGAAGGCATCAGCCTAACGATGGATAGTGAAGCCAGTAGTAGATGGCTTCGCCAAAGAGGAGGGCAAGCGAGAGAGAGAAGAGGAAAAAGTTTGGCCTGGAATCTTGAGAAGAATCTTGAGGTGAGCAGATAGAAGGGGGCTGAGAAGTCTTGGGCATCCATGCAGTCAGGCAAAAACCCTGGTGAACCCCCAGCCAGGGCTCAAGTGAGGACAAGGACATTTCTTTTTTTTTTTTGGCCAAGCCACGTGGCATGCGAGACCTTAGTTCCCCGACCAGGGATGGAACCCATGCACCCTGCAGTGAAAGCACAGAGTCCTAACCACTGGACCATGAAGGAAGTCCCAGGGATGTTGTTCTTAATGCAGGTGGGATTGTCCTAACCAGGGTGGGAGGCAGTTCATGTGCCTCCGCCTCCCCCACCAGATGGAACCTCAGCCCCTCTGACTCCAGAGGGTCCACTGACTCTTCTCACTGGCCCCATGAGGACGCAGGGTGCAACTGAGCCCAGGGCCGCCATGAATTCCCCAGGGGAGAGGCACGGAGAGGACATGTCCAGCAGAGGGGTCAGCCTGAAGGAAGAACAGGGACGAGAGGAGCCTGGTGCTGGGTGGTGCCAACATCTCCCTGGGTTTGGGAGCTAGGATTCTTTTGTTGCAACTGGAGAGCAGGGCCGGTGGCCTTAGTTCACTGTTGTTTTCTGCAAGCCCAGAGACCACCCCAGAAGGTGGTGCTGAGTCAGCTTATGGACAGTTGCTTGGGGAGCCCGTAGCAGAACTGCCCAGGCCTGCCCACCGGGCTTCCCTGGAGGTCCCGGCATTCAGGGCCACACATGCCGTTGACAGGGCTCTGCCTCCCCTGTGCCCAGAGCAGCCTCCACACTTCAAGAGTGGCCCTGGGACAAACATGCAGGCTCCCTCGCTCCCCTGTGGGAAAATTCCAGGTCCATTCCACACCATCTCTCAGAGGGACCCTGCGAGGCCGCTCCAGTTGTGAGAGCAGTGACCTGCTCCTCCACCCACTTTTTCACGGGGCTCTCCCACCCCTTGCTGTCTCCCCTCTGTCCTTTCAGATGGGGTTTCCTGGGGCTGTAACCTAAACAAACCACTTGCACTCAGATCTTTGTCCCAGAGTCCACGATGGGGAGACCTTGCAGTAGGACAGAGCCTGAGCTTCACGCGTCTGCAGTGTCACTGAGGCTCCTGCCCGCACCCCTGCCTGCCAAGGTGCCTTGTGCCTATTGCCTCGGTTCCCCCTTTTGCTTTTTTTCCTGCTCCTTGAGCTTGCTCCCTGTAGGGCGCCTCAGGGGCCCTTGGAAATAACAGCAGGGGCATGGGACCTGGGAGCTTGGAGAAGCTTGTCACTGGCTGAGTGCCTGGGAGCTGGGCTGGGTGGAATGGCAGAGTCGCTGTGGCAGTTAATGCACGCTGATTGCAGAGGCCTGAGTAGGGCTGGAGGAGGAGTAGCAATTAACTGCTGCAGTGACAGCCAGACACGGCTACTAAATGGGCCCGTTAGAGGGCATTAGTGAAACTCCAGGATGGTGGCCTGAGCAGAGACACACAATACGCTCCCTTGATGGCTCACTGGGGCTGGGCCTGGGGCTGGGGGAGGTTTACCTGAGACACATCAGGGAGGTGTGCCCCAAGGTGAGATCCACTTTAAAAGGGGAGTGCCCCTCTCCACACAGCCCCTGGAAGTGGGGTGCCTGTCTAAGGTCATTGACACCCAGCCAGCAGATAATGGCTTTAATGGGGCCATAGACGTAGAGCACATAATGTGCTTCCCAGAGCGGTCCCAGCCATTAGCTCATTAGCTGAAAGCTCTGAGGCCCATTTCACAGATGGGGGAGGGGAAGGAAAGACAAAGTGATGTGTTAATGGTTAACCACATGGTTCTTTATCCAAAACCCTGCCTCTCTGGCCTCACCCCTGGGACTCTTATGCCCCTTGAGACTTAGGACTGGGTTTTATTCATCATTGTATCTCCAGGATTTGGTGTTAGGCCTGGCACAGAGCAGGAGCTTTTAAGTGGTTATTGAGGAAGAAGATGAGGACCCAGCGGCAGCTGTGACCCCCAGCCCAGGCTCCCCAGTGCCTTGGCCACATGGGATGGTGGTCATGGAGTCCAGCAGACATGGGCTGGAATGCTGGTTGCATCACTAACTGTGTGGTGTCTGCCAAGTTATGTAACCTCCCAGAGCCTTGATTTCCGCATCTATAGAATGGGGATAATAATAGGACCTGTTCATGGAGCATCATGAGGGATAAATGAGACATCCTGTGCAAAGAATGTAGAGGGTACTTAGCTCAAAGGTGTGCTGGAAATGGTGTGGTGGTCCCCTTTGCTTTCATCATTACCTGTTTATTCGGTGAGTGACATCAGGAATACTGGTCTAAACAACAGCAGCTCTGGCTGCCGGAAGGTGACCCAGGGCTGGACTTGCAGAGGCAGCAGGAGAAGAGCAGGGGAAAACCCCAATGGAAAACCCAGACCAGCCTTATAGCAAACTTTCTGAGCCTGGGGCTCTCCTCTAGACATGCCAGGGGTGGGGCTCAATACCTCTGAGGGCACTTGGGGCTCTCAGAGCCTCATGGCTGTCCAGGGAAGGGCTATTGTGTGACAAAGGCAGGGCTGGCACTGCTGGGGAGCAGGCCCAGGAGGGGGACAGCCCAGAGGAGCATATCTGCACAAGAGTGGGCCTGAGCCTGGGCTGATAGATGTCAGTGGCTCTAAGAACATCCCCTGCTGACACCGTGTGCCCAGCCCATCCATCCCCAGGTGGAGCAGTGGGGGTTTGGGGACAGGGGCATCAGTTCAGAGAGAGGGCCCTGCCTTGTCCTCAGCTGTACCCACTGGAAGGGGGCTGCTTGGCTAGGGAGGTGGGGAGGGTGTGGAGGGTGTGCCATCTTGCCGCAGTTGGGTTAGGGTTACAGCAAGAGCACCTCTCCCTCTGGGAGCCCAGCCCCCAGCCCTGCCGCCTTGCCCAACTCCAGAAGGAGCCACTCATGCCCTGAACATAGAAGGGACCCACCAACCCCTTACTAATCTCCTCGTGTCTTCTTCCTCTGCACCCATCATTGAGTGCTGCCTGCATCTGGGGAAACAGAGATGGGCACTCTCTCCAGTACACAGAAGGGAAAACCAAGGCAGAGGAAAGCTGAGTGACTTGCATTCTCCTGATAGTCTGTGGTTCTGTGGAGCTGAGGAGGGAAAAGCACATAGATGAATAAGGCGTGTCCTTGAGAACAGAGTCAAGTGCACCCGTGCCCCACACTTTCACTCACAGTCTACCTTCCTGCATCTCTTCTCATCTGACCCTTTTAGCAGCCCTAGGGAGAAGGCAGGACAGAATTAATAGGCCCGTTTTATAGATGAGGAAATTGAGGCCCAGAGAGACGCCACACTGCATTGAATGCTTTCATTGAACACTGTTTATTTTTAATGAAAATCAAGAATAGAAAACCACAAAGATAATACCTCAAATGCCCTGGGGCTCAAAGAGGGAGATGTTGTTTTTATTGGTATTTGACTGCCTTCCAAGGTTGTGGAGTTTCCAGAATTTGTCAGCGCAGGGTCAGGCCCTGGGCAGGCCTCGGTGGCTTGTCTGCAGTGGTTCTGGCAACCATGGGCCTGTTTAGGAGCCAGCAGTGGGATGAGGTGTTGGGGCACCCTGCTGGGTTGGCCCCACGTGACTCGACATGCCTTCCTGCTGTCTGACCCCTAAGACCAAGGGGCAGGTGCTGGAGCTCCCCAGTCACTGTGTGGCTCTGCCACCTTCCTCTGCTCTAGCTGGTTCACCTTGCCTGCTGTGGAGTGGTCGCACCTCATCCCCCAAAGCCCGCTCCCCACCTCCCTCTGGGTAGGTTGTAACAGCACCCTGTGGTTGTCCAGGGCAGGCCACACCTGGCACCCTGCAGGCCATGATTCCCACCTTGCTTTGATGCCATTTGAGCAAAGGAGTCTACTGTGCTTGAGGCAACCTGCCCACCCACCCTCATTTCTCACCTGCCTCCTAGTCCCACGGCCTGGCCGTGAGCTCCTATCCCTGAGCACCTAATTCCCCCATCCCCTCTAACGGAAGGGTGCGATGCAATAGCTCAGTGCAGGTAAAGCTCTTCACCTGTGCTGGTCCAGGGGGAGTTCTGGGGGAAGGGTGGCCGTGTGTATTGTTCCTTGTCATTAGCATCATCATGCTGGGCCAGGGCACCGGAAAGTCCCCTCCGCCCACCTTAGCCACCCTTCCCAGCCTGCAGACTGAGGTAGTTCCGCATCTGCCTGCTCCTCCAAGCACTGAGGCCCGTAAACCAGGGGAAAGGCATGGACTTTGGAGTGTCCCCACCACATAGCCCAGAGTGGGAGCTGAAGAAGTGAGTATGGAATAAATGAACATCGAGCTTCCTCCAGCTCTCAATTGTACTGCTCTGCATATGTCAGGCCTAGTGCTGCATGTTTATAGTCATTACCTCATTTATTCCTCATGGTAGCTCTGCACTTTACAGGTGAAGAAACAAGCTTGGAGAAGCCAAGCCACTTGCCATAGCAGTCAGGCTCTAGCGAGGAAAAGAAAAGGGCCCTCAAGTGTTTACAACAGATTTAAGTGCAGGGAATCTGTTTCACAGGTAATGCAGGAGCTGAGAGGCCAAACAGGATGTGCAGCAATGCATAAGAGGTGGCATGAGGCTGTTGCCATCCTAGGCTGCGGGGACACAGGGAGAGGCTGGGGGCTCACAGGCATGTCCTGCAGAAGCTGGAGTCACAGAGAGGGCGGGAGCAATACCCTGGGTTTTCTTGCCTCCTGCCCTCAACCTCCACCAGTGCCTCCCATTGGCCCCTCGGATCCGAAGGCCGCTGAGCCAGGGCCTGGGAGACACGGCCCACAGGAGCCAGTCCCCCTGAGACACAGAGCAAAGCCTGAGGGACGGTTCTCAGGACGAATAAGGCCAGTGCACTTCCAACCAGTCGCAGGGTAAGAAGTGGGGCTCTCTCTGCTCCAGGCCGGTCTCACTCCCATGGGGCTCTGGAGTACCTGCTCTCTCCCACCTAGACTCTGCCCTTCCTGATTGCCCCCACCATCCCCCACGCCCCTATCCCCAGAGGACCAGCCCTGTGCCCACCACTAGCCCTGCGACCTCTGGATCCAGGGTCCCAGCAGGGAGACCTGGATCCTGTGTGCCCACCCTCAGTCCCCCTGTCAGCCACTCTGGCCCTGGGCTGCTCCACAGTTGGTGCAGCCCAAGAAGGATGGCGCTCGCCACCCGTCATGGCCACAGTGCTTCATAGCTGATGCCTTCCCTGACTTCCCTGTGCTCGTAGCCTCCAGTCCTACCCTCTCTCTCCAGCACCTCTCATGATGGGGTCATTCAGCTGAGCTCTAGTTCTCCAGCCTGAGCCATGCCCCCCAACCAGCTATCAGAATGGCAGAGCATGTCACACAGTCGTCTCCAGCCTCTGTCTCCACTGCCCCCATTCCATCCTCTCCTCTCCGCTGCCACAGAACCCTGGCTCTTGTCAAGATCCTCAGTGATTCTGAGTGACCCAATCAGCTGTCCCACTCTTGTCCTCATCTTCTTCCATGTTCAGCAGCATCTGGCCCAGTTGGGACAGGCTCTCCTTTTGGGATAGTCTCTTCCCTTGGCCCCCACCCCGATTCCCCTCCTACTTCACTGCCTTCTCAGTCCCCTTCAAGGAGTCCTCCACTGCCTAACCTCTGACTGTTGGTCACGGAACCCCCGACCTCAGTCCGAGGCCCTCTTCTCTTTACTATCCACACTCTCTTCCTAGATCACCTCACCCAGGTTGGTTTTAAAGACCAACCACTTGCTGATGGCTTCCACATTTCTACCTGCAGCCTAGCCATGCCAGTTGGCTCCGCACTTGTTCCATAATGCCTGCCCAGTGTATTCACGTGGATAGATAACCACGCAGGCATCTCAATCCATCATGGTCGAAACAGAACTCTCTTTGTACCCCTAACCACCCAAAATCTTATTGGCAGTTCCTCCCCTCTCCCTCTCCGCTGCATCCAATCTGTGGCTCATCTCTTGAATTTATCCCCAAACCATCCTCTTACCTCCATTGTCACTGCCTTCATCCCAGGCCAGGCCATTGTCATCTCCCCTCTTGACCGTTGGAATAACCTACTCATGGTCTCTCCACTTCTATCTATTCAGACGGTGGACAGAATTATCTTTGTAAAACTTGAGTCAGGGTATGTCACCCCATCCTTAACATCCTCCCCTAGCTTCTCACTGCATCTAGAACAAAATCCAAACTCTTTGCAGGGACCTGCTAGGCTCTCCTGGATCTGGGCACTGCCTGCCTCTGCTCACTGGCCCCCTCGCCCCCTTGCTCATGGGCTCCAGACACAGAGGCCTTCTTGTGTCCCCTGAACATGTCCCATTCATTCCCGTTCAGGGCTTTCCTCTGCCAGGAGTGCCCTGCCCAGGTCCTCAGGCCTGTCCTGGCCCCAGTCTAGAGGAGCTTCCCATCCCAAGGACATAACTCTACCCCCCACGTGACAGATGTGCATTTCATGAGGATGGGTTCGCCCATCTTGTTTCCAGTTATATCTCCAGCACACAGTAGGCACTCAGTCCATATTTGTTAAGTGAATGAAAGATACCATTGTGAGAAAACTGAGTCCCCAAAGCAGGCTGCTGTTTGGTGATGGTTACAGAGCTGGGGGCAGCTGACCCATCCAGGACCCATCCCCAGGCCCTGCCCTGTCTCCACCTTGTCTGAAGGGGCTGGGGATGATGGCTGGCTCTGTGAGCTGAGAGGAAGGGCTGGGGGATAGGAGGCCTGACAGGCCCACTGATGTACCCGTAGACTCTCCCTCCTCCTGCCTGTCTGCCCATGATGGATGCTCAGCTCTGAGATTTTTTTTCCTTTATTCCTCCTCTCTCTCTCTTTCTCCCCACTGGGTCTTTTTAGGTGGTAATTACAGCCGAAGTGCACAATCTGTCTTTTTATTTTTAGGCTTTCATGCTCAGACACCAGGCCCTGGACAGCAAGTGCTGCCTAGAAATAGGTATCTGAGACCCAAGCGGGGCTCTGCTGGGGTTGCTGGTGAGCAGAGGTGATGGGGTGGTGTGAGGTGTTGATGTGCACACCCCTGCAACAGGCTGGGCCATGGGAAGAGCCTTGCTCAGGGAGCCAGGAGACCTGGGTCTGGCTACTTCTGCTCTGTAACCCTGGGCAAGTCCCTGGCCCTCTCTGGGCCTCGCCTTCCGGCCCGGCACAATGGTGAGCTCCACCGGCCCTGAGGTTTCCAGGGCGGAGGGCCCCAGGCTGGCCGGGAGGGGCTTTCCTGGCATCACTGTGCTAAGAGATAAAGGGAAGGATGAGCCAGCCCCAGAGAGACACCTGGACGGGGGCTATCCTGCCAATGAGTGATGGTCCTGCGTATTGTTAGAGTTTTCCTCTCCCTCTCTGTTTCTTCCTGTGGCCCTCCTTCCTCATTGTCCTCGGTTATATCTGGCTCATCCTTCCTCCTCGGGCTGCCCTCTCTCTGCTCCTGTGTTCGGTTAGGGCTCAGGGGACCAAACCATTGCCTGCACAGGCTGACAAACAGGAGGCTCCAGTCGCAGGGCCTCTGGCTCCAACAGGCTCATCTGTTTCCTCTAGGTGCCCCGGCCACAGCCCAGCTGGGCTGACCTTCTCCTCGCCTGCCAGCTGCATTGGTGACCATATCCTCAGGGGTTCATCCAGATCTCCGCTCACTCAGTCACTTACTTATCTAAAAAATGTTCAGTGGGTGCCAGGCACTAAAGATGTGCCCTGAAAAGACGAGGAACTTTCTTTCTAATTGGAAGAAGCAGACCACAAACTTGTAACCAAATAGAGAAGTTGTAGATAAAGTTGAGTGCCATGAAGACAAAATAAAAAGCGAATGGCATAAGAGACGGGCAGGGGGTGGCTGCTTCTGACCGTGTGGTCAGAGATTGGGGACATTTGAGCTGAGACCTGCTGGACAGAAGGAGGGTGCCTTAGGAAGACTGGGCCCCTGCTAACTGCTGGAGAGCGGGCGTGGGCCCCCCGGGGGCTGGGCTCTGGTGGAAGGGGCCAGCTGCCAGCTCAGGCCATCAGGAACTTGGCTTCCGTCAGTCTTCCATCTGGGCCTGAGGAGGCCCTGGGTGCCTTAGGAGGAATCTGAGTTCAAGTCCAAGACCTCACACAGCCGAGTCCTCCCAGAACCAGCTGACTCCTGGACAGTCAGATCCCAGCCTGTGATGGTGGCTCTTCCCTCTTTGCTCTTTGGGGACCATGTTTGGAATCCTGGAGGACTGAGCTAGAAAGTTGCATGCAGACGAGTCCAGCCTGTGTGGACAGGGCTGGACATGGCCCAGGTCACACAGCCTATTGGTAACAGAGCGGGGACCATGGAGGTCTCCAGCCCCACAGGCTCCCTGCCTTCTGCGAACATAGACTTAGGAACATGGAAAGGGAGGGGTTGTGAGGAATACAATTCCAGGCTGCCTTCACCTCCATGAGGAGTTGGTGGCCTATTCTCCCAGCTCGGCCCAAGGGCAACGGGGACATTAGAGGTCTTTGAGGCCAGAGTGGTGGAAAAGAGGCTGGAAGATGGCGGGGACAGGGCATAGTCCAACAGCCCCAGGCCGGCTCTATCGTGAGGAGCTGCAGCCATCCCCAAGTCCCAGCTGCAGGGCTGAGTCAGAACAATAAGCAGAGCAAGGAGGGAGAGTGCCAGTCCTGTCGCAGAGCCCCGACCCTGAGCACTGCTCTTTCTGCAGCTTCAGAAGCTCCTCATGGGCAATGGCCTGGGAGATGCAACTTTCCTCAGCAGGAATCTGTCTGCTTGAATGTCTCCTGGTCTAAGTCCAGAGTCTCTGAGGTTCTCTGCTTACCTTAGCTCAGCCCTGAGCCACTGGGGGCCCAGGCTGTTCCCCTAAGACTCAAACTTAGGCAGTAAGTGGGGGGCAGAGGGGGCACCTCAGGCTCAGAACAGGGAGTGTGGCTGGTTGCATCCCAGCTTGGGACTGGAGTCTTTCAGCACAGCTTGCTCTATCACAGGCCCAGCTGGGATGGTCAATACAACACAGGCCCCTGGTGAGGGCACGGCTTTCACAAGACTGAATTCCAGGACTGACAGATGGAGTTTCCTCTCCGCAGCTCCTGACCCCTGGGTGTCTGGTGGCCTGGGACAGCTGGCGGGTCCCTCAGCCCCGGTGCTGGACCCCACACTGGGTCTCCATCAGTCAGGAGAGGTCTCAGTGCCACATTCACCAGCAGTAACAGAATAGCAGTTTGTACATAATTTACTTTGAAAAATAAGTGAGTCAACTCAGGCAAGTCCTCAGGCCTCAGGCAGGGATTGGGGCAGCTGCCTCTTAGCAAGAGAAAACAGCCCATCCTGGGGGCTCAGCTAGGGGAATCCTAGGCGAGGTGGCTCCTGAATCTCCCGTCTGGAGTGTGTTGGGGGTGGAGGCCCAACTGGGCAGCCTATAGGCTGATACTGCCCAGGTATCTGGGAAGCTTAGGGAAGGAGGCCTCTTTGCTCGTGGCAAGCACTCCTCTCTGCACGCCACAGTGACAGGGACCATATATCCAGTGCCCTCGCTCTGCCAGGCAAGCAATAATAGAGCAAAGAGTTATGGGGCCCGCACCTCGTGCCAAGTACTACTCTAAGCAATTTACAGGTGGTAACCCTGTTAATTCACAAAACCTATGATGCTCCTGTTTTACAGATGAGTAAACTGAGGCACAGAGCTGTAAAATCACTCGTCCAAGGTTGCAGAGCTGTAAGTGGTAGAGCCAGGATTTGAGCCCAGAGAGCCAGTCACTAGTCCCTCCCCTGTTCCCCCACTGCCTCAAGACTCAGTGCTGCAGCCATATACCCTGAGGGTAAGAGAAGGCACCTTTGTAGCATCATAGCATGAAACATACAGTGAAGCGGCTTTTGCCAGCACCCTCATTCCTGGGGTCCCAGAGCATCCCCTGGAGGAGGGTGGGGTTAGGCTCGCATGGCCCTGCCTGCTGGACAGGCAGAGGGATTGGCTGGACCCTCCGGCCTCCTTTGCTGCTGCGGATTCTGGCTCTGGCTCACAGCGCCCAGCTTTTGGTCGGCTCCCTTCCAAGTTCTTTTATTAATTCCCTCACTCTCCAGCAAGAGAACTTTAATTAGCCAGGCCGCTTTATCTATATAAATACAAATGGATGGCGCTCATGGTGGGGCAGGGAAGTAAAAGGGGAGCTGGGCCAGCGGGTTGCCTAGGGCAGAGGAAGTGACAACTGCGCCTTCCCAGCAACCAAAAATATGACTTTAATATCGCGTGCACGTGCGTGCGTGTGTGTGTATTCCGGGAGGATGGGTGGTCCACAGAGTAATGGCTGTGGGAGCTCTGTGTGCTGACACTTCATGATGGGAGGACAGATTTCCAGAGCTGGGCTGCTTCTGCTTTTCCAGAACGTCTACATCTCCCTTACCTAGGTGCCCACTCATCGGCTCTCCCCTCCCTCCCATCCTGCCCCAGGAAGACAGGGAATGCACGACAAATCACCTTGTTCAAGAAGCTCACTTTGAATTTCAAGGACTTCTACCAGGGGTAGGGGCAGGGGGATGAGCCGACGGCAGCTGAAATCCTGGTTCAGCCCTGAGAGGCTCAGTATCAGAGAACAGGTCCCAAGATGCACCTCTGTCTTGCTTACATGTGGACCCCCAAAAGTCAAACCTTTCTCACCGAGTCTTGAGGTGGTGGGGACACCGGCAGTTAGGAGCGCTGACTCTAGTGACAGCCTGTTGAGGCTTAAATCCCGGCTCTGTTCCTTATAGCTGTGCAACCTTGGGTAAACTGTTTTACAGCGTGGTGCCTCAGTTTACTCATCTGCAAAAAGAAAGCATTATCGGTTGCAAGGATTAATGGGGTTATCACACTTAAAATGCTTAGGAAAGTACCTGGCACATGGTGAGGGCCCCATAACTCTTTGCTCTATTACTGCTTGCCTGGCAGGATGAGGGAACAGGATGTAAGGTCCCTGTGTGGTTGACTCATTTATGTCATAGTTGAGATCATGGTAGATGGTGATGGTGAGGGAGAGCATGACAATGGTAATAATAGGAATGACAGCATTTCTTGTTATGATGGCTGACATTTACTTATCACGGGCTGGGCACTGTTCTAAGCACTTTCTCTTTGTCATCTCATTCAGAACCAAGGCGTGTCTAGCTGGGGAGACAGGACCCATATGATGAGAGGTCTGATGATAAACAGAAATGTTGTGAGTGGAGGAGACCGACAGAGGAGGGGACAGCTCAGTAGGCCGGGGTAATCCAGGACAGGTTCCCTGGTGGGGGGGGGGGCTGCAGCCAGCCCGCTCCATTCTTTCCAGAAAGCTGTATTAACTTGGGGCCTCCTAGGTGAAGGGAGGAGGGGAAAGCATAGGGAAGTTCCTTCTAATAGCCAGAACTTCTTACAAGGTGACAGACTGCCTTTGGTTGAACACGTTTCTTGTCATGGGAAGCAGGCGGGCAAAGCCTAAGATAACACAGGTAAGAGATGTTCTGGAGGGGGTTTCTGAACTGGGTGTGGCGGAGGAAGTTGATAGGATGTGAGTTGTGTGCCCCTTCTCATTCTAGGAGTCTACCTGTCCAACCGTGCTTACAGGCACACCCACACATACATGCACTGCAGGCTAGTACTGCCCAGGTATCCAGGAAGCCCAGGGAAGGAGGCTTATTTTGCTCATGCCAAGGCCCTCTCTCTGCACATCACAACCACACAAGGACCTTGCATCCAGTGCTTTCATCCTGCCAGGCATGCAATAATAAAGAGTTATGGGGCCCTCATTTTAAGGATGATAACAATCTTACTCCTTGTAAACTATGATGCTCCCATTTTACAGATGAGTATACTGAGTGGTTAAAATAACTTGCCCAAGGTCACACAGCTATAAGTAGTGGAGCCAGGATACAAACCCAGGCAGCCTGTCACTAGAATCCATGCTCCTAACTGCCTTTAACACATACCACCACCACCATCGTCATTATCACCATCTCACACGATATTTCTCTGCTCTTGGCATCAGTCAAACCTGTCCTTCATCGTAGGAGGCAAAGGCTGGGGCTAGGATGAGAAAGGCAGTAAGAAGACAGCAACTGGGTAAGGGAAGTGGGGAGAGGAGACCTGTGTCATCCTGGGGATGTTGTGTCCAGGACAGGAACAGGCTGTGAGATCAAATCCTGGCACTTAGCAGCCGTGGGACCTCAGGCAAGCCGCTTTCCCTGTCTGTCTTAGTCGTCCAGCTGTGAAATGGTGAAGATCTGATGCACAAGGTATCAGATGGGCCCAGCACATGCAGAGGGGGTCCCCTCAACAGTGTCTGTGAAGCAGAATCTGAGTCACAGGATTTTCTGGGGAAGTGAGTTCCCCTTGGCTCCTCCTCTTGCACCCCATCTGGGCCACAGAGAGGGGCTAGCACGGTGCTGGCCCTCAGCCACCCAGCCTAGTGGAGCCCAGGAAGAGGCACCAGCGTCCCGGGCCTGGAGCACGGTGGCCCAGCAGATGCAGAAAACTCTCGTGTCATGGCAGCTTTTCCGAGCAGAGCCCAAGAGTGGCAAACTCTATTCTTAGCCATCAACCCATCACGTGGAGAGAAGCGTGTTATTAGTGGAGAGGGAGGGAGGAGCTGCCAGATTTAACCCTGCGAGGGCCAGAGAGCCACAAAGAACTGGAGGAGAAACCCCTTGCAGCTGGGGAGGGGAGCAGTTGGAAATTTAAGTTGGAGTCAAGGGAGCATCCCGTAAGGGGCACCCCGGATGGACACTCACTGGACAGATGCAATAACCAAGGCCCCAAGGAGAACTTGCAGGGGAGGAAAGTGGCCCTAAGAGGAGAGGGGCTGAGAATTCCATCCACTCTCACGGTTTCCTGAAGCAGACAGTCTCAGTGATGATGTGAAGAGCCCTGCAGGAATCAGGAGACCAAAGCTACTCCCATCTCTACCACAAATGTGTGTGGCTCGGGATAAGTCACAGCCCTTTTCTGGCCCTTGGACTACATCTGAGGCATTCAACTTAATGATCCCTATATTCTGGCATTTTGTGACATGAACCCAAGTGGGGTCAGAGCTGAGAACATCACCCAAGACTCTGGTCAAACCTCTCACAGGGCCTGAGGGCGGCCAAGTCATTTTCTTGCCCACTAGAATCCTATGGTTGTAACAGGACATTTATCCCAGGTTCTTTGTTCATGTGCCCTATGTACACTATTCTCTTAATGTAATTTGTCAGCAGATCTAGCCACAAGGGACTGGGACACAGGTTAGACTAGTTTGACGGCATTGAATGGGGCAAAGCTAGATGTGAAGGGGAGGGAAAGTCCCAGAGGAGCTGTGGGTAGCCTGAGTGCTTCCCACCTGGGTGGGAAGCAAGGGGACATCCTGGAAGGCGGACTCCTGCACTGACTCGTGCCTTGGGGGAGCCAGACATCCAAACATGCTTCTTCCTGTGTGGCCTTCTGCCTCCTCTTTTCAGCCTCCCTCCTCTTTGCTCCTAGCTTGGTCTCGCCTCCTCAGCCGAGCTGTAAGCTCCAGGAGGGCAGGCAGCCTGCCCTCTCCTCCTCCCTCCAGGGGCCATCGTGGACACAGCCAGTGCTTGCTCAGGGCTGGGCTCCTTGTCCTGCCAAGCCCGCCGTGAGCCCACCCTCCGCCTGCTCGTTCCCGCCTGCCTGGCCCCTTGCCCCTCAGCCCCGCTGTGCTCTCTGCAGACCACTCACTTCCTTTCTAATTAATCACTGCTGGTCTCCGGCCATGTCCTTCCCTCCCCAGCTCATTTGCCTAAAGAAATGAGTTACTTTGTTGAGGAGAGGCAAATGCTTCCCAGCTCTATTTCCTCTCTCCCCTTCCCAGGCTGCAGAGGCATGGGGGCCAGGGGCCTTTCTGAGGCTCCCCGGGACCAAGAGGAGGGGGCACTCCTGCAGGGAGAGCAGCCTCAGTTTCCCCATGTAGATCAGAACAAGCAGTTCCCCGTGTGCCCTGCAAGAAGAAAGTGCTTGGAGGCCCTAGTGGGGGTGGGAAGGAAAAGGTGGTAAGTGCCAGGCCTTCTGCGTACCCCTGCCCCACCGGACTGCAGCAACGAGGACGCGGCCATGCTGTTTCATGAAGCTAATGAGCTTTGGATCCCCAAACTGGAGGACAGAACTTGTCAGCTGGCCTCTCGCGAACAGCAGATACGGAAACCCCATGGTTCAGGACATGACTCGTCATGTCATGAGGGGAGAAACAGGAAGGAGACGGTATTGGAGGGTTCTCAGTGGGTGAGGCTTCAGGGAGGAGAGGGGTTCCACCATGCAGGGGCTCCTGGGCTTCTGACGCTGCCCAGAGAACTGTGGGGTGAGCTAAGCTTTCGGCTGTCGCCCTCCCTTCTATCCAGACCCATTGGACCCCTCCAAGTACAGCACTTGCCCGTGGGGACCAGGTCAGGGATGGTTCCCGGGGTGGGCTTGACTCCATCCAGCAACTGACAGGGCTTGAGGTCACACAGGCATGGGTTCAAACCCATACCAGCCGCACAAGCACAGGACAGGGCAATGTCTCTGAGCCTCAGTTTTCCCACCTAAAGAATGGAGTTAACAGTAGCCCCAGTCTCTCAGTGTTGTTAGAGAAATAGCAGAGGTCCTGCAGCTAGAGCACTCAGGATAGTGCCTGGCACACAGCAAGTGCCCTGTAAATAAAACATTAGCTATGATTTATTATCATTATTATCAGAATCTCCTCCTTCAGTATGGGGATGCAAGTAATTGAGAGAAGCAGCATTACAGGGGAGCCTTGAGTTGACTCACTTATGTTTCAAAGTAAATTATGTACAAACTGCTATTCTGTTACTGCTGGTGAATGTGGCACTGAGACCTCTCCTGACTGATGGAGACCCGGTGTGGGGTCCAGCACCGGGGCTGAGGGACCCGCCAGCTGTCCCAGGCCACCAGACACCCAGGGGTCAGGAGCTGCGGAGAGGAAACTCCATCTGTCAGTCCTGGAATTCAGTCTTGTGAAAGCCGTGCCCTCACCAGGGGCCTGTGTTGTATTGGCCATCCCAGCTGGGCCTGTGATAGAGCAAGCTGTGCTGAAAGACTCCAGTCCCAAGCTGGGATGCAACCAGCCACACTCCCTGTTCTGAGCCTGAGGTGCCCCCTCTGCCCCCCACTTACTGCCTAAGTTTGAGACTTAGGGGAACAGCCTGGGCCCCCAGTGGCTCAGGGCTGAGCTAAGGTAAGCAGAGAACCTCAGAGACTCTGGACTTAGACCAGGAGACATTCAAGCAGACAGATTCCTGCTGAGGAAAGTTGCATCTCCCAGGCCATTGCCCATGAGGAGCTTCTGAAGCTGCAGAAAGAGCAGTGCTCAGGGTCGGGGCTCTGCGACAGGACTGGCACTCTCCCTCCTTGCTCTGCTTATTGTTACCTCCACCCTGGAAGGAAGAACTGGACTAGAGCTCCCCTGTGATTTAAGATCCCTTCCAGATGAAACAACTGAGAAGCTGTAGCAGCAAAGGCTGAGAGAGGAGGGGCGGCAGATTTGAGGTGGAGACAGCTGGCCTGACAGGCCCTGGCTTTCCTGCCTGTGAAATGGAACTCTTCTCTTCCTTCCTCCGGTGTGCTCCAAGGTAGGGGATGACATGGGGACTTTAGGAACCCTGCCAGCCCTGGCTTCTGTGTACTAGGTGACCCTGGGGTGCTGACAGGTGAGACCCCGGCTGGGCTGGGATCTCTCTGGGGAGAAACCTGGAAGACACAGCCTAGGATGCAACAGGTACAGGCTTGAGAAGGAGGGTGTGGGTTACCGGCTCCAAGAAGCAACCTTACGAAAAAACAAAATTAAGATTTATGCAGCACTTAAAACACAGTTACAAAACAGAGTAACATCTAGTATTTCATTAAATTAATCCAACTTCTTCACAGGCTCTTATCCCTCCTTGCTTACAGGTGAGAAAACTGATGCTTGAAGAGGTTAGGTGCATTCCCCAGAATAGGGAGGACCTTCCTGGCTTTACCATTTTGCCAGAGGTCTAGCTGAGAGAGACCTCAGGACCATCCTAGGCAGTTAGATATGATAGCAGGGCTGCCACATACAGCTGGGCAGGTTGTTTACTGCACAAAAGTGCCCGGTTGAAGGGGTGATAATGGGGCTGGGATCCAGCCTCACTCCGCTCACCAAGCCACACTCTCCAACATGAGGCTGTATCTGCCCAGAGCACAAAGCGACCACATGGCCCAGTGGCACCATGAGTGGACTGCACTGTGGGCTGCTCCCAGCCTCAGTTTCCTGAATTGAAACACAAGGCGAATCCTCCATCTTCCAAGCTCCCCACCTCTCAGGGGAAATGAGGTCAGTGAGTGGTTGAGAAAACCAATACACTACAAGTGCTTTGAGCTCCTTGGAGATGAGCTTCTTGACAAAGAGGGAGGTGATTAAAGGCAAGAGCACTTTCTCTGTGGCACTGATATGGATCCTCGCAGAGTGGGTCAAGATGTCTGGGATGGGTGTGGGTGTGACAGATGCTGGCCTGTGGACACTGGCTTCTGCAGCCATCCCTCCCTTGTGCCTCCCTGGTTTCTGAGCTCACTGTGTCTCTCCCAGTGACGTACACGTTGTGGGAGATCAATATACATTTGTTCTCACTGAACTGAATTGTCTGCATATTCCTATCATCACTTCTCCACTGTGCTTCCTCTACAAAACTGCAGTAACCCACTAAACGCGCCCAACACTGGACTGGGAGTCTGAAAACTGGGTTCAAAACATTCTCTGCCACCAATATACTGCTATCTCTGAACTCTGCCCCTCCTGGGACCTCAGTTTCTCATGTGCAAAGCCAGGCACTGGATAAGATGGCCAGTGGGGCTCCCTCCCTCACAATGCAGTCTGCAGCTGTGGATGTACATGCATCTACACAGAGCCCCCGCTTTAGTCTTTGAAGGCAACCAAGACAAAACGGAGCCTAATCCGCACCAGGGAGATGGGTCCTCTGCCCGAGGGGCAGCAGGCACAAATTGGGCCGTCGTGTTGCATTACTTCCGCCAAGTTGGGCCCCACCATCTCACCTCCATCCCCCGGCGAACAGGGACAGTGATGGGCAGACAACGTGGTGGGGGCAGGAGGCCCATGCCGCCACCAGGCCCCCTGACTCCACCATCAAAGGTGACAGGCAAGGGAGGGGGCCCAGCCAGAGAGGATTTTTAATGACCCCAAATCCTGGCAACTCATTATGTCTCTGATAAGGCAGTGGGAGCTGTCACTCCGAGATGTAGCCAAGGAGGCTCCCTAGAGAAATTCTGCCGCCTTCTCGCTAATCTTCTTATAAACATTGTTATTTATTTTTTCTTATTTTATCCGACATGTGTCAAGCAGCCCCTGCTAAGCCTGTGACATCTCCAGGGAGGGTGGAGGACATTTGAGGATGGCCTGTCGCTCCCCCTCCCCGCCCCCCCGGTTCTGCTCCTTCCCCAACCCTCAGCAGCACAGCCCCCCCCAATAGGCCTGTTCTCTGGCCGGCCAAGTTTCTGCCCCAGGCAGGCAGCTTTGCAACACCCGCAGGAGCTGGTTCTTGGGCTAGGAGACCCTGGACATCTGGGAGCTGGCCATCAGCTAGGAGGTTGCAGGCTGTGCCAACGGGGGCTGTTTCCAAGGAGGAGAGGAAGGGCTGCATGCCACCACTGGCATCTGGGGTACCACACAGTTGCGCTGGGAAGCCCCCGGGCTCACTCTGAATGTGTCTGGTTAACACCCAAGTAGCAATCACTGCATCTGCCACTGATTACGACTCTGTACCAGGCACCGTGTTCAGTGTCCTTCACACATTAATGCTAACGCTCTCCTTCACTGCTCACAGTAAAGGCACTGTGAGGTTGGTACTAGCAACAGTCCTATTTTTAGGGGAGGAAACTGAGGCCCAGGGAGGTTAAACCACTTGCTCAAGGCCGATCAGACAGGAAGGGCAGACTAGGAATTTGAACTCTGGTGCCCAGAGGCAGAGCTAGTACAGTGCTCAGCCACACTTTCCATGGGAGGCTTCCTTTGAACGCTCCTGTGATCCTGGGAGAGAGGCAAAGCCAGGAATTTTCTCCACATGTCACAGATAAACAGACAGGCTCAGAGAGGGCACGTGACTTGCCTAGAGCCCCAGCACCAGGACAAGAACCCAGGTCTCTGGCTTCTGGTTCAGAGTTCTTTCTGGAAGACCTCAGGACAGCTTCTCTTGGATTTTGTCCTATGTTCTGGGGTGCTCAGATCCTGGGGGGGCGGAGCAATGCTGGGGTATGGAGAGAAGACCATAGAACTTCCACAGGGCACAAGGAAGAGCCCAGAAGGTCTGGGAGACCCTTCTCGACTGTAGTTCCTGGCACACATTTGTGATAAGCCTTTTGGATCACTCACAATGGATTACTATAAAGCAGTCTATAAAAAGTGGATACAGCACCATCCCATCTTAGTGACTATATAGTTATATGTGTGCATATGTATGCAGTATATCTATATATTGCAGAGGGAACAACAGGTTGAGTTTGCTGCTTTCAAAATAACCTAACTTAAGGCCAGTGTTTTAACATTCCACGTCTGGGGGATCCTGATTCCGGAACAAGGCACATGGTTTTTTAAAAAAATTTTTAAATAACTTTGGTAGCACAGAGAGTTCCTACGACACTTCACCCACCTCTCTCTTATGCTAACAATGTCAACATCTTGCTTAACTTCAAATTTCACCAGTTTTTCTATTGGTAAAAGCTGGAGTTTCATCACATTACATCAGGGTACATGACACATGACATCAACAGGACTTCTCACTGGTGAGGTTAACCTTGATCGTACGTTCAGGTGGTGTCTGCCAGGTTTCTCTACTGCTGTGTTATTTTTTCCCTCTCCATATTCTATTCTTAGAAGCAAGTCTCTAAGGGCAGCCCTCACTCAAGAAGAGAGGAATTAAGATCCACCCCCTGAACATCAATGCATTTGTGGACACATGTTAAAACCACCATAGTAATTAAGTTGTAGGGAGGTGGGGAGCAACTTTGAGGCTATGCACATGTCCTATTTCTCCTTAAAGTTTTGCCCACTAATGTAAGCATCCATGGCTGGGTCCAGCCTGCAGCAATTCCTACCTTGATGTCCCAATGGTGATTTTCTACTTTCCTCACTCCTTCTACTTTAATAGTTGGAATTCAATATTTTTGTTGTTATTTACCATGTTGCTCAAATTGTTCCAGCTTTGGCTGTTGGAAGCTCTTGCAGTTTGACCCTTCTCTTCTCTTGATATGGCCCTATCAGGTTTTTGTGTTTAGTTTTTTGGCAGAATTTTTTTTTTTTAAAGATATAAGTCTGTTGTGACTTTTTGGTTTTGTTGGGGGGGGGGCGTTGCTGTTTGTTGTTTTTAACACTATCTTACTTTCTGGCACCACAAAATGCTCCAGGATCGTTTTAACTTTTCTTGGCCCAGCCCTAGAATCAGCCATTTCTTCAAGATTCCCAGTCCCTTTTACTGGAAAATGTTATTAATAAACAAGAGTTGGGTTCTAGGAAACACATTTTTGATGTCAACTTTTTCATGAATAAAGCATCTGGAACTTGATATCTGGAAATGAAT
The DNA here is from genome assembly GCF_964341445.2 of Mesoplodon mirus. Taxonomy (NCBI): domain Eukaryota; kingdom Metazoa; phylum Chordata; class Mammalia; order Artiodactyla; family Ziphiidae; genus Mesoplodon; species Mesoplodon mirus. The sequence continues at coordinate 59,018,902 of NC_138977.1, read as the reverse complement.
TGGCATCCTGCATAACTCAGGGGTCGTTATACACTGCAATTGTATATGCTTATGTAACGTGCCTGGACTGCCATGTCTCCCTTGAGTCTCACCTGTAGGATAACCTTGAAAGGTCCTTGTGAGGGTGAGGGATGTTCCTCTGGGTTCAAATCCATACCACTGTTTTGTTTTGGGGTTTTTTTTGCGGTACGCGGGCCTCTCACTGCTGCGGCCCCTCCCACCTTGGAGCACAGGCTTCGGACGTACAGGCTCAGCGGCCACGGCTCATGGGTCCAGCCGCTCCACGACACGCGGGATCCTCCCGGACCGGGACACGAACCCGCGTCCCCTGCATTGGCAGGCAGACTCCCAACCACTGAGCCACAGGGCAGCCCCATACCACTGTTTTGATGGTATATAGCCTGATCTCCAGCTAACCTCTCTATAAACACTCACTTTTCATCCACATGGTCAGGATGTACAAGATAGAGTTTAACACGTCTCCCAAAATGTCAATGAACCATCTGGGAAATATTAAATTGCGATTTAATGATTCTTCTCAGGTTTTACTCAATTATAAATTTAATATTCTTGACATTTTCCTTCACTCCTATGAAACCTCTGAGACTCCAGAGACAAGGGAGAGAGCCCCAGAAACAACCGTGTGATTGCAAAGGAGCTAAGGCGGGCAAAGTTCCTCACCTCTCTTGCTAGCTTCCCACGCATCAAACAGGAACAATGAAAACAAATGAGAGAGTGATGAGAAAATGTAATAGAAATCATTCTGAATCATTACTGTACTGTTTGCACGACATGAAGAGCTCAGCCTCAGGATCCAGACAGACCTGGGTTCAAAACCTGGCTCCATCACCACCACCTGTATAATGGGCAAGTGGGCTCACTTCTCTGGGCCTCAGTTGTTTTGTCTGTAAAGTGGGGTACCAGTTCCTACCTCAGGGGGTTGTCATGGGATCACATGCAATCATCACAGTCAACTGATTAGCACAGATCCTGACCGATACTCAATGACCATTAGTAATAATAGTAACAGCCACACTTAACAGTAAGAACAGAGTCCCAGTGACCAGTCAATGGGAATGTGATCCGGGTCATGTTGCATGAATTTACCATCAAAACAGGCATGAAATTTAAGTATTTGTCATTCATATTTTTAAATGCACTTTATCTTTTAGAGCAGTTTTCAGTTAACAGCAAAATTGAGCAGAGGTTAGAGTGACTTCCCACATACCCCCTGCCTACTCCCCAGCCTCCCCCACTATCAAAATCCCTCACCAGAGTGGCACATTTGTTAGAACTGATGAACCTACATTGACACATCGCCACCGAAAGTTCACAATTTACATTAGGATTCACTCTTGGTGTTGTGCATTCTACACGTTTTGACAAATGTGTAATGACATGTATCCACCATTATAGTGTCATACAGAATATTTTCACTGCCCTAAAAATCCTCTGTGCTTTGCCTATTCATCTCTCCTCCCCCACCCCCAAATCCCTGGCAACCATTGATCCTTTTATTGTCTCCATAGTTTTGCTTTTTCTAGAATGTCATGTAGTTGGAATCATACAGTCCGTAGCCTTGTCAGATTGGCTTCTTTCACTTAGAAATATGCATTTAAGTTTCCTCCATGTCTTGTTATGGCCTGGTAGATTTCTTTTTAGCACTGAATAATATTCCATTCCACACTGAATGTACCACAGTTTATTTATCCATATACTTACTGAAGACATCTTGATTGCTTCCAAGTTTTGGTAATTATGAATAAGGCTGCTATAAACATCTGTGTGCAAATTTTCGTGCGGACCTAAGTTTGCAACCCCCTTGGGTAAATACCAAAGAGTGCAATTGCTGGGTGGTATATGGTACGAGTATATTCAGTTTCATAAGAAACTACCAAACAGTCTTCCAAAATAGCTGTACCATTTTGCATTCCTACCAGCAGTGAATGAGAGTTCCTGTTGCTCTACATCCTCACCAGCATCTGGTGTTGTCAGTGTTCTGGATTTTGGTCACTGTAATAGATGTATACTGATATCTCACTGTTGTTCTGCTTTGCAATTCCCTGATGACATATGATGTGGAGCATCTTTTCATGTGTTTATTTGCCATCGTATATCTTCTTTTTTAAAATAATTAATTAATTAATTAATTAAATTTTGGCTGCGTTGGGTCTTCATTGCCGTGCATGGGCTTTCTCTAGTTGCAGCAAGTGGGGGTTACTCTTCATTGCGGTGCACGGGTTTCTCATCGTGGTGGCTTCTCTTGTTGCGGAGCACAGACTCTAGGCACGTGGGCTTCATTAGTTGTGGCACGCGGGCTCAGTAGTTGTGGCTCACGGGCTCTAGAGAGCAGGCTCAGTAGTTGTGGCACACAGGCTTAATTGCTCCGTGGCATGTGGGATCTTCCCAGACCAGGGCTCAAACCCGTGTCCCCGGCATTGGCACGTGAATTCTTAACCACTGCACCACCAGGGAAGCCCTGTATATGTTCTTGGTGAAGGTCTGTTCAGGTCTTTTGCCCCCTTTTTAAATCAGGTTGTTTGTTTTCTTGTTGTTGAGTTGTAAGAGTTATTTGTATATTTTGGAAAATCAGATATGTCTTTTGCAAATATTTTCTCCCAGTCTGTGGTTTTTCTTCTCAGTCTCTTGACAGTGTCTTTCATAGAGCTGAAGTTTTTAATTTTAATGAAGTCCAGCTTATCAATTATTTCTTTCATAGGTTATGCCTTTAGTGTAGTATCTAAAAAGTCATCACCATACCTAAGGTCATTCAGATTTTCTCCTACGTTATTTTTAGGAGTTTTATAGTTTTGCATTTTGCATTTAGGTCTATGATCCATGTTGTGTTAATTTTTGTGAACTGTGTAAGGTCTGTATCTAGACTCATTTTTTTGCATGGGGATGTCCTGTTGTTCCAGTTCCATTTGTTGAAAAGCCTATCTTTGCTCCATTCACATGTATTTTTACCTTGAGTTTTTCAAAGGACACTCCTGCATGGAGTCCCCCACGTTCCCCAGACACTCCCCTCATCCGCGGCACTGTTCCAGTAGGGAGAAGCCCTTTGGAGAGAGACCTTGGGCCTGACTGCCAGAGCCCTGATTGGGGAGGATCCTTCAACCCGGCATCTGCTCGAGGTCAGGGATGGGGGCGACGTGCTGAGCCAGGAGACCGGTTTGGGGGAAGGTGGTTCTCAGGGCTCCTGAGGGGTGACTAGTCTCCAGGTTGGAAGGAGGAGGTCTGACCAAGGGGGCCTTGTGGTAGGGGAGACGGCAGCCTCAGAGCCCAGGGCTGGCCGACTCCACAACCAGGCTTGCACAGACATTCGCACATGCTCACCTTCCCAGGAACCTGGATAGCTGCTTATCAGACCACACCAGGCCCAATCAATTAAGCTTTCCCATTGCCACCTCCCCTCCTGGGTTTAATTTGGGGCATCCAGCTCATCAGCAGGCTGGAGGCGAGGATTTCTGCTCTGTGCAGATCTCAAGGGTTTGGTGAGGAGGCAGGTTCTGTGGACACGGGGCTGCATCCTCCTGCCCCTGGCCAGCTCCGTGGGCTGGCAGCACCTCAGGCCTTTGTTCCTGAGGCCTGGGTGCATGTTTCTCCATCAGAGAGCTCAGTGTCTTGGTCCTCTGAGCATAAGGTGGGGACCCCAGCCCCAGCCTGCCCCCCAACCCTGTGGTTTGGGCTGGAAAGAATGGCTCCTGGAGACCCAGGCCTCCCTCCTCCCTTTCAGGGCCTGTCTCCTGTATAGAGGAACTAGGCTCACTCATGGCATGTTCACACCGTGAGCTGGGCACAGTGCCGGCCCCTTCCCAGCCATGGGGCCTCAGTGCATCCCAAAACAAGCCCACAGAGCTGGCATCACCACTCATTCCACAGATGTGAAGCCCAGGAAGGTGATTCAGCAGGGTGGACAGGGCCACTTGCCAGCTCAGAACATGTCATTGAGGCGTCCCAAGCCTCAGTTTCCTTACCTGTAAAATGGGACTAATCATACCTCCCTCACTGGCTTGCTGCGAGACATACATTAGTTAATGGAGATGAACACGGTTGCAGCTTGTGTTAAATGGTGGCTTGAATTACCGTCACTGCAAGTGGCTGCCCTGGGGTCTGAACCAGGAACATCTGGCTCTGAAGCTCAGCCTCTTTCCTCTACCCACACTCCTGGCCCCCAGTAGACAGCTAGAGCAGGTCCTAAAGATGGGCTTCCAGGCTTCCCCGGGAGATAAGCAACCTGTGGGAGTGTGTGTACCTTTCAGGAGAGAGCAGAAAGCTGGAAGAGGAGCAGAATGGGAAGCCTACCGCTGTGGTCCTGTCCTCCTGTCAGTCATGTTTCTCTGCATCGTTCTCTCACGTGGGCAAGGGCCAAGCCCAGAGAGAGCTGGGGACCAGGCCAAGGTCACACAGTGGGCTCCTAGGGCCCAGGCGGCCCCTTCCAGAGGAGCCATCCTCTGGATGAGCAAAGGCCTCATGTCTGCTGCTCTGTAACCACTGAGTACACCGTGTGCTTGTCCATTGGGTTGGACAGAGTGTCCCCGGGGCGTGAAATTCATTTTCTTTATGTCCCATGGAGGATTGACTGCTTGGCTGAAATCCAACAAATCGTAGCAATTAGAGAAACAAGCATAGCCATGGCTCTGGTGTCTGTGTGGCACACACTAACACACACTCAGTCACACACTCACAGCCTTGCACACTCACATACATACACGAATTCATACACACACCCTCCCAGTCTTGCCTGCACAAGCATACTCACACTAGCTCATACTCACACATATAATCTCATTCATTCACATTCACTTGTAGTCTCTCACACATGCATTCACACTCATCTTGCACATACACTTGTACTTGCTCTTGTTCACACATTCACAGTTTCACACTTGTGCACACATCCTAATACACTAACGTAAATCACACACTTCCACACTCTCACACTTCGCATGGCTCTTGGACTCCCAGTTCTGCAACATCAGTGATGCTCTCCCAAACATGGGAAGGTCCAAGCAGAAGCGACTGCCCATTCCCCTCCCCAGATCTCATCATTTGCCTGAATCCTTCCAAGCCCAGCTGCAGATCTGCCTTCCCCAGGAAGGCTCCCGACTTCACCCCTTCCCACTAGCCTGCTGGGCCCTCTCCTTCCTCTCTGGGTTCCTCTAAAGTTAACAGCAGCGTATTTCTCTGTTCTTGTCCGGCAGCCAGTGTTTGCTGAGCATCTATTATGTGCCTGCCATGGTGGGTCCCATGGTCTCTTCCACTGGATGGAGAGAGCCCCTTGAGGGCAGGGAGCGTGTCACACCATCTGTGTCTGAGCACTTAACAGGGGCCTGGGCACATGGTACGTAAGCACCTGTGTAGAGTAGATGAAGGCGTGCCTCCCAGGGTCCTGTTGGCCAGTGTGCTTCCAGCGACAAAGCATTTGCCAAAGCTAGCTCTTCCTCCTGCCATTCCCTCCTCCCAGCACACCCTTCCCACACACGCCCATCTCCCCCTGCACATCTATGCAGATCTGGCCCAAGAGCCATCTCCCCTGGGAGGGCTTTGCTCAGTCGACTCCCAGAGACAGTCTGCTCTGCCTGTCTCCCCACGGGACACCCCGGCACCTCGAGGACAGGACCAGGTGTCCCCAGAGCCCTATACAGAGCAACTTCAATCAGGTTTTGAGTTGAGCACTCCAAGTTGTGCTTTCTCAGTGGAAAAGGCTTTCTCTCCAGAGTGATGAGAGCCAGCCACAGCCTCAGTCCTCCCTCTTCGCTAAAGCCCAGGTCCCCTCGGATGTTGCAGTTTGCAGACATGGGACAGACTCTTGCCCGGGGCTTGAGACTTCACCCACTTCTTCCTTCCTATCTCTTTGAATGTCACTTTCTTCAGGAGGCCTTCTCTGCTACCCAGAATCTATTTAGGTGCCCTGCTCTGGGTCCCCCAGGCCCCATCATGGCTCTGTCCTGCTCTAGTATAATTTCCTGTTCTGCATCTGTTGTCTCAGCCTGTGTGCACCACAGAGACAGATGTTTTGTCTGTCCTCATCCCTGTCACAACTCCAGGGCCCAGCATGTACTCAGTACACAGCAGGCATTCAATAAATGCTGTGGGCAGGGAGGGAGGAGCAAAATATCCACTGGTTTGTCTTCCCCTCCATGGTCTTACAGATAGTAAAGGTGAAGGGAATCCTGGTTTTCCCTTTCTACAATGCAACCCCTCCTGGGTGAGGGTCCACCTTGGGCCTATGAGTCTCAACCCTTCTTTGGAACCTTCATTCCCTCACCAGATATCCCCTGCCCCCAGCACTTTCTCTGGTGCCTGAGTGTCCCCAACTTGGTCATCTGTGCTGTAGGCCACATTACCCAGAGGCTATGCCCGGAGGTAAGGAGGACAAACCAACCCCACACCTGGGAGACCCCTGACCTGGGGAGAGATGGCTCCAGCTAATTCCCGGATTCCCAGGCCGTTGCCACCCAGTGACAGTGCTGCATCTGCTTCCTTTGATAAACTAGGCTCTTGGTGGAGACAGTTGGAGCTTCTTTAAGCACTGTCCAGGGAAAGGAAGACAGAGCAGGCCTCTTTGCCTCTGGGCACAGGGAGTCTAGAGAAGACAGCTCTCACCCCTTCCTGGGTCTGCAAAGCTGCCAAAGGGGATGATGGGAACTGGGGCAGGGGTAAGAGGCCACTGTGTCCTGATGGCATAGTCCGGGGCACATGGTCTGGCCCAGATCGGAGTCCTGGCTCTGAGTCTCCCTCAGAGTGTGACCCTGACTGAGTCAGGTAACTGTGCATCTCCTTGGCATGGTGCCCATTGCAATTGCCTCTGCCGGAGTGTCTCCCTCCCTCGCAATTCAAAAGGTGGAAACTTTCTCCATTCTTTGAGCCTGAGGGCAAACGCCACTTCCTCCAGGGAGCCTTCTCTGATTCTCCCAATTGCCGTAATTTCTTCCTCCACTGAGCTCTCAGAAGCTCCTCTCTGAGTGGCTTACATATGGCTCTGCCCATACTTCGGTCTTGCAAAGAGGTACTCATGGCTGGGAAGATTGTAACCTGAACAACTCTAGGGGGTGCCTTTCACATTGCAGCTTATATAAGCGGCACCCTTGGGAGCTGTGCAGTGCCAAACCTGTGCGACTCTACATGGCAGGCCTCCTGGGTCCTGCCTCTAAGGACTGTGCCAAGGATCCCATGGGATTCTGAGCCCGGGCTCAGTAGGATAGATGAGGGTACTCCTTTTCTTCTGCTCAACTTCTTTTCCTTCTCCAGCTACTCCCTTTCCTCAGGTGCTCTCACTCAGGCCCATGGCTTAAAATACCATTTCTAAGGTGATGACTCACTCTCAAATTGACGTCTGTAGCCCTAACCTCTGCCCCGAGCTCCAAATTCATATCTCCAAGTGTCTGCTGGGAATCTACACTTAGAGGCATCACAGGCATTGCAAATTTAATTCAGCCAAGCCAGCCTCTTGATTCCTGCCACACACCTGTCCTCTCATTCTTCTCCATTTCAGTACACCATCAACTCTCCGGCTGAAATCCTCAGAGCTATCCTTGATTCCCCCTTTCCTTCACCCTCTACAGCTAGCCCATCAGCTTGTCCTGTCACCCAGCTTACAGAATACGTCCTGGATCCATCTCCAGATCTCTGCTGCCTCTGCCATCACCTACTTACTCCAAGCCACCATCATCTCTCCCCTGTCTTATGGGGTTCCCTCAAGAGCAGAGCACAAGAGAAGGATTTGGGTGCACGCAGGTCATTCATGTGGGAGATGAGGCAGGAAAGAGGAGAAGCCAATCCAGGGTGTCCTGCTGCTACTGCCACTGCGGAGCACCATGGCCCAGCCCTACCCTCCGGAGAGTCTCTCCAAAGAACAGCAGCCTGGGACATCTGATTATTGACTTTCATCCCCATTGATAGACAGTTGCCTCTTGAGTCCTGAATTCCGTCCCCTCCTACTCCCAGGCTGTCTTGTGCAGCTGAGTGAGCTCTTCACAGGAGAAAAGCCGAGGAGCTGCAAGCATTTGGAGGTGTGTGTCCTCAGCTCACCAGCGGCAGCTGAGTCACCAGTGGCCAATGGGGAGCAGCGTGGGGCACCACAAGCATCTGGTATAGCTCCCACAGCCACTGCCACCCTCGCCGATCTGCGCCAGGGTGATCTTGTAAAAGTACAAATGGACCCTATCTCTTCATTACCTGAGACCTTTAAAAGGTCCCCATTACCATGAGGACAAAACCTTGGCTGTGGCTGACCAGGTCACCCTCAGCCTCCCTGCCTCCCTGCTCTCATCCCTACTCTCTCTCTAAGCTCCAGGCACACTGGCCTTTTGGTGCCTCAGACCCCATAAACTTACTCCCGCCTTAGGGCCTTTGCCATTGCCCGCCCTCTCCCTGGACCCCCTTTCCCCGCAGTCTGCACACAGCTGGCTCTGGGTCGTTCAAGTCCACACTCACAGGTCACCTCCTTAGAGAGCTCTTCCCCGGCCCTGTGGTCCCCCAGCCCCATGCTCTCTAGAATCTCATTCCTTTTCTTCTCCTCAGAGCACTCACATCTAACTCATTTACTTATTTATCTACCTGTTTATCTCCAGGGCCCAGCCCAGCACCTGGCATGTAGCAGATGCTCAATAAATGCCTCCTGAATGAATGAACTGAATGGGTCAGGTTGTCCCAGAAGCAAGCAGAGCCTGCGTCAGGGATTTTGTGTACCTCCTAGATTAGAGAATGCTCTCTGATGAGCCCTTGTAACAGAGTTAGGGAAGCAGATTAGAGCAGGAAGAAAATGTAGGCAAGGGTGTGGGTGCAGCCTAGCCTCAGACATCCCCCACCAGGGGAGGGGCGTGGCTCTGGAGACTAATGCGCCACCTTTAGACAAGGGTGACTCCTTTTGTATCCTTGAGGGCTGCCCAGGCGGAGGCATGGGATGTGGGGAGGGAGGCCATTAGCAGTGTCACTTGCAGCACCACGGGGAGAAGTGCATGGGCCTGGTGAGGGCTTAGGGAGGGTCACTAGCAGCATTCGTGTCAGGAACAGACTGCCCTCCTGCCGCTCACAGACCCCAGGGCTGAAGGGGCCGCTCCTCTCAGGCTAGGGTCTGACAGCAAGGGGATGGACCAGATGACCTCTGTAAGCCCCCTTTAGCACAAGAAGTCTACGCGTCCCACAGTGCCAGGAGAATGGTGCCCGTTGGCCTAAATGGAGGCACTCAGCCAGGATATCTCAGGGAGCAGAAATCCCTCGTGAGTACCAAGTCAGGCTCCTGATGGCCCATCCCTGTCTCCAAATGCCTCCTCATAACTGACCTGCATCCTGCTTGCTGCCTCCTGAGCCCACTTTCTCTTTGTGTTTTCTCACTGGCTATGAGAACAGTGGGTGGGCATTTTCCTCAAAACAACCCCCAAAGTCCCCCGCCCCATCTGTAGATCTCTGAAGCTGTTTGATCAGAGCAGTGGATGGCCATCCCATCCACCCATTACCGACTATAGTAGTTTCTCACTGCAGCACCAGTTCAATCCTGCTTATTTCCTGAAAAATTAAGGCCCAGGAGACAGTGTTCCCACAGCCAAAAAGTCTGAGGACGCCTTGGGAAGATGCAGTGCCTCCTGGTCCCTCTCCTGGGTGCGTCTAGGTGATGCAGAGAGCAGGCCAGGCGGGCAGAACTTGGCATTGACAACTGGCCCAGCCTCCCCCCAACATGCACTTTCCCTCGCCCCAGTAGCTATTGACAGCTGGGGCACTTGAGTTTTTCTCTTCTCTCTGTCGGCTCTTTTAATTGAAAAATATAAAGAAAATGCCTATCGATTCTGTGTAACTGATAAGCTGTTCACTCCCCAGCCTTTTTAATCAGGGGCTGAGCCTGGCTTAAAGCCCTAGGGAAGAGAAGGGCTGGGAAAGGAGGAGCACAATTTGCACTCCAGGGGGCTCCCCACCCATCCCAACAAACTTGTGCAGAGCCTCCAGGACTAGGGATAAACAAACAATTTAGGAGCCTTCTCCTTCCTAAGGATGTTTGCTGCTCCTAATTTTTGAAGCATGTAATTATCCCTAACATTTACACAACGCTTCGCATTTACAAAGCAATTTCCATTTGTAAAGCATTTCCACATTTATTGTCTTCTTTGATCAGGCTGTTTACTTCAGGGGGCAACTGGTCCAGGAGTCCTCCCTCCACTTACCAAGGTGTGCATCCAGGCCATGGAAACCCCGCTCCCCACAGTCCTGGGAAGCAGCCTGAGCAGAGATAGCAGTCCCATTTTACAGATGAGGACATTGAGGTTCAGAGACATTGTAATCGCCCAAGGTTGCACAGCAAGTAAGCAGTCAGAAATTGGTCAGGGTGAGAACTCTGAGCCCCCCCAAGTGTTCTGCTCCTTAGAAATGAGCAGTTACCTGGTTGTCAAGGTATGGGGCTTACCTGTCAGCCTGCTGCTCACTGTGAATCCCAGTAAGACTTAAAGAAGAACTTCCTAAGAAAAAGGCAGTAGTATGCTAACCAGAAGATTTTCCCTTCCTCGGAGAACACTCATCTCAGGCTAGAGCCTGACAGCATGGGGAGGGGCCAGATGACCTCTGTAAGCCCCTTTAAGCACAAAGACGCTATGACTCCCAGAGTGCCAAGAGAGTGGATGCCCATCAGCCTGAATGGAGGCACCTCAGCCTCCTTGTCTTCTGTTTGGCACACACCAAGACATGAGTCATAGCAGGTGCAGGGGAAATTTATTGCATCATCAATATTTAATATCTCCAGGGAGGTGACATCAGCAAAATTGCCTGGCCTGGCAGAGCCATCTAGGTGGACAGTGGGATACGCTCTTCATCTCCTGGACACCCCATCCTTCCCACACAGGGAACAGGTGAAATTTATGGGCTCCTGGATGAGGCACGTACGTGGCGGAGGGTGACACGTTCCTCCAGCGCCTGTGTGCTGGCCTGGGGGGCCTTCCTCCCTGTGACTCTTCACCTGGTCCAGAGTCTAGCAGGGCTAGAGGCTGGTGATTATTCATTGGGTCTGGAACTTGGGGTCTCCAACTGTTCTGAAATGCCAGATTGAGTGTGGTCTGGTTGACAGTGCTGTGTGACAGGCTGGGGTCCCAGACCACATGGCAGTTAGTCGCTTCTCAGACAGATCATCTCAGGACTCAGGTGTCACCAACGTTAGTCTGAGCCCAAGAGAAACTTGGCAGGTGGTGGGAAGACATAAACTAAGGCAGGGAGTAAATGCCTTGTGGCCACCCTGCCTGGCCACACTGCTCCTCTTCATTAGCCACGTGAGTGAGCTTCTCTGGGCCTCAGTTTCCTTCTCTGTAAAATGGGGGTTATGGTCTCTGCCTCAGATTTGTTGTAAAAATTGAAAAGGTTTCCACTTGATGTGTGCGTGGCCCAGGAGGGGCCCAATCCACCTTCAGTTCCAGCCTCTCGCCTCTGCCCCAGGGGGACAGGGGAGGACCCAAGGCACACCGGGAGCATGTGGGAGGGTGGGGCTGCTGTACAAGAAAGGGAAGAAAATGGATGTGAATGAACCTGTAAGTTTCTGGCTCTCTGGGTGCCTCATTTAATCGCCATCATTGATAGCTGGGGAAACTAAGTTCAGAGAGACTGTGATATGACCAAGCTGAAATCCGAACTTATGACCGTTTGGCTCTTTTTTTTGTGTCCTTAAACTGCTGCAGGTCTGGGTGAGCCTGGGGCAACTGAGGCAGTGGCAGAGGCAGTCCCTGCAGCCATACAGGCTGACCCCAGGGAGCATCCCAGAGTCTGTCTGTCCCAGAGAGGACTCTTCTCCCCATGAGCCTCTGGTCCTGCCTGGGCCATGGTACCCGCCCCCAGTTTGACCAGCACACCATGGATCTCCATCAGGAACAAAGGCCTGAAGTGCAGGAAGTCCTCTGGTACCCAGGAAGTGGCTCCCACGTCCCTCGGGGGACCAAAAGGACTATTCCTGGATGCTGTTTCAATAGCAAGAAGAACCCTAGCCTTGGTCCCAGGTGACTGTGTGACTCTGGGCAAGTTACCTCTGCTCTCTGGGCCTCAGTTTCTTCATCTCTAAAGAAAAGGGCTGGGCTGGATTATTAGCACATTCTCTTACGTGACAAGCTTCCTGGAGAGCACAGCATGGTCTCTGCCCACAGGGAGTTCCATCCAGTAGCAGAGATCCCAAATGAACTGACTGTGATGATGCTACGATGCTGCATGTGACGAGCTGGGAACAAGTGTGACCCAGGGTCATCCAGACAAGTGGTTCCCAGCCCAGCCTGCAGGGCCAGGCAAGGCCAATGAAGCAGGGCAGCTGCTGGGGAAGATGCAGCATTTTGGAACCTTCGTGTGACTCAGCCAGACAAGAAGGGGTCAGCCAGGACATACAGGTAGCTGTCAGGGTGGGGTCCTCCAGCAGTTCTGGATCCCAAGGTGAGAGGGTCAAGCAGCGAGTCTGGGAGGGGTCAGAAGTGGTGTTTAAGGCAAAGGGAATAGCAGACAGGGGACTTGAGATCAAGTCTGGGGTGAGGGCCAGTGTGGCTTAAACTCATCTTGCTGGAGGGTGGGAATGACCATGGTGTGCAGGGCAGAAAGAGGGTGGAGCTGTGCAGAGAGGAGTCTGTCATAACAAATTACTGCAGACTGGTGGCTTAGAACAACAGAAATGTCCTCTCTCACAGTTCTAGAAGTCAGAAGTCCGAAATCCAGGTGTTAGCAGGGCAGTGCTCCTTTTGAAGGCCTCCGTGGAGGATCCTTTTCTGCTTCCTCCAGCTGCTGGTGGCTGCCTACAATCCTTGGCATCCCTTGGCTTATAGCCGCATCACTCCAATTTCTGCCTCCACTGTCACATGATGTCTCCCTGTGTGTCCGTGCTTCACCCAAATTTCCCTCTTCTTTAAGACATCAGTCATTGGATTAGGACACACTCTAATCCAGGATAACCTCATTTTAATGGATTTTATCTGCAAACACTCTGTTTCCAAATGTGGACACATTCCCAGGTGTCAGGTGTACGTGAATTTTGAGGGGACACCAGAACAGGAGGGCCAGCAGGAGCTGACCTGAGCCTATTTGAAAAGTGCCATCATTCTGCTAAGCCAGACCCTGCTGGTTTCACATGGGGCTTGGCAGGAATGGCTGGGATGGTGGATGGGAGCTTTATTGGGGCTTTGGGGCCCACTATTAGCAGGTAGTTTGCCTGTCTGTGTAACTTCCAGTAAGTGTAGGAAAAACTGAGCGATGGGCCAACTGGGCCAGAAAAGTGTGAAATTCCGCCTGCAGAGCTGGGTGGTGAGAGGCAAATACAGCATCCAGGAGCTCTCATTCTAATCCTGCCCTCAGCTGCTTCTTTGTGTGACCCTGGGGAAGTGACTTTCCCTCTCTGAGCCTCACCTTCCTCACATGAGACACGAGGGCTGGGCCTGGCTGACCTCTGCAGGCCCTTACAAGAGTGGAAATTTGTATTTTAAATCTGATGCTCCCCAGGATAAAGGAGTCAACCCCAGGGATGCTGGGGACCCCCCTGAGGCTGGCCCTAGGAGAGGACCACTTACTCTGGAAAAAGCTGGCCACTTGTCAGCCCCTGACTTGGGTAGAAAGTCCTCCTCCCCCGCCACCACCACCCCCGCCATGACACACAGCCAAGGTCATTGTTTCATTTTTAGAGAGAAATCAGGGTGTCTTCTGTGGCTGAGTGATGCAGACGAGGGGTGGAGGGTGGGGGCATGAAAGGCAGCCACAGAGATGGATATTGTGCTTGTCCTGGCAACCCTGGCTCTGCAGCTCCTGGGCTGGGGCTCTTGAGAGACGCTGTCCCCAATCAACGCAATGATAAATATACCCTGGCTTGGCCTACCGGCACTGAGGGCAAAGTAGGGAGCCACGTGACAACACGGGCACTCTGCAACACCCCATATTCATGCCCTCCCTGGAGGCTGGGCCAGTCTCCACCTTGAGGTGGCATGCCCTACCCTGCTGCTGGCCACCACTGGGGTCGGTGGGTAGCCAGTGGGGCAGGACCAGTTGCCCAGACTCCCAAAGCCAGAAGCCCCCTGATTCTGAGTGTATATGGGCACATGTGTGCATGTGTACACACACACACGTGCCTGAGTACAGGGTCATGTGCAACATCGCACATTTACAATATACAGACACACCCTCATCTACCCCCATTCACAGGTATCTACACTAATATGTGGATATACACCAAGTCCCCCAACCATGGGTTCCCACCACCCCCAGGCCCAGTCACTGGTCAAGGCAGGCACAGCTCAATGTGGCCCCGAGTACATGCCCAGGAAACGAGGCTCTCATCCCCCCACCCGCTGCTGGGAGATGGAGCCTGGCGTAGGCTATGACACCTCTGTGCTCAGGAAAAGTGTGCAGCTTGTTTCTTGGCTCTTCGCTGCCTCTCACCCCATGCAGCGCACACCACCAGGACCTAATGTGCCTCATTGCCATTTTGGTACTCATACAAGCAACCCTCAGTTAAGAATTTGGGCACAAGTGGTTTATTTGGGAGGTGATCCCAGGAGACTTGGTGAGGGAGCAAGGGGTGAGGCAGGGAGGAAGGAAAGGGGATGAAGTGTGTGTTCATGATGGGTTTGTGCTGGGAGCCTGATTCCACCCAGATTCTTCTGGAAGACTGGGTAGCACATACCTCAGAACTGCTGTCCTTCTCGAGGGGTAAGGGTGCCCAGGTATTTATCCATTAGTTCCCATCCCTCATTGCTTGAGGACGATCATCTCCACGAATATCTGTCCTGCTCCCCTCAAGGGCCAAGCACGCTCCTCAACCAAAGAGCTCCTTCCAGAAGAGACACCGTGCATGGGCAACCCCGCCAGGGCTATAGTGACTGCTGGGGAGGACTGAGGGGGCATCCAACAGCCACCTGTCCCGCCCCACCCTGGCTGTGTGAATATCCATGTATAAGCTATGCTCACACACGCAAACTCACATGCTCACACACACATATGCACCCATCCTAGTGGTTCTCCCTCGTATCCCCACCTTGGTCCTCTCTGCTCCTGCCCACCTGGTCACTATGTGGCCCGGAGAAGTAGGGGACCTGGGCCTTTCATCACCCAGGCTGCCCCCCTTCTCCTGGCTCTAGGAACCCCCATCCCCAGAGCCCCTCTGCACTGCTGTCCTCTACCAGGCTCTCGGGTTTCAGCACCTGGCTTCAGCCCAATCTATCAGCCGCAATCTGGGCTTTGAAGCGGGAGACTCCCCAGACAGACAAAGGGGCGACTGCAAGGGGGGGGCCTGGGGTGCCAGCCCAGGTGTGCGACGATTATCTTGGGGGCCTAATCAAGGTGCCTTGTCCCCAGCTTGGCTGGTGAATGACAGCTGCCCGAGCCCCTCCCACCACTCCCCTTGCTGGCTGCCAGGACAGCGACAGACACCTGCTAGGCCCCAGACCCCTTCCCTCCCCTGCCTGGCTTCCTTTTGTACCAGCACAAAGGGGGACAAAGCCAGGCCCCACCTGGAGAGGGGGAGGCCCCAGGGCTCCCACTTCTCAGCTGTGGCCATCTCTGCCTGTGAATGCCAGAGTTTTGTAATGAGCTGGGGGCGGGGGGGCCCACAGAGAGACTGACAGGCAGACGGCAGCCCAGGATGAGCAACAGGGCCAGGAGAGGACCCATCCAGGACAGCTGCCCAGACGAGGTGCCCCTGGGGGTGAGGGTGCACAAGACAAAGACGCAGACATGGGTACTGCTCCACCCTCCCCAGGGACCCTGTTAAGATCTCCTTTGTCCCCAGAGCCCATTTGGGGAGCAGGACCAGAACCAGCCCCGTCTTTTACAGAAGCTGGGGAGAAAGAAAGCTCAGAGTAGTTGAGGGAGCCAGCCATACTCACACCAGCCCTGGGCCCCAAAGCCAGACCCTCGGTGCCTGGCTGGGTCGCCTCCCACAGACACCCATCTTAGAGTGTACGGCAGACTGCCCTCTGCAGGGCGGGCACGAGGATGTGGGGAGCGGGTGGCTTTAGCAGCAGCTGGAGCAGACTGGCCCAAGCTGACCTCGAGTTGCCTCCTGTCTCCTGGCCAGTCACCTTCCCTCAGGGTTCAGGGGCAGCCAGGCCATCACCTCCCCTTCCTCTTCTTCTTCCCTCTTCCAAACTGTTTCTGAACGCGCTACATGGCAGGGCTGTGACTCCCACATACAGTGTGTACGGTGGGGTTGTGCAACATGGTGGCCCTCAGCTTTTCCTCGGAGGCTGGGGGAGAGGGAAGGAACAAGTGTGGAGCAGGTGGGGAGAGAGACAGACAGAGATCATCTTGGCCCCAGATCCCTCCTGGAAAAGAGTTAGAGGAACATGAGTGGGAGAGAAACAGAGAGAAGCCCAAGTAGAAAGTGACAATCCTGGAGAGAGACCAGTCCACTGGACTCCTCAGTTTCCAGGCTATTAAGATGAGCCATAAGCTTCCCTAGAACCATCCTTCAGAGTTGGGGGGAGAGGGGCTGCGACAGGAGAGAACACATTATTCACAGCTAAAGAAAGACTCATTACTTTGCACCACCCTTTGGCTGGTATTGAATATACCATCGCTCCCCTCTTAACAAATGGCTTCTTGAGGGTTTAATTAACTTCTTGGTACCCTCAGGCAGGCAGCCTGGCCTCCACCATTGGGCAAATCTTGAGTCAGCCGTGTTGAGGGCCAGAGACAGCCTTCAGGAGAGGCAGCTCCTGCCAAAGTGGAGGGGACAAGACGAGGGGCAGCACCGTGCTTGACCCGACTCCCTGCCCATGTTACAGATGGGAGGACTGAGGCCTTGAGGGGAGAAAGCAACTTGGGCAGATTGCTCAAGGTTACACAGTAAGATGGGGGCATAGCCAGGCCTAGCATTCAAGCCCTGAGCAAGCAGGAGGATGCTTAACCTTCCAGAGCCTTACCCATGCCTTCTCATCATAAGGTTATTAAACCACAGTGTGTACACAGCATAGAGTGATTCTGTAATTACTGGTTTAACTTGATCAAGACTCAAGGCAAGTTGGCCTGAGACTAACAAGTTGGCCTGAGACCAAGTCCTTTCAGATCATCATTCTCATCTTTGTAAATAATGATCAAGCCCTTGTGATGTGTCAGATGCTGTGCTAAGCCTTTCATGTATTATCTCATTTAATCCTTACAACACTCCCAGGAGGCTATCCCCACTTTTCAGATGAGGAAACTGAGGCTCAGAGAGAAAAGTAACACCCAAAGTTCACCTTGCCTGAACTCCTAGGCTATACTGCCTCTCTAGAGAAGAACACATGTCATTAGACCCAATCTTTGCACTGAAGGGGAAACCGAGAACCTGCCCAAGGTCACTCAGGTCAGAAGTGGACTCATCGCTTCTGATTCTGTGCCCAGTGAAAGCCCTTTGCAAGCATACCACGTAGCCCATCCTCTCTGCTTCATTCCACACTTCCCCTGCCCTTAATCTCCTTTCCCTCTGGAGGAGCTGGGCCCCTGGCTTCATGAGCCACACTGAGAAGCCCCAGTGAGCAAAGGGCAAACCCGGGCTCAGGAGCCGGACCCAGGTTGAAATCCTGCTCTGCAGTTTTGTGCTGTGGTCCTCAAGCAAGTCTCTCCCTCTTAGCAGAGCCTCAGTTTCTTCATCTGGCAAATTAAAGCATGCCTCACAAGACATTTGTGAGAATTAACTATGAGTTTAAAGCACTTAGGCCAGTGTCTGACCCATCGTGGAATGCACTCATGGCAGAATCACTGGGTAAGGGAATCCCTACCTCCCTCCAGCACCCAGCAACTGCAGTAGCTCATCCCCCACCCCCAGGGCTGTCACCAGCCCCCGCCCCCCCCCATTCGAATTGGGGCAGAGAAACCCTGGAGGATACTAGATGCCAGAACAGAGCCCTCCCTGCCCAGGGGGAGCAGGAAGACCACCACTTGGGCTGTGGGCTAATTAATTGTAGTGGGCTGACAGCAGAGAGGGGCTGAGCTTTTTGCCGACGAGTCCAGAGCAATGATGGAATAATGGGCTCTAATGCACTGGTCTTCTCCGGGGACCTGTCTTTCATCCCCAACAAAACTAATTAATGACAGCAATAAATAAAGCAGTCCAGCCTGCACTGCCCGGAGCAGCCAGGACTCTTGGAGAAAAGCCTGTTGCTCCCAGCCCAGGGAGTGCTGAAGCCCAGGGTCCTCTGTGCAGGTGGGGTGAGGGCCATATGATGTCATGTGGGTTGGGGCAGGAGGGATCAGGCCCAAGAGGTCCACTCCACCCCAGGCTGAAAATTGGGCAGCTGTGAGTTCTAATCCCAGATTAGCCACCACACTGCTGTGTGACCTTGCCAGGTTGTTCTACATCTGTGAGCTTGGGACATTAACCCCAAGTGGATCAAATGTGTGTAGCCTACAAGCCAGGGGGAGTCACATTTCCTTTTATGGCTGAGAAAGTGGGATAAGGCCAGGCACATCACAGGAAGGATGTCCCACTCATGGGTCTCAAGTCAGTGAATGCTGTAACACAAAAAGCAGTTATGTCCGTGATTTTAAGCTTTTAGCATGGATCAGAATCCCCTGCAAGCCTTGATGAAACCCAGACTATGGCCTTCCCCCAGAGTTTTGGAGCCGGTGGGTCCTGAGAATTTGCCTTTTCAATAAGTTTCCAGGGGATATTGAGGCTGCTGGTCAGGGACCCCACTCTGAGAAGCTGTACTCTAGACTTAATGCCGAAGGCTTCAGTTCTCACCCTGTCTCTGCTTCTGGCTAGCTTGGGGTCCCTCACTTCCCCTCTCGGGGTCTCAGTTTCTCCATCTGTACATGTGAGTGTGTGTGTGTAGGGAGACTGACCTCTTATGACTCTGGGGTCTCTGCTCTGCCTTTGGAGGCAGCTCGAGACCTCCCACATGGCCTGTGACATCAGAGCCAACCTCTGTGCATGTCTCAGTCCTCTTGGGCTGAATTGGCTCAAAGCAGAGGGAGAGCACAAAAGAACCAGCATCTTTTAAGGAGCCCCCACCCCAGTTTGTAGTGAACCACATGCCCCTAGGAGATAGCAGCCCCCCTTGTCAGTGTGGGAATCCTTGTTTCTCAGCACATCCCCACCTAGTGGTCCCTGCTTCTTCTTGCACACCTCCACTAACAGGGAGCTCATTTACTCCCATGGCGGGGCATTCCATTCTAAGGTCATAAGAAAGTGTTTGTTTGTTTGTTTGTTTGTTTGTTTTTAGTGCAAGTTCAAAATCTGCCTCCCCGTGATGGATTCCCTTGACCACTCCCTCCTGGGTCTCAGTTTCCTCAAAGGTCCCTTTCATCTTTGATATTAGAAAGCCTGCATTGGAGACTAGTCTCTACCACTCATTGCTTGGGGACTTTGGGAAAGCCAGTGTGAGCTCTGAGCTCCTGTTTCTCCCTCTGTAGGATGGGCAAAAATGAGATAAAGAGGTGAGAATACAGAGCTCAGTGTAAATGCAAGAAGTTCCAATCACTATTGTGTGGTGACATGGCCCTGCTCAGAGTTTGGCTGGGAATCCCATTTCCAGGTCAGCTGACTTTTCCTGAGGCCTTTCTGTCTGCAGGCGAGAATGAGCTACAGCCCCCTCCCTGTATATGGGACATTTTAAATCATAAGTTACCCCCTCTCTGCGGGACTTGCCCCTGACTCCCTTGGGCCTGTAGCCAGTGCTCTGGAGCGGCCCTCCACGGAGTCTTCCACCAGAAGTGCTGGAGGCAAAGGCCAGCAGCCTGGGACGTTGCACACAGTGACGTGAGTCCTGACTGCACTTCCCTGCACAGCAGCTTAGCACCTCGGGCCTGGCCCGGGATCTCACCAGTGTCTGAGCCGCGTAGCAGGTCCAACAGAAACTCCACCCTCCTCTCTATACAGTCGGGGTTCTACCTTCAGGCAGAAGAAGTACACACCAACTGAGCAGAGATGGGATCTACTGAATGGACACTGGGCGTCACAGAATCTCTGGGAAGGGCTGGAAGACACAGTGCCCAGACTGTAGGCTGAACCACCATGCCACCAAGCCAGTTTGGGGAGGGCACTGCCACAGAGCACAGGAGGTCACCCGGTGCTCTGCGTCCAGGCCCACAGGCCTGTGCCTTGCCGCCTACTGCCTGAGCCACACCCGACGCTCACGGAGCTGCCCTGCGGCCCCACCCAACACCAGAATGGTGTTCCTAGAGTCTTGCTTAATTGCATCGTGGCCCACCTCATTGGCCGACCTCAGCTAATAGGTCTGTGATTGAGCTGCAAGAGAGGCTGGGAAAGTGACAAGCTGGGATTTTCACCTTCTATAACAGCAGATAAGCTCTGCCTTCCACCAGGAGTGGGAAATCTTCCAAATACAGAAAGAAGGTTCAGATCTGGGCCGGGGAAAGCATGCTAGTGGCCACTCCCGTTCAATGCAACCCACCTTTGGCAAGCATTGACGTGCAGCAAGGTCACGGGCAGGATGCAGATAAAAATAACAGCTCAGCCTGAGCATGTGCTATGGGCCAGCCTCTCTTCTAAGGGCTTCTCACGGATCATCTCGTTGAGGCCTCTCAGTATCCTTAAAAGGAAAGTACTTTTATTATTATAACCATCCCCTCTGTTTCACCAACAAGAGAACAAAACCAGAGAGGTTGTCCGTCGTTGGGCAGCTAGCGAGAAGCAGACCCCCGGCTTGAGCTCCACTGTTCGGCTCCTGGGCCTGTGTTCCTGGCGCTCTCTGCTCTTCCCCTCTGTCTCACACAAGGGAGACCCAGCCACCATCCTCAGGAAGCAGGAGAAGCACACACCACTGAATACAAGGCAGATGGAATGCAAGGCAATGGACTGGAACCACAGAGCAGCCAGGGACTTGGGTGTAGAGAGTGTAGGGTTGCTGTGCAAATTTAATAACACGGAGGATGTAAAATGCCTAGTTTGGGTCAATGGCACACAGAAAGTCTTTTTAAAAGTGCCAACTACCATCACCACCATCACCACCGTCATGGTTATCACCTTCATCATCACTGCCACCATCCTCACCATCATCATCACTGCCACCACTGATGCCTTTGTTTATTCTGGCCCTGCCTCCTGGACCACCCTTCACTGCCTTCTCATTTACAAAGGGGTGTAACTGAGCATGAGGCCTACTCATCCTTCATGGCCCAGTTCAAATGCAGCCTCCTGCATATAGCTTCCCTGATACCCACAGTCAAGGACTGCAGGAAGCCTCCCAGCGCCCCCAACTGCCGTGCGTGTGTGTGTGTGTGTGTGTGTGTCCTCTTCTTGCTTACACCGAACTACAAAACTCTCCAGTTCACCAGCCCCTGCTTCCCTCTCACACTGTCTTTACTTCCCTTCATCTACCCGCAACTTCTCTGAGCCACTTTCTGGGTAACTTGGCCTCCAGCACAGATGATCAAATGGGGTGTACTCAGGCTCCTGAGAAAGTGCTGGGGTTACCCACTCCTACCTCTCTGGACCCCATTAGCTGCCTCATAACCTAGGCCCTTCCCAAAGTCACCATCTACCAAGTTTAATCCACACGGCAATTCATCCTGTCCTAGATAAAGGCACAGGCCAGAGGCCTCGCCTCTGGTTTTGAGTCAGGATTCTGTCACTTTCTGGGCATGTGTCCCTGAATGAGTCACTCTCTCTCTGGGGGTCTGAGTTATCCCTCCATCCACAGGTTGTGTAGGTACAGGGATGGAAGATTTCTCCGTCCCTTTCTGAGTCTCAGCGTAGGTAGGAGAGGGGTTTGGTCCTTGCTCATATGGCCCTCCTCCCTTCTAAACGATAGGTGTTGTGTGGTGGGTAGAGGGTCCTTTAAGGTGGCTTTGCACAGGTCAGGCCTCCTTCTTGCCCACAATGCCAGCAGCAGCCTCTCCTCTGTTCAGCAGTGGCTGGCTGGGCTGGGGGCTGAGGTGGGCCCCATGCGAGGGACACTTGGCCCTGTCTCAGCCGAAAGGCTCAGAGCAAGGGGCTCCCAGTCCTGTTGCCTTCAGCTGAGAGTCTCAGAGCTCTTGGCCCAAGACCCCAAGGGGAGGGATATTTACGGTTTAATAACTGGCCTATTGATTCTCATTTATTTGCCGCCAACGGGGCTTACCCAGGAAGTGAAGGCGAAAGGGCTGTGTTTGTAAATAAGTCTCCAGTCGGCCCCATCACTCAGCCTGCCAGGCTTGCTTCTGACCAGGGAGATGAGCTGGGTTAATATAACACAGTGCCCTCTGTTTCGCCGAGCTCTGACAGACCGCTGTAGGGACACCAGCCCATCCAGGCCAGCCCCTGAGGCCCTCCTGAGCCCAAGTCCCTTCCCTGTGCCCTTCATAGTTAGCAATGCACTTCCATATCTTTGATCTCTTTGGCTATCTCCTTTGAAGGAGGAAGAGCAGGCTTAGTAGCCCACTTAACAGATGAGAACACTGAGACTGACAGAGATGATAAACTTTATTTGAGGACAGACTGCCAGGAAAGGGTGGGTGAGGCAGGATTGCAACTTGAGCAGTGTTGGCTGGCTGACTCTCTTAGTTAGCTATTGCTATGTAACAAACCAGCCCAACATTTAGTAGCTTAAAATAAGAACTGTTATTTCTCATGAGTCTCTGGGTGTCATGAGTCTCTGAGTTTAGCTGATCTGAACTAAGCTTGACCAACGTGGCTGGGCTCAGTCTGTGGTGAGGATCCACTTGGGCTGCTGCTGTAGGGCAACCTCAGCCCAGACACCTGGGCTCTGCTCTGTGTATCTCTTGTATCCGTCTTGCTGGCTGGCCTGGGTTTGTTCTCATGGAGGTGGCAGGAGTCCAAGAGAAGAAGCAGGGCCGAATGAGCATTTTAACTGGCCTCGGCTTGTGTCAAGTTGGTTACTACCCCACTGGCCAGAGCAGGTCACTGTTGGAGAGCACTACTTAAAGCCGTAGTTACAGCAAGGCATGACAAATTCAGGCCATTGACGCCATCAGTCTACTGCACTGCCCCAAGAGCATTGCACTTTCCACAGTTTTCCAGCATTCTGCCCCTTTCTCTTGCAAAGAATTGAAGCCTTGAACAAGGAGGGAATTCCATGGTCTTTCTCCAAGTCTGGGTAGCAGGGACAGCCCTCTTGAGAAGCATGAGGGTTGGTCTGGGCAGCACCAGAATGAAGAACTGAGACCTAAAGATTTGGGCTTAAGACATGGAGGGACTTTCCAAGGACCAAGGCTGTCCCACAATAGAAAAGCCTCCTTAGGTAGTGAGCTCCCAGTCACCGGGAATGTGCAAGCACAGATCAGATGCTGACTGCGTGGCTGCAGGAGGGATTCTGCCTCCAGTGAGACTAGATGCAGACCAGGTAAGCTTCAGGCTCCCTTCTAGCTCCACAAATTTAGAAGTATATAAAAGAGTGGGCCAAGCACTGCCGACCCACAGCTGAGGAATGCCGCTCTCCAACCTCTACAGTCTCTCCCAGTCTGGCCCCAGACATAGCGGGTCCCAAGTACCAATCCAGAACAGAGTTGTTTTCTAGTAGAGAGCAAAAAATCACGAGAGACAGAGAAATCTCCCCTCCAGCCCCATGGGAAAAAGAGGAGAGGGAAACCTGGAGCCGAGAGACCCCAGCCAGCCCCAGAGAGGCGGCCTGGCAAAGGGAAGAGTGTGGACTCTGGAGTCAGACACACCTGGTCAGAAGTGACCTCAGGTCAATGCTCATTTCTCCCAGCCTCTTGCCCGCATCTATAAAGGGATAACGCTGCCGTGCTGGATGGCTGTGAGGGTTACCTGAGACAACGTAAATGGAACTTCCATGGAAGTGAAACATAGATTAAACAACGATATTTTTTCTTTTCTTTTTGAGTCATAGCAGATGAGAGCAAGAGCTGACGTGAAATCTGTGTTACCTCAGGGCTAGTGTAGCTACTTGCCCCTGCCCCTCCCTGCTTGTCCAGAGGGGACAGCAGACCCCTGGGTCTGGGTGGGAGGATGTGGAGTCCCCAGGGGAAGGGCAGGGCCAGGCCAGGGGAAGGAGCTCCTGGTCAGGACACCCCCTCTCACACCTCCCACCCCCGATCCAGCAATCAAAGCAGGGATGACTGAGCAGCAGGCCTAGGGCTGACTGAAACAACTCACCAACCACATGCCCCCTCCTCCAATTCCGGCCTCCAGGTAAGTGCCCCTTCTCTGTGGCAGGAACCTCATTAATGGAGAGAGAGGAGGGGAGAGGGAAGGGGAGAGCAGTCAGCTGACGGCCTTTTCCACTTTCTGGAGCCTTGGGAGTTTTCTCAGATAATAATAGTAACAGAACCTCACCTTTGGGCAGAGCCTCGGAGTTCTCCCCAAGCCTGTGTGGCCTTTAGTGGAGCAGGCTCAGGGCGGAGAGGTGCAGCTGTCCCACGGTGGCCTGGCTGGCTGACCGCCTGACCACAGTCACCCGGCCCACTGACCCACCAACACAGGCAGTGACGGACAGACACAGTGAGCGTCCGACGGACAGACTCGAGGGTTGGCTGATAGTGAATGGATGACACATGTATGGATTGACTGACGGAAGACTGTCTCATGGACTCACTGACTGATACAGCATCTGACAGGCTCACGGGCTGCCTCACTGCCCGTCTCACTGGCTCTGCACTAATAAACTTACCACCTGACTATTCTGCCTGACAGACTCAGGGATTCCCCGACTAAGCATTGTCTCCCCAGCTAACTGGCTGACAGAGAATGTCCATCTGACACACTGATTGCCGGGCTGACTGTCTTATCACCAGCTGTCTTATGACTGACTCACACTCTCACTCATTGACATTGTGACTGACCAGCTACCTGACTGACTACCAGTCAACATGCTGATGCCTGGCCACTCCATGTCCCAGCGGGCCTTTCACACTAACCCTCACAGCAATAGGCAGCAGACCCACTGATTGACAGTAGGGTTGACCTAGTCATAATTAATGGACTGCCTGACAGCAGTGACTAAAATATTGCCAGACTGACCACCATACTAACAGCCCAATTTGCTGGCTGACTTTAAAGCAGACAGGCCCACTCAGTAATAGTCGGCCCGACTTGCTAGCTTGATGGACTGACCCACTGCTTGACAATTGTGCTGCTGCTTGGCTGACCCTGGAACCGACAGCTGGCTAACCATCAACACGGCCACAGCCTGCTGTGCTGACTGACAGGCCCAGTGGGCTGACAGGCTTCATGGCTGATGGGGGAGAGGAATCCTTCTGGGTTCTTTGCTCTTTCTCCTCCCTGACCCCTTATCTCCCAGCTCAGCTTTTTCACCTCACACTCCTTTTAAATTTTATTTTTTATTTTCTGTATGCGTCATACACACAAAGGAATATAGATAACATACACGAAAACCGAAAGAATGAAAATGAAATGGACATCGGTGTGCCACCCCTTAGCTCCAGGGCTGGAACAGTGGCCCTCCACCTGCTGCACAACGTAACTACCAGGGGAGCTTTTGACAAATGTCCATGCCTTAGCTGCACCCCCAGAGATGCTCAGTTAACTGGCTTGGCATCACTGTTTTTTTCCCAGCTTTATTTTGATATAATTGACAAATAAGAATTGTATATATTTAAGGTGTACAACACGATGATTCATATACATTGTGAAATATTACCATAATCAATCCAATTAACATCTCTCTCACCTAACAGTTACCATTTGTGTGTGTTTGGTGAGAACACTTAAGATCCACTCTCTAAGCAAATTTCAAGTATACAATACAGTATTACTAATTATAGTCACCATGTAGTACATTAGATCTTCAGAACTTATCCATCCTGCATGACTGAACTTTGTACCCTTTGACAAATATCTCCCCATTCCCCCCTCCCTGCCCCTGCGCCTCTGGAAACCACCAACTAGAAACTACTCTCTGTTTCTATGAGTTGGACTTTTTTAGATTCCACATATAAATGAGACCATGCATTATTTGTCTTTCTGTGTCTGGTTTATTTTACTTAGTATAATGTCCTTCAGGTTCACCCCTGTTGTCTCAAATGGCAGGATTTCCTTCTTTTTAAGGCTGAATAATATTCCACCATATAGATACAGATATAGATCACATCTTCTTTATGCATTTACCTGTCAATAGACACTTTGGTTATTTCCATACTGAATATGGAATATTTCCATGTTCACAGTATTATTGTGCTAATATTGCAGTGAACATGGGAGTGCAGATATCTCTTGGAGATCTTGATATTATTTCCTCTGGATATATAACCAGAAGTGGGATTGCTGAATCATACGGTAGCTCTATTTTTAGTGTTTTGAGAAACCTCCATGCTGTTTTCAATAATGGATGCACCAACTTACATCAGTGCTTTGGAGACACTCCTGAGTGAGTCTGATGTTTTGACAGGGTCGAGTGACCCTGGGCTGGACCATCATGGTTACTTGGCTTGGCTTCACTACCTGAAGTGTGGTCCGGCCCTGCAGCATCCGCCTCACCTGGGGGCTTGTAGGAAATGCAGCCCCTCAGCCCCCACCAGAAACCCTCTGAATGAGTATCTGCTTGTTAACAAGACTCCAGGGGGATCCCGTGTGCACATCAACGTATGAGAATCCCTGCCTTACATGGTCCCTACATCCTCCTCCCCAGCTGCTCTCCCCTCCCCCCACCAGAGGTCTCCAGTCTGCTCCTGCCCTTCTTTGTGGTTTCACCTGAACCATCATGTTTAATTTGTCTGCTTTGGTTCTTTATATCAGTGAGATCACTCTGCACATATTCTCCTGCAATATATATTTTTTGCCCTTCATTTTATTTTAAATTTTTTTATTTTTTAATTTTTTTTAATTTTTGGCCGCGCCGCGCGGCATGCGGTTTATCCTCTCCCTGTGCCCACAGCCTTCTCCTCCTCTCTTTGCCCCGCCTCTGTCTTCCCCAGGGAGCAGAATAGCAGAGCCTCTTCAGTAGCTGCTGCTTCCCACACTGGGGCCACCATGTTTCCCTGAGGACAGGTATCTGGGATGTGTCATTTACCCCCTCTGTCTCTTCTCTTCCCTTCTCCTCTGTCTTGGCAGCCCAGGCAGCTTGGGAGGAGGAGTGTCTGGATTTTCCTGGCTCCAGCCTGACCTCAGGCAGAGGGACTGATGGGAGTTTGAGGGACTTGGGGGCTAATAAGGGGAAAAGACTGTATTCGTCGGGGTTCTCCAGAGAAACAGAACCAGTAGGATATAGATATAGATATAGATATAGATATAAAAAGAGAGTTATTATAGGAATTGGCTCATGTGGTTATGGAGGCCGAGAAGTCCTACAATCTACTGCCTGAAAATTAGAAAACCAGGAGAGTTGGTGGCACAATTCAGTCAGAGCTCGGAGGCCTGCAAAGGGGGACTGCTGGTGAAAGTCCCCAAGTCCGAAGGCCTGAGAACCAGGAACTCTGATGTCCAAGGGCAGGAAAGATGGATGTCCCAGCTCAAGAAGAAAGAGACAAAATTCACACTTTCTCCACCTTTTGTTCTATTTGGGCCCTCAAAAGATAGGATGATGTCTGCCCACATTGGTGAGGGTGATCTTCTTTACGCAGTCTCCTGATTCAAATGTTAAGCTCCTCTGTAAACACCCTCAAGGATGCCCCCAAAACACTGTTTTACTGGCTATCTGAACGTCTCTTAGCCTAGTCAAGTTGACACATAAAATTAAGCATCACAATTGCATAACCATGAAGAGCAGTAACACAAGCTTTATTGAATGGTACTTGAACAGGGTTGCAAGAGAAGGGAAACCCTTCACGGCATGAGACCATCCAAAGTTTGTGGCAAGGGGACCCCCATCCAGAGGCGAAGAGGACGAGGGAACTCCTGGGGAGAAAGGGGGACAGGAGGGAGGGCTTCTGGTGTCTAGGTACTGTCACTCTGTAGCAAGACAGGGACTCTCTGGGTCAGGGAACTCTGTTCTATCAATGGCCAGCAGCTGTGGAGGAGGTTTTGTGGGGTAGGCAAAGCTAGTGAGGCAGGGCCTAAATCGATAAAAATCTGCTCACTTGGGCTATTTTTTTAACTGCTGGATGTGTAACAATTTGAGATCAGCACTGGCAGTCTTTTGAGCTAGCAGGTCTCGGCCTGCAGCGAAGAGATAAATAACCTAGGGGCCAATCCACGGAGGTCATCTTTGGCTCATTTATATATATATAGCAAGGACTCCAGGAGACAGAGCCAGATGAAGGCCTCTTTTAGTCTAGAACCCACAGCCCCTACCAGGTTCAGGGTGAGTCTGAGATGAGTCACACAGCCTGACAAGCCTCCATTTGCATTGGTGTAAAAATAGTTTGTAAGAAGCAGCATGCACAGTATTCCCTCCTTTTGCTGAAAACACCTCCTCTGCACCAGGTCCTGTGCTGGTTCCCGTGTCTGCCTCCTGAGGCCCTGGGACCACTGGGCACCATCCAGGGCTGCAACCGGAGCCCTGAGGGGCTTTACCAGCCTACACCCTCCTACAGCCCCCCTGAAACCTCTACTGGTCTCATCTCACTTACAACCCACAACTTTCTCAAGGGTTGTCCGTGAAAATGCCCTTTTCAGAAAGGCATCAAGGCAGACTGGGAAGGAACTTTGGAGTCAGTTGTCCAGTGTCAGCAACAGCAAACACGAATGGAGAATTTACCATGTAACAGACACCACCTCAAGCATTTCCTGCAAACATTGTCTCCATAACAAACTTCAACTGAATTAAGTCCTATTCTATGTATATATAGGGATGTGTGTGTATTTGAACACAGAAGGCAGCAGGCTATGCATGCATTCTGCACCTTGATTTTTTTTCTCTCAACAATGTACCTTGTAGATTATTCCTTATTAGTTACATATAGAGTGTTCCAGTGTATGGTTGTACTGTAATTTAGCAAACAAACCTCTCTTGATGGAGATTTAGATTTCTTCCAATATGGCTTTTACTCGGTTCATTTATTGGAAAAAGTCCTAGAAGTTGAACCTCAGCGTCACTTTAAGTAACTCGAGGAATTGGAGCCACTGGGGTGGGATCCAGGTGGGAAGGAAACTCAGACTGTGGTTCTTGGAGGAGGAAGAGATGAGAAAGAAGGTGGGGGGGGGGCACTGAGAGGGGAGGGAGGAGGGAGAGAGGAAGAGCGGTGGAGGAGGCAGCAGGATGGAGCCGGGGCTGGGCAGAGCTGTGGGCTCCATCCCCGGGGATGCTCTTGGGCTGTGCTGGTGGATGGCATCAAGGAAGCAGTGGTGGAAGGCATCTGTCCTGTGTACGTTTCCATCTTCCCAAAGTCTGTTCCAAATTGCCCTGCTTTACCTCTCCCTATACCTCCTCCCCCTGCAACCCTCCCCCTGCACCACCCCCACCCCCCACCCCGCTACCCTCAGCCTGGGAAAATCCAGTCAGTTAATAAAAGCAGCAGATTGCTTAGAGATGAAGGGCGAGGGATGGAGACAGTTTGGGGGCCTGATATTTCCCTCATGTGCAATAACCTGGTGATGAGATCTTTTCCCTTTCCTGGAGCCTTTATTAATATTAGCTCCTAATGCATAATTAGCTGGCAAGCCCAGGGGGCTGATGCTTGGGTCCCCACCCTCTCTCCTCTCCCCTGGGCCGGACCACCTGCTACCCGAGGCCCCAGAAGGGCAGAGGCGCTGGTAGAGGAGGTAAGGCTGACTCTTCTCACACAGGTGGAGCCGTTCTGGTGGTCTGGGCTTCTGAGCTTCTAGCCTCCTGCTGACCTTGAGCGTTTCACTGCCCTCCATAACCCCAGAGGACCAGAGTCTGCTGGGACCCATGGAGTCCAGGGCCAGGCTGGGGTTCTGGTGGAGGAGCTAGCATCAGACTCAGCTGGGTTGCCCTTCCCTTTCAGCACTCTTGGCTATTGAAGTGGTCATCGTGTGGTTGTGGGGCTGTGACCAGCACAGCTGGGTGGCTGTGAACTCTGGCTGGCCCACATCTCCGCAGGGTCACTGCCACCCTATCCTCCTGACTCTGACCACTAGAAGCTTCTCAGGCCTGGGAAAGGGCTGGGGAACAGCCAGGTCCTGTCCTCTTCCCTGGTGGCAGGAGGCTTGTCCCTCTAGGCCAGAGCTTCAGCTCTGTGGAGGAGTTGTTCTGTGGTGGTGGGCTGGGTTGCCTTTGGCAACTGACTTGCCTTCTCTGGTCTCAGCTTCCTGAGCAGGACAGTAAGGATTCCCCTGGGACTCCTCCCCTGCTGCTTTATGTTCTGAGTCTGGTGCAGGTGTCAGGAATGCCAGAGTTGGCAAAAACAAAGTCTGAGTACATGAAAGACCATGGACAGGAGGGTTTTGAGAGTCCCACTCCCCTGGATCTCAACATTAACGGCCAGGAGCTGCACTGGCTGAGTCCGGGCTTGTGGTAGGATAAATAGGAAGTTTGCACCTTATTATTCCCTCCCTTCCACCAAGCTCCCATCTGCCACAGGGCCTTTGCACATGCTGTTCCCCCTCGCCTGGAATGATCTTCTCTCCACCCCTTTTTCCTACTCTTCCTTCAGAACTCAGCCCAAGAATCATTTCCTCCGGGAAGCTTTGCCTGACTTCCCCATTGAGGTCAAATTTATGGTGGCCCATATGTCTCTTTTATAGTGATTCTGAGTCAGTAAAATCAGGGGCACAAAAAAGGTGACTGTAGTTTTCTGTAACTAAGCCTAATTTCAACTCTAAGCCCCCATTCTGCCAGGAATCTGAAACGTAATATGCAGCAGTTCAGGGTCCTTCTGCTTGCCCTAGCATTCTGTCACAATCCAGGGAGGGGCTGGGTGTGGGGGAATGGAGAGTGGATCCCCCAGTGCTTCAGTGTCAGGGAAGGACTGTCGTCTGTCCACTTCTCACATCCTCATTCCAGTGCCAACTCAGCTTCTGCCACCCCTACCATGGTCATTGCATCACAACAGCCTGAGCCCATGGCCCTTCCAGGCCCCCTGCCACTTCCCACGCTGCCCTGGAGACTCCACACAGACATTTCTTCTGCTCCATGTGATGCCAGGCAGAGGGAAACTCAGGGGTCCCACCAGGTGGCTAGGGGGAAGGGCAGGCACAGATCCTCTCTGCCCTGGGAGTTCTCACACGAAGTGGGGGTAGGAGAGGCAGGGAAGCAGCAGCAGGACCTGTCCTCGGGGACCCAGCAATTCCTGTCTTGCCCTTTCACTCTCCTCTCCTCCTCCTTGCCAGGCGTGGAGACTCTTGGAGTCTGGGGAGAAGGTGGGGCGCCATCTAGCAAAGGTCTCCAGCTACACCTGTAATCTGCTCCTTCTGCCCCAAGTGGTTCAGGAATTGACTTTGTTCTGTTGCATCATCCTGGTGGTCAAAGAGGGGGAGGGAAGGGGAAACCAGAAACACAAGGGAGAGATCAGCCATATTAAGCACATGAGAGGCACAATAGCTTAGTGATTACAGTAAGCAGGGGTTCTGGAGTCAGACAGCCTGGGTTCCAATCCTGCTCTGCTGCCTGCCAGCTGTGCTGCCTCAGGCACGTTACTTCACCTCTCTGGTCTTCAGTTTCCTCTTCCATAGACACCGACAGTGTTTGCCATAGTCAAGACTAAACAAGGTAATACATACAGAGTGCTTGGCACAGTGCCTGGCATGTAGGAAACTCTCAGAGATCATTGTTACTCCCTTAAAAACAGTCCCCCGCTGCCCCCTCAGATAAAACTACAATGTTGATGAGCATTTCATTAATGTCTGTCTCCCCTGTCACACTGCCGGCTCCAAGAGGGTAGGGACAGCTTTGCTTTGTTGGGTTGCTTGCTGGTTTGGGGGTCAAAATTGTGTAGCCCCAGTGCTG
Organism: Mesoplodon mirus; assembly: GCF_964341445.2. NCBI lineage: Eukaryota > Metazoa > Chordata > Mammalia > Artiodactyla > Ziphiidae > Mesoplodon > Mesoplodon mirus. The sequence continues at coordinate 58,987,262 of NC_138977.1, read as the reverse complement.
ATACTCTGTGGATCCTGCTGTTCCTATTTGCCTCCCTGCCAGCTCTGCACATGCCTGACCATGACCTTGCCCACCATCCTGCTCATGTCTCTTCCAGGAAGCTTTCCCTGATACTCTCATTTAGATAAATCTTCCCCCACCAACATCCCCACCCTGGTCCCCAGAGCCCCCATTGAAAGTGTGGCTCCACCATCCGTACCCAGAGCAAACCCCATGAGACCAGGAGCCACATCCAGCTCACCCCTGTCTCCCGGACTGGATCCAGCTGAGGAGCTCCAAGTAAAGCTAACCTTTTCCCTTTATTTGAGCCCCACAATAGCTCAGAGAAGAAGACAAAGCAGATCCTATCCCCATGTCGTGGGTAGAACTAATTCTCAGGGAGATTAAGTGACTTGCTCAGTATCACACAGCTGCGGGGGGTGGGGGTGGGGGTTGGGCTTGGGGGTTGGGCTGAGTTCCTGGGGGTCTACCCTATGCACATCTCCATCACCCCTCGCCTTCCTCAGCCTTCACCATGATGGCAATCGGATGCTGAAGGCCCCGGGAGGAGAAGGGACTCATCAAGTCCACACAGCAAGCCTGGGTCAGAGCCCTGGGATTGGGGCCACCAGGAGTCAGGAGCCCCAAAGGCTCTGTCCTTAGCTTTGAGACCATGATCTCAGGGTCCTGTCTGGACCTCCCCTCTCTGGGCAACCAAGAGCCAGGATGCAGTTTCAAGCCAGGACCTTAGTCCCACGATGGGCCATGCTACCTGCTCTTTGCTGCTGGACTGAAAGTCAGCTCACGCTGCCCCCTGGCTAGGCTGACCTAGATCAGCAGAAAATAACTTGCTGCAGGAAAAATCATCCAGATGCACCACTGGCTCCCTGCCCTGTCCCCTAAGCACAGCCACTGAGCCCAGCCTGGGCCCAGGCCCTCAACTCGGTAGGAACTGGGAGCACAAAGAGGACGAAAACCCCTGTGTGGGGACCATGGCCTGAAATGGGAGGCACACCTTTCCTATCTCTCCTGGAGCCATGAAACTGTCATTTAGTCTCATTTCGCCCTCACAGTAACTAGGAGGTGGGCATTATTGGCCCCGTTTTTCTGAGGACAAACCTAAGGCCCAGAGAGGTGAAATGATTCGACTGAGCTCACACAGCAAGTAAAGGGCAAGAACAATGCTGGTCTGGCTGCCTCCAGAGTGGGTGCTGGTTTCATGGTCTGCACTGTGCCTCCGAAGGTTCTGGAAGTCCTGCTTAGGCCCCCTTCCTCTAGGAGACCCTGAGCCCTGGCCTCACGGAGACTTGGCCTCCTTGGGCACCTGCAACCTTGGTTTTATCTCCTGCCTGCCCCCATACTCACTCTGCCTGCTAGGCTAGGGGCTCAGGCTCTGCACTCCAACAGCCTGGTGATGGATCCTAGCTCCACTCCTTAGGAACTGATTTGGGCCAGTGACAGCCTCAGTTTTCTCATCTATAAAATGGGACTAATAATAGCCCCCACCCCAACTTCCTGGGTTGTTGCAATGTGGCTGTGCGGTGACTTGTAGCACATGGGAGGGGTACAGTGAGTGCTGGTTGCTACTGTTGACACTCTTCTCATGGTGGTGAGCTGGCTTTAAAGCAAGGCAACTGGTATCCAGGGACTCCCCAGTCATTTCCCCTTTCCCGCCCCCTCCCAGCTGGACTGCAACTTCCTTGCATCAGGGCTGTGTCCCCCACGTTGAATCTTCTGTTGCTGCTCAGCTGGCATTCATTGAGTTGGTGGGTGGTGCTGGCCGCCTTTGGGGGAAGGGAGGGATGCCAATGGCTGGAGTGGGAGGGGAGCCGTGTCCAGAGCAATCTCCTCCCCCAGGTCTGATAAGGGAGTTCCGGTGTGTGCTGGCTATTTGTTGAGTAAGGAATGCACAAATGAACGAGCAGATGGTGGGAACTCTGGGCCCAGTGGTGGGTGGGGTGATTCCAGAAACCAGACTGGTCAGCTGGACTGCTTCCAAGTGAATATCACCCAATAAACTCTCTGGCTGGCTTTGGACAAGCCATCTACTGATGCTAGGGCAGAGGCTTTGCATGACACTTCGGCAGATGGCTGGCAATTACTCACTTGCATACCTCCTGTGATGGGGAGCTCCTTTTCACCTCCCTGGCAAGCAGCCCTTTTTATCCTGAACACCCAGGCAGTATGGGAGGTCTTATTTAGCTTAAGCTAAATCAGCTCCTTGTCACTTCCATCCTGTGCTCTCAGCTTTGCCCTTGGAGCCACCCCGGATGTAGCTGTCCTTTCTCCCACACACCTTCCTTCAGCTGGGTAAAGAGCTTGGGGTCTGGGCCCGAGTGCATGAGTGTGACTCCTGTATCTGACACTTCCTAGCAGCCTGGACTTAAGTCAGTTATCTTTCCTCTCTAAGCCTCAGTTTCATCTCCCACAAAATGCATATTTTTAAAAAAAGACTCTTCAAAGAATGTTCTAGGCCCAGGAGCTCCTCAATACCAGATTTCCTTCACTATATGTGAAAGGGAGTGACAGAAGCTGGCCTCAACCTACCAGGATCCTGCCACCCCTTTTTCAGAGGGCAATGGGGAGCCATGGAATGCTTTAGAGCAGGGGCATGGGCTGACATGAGGCGATCTCCATCTGTCACTTCACCAGACTCTCAGTCAGGGATAGAGGGGCTCAGGTGGGGCAAGAGTCCTGTGATCAGGAGCTCAGAGGAGACTTCCTTGAAAGTCTGAGGGGACCCAGAGCTCGCTGATGTTGTCATGGCTCCTGGATGCTGCACACTCCAAGGCAGCTCTGTCTTTAGTGTCACATGCCGTCTGTATCTGCTTCCTGGTGAAAGGCAGAGTCATCTCCAGTTCCAGCCACACCAGTGTGTCCAGCAGGTGTCCATCCGGTGGCCCATGAGCCACCTCCTCCCGAGAGCTTGGAGGTGACAGGCCAAGAGCCCAGCAGTGGGCAGGGCAAGGCCGGGCAGAAACCCCTTTGTAGCCTCCCAGGGTGAGGCAAGACCCAGCTCCCGAGGGGATTCTATTCCAGACAATCAAAGACTTCTTTTGTTCACAGAGGATCAGAAGGAAAGAGAAGGACCAAGGTACACATCCTGCATTTCTTGGCTGAAGCCAGATCCTGGATACCTGGGTCTCAGTCCTAGCTTTCAGTGACATTCAGCAGGTCACTTAATTTCTGTGAGCTTCAGTTTCTATATCTATGTCATCTCTACATCTATCATCTCTATCTATCTATCGATCTATCTATCTGATTAAAAGCCCTTATTGATCTCAAGGGATTATTATTAGCATCCAATAGGAGAATAGATTGAAACTGTAAAGCCCTTTACCTGTAAATGGAGTTATAATCACTGTGCATTTGTATATGGAGAGAGTTGCAGTTAACATTTCAGTGAGGTGTAGGGTCTTGGGGAATGCCCTCCTCTCTCTGAGCCTCAGTCTCCCTGCCTCCACAGATGCTCTCTGAGGCTCATCCAGCTCCAAAACACCAGGCGGTGGATTCCTCCATGGGAAAATGGACGTGCTGACAGACCCCTCTGTGTCTGCAACATGATCTCTTGTCTCCGGGGAAGCAGGCTCCCTGCCGGCGCTGCTGGTGATTAATACGCCCTTAGTGGGGCTCCTGACCCGCTGTCAGGCACATCAAGGTAAGTGCCCATCCGCAGGCTGAGGGCTCCGTTGATGAATAAATAATAACAGCAGTGAAGTAATGGGATCGGGGAGGCCGCTTAGGATAATGGAGCGACAGATGACGTGGCATCGAGCCCCAGGGACCAGAGCTGCCGGATGAGCTGGCAGGAGGGGTGGCAGGAACACGGGTGTGTGCACATCCCAGCAACGGTCTGTCTGCCGACCGTGACGGCGATAACCCCCGGCTGGTCCCGGGTGACTCTGCGGCACAGTGGTTCATGTTACAGCCATGAGTGCAGGCTTGGGGGCACACAGACCTGGTGCCCCTCTGCCTGGCTGAGCCATGGTTGGTTTCTGCATTTGCACAATGGACATGATAAGGGGGCGTGGGAGTGAGGAGGGCTGTGAGGTATTCACACGCACTAGTGCATCGTGAGCCCCTGCTAGCGCTGGCATCGCTGTCCCCAGGGTGATTGTACTCCATTCAGCTCACTGAATCCTTAACTCAAAACTGCCCTGTGAACCAGCCAGGGTAGGGATGGTGTGCATCCTGCTTTGGGCCCAGCTGCCTGCTGGTCTCTTAGTTGAGACTGGGGTGTCAGTCTATGTCCCAGAGGATCTCACAGTCAAGAGGGAGGGGTGGGCGAGACAAAGGGTGGGTCCTCAAAGTTGACCCCTAAATGAGAACCACGAGATATCACTATATACTTGCACAGCCCATAGAGCCAACCCTACCTTTTGTGTTGGCAAGGATGTGGGTCACCTGGAACTCACACATTGCTGGTGAAAATGTAAAATGGTACAACCACTTCACAAAAGGTGTGACAATTTCTCCTAAGTCCAAACATATAACTCTCCTTGACCCAGCAATTCCACCCCTAAACATCAGCCAAGAGAAACAAAAACACATGTCTACACAAAGACTTGTACATAGCTTTGCTTATAATGGCCAAAGCCTAAAAACAACCCAAATGTCTACTGATAGGTAAAGGGATCAATACATTGAAGTATATCCATGCATTGGAATATTACAAAGCTACCAATACATGAAACAACACTGATCAATCTCAGAGATAATATGCCAAGTGAAAGAATCCAGACACAAAAGAGTACATACTGCATGATGTCATTTACGTGAAATCCTAGAAAAGGGAAGTCTAGTCACTAGTGACAGAAAGAAGATCAGAGTTTGCTTTCTGGGGCCAGGTTAGGGTGGGGAGACTGACTGCAAAGAGCAAAGGGGACTTTCTGGGGTAATAGAAATATTCTCTATCTGGACTGTAGTAGTGGTTACATGTGTGTGCACATTTGTCAAAACTCATAGAACTCTACTTTATTGTGGGTGCATTTTATTGTCTATAAATTTTACTTCCAAAAAGTTGACCGAAAACCAAATCAAAACAAAAACACAAGCACCAAAAAAAAAAAAAAAAAAAAAAAATTACCAACCAGAGTAATCCAGACAGCTGGCAATCCCCAAAGAGCATATGACCTCAAAGAGTGGCCAGCTAGAAGCTCCCATTTAACATGAGGTTAGTGGCTGGCTTAGAGGGAGGGAGAGACTGTGCCCTCTCTGAGTGGGCTAAGTCATGGCACCATGGGGCACGGCCCCTTCCTGAGCACTGGTAGAAGGGCAGGCCCTCCTCATGGGCCAGTCTGCTGCTCCCTCCCCTCCAGGAGTGCTCCTCCAGCTAAGGACCCATCAGCTCAGGGCTGCCAATAGCCCACACAACTTCTTCATGAAGATTCAAAAAGGCTCCTCAGCTGAGGTCTGAGCTTGGCAAGATGATGGTGCCGTTGTGCAAAGAAAAAGACTCCCCTTCCTCCAAGCAGACACAGCTCCTTCCCACTTGGTGAGCAGAGCGTGGATTGGATTTCAGCCCCCATCTGCCCCATGGCTCAGGTCTTTGTACCTGACTCTGCCTGGAGGCTTCGGGCTGAGCCACCACCCTGGAAACTACTCTGTACTGTCTCCCCTTGAGCAAACCCCTGCCCATCTCTGGGCCTCAGTTTCTGCATTTGTCAAATGTGACCAAACAGTTGTGGAGATAGATCTAATAAGATGAGAGAAGGGAAGGTGCTTTGAAAGGTATGATATGTTTGACAAATGCCAGCGTCTCTCTAGCCCATTGGATGGATGGGTGGGTGGGTGGATGGATGGATGGATGGATGGATGGATGGATGGATGGATAGATGAACAGACAGATGGATGGATTGCAGAATGGGTGAGTAGATGGATAAATGGACAGATAGATGACAAGATAATCTCTAAATTCTAGTTCTAGGTTCTCTATACTCTCTGGGGCAGTGAAAGGCAGAGAGTAAGATTTGGGACCCATATATCAGTGTCTTCTGACCTCCCTTTTGGTGCCCCCCACCACTACCTCCATTCCCAAATATGTCAATCCCTGTCTCATGACCATTTGGACTCCAAATGCCTTGGGCAGTCCTCCTACTCAGGCTGGTGGAAAGAGCTTGGCATGTGAATTGCAGGAGTTGAAGAAATAAGCCTGCTCCTCTCCTGACCAGGGCGCCTCTTCGATGGGGTGGAGGGCCCTGGCTAAGGAGCTTCCTTTTCTAGGCTCTGCTCTATAATGAGCTACTGATTATTCTTGCCCCTTAGTCTCTTTCTTGGGTGGACAGAGATGAGACAATTAAAAGACATGTTCCCAGCCGCCCTGGAGAGATTCAATGAATAATAACAGACTTCCAGCTGCAGTCTGGCTCAGATCTTGGGAACAGCCAGCTCCAAAAAGGCTTACAGGGCCCAGTGGAATGACTTAATTTTCTGGAGAACAATGGCCAGGAGAGAGCGGAGGGCTGGCCCTCCCCTTAATAGGAGGGGTGTTGAGTGTCTCCTACAGGAGGGGCCACTGTTCTCCGGCTCACACAGGCTGCTGCCCGGTGTCAGGCTGGAAGAGTCGGGGCAGGGGATACAGAGAGTAGGGTCTCTGTAGTCAGGAAGAGCGTGGCCACATCCTAGCTCTAGCGCTGCCCAAGCTGTGTGGCCTCAGGATGAGTCTGAGCCTCTCTGACCTCCTGTTTCTGCACATGTGAGATGGGGTGAAGACGAAGTGAACTTCACAGGCCCACCCCACCTGAGCACCGGTGAGATGCTCTTGTCTGTCTGGAAGAAGCCCATTTCATGCTTCTCAGCATCACAGGAGTGAAACCAGAGGGGAGAAGTAGCTCACCCACGGTCATGGGCCCTGGAACTCAGGTCTCAGGACTCCCCAGCTGGAATGTTTGCCTGGTAGAGCTCCCTCGTCCGTGTACGCTCTGCCCATGTGCCTGTCCTTGGGGGAGTTCCTGAGCCCCTAGACGAGGTGAAGTCCCTCTACCCCATCCTGCACGGATGCTGGAGCACATCTCCTATGAACTTAAGTTTCCCTTGAACATCTGTGTTCCAGGAAACGGGGCGTTCCCCCAAGGGTATTTTGGAGGTATCCCCAGTGCCTAGCGCAGTGCCTGTGCCTAATAAATACTACCTGAACTAGATTGAACTGTGCTTTGCAATGCCCCCACTCCCAGCCTTTCAGCTCCCAAGGGTGGGGCAGGAGTTCCTGCCCTGGAGGGTGGGGCAGAGCAGTGGTGGGAAGTGCCTTCCAGATGGAGGTGATCAAGCCCCAGCCCTAACTCTAGCTCTGCTCAGGCTGCACTGGTCCCCAATGACCAGCCAGCCAGTGTGCTTACCGGGAAGTGCAAAAATAACTGTACGCCAGAGTCCAAGGCAGCAAGGTGAAGACAGATGGAGAGCCGGGAGAGCGATGAGCTAATTAGGGGAGGTGAGTGATGAACTGACGCCAGGTGTTTACTTAGTGAGCAGGAGTCTGGGGGCTGAGGACAGGCCTGTGCATCAGTCTCACTCTGGCACATGGCTGGGGCTCCAGCCTCCCCTGCCTCTGTCTCTGCCCTGGGCTAGGGGGATGACTTCCTGAGGCCCCTGTGGCTCGGGGAACTGGACAGGGAACTAAGCCCCTTTCCATTGAGGCCAAGCGTCCCGGGGCTCATCTCCCATCAACTCCTATCTCATCCTTCCTCACCCTGTTCCTCATCTCCTGGGCCCAGGCCTCCAGCGTAGAGGAAAGAATACTGTGTTTAGCATCCAGAGTCCTTGATTTCAGCCCTCTGTCAGGCTTCAGCCAACACAGCTTTTGACAGCTTGCCAAGATCATGCAAACAAAACCACATCAGACCCCAGACCCCGCTCATGTTAGGCAGATCAGAGACAACGATCTTCATTTCAGAGACCGGAAAAATTTAGGCCCAGACAGCACATGAAGGGGCTGGGATACAAACCTGGGTCTTCTGAGTCCTAGGTCAGTGATTTTTCCTCATCTGAGCACTGATGCCACATTGCCTGCCCCCTCGGGGCCTCAGTTTCCCCATTTGCACAAAAGAGGGTTTCCTGAAGGAACATCAGCTCCCCTCGCCATGCCTGTCACCAACTCCTCAACGATGTGGCCCAGAAGGGCCATGGCTGTCAAGAAGGGCAGGGCCACAGCTCATCCCATAGGTCCATCCGTAACTTTTTCCCAGACTTCCTGGTACCCAGTCATCCAATCCTGCACCTTCTATGACCTTGATCAACCAGCTAAGCTATTTGTCACTGCCCAAGAGTCCATGCATATGTGTATGACAGCCTGTCTCCCTCCTACAGAGTGGATGGCCACGTGTACCGCATGCAAATCTGCCCATGGGAGGATTTACCCTCAACATTGTCCTTCAGGCCCGCTGAGTGGGGCTGTAGTGCAGGGCTAGCACTGACTTACTGCACTGATCCGAGTTTTTTCTTGCTCTATCAGTTGGTCTTAGAGATTGCTATATGCAAACATAAGTCTGAGTTGAGAGAAATGCATTTTTGGTGCCATGGAAGTTTGGGCCACCTTGTCATGTAATTTCTTGGGCAGCTTAGTACGTGTGATGCTCCTGCAAGCCAGAGGATTCACCACCTCACTGAGCAGCCATGAGCTCCTGTGGCTGACTGACGAGTGACCCAGCTCCAGGTGCCTTCCTTGGGCTTGACTGGCTTTCTAAGACCAGTCTGCCACTTAGTCTGGGTTCTCCTGGAAACAAAACCCGGGGAAAGTCTTGCTTGGAGGTGGTTTGGGGGAAGGTGGTCCCAGGGAGCAGGTGGAAGGAACAGAATGAGCAAACTAGGGAAGGAGGGAGATGATAAATGCTGTGTTATCCGATTGGCAACTGCTATAGATGATTGGGGCTCCATCTGCGAAGCCTTATGAGATGGTTCACAACTGTCTCAGAGTGCAGTAAACACAGGGAATATTTATCCATCAGCTCCCAACTCCCAGCAGTCACAGGTTGCCCTACATGTGTTAACTGCCCCTTAAACACACGCATGCACACACACACACACACACACACACACACGGTTGCATATGCAGGAGTGCCACATGGGTTTTTGCGGGTATCCCACACATGGCGAGTGGCCTTGCTCATACCTGGAGTAAGGGGTTCATTGCAGGTTGCACCTGAGGGAAGCTGGCCAAACTTGTGCAGAACAGATCACCCCAGCAGTGGCTGGAGCAAGAGGTGTGCTGAGTGAAGCAAGGTGTGTACACAGGAGCCTGCTTCACAGTGTGAAGGCAGAACTCAAACTAGATATTTTCAGTGCAAACAAAGGCTGGGGGGCTGCCAGTCGACCTCAGCCTGCAACCCCAGGCCTTCCTGGGGCTATCCACCCCCTGTGACCATGACACCTCCGTGCAAAGATGCTCCAAGAGTTACTCACGAGTAGGGGGAGGATAGCCAGAGGCTGACCAGAGGGTCTGCGCTCACCCTGGCGTAGGGATGGGGATCATAGTGAAGCCCATGGGGAGGGACCTGTGTGTGCCTTGAAAAATGGTCTTCTTGTACCTGTCTCGCCATAATGAATGGAGCCTGGTCAGGAGCTTCTAGTGAGGCCTGCACACATCAGCCGTGAGGCCAGGAGATGCCCAGAAAGGCCTTCCCGTCTGCCAAAGCAGACCTGTCCTACTGGCGTAATTAAGCTGCACTAAAGGAGTGAGCCCACAGCTCACTGTGAGGCAGGGTCTCAGGACTGCTGGGGCCCAGGGAGGATGCCTGGGCTACTCCCTGCTATCCCCACACCAGCATCCCCTGATTCATTGCCCCTCCCCGGCCAGGGCCACACTGGGAGTTCCTGGTGGGGAGGGGAAGCAGTGAGGACCCCAGGGCGTCTTGGGTATGGCCCAGAAGGCCCACAGCAACCCCTGCCTCAGCTCTGATAAACCACTGGATGGGAAATTCTTTTTCATTCTAGCCTAAATGTGCCCATGGCATCTCTGGCACAGAACCCAGAGAGTCTGATTTTTGTTCTGTTTTTTTTAGGATAGAATGAGTCTCAGGCCCACAACCTTTGCTCCTGACCCTCCTGGGATATGAGGGCATTGGGGGTAGATCATGGCTCCCGGAGGACCCGATAAAATCCAGCCCTCTCAGACATGCAGAAGCAGCCACATGCTCAGCCATTCAGGCTTCTAGGAGCAAGGGCCTTGGGGGCAACAGACTGGGTGTACAAATCTGGGTTCTGAGTGGCCCTGATCAAGTGCCTGCACCTCCCTGAGTTTCCATCTTCTCAGCTGTGATGGGGATGAACACGGGTGTCTCACAGGGTTGTCACCAGAAGGAGAGCTCAGGTATGAACAGTGCTGGGCACTCAGTGACTGATGGTCATTACTATGATAACGGGATGGAGATAGCAGGACGGGGCTATCCTGCTGGCCAGAGAACGATGTCCAAGGCCCACAGCTGAGAAGAGAGGTCAGAGAAACTGCAGTGGGGAACCAGCTCCCGAAGGGCCCTCCATGACATGCCTGCGTGGCAGACACACCACCACTACCACCACCGATGGCAGAGGAGATGGGGATCTAGAAAGAAAGGGGGTGTTTTCCCTCCCAGATACCAAAAATGCAGAGGACTAGACTAATATTGAATTAAATGGGAGCTGCAGGTTTTAAATGAACAGAACTGGCTTTCAAATAGCAGGAGTGAGGCTATTTAACAATCAAGTCAGGAGGATGTGGTTAATGGAGCTCGCTACTCCGGGCTGGGGTGTAACGGAGCACAGTTATTGGGGAAAAAATTAAACCATTCCATGTTCCTATCCTTATGAGCTGAGACTCTTCACCAAACATCATTATCATCATTTATTAATTAATGAATCAGTATATTCATCAAGTCCCTGCTAGGGACCATCCCTTTATCAGGTGCACTAAGGATGTATAGTCAGGGAACTTTGCCCAGGCGTCTCCCAACTCCCCATCTACCTGGGGAGGGGATCTAGCCCTGTGCCCTCAGATAGAGGCCAGGCAGGCTGGGTGCATGAGTGTCCTTAAAGAGTGACGGGCCAAGGACCCCCACCAGAGTGGCTTCCTGTGGTGCTAAAGGCCAGAGGCCCAACAGAAGAATGAAGCGGGCAGTAAAGGGCCAGATCTGCAGCCACTTCCAGCTTGGTGATGGGAGGTGCGGCTGAGCTGGGCTGGTCCCCAGATCTCCGTGGTCCCTGGTTCAAGCATCTTAGGTGAAGCTGGTCATGGCAGTGAATTCGGCCCCAGGCTTAGTCCTGCCTCTCTCTCTCTCTGTCTCTCAGCCTCCAGAAGTAGGATGGTGGGTGGGCATCTCTCCAAATTCATGGAAGCCAGGGTCTGTCCCTGTCCTACCTCCCGTTCCTGCCTCATAGCCCCTCCAGAACAGGGCCATCGCCTCACCTCCAGCCACTGCCAGCTGACCATCCATCGCTCCCTGCCAAGGTCAGTGGGTGTCAGATGGTTTAATTCATAACAATGCACTTACCTTCCTGTAGGAAAATGGTGCCTGGGAGCTACTCTTGGCCTAAATTGGCCTCAACTCTAGTTCTATCTGTACTACTGACTCGCTCTGTGACCTTGGCAAGTCACTTTGTCACTGGGCCTCAGTTTCCCCATCTGGCCCATGAGATTGAACTAAGTAACCTCTAAATTCCTTTCCAGAGTTGAGCTGTCCCCACCCAGGGACCCTCAAAAACAAACAGCAGGAACAATTCTCTCCCTTCTCTACAATGTCAGCTCCACCAGGGGACAGGGACCTGTGTCTGTCCTGGACAAGACATTCCAGGGTCCTAAGGGCCTAGAACAATGCCTGGCACATAACTGTCACTTAAGAAATATTTGTCCAGTGAATGGACAACTAAACGACTACTGTTTACTAAGTGCATGTTACGATCCAGAGGCTGGGCTAAATGCTTACATGTACAATCTGAAGACAGGCTATTGGAGGGGGTGAGAACTGAGGGGTTTCACTGGGAGCCTTGACCTCACTTCCTCCTGCTTCTCACCACCCCTAGCCTAATGAACCCAGACAGAGACTGTGAATGGTCCACAGTAACTCCCTTTAGAGTTTGGAGAGTCCTGCAGCTGAAGTGTCCGTCCTAAGTCAGCATTAAATCTTCTTTTCTCCCTTCAATTTCATTTTTCTTGTTTAATGCTCAGCGAAAGGAAAAAGTTCCACTTTATATCAGATATTATATAACCGGAAATCCTATAATATTCTCCCAAGAACACTGTAACAAAGTCATAAGGCAGATGACAAACTGGGAAAAATATTTGCAACAAATATGAAAAACAAAGAGTTAATAGTCTTACTAGAAAGAGCTCTTCAAATCACTGGGAAAAGAACAAGAATTCAAAGACTGATGGCCAATAGACTAGAAGGAAATTTAGGGAAATCATCAGCTCCACTAATAATCCAAGAAACACAAATTCAAAAAATAATAAGATGCAATTTATCGCCTAGCAAACTGGCAAAGAGTCTCTAAACCCAATGTTGGTTGGATGTCAGAAAAAGATCATCGTGATGGAACATTGTGGGTATGAGTGAAAACTGGCACATACTTCCAGAGGGCAACTGAACAGGAAGATCTGAAGATCTTTAAAATGTGCACACTTTTTAACCCAGTGATCCTATTCCTAAGTATTTATCCAAAAAAATGCCTTAAGGAGGCTTATGTAAATGCTGATGAAGAGTTATTAATAAATGCCTGGTTTTTCGACAATAAAGGATTAGTCAAATGAATCATGGGACCTCCCTACACTGGAATACGATGACCCATGAAGAATGATGTATAGATGTTCACATCTTTAGGCCATCTTTAAAAAGACTCAAGAAATAAGTAACAATGGGGGGGCCCCTTTGAAGGAGAATAAGGACTGGAAGGACAGGGATGGGAAGGAAATTTATTTTTCATTCAATCCCCTTTTGTGTTGTTTGAATTATTTATGTGCATATATTAACCATTAAAAATAAAATCGATTAAGGTTTAAAAGACAAAATGATGTACAAATATATTTTTGTCAGGAAAATAATTAAAATAGACTTTGGACAGCTATCCACAATAATAACCATGGCAATTGCTGGGAAGGGAGCTCCCACACTTTCCCATGCTTTGGCCCTTCCTCCCACTGCCTTTCCTCTGTTATATCCCATAATGGAAGAGGAGTTTCTACTAGGAATGGTCCAAGCCCAGGATTTGAGGGGCCACCCTCACTAGAGGGCAAGTTCATGGCACTGAAAAGCACTAGTGTGTGAATCCTCTGTTCTGCTTCCTCCACTCTTGTCCCAGATTCAGAAGATAGGCTGGTCCTGCCCTGAAGAGACAGCTATCTCAGATTTCAAGGGGAAGGAGCAGAAAGCCCCTCTAAGTCTTCTAGGCCTGGTTCTTCATCCCAACCCTTATCAGAGTCCCAGATCTATTAATAAATTTATGAGTAGAGTAGCATTTGGAGTCCCATCCAGCTGTTGTTTCTCAGACATGACTTTCTTGGTCAGGAGCTCTGCGTGGAGCGTGGGTGAGGGGATCACGACCTGGGAATTTCTGCATGCCTGGCTCTATCTGGTATCATAATACACCAGAAACTTCACTTGGAACTCAGAATAATTCTCTCTGGGTAGTGGGATTATGGGATATTTTAATTTTCATGTTTTAGCTAATCTGCGTTTCCTAATCTTTCTATTATTTAGTAATTTAAAAATACTTTCCCCACCCGCCGAAAAGGAATAGCAACCCCCTCTTGGACAGCCTTACTGAAGACAGGGCCTTGGCAGCGTTTTTTACGAGATAGACACCTGCCCCCAAAATTTCCTTTTTAATCAGGCCATCGAATTCTCCTAAGAAGTCTTTTGTGGACATCGAATTGCCTCCGTGCTTGCAGGGGATTAGGAAATGCCAGTTCTGATCCCAGGGGATTGGTTTTTGGAAGAACCATGATTCTGAAGTGCAGAGGGGCTGTGAGAGAGGGCATTCGAGTCAACACTTATTAATGCCTGACATTTGTACAGCATTCTGCGATTTACAGAGAGCATCCACATCCATTATCCCCTTTGATCCTCCCAGAAACCCTGGGAGAGGCAGGACTTCCTCTGGGAATGGGAAAGGAATTATTAGTAGTCCCATTTGACTCATGGGGAAACTGAGGCACAGAGAGGTTAATTGCCCATGGCAGTAGAGCCAGACCATAAATGCAAGTCATCTGGCTCTGCATCCCACACCCTTACACTAGATTTTTCCCCAAGTTTGAACCACAGTTTCCCCATCTAACAAATGGGGGAAAAAATAACCTACTCCCCTAGGTAGCTAGGATTAATTGAGTTAATACATGGCATGTCTGAAGACCGTGTCTGGCATACAGTAAGTGGTGACTAAATTAACTGTTATAAAAAGTGGCACATAACAGGTCTGTGTCACACCAAGTCCTAGGTTCACTCTACCAATCTGACTCCTGCACATTTGCTGAGAGTCACCTCTGCAAAGGGCTCTTGGAAGGGAGAGCACTAAATGAGATAGAGGGGCTGCCTGCATAGGGGTTTGCCCTCTAGAAGGACAGAGAGACAGGGACACACTCCAGCCCAATAACAAGGCATAACCGTGGCTTTGAGATCTCAGGGAAGGGGGCTTTATTCTTCCTCCAGGGGAACCATTCTGGGAAGACTTCCTAGGGGAGGTGCTGGGGCTCCTGGCTGATGTGGCCCTGCAGGACGAGGACTGGATTCCAAACTGGGATGTACAGAGTGGCCTGACAGAGACTGTTTATCCCTGGCCATTGTAAGGACGCCGCATCCTCCCCACCCAGCACAAAGCAGGAGGCAAACATGTTGGGAGAGGCTGCTCCCTGGGGCAGCTTCTCCCATTGCAAACCAGGAGGCAGGCTGGTGTAGTGACAGAGAGTCTATGTGGCCAGATAGAGAGGACAGGAAAGGCACAAGTAGCCTCTCCCTGCCCACTCCCGCCCCAACCTCTGCCTGCACAGCAAGCTTTCCAAAGTCAGGGCTCCCGTTTGAAACCACTCAGTGCAGAGAAAGGACGAGGAACTGGTGGAGTCTGCCTTCCCCTTCCTATGTCCTCGCACCCCATTGCTGCCGCGTCACCACAGGCAGTCCGTGCCACCACCCCTCAGGACTGGCTCTCAGGAAAGGCTCCAAAGAGCAGAGGGCCCACACCTCTTATAAGTGACTGCTGAGGAGTCTTTAGATCTGGGGAGACACACAAGCTACCCTTAATCACCCCAAGGTCGCTGCTCCTCTGTGAAGCCCAGAGTGGCACCCCACCCTGCTTGCTGTGTGTGACCTTGAGGAAGTCAGCCAACCTCACCCGCAGGGTGTATGGGAAGGACCCATTTCACTCCTGTTGTCCTGGCTTGACGAGTACCCCCTGCCGGTCTCAAAACTCTCCTGGTTTGGCTGATAAAGTATAGGGTCTTCCTGTGCTACCCGGGAAGTGGGACTAGTCAGGCTATAGGGCTTCCTTGGGGATCCAACAAGATAATTCATGTGAAGGTGCTTTGTGCTTTGTCAGCTGTGATACATTCTGTCACGTAAGGGATGAAAGATCAGAATTTTTTTAAAAATCACTGTTTTAATACCTTGAAAAGAGGCGCTTTTAATAGGATGAGTACTAAGTTTCCTTTGGCTTTTTAATTCTGCTGGCACATTTTCCTTAACAAGAATATTCTATGCTCTTAGTTCAGTCCTACTGGCAACTCCTTCATACTTCAGGCAAAGCTAGACAAAATGCCCTAGAAGCAAAGGGTCCACCACGTGCCCTAGGACCTAAGAGGCTGTCATCTAGCCACAGCTGCATACTTTTCAATGGCCTTGCAGACAAATTCCCAAACCTATTAGCATGTGGCATGTTAAAGTCCCAGTTCCCCTCACCAGGGCTTCCTGCTGGAGCCAGCTCCCCCAACTGTTAAAGTTTCAGAAATTTTGAGAGCCAACTGACCTTAGGCTGATAGCGGGAAATGGGCCATGGTGAGACATTTACACCATGGAAATCAGCAAATACTGCAAAGCAGGGCTTTTTTTTCTTCTTTTGTCTTTCTTTTCTCTCTTTTATTTTTTTTCTAGAGAGCCAGTTGTTAAATATTTAGCAGCACACCACTGCTGAAGGCTTACAAAATTTAGCAATCAGTGAGGAGAGGCTCAGAAGAAGGTCCCCTTTTAATCCCAAGGCTGGCATGTGTACTACCTCATTTCATTTCCTCTCCTGATTTCTTTCCAGCCCTGGACCAGTGAGGCCCAGGAGATCCCCATTTGCTGTAGGATCAGGAGGAAGGAAACTGCAGTTTGATGTAAACATGATGCCTACCTGCAGTCTGGGAACTTTCCAGGGCTCGGAGTCCTGAATTAACGGGCCAGGCGTCTGGGGTGCCCTGGGTCTGGCTCGCTGACCTTTCCTCAGCTCTTCTGTCTGCCCATGTGTCCGCACTATCCAAGATTTGTAGCGCGTGTCAGCAGATGCAACCCCTCAAACGAATGAGCCTGGGTGTGGGCGCTGGGGCATTTCCTCCCTGTATGCAAAGCTTGGGCAGCCACAGCTGCAGCCCACACACCCCACTACACTACAGGCCCCACGCATGGCCCCGGCCCTGGAGACAAGGAGCACTGGGCGGAAGGTGAGGAGACCCTGGCTCTGGTTCCATCTCTGCCGAGGCCTCACCTTCTCGGGGACTGCGTCTGCCCTTCTGTAAAACAAGAGGAATGAGAAGACACTTTTACTCTCTCGGCAATTGCCCTGAGAATTCCTCTTGGAGACGGCACTGTATTTAGCTGGAAAAAATATGTTGGTCTGCCCCTTGGGGTGAGGAATGAGACCCAGAGGAACAGGTTAATGGTACAAACTGTGGCCACGGAACTGCCTTCCCATGGAGCCTGGGTTCTGTCCGTGAGTCCCCCGTCTGCGAGTCTCCCGTGGTGTGGTGTGTTGTGCCTGTTGGTGGAGCTGAATTGGGCGGGGCGGGGCTTGGGTGAGGCTAAAAGCTCTCCATAATTAGGTGTAGAAATGCCAGGTCTTGGGGGAAATGCAGGGGGCAAGGCAGGCTTTTGGGGAGGAAGCTCAGGGGCTGACCCTGCATGGGAAAAGAGGAGATAAAGACAAACCGTGGGACCCAGTAGTGCCAAGACAGAGGAGGGCCTCTGGGGAGAGAAGACTTAGCTAATGCGACTTTTCTTTTAAATTTCTATTGAAATGTAACATATGAAGAGAAAACCCACAAATCACACGGTTATAGCTCGATGGATCTTCCCATGGTGAAGACACTGTAGAGCTAATTCCAGATCAAGATACAGAACATGACAAGCACCCAGAAGCCCCTCTGGCCCCTCCCAGTTAACTCCTGCTCACTGAGACACCACTGTCCTGGCGTCTAGCACCAGATTGGTTCTGCCTGTTTTCACCATTGCATAAGTGAACATACAAGGTGCTCTTATCTCTGGCTTCTTTCATCCCACATTCTGTCTGAGAGATTCAGCCTTGTTGTTGCGCATAGCTGCAGTTTTATCATCATCATTGCTATAGAGCATCGGTCCCCAACCTTTTTGGCACCAGGAACTGGTTTCATGGAAGACAATTTTTTGCGGTAATGCGAGCGATGGGGGGGATGCGGAGCTGCAGGTGAAACTTCGCTTGCTTTCCCGCCACTCACCTCCTTCTGTGTGGCCCGGTTCCTAACAGGACTGGTAGCGGTCCCCAGCCCAGGGGTTGGGGACCCCTGCTGTAGAGTATTCCATGGGGTGGACAGTCCACAGTTCACTTAACTATTCTCCATGGAAGGACATTTGGGTAGTTTCCATTTTTGACGGCTAAGTATAGTGCTGCTGCTCTGAACAGTCTTTGTTTGAACACATGTACACTTTTCTGTGGGGTATACACCCAGGAGTGGAATCGCTGGACCCGTGCGTGCCCGTGTTGAGCTTCAGTAGATACTGCAGAGCAGTTTTCTAATGTAGTTGTTCAAGTTCACAGCCCACCAGCTGGGAGGGACAGAGCCAGCTGCTCCACATTCCCACCCACACTGGTGCTGCCTGTCTCTTTGGTTAGAGTCATGCTGGTAAGTCCAAGGGAGTGACTGGTGGGTCCAGGGAAGTCCATGTTGCTCACTAGTGCAACACTTGGACAAGGGGTTTTTTGGGGGAAGTCAAAGAGATGCTGTGCTCAGCCCTAAATGGGCCATCGAGGGAAGACAGAGGGTGTTCTCGTGGAGGCAGAAGAGGGAGCTGACCTCTGCAGTCCAGAAGGGAGCTGGTTCCATGACCCCCGACCACTCTCAAAGGGCCCAGAACTTCCTGCCCAGCTCACAGTTCGGCTCTCAGAAAACTGTCCCCTGTCTGCCTTAACTCCCACCCAGTCTGAGTTATCGCCTCTCTGTATCTCTTGCCCCCTCCTCGTCACCCCCAATCCCCTCCAGGACTCCCAGCCCACTTCCCACCCACTAGACTGCACCCACCCTCTCCCCACTATCAATCTCCCACATAATTTATGGGAGCCATCAAAGTTAATTAATGCTGTAGTTACAGAGCCATCCCAATGTAATTATTGTGTAATTGGATTATAACTTAGGTAATTTCCCACAAAGCACCTATTGGTTATGCAAGAAAGCCAGGGATTTTTACACAGTGATGGATGGGGGGTGTCAGAGCCAGATGGGGAAACTGGGAGACTATGTGAGGCTGGGGGATGCCACCATGAGGAGGGCCTCAGTGCCCTGTCCGAGCCTGGGAGTGAGAATGGCAGGTCTCCGAGGACGGTTCCTGCCCTCTGAGCCTCAGGCCTTCCATGTGCATGACTGGCATGGGCCAGGCCACAGCCTCCTCCCCACTCCTGGATGCTTCTGCCTTCACCTCACAGCTAATTTCCAGCTAGTCCCACCCAGCACCACTGTGAGCTCTCGGTTCATTCAGTCTGAACTGCCCATGTCGCCTGCCCCACCCCAGCCCCAGGAGCAGGGGGCTATATTTCGTACCGCAGGACTCTCTTCCCAGCCACCAGGCCACAATGGATTGGACAGCTGGCTAGCAATGGGTGGCCCCAGGTGGCCCCTCTACCCACATTGTAACTCCCAGGCCTGCCGCGCCCACAGCTTCTCTCTGTAGGTGTATAACCTCTCCTCCCTCTGCCCCTCAGGCCGCCGTGGAAATACTCCCACTGTGGATAGCCAGGTATTACATCACCCTTGTCGCCTTTCCTTAGCCCACGCTGTTCCCACTAAACTCCCCTCAAATAGCCCCTAGGCATGTGCCATCTGTTTCCTGCAAGAACCCCAACTTACGGGGGCTCCCCACCACTGCCCTGAGGACACCACCCCTCCCCACTCCTCCAGCCCAGCCTCACCCACTGAGGATCTGAAGTGGGGGGGGGTGTCTCACTGGTGGCTTGGATCTTGGTTCCCCTCCTGACTGTCCCTATCTAGAGTGGGAAGAGGAAAGATTTACCCCCTCCAGAGTCTGACAGTGAGTGTCTGGAATTGTCCTTCCTCCAAGACTTGACACAAAAGGGGCTACCGGGAAGGGGGTTGGATGTGAGCACTAACCATGCTTCCTCTTATCCTCTGCAAATGTAAAATAGTGCATATAAAATGCTCAGCCCAGTACCTGGTGCACAATAAGCAATAGCTAGTGTTATTGGGCCTATTCAAGTGGAATCCTGGCCTCTGTCATGGCCACAGATATCCTCATACAGACCTCATTCCTTGGGGCAGCCTAAGTGAGCCTCTGTCCCTTTTCCCTGGGATCCTGGCTATGCTAGGGGCAGGCTCACTTTGCAGGGCTTTTCTCACTACAGGCTGTTAGCCCTGTGCATGTGCAAGGAAGATATGGGACCTGCCTGCATGGAGCGTCTATCCTTGAACTCAGTGTGGCCACTTCTCCAGAGACTCTTTCTTTCCACAGGCATTTACTGAGCAACCTCTATGTGCCAGGCTGTGTACCGGGTACTCAGATGGAGCAGAGAACAAGACCGACAGAGTTCCAGCCCTCAAAGCAACAGATGCTACACATGTGGTGGTCACAGGATGGTGACTGATATGTTGTAACATCTACACTGTGACCTGGAGGGTGAGTAGGAGTTTGGGGAACCATCCAAGTCTGCCCACCCTGAAGGTATATATTTCTCCAGTGACTACTTTCTACTGTATGCCCATCCTGTACACACAGGTGTGTTCAAAAAGGGTCCTGTCCTCCAGACACTCCTGTTGCCAGCTGCTCATAACTGAGCCAGCTGAAGCCTGCTGACAGTTGGGGCTGGACATGCTTAAAGAATGGAGCATTCCCTGTGGGCTTCCTGGAGGAGGGAGATTTGAAAGGTAATGGGTAGTGACCGGGCCAAAAGGATTCCATTTGGCACTCCCTGACCCACCAGGGGGATTCCCTGTGTGTTCTATGAGCACATTCTGGGAGGAGCCCCTGGGGTGCTGGCTGGGCGAGTGGCCACCAGAGGCTGGATGCAGTCTAGCCTAGCACTTCCTGTTCCATGGGCTGGAGTCCAGTAAGGGCCACGTGGACCTGCCATACCAGAGTTCAGCTGGTGTTCTCTGCGTGTGCAGCACACACACCGTCAT
This sequence comes from Mesoplodon mirus, assembly GCF_964341445.2. Classification (NCBI taxonomy): domain Eukaryota; kingdom Metazoa; phylum Chordata; class Mammalia; order Artiodactyla; family Ziphiidae; genus Mesoplodon; species Mesoplodon mirus. The sequence continues at coordinate 58,966,756 of NC_138977.1, read as the reverse complement.
ACCTTGTCCTCCTCGTGTGGGCACCTGCCGTAAATGTGTTAGCTCCCACCAGGTGTGTTCAACCAGTGAATTTCTAGGCTCTGCTTCCAATCCAGTCTTTACTAGGCTTTCTGGTACATTTGAGTTATTTTCTCTTTCCAAAAACAGCATGCCTTGATATTGTTCTATTGAAGTGCAGAGCCTCCATGGGTAGTGTTTACGCGGTTATATTTAGATATATTTAGATACGGCATGTCTCTGTCCCCATCTTTCTCATGTCAGCTTCCCGCCAAGCACAGCCTGAGGCAGGGATTCAGGAGCACAAGATTACAGAGGGGGTACTTCTTCAGGAAAACCCCCGTGAGGGGGTGGAGCAGGATAGGAAGGGGAGGGAAGGGTCTCAGGGAAGGACTGGTCTGGCCTGACTGGGAGGCTCTGGAGAGTAAATCATCTCTCAGCAAAGTTATCCTGCCTGAGGCAGAGGCCAGGCTCCTGTCCTCCTGTCGGGAAGGCACTGGAAGGAGGAGGGGCTGTTGCCTCCCCAGCTCTGTCATCAGCAGCCCTGGCTGGCCCTCGGAAGTCTCTGGAGTTGTAGGCGCTGGTCACCGAACAGGAGCTGGGAAAGAGGTGGGCCTTTGGACAAAGGGGCCCTGGGTGGGCCCAACAGCACTTTCTATAGCATCTTGTCACCACACCGGGCACCCTTAATCATTTTCTTCCCATGTGCCTGAAAGAGTTTAACTGTCCATCCCTCTACAAAAAAACAACAAAAACAAACACAATTCCAGCCTCTAGTCTGGAACCAGCACGGAGTGGAAACATGTAAACTCTGTGCAGAAAGAGAATGAATGCAAAAAGAAAACGTGGACGCACCAGCTGTGCCCTCTGAGCGCCCACAAGAAACCCCTGGTTTCTGGCTGAGTTGCCTGAAAGCCCCTCCTCTGCTGAGGGTCTGGGAGGGGAGTGCCAGTGGGAAGAGCTAGGCCTGGGGTCTGGTGTTCAATCAGCAACTGCATGATTCAGGCAGGTCACATCCCCTATCTGGGGCTCACAAAACTCAGAGGGGAGGTGTGGCTGATCTGTCCTGCACTGTAGGAGTCAGGACAAGGCAGGCCCAGACTGGGTCTGGCCCAAGGCCCCCAGAGGTGGCAGGCAGGTACCCCTGTAGCCCAGCAACACCCACACTGCTCACAGCCCCAGGAGTCAGAGAAGGGAGCTAAAGCACTTGGGGCTGCTGAGGACCATGGTCTCCTGGCTGGGCCCTAGCCTCCAAGCCACTCCTGATACGCCCTCTGTACCGGACAGTGACCACTCCCTGGTCCTGCAAGGTCTGGGGAATGGGGGTTCTGGGAACACCCCCAGATAACCCCCAGCACTCAACGCACCCACAGCTGCAACCTCACTCCCCGTGGGTGATGCTGAGCCCAGCCCCGGGGCATACAGAGATGTCCAGAAGGTGTGGAGGGGCGAGCCTGGGGTTTCAGTAGGTGGGTCCACCCACATTTCTGTGCACATCAGTGTGCAAGGCACTGTGCTAGCTGCAGAGTGACAGGGAGGAATGGTACCTCGTGCGGTCTTCATGGAGTCCTCAGTTTAATTAGGGAATAATATACCCATTATTCTCAATATCTATACAGCTCCATATGGTTCACCAAGGCCCTTCACACATACACACACTATCTTTGAAATCCTTTCCACATCATTCAAATGGAGGACTCTTATCCCCATTTTATAGATGAGGAAAAATGAGGCACGTAGCTTCAAGGTCATCCAGTTAATAAGTAGCACAGACTAGACTCAGAATCAGACCTCCAGACATTAAATGCTCATGCTTTCCACTGAGCCACACTGAAATAGGAATTAATGAGGCTGGTGTCTTGGAGGCAGTGAAACAGTATCATAAATAACCTCAGGGGCCCTAAGCTTTCTTTTTTAATAATTGTGTTAGCAAAGTCAGAGGCATATGGAGCATGCTGTTTTGAAACTTGCTTTTTTTATTCCTTAACAGTATCTTGTGAACATTTCCCCATGTCGTTAAATATTCTTTTACTGGGCCATCATTTTTAATGGCTGTATGGTATTCCATCACATGAATGCACCATAATTTATTTAACCAATCTCTCTGTTGGACCTTTAAGCTATTTCTAGTTTTTTGCCTTCATAAACAAGGCTGTGATGAGCATCCTTGTACATAAATCTTTGCACCCATTTCAAATTGCATCCTTAGGCCAGAAAGGATACATTCTTTTTAAAAAGGTTTTGATGTCTATTACCACATTTCCTGAGGTTGTTCATTTTCCCTCATCCTCAAAGATGGTTTTAAAAAAAAAGAAACTAACAAAATGAAATTTTAAAAACCACAAAACCTGCATAGTTGTCCCAAATCAGCAGGTAATCAGTTGTATGACTTTGGCAGGTCACCTCCCCTCCCTGGTCCTCTGCAAATCCATGTATGAAATGAGGGGTTAGACAAGCTGGTCCCTACCTTTCCTTCTGATTCCCTCCTTCACATAGGACACAGGGAGAGCCCCAGACTGCTCAGCTCACAGGAGAGAGCAGGTCCTGAGGGCTTCCTACAGGAGGCAAGGTCTGAACCAGCCCTGAGAGATGCATAGATATTAGGAAGAGGGCATGGAAGGAAGAGTGAGTCCAGGTGGGGTCCCGGCATCCTCTGCTCTGCTGAGCTTGGAGATGGACTCGTGGAATCTTGTGTCCATTTCAGGGGCCAGCCAGAATGCCTGCTGCACAGTCTTCCCGGACAGCAGGTCCCAGTTATCCAGCACAAAGGACAGGAGAGATTTTAGGGACATCCGGACCTCACGGACTGATGCGTGAATGACACAGGACCTCCACCAGCTTCCTCTGCTGCCCTTCAAGGGAGTAAAACTCCTGTCTTTGGAAGCAGGTAAGCAGAGATTAGTACCTGTGAGCAGGGATCCTGCCCCCAGGGAGGGAGTGAAACCAGGTGGCACCAAGCACTGTGACTTTCTGGTTCTAATAAGTGAGACTTTGGCCAACTGATATCACCTCATTATGCCCCAATTTCCAAGCTGAAGAGCAGGAGTAACACACACCACATTCATTCACTGAAGCATTCACCACTTGGCCAGATGAGTCCCTGCTTGGTGCTGGGCACTGCGCTAGATGCCAGGCATTCAACAGTGAGTGGACAGTAAGCTCTCCCAGAGCTGACACTCTAGCGGGAGACAGGGACTAGAGAAACGATCACTAAATGAATAAACAGATACGTACAAATTCAGACAGGGGTTCTAAAGAAGTACAAGAGCTATAAGAATATGAAATGGGGAGTATGAAATGAGTCAGCCTCTGGAGGGGACTGGGAAAAGTTTTCCAGAAGAAGTGACATACATGATGAGATATAAAGAATAAGGGGTGAGTGGATGAAATCTGGGGAGAAGGGAAAGGCACTCCAGGCAGAGGGAATAGCATGTAAAGGCCCTGTGGCAGGAGGGAGCGTGGAATCACTGAGGCCTTCCCAAGCCAGTGGCTGGCACACAGGACACAAAGGGAGAGAGGAACCGGTTTGTTGAGAGGCTGCCAGGGGCATACAGGCAGATAGCCACGGAAGGGCTGTGAGCAGGGACAGGTACCCTAGCCAGCCAAGCTCACGGTGGAGAAAGAACAGGAGGAGGGGAGACCAGGGGAGTAGAAGCTGGGAACATATTCCGTGATTCTCACTTGCTCAGATGCGCAGCCAGGGGGTTGAGTCTGCGCAGGTGCCACTGTAGGGGCACAGCTCCTCCTCCTTCCTGGAGCCCCAAGGATCTGGAAACAGCTGCTTCACCACGTGGGCTGGGGACCAGGGGTCTGAAGGGAAAAGGGTCAGCCTTCGCTTTACTCATCGCTCAGCTTGTGGCAGGGAGTCGGGGACAGGCCAGGGTCTCAACGTGAACCGGCTGTCACACTGCTGTCACCTGGGCACCCTTCACGTAGGACAAGACTTTACCACTGGCCTCGGCCAGACAACACACACACACACACACACACACACACGCACACACACACTTGCTTGCTTCTCTCGCTTGCACATGCAGAGGGAGCTTTTGGAAAATTGTCACTGAAGGCCGTGGGTGACTTTTCAGCCCAGCTCAAGTGAAGAAACAATCCTCCACCCCGATGTGCTGAGTTCTGACCTGAGGGAGAGACACACGGGTGCAGCTCAGGAGCCTGGACAGCATCCAGCTCCCGGGCTTGAACTTCCAACAACGTCCTTAACCCTCACCACGACACCAGCAGGATTAGGTGCCCCAGTGTGGCAGATGGGGAAACTGAGGCCTGGGGTGGTGGGGACACAACTTGCTCAAGGCCACACAGCTAGCAAGTAGAGAAGGTTGCTTCAACCCATGCCTGTCAGTCGCCCAGTCCAGGGCTCATCCGATTAAGCCCAGCTGCTGATGGGGACACACAAGAAAGGACTACAGGACTCGAATCAAATGAGAGACGGTGAGAGCTGAGAGCTGGTTTGGGGGTGAAAACCCTGGGCTGGGAATGGATAGAGCTGGGCTCCCTCTCTGACTTACTCACTGACCTTGGCTAATCAGTCACACAGCAGCTCACTGCCTCAGTTTACCCATTGGTACATTAGGCTGTAAAACCTTGCATCCACAAGGAGGGGTGAGGATCATGGAGGGAGTATGTTTCGAATGAAAACAAAAACCTGGTACAAGCAGTGGATGGTGTTGTCAGCGTCATTATTAATGTCATTAATAATAATGCCTGTAATAAATCGTGAGGCTGCCAGATCACGTGCTAAGTAAAAGGGTGACTACTAATTTCCCCTTACACTTGTCTGGCGCTCTGGGCTCCTCCAGGCTTCTCCCATCCATCATCCTTTTAATTATCCCACAGCCCGCCCTCCACCCTCCGAGGGAGGCCCGGGGTAGGGGCTGCAGGAGGCCAGGCCTCAGGGATCAGTCAGTGCCACCCCCTCTAATAGATGCAAACCTGAGGCCAGGGAGGGAGGGACTCACCCAGGATCACCCAGAAAGGGGGAGGAGGAGCTGGGACTGGGGCCCAGCTTCCCGATTCTGAATGCAAGCTGCCCATCCCCACTCCCACCCCACCCCACCCCACCCCAGTTCAACCAGAAGAATCAGTACCTTCAGCCTGGGCTCTGGTGGAGACAGAGACTGTGCTGTCCAGCTCTGCAGGCCTCCCTCCGATCACTCTTGTTTCCCCCCACCCTCCCCACTCCTTCCATTCCCGGGTTCAGACTTTGTTAGTACCCCTCCCTGCATCCGGCATCCCCCCACAGACATAACCCCCGACACAGGCTTCCCCAGCAGACTCCCCTGTCAGCAGTCTCCCAGAACCCAAACTCCTAGGCCTTTGTCATCAGCGGTCAGACCCTAACTAGCACTCTCTGCCCCACCCAGACCCAGTTCTCCAGCCAGAAGGGGACACTCACTTTTCTCCAAGTTCGCTCGGTTTACCTGCCTCCACACCTTTCCCTTGCAGTCCCCTGCCTGGAAGCCAGCCCCTCATTTCTGTGGTCTGAAATCTTTCCCAAGTCCTCCCAATGCCTCTTCCTCCAGACTTGCCCATTTCCCCACACAGATCCCCACATAGACAGGTGGTCCCTGCACGGTGAACCCCCAGGGCTCTTGTTCTTTCCTCTCTGCTGGCACCTCCATTTCAGACCTGGTTTTTGCTGAATGTGTCTAGTCCCCACTCTGCCCTCCTTACACACCACCTGCCTCTTCCAGGCTGGGAGCTTTTTGAGAGAGGAGTTTTATCCAGTCCAGGAAGTCTCATTCAGGAACTCATACACCAAAGGGACTCAACAACTATCTGTTGCATCAAAACTGCATTCAACAATCCCCACACCTAGCAATGTTACTCCCAGGCACACACAACCAGCAGAAATGTGTGCATATGGTCTCCAAAATCTATGTCCTTGTATATTCCAAGCAACAGTATGCAATAGCTTAAAACTAGAAACAAGTCACATGTCCATGAATGACGAGTGGATACACTGTGAAATAGTATACAGCAGGAAAAATGAATGAAATACTGCCATACACAGCAGGCACACATGAGTCTCAGAATGCTGGGAAAGAGGCAAGACATAGATGAGAACACATTCTATGATTCCAGTTATATAAAGTTCTAAATCAGACTAAACTAAGATGACAGAAGCTGGAATAGTGGCACACTTTGTGGGGAAGGAAATGTCAGGGAGGAAGCAGAAGGGGAAATTTGGGGGTGGTGGAACCATACACTTTCTTCAACTGGGTGCTGGTTTTTAAAAATTGAATTGAGTGATGTCAAGCAAACTACCTGACCTCTGAGACCTTTGTTTTTCCAAATGTTAAAGGGACCTGATGCCCACCCCAGCTTCCTCCAGCTACCCCAAGGCTGTATGAGAATGCCCTGGGGCTAGGGATGGGGAGTGCCCCAAAACCTGAGAAGGGTCCAGGGAAACCTCCACCTTTCTCTGGACCTGAGATCCTCAGAGGGCTCCCAACACAAACCAGTCGACCTTGGTATTGTTTGTTCCGGGCAGGCAGCTGGTGCAGCTCCATCTGGCCTCAGACGGGCAGATGTTTGCCTGGAAAATGACCTGGTGGCAGAGATACTGCACAGCTGCTCCCGCTCTCTGGTTCAGTGGAACACTGATGTTTCACAACCTGCAGTTGAAGGGAGGGGATGGAAATGCCGTGATTTGTAGTGTCTGCCAACTTCCGTGGTGTAAATACTCCCACCATGGCTGATTTCAAGCTGCCAACATGACATCACAGAACAGGTGTGAGGAAGACATAGGCACAGTTGGTTCTGTGCTGGGCACTGTGCGAGACATCGTATATGTGTGATTCCATCTAATACTCGCCACAGTCCTATGACGTAGTTACCACTAGCCCCACGTTACAGGTGCAGAAACTGCGGTGCAGAGAGGTTGAGTACTTGCTTGAGGTCCACAGCTAAGAAGTGCAGCTGTACTTTCTAAGAAGTACAGGGATTCTGACCCCCAGAGCCTAGGCTCTCCCCCGCCACCAGGCTGGCTCACCAAGTTGCCTCCTTGCCAAGGCTGCTCTGCCAGGGGTCCAGGGGCCTGGTTCCTCTAGGGCCATTCTCCCCACAGCTTATTCTCAGCCTCCCAGCTCCAGGACTTCGCTCTCCCAGAAGGTGGGCTTGGCGAGAAGGAGGAGCCATCAGTGAGATTCTCTGACTGTGACCCCTCTGAACCAGCCCTGCCCCCAGCAGCCTAGCCTCTAGCGCCAGTGCCCCTGAGGAGCCCTCGCCCATCCATAATCCCCTTGTGACCAACCTGGTTAACTCCTCTGCACTCACACCTCAGGTGGACCACAGGTCACAGGCCTGTTCTGCCCCCTTCCCTTCTCACCCTAGACCCCCAGGGAGGGCACTTGTGAGAGCCTGAGAACTATCAGGGCTCACAGCTGAGAGCTGAATGCGTCCCCTGGGGAAGTTCCCAGACTCTCAAGAATCCCTAGAGAGCCACTGCCCCCAGAAACTGAATCTTGGTTCCAGCTGCAAGTGACAAAGAAAATAATCACTCACCGGGGTAGTGAACTCACTCAGTCTACCTGCCTACTCCTGGATCTGGGGCCAGTCGCCTGAGAAAACTATTCTCTTTTTTTTTAGCATTTTTTTAACATCTTTATTGGAGTATAATTGCTTTACAATGGTGTGTTAGTTTCTGCTTTATAACAAAGTGAATCAGTTATACATATATCCCCATATCTCTTCCCTCTTGCGTCTCCCTCCCTCCCACCCTCCCTATCCCACCCCTCTAGGTGGTCACAAAGCACCGAGCTGATCTCCCTGTGCTGTGCGGCTTCTTCCCACTAGCTGTTTTACATTTGTTGGTGTATATATGTCCATGCCACTCTCTCACTTGAGAAAACTATTCTTGGGTTGGGGTAGGAAACATGAAGCCAAGGGCTGATCACGAGCTCCCCCTCCCACCCCGTCTCCATGGCCTCATCCCCTTGAACCTCAGCCCCTTCCCCCTCAGCCGGGGCCAGGGAGGCAGGACGTGATGAGGGTACTTAAGGGCCAAAGCCAGGCTGAGGACCAGGAGTTCTGTGCTTCCAATCCAGGGCACCAAACGATCAGCCTGGAGGCGCACAGCTGATTGTAAAATAAAAGCGATGTCCCTCATTTGGTAGCGTTTTAACCTTGTCGGTGTGAAAACAATAACAAGAGCAGTAGTCACACTTCCCAAGTCCTACTGTGAGCCAGGCCCTTCACACCCTTCTAATCATCCCTGATAATCCTCACAGACTACAGGATGGGTATTCAGTGCCATTTGGCCAAAGAGGAGCCTGAGGCAAAGAGGGTGAGGTCCCCAGCATCGGGGAAAGTGCACCGCCTGTGTTCCTTTCTGGTCTCGGCTGTGCCCACAGGCAACCTCGGCCTTTGTTCAGCTACCCACAAGAACCATGAGAGGGGCAGAGCTGGCATCGGGGAGACTGAGGCACCGGCCCAAGCTCTCCTGGCAGGTCAGAAGCAGAGCCAAAATGACTACCTCGGCTTCCTGGCCCCCGAGAGTGACCTCTCTGCCCACACGTAGGAGTGGATGGAGTTTTGTTGTTCCCGGAGAGGCTTGATCTTCATTACAGAAGCCAACGGTTTAAAAGGGAGCCAGCACAATCTCAGGGCTGGCTTCACAGACAAGTGCTTTGGGAGTCACTCAGTGCGACCACCTCTCACAGGGACATGGGGCTGTCAAGCGCGGAGCCCTTTCTCATGTATTGTAAAGTTTGATCCAACAACAAGCCAGGCAGGGATTTTTTTACCCATTTTACAGATAAGGAGCCTGAGGCTCTAAATGGTGGTATGTGGTCCTCTGAACAACAAACATCCCATGTGCAGCCCTAAGAAGAGGCGTGTTTGCAGGCAGCCTGATGACAACTGTCACAGGACCACTTGCATCCGAATGCCCTTGGTCCAAAAGGCACTAATGAGCAGGGGGGCAGGGCAGGGACTTGGGCATGGCCAGGCTCTCCGGGTCAGGGCTGACGCCAGGATGTGAATGAGCTGAGGTGTGCAGGGAACCCCAGGAAGCTGTGGCTGGGAGGCCACCGCCAGGCCTCCCTCCCAGCACACTAATTGGAGATGAGCTGGGTCAGAGGGGCCACGGGGCCCCACCAGAGCTGGTGTGTGGAGCCAGGCAGGGGGTGAGCAGCCTTTGTCTCACCTTTAGGCCTGTTGTCTCTGACCTCAGAGCAGAGACTTGCATGAGGTTGCCCCTGGGGGCCTGGAATCTGAGCTAATGAGGCAACTTCTGGGCCAGGCCAGTCCACTGTTAATAGTATGCCGGGGTGACAGGTGCAAACCAGGACTGTCCCAACGAAACAAGAGGCACAGTCACCCACCTGTACAATAGGCTTTGTCCCCATTTAAAAGACAAACCAAGGGTCAGAGAGATTGCCACTTGCCCAGAGACCGAGGGGGCCAGAGGCGGGACACAGACCCAAGTCAGATCCGACTCCAGTTTTGCTCCTGCCCGTGGTAGACCCTCAGCCCTCGCTTGCATAGTAATATCTCTCATTGATCACCACTCACCCCAGGCCCGACACTGTGTGATCACTTTACAGTCATTAACTCATTAAATTCTCATAATCAGCTTAAGAAATGGGACAACTAGCATCCCCCTTAAGGATGAGGAAATGGGGCACAGGAGGGCTAAGTAATTTGCCTACAGTCACACAGCTCAGAATGTTAGAGCAGGGAGGACAAACCCAGACAGTCCAGGAAGTGCATGAAGGAGGCTGATGTGGGAGATCCAGAGCCAGGCCACCTGGGAAACATGCCACTGTGAGGTGCGGTGGAGGTAGGGGAAGAGTGGGTGACTCAAGGAAAAGTGTTAATCTTGGAGGACTTCCTAAAAGAGGCAGCCACCTTCTAAAGGAGGAGCCGGTGTGGAAGACCACAGCACAACCTCCAAGCTCAGCCGCCTCTCTCCTCCCAGGAGACCCTCCAGGCCCCCAGCAGCTTGCAGAAAAATGCATATTCCAGGTTTGGCATCCAAACCTGGAGGGTCGAGATCTTGTGTTTCCACAGCAACCGTATCCTTAACAGCATCCAATAAGGACATTATTTGGCTGCAGTGAGCACACATGATCTTTTGATTACTGCTGAAGGTATCAAGAGGCAGCCCTCCCCAAGGGGCCCCACCCCTCCTTGGGAAAATGGATGCTGCCCCCCAAAAAGTGGGCGGGATGATAAAGGAGGAAGAGTCCTCACACATGAGAGGGAGAAGTGGGGGGAAAAAATCAATGTTTGCATTAATGGAGTTGCCTGTTCAGCGTTTCTCCTCTTTTATAGATTGAGATAACACTCTCGTCAGGGATATCTTCATTTCCCAGGGCAAAGAAATTAATTACACACTAATGGCGTGATTCAAAAATTAATTTGTACTACCATCTCAAATATGTCATTATTAATCAATTGACAGTGTGGTACTGCCTGGGAGAGGTGTCCATTACAGTCTGGGATGCTCAGGCTGACCTGGGGCTAGACTCACAGGCTGGGGTTGGAGGTCACAGGCCCGAAAGGAGGGCCAGGGTATGGTGTGGAAAGAGCACTTGACCAGGACTGGGGTGGCTCTGTGCAAGTCCTCGGAGTCTCAAGTCTCCTGTCTGCACACCAGGAGGTTTGGACTTGAGCGGTATTTCTCAAACCTCTCATAACTTCAGAGTTTCTTCAATATAACAGTAAGCAGAATCCAGCATCCGAGACACATGAACGGGGCCCGGAGCCCCTTGGCTCTGCCCCTGACTCTCCCTGGTTATAGTTCCCAAGCTCTGCAGAGCACAGTTTGACGGGTTTCCCCATCATTTTACAGAGGGGGAAACTGAGTCCCAGAGAGGGGAAGAATTGACCAAGACTGCCCAGCAAAGGAAGACGGGGATTCCCTAGGGATTTCATACCACCTGGGGATGGCACCTCCCTAACCTTTCTGGTGGCGCAGTGCCACTGGGAATTTTCTTTTAATTAATTAATTAATTAATTTTTGGCTGCGTTGGGTCTTCGTTGCTGCATGCGGGCTTTCTCTAGTTGTGGCGAGAGGGGTCTACTCTTTGTTGTGGTGCGCGGGCTTCTCATTGCAGTGGCTTCTCTTGTTGCGGAGCACAGGCTCACGTTGTGGCTCACGGGCTCTAGAGTGCAGGCTCAGTAGTTGTGGCACATGGGCCACGGAATGTGGGATCTTCCTGGACCAGGGCTCGAACCCGTGTCCCCTGCATTGGTAGGCAGATTCTTAACCACTGCACCACCAGGGAAGCACCAGGATGGCACCTTGCTAAATCAGCAGTGGGTCCCACTAGAATCTGGAGGCTGGACAGGATGACTTTCAGGTGCTGTAAGGACAGAGGATGCTATGAGTCAGAAGTGGAAGCAGCAAGTGAACTGGCTAGGAAATAGCAGAGTTGAAGATGGTTTTCCAGATGATTTGTGGTCCTCGGGAGAAGCAGTGAAAAGAGCTGCATGGTGGAGGAGCTACTTCCCCCATCCTGGCCTCTCCCCTGCTGGCAGGGAAGGAGCCTTGCACTCTTTTAACAAACCAACATTTATTGAGCACCTACTGTGTGCCAGTCATCTCCCACCTGTCATTCCACTTAGCCTTCAGCACCACCCCATTAACAGGTGAGGAAACTGAGGCCCAGAGAGGGAAAGGACTTCTCAGAGTCAGCAAGCCTGGCACAGGGCCCAGGGTGCCTGGAAGCAAGGGGGCTGCAGAGCAGGTATGAAGAGGGATGGGGAGAAGAAAGAGAATGTTCCGCTTGGTTTCCCTGGTGACGCTGACTGCCCACAGCCACTCTCACCCAAAGCAAATAATAATTATAATCCACAACAACGCTAGACACTCACAGCAGCTCTCCATGCCCAGGGCAGGGGGTGGGGATGAGGAAGTCTGCTTAGGCTTTGAAGCCAGCAGGGCTGTGCCCTAGCCCCAGCTCTGCCCACGGTGGAACTTTGGACAAGTGAGCCCCTATCCCCTCATCAGTAAAGTGAGTTAAGCCCCTCAGGTTTGGTGTTGGGTTGGTTCAGGTAGAGCTGGGTGGGTTTGAGCGTAAAAGATGGATTTAAGCCACAATGAATGCCAATGGAGGGTGGTGAACTTGTTGAGTTGGGTTGAGTTTGGACTGAATTGGACAGGAGAGCTGCCCCTGAGTGAGAAGTCTTGGGAGCTCAGTTTATGTTTATGGAGCCATAGCAGCCCTGGGAACCACATGTGTCTGGTTCCCTTTTCCTTACTCAGTGCCTATTACAACAGAACTAGGCTCAACCCCAGGGAAAGTCAGACGTGATTAAATGTGTGTTGCTTCAACTGCCTTGGGAAACCTGTTGGTAATCCTCCCAGTGAAGCCCCCTCAGACTGCACAGGGCTTGGCCCCTCTGTCTATCCAGTCATGTCCCCTCTGCTTCCTGAGGGGTCCCCCTTAAACGATCACACCTGGCAGCTGAGGGACCGATGGGAAAGGGTTTGCCAAGGATGGAGGGTACTAGGTATCATGGGGACTAGTGGCAGGACTTTGGGGCCAGGTCAGAACAATGGTGAGATAGATGAGTGAAGACCACTATGGGCTGGGGTATTCTCTCTGCTGCACGTTTCAACACATACCTGTCCTGGGGGCCCAGTATTTAGAAACTTGTGGAAGTCTATCTAATCCAATCATTAGTTCCTTCTACATGTAGTCCTCCTCATGACGATGCTGCCTTTCCAGAGGAGCCTTCTGGATGTGATGCTCTAATGCCAAGATATGAGCTCTTTGGGGGGTCTCTGTCTCCTTGGTAGTCTAGGAAGGGGTGAGACATTTTGAAAATTCAAGGACTTTTCGTCCTCATCGAGTCACAAAGTGAAGGGAACTGCTCACGCCCTCTAAGTCAAAGCCAGCCTCAAGTTTGGGGATGTGCCCCCAACACCATGCCATGGTTATGAGAAGTTACCTCAGGGAAGGGTTATCTCTAGAACCCATTTTCCTCTATGTACAATGTGGCCTCTCCACGTGGTTAGCTTGGGCTTCCTTACAACATGGCAGTCTTGGCATACTCAAATTTCTTACATGGCAGCTCATGGCTCCAAGAAATCAAGGTAGGAGCTGTCCATGCTTTTTTTTTTTTTTCAGTTGGAGTAAAATTGCTTTACAATGTTGTGTTAGTTTCTGCTGTACAATGAAGTGAATCAGCTATATACATACTTATATCCCCTCCCTCAGGGACCTCCCTCCCTCCCCCCACATCCTACCCATATAGGTCATCACAGAGCACCAAGCTGTGCTATACAGCAGGTTCCCACTAGCTATCTATTTTACACGTGATAGTGTATTTATGTCAAACCTAATCTCCCAATTCGTCCCACCCTCCTCTTCCCCCGCTGTGTCCACATGTCTGTTCTCTACATCTATGTCTTTATTCCTGCCCTGCAAATAGGTTCATCTGTACCATTTTTCTAGATTCCACATATATGTGTTAATATACGGTATTTGTTTTTCTCTTTCTGGCCTACTTCACTCTATATGACAGACTCTAGATCCATCCACATCTCTACAAATGACCCAGTTTTGTTTGTTCCTTTTTATGACTGAGTAATATTCCATTGTATATATGTACCACATCTTCTTTATCCATTCATCTATCGTTGGATATTTAGGTTGTTTCCACATCCTGGCTATTGGAAATAATGCTGCAATGAACATTGGGATACATGTGTCCTTTTGAATTATGGTTTTCTCAGGGTATATGCACAATAGTGGGAGTGCTGGGTCATATGGTAGTTCTATTTTTTGTTTTTTAAGGAACCTCCACATTGTTTTCCATAGTGGCTATATCAATTTACATTCCCACCAACAGTGCAAAAGGGTTCCCTTTTCTCCACACCCTCTCCAGCATTTATTGTTTGTAGATTTTTAAATATTTATTTATTTGGACTGTGTTGGGTCTTTGTTGCTGCACTCAGACTTTCTCTAGTTGCAGCAAGCAAGGGCTACTCTTCATTGCGGTGCATGGGCTTCTCATTGCGGTGGCTTCCCTTGTTGTGGAGCATGGGCTCTAGGCACGCAGGCTTCAGTAGTTGTGGCACACTGGCTCGGTAGTTGCGGTGCACAGGCTTAGTTGCTCTGTGGCATGTGGGATCTTCCCTTACCAGGGCTCAAACCCATGTCTCCTGCATTGGCAGGCAGATTCTTAACCACTGCGCCACCAGGGAAGCCCTTCTCCTGGGCATTCTTGAGCCCTTCTTCCCACTACTATGGATCCAGATAGGTCCTGGCTATGCATACTTTCATTTAGTCCATCCTCACCTCTAAGCCAGGCAGGTTAAGCAAGGTGGCACATTTCACTTGTGTTGTGTGACCTTGGGTAAGTCAGTAACGCCCTCTGGGCCTCAGCTGAATAAGGCAGTCAGAAAGTTCTTGAAGGCCCTGGAGCTCAGTCTATGACCTTGTACACCCTGTTTTGGGAATGCTCTTGCCTTATTCTAATCTCACCCAACAGCAGAGCAAAGCAAGCCAGACCTGCAGGGGAAGAGGGGAGACCAGGCTGTGACCTGGTGGGCTGCGGGAGGTGAGAGTGGCAGCCTGCTCCCCACCTTCCAGCACAAACGCGCCACTAATGAGGCCTGTCTTTGGAGTAATTAGCCACAATCACAGCGCAGTGCATTAGGCAGACAAGGCCTTGGTGCAGTTGTGACTCCCAGGTCACAGGAGCCCAGGGCTTTGAACACTGCATTACAGCAGGGGATGCGTCCTAATGTCACTTAATTACCCCAGACAGCCTCAGAAGTAATCGAGCCTGGATGGGCTGGCAGGAACGGGTGCAGACATCCAGGGGAAGCTGATGCGTTTATAATGATGCCACTTTGCAAGACAAATCTGGTCTTAGCAGGCTGAAGATGAGGAGGATGGGGTGAGGGTGAGAGGGAAGAGGCTGCAGTGGCATCGAAACAAGGGCCCCTTCATTCCCCAAACCCTAGGAGATGTTGACTCTAGATTGGCTGGATGTCTCCATTCATCTGCCTGAGGCAGCAGGAATCTGGGGGGATGGGAGGCGTCTTTACTTCCTGTCCTGCATCCAAGAGCTGTAGGGGTCACTGGCAGGAGGAGAGCTGAAGACAGAGCACTGGCAGCGGGTCAGTGGACGCTTCAGAGAGAGTGGAAGTGGTGCCCTCAAGGATGCTGTAGATGAGTTTGAAAGAAAGCCCCAGGGGCAGGAAGACCAGCTCTAAAATACAAATCTGGACCCTGAGCTTCAAGGGCACACTCTCAGGACAGTGCTCCTGTCAATGTGTGTCCTTCCAGAGGCCAGAGACCCAATGATGCGGGAACCTGGGGTCTCTGAAAGGTCCTTGAAAGCAGGGACCATGTCTGCCTTGCTCACCTTCATATTCCCAGCACCTAGCACAGTGCCTGGCCATAGTAAATGCTTAAGAAATATATGTCGTCATGAATAAGTGAACGAATGTCACTCACCCACTTGTCTCCTTGGGCTAGTCATTTCCCTGGCTGGACCTCAGTGTCCTCATCAAGGAAATAGAGCTCATGATTCCCAGATCAGCTCCTGGGGCTCCAGTGGCACCGGTCAGGTGAGCTAATGACCACCAGAGCACTTTGAACGAGAGGGAGCCCCTAACAGAGGTGAAGGAAGCCACCACAGCTGGGGACTGCTCTCTCTCCTGTCTCTTCAGCCAAACCCCACAGGCCCACCTCAGGCCAGACTGACCACCTGGACCAGTGGGAAGTGAAGTTCTCAGTCACTAAGACTGTGGTAAAACTGCTCTGAGCTCAGAGAGGCCAAGGACTCACTTGCCCTTTTCTCCTTCAATCTCTCTCTCCTTCTTGGGCCTGTCTTGTTCCCCACACATCAGGAAAGTGGGCCTCTGGCATCTCGAGTAGTCACGCTTCCAATAATTTCAGGAATCCTGCCATGGAAGAGAAAGTTCTCTGAGGAGGCTCTCCCTGAATAATAATGGAGGGGGTGATGCCGCGCTGGTGGGGCTTGTGCAGGGGTTAGTTCCACATGCCAAGTAGAAAGTGCTACTATAAAAGGCATTTGGGTTAATGCTTCCCATAGGTTATTAGACAGACAGGAGGGGCTTGGAAGACAACCTGCCCTCATGGGGTGTAGGCCGATGGCTGGGGCTGCAGCGTGAGGAGGAAGAGAATGGGCAGACAGATCATCAGGGCCTCCAGTTCTGGGCAAGAAGTGGGGACCATACCCTCCCACCCACCCTCAACAGGTGAGGACAGTGATACAGTGGCTCATCTTTTTCTCTTCTCCCTCTCCCGGACCACCTGGGACACCTGGCTTGCTGTGTGAACTTGGTCAATTCACTACTCTTCCCTGGGCCTGTACATCTCCACGTAGACAGCAAGCAGGCTGGACTATATTGTTGCTCTGTCCCTCCTAACTTTGACATTCATCTACCTGTCACACAAAGGGGGCTATGGGAAGCGCTGGCTCTCCCGGGGATCCCTGTCACTGCACCCCAGAGCCCACACATCTCCTCCCCGGGGACCCAGCAGTCACTGTGACCCACAATGACATTGAGGGACGTGCTGCTCTCTACCCTGCCCAGTGAGCCATGTGCCAACACCTGCCTTCTCCCCATGAGCCATCCGTCGCTGTCTCTGCACGTCAGTGGGAAGACAGCTTCATTAGCTTCTCCAGAGCCACCCATCCCCTGGTGCAGAGACAGTGAAGCCCTCCCACCCACATCAGGCTGGGAGGGCTCGGAGCCCTAAGAGCAGTTTCTAAAGGGCCATCCTGCTGTCCCTGCTCCCTGTATAATTCCCCCGCCTGAGGTCATGGGCATTTTCCACAAGGCAGGAGGCACCAGCCCCTCAGGATGTATCCCCAGCAGCTCTCTCACCACCGGTCACCATGCCTGGAGCCCCACCGTTAGAGGGGTCACAGAGGCACTTCCGCCTCCACAAGTCTATTACGATGCAAACACCTCCGGCACGAGGAGGAAGAGCGCAGGACCGGAGCCAAGCATTGAAGGTGCTCCTTTCTCTGCTAGGTGACCTGGGCAACTGGTTTCCATTTCCTGGGCATCAGTTTTCCCATCTTTAAATGAAGGAGTTGATCTAGAATCTAGATCATCTCCAAGCCTCTTCACATCCGATATTATGAGGTGACATGGGGGAACCCTGGGGTCCTGAAAAGATGCCAGTATTTCTGGGGGAAAGGCAGTACTCTAGCCCACTCCCTCTGTAGGAACTGAGGCCACAAAACATATGGCTCAGGTTTGTGAGACAAAATCATATCAGTTAATGAGCATGGCTCTCCCCTCTAAGCCACTTTTTGACGGGTGGTCCCCAAATAGCACTTCCAGTTACCAGTCATGGCCTCAGGGACTCTACCAAGCAGTGGGCAGAGTGTCACACACCAGTGCCTTGGTGTCTGGGCTGATAATAGACACAGGAAGGAGAGTGATTTCTTCCAAAGGGTCTTCTAGACCCACAGGAAATGATTCTGCCTTCCCTACTGAAATGGAGAAGGGATGCTTAATGCCCACTTCTGGGCCATCTTGAGTTCCTCATGGGTTTCATGGAGAAAAGAGAGTCACCTCTCTTTTCTTCCCACCTTCCCACCTGTTTGTTCACCTCAACAGATGGAAGCCCTTTGGTTTTCAGGGGGCAGGGGGAGAGGCAACTCATCTGTATTGCAACAGTGTACAAGCACACTCCTATCTCCATGAACAAAATCACGGTGGACCCTCCAAGGTTGAGTTCCAAAGAAAGAGCCTCTCTCCATGGAACAGTCTGGGCTGTTCCAGTGGGGTGGGTGGATAGGAAGCTCCCTGAAAGGTTCCTAAGATTAAAACTGACGCAGCCATGATAGCTGTGAGGATGTTATCCCTAACTGATAACAATGAGGATATTGGGTCAACTCCCAAAGGCTCTGAGCAAACAGGGAGATGAAGGCTTGTGTACATGATCTGGCATGTCTCAGCCACCCCAAGGGGCAAGGAGGCAGGGCCCTGTGTCTACATGAATGCAACCTTGCCCACTGAGGCCAACATGGAGTGGGAGCCCCAGAAGGATTCTCCCTCAGAGAAGGGGACACAAGCCTCAGCTAACTCTCCCTTCATTGATATTCTTGAAAGACCAATAGTGGTTTTATTAAAAGTGCTTCGTGGGTCCAAATACCACAAGTCGTCACCCATGACCCATTCACACAGTCCTGAGAAACTCCAGTGAGCTGCTGATCGCTGACTCAGAGCATAAGTCAGCATATGGCCCTGTAGAGCCATATGAGACATAGGCCCGCTCTCAAGTCTCTGACACAAAAAGCTGGAATCACACTAAGTGTAAGGCTATGGTTGCTTAATGAGGGGCCCAGACAGTCAGCTCTTTCAGAGATTAAGAAAGGAGAGGGGCTTCCCTGGTGGCGCAGTGGTTGAGAGTCCGCCTGCCGATGCAGGGGACACAGGTTCGTGCCCCGGTCTGGGAGGATCCCACATGCCACGGAGCGGCTGGGCCCGTGAGCCATGGCTGCTGAGTCTGCGCGTCCAGAGCCTGTGCTCCACAACGGGAGAGGCCACAACAGTGAGAAGCCCGCGTATCACAAAAAAAAAAAAAAAAAAGAAAGGAGAGAGCCAGAGGAGAGGGTCGAGCAGTGGGGATGGCCAAATCTCAGGGGAGAAAAAGAAGCTTGTGTCTGGGAATGGAAAGAAGCCTCTTCTGGCTGGAATGAGGATAGTGTGAGGAAGTGGAAAGGGATCAGAGAGGGCCTTCAGGGCCTGGTCAAGGAATTTACAACTTGATCCTATAAGCAGAGGGAATCTATCAAAGGCTTTTAGTAGCAGAAAGGGCTAGAGCTTGGAGGGCCCTGAGGGGACGCCTAATCCAGCTCTTCATGATACAGGTGGGAAGCCTGAGACCCAGAGAAGGGAAGGAGGTGCTTCAAATCATCCAAGGTGTTTAGAACCAGGGCCAGGCATGGTAAATTTAAGCCACTGTTCACTCTGTGCTGGAAGTAATTGTGTTCTATGCGGAGAAGGAGCACTCCCGCCACTCCAGCCCTGAGACCTCTGAGCCCTCTGGCGCTAGTGGGTGCTTTCAGCAGTATACAGGTCGTGTACAGCTCCCAGCCACCCAGCCTCCCCCTGGAGCCACAGGGTGCAGTGAGCTTTCAGCACCACTCTGATCATGGACAGTTCCCACCCTTGAGCTTCCCACTAGGTTGTTTGTAGGTGCTTTCAGCACCCCACAAGCTTCAGACAGCTCCTGGCCATTCAGTTTCCCTGCCAAGAAGCCCTAGAGAAGAGGCGAGGAAGCAGCGGGGAGAGAGGCTGGTGTGTTGACTTCTATTATCAGGGGGCCCAGATGTAAAGTGAATGCCTGTGATATTTATCCCTGTCATCGCTAATAATAAATGGCCTGATTTGTCAAGTGAGGACAGATTCAAATATGTCAATTAAGAAGAGAAAAAAGCCCAGCTGTATGGTATTTATCTGCTGTGCAGATGCTTGGTAGAGAAAAGGACTCCAGATCTGGGGCTTCCATGTCCCTGCCCCTACCCTGCTCTCACTTCCCTTCCACCTCACCTCCCCTGCCTCACCTTCTTCATCCCCCTCTCTTCTGCCTCTCTCTTTTCCCCCATGTTTCCCCCCCACATTTTACTGCACCTTTTTTTCTCCCTTTTCCTCTTTTCTTCTCTCCTCTCTCTTTTTTCCTTCTCCTCTCAATTCTCACCCCTCCCTCTCCCAGCCCACTGGATGATTCACCTTTCACTGTTACTCTTTTGCTTACCGATACCTTCTCTTTGCCTCCTCCACTACATTCCTGAATCTCCTCTCCCAGGTCCCCCTGAGCCTCTGGCTGCTATGGCCCTCATCCTTCCAAACTGGCCTCCTTCATAATCTCAGTTCACAAAGCATATTCTGGATTCAGAGTGTTAAGTGGATGTAAGCCATAGGAGAAAAAGGGGAAAAGCCACAGATCTGAAGGTTTTTACTTAACTACAAAGTGAGCCAACCTTATAGAGGTTTTTGCATTGAAAAAAAATAAAATAAAATATCAGGGAATCAGTTTGACTGGGTCCCTGAATATAGATTAAAACTGAAAACTAGCACCCACACCTAAGCCAAAACTTCTCAATACTGTATTCCCTGGCCCTGAACCAATCATGTCTGAGACCTGGGATTCCATGATACAGGACTTTCTCAGGAGGCTGAGGGGCTCTAAATAGCACTAAGAATCCTCCTTCTATATCTTGGATCTCTCCAATTAAGAAGTCACAGAGAAATACCCCCAGGGTGGAAGCCAGCCCTGCAAGGGCTATGGTATTCTAAGTGGGGTCCAGGAAGGATGGCAAATTTGTCCACTTTGGTACTTTTTATGGGACCAAGGGAGCTCAGAGAGAGTGATGATGCATCAGCCTGGTATTCTCCACCCACTGGCATTGTGGAAAACTGTTGGCCTCTTCTAGAGAATACATCCCACCCAGACATCCCAAGCTGGGGTATGAGCTCTTTCCTGTCTCTGCCCCCACAAGGGCCGTAACCTTCCTTCTCTGAGCAAAAGTGAAAATGGTTCCCTGAATGGTTCTCTGGAAATGGGTCCAGAGCTACTTGTGTAAGCAGAGAGCCCTCTTTCTAGGCCTCCATCCCCAGCCCTATATCCTCTCCAGCCCACTGTGATCTCCCATTGCAGAACACCAAGACTGACCTGGGGCTAGAGCTGGGTTCACTCTGGCTGGGATCAAAGGCTAGGTCCCAGCCAATCCCAGGGTGGGTCAATCTATGGTCAGGGAGAAAGGGGAGCCACATGGCTTCCAGCAGACCTCCTGTTGCCTACCTGGCCAGAGCCAGCTTCCCTGGGCCTCACTGATGGGGTGTGGACAGGAGGCCCTTTAGCCACATCCTGAGAGGTCCCTGCATCCATAGGGAAATGAGGAAACCTATCCTCAGTTGGTTATAACTCTTCCCAGATAACCACACCGCCTCTTGGTTTAATAACTGCCAATCCCATCTTCCTCCTTCCCATCCTCTGAGAGCCAGCTGAGAGGATCCCCCACTGATGTCCCTGAGCAAGAACTTCAAGCCTCTCTTCCAAGGACCAGGGTTTCCCAGGTACCCTTCTTCTTCCCTAGCTGCCTGCCCCAGAGGTCCGGCTGAACCATCCTTGGTGTGGCATTGACGACATCTGTGGCTTCTCCAGTGGCTGTGATTACTAAGACCCTTTGAAAAAGCCTAGGGTCAGGAGTCAAGTCACCTGGCTGTAGTCCCAGTTCTCTGCCACTGGTAAAGACTTTGGATGGTGATTTGTAGTTTTCAGAGCAGTTCCATATTCATGACCTTTTTTTCCCTCCTAATCTTATTTAATTCTTAAACAACTCTAGTTGGAGACAGAGGCAATTTGGTTTTAGTCCCGCATTCCAGGTGAGGAGTCTGACATTCATTCTGAAGCCTGTATTAGAATCCAGGCTCCTTGCCCAGCATTCCTTCCTCTGCTCCACATCTTCAAAGTCAGCTTCAGGGATAGTCTAAAGATAATAAAATGATGACAAGATAATGTCTGAAGCTGATCTTTGAGTTTTTGAGGAGACAGGTGTCATGGACAAAGAAGTGATTGTCACAGCCAGTATCTACATTAACAGATATATATGGTCACTTGCCAGTGGCTCAATTTGAGCTCACAAAGTCCAGAAGTGCTATGGGAATCTGCTTTTTAACTCCCAAGAACATGAGCCACTAAAAATTACTCTGGGCTGGTAAGATGGCAGTGTTTTCTGCAAGGCTTTTATCTTGCCCCTCCCTTATTTATGTGTCACTGGAATAATAATAACATAATAATGATAATAAACATTTATCTGGCAGGTAATGTATTCAAGGCACTGGGCTAAATACATCCCATTCATCATTTTGTTTATTGATAACAACAATCCCATGTATAGGTACTATTATCTCCCCTTTCTCAGAGAAGACTGAAGTTCAAGGGGGTTAAGTAATTTGCCCAAGGACACAACTTATAAATGGCAATCAGCTCTTGAACTCAGATCAATTTCTCCAAAGCTGGAGCTTAGGACCAAATTTTCCCCTCCCTCCTCTCCTGAGAGCAAGCCCCCAGGCTGATGTCTTGGTCAAGGTGAACATGGAGGCAATTCTTCCATCAGCAGCTGGCCCTGGGATCTGTTCAACCAGGCAGTTGATGACTGAGGTTTAGTGGAAACGAACCTCTGCCCTCCTTGCTAGGAAGTTCTTCCTGCTCAGTCACGGCAGCAGATGCTGTTGGTGCTCCAACCATATGCTCTCATCCTTACCATTTCAGAGCACATTGACCCAACTGCCAACTGCCAGCATCTTCATTTCTTTGCCTGAGGATGTCTCTGACAGCTGGGGTCCTCTTTGTTGACTGTGTAGGGAAGACCAGATGTGCCAGGGAATTGATGTCTCCTGGAAGCAGCCCTCAGCCAATGACTGATGGGAGTTGGTGGATAAACACCCCAGCTCCCTCCCTCCTTGAGTGGTCCAACACTGGAGCGTCACCTGTTCCAGTTCTCAGAGCTCCCCAGCTCCACTCACCTACATGGTAACTGGCTCAAAAGTGGTCCCACTGCCTTTCTTTTCCTACTAGTGTTCCTGCATTTAAATACTTGTTTCAGGCTCGGCTTCTGGAGGAACCCAAACTAAACCTCCTCATTCCCACTCTCAGCAGTGTCCTTGGTACCCAGAACAGGAAAGTGGTAGGGTGATCTGATCAGGGTGCAGGTGCCATTTTCCTACTCAAATCCCCCAGTGGCTCCCCAGTGCCTTCCAGATGAGGTCCAGAGTCCATAAGCTGGCACGCGATGCCCTGTGTGCTCTGAGCCCCGTCACCTAACTGTTGGATCCCCTTCTTCCTACTAGGCTTCAGCCTAGTAGTTTCACGCCTCCAGAATTCTACCCACACAGCTCCCTCCACATGTCTGGCCCATCTCACAGTCCTACCCCTCTACCTGGTGAACACCAATTCATTTTTCAAGACTTCACTCAAGGGTAACTTCCTCTAAGGAAGTCATCCCTGACCACGCCCCTCAGGAAAGTGATCCATCCTGTCAGGGAGCCTCCAACAGACCCGAGCCTGCCTCTATCCCAACCCTCGTGATCCATCGTGGAATTATCTGTCTATGGGGCCTTCTCCCCACTAAATGTTGAGCTCCTTGAGGGCAGCAACCAGTCCGAACTCATCTTTAGTTGTCAGGCCAGCCCCCAAATAAATGTATGTTGAATGAATGACAGTCTGTCTGTGAGATGAGAGGAGGAAGGACAGAGAGAAGGCAGCTCAGGTGGTTGGCTGCTGGACCTTACAGTGCAGGCTGTGTTTGGTTCCATGATGGTCTCAGACCTGTCCCTGCCAGGCTCCAGTAGCCTGACAGCTGGGTCTAGTGAATCACATAGAGTGCTCTGTCTTCCTTTCCCTCAACCCTACCTGCCCTGGCCAGTCAGCCAACATCTAAACTGTGGTCTCCTCTGTACCCATCCCACGCCAGGTGATCAATGGAGATGGTCTGATATTCTGGAAAGAGCACTGACCTAAATTGAAGACCACCTGGGAGCTTGAGCAAGTCACTTAGCCTCTGTTTTCCCCTCTTAAACTAAATTTTCCCAACTGTGATGGGGGATAATACAAGTATCTCCCTCCCAGGGCACTGTAAGCATTCAAGATGATAACCACAAAAGGGCCTGGCACATCTCTTAGAAGGTGGGTGGTGCTCTCCAGAAGTGATTATATGGGATACAGGAGATGTGGAATGCATCGGGCATTAGAAGGGACTTCTGCCAATTTTAGCCCAGTCACTCTGTTTCACAGACAAGCAAACTCAGGCCCAGAGAGCAGTCACCCCCGCCCCAAGGTCACAGAGCCTGTCAGGGACAGACCTGGGGCTCTGAGCTGCTGAGTTGTGTTCTTCCCATCGCACCAAATGGCTTCCTTACAGCCATTGCTGTTTACCTAAAATAGTTTAAAATCGGGAATTCCCTGATTTTAAACTATTTTAGGTGGTCCAGTGGTTAGAACTCAGTGCTTTCACTGCTGAGGGCCCAGGTTCGATCCCTGATCAGGGAACTAAGATCCCACAAACTGCATGGTGTGGCCAAAAAAAAAAATTTTTTTTTTAAACCTCTTTTTGGGACTTCCCTGGCAGTCCAGTGGTTAAAACTCCACGCTTCCAAGGCAGGGGGCATGGGTTTGCTCCCTAGTCAGGGAACTGAGATCACACATGCCGCACGGCATGGCCAAACAATTAAGGGAAACAATTTAAAAAATAAAAAAATCTCTTCTTTTCCCACGTGTTCCCATGGGTGGGAGAGGGAGGTCCTTGCACAGAGTTTACTGAAGTTTCCCCAACCACCTAACTACCCTAACCCTGACAAGCCTTCCCCACACCTGGCTGCCCACACCTGCAATGCATCTCACCTTCATCAGCAAAGATCTATCCACTCCCCAGCTGTTGAACTCCAGGGCTGCAAGGCTGAGGGGGCTGAGAGGGGCTGGAGGGCTGGGGGAGTCTCTCTGACACAGTTCCCTCCCCAGACCTCAGGGTCTCTCAGCAAGAAGTAAACGTCTGCTGACCTCCCATGATGCCCTAAGCTCGGTGCTAGGCTTTGGGGATCCAGAGCCAACCCAGTCACTATCTGCACCCCAAGATGCTCAGGGTCAGGATAAGGGGGGCAAGCAAGCAAAGAAAGACCTCTTTGTGTGAAAGCAAACACTCCTCAAGGCCAACACCAGGAATGAGGGAGCGTGGGCAGCAATGGGCCGGGGCTGAGCTCTCGCAGGCGTGCCTCCCTTTAGGACTGCAGTCCACTTACCATCTCAGTATAGTCTTATCTCCACCAACACATCTGAACACCACAGGGCCCAGCAGGGAACCCCAGATCTTCCAGGGAATGTCTGCAATGGGATGGACTTGCAGAGGGAAGCCCACTTATGGAGAAGGAAGTAGGAGACCATGCTCTCCCCTCCCCCAACCTTCTCCCTCCCTCCCATCCTCCACTGCCCCGGCTCCTGCCCCCTCCCCCTCTTTAATTGTTCTATTAATAACTTGTGATACCATTAGCTTTTGCTGTCACCAGCACTGACAACTCAGAAGCTCCCAAGAGCTCTCTGCAAAGACACAATAAAGGAGAACTCTTAATTAACACCTTCCTTAACTAAATAGATTAATTTTATGCGGTCGTGATGTCAGTGATATGACTTGCTGATGACTGAGGCGACTTGGACAGACGCGGCAAGGGCTGCAGGGCAGGCACGACTTGTTAAACTCTGCAGGGCCTCAGTGAGCAGCAGGGCCATGGATGTGAGTGCCTGGGGATGGTATCCTGCGCAGGGAATGCAGGACCGGGCAGCAGTCAGGCGATCGTGTGGTAGCGCACCAGATGGGAAGTCAGAGACTTTTGCTGTTTTGCCTCTTTGCCTCTGCCTCCTGAGTGGCCTTGGGCAAGCTTCTTAGCTTCTCTGGGCCTCTATTTTCCTTATCTGTAAAATGAGCATCATCTATTGTCATGCCTGTTTCTCAGGACTGTGAAGATGATTAAAGGATGCTGGAAAGGAAGGAGTTTTATAAACTGTAAGGTGCTTTGCACATGTGGAAATCATGATGCCATCCCCTTCAGCTGCTGGAGAGTCAGTGCTAGCGGGGCAGTTCTCCTGCACTTCCCATCACAATGCATACACAGGAAGAAATGGTCCTGGGACCCTGGGCAGCCTTGAGGTTCCCTGAGAATACCTTTGGGACAGGGAAGACACCTCGAAGGCCAGTGCCCTCAGAAAGCCTCCTGTGTCCACCCACTCAGCTGACTGCTGCTTAGGGCAAATGAGGCCAGGGCAGCAGAGCTGCTCCTAGCAACTCCCATCAAAGAGAAAATATGCTGTGGCCCCAGGCTGACCCTGTCCCTACTTGAGGGAGCGTCTGATCCAGTCTTGGGCTGAAGTCCTAAAATCAGCCCCAGGCCCAGCCTCTACTCTGACTCTGTCTGAGAACTCAGCCCAGCTCTGCCAGGCCCTGACCAAGTTCTTCACTGAGGATCCAGTGTGAGCCCCCAGCCATTGCTAGAGCCAGCCCCTGACTCCAAGCCCTGGCCAAGCCCCCAGTCCAACCTGCTCTGGACCCCCCAGTCCCAGTGCCAGCCCATGTGCTGGCACTGTTCCAGGCCCGGGATTTCCTCCTCCCCAACCCCTCAGGATCTTGCTATGTTCTAACCTGTGTCAGCCTTGCCCTGGGGGAGGGGGAGAGGCCCCCCACTTCCCCTGTGGTTCCCACTGCAGGCACCTTCTACAAAAGGCAGAACCCTCTTGTCCACTCTATCCCCCCAACACTTGTATGTCATTAGCCATTCTCCCCAGTGAGCACCATTCCCAGGGATCTGAGCACAGAGATATCAAGCAGTTCACCTAGGGCCATACAGCACAGCCATGACCGAGCAAGCACTGAGGTCGTCACCCAGAGATCTCCCTCTGAGAGGGAGGAAGAGTTCACTGTCCTCGCCTTCCTGAGTTGGGGGATCAAGAATTCTAATTCATTCACTCAGCAAATATTTACTGAGTACCTACCACATGCCAGGCACACTGTGGGAGACAGGGGTCAAAACTGACATGTCCCTGTTTTCATGAGGCTCACAGGCTGAGCAAAGACCCTTGGGAACTGCACCAAACTTTTCACAGTTGCTGCTTCACTTACACGTACACACACACATGTACACACACACATGTACACACACACACACACACACAGAGCAGGCTGGCAAAGTAAGGACACACCTTGAACATGCTGACCTCAGGGAGCCCCTCCAGCCACTTACTGGGCACAGGGGCTGGGAGAGGATGTCTCTGTCCATCTGTGATGCTACCAGGAAGAGGCCCTTGTTGATGGCTGTGGGAACACAGAGTGCTGTATTAGTAATCAGGTCCACGCAAAGAGGGGATGAGCACTGATGTCATTTCCCCAAGTACGAGAGCTGACCCAGAGTGGCCCTGCCCAGAGCCCGCATCTCTAAGGCCATGAAAGAATAGCTGTGAGCCGAAGCTGGGCTGAGGCTGCAGAACTGCCTCCAGCCCCTCCCACCCGTGGGGCTCTGAGCCCCCGCAGGATGTCAGAGAGGCTGAGGCCAGAAGCCCAAGGCTGGGTGTGCCTGGCTTGTAACATCAATGTATTGAAGAACCTCACTGCCTTGGCTTCTTGGCATTGTGGAGTGCTTGAGCTCAGGTCCGCCTTTCAGCACGTCCACCTCAATCCAGCTCTCCTGACTTCCTAGAAGCCTCCTCAGACTTGAAGTAGTTCCTGGAATGTAGCAGACCCAAGCTTGAGTCCCAGTTGTGTGTAAGAGCCACGTGACCTTGGATGAGTCACCTAACCTTGGGCACAACAGTGTCCCAAACTAGGAGATGGGGCTAATAGTGCCCTCTCACAAGGCTGTGCTGACATTAGAGACTGTCACTGTGCTTGGCTCAGGACTGGGTCACAGTGGCTGCCCAGACATTCAGATGTACCTCCTAAGTTGGGATGTACCTCCTTGGGGAAAAATAACATGCCCTGCATAGACTGACCCTACCGGCTCCTGGTGGCCCCTTCGCCTGCAACCATCACCAGGGTCTGGGCCTGAGTTCAGCCTTCTCTGTTCCTTCTCCTGTGCCTCCACATTTTGGACTCCTGGACTGTTGGCCTAATTCATCCAAAGGAATGACTTCCTAATGGTGGAATTATGGATATCAGGGCATCTCCGTAACATGGGGATTTGGGTAAAAGGGACTTCTCTTTTTTTTTTTTTTATACAGCAGGTTCTTATTAGTTATCTATTTTATACATATTAGTGTATACATGTCAATCCCAATCTCCCAATTCATACCACCACCACCACCACCCCCACTTTCCCCCCTTGGTGTCCATATGTTTGTTCTCTACATCTATGTCTCTATTTCTTCCCCGCAAACCAGTTCATCTGTACCATTTTTCTAGATTCCACATATATGTGTTAATATATGATATTTGTTTTCCTCTTTCTGACTTACTTCACTCTGTATGACAGTCTCTAGGTCCATCCACGTCTCAACAAATGACCCAGTTTCTTTCAAAAGGGCCTTCTTAACAGCCTTCCAATCACACCCTATGGGCTACCATGCTTCCCTTCAGGGTAAAACTTTTCCTACACAGAACCCTGGACCTGCTTTGGAACCCGAAGCCTGCTCTTCAACAGGGGGCTTAACCAAAGCAGATGGGACAGCTGTGGTTTTAAGGATAACTCCTGAGCCCAGAGAAGGGAGGAGTGGAGGGATGGATTTTGGGGTCTTCCTGGAGACTGGGATCTGAAATCAATCTGGCAATTAACAGGCAAGGTGTGAAGTGGCTGCTGGATTCCAGGCTCCCCCATACCTCCCAGGCTCGTCTCCTTTCCTGGAGGAGGGCCTCTGCTGCCTCTGTGCTACTTCCGCCCCCTGCCTCGTGGGGTCCTGGCGACAGCTTCTGAGGAGTCCAGCTGGCTATACCTCTTTCAGGGCCTTGTCACCTCTGCAGGGCCACAGGAGGGAGCCCGGCCAACAGGGCTGGGCCAGGGAGCAGAAGGACCCTCCCCAGGCCCACAGCACAGCACGGGGGCAGCCTGGGCTCCTGGGCATCACCCTGGCCAGATAATGGGCAGCCTCTAGGGGCCCTTTCCAGACCCACCACCTCTATCTCCACATCTAGGTAGGGAGGAGGATGTAGCAGGGGCTTCCAGGGACCCTGAATTTCCCGAGGGCCAGTACAGTGGGAACAGAGAGCTGTCCTACATACTCTGCCCGCTCTGCTGACCAAGCCTGAGGGACTCTGGCAGTCGGGATGATTTAGCTCAGCATCCCCCTAACCAACCTCCACTCCAGCCCTCCCATACCTGGAGAAGAGAGTGGTTCATGGGAATTGCCTAAAAGAAGAAGGTATGGGATTTCAGAGAAGTGGCGCTGTCCCAGGAGAGCCATGGCACTGCCTTAAGGAAGCTCAGGACAATGGGGGCTTTGTTTTCCCTTTGCCCCTATCCTGTGCTGTGTGATCCTGGATGATTCTCTTCCCCTCCCTGGGCCTCCAAGCCTGCCAATTCTTAATTAGTTTCCCCTCCTGGCCCCTGCTCCTAGAGTTTAGCCCCCTTCTGGCAGAGGCTAGCGGCAGCAGCCATGGCGCCTTGACCTGGGAAGAGGCAGGAAGGGTGCCTTCCTCTTTTTCGGGGCCCGTAGTTCAGATTGGAGCTCGATTATCCAATTCCTCCTTCCTTACCTCCTCCCTGCTTCCCCCTCCTCCTCTCCCTCCACGCGCCCCACCCAGTGAAGGATAGAATCCTTCTAACACAGCTAACTGTGCCCTCTGCCAGATGGCATACAGGTGGTCAGATTGAATTGCTCCATCTATCTATCCAGCCAGCCAGCCACCCTCCCCCCAATCCTCCACACCCATCCATCCATCTATCCATTCAGCACACCCTCTGCCCTTGGGGCCAGACCACGGTCCAGGCATACCAGAAAGAATCCAACAGAGCCTCTGTCTCCAGGGAGCCACAGGCCAACTGCCCTGGGACACAGCAGGGTAGGCAAGGCCCCAAGGCACCAGCATCTACTCTTCCCAAAGAGACAAGGGTGAAGGCAACTTAGTCACCCAGGGAGTGACTCGGGCAGCCCCTATACCCACCATTCAAGAGGCCAAGCAGAAGGATCCTTGGAGGTCATTCAGGACAAGCCCCCCACTGGACAGAAGGAAAGTGGCCAAGTGAAGAAGTAGCATGAGCGGAGGTCGGGGATAGGAGAAGTATGTCAGTGCATGGTGCCTGAGGGCAGGCAGGGGACACAATGGCCTGGCTATAGAGCCTTGCAAGTGCGGGTAGGAGGTGGTCGCCCATGTTGCTGTCACCCGCATTCCATCGCCAGCTCCTCTCTGCCCTGCATGGCATGTAGGAGCCACCCCAGACCCACTGATCTGCATCTCTGCCTTGCTCTCCAGGAGGACCCTCTCTCTGGCCAATTGGCTGGCAGTCGATAGAGGCATTCACAACCTCCATTACATCTCCATTGCCCAAATTTCTTTCCCTCATTTTTCTTGCTAAAAGGCAGTTTTTAAAAATGAGTCCCTGAGCTCAGCCCTTTCCAGCCTCGTTAATTTCGTGCCCCAGCTCATTTGTTCAGGGGACCTACTTTCCCCTCGCCCGCTGCTGCCTTCCTCCCGCCAGCTATATTGGGATCTCTGCTCTGTCCTTGGTAACCTGTGTGCCTCTCAGAGTTCTGTGGGTAGTTTTTTCTGCCAAGGAACTCTGGACTCAAGGAACCACAGAGGTCATCCAACTCCCTCCTCATGCCCCAAACTGGAATCCCTTTCCTGCACCCCCTGCCCAAGGTTACCCCATCCCAGTTGCATTCCTCCAGGGACAGGCTGCTAACTGTCCATGAGACAGCCTGTGCCAGTGCAGGACAGTTCTAACTGGGCCCAAGTTCTTCCTGAAACGTGGAATGGACCTGACACTCCTTGACGTTCCCCTAATTCCTTTTGGGTGTTTTGTCCGAGTCAAGTCTCCCAGATGATACCATCAGCCCCCAAGAGCAGAGATCATGTCATGAATTTCTTGGGTGTCCCTTGGACCACAGATTCTTTGGGTACCTCAGATGAGCAAGAAGTATGACAAAGCAGCATCCTTTGCTCGCATTACTGCCAGTGACAGGACTCTCACAGCTGTCCCTGTGCCCCCAGCAGCCAATGAGGGACACTGCCGACCTAGAGACTTCCACATTTGAGCTGAAAATTGCCTCTTGACTCTCCCCAGCTCTGGAGCTAGCTCTGCCTTCAGGAGTTACCCTGGGCAGGTAGAATTCCTCTTGCCTGAAGGGACAGACTTTCAGACACTTGAGAGCAATGATCATGTTCCCCTCCAACTCCAGAATTCCTTCAGTCATCCTGCCCCCAGCTCAGTGTTTGTGGCCCAGGCACCACCACTCCTCTCCAGGGGACATATGGCAGTTTGTTCATGCCCATCCAAGGAAGAAGTCCCTGGAGCCGTGGTCTGAGCAGAGCGGGGCAGATGTCACCTGTTAATGCAGCACGAGCCTGCCCTAGAGCTTTGGCAGCTGCTGTTTGCACTGTTGACTCCTGTGCCCCCCTTTCCTCCCCAGGAGAGCCAGGCACTGAGCAGCAAGCCCACTATCCATCTCAGGGGTGCACAGCAGGCAGCACTCAGGGTCCTCTCTCACCCATAAACCTCCAAAGGAGTCTATGCCTGCTGTCTCCACACCTCACCTTCCCCTCACTCCTCACCTCTGCAGTCCGGCCATGCCCACACACACACGGAGCTGCTCTGACCAGGGTCACCAGCAGCTTCCCAATTGTCACCCTGGGCCCCTTTACAGCAGCTGACGTTGCTACCCCCCCTCATTGCTTTGGGGAGGCACAGCCCTCTTCTAATCCTCCACCAACTCCCAAGCGACCCTTGTCCCTGTCAGCTCCCTCTCCACTCCTTCAGTGCAGATCCTCCCCTGCACCCTCAACCCGCCCTTCTCACCCTGCACTCGCTCTGACTCATTCCGTGGCTGCAGAGGCCCTCTAGGTGGGCCATTCCCCAGCCGACATTTCTAGCATCCCCTGAACTATGAACAGAACTTCCACCATTCTTTGAAACCCTGCTTCTCCTTCAAGATAGGGCCCTGACTCTCTCTTCCAGGAAGCCTTACGCAATGTCCCCGTCAAGCTGTAATGGTCCTACCCACACCCACCAGATGGCACTGATTGGACCGGGAGTGAACACGTGACAGCCTGGGGCGGATCACGTGGTCTGTCACCAAGGGCGGCCCAGTGGGGCGGTAGCCCCAGACAAGGCTCTTTGGGATTTGGATTGAGGCTGTGGCCAGAACTAGAGCAAGAGTCTAGAGCAAGACAGACGAACAGGTAAGCGGGACCGGGAGGTGGGAGAGGGGAGGAAGGTGGAGAGACCACCGCGGGAGAAGCAGCCGGAGCTGCGGGTCCCCGGCTCCCCCTGACCTTCCTCCCAATGGGCCCCTGGATCTATGGCCCCTTGGAGGAGCCTCTGGCCTTTGTGAGTAAAATGTTCTGGTGCCCCAAGCAGGTGAAAGCCCGCCCTCCTGCAGGCTCCTACGCAACCTTTGCGTGTCACATTTCTAGTGCATCTTGTAGCCTCTGAGGGGAGATCTGGTTTCCTTCCTGGTTTCTGCGCAACCTTGGACCAGTCACCTCCACTCTCCGACCTTGTTTCCTCCTGCATTTGAAAGAGGCTTAAAGTTTGGGGTCAGGGATGTGGAGCTGAGAGCGCCCAGCCGCTGCCGGGAACCAGGCTGTGAGGGGGGAGCAGGGCCCCCTGGCACCACTGCAGGGCTCGGTCGGAGGGGACAGGGCGCGGGTGCCCTGCTGACCCACCTCCCCACCCTGCTGCTCCCCGAAATCTCTGAGTCCCACCCGTGCTGCAGAGCAAGCCTCTCCAGCAATTCTTCATCCTGACATGTCATTTCTCTTTGTTGCTTCCTCACCTTCCCTGGGACGGTAGCTCTGGGGACGGGGGTGGGGGTGGATGTGTGTGTGTGCATGAGGGTGTGAAGGCATGGAGGGCTATAAAGGTGCACGGGAGTGTCTGAAGGGGTGGATGTGTGGCTGAAGGGGGTGTGGGTGCATGGAGGTGGGTGTGGGTGGGTGCAGAGTCAGATGTGGAAGCCATGAGGGAATTTGCATATTGCTCAGTGTGTGTGTGATAAAGAACAAGACTGTGGGTCCACCCTCTGCTAAGCTGAGCAAGAACCAGGCCTGTGATAGGGTGTTTGTGTTAAGAATCAGCCCCTGCATCCCATGAGGTGTCAGAGCTACAGATCCTGCCAGCCGGGCCACACAGCAAATGGCAGGAAGGGAGGACTTGCTCCCACCCCCATGAGGACACCAAGGCTCAGGGAGAGGCAGTGGTTTATGCAAGGCCAGTGGTGAGGTCAACACAGGGTCTGAGCTTCCTGGCTCCTTCTGGGGCCATCTGCTGCCACTCCGCCTCTGCTGAGCGCCAGGCCACACGGAGGGCTGAAGCCCAACTATGGTGAGCTTCAGGGCCCCAGCCCAGCCCCACTGAGGACTGACACCTGAATGGCAGCTCCGTTTCTCCGAAGGGGCCGGGGGGCCTCCACACTCTAGGTCTGCCCTCCTGCTGTGAAGAGCAGACTTGAACAGGGGGAGTCTCCCACCTCAGCCCACCCCAGTCTGCACCCCCTCCACCTCCGCCTTGCAGGGAGCAGGCAAGCCGGGGCAGGAGGAAGCAGGCAGGGTGACAGACAGCGGCCAGGGGCCTGGCTGGGGACAGCCTGACAGACAGCTGGGGCAGACAACACCCAGGAAACTGGTGGAGGGCAGGTCCCTCGTCCCTCTGCCCACCTGCCAGAGAAAGAGGAACAGAAAGAGTCTTTCCTGATTTTAGCCCTGAGAGTCCCACATCCTTGGAAATCCCTTAGTCTTGGGCAAACCAAGTTGATAAGCCCCCTCTAGCTTCCTGGCAGACTCTTTCAGTGGCTTCCCTGTATGCCGGGGCCAGGCTAGAACCAAAGAGGGTGAGGAAGAGTCTTAGAGACCATCCAGCTTAATCGCCTTGCCCCTCAGCTCATTCTTACAGCCTCTGCTTGAATGCCCCCAGCTCTGGGGAGCTCACCACATCAGGCAGCCTGTTTGTTATGGAGCATCCCTGATGTACTGGATAAAACAGAGGGGCCTAGAAGGCATTGGCTGGAGAAGACATGACCCAGATGCCCCCTGGGGTGGGGCTGAGCTCAGCCTCAAGGGTCTGAAGGGTGGTGACCTAGGAAGAAGGGGCAGGCATGTGTATTCTCGGTGCTTTGGGGATGGGGTTGAGGCAGGGGAAGGGGAGGGGGAGAAACAGCCACAGAAAGGCACCTGTCGGCCTCCTATCCAAAGAACTTTCTAGCACCCCACCAGACTTCAGCTGCCAGCCTGTCACACTCTCGTATGAGCCCTAGACCGAAACAGCCCTCTCCCTCCTGCCTTGCATTCCTGGTCTCCTCCAGGCTGCCATAAACCTGTCTTGTAGAAATCGATGGAAGGCCTGGCCACAAAAGACTTCTTGGGCCTCCTCTCCGGTCGCATGTGGGTCCTGGAGAAAGCAGGAGGGGGCAAGATGCTGGCACTCAGCTGCTCCGTAAATCTATCGAAGATATTTTTTTTTTATCACTTCCCGACATTCCTCTGTAAAAGCCACTCAGCTGCGTTTACAAATTATAGAATTCATTTGATGTCAGGGACCTGGCTAACAGCCTGAGGAAATCCAGCAGGAGCAGATGGGGGCCCTCCCAGTGCTGCTCCTGTCTGGCTGTGCAACCCTTGGCGACTGAGTCACCGTGTTTTAGCCTCTGCCTCTCTGTAAAATGGGGATGCAGAGGGCTGTGAGGATTAGTGAGATCACAGACCCACATGCCCAGCTCAAGGCCTGGCAAGAGTGAGCCCTCAGTAAAGAATGGTGGTGAAGACGTGCATTTGAGCCTGTTTGGAGCCAAGGGTTGGGAAAGGGCAACGGGTGCAGAGCCCAAGGCCTGGGCTTCCCTGCCCCCAACCTGTACCTGCCTGCCAGGCAGGCCCTCCTATATCTCAGGGCACCCTCTGGAAGCAACAGGTCTTATGCTTACAGAGGGATTGTCATCTTCCTCCCCCCCTTCCCCTCCACCTCTTCTTCCTCCTCTTGTCACACTGCAAGCTTTAGGTCCTCTCCCCTGTAGAATCGTTGAGCCTTCCCACATCAAGACTGTTCTAGCCCTTAGAAGTTCAAACCCTGCATGAACTGATTTGTTGAGGTTTCCTGGATCCTAGGTTAAGAAGGATTCTGAGGCTGCTTCCAGTTGATGAGTGATGTCTGCCTTGCCCCTTGGAGAGTGTGGGGTAGCCCCGAGAATGGCTTCATGCCTTGCCATCCCTTCAAGTTCCAACCACCTTATCCTGTAGATGAAGAAGCTGATATTCCAGAAGGGGAAGACTTAGGACTGGGGAGTTGAGAAAGGGGGGCGTACTATTTCTTAAGCACCTGCTGTGTGCTACATGCCAGCTTCTATGTCCATACACCACCACACTGGACCCTCCCAGCAACCCCAGCCATTTGACAAAAGCCCTGAGGTTACAGCAGTCGCCCAGCAAGCTGGTGGTGTCACGGCTTCCAGGAGCCATCATACCGGATCCCAGGGTCTCAAAGAGACAACCAAGATCAGATCCTCGGAGCAGAGAGGGCTGGAGGTGCGGGGTGCAGGTGGAATGGTGCAGCACCAGGCTTCAGGAGCTCACAGTGAGGGGATGAATCATCTCGGGGTGGAAGCTTCCTCTGTCAGGAGTCTCTTCTCTATCATTTGAGAGGTGAAACAGAGTAAATTCTTGGTAGTACTGGAAACAACAATCGTCCTCTGATTTGAGCAATGCTGGGAACTTTTCTGAGAGCTTTCACATCTGTGACATAGTTCAAGCTTCTGGCAGGCCCTGGAAAGGCGGACGATGGTGGCTCAGCCTGTCCCATTTCATAAAGGCAGAAAGGCACCTCAGGGAGGTGATCTGACCCCACATCCCTAGCTCCAGGCCTAGCACGTGGTGCCATTGGCCTCCTCCCTCTGGCTGGGAAAGCTGGGACCAGGAATTTCCAGGGACATTTTCCCACGCTTCTTAGCTTAGCTTCTGCAGCAAGGGAGTCACTGTCTCGCCCCCTTTCCTCTCTCCTCCTCCTCAACCTCTTTTATCCTGAACTACTCTGTGCGGGCACTGTACCAGCGGCAGTACACACACAGCATCTCACTTCATCCCACAAGAGCCACGTGGGGTGGTGGTGGTATGCTCTCATTAGCCCCACTGTACAGATGAGGAAACTGAGGCCCAGAGCACTTGAGGCTTCAATGCCAAGACTGTGACTGCAAAAGTTTGCTCTTCCATCTACAAGCCTCTGCTGGCTTCAGCTTTCCTGCCCCCCCACCCCGTATCAAGTGAATTCTGGCCAAATTTTGGCACAGAAACACCCACGGGGAAAAGAAAGTCCTTGCTCAGTTTCCTCAGCTGAAAATGGGCGTGATGATAAAAACACCTCCCTCCTTGGGTCATTGAACAAAATGAGATCAGGGATATGAAACCAAACCTGACACAAATAAGCAGCTTTATTATTGTATCGGCCTTGCTGCCACTGCTTCTGCTGTGTTGATATAACGCAAGATGACAAAAAGGTCTTGAGAACCTCAACCGTGCTGTATCCAAGGCAGGGACCAAGGGGGCTGGGCTGCTACCAAGAGGATTTGGGAGAATCAGGGCTCAGGAAATGCAGAAAGATAAAGGACTGTTGAGTTTTTCCATTTTTAGGCAGGATTTTGTGGGAGTGAAGCATGGGAGGGTGGCTCGGGGCTGGGACCAGACCAGGGCTGGATTCCAAGCATCTCCGGGCAGTCCCAAGTGGCCCTGTCTCTGAGCTGTGACCAGACCAGCACCCCCAGGACCCCATCTCCCTGCACTGTCATCTCCTTGGTTTGTGAACCCAGCCAATCCTCAGGCTTCTATCAAGCACCTTTGCAGCACCTCCTTCTGAGCAGGAGTGGCACAGGGAAAGGCCTGCAATAGAGCAAATGACCAGGTCTGGTCCCAGCTGGGCTGGGCTTCAGGCCAGTTCCCTCACTTCCCGGCAAGGACCCAGCACACAGTGCACCCGCCATAAAGATTCTGATGCATGCATGCATGCATGAATGGGTGAATGAGCGAATGAAGCACCCTGGCCTCTCTGTTCCTTCATCTATAAAATGGGGCAGTAACAACTATGCCACAAGGTTGTTGTAAAGTCCAGAAACGATACACATATAACACTCCCCACAGAGGGCTAGCTGAGTGCCCGATAAGCAGAAGCTATTGTTATAAGGAGAGACCTTTGCCCTCCCAGAGATTTACGAGCTAATTGCCTCTCCATGGTCAGCCTTCACCCCCAACTTTTGAATGAACCACAGGTCAGCCCAGAGCCCCTGAAACTCAATCACTGTCTAATAAAATCCAGGGTCTTTGTGCTCATACACAACACACACACACACACACACACACACACACACACACTATTGGGAGCTGATGTTACAGAAAATCAGGATGGCCCGGATTTGAAAAATTCTGCATACATTTCTGAGTTTCGTTTCAGAAAATGAAGGCATCATGTGTGACACTAATCAATATAAATATAAATGTCCACCAGCCTGGCCAGCCTTCACTGTGAAGGAGGTCACAGTGGTGGCAGCCCCCGGAGCGTGCCAGCTCACCATCTCCACCTGCAGCCCCACCTCACCCCAGGAAGAGCTGGGGAGGCTGGGAAGGGAAGGAGGCTCTCCCGCGTGCTCATGCCCCGGCCACACTTGTGGCCCCACGAGAAAGGAGCTGGTGTGTCAGATCTGATCCCTTCCTGGGGCCAGCCTGGCTGGTTCTCAGCATCACAGCAACCTCTGTGTTCTGGGCAGACGTGGACTAGGGATGCTTCTGTCCCCAGGTCTGGGCCGTGCTGCATCACCAGGGACGCGAAGCAACCCCTCTTGGGAACTCTATGTCTCCAAATCCCTTCAGGGAACCCGCACCCTTCCCTCAACGCGTCTTCTCCTTTGGCAAACTTTCATCATGGGTCTGCCCTGTGCCAGGCAAAGGGGCCCAGGAGCGAACCGATTGCTTCAGTCCTGCCCTGTGAGGCCAACAGCCCCAAAAGGGAGCCTGCCCCACCAGGTCCCTGCCCAAATCAACTCCAGGCCTCTGGGGGCGTGCACAGCATGCAGCGGGGGTAAACCCGGACTCATCTGGGTGATCTGTGGCATGAGATGGGTGGATGACCCCAGGAGACATGGGGGTGGAGATGTGCAGAAACAGCCTGTGCAAAGGCCTGGAGGTGGAAGAGTACGGAAGGAAAGTCATGTGCTAGGGGCAGGGGCGGCATCCCACCCCAGGTTCCCAGCTCCCCGGGTCCCCTCACCCCGTCCCTGTCCACCATATCCACACATGGAATTTCTTCTTCACACGTACACCCCCCTTGCAGATCAACTCCTGCCACCGGTGCCTGGGGCTGCTCCCAGGCCAGCATGCAGCAGGTGTGGTGTGATTTCGAGTCCCGGTTTAGACCTACCTGGAAGCTCCACATGAGACTTCCTGGGCTCCCACCTGCCCCCACGCACACAAAAGCCACAGGCCAAGGGAGCCTGCCATCCATGCCAGCACCTGTGACTACAAGCAACTTTGCACAAACTGTGGCATCTCCAAAGCCATGACACTTGTGGTGTGACTAGCAACTCACTGAACTTGGCCGTGGACAAGGGCTATGATGGGAAGAGTCTGTTGAGAGCTGAGTCTCAGCACCTCATAGTTCACCCCCAAAGGAGATGAGACAGGCACTTGAGGCCTAGGAGTTAGAGCCTGGGGGCCAGGGCAAGGCAGGTTATGCTCCAGGCCCAAGCTCTTTGCAGCCTGACCCGAGGCCCCATCGCCACATCCTCCAGGCAGGCCGCCCTCTTCTCTCCATGCCCCTGGTTGCCCTTATCCCACATTATAGGCTGAACCAAGGACTTCATTCATCCTCAAGGGCCTGGGAACCTGGACTGAGACCACTCTGCCCCAAGGAAGCTGGCCCAGGGAGAGTCACGGTGAGCAAATCAAGATGAGTCCAGGGCCACTACCTCCAGTAACAATCCTGCCTCTCACTAGAAAAGAAAGCCTTGCTTCTCTGGTTTGAGAGACAGAGACAGAGAAAGATAGGGAAGAGGGGACCTGGAGGCAAAGAGACGAAGAGAGAAATAAATGTAGTATCATCACTCACTACTTGTCTGTATCCCTAAAAGGCCTCTCATCCATCTTGCCCTGCACAGCACCCAGAAGAGACAGTGACCCACTGCAGGGCCAGTGAATGTCAAATGAAGGAAGGAGAAAAGTGACCAAGCAAAGGATGAAGAGTAAGAGGAAAAGGTAAGCCGCAGGTCGAGAGAGCAGCTCAGTCAGTCTCTCTGTCCCTTGCTTTCCTTTGTATTTTGTTGTTGAGGGTAGCGGGTGATGTGTGACAGGCCTGGCCTTTCTAACCCAGGACGTCAGGCGTCCCTGGTGAAAGGGGAAGTCCGATGCTGAGTTCCTTTCTCTCCTACTTCCCACCCACCCAGGCTACCCCAGCACTCACAACCCCAGCCAAAACTCCGCCCAGCCAGGGGGCCACACCCACTTGCTCCTCTCCCTGGCCTGGACAGCAGAGTCCCCAGGCACCAAGGAAGCCGGGGCAGCACGTGGCCCAGTCCTCTGGTGGCTCTACGCCACCGTGTGCCGACAAAAAGAAAGCGTCCACGTGTGCATATATGACTTATGGCTTTAATCTCCCTGATAGAAGGCCTTTAAAGATTATTTCAGGGAAAAAATAATCCTGGGTAATGAATCACGGCCTTAAGAAGCTGATAAGCAGCAAGGAAGCTGGCGGGGCCTGAGTTCCTGATTTAATTAAAGTCTTACAGATGCTCCCTGAAACAAAATCCATTGTAGCCATCAAGGTGATAAAAAGACTGCAGGTTCCTTTAAACTAACTCACCTGCCTCGTGAATCTTCTTCCCAGTGAGGAGGGCTGATGAGGACAGCTCTTCAGGCACCAGGCTGCATCACTGCAGGTGGCCTAGTCTAGGGCCTGCTGGGGACTCCTGGGGGACAGAAGGTGTCTCATGGAGCCCGATAGCCAGAGCAGATCAGAGACTGGAGGACACAGGGCAACACGCTCAGTAGGGAACAGGACACTGTGTGGCCTTGGGTCACTCACTGCCCCTCTCTGGGACTCAGTTTCCACATCTGACATCGTGGGAGCAGGAGATGAGGCTGGTCTCCAGGAGGCATCCCTGAGCTGGCCTTCTGAGTCCTGAGCCCCCTGTTCCCCAGGGAGGTGAGGAGAGACAGAAGCTGTCTCCACGTGGAAGGCCCCTCCTCTGGACCTGCCCACAGAATGGGCCTCCCTCAGCCCTTGTTTCCCTTTCCCTTCCCTGATCTTCCTGGCCCCACTCATGCGCACGACTACCCGGTAAAGGTGCAATTGCCAACACTCCGAGCCACCCCAGCCCTCTGAACACCCCAGTCCAGTGAGGGGGCAAGTGGAGTGTATGTGTCCAGCTAGAATGGTGGGCACAGCCCTCAGAGCAGGCAGGAATGGTGGATGCCATCTGGCTCCACCACCAGGCTCTGCAAAGGCTCCAGAGAGAAGCTAGGTGGGCTGGAACTAGAAAGATGGAAATAGAGCCCATGAGAATGTGAGGACAGTGGCTGGTAGTCTCTGTGTCCTCAGAGCCTAGCCAGTCCTCAAGGAGTGACTCAGAGATGTGGGTGGATGTATGGATGGGTGGATGGATGGGTGGACAGATAGATGGAGAAGCATCCAGGGGAAGGTGACTGTGACCTGAAGCTGGGTCTAGCCCACCTTGTGTCAGTTCCCTCTCTGACAGCCCTCAGCCCTGTGCTCAGTGCGGATGTGTGAATGACTGGGCTTGTCCCCCAGGATGGCCGGTGCCACAGGGCCAGGGTTGCCAGACAAATTTGAATTTCAGATTAATGATGAATAATTTTTAGCATAATTATGTCCCAAATAGTGTATTTATTTGCTACATCTGGCAACCCTACACAAGTTGTCCCCTGCTCTCTGTGTCTGGCACAGAGCCGTCCCAGAGAGAGGCTCCCACATGGGCAGTGTGGACAGCGAGTTTCTCATTCATGGCCTCCCCTCTGGGCCCCAAGGCCCCCGAGGCCTCTGTCTGGACTGGAGCTGGTGGGTGGGTAAGGAGAGAAGATTCCACCAAAAAACAGCGGGCTGGGATGAGGCAGCACTGAGCCTGGTCCCCTCAGGGGGAAAGCCCCCCGGCCCAGGCTTGGGGCTGCAGGTGGGGCTCCTGGGAGCTGGCCGCCACCTAGCGGCCAATGTCAGAATTGCAGGCCATGGTGTCCAGAGAACATGAGGCAGGTCAAGGCCCACGTAAAACGGTCTCTTTCCACAAGGTTAGGATGATTACTCACCTGACAGAAAAGGAAACTGAAGCCCAAGGTCACCCCAAAACCTAAATCCATGTTCAGATCCCAGCGTGGACATAACCTAGTCTCCACCTCCAGGTCCGCCCCTCCCCTATTCGTAGCCACAAAGTGACCCCCAAGGCCTGCCCTGTCATGTCCGTCTCCTGCTCATCAACCTTAAATGGCTCCCAGTGGAATGAAGCAAGCCCTGTCTGTGCTGACATCCAGAGCCCTCTACAACGCAGCCCAAACTTCATTTCCCGGACTTTCTCTCTGCCTTTCCAAACCCTCCCCTGCTCTGCCTACCCCCAGCCCTCCTCTCCCTCCTTCCCCCCGGGAGGCCTACGACCTCGAGCTCAGAAGTCATTGTGCCGCCTCCCCTTCAAAGCTGAGGCTGTGTTTTCTGGAGGAAGAGAGGATAGGGAGAGGTGAAGGGAAAGACGTGGTGGGGGGGAGCTCGGGGAGGCAGCCCGAGGACGGGGGAGTGGGCCCAGAGGTGGGGTGCGTGCTACGAGCCGAGACTGGAGGGTCAGGCAGGGGAAAGACCCTGTTGACCTCACAGGCCTCTGGAGGCGGTCAGGATTTTATCCTGAGGGCCACCAGGAGCCCCTCTTCTGTGGGAGCTGGGGGTGAGGGTGGGCAGACCCACCCTTCAGGACCCTGGACTCCTCCATACACGATTGCCCACCCATCCCTAACTCTGGCCAAACGGGGAATGAGGGGTGAATGAGACACCAGAAATGGAAACGCTAGGTCAGGCTGGTGATATTGGTGCAAAAAGTCCCACCCATAAAGGCAAGGCTCAGACGGCCTGCCTCTCCACGGTCCCCAGGTGCTGCTCTGTCCTGCACAACTGGTGGGTGTAGAGACCCCTGTGCCAGCCCTGGCCAGCCCAGACAACACGGGAGAAGGGCCTTTGTGGTGGCCTTGATAGCAGTGCTGGCCTTCCCAGAGGCAGGGGATGGATTGAAGGATCTCAGCCTGGAGTGGACCCAACTCTCGCATGGACCAGAGTGTTTCCAGACCCATCCATCCTAGGAAGTGATCTGGGGCTGCCAGGAGGGCACCCAGTGAGTGAGGGAGCAGTTTTCAAGGGGGCCATGTGAGGCAAGGCTTCCTGGAAGAGGGATTGAGGAGAGAGTCTTGCACGTAGCGGGAGTGGCAGAAGCAAGGCTGGAGTGGGTTCAGGAATCGCAAGTTGCAGGTGGACAGGCCTGGCGTGCACAGCACCCACCCTCAGGAGGGGCGCAGGAACTAGGTACTAAAGGACGGATGGAATGAGTGGATTTGATTGGAGGAAGGTGGGAAGGACAGATGTGCCCAATGGGGAAGATGGCTGAGGGGTGTCCCTAACTCAGGGTAGGGGTAGCACTTTGAGGTCAGCACTGGCCTTCTCAGTGGTATCGGGGACAATGATGCTGCTGTCGCTGTATCTGGCCAGCACGATGTGGTGGCACCCACAGGGCACACATGCTGGAAGGAGTTGTCTCCCAGCAGGCCCAGCAGAGCCCCAAGAAAGCAGGCCCTCAGTCTGGGGCAGAAGGGAAGTTACCAAGAGAGGGGACACAGTAGCTCTTGCCTCGGTGCCCCGGGGGAGGCAGAGGAAGTTGGACCAAGGGCAGAGGGAGGTCACGTGGACAGGGATTCTGAGAGGTGCCACAGAGTCTAGGAAGAACTGGCATCAAAGCCAGGGGCACCTGGGACTCTGTCCTGACTCTTCTCCTCTCAGAGCCTCAGTTGCCTCATCTGTCAACTGGAGAGATGATCCTCCATCCCCCAAAACCATGGGTGGCCAGGGGTAACGTTGGCTGACACAGAGCTGTGCGTGAATGCCAGGCCTCCTTGAGGGTGTGGTTGCTGGTGAGGCTGGGGATGGAGTCAAGTCTTAAATGAGGTCCCCGCCTTCCTTCTGCAGGAAGAGTCAGGAAGGGCAGGGAGCCCTCCTCTTGCCTGTCCTCCTCCCCAGAGCCCACAATGGCCCCGTTGTCCCTCACCTGCCCAGCCCAGTCCTGCCTGCCCCACACAGGAGCTGGCTGGGCCTCCCCCTCACCCACGAGCCCAGGAGGAGGCTGGCTCTGATCCTCCTGAGGCCCTTTGAGGTGACTGCTCCCGACGGAGCTCCAAGTTCATTGCTGGCCTCTGGTTGTTCTCATTTATCAGAAAGAAAACTGAGGGCCTCTTTCCCACCACTGAAAAATAGGAGGGCATAGGGACCAGAGCTCTGATCCTTGTCCTTGTCTCCAGGAGAGGAATGAGGACTCCCTCAGGCCCTGCAGATTAGTCTGGAACAAGTCCCCGGGGTAGCCCAGAACCTACAGGTTATGTCAGAATACATGTGTCAGCCCAGGCTAGCCTAGAACTCGCTCACAGCTTAGCCCAGACTCACCTATTAACCCAGAACACACACATTAGCCAGGGTTAGCCCAGAGACACTTGGTAGCCCAGAGTACTTGGGTTGGGTTGGAACACCCGCTAGCCCAGGATAGCCCAGAATCAGGGTCAGTTCAGGACACACACATTAGCCCAGGTTAGTCCATAACATGTAGGTTTCTTGGCACACCCAGGACAGATGAAAACGAACAGAATGGTTCAAAACAATGATTTTCAAAAAAAATTTTAAACCTTCCTTCAAATGAAATCTCACCCAGAACCCAGTGTAAAGAACAGATAAAGTGGAGCTGCGTGTTGGAGGGGGATGGGGCCCAGGCAGTGGTGTGCTGGTAAATGTGCAACCCAGCATCCAGGGAACCACTCTGCCTTGTACCACTTGTCGGTTTCCATGGTGTCAGTACTACCGTCGTGGCCGATTTCAGGGCACCAACCTCTAGGCCCTGACTGTGGAGCTGGGGAGAGATGCTGATAATTGTCTCCGAAGCCAGGTGACCAGCGCCAGCACCGCAGCGGCCCGCTTGGCCTTCCAGACTCCCCATGACCCCGAGGCTCTCCATTCAGGGACGCCCAGCGCCAAGACACAGAGGTCGCCCCACGTGTGTGGGTTTACTAGGTAGCGTCAGGCTTCTGAAACCTGAGCAGAACTCAGAAAAATGCCTCCTGGCCCCTGGCAAGCGTGGGGCAGGTGGGAAGTGGAGTCAGTGGGGAAGTCTGGCCCCTAGAATTTCCCATGTGACGTGGATCAAGTCCTGTCTGCCCTCTGGGTCTCGGTCTCCCCATCTGTACAATGAGACTGTGACCTCTAAGGGCCCCCACCCTGACTCTCTGACTCTGGAAGTCAGCCGAGCTCGCCACTGCCACTTCCCACCTCCGCCCCCTCCCCAGGCCTGCCACCTGGCTCTCGGCAGGCAGCGCCCGGGCATTGAGTCACTGTCCCTCAACCCCGAGCACACCTGCCCTCAGCCAGGCGGCATCCGAAGGAGCATGCAGACTAATCACACGAGGCGTGAGTCCTCCTTTGTCAGAGCTGAGTCGTACACGTGGTGCAGGTGGCAGCCCCTCACAGTGCCCGGCCCCATCGATAGGTGATGCTCCAAGGAGCAACAGAAGGGGGCTCTTCACAAGCACCCACAGGATCGGAAGGGCCCAACCTATGCTTTTATATTTTAATTAAAAATTTGTATGATTATGAAATGTTTTGAACAATCAAAAAAGGACATTTAGCCACCACCTGGATCTAACGGATGTTAGTATCCCGCCAGGTTGCCCCCACCGGGACATGCCTCTGCTGCCTCTGAGCGTGCTCAGTGCCCCTCTCCCAG
Source organism: Mesoplodon mirus (assembly GCF_964341445.2). Classification (NCBI taxonomy): domain Eukaryota; kingdom Metazoa; phylum Chordata; class Mammalia; order Artiodactyla; family Ziphiidae; genus Mesoplodon; species Mesoplodon mirus. The sequence goes on along the minus strand of NC_138977.1, from coordinate 58,922,105 downwards.
GGCCCCTCCCTTCTCACATGACTGCAGCGGGGCGGGGGTGCCTGACATCTCCCCTCCCAGGTAGAGGCTCCCCGAGGGCAGGAGTGGCTTCTCGGTGCATCTGCATTGTGCTCCTGTCACACGCGCATCTGGCATCTCATCTATCCTTATAACCACCCGGTGAGACACAGGGGATGAAAGATTCATTCTCCCCATTTCACAGAAGAGGAAGCTGAGGCATAGAGGTTAAGAGATTTACCCGAGAGCACATAGCATATTGGCAGCAGGTCAGCACTAGACATAGGTCTGTCCCTGCAACAAATGTTCTCTTCCCCATCATTCCCTTGGCGCCCCCTCCTGTTCCCCTCCCCTCAGGGCTTCCAGGAGGGGCTATCATAACCACGCTGTGTCAATAGGTATAAACTGGGACCGTTGCAGGCAAACTGGGCTATGCCTCCATCCTACCTTTGAAAACCTACTACAAGAGTTGATTGAGAACCAGCATTGTGTGAGGTGTAGGGCAGCTGTGACAAAGAAGACACCATCCTGCCCCAGAGGTACACACAGAAGCCAGGTGCCCCTCAGCACACATTTATTGCCTCCAATGGGCTACGTGCTCTGATGCATACAAAACACAGGGGATATTAACTATGGAGCAGGGAGCAAGAAGGGCCAACTTCCTAGAGGAGGTGGAGTTTGATTTAGGTCTTGAAAAGCAAGCCCCAGTGAGGTGGAGAAGAGGGGGAGATTCCACGTGTCAGAGGGCACCCCACGTTCAAAGGCTCAGTGGTGGCAAGGTGAGGGGTTCTGAGAGGACGGGAAGTGGGTGATGAAGATAGAAAAGCACATTTCCTGTGCATATAACCAATAGATTAATCAAATCCAGAATTTTAAAAGGAACAAAGAAAAAAATCTCCACATCAAGAAAAAAACAGACAACCCAATAAAAAACACTGGCAAAAGACTTAGTGTACAAAAGACGATCTCTGGCTACCCAATAAGCATGTGGAAAGTTTTCAACCTCATCAATCATTAGGGAAATGCAAATTAAAGCTGCAATTAGATGCCATCATTCTCCCACCAAAATGGCTAAAATTAAAAAGGAATGATAACTCCCAGGGTCGACAAGAATGTGGAGCTACCAGAAGGCTCATACATTGCTGGTGGGAGTGTTAATTGGTTCAACCCCTTGGGAAACTGTTTGGCAGTATTTACTGAAACTAAACACATGCCTGTGTGATGATCTAACTTCCACTCACAGGTATTTACCCAAGAGAAATGAAAGCCAATGACCACCATGGATGTGTACAAAAATGGTCATCACAGCCAAAAACTGAAAACAACTCTAATGTCCATCTACTGGAGAGTGGAGAAATAATTAATGACATGCCCATTCAGTGAAATAGTACACAGCAATGACAAAGAACTAATTCCTGATAACAGGCAACTGTGTGCCTGGATCTCACAGACGATGCTGAATGAAAGGCAGACAGAATGACTGTATGCTATGTGCTTCCATTTAAACGAAGCTCAAGGATAGATGAAATTAACTTTGGGAATTAAAGTCTGAATACTGGTTACCTCCAGGGAGATTATTGACTGGAAAAGGGGCACAGGGAACCTGCTGGGCTGTTGGAATTGTTCTGTATGTCAATCGATGGGACATTTACATGGTATATACACATGCAGAAATCCACTGAACTACACATTTAAGATTTGAGCACTTTATACTAAGAAATGCTCCAATAAAATACTCTTTTTTAATCTTTCCAGATGAAGATGGAGAATGGAGTAGAGAGGGCAGGGGAGAGCCAGGACCGCCACTTGGGAGGCTTTTGCGACACCCCAGGTGAGAGAGCATGAGCAAACCAGCAGGAAACAGATGCCAGGTGTGGGCTTAGGCAGTCATGCTGCAAGAGGCCAGAGGAAGAAGTCAGCGGTGTGGGCAGGTGGGGGAGGCTTCTGGAAGGAGAAAAAGGACAAGTAGGCAGAAGCAAGGATTCCTTGGGGCACTGAAGCATTTCAACACGCCAAGGTGTCATCTAGAATGGGCACCCCCTCCTATCCCATCCCAGCTCTCTGAGCAGCCTCGGGCGGGGTGGGGTGATTTGAGCTCCCTGCCCCTGGCGGAGTTCAACAAGAATAGCCAGCCCCATTTGTTGAGCCTTCTGATGTCCACAGAAGGCCCTATGCCGAGGGCTTTACAGGAGCTCTCTCATCAAGCCTATGAAGGATGCCTTGTTCTTCCTATTTTACAGACGTGCACTGAGGCTGAGAGAACTGAGTGGTGGCTCCAGGACCCCAGTCTGTTAGCCTACCCTGTTAACCATCATGACACACCAGAGGTAGATGACAGCTTTTCAGGGACAACTTGGCAGGGATACAGCACGGTGGAACCAATTGGGCACAAGTGAGCTGGGAGAATGGGGCTTGGGAATCTGTACGTTCTCAGGGCTGCCCAGGAGTCCTGGGCACGTCCAAGTTGGGGAATGGGCAGGCTGGATGACCGTGGCAGTAACTCTGAACCCAGGTGGGGAGAAGAGGGAGCCTTGGAAGGTTCCGGGCACTGTCCTCAGCCCTCAATCCCACAATGGCCCTCTGAGGTGAGAACTGTTATTCCCATTTTACAGATGAGGAGATGGAAGCTCAGGGTGGTCAGCCAGGGAATGGCAAAGCCTCCAGCCCTGCAGTCCCCAAGCCTGGCCTGTCACGCTCGACTCGACACCTCCCCCTGGGTCCTAGGCACTGGAGAGTTTGGCATTGCCCAGTGGATGGGGCAGAGGTGACCAATTCTGAGGGACTCAGAGAATGAGCAAGGGAGGAGAGAGAAAGAACCAGAGACACAGAGAAACTGAGAAAGCTGTAAAGAGAGGCAGAGCGGGTGGGGTGGCAGAAGGTGTCAGGGTGGGAGACGGAACAGGTGTTCGCCAGCAGCTGTGAACTTATGAGACAGACGCTGCTGACACAGGCTTGTGGGGCAGGTGCCTGTGCCCGCCTGCCCTCCTGCACCCTCTCGGTGCCCACCTCGTTCTTGGTGGCTAGGGCTCTACATGGGGGAAGGGTCAGCAGAGTCCAGGCTGGACTCTCCCTGGGAGACTGCCACCCAGACTGTGTGACCTTGGGCCTCAGTGTTCTTATCTGGGCAATGGGCCTCAAGGACCCTGCCAGGTCCATCAGGCTCTGAGCTACCAAGGCTTGTCCCCTGCACACAGTCCCACTCCTGCAAAGATGCCACTCTGCAGAGCCCCACCCCTTGCCCAGCCTCCTGGCTCCCTGTGGGAAATGTGGCCAACTTGGGCCACAAGGGTCTCCATCTTCCTCTCCAAAGGACAGGACCAAAGGCTGCCTGCCTGCAGCATCTCTGTCCCCCGGGGTCCTTCCTGTTCCCCTGATGCAGACCTTTTATTCCAGCTCTGGGGAGGAAGGAGGTGTCTTGTGACTGACTGGAAGGGCTGATGTGGCAATAGGGTGGGGAGGATGCCACGGGAAACATCCATCAACATCATTGTCACCCCTCCTAAAACTGGCTGGGCTCCAACCAAGAAGTTCTGCCACTTAAGAGCTGTGTGGCCTGAGGCAGGTAACTCACCCTCTCTTGAGTTGCTCATCTCTAAGGTAGGGATGAGGTTGCCCACTTTCCAAAGCTGGAATGAGGACTGGCTGACCCTGGAAGTGTGAGAATCCCCCAGCCCAGTGCCTCGTGGCATAAGAACAGCTCCCTGGGCACAAGAGGAAGGACGACCAAGGAGTTAGAAGTGACCTCAGATAATGCTGACTCCAAACTTTACTTATATCCCAAAAGATGGAGGCCAGGAGAAGGCAGCTGGGAGGAAGGCCACACGGTCCCCCTGGCCAGAGCTCCCTAGTCAGGGAGGGGTGGGGAGCGCGGAGGTCATTTAAAGTCACTCCTGCCTCTTCTGCAGACACAGCAAATGCCTGCTCCACGATGGCATCTGGAGATGCCAGGCAAGACTGGGCACGGGGAGCACGCCACAGGCCTCCGGAACTACGGCTCTGTTTAGAGGACAAAAGAACAGCCTTCCCGGGACGCTGGGTGGGGCATCTGCAGGAGGAGGTACTGCTGAGCTGGGGCCAGGACTTACTCTGCCCGCTGTCCCCGTCTCTCTGGCAGAGTCTCTGGGCTTGATTAAGCTGTCACTGCCACTTGCGATGTCACTTCTGATAGAGTCCAAAAGGGACAAAGGTCACAAGAAGCACAGGTCCCTGAATCAGGCTGCCCTGATATCAGCAGCCTCCCTGGGTCTCTAGTGCCCGTCAGCCGCCCCGCAGGTGCCCGGCCCAGCCCCTGCCCGGCTCACACCACGGAGGGGGGCGCTGCTTACAGCCCCTGCTTAATTAAATCAATAAACTACCAATGCAAATCTGGGTGAAGGCCAGCTCTTTACGGCGCTCCACGCTGAGGGAAGGACTGAATTAACAGCTGCAGCAGGAGAACAGAGGAGGCGAGGAGAGATGGAGGGAAAGGAGGGAGAAGAGGAAGGCCAGCCTGGGAGGAGCTCAGAAGCAGGGGAAGTGTCTGGCCCCCAGACCTGTTCTCTGGACCACATCATGACCCATATCTCAGAACCCCAGCACCCTGTTCCCACCTTCAGCCTTTCCCTCCCCCTTCCTGCCAACATGGCTTCAGGAAAGGTTCTACTATCAGTCATTTGTACCACAGTGAGAACTTGAAGCTAGATTAGCCTGCAGAGGTGCCCTGATCCCGCTTCATTTTGGGGATGAGGTAGCAAGGCTCGGAGACCGGGTGCCCCAGGCATCCCTTCTGAGCCCCAGGCCTGTAGCCTGGTCTGCATGCTGCTTGGCCTCCCCAGGCCTAGGGCTTGCTCTCCTTACTCTCACAGGATGGGAAGGATGTCAAAGTATCTGACTTGGTAGAAAAGCAAGGCATGTACTAGTGCCACGCCGGCCAGGGCAGGCTGCCAGAGCAGGAGTGCTGCAGGTCCCTCTCTTCAGTGTCTTAGGGTCCGGGCAGAGTGGGACCCCAGCAAGGGCCCAGACACACAGCTCGGCTCACCCTCTATTCTGCATTCCTTGTGAGACCTGGTTGTCAGAAATGGACAGGCTGTGTGGCCTGGGGTCAACCCCCGACCTTTTCTGGGGCTCATTTTCTCCGTCTGGATCACAAGGGGCTCAGAACTAATGGCCTGTAAGTGACTTTCTAACTCACACCCTCTGCATCAGCATCCATAAGAGGAGACCTGCCTCTTTGACCAGCCTGGGGACAGACCTGAGCTGAGACCACCTATGTTTGGAACCAGAGCCACTCCAGCCACCACCAACCTGCTGGGTGGGCTGGGCCCTGGGGTCCAGCCATGGACCCCATGCTCCTTCCATTTTCCCATCAGTAAAATGGGGATAATGACAGGCATGGCTCCCACATGTGGGAGGATGTTGCACTAATGAATGTTCTCAGAGTCTCAGATGAGAAAAAGAGGAGCATCTACAGGGGCCAGGGAGGCAGCCTAGGGATCCCGATGCCTGGCTGGATGCCGGGCCCTGCCCCACCGGTCTGAGAAACACCCCTCAGCAATACAGCAACCTCTAGTGCCCAGCAAAGAGCTTCCCAGAACTCACTCCCTCTGGGATCTTGAGAAAATGCTTTCCCACTTTGGGCCCCCCAGCTCTCTCCTCTGTAAATGGCTCTGATGCCCTATGACTTTTTTCCCAGCTCCAGGGAAAATGACAGCATTTTACTCACTGCCCCTCCATCTGTCTAGGGTTTGTCGAGTCTTCACGGGTGCCTAGCACTATGAGGGACACAGAGAAAGCGTGGGCAGGGTGCCTGCCATCAGGAACTTGTGTCTCCCCTGGGTAGACAGAGGGTAAAGAAATGAGAGAAGTTTAGCGTCAACACGTGCACAATTGTTAAGATAAATGGCCACATGGCCCAGATGCCTCTGCAGGGAAGCAAACATGAGGGACTAGTCTTCTATTCCCTGACCCTGGCAGACATCACTAATCAATCACACACCTCTTTCCAGCTGCGCCTGGATGTAGCCTCCCCAGTCCTTCTGTCCTCATGCTCCAGACAGCCCCCAGCCTGGCCACTGGAGTTAGCAAGCAAATGGGGATCACCTCCCCAGAGGTCTAAGGGTTATGGCTGGGCTGGCCACAGGAGGTTTCCTGAAAGCAGAGGTCTTCACCTAGGCCTTGAAAGAGGAATCTGGATAGTTGAAAGGAAAGGAGAGGTGCTCTGGGTGGCAGGAGCAGTGTGAGTGGAGATCTGGAGAGGAAAATGCACACAGCATAGTCAAGGACAGTGAGATCAGCTGCCAAAGGGGAGAGATGCCTGGAAAGCAGAGTGAGGCAAAGTGGGAAGTGGGTGGCATGCCCAAAGTCAAGCCAGTTCCACCTCTCTCCCAGGTCTGGTTAGTTGGACCCGTGGTCCCGTTGCCTTCTGCACCCACTCCCTGGAGGGGCCTGGGATAAGCCAGGTGGAGATGGCCATACCTGTCAACCTCCTGGGTGACAAGGAAATTTGAAACCTCGTTAAAATGACGTGTTACTGCCCCTTCTGAGTTGCAAGGTAGATGCCTGAGATGCATAAACCATCTCCACCAGCCTGGCTCCATGGGTGATTTACAGCCATGTCCAGCCCAGTCCAGCCGCTGGTCCAGGGACAGCCCACAGCACAGGGGGAGGTGTCTTCCATCACTGCACACCAGGGACCAAGTGCAGAATGGCCAACTCAGACACCAGCCATTTCCCGGGCTTCTAGAACCCCAGGATGCAGGAGGCACACAGGCCAAGGACAGATAAACGATCCAACCCCTTTCCCTTCCCCTGGAGCCTCTCCCTAGATGATAACTCTCCACTCACACTTTCCTTTGGAGCCTACCTTAGCTTTCACCTCTATCAGGGAGCCCATTAGGATTTACCCCTAAGACCCAACCGACTGCACAGAGCTGCAGGAGGCCTATTTTTAGTTCCTACCCAAGGCTAATATGCAGAGGGACTTGGGCAAGCCACCCCTGTACCCAGGCCTTGGTTTCTCTATCTGTCACCAAGGTAGTCAGACAGGAGAATCTATAGGCCTCCAGCTCTAAGATCTCGCCCATTATTTCTGAATGGAGGAGTCTGGTTGCCTGGCTGGCCTAGGGCCACTGGGTTATCTGGAGTCCATCCACCTTGTCCTGCTGCACTCAGACCCTAGCCCAGGTGCTGACCGGCAACCCAAGGAGGGTCAAAGACCCAGAACCTTTGATCACAACAGCTGGAGGGGCCTTCAAAGACCATTGGTCCAAACCCTGCCTTACCCAGGTGGGCAGTAGAGGCCAGAGAGGGCAATGACTTGCCCAAGATCACACAGCAAGCCACCCACAGCCAGGACTTGGTTGGGGTCTTGCTTGGTGATGTTGTCCATGGGTACAAAGCTGTGCTTACTGTTCCATCCCTTCCACTCACAGGGAGCCCTGTGGGTGAGGGCGGAGGGGCTCACTGACCCTGAGGGGGGACAACGAAGAAACAGAAGAAATGGCCCCCACCTGCCAAGAACCTCCAGTTAAGATAAAGAGGAAGAGATTCCAGTGGGAAATGGGAGCCAGAGAGAGCACCTCCCATCTAAATCTCTCCCCACCAGCTTCCCGCTGCCTGTCATTCCACCGTAAGTGAAGTGTCCCTTTGGGTTAAAAACTGCCCTCTTTAGAGGAAGTTACAACGTAATTTCCTAGCATCTCAGTATAAACAAATCTGTCAGAAGTCTCTCTGGGGTGATAGAGGGCTGAGATCAAATAAGGGATCCAAAGAGACACACTCCTGCTTCCCTTTGGGGTGTGGAGAAAAGTTCCTAGAATTCTCTCCCCACAGGCAACCCTGTGACCTCATGTGCTAGCTTACAGCTTACCCCAGCACATGTGTGTGCACACACACGCACGCACGCACACACACACACACACACACACACACCATGGCCAAGACCAGAGGGAAAGCGTCAGCCTAGCAGAGCCCTTCTTAGCATCAGAGCAGGCTTTCTTGTTTGGGGGTGGTGGGGGGCTGCCTGACCCTGGAGGCATCCAAGCTGAGGCGGTAGAATGATGAGAGGGGACTTTTCCATCCCAGAGAGACTCAGACATTTGGTCACTCACCCCCTCCTTCTCCCTTCACCGCGGGGCTGGCTGGCTGTGTACGTTCACAAATGTCCCTTCTGTGCGCCACCTCAGCCCCCCCACCAGGGCTCCAGCACTCAGTGGTGTTCCCTGAATGGCCAGAGGACATGGGCCGCGGCAGGGGTGGCCCCTCTCAGGGGCTGGTGGCCCCGCTTGCCACGAAGCTCCAGGGCCCACAGAGCCCCCATCAATCAGGTCACAGCCCACTCCTCGGCTGCTAGCCCCGGGTTGCAGGCTTCCTCACCAGCCCTTGTTAGGATCATGAATGGGTATGGCCTTTGACCAGGAAAACAACAGCCTCAAAAGGCCTTCGCTCAAAAGGAAGTCTCCCACTGGCCCTCTGGAGGGTCACTCTGTCAGGGGACAGGGGACCTGGCCGGCACCTCTCGCTCTCTCTCTCTCTCTCTTGCTCTCTGTCTCTCTCCATTTCCTGAGCATGCAGCCCTCTCTCCTGGCTCTCTGCTGAATTTCTCTCCATCGCTCTGTCTTTGTTTCATTCTCTGCCAGTCTCTCCCTCCGGGTCTCTTTCTGTATCTCTCATCTCCTCTCTCTCTCAGCCTCTATCCCTCTGCGTCTGTGTGTCTTCTTTCCCTCGTTCCCCCACCGCCTCCCTGCTCCCCTCTCCCTGGCTGCACCCCCAGCCGCCCAGCCCCGCAGAGCTTTGCACTCAGAAGTGAGTGCTGAACCGGTGTTTCTGAGTGCAGTTGTGAGCTGACGTAACTATCACTGGCTCCGAGGCAGAGCCCGCCTGGGCAGCCCCCTCCTGCTATTTCCCCACATTTCAACACCTGGATTTTAAACATCTCCTGGGTGCTCAGCCCTGAGCCAGACCCTCAGTCGGGGAGGGGAGGGGAGAGGCATCTCAGATGGACAAGGAAAGCCACGCTGAGCCGGACGCTGTCCCAGGCACTTTCCATACGTTTTCCTGGGTCATCCTCAAATATCCAAGGTGGGTTTTAATCTTCCCATTTTATGTACAAGGAAACTGAGCCCCAGACTCAGCACAGCCCAGGGACCATCTTGGCCGGGATGAGGGGGTTTCCAAGCAAAGACCACCCAAGGGAGGGGTCCTGCGTTGGGCAAACGAGGTCCAGGTCTAGCACCCTCAACGTGCTCGGCCATGAGCCAGGTAGGCAGCCTGGGAGAGGAAGGCCGGGTAAGATGCCGCAGCAGGTCCTGAAGATTCAGTGCTGGGAGTGGTGTGCCAACCGCGTCCCTCTCAGGGACATGTGACTGGTGCACCTCTGTGGCCACTACGCAGGCCTCTTGGGGCAGAGCCCTTCCGGGTGTTGGCAGATCCCCCACACACAGAGGAAGGGGTCTCCTCCTTTGCCTCAGCCCCTCCTGGGCAGCCCCAGCACATACTCAGCACCCTCATCTCCTCCCCAAAATGGGACAGTGGTGTTGGCCCAAAGGCAGTGTTGCTGGCCGGGGCGGGACGGCCTGGTTCAGAGCAGGACCCCGGCTCCCAGGCCTGCCCTGTGCCTCAGGCCCATGCTCCCCCAGGTCCCACAGGAGCCCCGAGTCCAGCAGATGCCCAGAGACTCATCACTGTGGACCACAAGGTGGGCTCCGGGTCCCTGGTCCCCCTCAAGTTATCCCCAGCCATAGCTTCCCGTGGTGCATGCGCAGATGGGTCTCTACCCGGGGGCAACCACCTGGCGTGAGGGGCGGCAGCAGGCACCGAGAGCCCCCCAGATCCCCCAGGGCCAGGCTCTTTGCCTTGACTCATCGGGGAGGGTGGGGCATGGGGCACTTCAGACTGTCGAGGGTAAGTGGGCAGAGGTGTTTAGCTGAACAAAGGCTCTCACACGGCTGAATGTGTGTGACACCACCCCCCACCCATCATCCAGAACGGCAGGAGCCGTCCCAGAATGGAGTGGACTTAAGGGAGTGAGCGCCCTGTGGCCAGAGGCATTCAGCACACCCGGGGACACCCCATCCTGAAAACCAGCGGCCACTCCAAGAGTGCCCAGGACATGCAGGACAACTCCCAGGATGGTCCTGAGCAACAAGGAATCCTGGCTCTCCACTTCCTCACTGTCAATCACTTAACCCCTCTGCCTCAGTTTCCTCATCTCTAGACGGCGATAATAATACTAACATGTCATAAGCTTGTTTTAAGGATTAACTGAGTACCTGTGCATTGATGAGAACAGTACCTGGCACCAAGTAAGCCCTCCGTAAACATGAGCTATTGTCATCATCGTTGTAGCTATGAGGAGGAGGAGCTGGATGGATGGAGGGATGGACGAATGAGGGATAGAAGGAAAGAAGGAAGGGAGGGAGAGAGGGAAGAGGGAGGAAGGATGGATGGGTGGATGGATGGAATGAGGGGAGCATGAATCCCCAGGTCAGAAAGTCCTAGAAGATGGACAGAGCATGAGTCCAGTTTGGGACAGGCTGCATTTCAAGTGCCTCTGCAAGGCTTCGCATCCAAAGCATCAGGGCAGCTGAAGATACATGCTGATGCCCAGAAGTGTGGTGTGGGCCGAGGATGTGGGGATTCTCAGCCATAGGGAAGGAGGGAGCCTAGGAAAGGGTCAGGGAGTGGGACAGTGGTGAACTGGGACAAGAAGCCAGGGTAGCGGGCCAGTCAGGACCCTTGCAGTTACAAGTGCCAAAAAACAAACTCCGAATGGCTTTAGGAAAAAAATATACATTGGCTCATATGATGGAGACATCAGAAACAGTTGGGTCCAGGTGCTCAGTTGAGGGCTTGGGACTCTCTCTTCTCCTTCCATCATGTGCTTCTGTTTTCCTCCCCGTTGACATCTTCCTCAGGCAGCCTCTCCCTGTGGCGGCCAAGGTGCCCTGGCAGCTCCCACTCGACGTCCCACATTCCTGCCAAGAGGAAAGACCCTCCTTCCCGGTGCAGGTAGAACCCAGGATGGGCTCCACTGGCCAGGCCTGGTCACACATGTGTCTCTAAAACCCAGAGCTGGATCAGACCTACTCAAACGACACGGGCTGAGACGAGGTAAGGGGTGGGAGGGGTCTGAGGAAAATCCGCGTGTTGGTGGCCAAAGAAGATGGGCGGGCGCTGGGCAGAGACCTCCACAGCTGCCTGCTTCACCGCCACCACCAGCAGCTAATGGCAGGGATGGAGTGGCACCCACAAAGCTTGTCTAGAAGAGGGGGAGCAGACCTAGAAGCATTCAAGGTCGTAGACACCAAGAAAAGACCAGGTTTCCAGAAGGAGGGAGCGGTCACTGTGTCAGCTGCTGCCACAAAGGGGCCTCTAGATTAGCCACCAGCAGCCAAGTGTGACGGTGACAAGACGGGGCACTCCCCGAGAGCTGCTCCCACCCAGGAGAAGCCTTGGGGGGAGGGGGGCCCCTAGGAGGGGGCAGCAGTTGGTGGCGGGGAGAAGGACAGAGCGCTGGGAGGCAGAGGCCGAGAGGACAGGACAGGAGGGCTGCAGGGAGGGCAGAACAGGCGGGGACCCCGGGAGGAGGGCCGGAGAAGAAATGAGACAAAGAAAAAGGAGAGGAAAAAAACACCCTGCCTGCGCCCTCCCTCCCCTCCCACAATGCTGAAAGTTAAAAATAGGCTGTGTGGTGAAAGGCAGACAGAATGAGAGCAATCGTCTAAAGAGAGAGGAGGTAAAGGAGCTGGGGACCCCAGGAAAGTCCCCGCAGGCCTCAGCGAGGATGAGAGGAAGACAGCGGCAGGGAAGACAGAGGCGGCTGCATGTCCCCACAGGCAGAGACCCGAGCCTCACGTTCACACATTTGGTCCAGGTTGGGGGGCTGAGCCCTGCGGGAGGGCTGCCCGGTCATAATGCCCGCCCGGCTCACTGAGCCCAGGGTCTGGACATCCACAGCTGGCAGAATGGGAATTACAGCCCCACTTGGCAGATGAGGGAACTGAGGCTCAGAGAGTCTCCTGGCAGGCCTGCTGGCTCCTGGGCTCCACGAAGAGGACTTGGCCATAGAGAGGATGCTCGGTTGGATCCCGGGTTCAGAATTACAGCTGCTGGGGCTCTGAGCGCCCTCCCGGTGCTGGCACCTGGCATCAAGGTGGGCAGAGAGGAAAGGGCGGTGGGGAAGCCAGCAGGCGACCTAGCCATGTACCCCATGATACCTCACCCCTTCCTGCCCTGGCAGCTCTGGTAAGGAAACTGAGGCCCAGAGGGGGCAAGCTCTCTGCCCAGCTGCTCACTTCACAAGCGGCAGAAGTAGGCGCTGAGAACCGGAAGATCCTTCTGTTCCCAACCCAGCCCTTCCCAAACCAGCTGGGTGGCCAGGCTATACCCCACTTCCCAGAGCTTCAGCTCTCATCACCCCATGCCATTCCTGCCTGGCTCCTGGGCGCACCCATGGAGGGACTAATTAGTCGTTGGTTTGAGGAGGCAAAGCGCCACATAAACACAGAGGGTTATTAGCCCTCAGAGCCCGAGAGGAAGACCAGCTAGGAGCTGCCTCCATGCTGACTGGGCTGGTTTCCCTGCCCGACTTTAGGGCGGCATTACTTTTGTTAGCAGACAGCGTGATTATTGGATGCTGTTAATAATCTCTTACGTTTATAGATGGCCTTTCTTCCAAGGATCTTAAAGCTCTTCTGTATTTAGCTTCCCCTTGCTGCCAGGAAGTCAATACCACAGCATGGAGAAACATTGATCTCCATGTTTTTATGAGGCACAGAGACGTTAGGCCCCTTACCCAGGGCCACACAGCAAATCAGCAACAGAGCTGGAGTCAGTATTCATAGTCTTCAGAGGCCCAGGAAGGAACCATGTTCTGGACACTCACTGATACTCTCAGCCTCTCTCTGGCCAGCTCAGAACAGGCCCACCCCTTACATTTGTCTAGTGTTTTCTTTCAGATTTGACCCCCTTGATCAAGGCAGGGCTGGTAGAATTATTACCATCGTTCAGGTGAAAACACGAAGGCTTAGAGAAGTGAAGTGACTTACTCAGGATCCCACAGCAATGGGCAGAGAGAGGACTTGAACCCAGGTCTCTGGACTCCCCATCCAGTGCTCTAACCAGGGCAGCAGCTGCCCACATCCACCCCAAAGCTGAGCTGGGAGGGTCCAGGGGGAGCACTGAGGTGGGTTCAATACCTAGAGGAGGAGAAAGATGCTGTCCTGTTAGTCCTTCCTGCAGGAGGAGGGGGAGGGGGCTGAGCCAGAGGCAGTGGGGGCGGCTGTCTCCCTCCCTCGACCTACAGGTACTTCTGGAGGACAGTGAGGAGGAGCAGGGTGGCCCAGACGAGGGGGAGATCCTCAGTGGCCTGGTGACCAGGCAGATGGCTCCCCTCTCTGGGCCCTATTCCACAATTGCTATATGAGGATGGGGCTGGGCTAGGTGAGCCCTAAGGATCCCCAGGTTCTGAAGTTGCAGGGGCTTCTAAGATTCCAAGGTCTGCCAGCAGGGTCCAGCCCCGCAGAGCCCCACCAGGATCTTTGGGTGGGGGGCAAGCCTGCCCAGCTCCTCCCATGTCTAGGTGGCCCGCTGTAAAGGGAAGACCCCAAGCAGTAAAGCAGAAGACCTGGACCCTGGCCCACTGTACCACCAGCAGGCAGTGACCTTGGGCAAGTCCCTCACCTGTGGTCATCTATGTCATCTATCTCTTCATCTACTGAACAAATAAGGGAGCACCCTAATGTCCCTTGTGGCCCTGGGGCAGCCATGACTGAGGCTCCTGGGGGAGCAGCCCTGACGATTCGGGCTGGTTTGGGTGTACAGGAGTCTGATTCAGACATCAATAAACATGGATTGCCTGGTTTCCCTGGGCCACCGGGCTACAGAGAGACACCAGTTAGGCTGTGTTCATCTTCCTTCAAGCCATGGCCCCAGAGCTCCAGCCCAGGGTGCGCAGGCCTTGGGGGGCTTATAGGTCAGGAGGGTTCGCTCCTCGCAGGCCCCAGCTCTGGACCACACTGGCAGCCAAAATCTCTGGTTAATGAAGACAGATGGGCTTCCCTGGGATTCAGGGCAGGTAGGAGGTAGGAGGGCTGGGACTAGTGGAACTGTTAAATGGGCAGGAGCTGCGCAGAAGAGTGATTATCAGGAAAGATGAGGAAAGGGAACTAACATGGGGAAGACGATCCTAAGGCCTCGCCCTGAGAAACCTGTCCATGGAGTAGGTGGGGCTGCAGCCCCAGAGGGCGGCAGCGCAGGGTCTCTGGGTGGACGCGCCCCTCCCCCTCTGCCCACCTGACCTTGGGGTGGGAAGGAACAGCAGATCTCAGCCCCAGAATCCAGAGGCAATGGAGGAATAAAGCTAGCCACGTCCTCCTCATCACCCGGCGTGGCACTTCAGAGTTTGCCTATGAGTTTCCAGAGATGCCCTCCCTGGAGCCTCACAGCCACTCCATGAGGCAGGTATTACTGCCTCCTTTCATAGGTGGAGAAACCAGGGCCCAGAAAGGGCCCGAGACGCACACCGTGTCAGCCAGAGCGGGCCTGACCATGGGCTCACTGACCTCCAGCCCCGGAGGCTCCCCACACACCTGGCTTTCCGATCTGCAATCCGAGGCAGGCAAGAGCTCTGTGTGCCCACTGCTCCCAACGGCAAGCCCTCCTGATGGCTGCCGCCCAGAAAGAGGGATGCTCCATGGAGGCCCCAATGCCCTCTGTCACCCACCCTGATAACAGACAGGGACTCGGGGGGGTGGCGGGTGGGGAGGGAAGTGTGGGGGAAGAGTGACCCTTACCTAAGGATGTGTTACAAGGTCAACCCGAAGTGACTGTGGCAGCGTCAGTGACCTGGGTATGGGATGAAATCAAAGAATGACTATTAACTTTGTTCAGCTGTGAACATGGTAGTGCAATTACGTGCTCTTAAAGCGTCCCTAACTTTTAGACATGTATCCCAAAATAGTTATATATGAAATGATATGTGATTTGCTTCAAAGTAATCTGAGTTGGGGGAGAGGTGGGCCGGGCCAGAGCGGACACGAGCTTGGCAAATTGTTCACTGTTGAGCTGGGTGGTGAGTCTGTGAGGGTCATTATCTTAGCTCCCTGCTTTTGTGTGTGTTTGAAATTTTCTCTAATAAAAAGGTTTTTAGGTTTTTTTTTAATCTGGAGGGAGAAAAGATGAAAAAATGGAAGAATGTGATCATTGTTGGAAGGCACATGGGGGTTCATTATATGATGTTACTTTGGTATATATTTGAAAATTTTCATAATGAAAACTTTTTTTTTTAAGAAAATTCTGTCTCATCCTCCCTGTTGCCCCAGGATGGAGCTTCTTAGTACAGCTCCAGGGCCCTGCAAGAGTGCTTCCCACAGCTGCACCACGCCTTGCTGGTCCCAGCACCCCTGCCCCTTGTACCTGATGCTCCAGGACCTGGGACTGCCATCAGCAGCCAGACACTGCCATCTCTGCCACACCTCATGTGTCGTGCTCTGTCCCCTTGGGATGGCATGTCTCCCAACCCTGGCAGCCAAGAGGGCAACTTCTTATCTTGGTTCAGCCCGAGTCGCCTCCTTCAGGAAGCTGGTCTTACTTCTCCGGCCTCCACCCTGGCGGAACTGACCACAGCTGTCTTGCAGTCCATGTGGCCTGGGACACAGGCTGCAATGGGTGGGGTTTGTTTTGTGCCCTCAGAGACCAACACGAAGCCTGAGGCTCAGTAAATGTCCACTGAGTATTGAAAGGTCTCACCTAATATAGGACTTCACCTGGCTGCCTAAAACCCAAAGAATGGGTATCGTTTTCTGAGGTCGTCCTGCCCCCTGTTGTTAGAAAGAAACATTGCAGGGATGGCTGGAAGCAAAACTGATCCCCTCCCCACCACCCCAGTCCAAGTTCAGCATCCCACTTCCCCTCCCCCGCATTATTGAGCAGAGCTCTGAACTAAGCTGTAGGAGGGAAGCCCACCACAGAAACATGCAGAGCCTGTCACCATCAGCCTCTCCCAACCGCTCCAGGCCCAGCTCTTACAGGGCTCCCATGGCAGCCTCTTTGAGGACTCCTCTTAGGAACAGGCCACACCTGGACTCAGGCCACCTGACCTTTGCTCAGGCTGCCTTCTCTGCCTGAAGGGCCCACCCCCACCACCACCACCCCACACACACACACCCTGTCTCTGCCTGGCCAATTCCTAGTGAATCTTCAAGGCATCCACTTCACCATCACCCACACGTGGAGTTACTCTGTGTCACTCTATTGCAGCCCGGCCACATCCCTCTGAGGTAGCACTTGTCACCTGCATTAGTGGTGTGACCATCTCCTTCTCTAGACCAAAGGGTCCTTGAAAGAAGACACTGGGTCTCAGTATGGCAGAGACTCGTTAAGAACTGAACTGTTTGGTTTCTACTGCTGTAGCCAAAAACTCCCTTCTGTCCTTGGGAAGGACTCATCTTACCTAGATGACAGGTTTTGTCCCCCTAAAGAAGAAACTAGGACTTTCTATATCTAAAGTCTAAACCTGTGCTATCCAATATGGTAGCCATTGGTCACACGGGGCCCTTAGACAATTGAATGTGTCTAAGCCCTCGCCCATCATTGAGAACTTCTGCTCAGACGGCTGGAGCCGTCCCAGAATGGAGTGGACTTAAGGGAGTGAGCACCCTGTGGCTCACTGGCCAGCACACCTTGGGGGACACCTCATCCTAAAAACCAGCGGCCACTTCCGAGAGTGCCCAGGACCCCTGGGTTGCTCCTAACCAGTCTTTCATGCTTCATTTTATTTGATAACATTTACTAAGTGCCTGTCTGAGCCAGGTGCTCAGCTGAGCCTGGGATGTGATGGCAAAAGACCAACTATCCCCTGGGGGACAAAACTGCTGCTGTCACCACCATCCCAACTGAGAACCCCTAAGGGGACAGGGTGAGGGAGGAGCTCCCAGAGTATATACTGCCCTTCCAGTCATTTGGGGGTGAAGAGTCTCTACCACATTCTGAATTCATTCGAGAATATTTTAAGTGACACTGCTTGCTTCCCAAGGGTGTGAAGCATTTGATACCTGCAACCATCCCCTCAACTTCTCCTTCCCTGCCTTCCTGGCACTTGGCACAGTGCTTGGTATGTGGAAATCAAACAAATACAGGGAGGAAGGAAAGGAGGGAGGGAGGGAGGGGAATTTGCCCTCAATTAGCATGCAACTGGAGAGACAGTGCATGAAAACAGACACAGGGACCAGAATTATGGATTCGTAAAAGCTTAGATTTGGAAGGGATCTAAGGGCCATCTGCTCAAAAGCTCTGCTCACGCAGCAGTTCCCACAGCAGCCCTACAGGGTCAGTGCATTCAGCTACTGCCATCCAGGTACACAGAGCCTTCGGCTCTTAAGGAAGGCCCATCCTGTCCCATATGGGACAGGCGTGACTGATTCAAAGTTCTTCTAAACCACAGAAGAATATTAGAACTAAATAGAGAGTTCATCAGCATGGCTGGTGGCAAGATAGCATCCAAATTCACACCTCTCCTATACACCCAGCAATAGCCAATTAGAAATGTAATGGGGGTGGGAGGAGTCAAGACGGCGGTGTGGGAAGACGCAGAGTTCGTGTCTCCCAGCAACTAGGGTACCTGGGGACGCACGCGGGTGGGGGACCCTGACACCCAAAGAAATGGGAAGAACCCCCAAAAGAACCGGTAGGACGTGGAGGGACTGAGGGGGGAGGAGAAGTGGAGGCCAAACAGGACCTGCGCCACTGAGGGGTGGCTGAGATGGGGGAAGGGTTCCCATGCCTGGAGGGACTCTCAGAGGCTTGGATCAAATGGGAGCAGGCCCAGCGTTTCCCCTGCCCAGTCGGCAGGGTAAGTCGGCCTGGTCCTAGCCCTCAGAGGTCCCCTCAGGGCAGGGTTGGTCCTGGGGATGTAGGAGGGAGGCCAGGAGAAAACAGAGAGGCAGGTGGGAGGGGCTCTCCGAAACCAGAGGAGCCAGAGAGGAGCAGCGGGCTTTGCCCCGCCCACTCGAACTCAGGAAGCCTGCTGGGCTCCCAGGTGGGGTCCTCCACCCTCTGAGACCAGAAACAGGAGGCACACCTGGGCCCCTTCTGTTCTGTTAAGCCTAAGCCCCACTCCCTCCACCCCCCAGGGCCTTTTCCAGCCCTGTGGGTCCTCAGCATAGGCCCCGCCCACCACCCAAACTTCATCCGTGCTTAGGTCCCGCCCTCCACAGCCAAGGCCTTTTCCACCTTTTTTTTTCCTCCTTTTTTTTACTATTGTGGTTCTGTTTTACCTTCCAGTTGTTATTTCATCTATATTTTTATTTTTATGTTTTTTCTAACATATTAGTTTCCTAGTCTAATTTTATTTTTTACTTTGTTATTGTTCTTTTTTTCTTTTTTTGCCACCCTGTGTGGCTTGCGGGATCTTGGTTCACAAGCTGGGGGTCCGGCCGAAGTTCCTTTGGTGGGACCTCCAAGTCTGAACCACTGCACTAATAGAGAACCTCAGACCCCAGAGAATATTCATCAGAGTGAGGTCTCCCAGAGGTCCTCATCTCAGCACCAAGACCCAGCTCTATGCAACAGCCTACAAACTCCAGTGTTGGAGGCCTCAGGCCAAACAACCAGCAAGACAGGAACAAAATCCCACTCATAAAAAGAAAAAAAAATGAGATGGCAAAAAATATGTCACAGATGAAAGAGGAATGTAAAAACCTACAAGACCAGATAAATGAAGAGGAAATAGGCAATCTACCTGAAAAAGACTTCAGAGTAATGATAGTAAAGATGATCCAGAATCTCAGAAATAGAATGGAGGCACGGATTGAGAAAATACAAGAAAAGTTTAACAAAGATCTAGAAGAACTAAAGACCAAAGAAACAGAGATGAACAATACAATAACTGAAATGAAAAATACACTAGAAGGAATCAATAACAGAATAACTGAGGCAGAAGAATGAATAAGTGAGCTGGAAGACAAAATGGTGGAAATAACTGCCAAGAAGCAGAATAAAGAAAAAAGAATGAAAAGAACTGAAGACAATCTCAGAGACATCTGGGACAACACTAAATGCACCAACATTCGAATTATAGGGGTTCCAGAAGAGGGAGAGAAAAAGAAAGGGTCTGAGAAAATATTTGAAGAGATTATAGTGGAAAACTTCCCTAACATGGGAAAGGAAATAGTCACCCAAGTCCAAGAAGCACAGAGAGTCCCATACAGGATAAACCCTAGGAGAAACCCACCAAGACACATATTAATCAGACTAATAAAAATTAAATTCAAAGAAAAAATATTAAAAGCAGCAAGGGAAAAACAAAAAATAACATACAAAGGAATCACCATAAGGTTATCAGCTGATTTTTCAGTAGAAACTCTGCAGGCCAGAAGGGAGTGACAAGATACACTTAAAGTGATGAAAGAGAAAAACCTACAACCAAGATTACCCAGCAAGGATCTCATTCAGATTCCACAGAGAAATCAAAACATTTTCAGACAAGCAAAAGCTAAGAGTATTCAGCACCACCAAATCAGCTTTACAACAAATGCTAAAGAAACTTCTCTAGGTGGGAAACACAAGAGAAGAAAAAGACCCACAAAAACAAACTCAAAACACTTAAGAAAATGGAAATAGGAATATACATATTGATAATAACCTTGAATGTAAATGGATTAAATGCCCCAATCAAAAGACACAGACTGGCAGTTTACAAAAACAAGACCCAAGTATATGCTGCCTACAAGAGACCCACTTCAGACCTAGGGACACATACCAACTGAAAGTGAGGGGATGGAAAAAGATTTTCCATGCAAATGGAAATCAAAAGAAAGCTGGAGTAGCAATACTCGTATCAGATAAAATAGACTTTAAAATAAAGACTGTTGCAAGAGATAAGGAAGGACACTACATAATGATCAAGGGATCAATCCAAGAAGAAGATATAACAATTATAAATATATATGCACCCAACATAGGAGCACCTCAATACATAAGGCAAATGCTAATAACCATGAAAGGGGAAATTGACAGTAATGCAATAATAGTAGGGGACTTTAACACCCCACTTACACCAATGGACAGATCATCCAAACAGAAAATAAATAAGGAAACACAAGCTTTAAATGACACAATAGACAAGATAGATTTAATTGTTATTTATAGAACATTCCACCCAAAAGTGGCAGAATGCACTTTCTTCTCAAATGCACATGGAACATTCTACAGGATAGACCACATCTTGGGTCACAAATCAAGCCTCAGAAAATTTAAGAAAATTGAAGTCATATCAAGCATCTTTTCTGTCCACAGTGCTATGAGACTGGAAATCAATTACAGGAAAAGAATTGTAAAAACCACAAATACATGGAGGCTAAACAGTGCACTACTAAATAACCAAGAGATCACTGAAGAAATCAAAGAACAAATTTTAAAAATACATAGAAACAAATGACAATGAAAACACAATGACCCAAAACCTATAGGACGCAGCAAAAACAGTTCTAAGAGGGAAGTTTATAGCATTTCAGTCTCATCTCAAAAAACAAGAAAAATCTCAAATAAACAATCTAACCCTACATCTAAAGCAACTAGAGAAAGAAGAACAAAGAAAACCCAAAATCAGTAGAAGGAAAGAAATCATAAAGGTCAGAGCAGAAATAAATGAGATAGAAATGAAAAAAACAATAGCAAAGATCAATAAAACTAAAAGCTGGTTCTTTGAGAAGATAAACAAAATTGATAAACCCTTGGCCAGACTCATCAAGAAAAAATGGGAGAGGACGCAAACCAATAAAATTAGAAATGAAAAAGGAGAAATCACAACTGACACCACAGAAATACAAAGGATTATAAGACACTACTACAAACAACTATATGCCAATAAAATGGACAACCACGAAGAAATGGACAAATTCTTGGAAAGGTACTATTTTCCAAGACTGAACCAGGAAGGATTAGAAAATATAAACAGACCTATCACAACTAATGAAATTGAAACTGCAATTAAAAATCTTCCAACAAACAAAAGTCCAGGACCAGATGGCTTCACAGGTGAATTCTATCAAACATTTAGAGAAGAGCTAACACCGATCCTTCTCAAGCTCTTGCAAAAAATCTCAGAGGGAGGAACACTCCCAAATTCATGCTGCGAAGCAATCATCACCCTGATACCAAAACCAGAAAAAGATATTAGAAAAAAAAAATTATAGACCAATATCACTGATGAACATAGATGCAAAAATCCTGAACAAAATACTAGCAAACAGAATCCAACAACATATTAAAAAGGATCATACACCATGATCAAGTGGGATTTATCCCAGAGATGCAAGGATTCTTCAATATACTCCAATCAATGTGATACATCATATTAACAAATTAAGGAATAAAAACCATATGATCATCTCAATAGATGCTGAAAAAGCTTTTGACAAAATTCAACACCCAATTATGATAAAAAACTCCCCAGAAAATGGGCAAAGAGGGAACCTACCTCAACATAATAAAGACCATATATGACAAACCTACAGCAAACATCATACTCAATGGTGAAAAACTGAAAGCATTTCCTCTAAGATCAGGAAAAAGACAAGGATTTCCACTCTTGCCATTCTTATTCAACATAGTTTTGGAAGTCCTAGCCACGGCAATCAGAGAAGAAAAAGAAATAAAAGGAACACAAATAGGAAAAGAAGAAGTAAAACTGTCACTGTTTGCAGATGACATGATACTATACATAGAAAATCCTAAAGATGTCATCAGAAAACTACTAGAACAAATCAATGAATTTGGTAAGGTTGCAGGATACAAAATTAATGCACAGAAATCTCTGACATTCCTATACACTAACAGCAAAAAATCAGAAAGAGAAATTAAGGAAACAATCCCATTTACCACTGCAACAAAAAGAATAAAATACCTAGGAATAAACCTACTTAAGGAGACAAAAGACTTGTACTCAGAAAACTATAAAACACTGATGAAAGAAATCAAAGATGACATAAACAGATGGAGAAATATACCATGTTCTTGGATTGGAAGAATCAACATTGTGAAAATGACTATACTACCCAAAGCTATCTACAGATTCAATTCATTCCCTATCAAACTACCAATGGCATTCTTCACAGAATTAGAACAAAAATTTTTACAATTCGTATGGAAACACAAAAGACCCCGAATAGTCAAAGCAATCTTGAGAAAGAAAAACGGAGCTAGAGGAATCAGGCTCCCTGACTTAGAACTATACTAGAAAGCTACGGTAATCAAGACATGGTACTGGCACAAAAACAGAAATGTAGAGCAATGGTACAGGATAGAAAGCCCAGAGACAAACCCACACACATATGGTCACCTAATTTACAACAAAGGAAGCAAGAACATACAATGGAGAATAGACAGCCTCTTCAATAAGTGGTGCCGGGAAAACTGGACAGCTACATGTAAAAGAATGAAATTAGAACACTACCTAACACTGTGCACAAAAATAAACTCAAAATGGATTAAAGACCTAAATGTAAGACCAGACACTATAAAACTTTAAGAGGAAAGCGTAGGAAAAACACACTTTGACATAAACCACAGCAAGATCTTTTTTGACCCACCTCCTAGAGTAATGGAAATAAAAACAAAAATAAACAAATGGGACCTAATGAAACTTAAAAGCTTTTGCACAGCAAAGGAGACCATAAACAAGACAAAACAACCCTCAGAATAGGAGATAATAGGAGATAGGAGATAATATTTGCAAATGAAACAGCAGACAAAGGATTAATCTCCAAAATATCTCATCCAAACAGCTCATGGAGCTCACTATCAAAACAACAAACAATTCAATTAAAAAATGGGTGGAAGACCTAAATAGCCCTTTCACCAAAGAAGACATACAGATGGCCAAGAGGCACATGAAAAGATGCTCAACATCACTAATTATTAGAGAAATGCAAATCAAAACTACAATGAGGTATCACCTCACACTGGTCAGAATGGCCATTATCAAAAAATCGAGGAACAATAAATGCTGGAAAGGGTGTGGTGAAAAAAAGGAACCCTCCTGCGCTGTTGGTAGGAATGTAAATTTATACAACCACTATGGAGAACAGTATGAAGGTTCCTTAAAAACCCAAAAATAGAACTACCATATGACCCAGCAATCCCACTACTGGGCACATACCCTGAGAAAACCATAATTCAAAAAGAGACATGTACCAAAATGTTCATTGCAACACTATTTACAATAGCCAGGACATGGAAGCAACCTAAGTATCCATTGACAGATGAACGGATAAAGAAGATGTGGCACATACACACAATGGAATATTACTCAGCCATAAAAAGAAACGAAGTTAAGTTATCTGTAGTGAGGTGGATGGACCTAGAGTCTGTCATACAGAGTGAAGTAAATCAGAAAGAGGAAAACAAATGCCATATGCTAACACATATACATGGAATCTAAAAAAATATTTTTTTAATGGTACTGATGAACCTAGTGGCCGGGCAGGAATAAAGAGGTAGACATAGAGAGTGGACTTGAGGACTTGGGGTGGGAGGGGGAAGCTGGGGCAAAGTGAGAGTAGCATCGACATATATACACTACCGAATGTAAATAGTTAGCCAGTGGGAATCAGCAGCATAGCACAGGGAGATCACCTTGGTGCTTTGCGATGACCTAGAGGGGTGGAATAGGGAGGGTGGGAGGGAAGCTCAAGAGGGAGGGGATATAGGGATATATGTATGCATATGGCTGATTCACCTTGTACAACAGAAACTAACAGTATTGTGAAGTAAGTATACTCCAATAAAGATCTAATAAAAAAAGAAGAAGAAGAAATGTAATGGGAAAACTATCCCATGCACAATGGCTAACCCAGACTATAAAATACCTAAGAATAAACTTAATGAGAAATGTCTAAGTCCTATATGAGAAACACAATAAAACTTTACTGAAGGACATAAAGAAGGCCTGAATAAATGGAGTGATATATCATGCTCCAGGATGGGAAGACTCAGTAATACAAAGATGTCAATTCTTCCCAAATTAAATCTATAAATTCAGTGCATTCCCAATCAGAATCTTAAAGGGATTTTTTATAGAACCTGACCAGCTGATTTTAAAGCTCATCTGAAAGGGTAAACATGCAAGAATAGCCAAGAACATTTTGAAAAAGAAGAAAAATGAGATGAGATTTGACCTACGAGATATCAAAACATGGTATAAAGCTAGAGTAATTAAAACAGGGTGGAGTGATGGATCAAAGGAACAGAACAAACAATCGAAGAACCAAGCCACAGGGATTATGGGAATTTAGCATAATACAAAAGTAGCAGTCAGATTAGTGGGGAAAAGATGGACTAGTTAATGTATTTTAAAAATAGTATGGGATGGTTGTTTATCTGCTTGAGAAATAAAGTAATAAGTTGTTATTTCACATGATGCCCAAAAGTAAATTCCAGAGAGATTAATAATCTAAACACTTTTTACTGACTGTCAAAGCATTAGAAGGCAGTAGAGACAAATATTTGTTCATCTTGGGTTGAAAAATGTCCTTGCTAAGCAAGGCCTGAAACTTGGAAACCATAAAGAAAAAACCAGGAGGAGTCACCTAAAAATTAAACATTTTTCTACATCACTGAGCTGAAAAGCAAGTGGGATTCAGAGAAAATAATTACATATGTGGTAAGTGACGAGTTATCATCTTACAACTCAACAAGAAAAGGACAACCTTGAATGAAGAAAAATCAAAGGAGGCAGCAGGCAGGTTAGTGGAGGGGAAGGAAAGCCAAGAACCTATGCAGTAGTGAACAGGATGTCACTTAAGGCTTTGGGCCTGATCCCGCTGGGGACCCCTGAGAGACTGGCATGCACAGAATGGTTCCACCAAGGGGTGAGTGAGCATGTGGATATTTACCCACTGAGCCTGGCTCCCACTGGTTGAGAGGAGGGTATCAACACCTCTCACTTGCAGAACAGAGTGCCATCTTGGGCAGAGAATGTCCTCAGGTAGAGGGAGGCAGAAAGGCATCGGTGGGAAGAGAAACTGTATGCAGGTGACCTCCAGCGTGCAGTTAGGAGGACACAGGTGGCAATGCCAGGCCCTTGTCATTGAATATCTCATTTAATCCTTACAAAAGCCCTACAAGGTCACCCCCATCCCCATTTTACCATTGGGGAAACTGAGGTTCCAAATGGTTAGGCATATTGCTTAAGATCCCATAATCAGTCAAGTGGAGGAGGCTGACCTCAGCACAGACACTGCCCTAGTTCCCATGGTTGCCTCTGTGGTGCCCTGGGCGGGTGCAGAAGGGGATGAGAAAGGTGGCTTTTATCTTCCTCTTTATGCCCAACCATATTATTCTCGTTCTTATTGTTGTTGTTTTTTACTATTAGCATGTTTTCTTTCTAAAAAAGTTTTTTTTGTTTTTGTTTTTTACTTTTGAGATCCTTAGCCTAGGAACTGGCAAAAAAAAAATGAGTTCTACATTAATGTTAGTGTCTCCAAATTGTCATTTTAGATAGTTGAATATGGTGTATGTGTTGTTCGGTAGCCATCTCAGCTACTAAAAACCAATACACAAGCATGGATTTGGGAACCATCTGTTGAGAGGGTATTATGTAGAGAGCAGAGTGCCAGACACCGTAGGAGATTCAGAGATGCCAATTTTCATCTTTCAGGAACAGAGGAAAGGAAAAACAGGAAGTATTGAGGAAAGAGACCAAATAAATGATGGTCAGGAGCTGGGTGGGTTCCTCAAGGAAGGCTCCCTGGCAGGGGTGGGTTTATGGGGAAGCAGATAAAACCTGAGCTTTCTTTTGAAGGGGATCCACCCAGGAACCAACGTGGTCATATGATTTTGCAAAATTTGCAAAAGAAAGATATTTTAAGTGCAATAGATGAAGCCCCTTGTCTTTTGTCACTCCAACTTTCCCTATGTCACACCCCTCATGTTGGGTTGTGTTAAACATTGGGCATGTTTGGGGATCATACTAAGGGCAAGTTGTATTGGGGATAGAGTTATTTTGGGTTTAGATGGATACATGAATGAATGATTCTAGGTTACATCCATGTCTAGATTAGTTATTGCTAGCTGTTCTGGTTATAGGAATGCCTTCCAGAAATATCCCCAACTCCTGCTGTGCCAAGCCACCCAGCGTTGTGAGGTGACATAGAGGTGCAGGGCCAGAAGTTGTGATGGGAATGCATCCCACAGTCCCTGGCAGAGAAGCATGTGGTTAACGGAGGAGCTGGGTGGGTTCTGTACACAAGGCTCGATGTGTACAGAAACAGCATCTAATGTGTGGAAATTTCTTCCTATCATCAGATGTGTAATATTTGTAAGCAGATGATTTTTTTTTAACTTTCAGTGTGGCTTCTGTCACTTAGCATGCTTTTGAGGTTCATGCATATTGTTGCAGGGGTCAGCAGTCATTCATTTGTATTGCTGAGTAGTATTCCAGTTCATGAGTAGACCACATTTGTTTATTCATTTATCTGTTGATGGACATTTGGATTATTTCCAAATACAGCTGTTATACACATTTGCATATAGGGTTTTTTTCCCCGTGGACCTGTTTTCA
Organism: Mesoplodon mirus; assembly: GCF_964341445.2. Taxonomy (NCBI): domain Eukaryota; kingdom Metazoa; phylum Chordata; class Mammalia; order Artiodactyla; family Ziphiidae; genus Mesoplodon; species Mesoplodon mirus. The sequence continues at coordinate 58,895,572 of NC_138977.1, read as the reverse complement.
TTTCTCTTGGGGTGGGATTGCTGATTCATAAGGTAAGTGTATGTTTAACTTCACAAGAAATTGCCAAATTGTTTCCCAAAGGGCTGAACCATTTTGTATGTCCACCAGCAATGCACGAGAGTTCCAGTGACCTCACATCTTCATCCACACACATGGTATTATCAGGTGGCATTTTTTTCTAGTCCTTCTAAGAGGTGTGTAGTGGGATCTCATTGTAGTACCAGTTGGCATTTCCCTAACAATCCCACAGGAAGAAGGTGTCTCTCCATATACTCCCCACATTCTTTCCCTTCTCCCAGTGGTACACTACTAACGCTAGGTTCATGGTAGGGGGCTGGAAGTGGGCTCTCTGTTGCCCTGGGTGCTGGAGCTTTCTCAGTGTTCCTGCCCATCCGCCCCCACCCTCCCTCGGCCCCATGGCAGCCAGACTGCCTTATATCTGTGGCTGGACTTGTGTGCAAGTTTCCTGCTTCTCCCCAGAGGTAGCTGACCTCCAGTTGTACTGGTATAGGATCCCAGGCCCAGAACTGTTTCCTGCCCCTACCCCAGGGCAGAGGTATTTTTTTTTCCCCTCCGAGTGTTTGTATGGATATATGCTTTCATATATATCCATATATATATATATATATATATATATATATATATATATATATATATATGAAGCCACAGTGCATATTTATCTGGGTTCTGGGAGTGACAGGATTTGTTGGCCCTCTTCTAGCAGTTTACGGCTTTTGCTCCTTTAAGACAAAGGTTTTGGAGAGGACTTCAAGTTTGGCCCTTTTCCCACAGCAGCAGCCAATTTCCTGCTTGGCTGTGGGGGAGGGAAGGGGAGGGGGGTTTGCTCCCATCTTTTGCCCTTCTCCCACTCTTTCTCCTGAGCACTCAGTGGAGGTCCATAAATAAAAGCTGTTCATGTGTGCAAACTCTCCCCATGGTGTCTCGGGGCCCCAGCTATTCCAGACTGTATGCCAGCACACACCTGGCTTCCAACAATATGTTAACATTTCAGCTGATTTCTTCTCACCCACTTTTATGGAGGCTGTGTGTCTTCCCCCTCCCCTCCCCGCCCCACGCCTGGCGGGCACGCCTGGCACAGGTGCATCCTGCCTCCTATGGAATTCAGACTACTTGGTTGCCCGGTGACCTCAGCTCCCCGGGCAGCTGAAGAAAAGTGATGATTGTATATTATCTCCAGGCTTTTCTCATTGCTACTGTGGAACACTCTTTCCAGCTGTCTACACCCTAGCAGAGCCCAAATCCTCCTTTCTGTCTTTGAAAACTCTCTTCTGCCCTCTACCCACCAACGTTGCCAAGCTAATGCATGTCTTATTATACCAAAATATAAGATTTCTGCCAACAAAGGACATCATGCAAGAAGTTAGTGTACAGATGGCTGAACGGGAGGAGATATTTGCAATATCTAAAACTGACAAGCAATTAAAGTTGAGATATATAGAATTCCGAAAACCAACTTTAAAAAAGCACTGTAAATTCTAAAAAGTAAAACTCAAAACTATAAAATATAGAAGAAAACATAGGAGAAAAATCTTTGTGACCTTGGGTTAGGCAAAGATTTCTTAGTTACAACATCAAAATACCAATTCACAAGAGAAACTTTTGATAAATTGGATTTCATCAAAATTAAGAACATTTGCTCTTTGAAAGACATTGTGAGAAAGCAAACAAAATATTTGCAAATCATATATCTGATAAAGTGCTTGTATCCAGAATGAAGAACTCTGAAAACCCAATAAGAAAACAAAAAACTCAATTTTTTTTTTCTAAACGGGCAGGAAATTTGAACAGGCAATTCACCGAAGACTGACCATTGGCAAATAAGCACATGAAAAGGTATTTAATATAATTAGTCATTTAGGAAACTCAAAACCACAGTGAGATACCACTGCGCACCAGTTAGATTGGCTAAAATTAAAAAGACTGACATAGCAAGTATTCGTGCAGCTGGGGGGCACGGTGCAAGGGAACCGGAAGTCTCATACACTGCTGGTGGGGATGTAAGATGGTCTGACCACTTTCAGAAGCAGTCTGGCAGTTTTCTAACAAGTTATAAGTATATACTTGCCATATGGCCTAGCCATTCCACTCCTAGGTATTCACGCAAGACAAATGAAAGCATATATCCATACAAACACTTGTATGCAAAAGTTCACAGCAGCTTTATTTGTAATAATCAAGAACTGGAAACAACCCAAACGTCCAACAAATTGTAGCATATCCATTACAATATAATACTATAAAATAACATCTACTTAGCCATAAAAAGGGAGAAACTATTGATATGTGCAACGACATGGGCAGTTCTGCTGAGTGAAAGAAGGCAGATATAAAAAGACTATAATTTGTATGATTTCCATTTACATAGCATTCTAGAAAATGCAACCTAATCTATAGTGAGGAAGCAGGTCAACAGTTGTCTTGAGTTGGGAGGAGGCAACTTAGGGGTTATGGCTATGTTCATGATCTTTATCGTAGCGATGGTTGCACAGATGCATACATGTCAAAACGCATCAAACTGTACACTTTAAATATGTGCACTTTACTGTGTGGGTCAATTTCTCAATAAGGTGTTTTTAAAAAAGAAAACGTTAGTAATCTCGCGCCCAGGGTCACACAGCTGGTAAGTGGCAGAGCGCGATGCAATTGCTGGAGTCCGCCTTTGGAGCCTGGGTCCTTAATCCCCGAGCTCCCTGCAACGTCGGCAGGGAGGAAAGTGCTGGAAGGCAGCCCCAGCTGTAGTTAATGATTACCAGTGGGCGGCCCCTTCCCGGCTGCGCTCCCGCCCCGGGGCGGCCCGAGCACCGCCCCGCGCGAAAGCTTCCCAGTGCGCTCGGCGTCTCGCTCGTCTGCTCCGCCGCCACCAGCTGCTGCCCGCGTCCGCCCCCGGCATGGTGAGGGAGTGGGGGGATCACGCGCCGCCGCCGTCGGGGCGGCCGGGTTAGGAGGGGGAGCGCGGGAGGGGCGGAGGAGAGCCATGGGCCCGCGCTGGGTCCCCGCCCAGGCCAGAGGACGGCGCCGGGAGGTACGGGGCGGGGGGTCCCTCCGAGGCCTTCGCAGAGCAGCCGCGCGCCCGGCTGGGAGAGTCGGGGTCTCTGTCCCACCCCCGCCCCCGAGTGGTGCCCCCTTGGAAGCTGAAGCCGGGAGAGGGGCGGTGGCAGGTCCGGGTTACAGCTAGGCGGGAGCCCAGGCCAGAGCCCGCGCGGGGCCTCAGTGCCTCGGGTAGGGTTTAGAGACCTTTCTGGGCGGGGGTGGGGAGGGGCCGCATAGTGAGCTCAGGGCATAGTTCCCCTTGGTGGCGAGGTTCTGTCCTGTATTGGGGGCTGGGGTAGGGGCAGGGGGGCGGGGGATGCCGAGGAGGGGCGACTGACTTTGCGTGTGCCTCTGTCTGCCTGTTTACTGCCCTTCTCGCTTGCTCTTCTGCTAAGCCCTCTGTGCTGTCCCCCGACCTCAGAGCCGGCCCCTGGCTCCTAGTTTGAGGCCTATGCCCAGCAATGGGGACATGGTTCTTCAGGGTCACCCGCCCTCCAGGCTGAGCTTTCCTGGAAGGGAGTCTCAGGCCCTGTGCTCAGCTACGGAGGTGAAGGTGAGCCTGCGGAGAAGCTTCTAGACCCAGGAAGCTTTACTAAACAGCAGAAGTGTTAGGCCCCAAAGCGTTAGGAGAGGTCGGGACTGCGGTGCCACCTGGGAGGGCACTTTGAAGGCTACGGCTCAGATGGAGGGGAGGTGGTGGGTGAGCTGATGGTGAGGCCCAAAGCCGCAGGGCGTGGCTAATCAGTAACCCCTCTGCACACTCCCAGAGGCGCAGGCTGAGTCCAGCCAGGCCTGACCTGTGATTTACTAAGCAAACACCACCCTTGCCCCCTCTCTGATCCCAGATTTCAGAGGGACTTGTCAGTTCAGCCCCAGGCTGTGAAATGTAGGGGATTCCAGAAGACTCTAAAAAGGAGCCTCCTAGGAGCCCGCTAGTACCTGCGCACTCCTTTCAGAGCCAGAGAACTAAATGGTGGGTTCTGATGCCTTGGCTGCCATGTGGTCACCCGGTTGCCTGGATACACGGACCAGGCTTACCAGCCACTGAGACAGGGTCAGCTGCCTGGGGGTTGGGCGGTGATGCAGATCTCGAGGGCCCTCGCTGGCCTGCCAGAGCCCAGTAGAGGAGACAGAGCCAGCCAGATTGGTCCCGAGAGAAACCCCACTTTCAGGAGGGAGAAAACGGTTATCAGAGCCCTGAAATGTTTTTCCAGTTCTGCCCCAAACCTGAAGGCCTGTCATAAGCTTACTTGCCCCAGGAAGTCTCTTTTTAAAAATGCAGGTGATATTCCTTTAATAACAATGGAGTTTATTAAAATGTCTCCTGGCTCCTCTGGCTGATTCCTAAAGTGGAAGTTCTTGTGCCTTTATACCCATCAAGCCAGGGGAGATGAGTGCCCCAAGCCCACCTGGCTTCCAGTTTGCAGGCTGCCTCATAAAAGCTAAATTAACCTCCCTCGCATTTTCTTCCCAGACCTAACTGATTTAATTTAGCACTCTCACTTTCCTGCCTTGGGTAGTTCTACTTCAGGGGCCTCAATTCTGGGATCCCTTAAGCTCCTCCACCTGGATCTTCTTAGAGGCTCGAACTGACCTTTGCTTTCTTCTGTTCTCCAAGAGAGGGTTCCACTCAGGGCCTGAATTGTGCCAGTTTGGGCTGCCTCGAGGGCATTTTGCACAATAGGAAAATAGGCTGAGGCAATGGCGTTGCCATTTGCCCTTGGCCAAGTTACTTCTGCTTTGGGGACTGAGCTCTGCGGCTCCAGCTTCCCAAGCTGACAGAATAGAAAAGAAGGTGGAAACCTGAGAAATGTAGGCCTGGCAGCTGGGAACCAGAGGCTGCCTGGGAGCGTGGTGGGATACCCACTGGGAGGTAGTACCAGTAGTTGTTGACCGCGGTGTGGCTAGGGATCGCCTGGACCACGTTTTAAGTGCTGGTTCCTTTGCCCAGCCCCAGGGATGCAGACACATGGACCCACCTCGAGAAGGATTCCTGTGCTTTTGCTGACTGAGGGTGGGGGGGTGAGAGAAGAGAGGTCATTTCCCCTCTCTAGGCCTGTTTCCTCTTCAATACACAGCAGCAGTAGGGGCTTGATTTACTTTTGCTCCCCCATGAACAAAAGAGACCTGTTTTTTTTACAGAGGAGTGCCCTCTGTAAGGCTTTGGGGGCAGGGGTGGGGAAGGAGTGTTTCTCTGCCCCAGCGATTTGCATTACACCTCAGGACTCTCTGTTCTCTAAGAACCTATCAGTGCACCAGCCAGAGCCCCTCCTCCCAGTCTGTTGCTTTAAACCAGCTGCCCTTTGACTGTGCCACCAGAACTGCCAGTGGAGGCTGGCTAAATTTCCCCAAAGGTCCAGAGCCCTCTCTTTTGTCCTGTGAAAAAAAACGAATGTCCTTGGTCTTCTGTGTTTTCCCTCTCCTAGGCTGGCAAAGCACACAGGCTAAGTGCTGAGGAGAGGGACCAGCTGCTGCCAAACCTGCGGGCCGTGGGGTGGAACGAGCTGGAAGGCCGGGATGCCATCTTCAAGCAGTTCCATTTCAAAGACTTCAATCGGGTATGGCATCAGGGTGGGACAGAGTTTCCTGAGACTGGGGCTGATCGGGGTCACACTCCAGAACGTGTTCCTTCCCTTAAAGTTCTGTTAGCCAAGACTGTCAGATGCTCCGCTAATCCAGTTTACTTGGAAAGTGTCCTCCTTGGGGATTGGAGAGGGTGGAGATGGGTCTTGGGCTCTCCATACCTGGAACTTTTAGAAACGATCCTTAGAGAAGACAGTTCAAGTGGGAAGCAGATGCACATTTGAAGACATTTTAGTAGATGACCAAAAGATTGCCGAAGACTCAGAAGCTCTCTGGGGTTTCCACCTTGTTAGTGGTCCTGGTAACAAGACTTCCTACTGCAGAAGGACCACCTCAAACTGCAGCCTCAGAACCAGTGGCAGGGTGCTAGGCGGAATGCTGAAAGCTAGAAGGATCTCCTTGTAGGGAGCGAGGCAACCCTCCTGCGTCTGGGCCTTACACTGGCCATAAAAGAGGGCCCAGCAGTCCTCTCTTTCAGGACACTAACCTGAGTCTCACTTCATTAAACAGGCTTTTGGCTTCATGACAAGAGTGGCTCTTCAGGCTGAGAAGTTGGACCACCATCCTGAATGGTTTAACGTGTACAACAAGGTGAGTGATACATGCCTAGAACTCCAACTCATTCTGAAGGCCCCTTCCTTGGACTTACCTGTGGGCTCTCCTCACCCATAGGTCGACTGTCCGCTCCTGTTCCTTTCATCTCCTTCCTAGGATCGACATAAACACCCCTAGAAAGCATTCAGTCTCACTACAGATTAAAGAAAAGCAAATTGAAACACTAGTGAGACAACTAGTGGGTTAAATAGACATTAAGAAGGCAAATCCTAAAGAGGGAAAGGCTGTGGGAACCAGGCATATTCACTGTTAATAGCTCTAAAGGGCTGACATTTTCTGGAGATACGGAAGAATGAAAAAGTAATAAACTTGAGCTAAGAATACCCATGCACACCAAGGAGATCAGCCTGTCTGCTGAATGAAATGGAAACAGTCATTAAATGCATGTCATGAACCAAGAGCTATGCTGGGCTCTTTCTAAAAACATTAAGGCTGGAAGTGATGATCTGTAAATGGACAGTGTTTAGGAGTTGGTTTGGGGTCTTGTCTCTGACTTTTAGGTTGCTCTTGATATTTGGATCTTTGTTTTTTTATCCTACGCTGTGGTTACCAGTGTTTATGGAGGTGTAATAGAAGACAGTTTTGCACTGATGTTAAAGACTCATCAGGAAGGCAGCCCCCAGGAGAGGGGTTAGTGTCTGGTTACACTTCTTGGTGTGGCTGAGCCCAGGAGCTGGTGACTCTCTCCTGCTCTCAGGTGCAGTCGGTGGAATCAGCTGGCCCCGAATCTCTGGTTTTGTTTCAGGTCCACATCACCCTGAGCACTCATGAGTGTGCGGGCCTTTCAGAACGGGACATAAACCTGGCCAGCTTCATCGAGCAAGTAGCAGTGTCCATGACATAGACCCTGCCCTTCCTCTCTGAGTTCTTCAGGGGAAAGGGGGGACTGAACTGGGGATCCAGAGAGGGAAATGGGGAGCCCCGAGATGTTGGTGCAGTCAGAAGGGCCAAGTTAACCCCGCTACTTCCATTTAGGGGCAAGTCCTTGCCGTGGAAGGAGAGGCCAACATCACTGCCAAGACTTAGACCGTTTTTCCCCACACCACTCTCGTCCTCCTTGGGGCTCTGTGACATGTACATTGATTTGAATAAGTTCTTCCCTTTCTTTACAACTTCACAGCAACAGTAATGATTTTCTTTCCTGGCTGTGTCTTGCTCTCTTTCTGATTCATTTCTCAAGAAGCTGTGATAGAAGCTGTGTTTAAGATAAACAAAGTCTTGTCTTAGAAACCAGTAACCTAAAGCCATCCTCATCCTGTGTGACAGAAACCCATATGCTTTTATGCCTCAAATAAAAACACTGTTTCACTTGGCCTCAGGCTCTAGAATCTTCTTTTCCACAAGTCAATCCAAATCGGAGTCAACAAGCATTTAAAGCACCTACTCTGTGCAAGACAGAGTTCAGGCCACTAGGGGGAAAGGGGACCAGAGCACCCTGCCTTTTAAGCTCCTTACTGCCTCAGGGAAATAAGTAGAAAAATCGTTAACTATTACTAGGCAGCATGAATGAAGTTAACGCCAGATGCAAAGATAAGAACACAAAGTGATTCACAAGGGCGAATCAGAAGGCTTCATTTCAGTTCTGCCTCCAAGACCTGATTAGGATTCTGGAGGCAGAGGTGACTGAGGGAGCATCTTGAAAAGATAAAGGTTAGCTGGACATTTGTATGCATGGTGGGACCTACGACTAAATCTTCTTCCCGGCCTGCAGGATCCAACACAGGGAGATCTCTTTTTTTTTTTTTTTTTGAACTTGAAGCATAGTTCATTTGCCAATTTGCCATACTGTGTAAATTTCAGGTATAAATCAAGGTGATTTGGTTATATATATGTGTATGAGTACATATGTATACACACACACACATATATATATACAGAAGTATGTATATCTTTTTTATACTTCTCCATTAAAGGTTATTACAAAATATTGAAGATAGTTCACTGTGCTATACATATATCCCTGTTGTTTATGTATTTTATATATGGTAGTGTTTATCTGTTAATCACATACTCCTAATTTATCCCTACCCCACTTTACCCTTTGGTAATGATAAGTATGTTTTCTATTACTGTAAGTGTTTCTGTTTTCTAATAAGTTCATTTGTGCTATTTTTTATATTCCATATATAATATGATATTTGTATCTGTCTGATTTCAAGTAGTAAAGTAATCTCTAGGTCCATTCATGATGCTGCAAATGGCATTATTTAACTCTTTTTTATGGCTGAGTAATATTCCAGTGTGTGTGGTGTGTGGTGTGTGTGTGTGTATGTATGTATGTATGTGTATGTATCACATCTTCCTTATGCATACAGCTATCAATGGACATAAAGTTTCCTTCCAAGTTTTAGCTATTGTAAATAGTACTGCTTAAATATTGGGGTGCATGTATATTTTCAAATTAGAGTTTTCTCCAGCTATATGGCCAGGAGTGGGATTGCTGGATCATATGGTAACTCTATGTTTAGTTTTTTACGGAACCTCCATACTCTTCTCCATAGTGCCTGCACCAATTTATGTGCCCACCAAGAGGGTAGGAGGGTTCCTTTTTCTCCACACCCCCTCCTGCATTTATTATTTTTTTTTAAATTTATTTATTTAATTTATTTATTTTTGGCTGTGTTGGGTCTTCGTTGCTGTGCGTGGGCTGTCTCTAGTTGTGGCGAGTGAGGGATACTCTTCATTGCAGAGCCGGACTCTAGGAGCTTGAACTTCAGTAGTTGTGGCACATGGCATGTGGGATCTTCCCAGACCAGGGATCGAACCCATGTCCCCTGCATTGGCAGGAGGATTCTTAACCACTGCGCCACCAGGGAAATCCCTGCATTTATTATTTGTAGCCTTTTTGATGATGGCCACTCTGCCTGATTGTGAGGTGACAGCTCATTGGAGTTTTGACTTGCATTTCTCGAGTAATTAGTGATGTTGGCCATCTTTTCATGTGCCTATTGCCCACGTGTATGTCTCCTTTGGAGAAGTGTCTGTTGAGGTCTTCTGCCCATTTTTAAAATTGGGTTGTTTGTGGTTTTGGTATTGAGTGGTATGAGCTGTTGATATATTTTGGAAATGAAGCCCTTGTCGGTCACCCTGTTGCAGATATTTTCTCCCAGTTCGTAGGTTGTCTTTTGGTTTTGTTTATGGTTCCCTTTGCTGTGCAAAAGATGAGAAGTTTGATGAGGTCCTATTTGTGTAGTTTTGATTTTTTTTCCATTGCCTTGGGAGGCAGACCTTAGAAAACATTTCTAGGGTTTATGCTAGAGCATGTTTTACCTAAGGTTCTCTTCTAGGAGTTTGGTGGTGTCATGTCTTGCATTTAAGTTGTTAAGCCATTTTGAGTGTATGTTTGTGTGTGGAATGAGGGAGTCTTCCAACTTCATTGGTTTACGTGAGGCTGTCCAGCTTTCCCAATACCACTTGCTGAAGGGACTGTCTTTTCTCCATTGTATATTTTCGCCTCCTTTGTCAAAGACTAATCGACCGTTGGTGTGTGAGTTTATCTCTGGGCTCTCTATATTTTGTTCCCTTGATCCCTATGGCTGTGTTTGTGCCAGTACTATGCTGTTTTGGTTACTGTAACTTTGTAGTGTTGTCTGAAGTCTGGGCAGGTTATGGCTGCAGCTTTGTTCTTTTTCCTCAGGGTCGCTTTGGTAATTCTCTGTCTTTTATGGTTCCATGTACATTTTAGGATTATTTGTTTGAGTTCTGTGAGAAATGTCATGGGTAGTGTGGTAGGGATCACATGAAATCTGTAGTTTGCTTTGGGTAGTATGGCCATTTAAACGATACTAGTTCTTCCACTCCAGGAGTATTAGATAGCTGTCCACTTCTTTGAATCATTTTCAGTGGCCTTTATCAGTGTGTTGCAGTTGTCAGCATATAAGCCTCTCACCTCCTTGGTCAGGTTTATTCCTCTGTATTTTATTTTTTGATACAATTTTAAACGGGATTCTTTTGTTTACTTTCCCTTTCTGATATTTCACTGTTAGTGTGAAGAAATGCAACAGATTTCCATATGTCAGTCTTGTATTGTGCTACCTTGCTGAATTTGTTTATTAGCGCTCGTAGTTTTTGTGTGGGGTCTTTAGGGTTTCCTATGTGTAGTATCAGGTCATCTGCATACCAAGAGAATTGTACCTCTCTCCTTCCAATTTGGATACCTTTTATATCTTGTCTGAGTGTTGTGGTGAGGACTTGTGATACCATGTTGAATAAAAGCAGTGAGAGTGGGTGTCCTTGACTTGTTCCAGATTTTGGTGGGAAGGCCATCAGCTTGTCCTCATTGAGTATTATGTTGGCCGTGGGTTGGTCATGAATAGCTTTTACTATGTTGAGATGTGTTCCCTCCATACCCGCTCCGGTAAGAGTTTTTATGATGAATGTATGTTGAATTTTATGAAATGCTTTTCCTGCATCGATGGCGATGATTGTGTGGTTTTTGTCTTTTCTTTGGTTGATGTGCTGTGTTGTGCTGGTTGATTTGTGTATGTTGAACCCTCCTTGTGAGCTTGGAATGAATCCAACTTGATCGTGGTGTATGACCTATTTTTGTTTGTTTGTTTTGGGGTTTTTTTTTTTGATTGAAGTATGGTTAATTTACAATGTTGTGTTAGCTTCTGGTGTACAGCCAAGTGATTCAGTTAAACATTTATGTATCTCCATTCCTTGTCGTACTTCTTCCATTATCGTTCCTTATAAGATATTGAATAGAGTTCCCTGTGCTATACAGTAGGACCTTGTTGTTTATCTGTTTTATACATAGTAGTCTGTATCTGCTAATCCCAAACTCCTAATTTATCCCTCCTCCTCCCTTTCCCCTGGGGGAACCATGAGTTTGTGTTCTGTGTGTGTGTCTGTTTCTGGTTTGCAAATAAGTTCATCTGTGTCATATTTCAGATTCCACATATAAGTGGTACCATATGATATTTGTCTTTCTCTGTGTGATGTCGTATGATCATCTCTTCTGCAAATGGCATAATTTCTTTCTTTTTTATGGCTGAGTAGTATTTCATTGTGCATATATAGATATACATACACACATATCTATTTATACATATGTCCATATATATAGCACATCTTCTTTATGAATTCATCTGTTGATGGACATGTAGATAGCTTCTATGTCTTGACTATTGTAGATAGTGCTTCCATGAACATTGGGGTGTATGTATCTTTTTGATTTAGCATTTTCTCCAGCTATATGCCCAGGAGTGGTTTTGTTGGATCATATGGTAACTCTGTTTTTAGTTTTTTTTAATTAATTTTTATTGGAGTATAGTTTCTTTACAATGTTGTGTTTCTACTGGACAGCAAAATGAATCACTATACACATACATATATGTGTATACACACACACACACACACACGCATCTATTTTGGATTTCGTTCCCCTTTAGGTCACCACAGTGCAATGAGTAGATTTTGCTGTGCTATACAGTAGGTTCTCATTAGTTATCTTTTATACGTAGTAGCAGTAGTGTATATATGTCAATCTTAATCTCCCGATTCATCCCACTCCCCCTTTCCCCCTTGGTATCCTTACGTTTGAACTCTATGTCTTTGTCTCTATTTCTGGTTTGCAAATACGATCATCTATACCATTTTCCTAGATTCCACATATATGCGTCAATGTATGATATGTGTTTTTCTCTTTCTGCATTTCTTCAGTCTGTATAACAGTCTCTAGGTCCATCCACATCTCTACAAATGACCCAGTTTCATTCCTTTTATGGCTGAGTAATATTCCATTGTATATATGTGCCACATCTTCTTTATCCATTCTTCTGTTGATGGACGTTTAGGTTGCCACCATGTCCTGGCTATTGTAAATAGTGCTACAGTCAGCATTGGGGTCCATGTATCTTTTTGAATTATGCTTTTCTCTGGGTGTGTGCCCAGTAGTGGGATTGCTGGGTCATATGGTAGTTCTCTCTTTAGTTTTTTTTTTTTTTTTTTTTTTTTTGCGGTACGCGGGCCTCTCACTGTTGTGGCCTCTCCCGTTGCGGAGCACAGGCTCCGGACGCGCAGGCTCAGTGGCCATGGCTCACGGGCCCAGCCGCTTCGCGGCATGTGGGATCTTCCCGCACTGGGGCACGAACCCGTGTCCCCTACATCGGCAGGCGGACTCTCAACCACTGCGCCACCAGGGAAGCCCTCTCTTTAGTTTTTTAAGGAACCTCCATACTGTTCTCCACAGTGGCTGTATCAATTTACATTCCCACCAATAGTGCAAAAGGGTTCCCTTTTCTCCACACCCTCTCCTCGTTTCTTGTTTGTAGATTTTTTTGATGACGGCCATTCTGACCAATGTGAGGTGATACCTCATTGTAGTTTTGATTTGCATTTTTCTCATAATTAGTGATGAGCATGTTTTCATGTGTTTGTTGCCCATCTGTATGTCATCTTTGGAGAAATGGATATTTAGGTCTTCTGCCCATTTTTGCATTGGGCTGTTTGTTTTTTTGATATTGAGCTGCATGAGCTGTTTTTATATTTTGGAGATTAATCCTTTGTCAGTTGCTTCATTTGCAAATATTTTCTCCCATTCTGAGCATTGTCTTTTCATCTTGTTTATGATTTCCTTTGCTGTGCAAACGCTTTTAAATTTAATTAGGTCCCATTTGTTTACTTTTGTTTTTATCTTCATTACTCTAGGAGGTGGGTCAAAAAAGATCTTGCTGCGATTTACATCAAGGAGTGTTCCACCTGTTGTTTGTTTGTTTGTTTGTTTTAATTTACTTATTTTTGGCTGTGTTGGGTCTTCGTTTCTGTGCCAGGGCTTTCTCTAGTTGTGGCAAGTGGGGGCCACTCTTCATCGCGGTGCGCGGGCCTCTCACTATCGCGGCCTCTCTTGTTGTGGAGCACAGGCTCCAGACGCGCAGGCTTAGTAGTTGTGGCTCACGGGCCTAGTTGCTCTGTGGCATGTGGGATCTTCCCAGACCAGAGCTCGATCCCGTGTCCCCTGCATTGGCAGGCAGATTCTCAACCACTGCGCCACCAGGGAAGCCCCCGCCTGTTTTTTCCTCTAAGACTTTTATAGTGTCTGGCCTTACAGTTAGGTCTTTAATCCATTTTGAGTTTATATTTGTGTATGGTGTTAGGGAGTGTTCTAATTTCATTCTTTTATATGTAGCTGTCCAGTTTTCCCAGAACCACTTATTGAAGAGATTGTCCTTTCTCCATTGTATATTCTTGCCTCCTTTGTTGTAGATTAATTGACCATAAGTGTGTAATTAATTGACATTAATTGATTGTTTCTGGCCTTTCTATCCTGTTCCATTGATCTGTATTACTGTTTTTGTGCCAGTACCATACTGTCTTGATTACTGTAGCTTTGTAGTAGAGTCTGAAGTCAGTCTGAAATCAGTCAATATAGCCTAATTCCTCCAGCTCCTTTATTCTTTCTCAAGATTGCTTTGGCTATTCGGGGTCTTTTGTGTTTCCATACAAATTGTAAAATTTTTTGTTCTAGTGAAAAATGCCATTGGTAATTTGATAGGGATTGCATTGAATCTGTAGATTGCTTTGGGTAGTACAGTCATTTTCACAATATTCTTTCAATCCAAAAACATGGTATATCTCTCCATCTGTTTGTGTCATGTTTGATTTCTTTCATCAGTATTTTATAGTTTTCTGCATACAGGTCTTTCACCTCCTTAGGTAGATTTATTCCTAGGTATTTTATTCTTTCTGATGCAGTGGTTAATGGGATTGTTTCTTGAATTTCTGATTTTTCATTGTTAGTGTATAGGAACCTAACAGATTCCTGTGTATTAATTTTGTATCCTGCAACTTTACTAAATTCATTGATTAGCTCTAATAGTTTTCTGGTAGCATCTTTAGGATTTTCTATGTTTAGTATCATGCCATCTGATTGATTTGCATATGTTGTACCATCCTTCTGAGCCTGGGATGAATCCACCTTTACCTTGGTCTGTGGTCTTTCTAATGTGTTGCTGGATTTGTTTTGCTAATATTCTGTTGAGGATTTTTACATGTATATTCATTAGAGATATTGGCCTATAATTTTCTTTTTGCTCGTGTCTTTGTCTTTTTTTTTTTATATCAGGGTGGTGGTCACTTCACCGAATGATTTTGGGAGTGTTATGTCCTCTTCAGTCTTTTGTAAGAGTTTCAGATGGATTGGTATAAGTTCTTTGTATGTTTGGTGTAATTTCCCAGTGAAGACATCTTGTATTGCTCTTTTGTTCATAGTAAGCTTTTTTTATTAGATATTAATTTCACTTCTAGTGATCTGTGTATTTAAATTATATATTTCTTACCGATTGAATTGTGATGGACAGTAATTTTCTACAAACTTTTCCATTTCTTCTAGGTTGTGCAGTTTGTTGGGATATAATTGTTCACAGTACTGTGTTATGGTTGTTTGTATTTCTGCAGTTATCAGTTATTATTTCTCCTGTTTCTTTTTTTTAAACATCTTTATTAGAGTAAAATTGCTTTACAATGATGTGTTAGTTTCTGTTTTATAAAAAAGTGAATCAGCTATACATATATATATATATGTAATATATATATATCCCCATATCTCCTCCCTCTTGGGTCTCCATCCCACCCTCCCAATCCCACCCCTCTAGGTGGACAAAAAGCACCAAACTGATCTCCCTGTGCTATGCGGCTGCTTCCTACTAGCTATCTTTTTTACATTTGGTAGTGTATGTAAGTCCATGCCACTCTCTCACTTCTTCCCAGCTTACCCTTCCCCCTCCCCATGTCCTCAAGTCCATTCTCTACATCTGCATCTTTATTCCTGTCCTGCCCCTAGGTTCTTCAGAACGGTTTTTTTTGTGTGTTTTTTTGTTTTCTTTGGATTCCACATATATGTGTTAGCATACAGTATTTGCTTTTCTCTTTCTGACTTTCTTCACTCTGTATGACAGACTCAAGGTCCATCCACCTCACTACAAATAACTCAATTTCATTTCTTTTTATGGCTGAGTAATATTCCATTGTATATATGTGCCACATCTTCTTTATCCACTCAATTGTCAGTGGACACTTAGGTTGCTTCCATGTCCTGGCTATTGTAAATAGAGCTACAGTGAACATTGTGGTACATGACTCTTTTTTTTTTTTTTTTTTTTGCGGTATGCGGGCCTCTCACTGTTGTGGCCTCCCCCGTTGCGGAGCACAGGCTCCGGATCGCAGGCCCAGCGGCCATGGCTCACGGGCCCAGCCGCTCCGCGGCATATGGGATCCTCCCAGACCGGGGCACGAACCCGTATCCCCTGCATCGGCAGGCGGACTCTCAACCACTGCGCCACCAGGGAGGCCCCATGACTCTTTTTGAATTATGGTTTTCTCAAGGTATATGCCCAGAAGTGGGATTGCTGGGTCGTATGGTAGTTCTGTTTTTAGTTTTTTAAGGAACCTCCATACTGTTCTTCATAGTGGCTGTATCAATTTACATTCCCACCAACAGTGCAAGAGGGTTCCCTTTCCTCCACACCCTCTCCAGCATTTGTCGTTTATAGGTGTTCTGATGATGCCCATTCTAACTGGTGTGAGGTGATACCTCATTGCAGTTTTTCTTAATAAACTTATTTATTTTATTAATTTTTTGTTTGGCTGCATTGGGTCTTCGTTGCTGCACGAAGGTTTTCTCTAGTTGTGATGAGCGGGGGCTACTCTCCATTGCGGTGCGTAGGCTTCTCAATGCGGTGGCTTCCCTTGTTGCGGAGCAGGGGCTCTAGGCGCATGGGCTTCAGTAGTTGTTGCACACACGCTTAGTTGCTCCACGGCATGTGGGGTCTTCCTGGGCCAGGGCTCCAACCCGTGTCCCCTGCATTGGCAGGCAGATTCTTAACCACTGCACCACCAGGGAAGCCCATCATTGGAGTTTTGGTTTGCATTTCTCTAATAATTGGTGATGTTGAGCAGCTTTTCATGTGCTGCTTGGCCATCTGTATGTCCTCTTTGGAGAAACATCTATTTAGGTCTTCTGCCCATTTTTTGATTGGGTTGTTTGTTTTTTGTAATATTGAGCTGCATGAGCTGTTTATATATTTTGGAGATTAATCCTTTGTCCATTGATTCATTTGCAAATATTTCTCCCATTCTGAGGGTTGTCTTGTTTATGGTTTCCTTTGCTGTGCAAAACCTTTTAAGTTTCATTAGGTCCCATTTGTTTATTTTTTATTTTATTTCCATTTCTCTAGGAGATGGGTCAAAACGGATCTTGCTGTGATCTGTGTCATAGAGTGTTCTGTCTATGTTTTCCTCTAAAGTTTGATAGTGTCTGGCCTTACATTTAGGTCTTTAATCCATTTTGAGTTTATTTTTGTGTATGGTGTCAGGGAGTGTTCTAATTTCATTCTTTTACATGTAGCAGTCTGGTTTTCCCAGCACCACTTATTGAAGAGGCTCTCTTTTCTCCATTGTATACTCTTGCCTCCTTTATCAAAGGTAAGGTTGACTATATGTGTGTGGGTTTATCTCTGGGCTTTCTATCCTGTTCCATTGATCTATCTTTCTGTTTTTGTGCCAGTACCATACTGTCTTGATTACTGTAGCTTTGTAGTATAGTCTGAAGTCAGGGAGCCTGATTCCTCCAGCTCCGTTTTTTCATTCTCAAGATTGCTTTGGCTATTCGGGGTCTTTTGTGTTTCCATACAGATGGTGAAATTTTTTGTTCTAGCTCTGTGAGAAATGCCGCTGGTAGTTTGATAGGGATTGCATTGAATCTGTAGATTGCTTTGGGTAGTAGAATCATTTTCACAATGTTGATACTTCCAGTCCAAGAACATGGTATGTCTGTCCATCTGTTTCTATTATCTGTAGTTTCTTTCATCAGTGTCTTATAGTTTTCTGCATATAGGTCTTTTGTCTCCTTAGGTTTATTTCTAGGTATTTTATCCTTTTTGTTGCAATGGTAAATGGGATTGTTTCCCTAATTTCTCTTTCAGATTTTTCATCATTAGTGTATAGGAATGCAAGAGATTTCTGTGCATTAATTTTGTATCCTGCAACTTTACCAAACTCATTGATTAGCTCTAGTAGCTTTCTGGTAGCATCTTTAGGATTCTCTGTGTTTAGTATCATGTCATCTGCAAACAGTGACAGCTTTACTTCTTCTTTTCCAATTTGGATTCCTTTTACTTCTTTTTCTTCTCTGATTGCTGTGGCTAAAACTTCCAAAAGTATGTTGAATAATAGCAGTGAGAGTGGACAGCCTTGTCTTGTTCCTGATCTTAGTGGAAATGAATTCAGTTTTTCACCATTGAGAATGATGTCGGCTGTGGGTGTGTCACATATGGCCTTTATTATGTTGAGGTAAGTTACCTCTTTGCCTACTTTCTGGAGGGTTTTTATCATAAATGGGTGTTGAATTTTGTCAAAAGCTTTTTCTGCATCTATTGAGATGATCATATGGGTTTTATCCTTCAACTTCTTAATATGGTTTATCACACTGATTGATTTGCCTATATTGAAGAATCCTTGCACTCCTGGGATAAACCCCACTTGATCATGGTGCATGATCCTTTTAATGTGCTGCTGGATTCTGTTTGTTAGTATTTTGTTGAGGATTTTTGCATCTGTGTTCATCAGTGATACTGGCCTGTAGTTTTCTTCTTCTGTGACATCTTTGTGTGGTTTTGGTATCAGGGTGATGGTGGCCTCATAGAATGAGTTTGGGAGTGTTCCTCCCTCTGCTATATTTTCTAAGAGTTTGAGAAGGATAGGTGTTAGCTCTTCTCTAAATGTTTGATAGAATTTGCCTGTGAAGCCATCTGGTCCTGGGCTTTTGTTTGTTGGAAGTTTTTTTTTTTGAATTTTTGAATTTTATTTTATTTTTTTATACAGGTCCTTATTAGTCAACCATTTTATACACGTCGTTGTATACATGTCAGTCCCAATCTCCCAATTCATCACACTCCCACCCCCACCCACCGCTGCTCTCCCCACTTGGTGCCCATACGTTTGTTCTCTACATCTGTGTCTCAGTTTATGCCCTGCAAGCCAGTTCATCTGCACCATTTTTCTGGGTTCCACATATATGCGTTAATATGCGATATTTGTTTTTCTCTTTCTGACTTACTTCACTCTCTGTGACAGTCTCTGGATTGATCCATGTCTCTACAAATGACCCAATGTCGTTCCTTTTTATGGCTGAGTAATATTCCATTGTATATATGTGCCACATTCTCTTTATCTGTTCGTCTGTTGATGGGCATTTAGGTTGCTTCCATGACCTGGCTGTTGTAAATAGTGCTGCAGTGAAGTTTGGGGTGCATGTTTCTTTTTGAATTATGGTTTTCTCTGGGTATATGCCTAGTAGTGGGATTGCTGGTTCATATGGTAATTCTATTTTTAGTTTTTTAAGGATCCTCCGTACTGTTCTCCATAGTGGCTGTATCAATTTACATTCCCACCAACAGTGCAAGAGGGTTCCCTTTCCTCCACACCCTCTCCAGCATTTGTCGTTTATAGGTGTTCTGATGATGCCCATTCTAACTGGTGTGAGGTGATACCTCATTGCAGTTTTTTTTTAAATAAATTTATTTATTTTATTAATTTTGTTTGGCTGCATTGAGTCTTCGTTGCTGCACGCAGGTTTTCTCTAGTTGTGATGAACGGGTGCTACTCTCCGTTGCGGTGCATAGGCTTCTCATTGCGGTGGCTTCCCTTGTTGCGGAGCAGGGGCTCTAGGCGCATGGGCTTCAGTAGTTGTTGCACACGCACTTAGTTGCTCCACAGCATGTGGGGTCTTCCTGGGCCAGGGCTCCAACCCGTATCCCCTGCATCGGCAGGCAGATTCTTAACCACTGCACCACCAGGGAAGCCCATCATTGGAGTTTTGATTTGCATTTCTCTAATAATTGGTGATGTTGAGCAGCTTTTCATGTGCTGCTTGGCCATCTGTATGTCCTCTTTGGAGAAATGTCTATTTAGGTCTTCTGCCCATTTTTGGATTGGGTTGTTTGTTTTTTGTAATATTGAGCTGCATGTGCTGTTATATATATTTTGGAGATTAATCCTTTGTCCATTGATTCATTTGCAAATATTTCTCCCATTCTGAGTGTTGTCTTTTCGTCTTGTTTATAGTTTCCTTTGCTGTGCAAAACTTTTAAGTTTCATTAGGTCCCATTTGTTTATTTTTGATTTTATTTCCATTACTCTAGCAGGTGGATCAGAAAAGATCTTTCTGTGATTAATGTCAAAGAATGTTCTTCCTGTGTTTTCTCTAAGAGTTTGATAGTGTCTTGCCTTACATTTAGGTCTCTAATCCATTTTGAGTTTATACTTGTGTATGGTTTTAGGGAGTGTTCTAATTTCATTCTTTTCCATGTAACTGTGCAGTTTTCCCAGAATCATTTATTGAGGAGACTGTCTTTTCTCCATTGTATATCCTTGCCTCCTTTGTCATAGATTAGTTGACCATAGCTGTGTGGGTTTATCTCTGGGCTTTCTATCCTGTTCCATTAATTGGTATTTCTGGTTTTTTGCCAGTACCATATTGTCTTGATTACTGTAGCTTTGTAGTATAGTCTGAAGTCAGGGAGTCTCATTCCTCCAGCTCCGTTTTTCTCCCTCAATACTGCTTTGCCTATTCGGGGTCTTTTGTGTCTCCATACAAATTTTAAGAATTTTTGTTCTAGTTCTGTAAAAAATGCCATTGGTAATTTGATAGGGATTGCATTGAATCTGTAGATTTCTTTGGGTAGTATAGGGATTTTCACAATATTGATTCTCCAATCCAAGAACATGGTATATCTCTCCATCTGTTGGTATTATCTTTAATTCCTTTCATCAGTGTCTTATAGTTTTCTGCATACAGGTGTTCTGTCTCCCTAGTTAGGTGTATTCCTAGGTATTTTATTCTTTTTGTTGCTGTGGTAAATAGGAATGTTTCCTTAATTTCTCTTCCAGATTTTTCATCATTAGAGTATAGGAATGCAGGAGATTTTTGTGCATTAATTTTATATCCTGCAACTTTACCAACTTCATTGATTAGTTCTAGTAGTTTTCTGGTTGTATCTTTAGGATTCTCTATGTATAGTATCATGTCATCTGCAAACAGTGACAGCTTTACTTCTTCTTTTCGAATTTGTTCATTTCTTTTTCTTCTCTGATTGCCGTGGCTAGAACTTCCAAAACTATGTTGAATAATAGTGGCGAGAGTGGACATCCTTGTCTTGTTCCTGATCTTAGTGGAAGTGCTTTCGGTTTTTCACCATTGAGAATGATGTTTGCTGTGGGTTTGTCATATATGGCCTTCATTATGTTGAGGTAGGTTCCCTATATGTCCACATTCTGTCAAAAGCTTTTTCTGCATCTATTGAAATGATCGTATTGTTTTTATTCTTCAGTTTGTTAATATGGTGTATCACATTAATTGATTTGCATATATTGAAGAATCCTTGCATCCCTGGATAAATCCCACTTGATCATGGTGTATGATCCTTTTAATGTGTTGTTGGATTCTGTGTGCTAGTATTTTGTTGTGGATTTTTGCATCTATGTTCATCAGTGATATTGGTCTGTAATTTTCTTTTTTTGTAGTATCTTTGTCTGGTTTTAGTATCAGGGTGATGGTGGCTTCATGGAATGAGTTTGGGAATGTTCCTTCCTCTACAATTATTTGGAGGAGTTTGAGAAGGATGGGTGTTAGCTCTTCCTAAATGTTTGATAGAATTCACCTGTGAAGACATCTGGTCCTTTTGTTTGTTGGAAGATTTTTAATCACAGTCTCAATTTCAGTGCTTGTGATTGGTCTGTTTATAGTTTCTATTTCTTCCTGGTTAAGTCTCGGAAGTTTGTGCTTTTCTAAGAATTTGTCCATTTTTTCCATGTTGTCCATTTTATTGGCATATAGTTGCTTGTAGTAATCTCTCCTGATCGTTTGTATTTTTTCAGTGTCAGTTGTTACTTCTCCTTTTTCATTTCTAATTCTGTTGATTTGAGTCTCCTCCCTTTTTTTCTTGATGAGTCTGGCTAATGGTTTATCAATTTTTTTATCTTCTCAAAGAACCAGCTTTTAGTTTTAATGATCTTCACTATTGTTTCCCTCATTTCTTTTTCATTTATTTCTGATCTGATCTTTATGATTTCTTTCCTTCTGCTAACTTTGGATTTTGTTTGTTCTTCTTTCTCTAGTTCCTTTATGTGTAAGGTTATATTGTTTATTTGAGATTTTTCTTGTTTCTTGAGGTAGGCTTGTATAGGTATAAACTTCCCTCTTAGAACTGTTTTGCTGCATCCCATAGGTTTTGGATCATCATGTTTTCATTATCATTCGTCTCTAAGTATTTTTTGATTTCCTCTTCGGTTTCTTCAGTGATCTCTTGGTTAATTAGTAACGTATTGTTTAACCTCCATATGTTTGTGTTTTTTACATTTTTTCCCTGTAATTGATTTCTAATCTCATAATGTTGTGTTCAGAAAAGATGCTTGATATGATTTCAATTTTCTTAAATTTACTGAGGCTTGATTTGTGACCCAAGATGTGATCTATCCTGGAGAATGTTCTGTGCATGCTTGAGACGAAAGTGTAGTCTGCTGTTTTTGGTTGGAATGTCCTATAAATATCAATTAAGTCCATCTTGTTTAATGTATCATTTAACGCTTGTTTTTCCTTATTTATTTTCACTTTGGATGATCTGTCCATTTGTGAAGGTGGGGTGTTAAAGTCCCCTACTATGATTGTGTTACTGTTGATTTCCCCTTTTATGGCTGTTAGCATTTGCCTTATGTATTGAGCTGCTCCTATGTTGGGTGCATAAATATTTACAAGTGTTATATCTTCTTGGATTGATCCCTTGATCATTATGTAGTGTCCTTCTTTGTCTCTTGTTATAGGCTTTATTTTAAAGTCTATTTTGTCTGATATAATTGCTACTCTAGCTTTCTTTTGATTTCCATTTGCATGGAATATCTTTTTCCATCTCCTCACTTTCAGTCTGTATGTTTTCCTAGGTCTGAAGTGGGCCTCTTCTAGACAGCATATATATGGGTCTTGTTTTTGTATCCATTCAGTCAGTCTGTGTCTTTTGGTTGGAGCATTTAATCCATTTACATCTAAGGCAGTTATTGATATGTTCCTATTACCATTTTCTTAATTGTTTTGGGTTTGTGATTGTAGGTCTTTTCCTTCTCTTGTGTTTCCTGCCTAGAGAAGTTCCTTTAGCATTTGTTGTAAAGCTGGTTTGGTGGTGCTGAATTCTCTTAGCTTTTGCTTGTCTGTAAAGCTTTTAATTTCTCCATTGAATCTGAATGAGGTCCTTGCTGGGTCGAGTAATCTTGGTTGTAGCTTTTTCCCTTTCATCACTTTAAATATGTCCTGCCACTCTCTTCTGGCGTGCAGTTTCTGCTGAAAGATCAGCTGTTAACCTTATGGGGATTCCCTTGTATGTTATTTGTTGTTTTTCCCTTGCTGTTTTTAATTTTTTTTTCTTTGTATTTATTTAATTTTGTTAGTTTGATTAATATGTGTTTTGGCGTGTTTCTCCTTGGATTTATCCTGTATGGGACTCTCTGCACTTCCTGGACTTGATTGACTATTCCCTTTCCCATATTAGGGAAATTTTCAACTATAATTGCTTTAAATATTTTCTCAGTCCCTTTCTTTTTCTCTTCTTCTTCTGGGACCCCTATAATTCGAATGTTGGTGCGTTTAATTTTGGCCCAGAAGTCTCTAAGACTGGCCTCAATTCTTTTCATTCTTTTTTCTTTATTCTGCTCTGCAGTAGTTATTTCCACCATTTTATCCTCCAGGTCACTTATCCGTTCTTCTGCCTCAGTTATTCTGCTATTGATTCCTTCTAGAGAATTTTTCATTTCATTTATTGTGTTGCTCATCAGTGTTTGTTTGCTCTTTAGTTCTTCTAGTTCCTTGTTAAACATTTCTTGTATTTTCTTCATTCTATTTCCAAGATTTTGGATCATCTTTACTATCATTACTCAGAGTTCTTATTC
This sequence comes from Mesoplodon mirus, assembly GCF_964341445.2. Taxonomy (NCBI): domain Eukaryota; kingdom Metazoa; phylum Chordata; class Mammalia; order Artiodactyla; family Ziphiidae; genus Mesoplodon; species Mesoplodon mirus. The sequence goes on along the minus strand of NC_138977.1, from coordinate 58,872,391 downwards.
AGGTAGACTGCCTATTTCCTCTTTGTTTGTTTGGTCTGGTGGGTTTTTAATTTGCTCCTTCATCTCCTGTGTGTTTCTCTGTCTTCTCATTTTGCTTAACTTACTGTGTTTGGGGTTTCCTTTTCGCAGGCTGCAGGTTCGTAGTTCCCGTTGGTTTTGGTGTCTGCCCCCAGTGGCTAAGGTTGGTTCAGTGTGTTGTGTAGGCTTCCTGGTGGAGGGGACTAGTTCCTGTGTTGTGGTGGATGAGGCTGGATCTTGTCTTTCTGGTGGGCAGGGCCACGTCAGTGGTGTGTTTTGGGGTGTCTGTGACCTTATTATGATTTTAGGCAGCCTCTCTTCTAATGGGTGGGGTTGTGTTCCTGTCTTGCTAGTTGTTTGGCATAGGCTGTCCAACACTGTAGCTTGCTGGTTGTTGAGTGGATTTGGGTCTTAGCGTTGAGATGGAGATCTCTGGGAGAGCTTTCTCTGTTTGATATTACGTGGAGCCAGGAGGGCTCTGGTGGACCAATATCCTGAACTCTGCTCTCCCACCTCAGAGGCACAGGCCTGACACCTGGCTGGAGCACCAAGACCCTGTCAGCCACACGGCTGGTTTCAGTTCTGGATAGAATTTGACAATTCTGAGGATGTTCCGTGACTTTTTTTTTTTTTTGGCTGTGTTGGGTCTTTGTTGCTGTGCATGGGGTTTCTCTGGTTGCGGTGAGCAGGGGCTACTCTTCGTTGTGGTGCAGTGGCTTCTCGTGTTGCAGAGCATGGGCTCTAGGTGCACAGGCTTCAGTAGTTGTGGCACGCAGGCTCAGTAGTTGTGGCACGTGAGCTCTAGAGTGCAGGCTTAGTGGTTGTGGCACACCGGCTTAGTTGCTCCGTGGCATGTGGGATCTTCCCAGGCCAGGGCTTGAACCCGTGTCCCCTGCATTGGCAGGCAGATTCTTAACCACTGTGTCACCAGAGAAGCCCCTCAGTGATTTTTTTTTGTTTAGTTTACAAAACTCCTGAATCAATTTACAGGTTCTCTGCATTCAGTCAACACCGATGCCCAGAGAGAGACCATCTCCTTTCACTGGATGAGCATTCTTTTATTCCTAACTTATTTCCTGTTTCCTAAAAGAGAAATTTCCATTTCACCCTAGTAGCCCTTGTGCATCACAGTGCACTGACTGGCGATAATAGCATGTGCAGCAAAGGAGACAAAACAACTCAGAAGTTTGTTTCTCCTTGTTTCATTTCTTATTTTTTTTTAACTTAGGTCCTCTTTCTTTTCTTCTTGGTGTTCCTGGCCAGAGGTTTGTCGATTATGTTTTCTCTTTCAAAAAAGCTACTCTTGGTTTTTTTGAATTTTTAAATTTCCATTCATCTCTATTTTATTTTCTCTCTGATCTTTATTATTACATTTCTTATGTTACCTTTAGGTTTTGTTTATTCTTTTTCTAATTTTCTTAGGTGGTAGGTTAGGTTGTTTGAGATTTTTCTTATTTTTTAGGAAGACTTGTATGGCTCTGTACTTCCCTCTTAGGACTGCTTTTGCTTTGTCCCAGAAATTTGGTATGGTTAAATTTTCATTGTTGTCTCATGGTTTTTAAAAATTTCCTCTTTGATGTCATTGTTCACCCATTGGTTGTTTAGTAGCATGTTGTATAGTTTCCATATAAGTCTTCTCTTTTCCTTTCTCTCTCTGGTTGATTTCTAGTTTCATGCCATTGTGGTTAGAAAAGGTACTTCAAATTTCCATCCTCTTAAACTTGTTTAGGCTTGTTTTGTGAGACAGTATGTGGCCTGTTCTAGAAAATGTTCTATGTGCACTTGAATAGAATGTGTATTCTAGTTTTTGGATGTAATATGCTGAAAATATCTATTAAGTTTAACTGTTCTATTGTGTCATTTAGGATCTCTTTTCCCTTATCAATTTTCTATGTAGAAGATCTGTTTATTAATGTCAGTGGGCTGTTAAAATCTCCCACTATTATTATATTCCCATCAGTTTCTCCCTTTATGTCTCTTAACATTTGTTTTATGTATTTAAGTGCTCCTATAACAGGTGCATATATGTTAACGAGTGTAATATCCTCCTCTTGTATTGATCTCTTTATCATTATATAGTGTTTTTCTTTGTTTCTTTATGGCCTTGGCTTTAAAGTCTATTTTGTCTGATATGAGTATTGCTACCCCCTGCTTTATTGTCATTTCCATTTGCATGAAATGTTGTTTTTGATCCCCTCACTTTCAATCTGTATGTGTCCTTCAGCCTAAAGTGGGTCTGTTATAGCCAGCATATTGTAGACTCTTGTTTTATTATCCAGTGTGCCAGTCTGTGTGTTTCGATTGGAGCATTTAGTCCATTGACATTTAAGGTAATTATGGAAAGATATTTTTATTGCCATTTTAAACCTTGTTTTCTTATTGATTTTGTATTTCTTCCTTGTTTCTTTTTCTTTTTGTTTTTCCTTTTGTGATTTGATGGTTTTCTTTTATATTATGCTTTTTGTTCTCTTCGTTTTTTGTGAATCTGTTCTCTGTTTTTGTTTTGTGATTACCCTGTTTTCAAGTACGTTTACCCATTACTGTATCTACTTGCTTTAGACTGGTAGCCATATAGGCTCAAGCATATTCTAAGAAAAATCTACATTGTCTTACTTTCCTCCCCCACACTTTATGATTTTGATGTCCTTTTACATCTCGTTTATACTTCTGCTGTTCAATGTGGTTATCATCACTTTCAGAAAATTTTTTTCGATTTTTTTTTTCCTCAATCTCTGTACTGGTTTATTTAAGTGACTTTCCAATTGTGTGATTTTCTCTTTCCTATAGATTCTTCTTTTCTATTTAGAGAATACCTTTCAATATTTCTTTTAGGATAGATTTTAGTATTACTGTACTCTATTAGTTTTTTCTTCTCTGAGAAATTCTCCTTCTATTCTAAATGATAATCTTGCTGGTTAGAGTATCCTAGGTTACAGGTTTTTCCATTTCAGGACTTTGAATATATCTTGCCACTCCCTTCTGGCCTGCAGTGTTTCTGTATTGGAATCAGCTCATAGTCTTATGGTGGTTAACTTGTAATTAATTCCTTGTTTTTCTCTTGCTGTCTTTAGAATCCTCCGTTTTTCACTTTTGCCATTCTAATTATAATATGTCTTGGTGTAGTTCTCTTCAGATTCATCTTGTTTTGGACCCTCTGTGCTTCCTATACCTGGATATCTGTTTCCTTCTTTAGGTTTGGGAAATTTTCAGCTATGGTTTCTTCTAATACTTTTTTTTTTTTTTTTTTTTTTGAGGTACACGGGCCTCTCACTGTTGTGGCCTCTCCCGTTGCGGAGCACAGGCTCCAGACGCGCAGGCTCAGCAGCCATGGCTTACGGGCCCAGCCGCTCCGCAGCATGTGGGATCTTCCCAGACCGGGGCTCGAACCCGTGTCCCCTGCATCGGCAGGCGGACTCTCAACCACTGCGCCACCAGGGAAGTCCTTCTAATACATTTTTGATCCTCTTTTTCTTCTTCTACTGGGATTCCTATTGTGTGTAGATTGACATGCTTTATATTATCCCATAGATCTCATATATTGCTTTTTTTTTGTCTTTGTCTGCTGTTCTAATTGGGTGATTCCCATTACTCTATCTTCCAGATCACTTATTCATTCTTCTGCATTATTTAGTTTGCTATTTATTGCCTTTAGATTGGGTTTCATCTTGGCAAGTGAGTTTTATAATTTTGTCTCCCCTTTATAGTTTCTAGTTCCTTTTTACAGTGATTTGTATTTATTGATAGCCTTTCTTAATTCTTTCAGTACCTTTATTACCTCCTTCTTGAACTGGGGGTTTAGTAGTCTGTAGAGGTCTGTTTCATTGTTTGCTCTTTCAGGGGATTTTCTTATTTTAATTGGGAGTAGTCATTTCACTTAAATTTCTCTGACTCTGAATTTAAGACAAAGTTATATACTGTGGTCTTGAAGGGCTGTTTTTATGTGGGAGCACCCCTGTGTGGCCTAATATTTTTGGTGCGAGAACTTTTTAGCATGGATGCCTGCCATGTCTTTCTTCAGGGTGTGCTGGATGTTATAGGAGGTGTGATAGGTGTTGTGGTGACCAGAGCCTGCACTGGACGTTCAGCAGGGCCTCCTCTTTGCTCTGTGGTTGTCACAGCCCTGTTTGGGGCGGGTCTGCTTCCCAGTTGTTAGAGAAGCAGCCCCAGATCCATTTCTGAGCTGTGGTGTGAGGTAGGCAGGACTGGAGCACTCCCACTGAGAGAGGAGCCAGAGTATTCTTCCAGCGGAGCTGTCCCCTAGGAAATGCGCTCTGTGGTGTTGACTGTCAACTATTGTGCGGCCTCACAAAGTACACTGTTGTTGGCACTGCCCTCGGCCCCGAGTCAGCCATGGGAATGCAGGCAATCTACTAGGTGTACCTCAGGTACTGTGCACACAAAGCCACTAGCACAGATCTGCCGAAGTCAGGCATGGGGACCGCTGTAGTTGCACACCTGGACCCGCCATGAGCTAAGGAGTCAGCTCAGGTCCTGGCCATGCAGCTGTATGCACGGGACCCACAAAGCCTGCAGCTGATGCCAGACCTGCCATAGCTACAGGAGCACCAGTCATCTGCTCAGGTGTCCCACAGGCAATGAAGGTACAAAGCTGCCTGCAGCAACATAAACCCACTGAAGTCACACGCCTCAGATTTCAGCCCTGCCTCTGCATATGGGCAACCCATCAGCACTCGCATGCCCCCAGAGCTGTAGAGGGGGAGCTGTGCCCACTGTAAGCACCGAGAATGAGGCTGCTATGGCTCGGCCCCCCCTCCCTTGGTGTGCACGTTAATAATGGGGCTTCTGTGACCCACCCATACTCCGGCCTGTGCACACCCCTGGTTGTCACCTGGACCACACTCCAGCCCCTTTGGGCTCTGTGCAGCCAACCCCAGTCCTCTCCCTGGGTCTATCTGCTGAAGCCCACATTTCAGCACCCAGCCCCACATGCTCCAGCAGATGCGCATCTGGGCTGCAGAGTGCAACGAGGTGGCCGGAACTGTCTGTGCTGGTCTCTCTCTGTTCTGCCTGCTGCAAGCCGGCTGGCTGCACTCTCCTCTGAGCTGCTGAAGCTCCCTGTCCCGGCTGCTCTCCCAGCTGGTGAAGGGGGTTCCTGGGGTGAGGAGACCTTTCTTCTTTCACAGCTCCCTCCAAGGGGTGCAGGTCCCATCCTGATTCCTTTTTTTTTTTTCTTTCATCCTACCCAGTTATATGGTGATCTTTCTTGAAGCTTTGGTTGTATGAGATCCTCTGCCAGCATCCTGTAGGTATTCTGTGAGAATTGTTCCACATGTACATGTATTTTTGATGTTATTTATGGGAGGAGATGAGCTCCATGTCCTTTTATATTCTGTCATCTTGATCTCTGTCTGATACCTTATTTAGTAACAAGTTTTCAGTAAAGCTTAATGTCGAACCAACAAGGTTCAGACAGTGGTTCCCCCATCTGCTTCACTTCTGACATAAATTCTTCTAAATGTGCTTTGACCTAATGACTGTGGATCAGGGGACAAGCCACTAGACATGATGGTATGGACTGTTATGTCACCTTTCTGCCTCTGCTTACTTTCATGGATCAAAGACTGAAAAATGCCAACCTGGAGGGCACTACAGTTACATGAAGCACCTTGATGTGGTACAAAGACACAAGCAACACTTTTTAGAAATAAACATGTTTATTCTAAAATTAATGCAAATAATTGAAATTATAGCGGAGGATGTTAAGGAGCTATTATGGACCCAAAAAAAAAACACAAGAAAAAGTAAGGCAATTACAACTCCAGCTCAAGAAAAGGCTCTTCGAAACCTGACTTCTGCTTACAGGCTATAGCTGGTGGCTACCAAGTTAGGCCTCTGTCATTACTTCTGTCACTACTGGGTCTAGCTAAAAGCTGCTTGTTGCTGTCAAGACCCACAGAGAAGGCAAAGGGGCTCACAGCTGTGAGCATCAGGACACCACTTCTTGGGTGGACCATGCCTCCTCACCAAACATATCCTGGCCCCTTTTTCTCTAGGGTTTACCCCAAAGCAAGTAGGGGCTCAGGGAACCAAGTCCTTTGGCAGAGACTATACAGCAAAGGTGGTATTCCTTGGCTTGATTCTGGCAAAGTGTGAATGGGCTGAGAGCCAGAATGAAAAGCTGGGTTACCTGAAGGACAGAACTTCAGAGCCTGACTAACCCTTCAGAAAGACTTCTCACTTCCTATTCATAATGGGACAAGAGGCCCAGTGGTTACGTGTGCAGATATCGAGGAGTTCCATCAGCTCCCAAACCAAATGTAGGGCTTGAAATCAGTGTCCTTTGGTGAAATGGATCCACACTGCCCAGCTGGGGAGTGGAGACCACCCCAGATGGCTCGATCCGTCAGTAAGATGTAAGCAGGTGTGGATGAGGAAGGTGACTGAAACTTAAGGCCCTGGCCCCGAGGAACTGAAGATGTGAGTTCCAGACCTTTAAACAGGTGTGGCCACCAGTCCTGGTGGAGCTACCAGGAAGGTGCTTGGAACTGAGCAGAACTGCCGCTCGTCCATGTCTGAATTGGTTCTGGTATCCGTGGTCACACACGACCATTTCAACGCAGAGGGGCGCTTCTCACCGGCAGCCGGTTTGGTGCTGCCAGCACTCCAGTGGGTGTCTTCCCCGTGCGCCTAAGTGGACAAAGGAAGACAATCATCCACAGGAGTAAACTGCGGGACATTGTAGTACTTAACGGCTTCTTAAGAGAGTATTGCTGCACTTAGGAAGGGAGCCTCGAGATGGAAAAGGGGGAAGTGAAAGACAGAAAAGATCTGAAAGAGGCCAGTACCATTTTCCGGGTATAAAACTCGTCATGTTAAAAGTGACATGGCAGGGCTTCCCTGGTGGCGCAGAGGTTGGGAGTCTGCCTGCCGGTGCAGGGGACACGGGTTCGTGCCCTGGTCTGGGAAGATCCCATGTGCCGCGGAGCAGCTGGGCCCGTGAGCCATGGCAGCTGAGCCTGTGCTCCGCAACGGGAGAGGCCACAACAGTGAGAGGCCCGCGTACCGCAAAAAAAAAAAAAAAAAAAAAGTGACATGGCAGTATATTCATGCGACTACTTAATCCTAACCCAGAAATGAGAGTACAGTTTTTGCAGAGGCCGATGTGACACCTGCTAGCAACAAGACATCATCAAGACATTCCACCAACCTCTGCCAGACTGTTACTCATGTGCACAGGTGTACAGAATAGAAAGCCCACACGTGTTGGGTCAAACTAACGCTCCTGATCATAACCTAAAGTGGCAACAGCAGGTCCCTTCGAAAACCACCATCGCGCCCCCCCCACCCCCCCAAGCAATGTTACAGCACAGAGGAAGGGCCCGGGAGACACCAGAGGCAACAGCGCTCTCTGCAGGACACGTGCTTCTCCATTTTAGCAGCTCACAAACCACAGTGGTGCCTGCCGGGTGGTTCTGGGCCCCTGGACTTCCTCTATCCAACCTGAACGCACTGGAGATCCAGGGACGGTTCATGCACAGTCTGTCTCTCAGGAGGTGCCCAGCAGTTCAGCCACCAGGGGGAACGTGACTCTCACGTCCGAAGGATCTGAGCCTCTAACACAAACACACCCCAACCATCCTTGGAACCCACAGAAGACAGGATGAAACACACCACACCAGCCCTGCAACGACACGGCCAGCTGGTCACAGTTAGTCAGTGTGGAGGAAGTACAGAGCTGAAGAACACTTCAGACAACTGTGCCAAGGATCTGGCGGGGAGTCCGGGCGTCGTGGCTCTCCCGGCCAGCGTTCCCAGCAAAGAAGGCTAGAGGAGACCAGCCTGAAGAGGCTGAATGTTCAGGAGTCCCTGAGAGGGGTAGAGGGACAAAGGAAGGCTCCTCCTGACTTACCCCTACCCAGGTAAAAGCCTCAAGGACTGATGCAGTTCCCCTCGGCCCAGGTCAGGAGTAGCCCGTCCCCGCTGAGGAAGAAGGCACATGGTGTGTCAGCATGAGAGTAGGACAGCGGCTCAACCTAGATCAGGGCCCCATGTGGGAGGCAGAGGGTGGGGAGTGGGCGCAGGGTTGGGTCCTGTCCCTGCGCCACCCTGAGCAACCAGTCTTAACGAAGGAATCCCAGGCCCTAGGCCACAACTGACACTTGCCATCATGTCTTCCTATTCCAGAAAGTTTACCTCATCCTAGCCAGGGCCGAGGAGGTTGGAGCACCTGAGGCTTAACTGCCGTCGCGCCTTTGGGAGCTGGTTAAAGGGGGAAGCGGCAGGAAGAACACAGAACGGAGAGAGGTTCCCCTTGCCTTGGGGGCTCTCTCACGCCCTCCTCACACCCACCCCGGGTAAGTCAAGGCAATTTGTGAAGGTGCTTCGAGCTGTTCCTTCAGGCAGACAAACGTGCTTGATGGCTTAGAGCAGCAGGGAGGGGAGGACTGCTACCAACTCTGGTGACACATTTGAATTTGGGTGCTCACCCCACTCTGATCCTCAGAAAAGTATAGAAAAGGGCCTGGTTCTGATCATCACCAGCCCAGCAGAGAGTTCAGGTGTGCTCTGACACTGCCAATTCAGAGAGGCAGCGCCAGGGCCCCAGAAGGTCCTAGATTCTCTGAAGCCGCATTCTTTTCCTCATCCATGGAAACAGGAACAAACCAGTGGGAGCATAACTTCCAACAAGAATCTTCAAAGATGATGACAACCAAGTGTCAAATGGGAACTACAGGCACCGCCGAGGACCAGCGACTGCTCCAGCCCCTGCCTTGGTGGACTGAGCAGATCTGCTGGACTGCGCCGGCCCCACATCACAAGAACAATGGCTGGTCAACCTGTGTCCTCAAGAGACAACACAAGCTGCAATAGAAGGGACCCTGAGACAGCTAACCACTCACGGAGGAGGACTGGAAAAGCCTCCTCCTTAGAGCAGACCTCACCCCCACCGAGGGAAACATCGGTTATGGAACACTTCCTGTCTGACTAGCCCACCTGCCTGAGGTAACAAAGCAAACCTTTTCCTATCTCGTAAACTGTAGCCCAGCTTCCCTAAGGAGTCAGGACAGGTCAGAGCTGCCACACCGTGATTAAGTGAAGCTGAAAGCAAGAGAGGTTAGAGAAGGAAATGTTTAAAACAATTTCCAGGGTAACATTTAGAACAAGGGCAAAATAATTACGTCATGGAATCCTTTAGAGTCTTCACATTAAAAACCACAACAGGACGGAAACAAGAACCCTGAGGACCAGGCTGTCTCACGGTCTGCTTCGTTGTGCTCTGTGGAGCGAAGACCAGATGCTGAAACCAGTGGCCTGTCCCACACCCCGAGAACCTTCTGAAGGCCAGATGCACCTCGGGGCCACGGAGGATCCCCGCTCAGCGGGGTTTTGGAGAACCATTCATCTGGCTGCCCTGAGTTACAGTGTCTGTGCTGAAAAGGCTGTCCAAGAAGACGGAGGACAATTCTGCCACCAGGTTCCTGTCGACTGTAGCCTGGGCCATGCCGTAGATCGCACCCTACAAACCCAGTCAAAGAGTGTCATTAGAGATGAGGGGTCCGGAGCAGACAGCGGTCGTGCGTTCCTTCTCCCACCATGCCCCCCTCCCCAGCCCAGGCACTATTCGAGCAGAAAGGCATAGGATGTTTTTCACAGGCAGTTGCCAGGCTGCCTTTCTGCCTAAAGAACTGTCCTATGGGATTTGGTGTAGAAAATTCTGGAGGAAACAGGCTTATTGCCTTTCCTGTGTCAAAATTTTCTTTTTAAATGGACACTACCGCCACCTGCCTTTGTACAGCACTTTCAAATTTACAAGGTGCTTATTATATCTAGCATACCTCGTTTGAGACTAAAACAAACCCTGGGAATGGGTGAGCAGAGATCATCAGTTCCGACTAATAAGGAAAGAGGTTTGTGGATAAGGGACAGAGGCAGGAACAGACTGGAGGTCATCTGATTCTTTCAAGCCCACCAACACCACCTAAACTTCCACAGGAAGAAAAAACCCCAAGTGTCCCTACCATTCCTGTGGTCTTTGCTTTCGGATTCTTCATGATTTGAGTGACGGATTCCCGGATGTCCTTTAGGAACTGTATCGCTACTCGCTTACGGGTGTGTACCAATGTGATGCAGAAATGAATGCTATGGGAGAAGAAAGACAAAGTGAGACGAATCCTGGAAAAAGAGGGGAAAAAAGGTTCTGAAATCAAGCAGCCCCCAATACAGGAATTTACTGATTGCTTCTTCATGTTGCTCGTGACAAGTGTAGTCAAAGTGCTCCCAGCCGTGGGCATCAGGGCTCTCAAGTACACGGGCTGTCAAGAGGGCTTCATGCCCTCAGCGTGACCAAGAACCACGCTGACAAGATGAATACAGCTGGCTGTTCTGTCCTGCCCCTCCCCTCAGAAACTGTCCACTGCTGTTCCTTCAACCATGTGACAACCCACAGGACGCTTTTATCTTAGGTGGTAAACCCTCATGGGGCTAGGGCCATATGGCTGGGGTCTCAAAGGTCTTCAGGGCAAAGAAGAAACTGACTGCCCCTGGAAGGAGATTGGGGTACAGCACGATTGTGAAGAGGAAAAACCGGAATCCAGATGGGACTGGCAGGGGCAAGACACATGACAGGATCGGGGGGTGCGTGGAGGACACTAGGAGACCTACTCTGTTGAAGCAGAGTGTTTATTTAAAGGCATCCTGGAAGATTAGGTTAGAAATGCCTATGGAAGCCGACAGCAGCAGACCTGAATGATTCCAGGCCCTTGATTAGAGGCCCTCCATTACTCAGGTCATGAGAGCACCTGCGGATGGGACAGAACAGAGCCCAGAAAGAGAGCAAGCATGTGGGGGGCAGTGGGAGATGATCTCATGACCGACCACTCGTCTCAAGGCTGCCACCTAGTTTGCCAGAGTTTAAAGCTAACAGTCTTGTTCTTGATGTCGAATAACTCCAAATGGCAAGACAGACATCCTAAGATCCTACAGTTGCCACTACAGTGCTGGGCTCTAGCAGTCACTCCCTCTACTTCAGGTCACCTTGCTGCCCAAGGTGAGCAGTCAGGGAGCAAAGGAAAGTCTTCAAGCTCACCTGGGTGGGAACTGCAACTGGTTCAAGCTCCAGCCCTTGGCATTCATGAGGTTGAATAGTCGGTAGATGTCAAAATCATGGGAGCCCAGAGCAATGACTGACAATTGAGGATTCCCCAAAACGAAGATGCCTTTGATATTTTCCAGTCTTAAAACAAACAAAAGGAACAGAAAGGAAATTCAGGCACGTACATTCTTCTGGTCATCTCATGTCTCCCTTATAACAAATCTAACCTTTGGGGGCTTAAGTTTTCTCATAAGGTGGCTAGACTGAGATCAGTGGTTCCTAAATATTAAAAATATTTTAAGGCTCAACCCCCACTAGATCCAGTGACTGAAGATTGTTGGCTCTTAACCTGTCTGCCCAACCCCCAAATTATGATATGCCCCCCAGGGGTACCTGAGGGATAAACAATGTACTTTTTTGTAAATCCTGGAAAAATAATCCATCTCTCTTTTAAAAAAGTCATCCATGTAGGGCTTCCCTGGTGGTTCAGTGGTTAAGAATCCGCCTGCCAATGCAGGGGACACGGGTTCGAGCCCTGATCCGGGAAGATCCCACATGCTGTGGAGCAGCTAAGCCCATGTGCCACAACTACTGGGCCTGCACTCTAGAGCCCGCGGGCCACAGCTCCTGAAGCCCGCACGCCTAGAGCCTATGCTCCACAACAAGACAAGCCACTGCAATGAGAAGCCCATGCATCACAACCAAGAGTAGCCCCCGCTCGCCGCAACTAAAGAAAGCCTGCGTGCAGCAACAAAATAAAAAAATAAAAATAATAAAGTCATCCATGTAATCCCTAAAGCAAGAAATGGTACAGCACTTCTCAGCAGATGGGTGTAACAGGACCATATGCAGGCCTTTTTCAAGTGAGCCGTGCCTACTGGCTGCTTTCATTCACCCTCAAGATCGTGAAAAGGCCTCCCCAATCCTGGTGACACACGGAGAGCCAGGCAGGTGACACACGAAGAGGTGTGTTAGACAAAGCACACAAGCTGGTTCTAGCCTTAACCCCAGATTTCACCACCCCTCCCGCCCTCCCCCTCTCCAGTTCTTCTCTTACTCCAGCGATTCTCCAAGTGTGACTCAGACCAGCAGCATTAGTGTCCACTGGGAACTTTCAGAAATGCAAATCTTCAGACTCCCATTCCAGACCTACTGAGTCAGAACTCTAAGAGTGGGCCCCAGCAATCTGCGTCTTAACAAGCCCTCCATGTGACTGATTAGGATTCAACCTCAAGTTTTGAGAACCGCTGTCTTAACCATTAAGCTGTACATCAGCACCTGGTAAGAGCTGCCAGTTGTTAGGGACATCCTTGGAGACAAAATGGCCTACAGACGAAGCCCGGGTGTGGCCTCCGCGTCACAGCACAGCAAGGGAGCTTACCCCCCCAGGCCAACACCACACTCCTAAGCTGCGGGGCCTGCAGACGGGCTGGAGCCATGGCACTTGGCCTAGCAGCTGCCTTGAGCCTATAGCAGACAGAGCAAGGGACACGGCAGAGCCCCCCAACCTTCCAGACATACTCTGACTTGAGGAAGCGAGTGGTTTTGATGATCTGCTTGGTTGCTTCAACGTAGCCGCTCTCACCGAAGTACATCAGGGCGGCCCAACAGGCTGCACTGATGCCACCAGGCCGTGAGCCCGCAATGGTTGGGGAAGCGTAGATGCCGCCCTGCCAATCTGTGTCAACGAAGAACTGATAGTGCCTGTACTTCTTGTCAGAGTATAACACCACTGAAGAGCCCTTGGGAGCGTAGCCATACTGAGGGGGAGAAGCAGACAGGTGAGTGTACAGTTCCATGCGGCAGACCTGCCCCAGAACTCTCTTCATGCAGATTCCCCCTGTCTGTCAGTTTCCCTGTGTTCCCACTCACATTACGATTTCCAACTTATTTATTAAAGAGTATAAGAAACTTCGGGGGTGGGGTTCATGGGGTTTAAATTCTCTATTTTAGGAATGAGGAATCTGAGGCCCAGGAAAAACAACATCTTGTCTAGTTAATGGGTTTGCTTCCTATCTGTCATGCAGCATAGTTTTCCTTATTTAAGACAGTACCCCAGGGAGGTATGTCAGGATGGAAGCAAAGATAAATTTCCACTGGAAGCCAGGACAGGATGGAATTGAGGTCACTTGTAGAAACTAAAATCACGATCTGACTCCCTTTCCATCCTTTTTGCTTAGTATCATGCTTCCTTCTTAAGAACACCATGGTGCTCAAAATCTAGAAGCTACTTAATCCAGCTGTAAAATGAACTATGTACTTCACGAGTGTGCCCTCCTAATTAACTCACTGAAGCTAATATGTGACTTATGTTAACCCCTGAGCCACACAAGGATGGACAGTAAGAAAAAGGGCACTTTGCCTCAGTCCACCAGGGATAGCAGGCATGGACCTTTCAAACATTACAAGCCAAACATTCCTGAGCACAAAGTTCATCCCTTTTTCAAAAGGACTCTTCCAGTGATAAACTCCAGTCACGCAGGTACAGCAGCCCCAGGAGCATGGGGGCTGCAGCATCAGCATACCTCCTCTTAGGAGCTCTGGTTATCAACCTCACCTCCTCCCCCCACCCCCAAGGCTTCAGGGAACCTTTGTATAAGGGCCACTACACTAGCATGTCCCAGTTACATACAGTCACTGGATACAGAAATCCTCTTAGCTGTGACATAAAGATAACAGGTTCCTTTTCACTACTGCTGGTCACCTCTAGCACTGTACCTTGTCATATGAATCAGCTGCCTTGGTGAGAGCAGAGAGCCAGATTTAATTTTATATTAATGGGGGAAACTAATGCTTTAACCGATTTATTTTATTGGTAGTAGTCAAAATAATCAACTGTCTACTTTGATTAACACGCGGTCTCTTCCCTCACTCACCTTATGAGTATCAGCTGAAATGCTGGTCACACCTTTCACCCGGAAATCAAATGGCTGCTCCAGTGGGTATCCAGCTTTCTCCATAAAGACGATGAGGAAGCCCCCCAGACAAGCGTCCACATGAAGAGGTATTTTGTATTTGACAGCCAGCTAGTTCCAAAAACCAAAGACCATAGACAATATCAGTTATAGCCCTACAACAAAAAGTTTGCAAGACACGGGTGGAATGGTGGGATACAGGCCCAAGGCATTATGCACTGTCTTCCATGTTTTAAAAACCTGGCTATTTTTGACATTTTTAATAAAGCTTGTCTTTCAAATGTGGTTGTCTTTCAAAATAATTCATCTGAATGTGGTTTCTATTTTATATTTAAATACGCGGGGCCTCAAACTCACCTGCAAAATCCAGCAAGAAATGAGAAGCACTCTGATTTAGGCTGGGGGCGGGGAAGGAGGGAGGGGTGCCCCGGGGCAGCATGGTGGGCTCTGGCAGGCATGCCCTAAATGGAGATTATTTCCTGACCTGAATCAAAATGTCAGTACTGCTTCAGAATGTCCAGTTTAAACAAAGCCTTCCTCCTTGTGTTATCCCTCCCCCAGAGCAGAAGCTAGTCACTTTCAGAGGCTTCGGCAGAGCTGTGCAGCTTATCACAGGGCGGATGAGAGCTGTTCATCACCACTGGGCTAGAATCTAAACTCAAAATCGCTTCTTTTTGCCAAGTACTGCACCATTCGATTCTACTTTAAAATCTCCATCTGCCTGCCTAGGAGTCCATTCTCGCACACACCTTGGCCACATCAGGGACAGGATCTATCACACCATGAGGAAACTGGGGGGCAGAACAGACGAGCATGGCAGTGTTCCTGGAGATGGCTCTTCGCATTGCCTAAGGGTTTAAAGTTGAAAGGAAAGTGAGAAGCCACATCACACTTCCTCCTCTCTTCTGCCCCCAGGAGCAATCTAGGCTACCAGCCTCGAGTTCCAGTCCCACTAGCACCCCGCTTCACCCCTCCAGCCTGGAAGAAGACCACCGCCCTGCCGTGCTGGCCGGACACGGACATTTGGGGGGAACCGTCTGAGAGCCCAGTGCAAAAACAGCAGAATCACCGTGAGGGTAAAACAGAACATTCGGCTAAGAGGCAAAAGAGCCAAATGTGAGTCCTCGGCTGCAATAACACTGACAGCTCCTACGACCTCCCCAGGTTGTCATGAGGCTCGAATGCGATTCTGGTAACACTCAGAAAACTACAGAGTTCTCCTGTGTAAATGCAAGGCTTAAAAGTAATGACTAAAGGAATATTACTCTGGCTTAAACAATCCTGCCATTGGCGACAACGTGGATGAACTTGGAGGACATCACGCTAAGTTAAATAAGCCAGACACAGAAGGACAAATACTGCACGATCCCACTTATATGAGGGATCTAAAACAAACTCATAGATGCAAAGAGTAGAACTGTGGTTGCCAGGAGCTGGAGGATGAGGGAAACAGGGAGATGTTGGTCGAGGGGTACCAAGTTCCAGTTATGCAAGATGAGTAAGTTCTGGAGATCTAATGTAGAGCCATGTGACTATGCTGAACAATACTGCACTGTACAGCTGAAACCTGCTGAGAGATCTGCAGGGTGGTCTTAAGTATTCCAACCATGAAAAAAGAAAATGGTAACTACGTGAGGTGATGGAGATGTTAAATAGCTTGACTGTGGTGATTATTTCACAATGTATCAAAACACCAAGTTGTATACCTTATACACAGTTTTTTACTTGTCAATTAATTAGTTAATACCTCAATTAAGGTGGGGGGGAATAATGCTGGTGCTAATAAATTGTACAGTTTACTTCTGAAAAAAAATTACTATTATAATGGCAATGGTACTAATTCAGGCCAATCGAAAACGACAGTGAGAGTCTTAGGGCAAGTTAGTCCTGGCTCATTTTACAAATAGAAGAGAAAGTGATGGTGCTGAAGCAAAACCCAGGTCTTTAAAGTCTCAATTGAGTCTCATCTTCCTATTAGAGTTCATGAAAAGACTGAAGCTGCAGTGACTCACCACTGCCAGTGGCAGTTTTTGCAACCCTGGCTCCTACAATCAGAGGCATTTGAGCCTGTCTGTGTGTGACACTGGAAAAAGCACTTCCTGCTTCTTGCAGCCCAAGACAGACAACAGCCCTTCAGAGGAACTCACCTGAACATCCACCTCCATCACTTTGTTCAGTGGAACTCGTTTAATCTTCATCCCAAAATAGTTGGCTGCTTTGTCAAATGCAGCATGGGCACTCTGGGGGGCTACACTAAAGGACAGGGAAGAAGAAAACAGTGAAATTCAAATCAAAACGGGGTTCGAGAGATAACATGGTTAGCAGCTAATCTAAATCAGCAGGAAGAAACTTCTGATTATTTTTAGTCCAGTTTTCAAAACTGTTTATATTGTTTTATTTTTCTTTTTAAGCACAGACAAAAAGAGGTCACCTGATTTTCTAGAGAAACCTTCTCCCTACTTCTTCTTGCTACCAAATCATTTTGGCAGCAGGAAGAACTTGGAAATAATGCCACATGGAGGGATCCCAATCATAAATCAGGGCTGACAGGGAATCTGGATCAGATCAACAAGCGGTGGAACCCTCTAGAGGTTGCCTACCTAAAGGCAGGTACCTCAGTGAGGAGCAAGCTTCCTGACACAACACGTGTTCAAGCAGAAAACATAAGATTGCTCAGCAGGGATATTAAAGCAGTGGTCAAGTATCAGATCAGTGGTCTCCATCTCTGAAAGACCATGATCCTATGAAAAACTAAAATCCCCATTTTTCCTACATATTTGGGAGCAGCATTTCAAACAGTATTGAAAAAGGAAACCAAGTCATTTGCTTTCAGACTTCCCTCAATTACTCCTCTCTTACAATTAATCTGTTCCCTTTAAGGCAGAAAAATCGCTATCACTGAATAAGTACCAAGCATCAAAGGTTCATGCATGAAGAGAGACGGCAGCCTGACTTACTCTCTTAGGCTAGGTATGAATCACAGCATGAGATCATGTACAACAAAACCCTTAGTCACTGACACTTGTGGAAAAAAATTAACCCAAGAGATGTGGTATAAACACACTGTACAAGGAGGGAAACTAGAGGAAAAAAATGCAACCAAGTATCAAAATTATGTCCATGGGGTGGCAATATGGGTACATCTCAAGAAGATTTTTAAAAACTTTGCTCCCAGAACACAGGTGTCAGGCTGAAATTTTCTTAGGGAGCACCCCGAGGCAGCCTATTATATTTAAGTAACTTTCACTGAACTGAGATAAGTAGAGAGCTTTCCTTAGGCGCGAGATAAACTTATAGCATCACAGAATTCAAAGATGTAGTCCTATAACTCTGTCAACTTTTAGAAAAAGGATCTTGTTCTTGCTTGCAATACACACCATGTATAAATCTGGGTGGTTGGGAAAGAGAATGACCTTCAATATTAACTAGCAGATCCACTTAGGACTTTGCTGAATGTGAAGGATAACGGTCAAGGGCACAGGACGGGAGAGAAGAGGACTGGAATTACCAGAGGAAGACAAGAATCAGAAAACAGATTATCAGGCTATTTCACACAGCAGTATTCCACACAGACAAACCTAAAAGGGGAAAAAACCCAGCCACACATACAGTCAAGCCCTATGTATCCATGAGTTCAACCACCCAAGGAAGGAAAATATTCAGGGGGAAAAAAGTTCCAAAAAGCAAAACTTGTATTTGCTGCATACCGGCAACTGTTTACACAGCATTTACACGTTAAGTATTCTAAGTAATCTAGAGATGATTTAAAACCATATGGAGGGGCTTCCCTGGTGGCGCAGTGGTTAAGAATCCGCCTGCCAATGCAGGGGATACGGGTTTGAGCCCTGGTCTAGGAAGATCCCACGTGCCGCAGAGCAACTAAGCCTGTGCGCCACAACTACCGAGCCTGTGCGCTAGAGCCCGTGCTCCACAACAAGAGAAGCCACCACAATGAGAAGCCTGCACACCACAATGAAGGGTAGCCCCCGGCTCACCGCAGCTAGAGAAAGCCTGCCTGCAGCAACAAAGACCCAATGCAGCCAAAAATAAATAAATTAAAAAAAAACACACACCACTATATGGAGGATATGCATAGGCCATACACAAATACTATACCACTTTATATAAGGGACCTGAGCATCGAGGATTTGGTATCCATGGGGGTCCTGGAACCAATCCTCCATGGATACCAAGGGAACTGTACATACATTTCTGGAGTTTTGATCCCATTCTCGAAGGCCAGTTCCCGATAAGCTTTACAGGCCATCAGAATACTTTCTGTCCCCCCGGAGGTCACCTGTAAGAAAAAAGAGAAGCCATCTGTGGAAGGGAGTTAGGGATAGCTATCAGCATGCACTTCCTGCCTTGATCTTGAGGGTATCTGATGCAGAAACAGGTGAGATCTTGGATGCATGCTGCAGAGCAGATGCTTCTGTCCGCCAGAAGGAAAATTTGACTTTATTGGCTAAGCCCAATCTTGGTTCAGGAGAAGAATAAAAGCTACTAAATGATTAGAAGTTCCACACTGTATGAACAAATGTACATCTGCCCAGATCCCATCTGTGCACAGCCCGCCTACATTTCTGTTGTTCGTCCAGTTGCAGATAGCATAGGGCATTTTACCCCATCCAAAAGCATCAGGATTACTGGCTTTGATTTAAATTTTTAATGCCCATTGAAGAATGTGAAACTGTGAAGTTACAACTCTAGTCAGCTATGCAATACATTAGAAGACCAAGAAGAGACACTCAGATATTCCAAAGTAAACTTGTGGTTTTGACAAGTTTGAAACACAGGAAAAACCAGAAGCCTCTACTTAGAAGTTTGTTAACTTACTTACCTGAAATTAAAAAAAAAAAAATCCTAATGTTTTTAAAGTGAAGAAAAATGTTCTCCTGAAGCTAGGCCTAGCACCTCTGATACAGGTGAATTTCTTTACCAGAGCTGATACAAAAATACTCAGAGGTCATTTCATTCATCTTGTCTTCCTCACTGGACTACAAAACTCACGAAGGTGGGGACCGTTCTGTTCAAGACAATATTCCTGGCACCTAGCTAGTAGCTGACACCTACCAGACCCTCCATTAACATTTCTTAATGC
This sequence comes from Mesoplodon mirus, assembly GCF_964341445.2. Classification (NCBI taxonomy): domain Eukaryota; kingdom Metazoa; phylum Chordata; class Mammalia; order Artiodactyla; family Ziphiidae; genus Mesoplodon; species Mesoplodon mirus. Next base: position 58,853,304 of record NC_138977.1, on the reverse strand, counting down.
CTGATTTGACTCTCAGTAAACCATGACCAATACAGGCATGTCATACCCATCTGGCTATCCTTTGGTAACATCTAAGAATAAAATAATTTCAAAACAAACAGGAAAAAAAAAAGCCATAGCACTGAGCTAGATGGATATTTCCTTAGATTTATCATCTCCAAAGATTCATATAATCTTAGAAAGCTTTTCCATTTTACAGGTAAGAAAACTGAGCCCCAAAACTGAGAGACTAAGTGATTCATCCAATGTCATCCATCTTTTGATAAAAAGTAAAACTTTCTACATTTTCATATTTAGTGTAACTTAACATGAGATGAAATGAGAGCAGGCAATGACTGAAATTTCCTCAAGTAATATCCACATATAAGACAAAAATACCACAGGATACAATATCCCAGTGGAGGGACTTCCCTGGTGGCACAGTGGTTAAGAGCCCACCTGCCAGTGCAGGGGACATGGGTTCGAGCCCTGCTCCGGGAAGATCTCACATGCTGCAGAGCAGCTAAGCCCATGCGCCACAACTACTGAGCCTGCACTCTATCGAGCCTGCGAGCCACAACTACCGAAGTCCACGCGTCTAGAGCCTGTGCTCTGCAACAAGAGAAGCCACCGCAACGAGAAGCCCGCACACCACAACAAAGTGTAGCCCCCACTCGCCACAACTAGAGAAAGCCCATGCGCAGCAACAAAGACCCAGTGAAGCCAAAAAAATAAAAATAAAAAATAAAAAATACCAGTAGTCAGGAATTATATGGAAGATTAGCTGAGAAGAGTCAGTCATTTTGTAATTGAGGAAGCCTTCAGGAAACATGTGACTGTCATGCACACAGTAAGCCACTGAACTCGGGCACAGGACACTTGTTTGTAGGTCTCTGCATTTCTCTGCTTACAATTGAGGTCAGCGCTGCAAATCGCGGCAAGTCCTGTGGTCCAGTGTAAAACCTCAGAACATCACATGAGGAGCCAAGCCAGTTGTGAAGGAAGTCGGGAAAGGATCAAGTCCTCAGCGCACTCATCTCTCACTAAGGTCCAGCAATGACCTAAGCAGAAATATTTCCAACCCCCTAGTCACTCACTCACTTCACATGTCCTATTTTCAGTCCAATAACTAATCCAATCAACATCATTATCTGTTAGGCAAACACCAGTGTACTTTGGACTGTAAAAGCAGGAACACCTAAATTTTACTTCCAATTTTTATTTCTGATCCCTAAATTCTGTGTTCAAATATGCTGCTACTCTCCCATTTCCTTCTACCCCTGGCACCACCCCTCCAAAAATGGAAATCTAATTCTGAAGTAAGAAGACAGAGGCCGCAATAACTACTTATTACATTAGTCAACATCTTTCAACATTTTTAAAACCTCTCACCCTAATATATGACATCTAAGTCAGAAAACAAGAGAACAGGTCCTATTTGGAAATTTTTCTTTTAGATACTGTTTGGACATGACGGCATTTGCACAAGCCAAGACTGTTTCCCATGGCAACCTAATTTCTTTCAGTATATAAAGTCACCTCTCACCCATTCTAACTGGGGCAAATGAAGCTAATAAAAGGACAGTTTAAGGTTGAAGAATAAAGAATGAGAAGAGCTTAATACCTTAGTTGGGAACAGGCTAAAGACTGCCCAGCCAGTTGGCCGTGTCTTCTTGTTTCCCACCTCTGAACTCTGAACTTTCTTCACCAGAAGTGGCTCATCAAGAGAGAGACAGAGAGAGATACAGAGAGAAAGACAGACACTCACATAATCCCAGATGTAATTAGTTCTCTTATAAAAGTCTTAAGTATCAGAAGAGACTGGGGATCTTTGACTCTGTCTTTCCTTCTCCTGACCCCTGACACAGCACTAAAAAGGGTCCTAATGGGAGAGGCTTGGTTTAACTGTAGCAATGCAAACCCCCCCACCAGAGTTGGATTTCTGGATTAAGATGGAAGACTGAAACTACTTCACAGATTTTCTCTCCCCCAGTACGTGCAAGAATAAAGGAAAAAAGCAGTAAAACCCTGCAATAACAACACCAAACAAGGAAAGAGAGGGAATCTAACACAATAAACTTCAAATACTGATGATGAGAAAAAGAAACAAGTTTCTAAAGCACAGCAAAGAGTAAAACCCAGTTCTTAGACCCTCCTCCGAGACACGGAAATTGTCCAGGTAAGTCAGCAAAACCCTGAGAATTCTCATTAACACCCCCCAAATCTTCAGAGAAGCAAATGGAGGCAGTTTCTTTGTTGTCAGATGAGTGGGTGACAGACATAGCGGCTGGGGAGAAACAAGCAGCCTGGGGAGAAAGAACACCAGGACTGACTCTCTAAAGTGAAGACTCCAGGGATACAGGATCAGCTGCTAAAGAAATAAAGCCCAAAGAGTATTATTCTCTTCCAGTTAGGCAGAGTGAACTCTCGTAGGTAACTTTTTTTTTTTTTTTTTTTTTTTTGCTGTAAGCGGGCCTCTCACTGTTGTGGCCTCTCCCGTTGCGGAGCACAGGCTCTGGACGTGCAGGCTCCGCGGCCGTGGCTCACGGGCCCAACCACTCTGTGGTATGTGGGATCTTCCCGGACAGGGGCACGAACACGTGTCCCCTGCATCAGCAGGCGGACTCTCAACCACTGCACCACCAGGGAAGTCCCCTCGTAGGTAACTTTTGACAAAATCTCAGAAGAGGCCTACATATTCTAATAGAGGTGGAACAAAGCTTTACCCAAGCCTTGCCTCTCAGACAAGAAGTGACCCATCATGCATCAGAACAAACAGAATATGTCTAGAGACAGTCACTGAAGCATGAGCCAAGATGAAAGAAATAGCATGGTAACTATGCAAACATATAAAAAGAAAAAAAGGTAGCCTGCAAAATAAAGGCCAACTCAGAAGGAAATTCCTCCTGTTTCTCACTGTAGGACAATATCATAAGAACATGAATTCAAGAAAACAAAAGCTGAAAGACTGGACACTGAAACAACAGAATGAGACCACAGACCTGAAAAAAACCCCAAAGTACCAAGTAGCATGATTCCAGAATTACTAAATACATTAGGAACAGCAAGAAACAGACTAAACACTGCTGAGAATAAAAATATTGACTTAGAGGAAAGGTTTAAGGTAAATTTAGTGAACCCAGATAAGAAAGAGATTGAAAGCTCAGTGCTGCTCTACATTTGCAGAACTGTGTCCACCTGGCTAGTCATAGATAACCAAAAGGCGTTCAGAGAGGAAGGCCGGGCATGGGTGGAAATCTGTGAAATCATATTCTCTAAGAAAAGCTGAGAATCCTAGGAAAACTGTGGTGAAGAGAAGATTCAGGGGGAAAGAGGCTTTCAAGTATACAAAGGTCTCCCACATGGAAAAAAACAATCATGGAACTTCTATTTCCAGCAATATACATTAATATACTTGGGCAACCCTCCTAACTAGAACGACTAAAAAAGCCTGATAAAACATAAAAAATATTTTTACATCCACGACTGAGTTAACATAAAGGAACACACTGAACCCCCAAACAAAGCAAAATCAAGAATCCTACAAGATAAGTGAATGTCAAAGCTGGTTTTAACTTTGAGGGTTATTGCCAACTCCTAGATCTAGACCTCAAACTCCCACTTTGACAAATAAACAGGAAATAAATGTAGGGCCTGCTCAAGATAAGGAATCTAAGAGGGGATGGCTGAAAACAGAGACTTCACCCACACTCTTAGCAGTATAAGAAATAAACCCCACTGATACAGAAGAGAACAGCAAGAAAAATTACTTTTCTCAACCCAGATGCTCAGGGTAAAGAAAAATAAGGATCTCTCAAGAATGTATGCCAAGACAGCTTTTATTTGAGTTTGTGGTCTGAGCTCAGACGACTTCCATAGTACAAAACTGTGAGCTGAAAATCCGACTTAAATTGGCTCCAGTGTGGCAGCACTTCCCAGCAAATCCCCAGTAACTGACAGAAGTAAATACAAAAATACAAATCTTCTCTGGAAGAACTTAACTTCAATCTAGGCCTCAAAGTTAAGTTTCCAAGAAAATGAGTGACTCACAGAAAAAAAAACAACACACAAATATAAGGATACAAGACAGAGTTAAGTGAAACCAGCAGAAGCAGACAGGTAAGGCTCATGAATAATGGAATTATCAGACAGACTATAAAATAATTATGTGTAATATATTTAAATAAACAAAGCATAAGACAAGGAAAGGGACTACAAAGAACAACCAAGCAAATTAAAAAAAAAAAAAGAACCAAACAGAATTCTCAAGAATGAAAAACACAGTAAATGAAATTTAAAAACCCAATGGAAGAACTAAAGAGTAGATTATACACAGCTAAAGAGGGAATTAATAAAACCCCTGCATGTATCACCCAGCTCCAACAATTCTCAACTCATAGCCCATCTTTCTTCTAACCCCAACTGCCCCAGCCATTGTTGCTATTGAGAATATCAGTTGTTCTAAAAGTTAAACCTTTACAGGTTATCTATGTTTTCTGGCTGCTTTTAAATACCAACTAGAGGTGTGTTAGCCTTTCTCACTCTATCATTCATGTCTCTTAACATTCTATTTGTCTCTCCAGGTTTTATTCTGGTTAATTTTTAAAACTGTCTTATTCCATAAATTTGACTTAGGAACCATGTAAATATTTTACATGGCTATAAATGAACTAGGGCTCCTTGAACGAATGGCTGATTCTGGGTCTGGAGCAGGAAATGTAAAAGGTAAACCTGGAATATTTCATCAAATAAAAATAGTTTGTGCAAAAAAAAGAAGAAGGAAAGAGAGGAAGCTCGCAAAGACTCCTTGAGTCATGCAAAAAGACCCAGGAGCCAAAATTAAGAAGTTCCCACTGGCCAAAAATGGAGTAATTTGAGTATCATTCTGAGTGACAGCTACAATAGACTGACTGACACACTATTCTATGATTCATCCACCCCACTGTTGATAAGCATTTGAGTTATTTCCAGTTTTTAGCTATCATGAACAATTTTGCTATGAATATACATCTATCCTGATACACACATGTACGTTTTTCTAGAATATATCCCAAGTAGTGGCATATCAGAGTCATAAGATATGGGTATCTTCAACTTCACTGGATAAGGCCAAACTGTTTTTGTGCTTGTTTAACCTGTGGTCTCTTAAAAGTTCACAGAGCCTGTCATACAGAGTGAAGTGAAGTCAGAAAGAGAAAAACAAGTATCATGTATTAACGCATATATGTGGAATCTAGAAAAATGGTACAGATGAACCTATTTTCAGGGCAGGAATAGAGATGCATATGTAGAGAACGGACATGTAGACACAGGGGGATGGGGAGGGTGGGATGAATTGGGAGGTTAGGATTGATATATATACACTACCACATGTAAAACAGATGGCTGGTGGGAACCTGCTGTATAGCACAGGGAGCTCAGCTCGGTGCTCTGTGATGACCTAGATGGGTGGGATGTGGGGTGGGGGAGGTCCAAGAGGGAGGGGATATAGGTATACATATAGCTGATCCACTTCGTTGTACAGCAGAAACTAACACAACACTGTAAAGCAACTATACTCCATTAAAAAAAAAAAAAAAGTAAACTGAGCAACTGATCTTCAGAGAAATTATTAAAAAAATATTTAGTGAGGCTTTTAAAGAAAGTTCATAAAGAGTCTAATGGCACAGAAGAATACCCACGTACTGTACGTATACTGGCATCTCCCCTCTACATCATCCCGTTCATCTAAATGCCGTAAGGGAACCCACTGCTAGATTATGGTTGGGTTTTTAACAGTTTTGGAACTTTTGGGGGGAAAATGAATGCCAGGAATACCAGTTTTGTTAGCTACTGAGTATTTGAACATGTTGATTTTTCATGGTGCCAACTTAAAAGTAAAACCCAATGCTGCTTATTGGGGAAAAAACAAAAAAGTAACTATAAAATGTTCTCGTCTTTGGATGGGCCCTTCAAAATTAAATTTGCAGACTTTCTAATGATTACAAAAGTATTTGGTATGATAGGATTAGCACCTCTAGGTTACCATTACAGCACCCTGGGTTAAATCTAACTATCTTGATAAGCTGAAATTTACTTTTTTCTAGAGAAGGCAATATCAGTTTGTGGTACCAAACCTCAACAGAAGTTTATCAATCACAGTTTAGGAAAACTAACAAACATCTACTGGAAAGAATAGTTGAAAGAAGGAATCCTCATGCGCATCTTTAAATACAATGACACCCTCTTCCTTTACTCCTAAACCAACTGAGATTCAATTTATAGCAAAATAATAAACATCCAGCTCAAGCAAAACAAGTATATCAAAAAAGTATAGGATGGTTTGAAAAAATTATATAGATAAGTGGGTAGGTAGGTAGGTAGGTGAAAGAAAGGGAGGGAGAGAAAGAGGAGGAGAGAGCAGATATGACAAAATATTTATATTTAGTGAATCTAGGATGTTCTTTAAACTATTCTGACAACTTAATGTAAGTTTAAAGTTTTTCAAAATAAAAGACTGAAGATAAAAAAATATCTATAAGATATTTACCAAAATGTTGATACTCCATGAATTACAAAATCATAACCTTTAAAAATCGCTGTTAATCTGGATCTTCCTAAAATAATCATGTATTACTTGTGTAATAAAATGTTTTGAATAAACTCTTCCATTTTAAGCTAAACAAATCAGATTATAGGATGCCACCTGCATATACTTACACATCCACAGGAATCTGGTCCCCCATTGAATAGGGAACAAGCCATCCTCACAATCTCTGCTTCTATTTTACGTAGTCCTGGGAAGATATCTGGATGCAGCGGATTACTCCATGCAAAATCTCCATAAGCCTGCAGAGAAATGCAAGCAGATGTGAAGACAATTACACTGTATTAAAAAAAAAGAATCACGCAACAAACAAAAGTTTCTAGGTATCAGACACAACACTAGAAACTGAAAAAATGGTAAGATATGTTCCCCAATCTAAAGAAGATCAAAATATAGTGGAGGAGACAGACAGGCATAAAAATTGTTTTACAATGTGGTAAGAGAGGAAGTATAAATGCGGTTAAAAGCACAGACTAAAACACCAAACAGCCCCAGTTTGAAATCTTAGCTTTACCTATCACTTCTAGCTGTGTATTCTTAGGTCAGATAACCTCTCTGAGGCTCAATTTCCTCATGCTAAAGGGGATAATCATAGTACCTATCTGATGGGGTTCTAGCCATAAGTAAATAAGATAACGCACGCGAAGCACTTTAAGTAGAGTGTCTGGCACAACTATTTTAAGTGCGATACCAGATGTACGTACGTACATGAGGGTAAGGGGCCTTAAAGAGGGAATAACGAACATCCTGAGTGGTCTGGAGGTTATCTGTTCAGTGGAACCTTGAGACATGAATAGGAATTCATCACTTAGAACAGAAGGGAAAGGAAAACAACACAGGAGCAAGGTGTACTCAGTGAAGAGAAAAGGCAATGGTTAGTATTCATGAGGGAAAATAACAGGAATGGTTGAAAAAAATAGGTGGGAGCTGGCTCACGAAGGGACTTGTATTTTCTTCTGCATGGGCAGCTTGAGTTTTGTCCTGTAGATAATGGGAAGCCACTGAAACATTCTTAAGCGTAGAAGTAAGGTCAGGGTATTACATCAAGACACAGCTGAGCAAAACCTATAATATTTAGTAAGGTATGCACAGTTTCATAGTCAGAATAATCAAACACAAAGACCTTAGAGACCAGCAGTCCAATGCCAATTTTATATGACAAAGTGGGGTTTAAAAAATAAATTTGATTAGAAGTGGAAGAAGCTAAAGGCAATTTTTAAGTCAACAAAAAATGAGAATTATTTGAATTATAGTTGAGACCACTGCTCATTCTCAGATCATGTGATTTGAGACTCATGTAGTATAGGAAATTATGACCCAGTTTCCATCCCTTGTCTCTTCTGATCCAACAAAATATATCTTGTCATTAATAATCTCAAATGATGGACTACCTTCCCTAGTATCTGCCTTCTACACAGGGCGTCTATGAAGCCTGGAAACATAGTAACATTTTACTTTTTTTTACAGATTGAAGATGTCTTTGATCAATATTATGCATATTCGCCTATGTCTGGGTAAAGAGACACTTGCTAAACCTCTTTAGTTTTATTTTAACAATAAACTTTCATTAAGTAATTTTCTTTAATTACAAAAATAAGGAGAAAAAAATGCAGTAATCTAAAGTGGCAGGGCCACACACTCCCTGCAAGTACTGGGCACTCGCTCACCTTCACAAGGAGTTCAGTGAGCTCCTTCTCCCCACTGTACACCGCGCCGGAGGCCTTCCCTTCTTGCCACAAGACATCTACAGAGAAAGGGAAGACTACTGGATCAGTAAGCAGGAGGCTTTGGGAAGACAGGTTCTAATAAAGAAGAAATAGGAAGAAACTCCTCTGCATACAAAAGAAAAAAAAAGTTGGGAGTGGAAACCCAAAGGTGTTCTTACATGAAATCAAGAAAAAGAACTCCAATAAAGAGCTATCACAGCAAAATAAAGATGAACGGTCAACAATTACCATCAACAACAGTGTGAAAAAGGTACGAACAGCATCTGGGTACAGTAAAGATAGTCCAATAATAATATCATCCCCAACTGCCTTCTAACAGCAGAACAATTTTCCTTTATCTGTACTCCTTTTCTGTTCTCTGTGTGGCTCAGCTTGACCTTTTTCGGCAGTGGCTTCCTTCTTCTCTCCCTTCCTGGCCAGTCAAAGGAAGTGTGGGAACTGCTACGAGCAGAGTTAGCAGAAAAGAGTAAGGCGAAGGTGCAGAATTTCAGTATACTATCACCAGAGCTGGAGCCAGGAAACTGAATCCCTGACTAGACAAACCATGGTGAGATATGAACCATTGGCATCCTGTCCTCAGGGACCCCTCCTTCAGACAAGCCTGGAAACCCATACAGAATTAGCCACCTGCTTCCAGCAACCTCTGCTGCAGCACTCAGCATCAGGAACACAGCCATCACTGGGAGAAGGCTCAGAGGACAGGTTCCTGACCAGAATGTAAGGTCCGACTTTCCACTTCCTGTCTGAGGTGCTCCCCCAGAGACACTCTACAATACCAACAAATCTGTTCATGTGGGTGTCTCAGGTCCTTTTATGACAACATGGCTGTGCCCTATTGAAAACGGGTAGTGAGAATTACAGAAGCACCCTAACTGAAAACTGTTGCCATGGGCTCTACAAAGCCAAGATCTGCAGTTCCAATGAGAGCAGAAGACTGAGTAGTGAATATCCCGACAAACCCCTCATTCTCATGTGATCTGCCAGCTTGTGACCAGTTTGACTTTCCCTCTTTCTTTAGAGGACACTGGTCTGTGCCATGTATGTCTTCAGACCAGAGGTCACCAGCATTTCAAAAGTAGGATATATGGTTTTATTTCCTGTTCTTTTACTGGGGCTACAGAGTATGGCAATGGACAGTGACTTAAAAATGGAAGGGAAGGAAATATGGGGCAGCCAACCAGCCCTCATAATCATAGAAATCTTTAATACACAGGCCTCAGAGAATGTTAATCCTTGCTTTATATCATATATAAATCCTGCACTGTATCTAGTTTTGCACCATCTGATGTCAAAAATTCAACAGATGTCAATTAGAAATTTTAAAATGTAATATGGTATCCTGGACTAGATCCTACAACAGGAAAAAGGACATTATAGAAAAACTGATGAAACAGGAATAGAATTTGTAGTTTAGTTAATAGCACTGTACCGATGTTAATTTTTTAGTTTTGACAAATGTACCATGGTTATTTTAGATGTTAACATCAGGAGAAGCTGGGTAAGGGGTATGTGGGAAATCTATTATCTTTGCAAATTTTCTATAAATCTAAAATTATGCCAAACTAAAAAGCCTATTTTTAAAAGGTATTTGTAATATGATCTTAATTTGTAACAAACATGTTTGTGTTAATAATAGTTAACATTTATTGAGTACTTATTATAAGCCAGGTATTATATATTTACATGCATAATCTCATTTAATCTCTACAATTATCCTTTCAGATAAGTACCATTGTTATTATCCTCATAGTAGAGAGACAGAAACAGAGGCAGAGAGAAGTTAAGTAACCAACCCAAGGCCATATTTTAAGTGGCTGAACCAGATGTGAATCCAGGCTGAGTGAATCCGGGCTGTACTCTTAAACATTAAGCTACTTACGTTCATTTATCCTTCCCACACGTGCTCATGCATACATATATGTAAGTGTGTGTGCTTATTACACAAAACACTATTAACATTCTGAGATTATACATATATATCATCTGTGTTTATCTTTTGAGGATGAAATTATACTGACTTATTTTCTTCTGTGCCTCTATACAATTTCACAATTTCTATAATGAACCTGTATTTCATTTTATTAGGTATTTTCTCTTTCCGAAAAACAAATCGGTCTATTTTATTCAGGCTTAGAAAAGAAAATGGAACCAAGTTCCACCATCTCTGAGATTTGTTTGCTTTATGGGTGAAGGATGAATCTATATAAATTCAGTTTTTAAAGTACGAAATTCAGCCTTTGAGACAGGGAGTGGGCCCTCCTGAATATAGAAGCACCAGGGATGAACTCTTCTTAACCTCTGCGAACATCAAATGATGACCAAATAACCAGCCACATTAAGGAAGTAGGGAGCGTATATTTGCTGAGAATCGTACCCATAGAGCTGTATTCTTTGAGCTTCTCCAGAACTGCAGCCGGGCTCATTCCTTGAGAGGGCAGGGCTTTCACGTAATCTTTGTCCACTTTCAGGAATGACATATTCTTGCTAATATCTTCCTTGGTCTTGTTCAACTTATCTTGGATCTCCAAAGATAAGGAATATAAAGTTAATAGGGAGCTAGAAGAATACAGCGCAGAGAGTAGAAGAACCAGTTACAACACCAAACCAACTGCTCAATGCTGGGCACTGCACAAGTGCTTCAGAATAAGGATGGTATTTTTTCTTAAAAAGGTGTGGTGACATTTTGACCATTCAGCTATTTTCTGGCCTGGGCAATAGTCTCTTAGAAGTCTGAAAAGTCAGCTTTCTCTCTGAAGGTCAAAGAGACACTCAATTCCCTACTCCACCCCCACCCTTTTCCTCTGCCACGTTGACCTCACCAATGCTTTACTTGGTTTGCATTTGCTAAAGTCAGCACTTCTCTGAGGGCGATATTTGGACCTTGTTCGTCCCTTGGCAGCAGCTACAGTGTGTGCACCAAAGAAACTAAAGTAGAACCATGAACAGTAACCAGAAAACAGGCCAAGCAGCAGTAAAATAGATTCTGGTGCTTGAGCAAGGGATGAGCTCCTTCACCAAGGCACGCCCAGAGCACACCAGGAATCTGGAGGCCCTACACAAATCCCCACACAGAAGCACAAGACATGCTGGGAAGAGCCAGGGAGGCTGCCACCTGTCTCCTCAGGTTGACAGCTTTGCACTGCTTGACTCTTAAGTGCTAGGAGGAGCTCAAGTCCTTTCTGCTACATCATTTATCAGCTATGGTTATTTCGTTTCCATCCTCATCAGACATTTTCTTTCATTCATTCACTTATTTACTTAATAAATACTTGTTGAACTACTACTGTGGGCCAGAGATACACAGTGAACAAAACAAACTTAGGCCAGGGGTGGGGTGTGTGTGTGTGTGTCCTGTTCTCCTGAGCTTATTTTTAGCATCACAGAAACTAAAAGTCAGGTAATGAAAAGTGCCATGGATGATTAGAATCCAAGAGGGTCTTCTTAGATGTGGCCCTCAATGAAACTACAGGGAAAGCCTCTCCTTTAAAACATGTCTGCAAAGTCTAACACGCAGACATTGGCAGGAAGCATGGTCCACACTCCTGGGCAATGCCAGGGCATGTGATGGACATGAAGATATTTTTCAAGTTGTAAGTAAAGAATTATGCTGCATAAATGTAACCAGAACTATGAAAGCTGAGCTTCCATGCATAGATGATGCTGTTGTAATAAAAACAGACAAAAATGATAGAGAGGCATGTTAGAAAGCACAGCAAGCACATCCTCACCCCAATTCTTGCCTCAGAATCTCCACTGCATTTTAATTTCTTCACAGCATTTATTTCAAAGTGAAATTCTTATGTATTTGTTTACTTATTCATTTTCTGTCTTTCCTTAGTACTGAAATATAGATTCTATGGAGGAGGGACTTGGCCTTGTTCACCACTGTGTCCCCAGCACCCAGAATAGTACCTGACCCTGAGCAGGTGCTCAATGAATGACAGAGGGACACACACACTCACTCAAAACAAGTAACTTTTGTCTCTGCGCCTCAAAATCTGCATCTAAAAATTAAAAGGTGATTATACAGTTTCTAAGTACCTTCCAATTCTGTTATCATATACATTTAATGGGTTCTGGAACCCCAGCATTTATATGTCTCAAAATCTGAAACTGAAGGGGAAAAGTGTGATGAATAAAGGCAGAAAAAATACAGGGAATAATACAGGGAAAAGTTATTATCCTTTGTGATCAGTCCATCCTTTCTATCTTCCCTCTCCCCTACCCTTCATTTTCTAAGGACTGAAGTAGATTCAATTTTAGGGCTTAATATGATTAGAGGTCAAATAAAAGCCCTCATTCTCCTTCTCCACCCCAGTTATTACTTTCACTTCCCCACAGGAAATGAAGCTGAAAATACAAAGTTCTGGGAGACTTAGCACAGTGGTCTGAAGGGACTTCAGTCAAAGGCTAAAAGATAACTGCCATCTTTTCTGGTTTGGCCAGGAAAGGGGGAAAAGGAACTGAAAGCCAGAAGTGAAAGAAAGCTTGCAGCAAAGTTGAGGGGCAGGGAAGCAAGGAAGATGAAGCCATCAAGGATCATGTGCGTTCCTTAGAGCCTGCAGTGGGGCCTGCCCTGTTTATTTTCACCTGTGATAAAGAATCTGTGGGAAGGGTACAGACGTGACTGCCTTATCCTGAGCGTGGATGAGGATAAAGAGGATCCAGTGAAGGGAACATACTAGACTACAGATATGAACAAAGAGCAAGAGAATGGCTCTGCTCTAAGTTTCTGAACCTGGGATCAGCAAACTACAGGCCAAATCAAACTACAGGCTGAATTTGGCCTGTGCCTGTTTTTGTAAAGAGAATCTCACTGGAACACACCCAGGCTCATTCCTCTACCCATCGTACTATCACTGCTTTCCCTCTGCAAGGGCAGGGGTGAGGAGCTGTGGCAGACATGGTATGGCCTGCAACGTCTAAAATGCTTCATACCTAGCCCTTTACAGGAAATGTTTGCCAACCCCGATCTAAACCATGTAAGCACTCAATCCCTGATAAGTGTCTAAATTCAGCCAAATATTGCTCCAAAGCTTCATGTCACTTCTGTCAGGTTGTCTAATTTCAAATTTCTCCTGAATAGCATCTTTCTCCTTCGGTCAGATACGTTGGAGAAAGGGCGGAGCCAGCCTTCTCATTCTTGGCACTTCTGCTATTTTGAGTCAGCCAGTCTTCTGCTGTGGAGGCTGACCTGTGCACTGGAGGGTGTTCAGCAGCATCCCTGGCCTCTGTCCACTAGATGCCGACAGCACCCACCTCCTCTTGTGATATCCAAAAATGTCTCCAGACATTGTCGAATGTTTCTTGGAGGTGGGGGACAAAACTCACCCAGCTCCCTTGAACTTCTAGTTTCAGTGACTATAAAGAAAGAGGTCTGATGACCATGGGGGTAGGAGGCGGTAGGGAAAATCTACAGGATTCTGCTTACCTTACGACCAATAATAGGCATCTTCCGGATAAGCTTAAAACATCTCTTTTTAAACCTTGACCATAAACCTAAAAGAAACAAATGGTTCTATTATCCAAATAAATTTCCACAGATTATATGACCTGATAGTCATAATGTAAGAACTATTCAACATGTCCTCCGCAATCTCACCTGCCCTCAGATGGCAAAGGTAGTTTCTTTCCTTTTTTAAAAAACCTTTTAATTTTTGAATAAGTAATACATTTACATGGTTCAAAAATAAAAAAATAAACACACTCGCTCTCTCATCTATCCCCCAGACCCTCATCCTACCCCCAGGTTAATATTACTACTAGTTTCTAGATACCCTTCTAGAATTTCTTTATGCATATACAAGTAAGAATAGAGGTATGTTCTTATTTGTCTCTTTTACACAAAAGGTAGCAAACTCCAGCACTGTACTAGACCTTGTTCTTCTACTTAGCAATATTCTTTTAAAGATCTGTGCTTCCTCATTCATTTTTATACCTGTAGAGTATTCCATTAGATGGATGTACCCTAATTTATTTAACCTGCCCTTTCCTGATGGAAACTTAGGTTGTTTCTAATATTTGCTATCACAAACCATGCTGAAATAGCTAACCTTGTAACACACACCGTATGTGTACGTGACAGTATACCTACAGGATAAATTCCCAGAAAGAGAATTGCTGGGTCAAGTATATTGCAGAGCTCCTTACCTTCCCAAGGTTTCCGGATGCCCAACATTTCTCTCCCCTCCCTCAAAACAAATGCCCAACCCATGCTTTTCTTCAGGATCTATGCTCCAGTCTCTCATTCAACACACATCCCAACAACATTTTCTGGACCTAAAAAGGCCTTCAAATATCATGGACACCAATCAGACTCCATTCTGTTGGGCAGTACACAGGACAAATATGGAATTCTGATCTTATCAATTACAATAGTTATAAATACATGGCATCTAAATAGACAGTCGTGCCTTTTAATGAATTCACGTTCAGTACATCTCAACTGACTCTGACAACAAGATTTTGAGGTTGGCAAAGAAGGCACTACCTGCTATCCAAGGGCAGCTAAGGATCAAAGCATTAATAACTTGCTCAAGGCCACAGATCAAATCAGTGATGGGACGGGGATTTAACTGAAGTCTTTGTTTTTCTAGTCCTAGACTCCCAGGCCTCTACACTGCTTCAAATGCACAACAGGAGTTTTCAGTTATCCCAAGTGAGTTTCTAAGGAATCTATACATAGGCTTTCTATATCTGCAAAGATATAAGGCATGAACTGAATGAACTTCACTGCTTTCCTAGGAGATCTGGGAAATTCCAATTTCCTTGGCCAGAAGGTGCTTTCAACAGCCAAAGAATGTGTCTGTACCTTCTTTGGGTGTTTATTATATGATGCCTTGCATCTTTACTAGTTGTTTTTGCTTAGGTTGCATCCCTAAGTGCCTAGCACTGAGGTCAACACTGTAAATGTCTGGGACAAAACCCAGTATCTAAGACACAGACTGACTAAGACAAAGGGACTGAAACCACTGTTACTTTTTGTTTAAATTTTGGAGTATTTCCTTTCAGTCCTGAGATCTTACTGTATGTACAATATCATATCCTCTTCTCATTTACAGCATTTTCTACATTATTAAAAATTCTTCCTAAACGTGTTTTTCAGTGTTACCACAGTAGTCCATCAAATGAGCATAACTTAGTGTTGGATAGTTAAGCTGCTTGTTATTTGATTATTTCTAACAATGTTAAAGCTGTAAAGATTCAGAACCACTTCCTTATTTAATAGATGAAGTAATTAATTAATGAGGTAGAAAGAGGTCTAAAAATCAGCAAGCTGAGTCAGGTGTCCAAAAGTACATTAATGTGACTAGGTGGAGGAGAAAAGAATAAACTAATTTTGTGAAAGTTGTGAGATAATATGGTACAGGGTAAAAAGAACAGAATACAGACCAGAGGTGGAGAAATCGAGAATGAAAAGATTATGTGGTCAAGACCTAAAAAGATAATCTCAAAAGTAAAATTTCCCAGAGGTACAGGAAAAAAAAGTAACGAGAATGTTTTAAGGTAATACAATAAGAAATGCCGGTGTAAGAACGACAATGCGTGGCTCTTTACAGTTTACAAATCCCTTTCACACCACTTATGCCACTCGATCCTCCCATCACTCTTTGAGACTGGGTAAAGCAGTATTATTATGCTCATTTTACTGTGAGGAAACAGGCCAACAGGCTTAAGGGTGTTGCTCAAGGTGCCATGGCTAGAAACCTCCTCCTACAACAGAACTCAGATTTCTGTTGATGAACTGCAGACGGTCCCACAGTTTAAGTCAACATGAGTTAGTAAGGATGGAGCAGGATTAAAGGAGAGATCACACCTTAGAGGGCTCCAGCCCTGCCCCACCCCACCCTCCTGCCACCTCCAGTTCTTATCTACCCATGTCTGTCCTGTGTTCCGCAATTACCCTCCTCCCTCAGAAGGGTACCCGGAATTTGAAGATCAGCAAAATTTATCACTAGACGGACCTTAGACTCCTCTAAGGCAATATACTAAAAGTGACTGGATGTTCAGTAATACGTGGGATACTTCTACATGAGCAAGGTGCTGAAGAAATCGGCAGTGCTATCAAAATTACCTCCCATCGGGCCTCCCTGGTGGCGCAGTGGTTGAGAGTCCGCCTGCCGATGCAGGGGATACGGGTTCGTGCCCCGGTCTGGGAGGATCCCATATGCCGCGGAGCGGCTGGGCCCGTGAGCCATGGCCGCTGGGCCTGCGTGTCCGGAGCCTGTGCTCCGCAACGGGGGAGGCCACAACAGTGAGAGGCCCGCATACCGCAAAAAAAAAAAAAAAAAAAAAAAAAAAAATTACCTCCCATCTCTGGAGGGAAGACATTTCTATCTGTGTCTAAAATTCAAGTTGGAAGTTACAAAATAAAAAATGTGTGTGTATACGTATTAAAGCAATATGAAATTGCCAATATTCAACAATTTCTGACTGACAAAAACTTCATTTTATATGATTCAACCAGATTCAGATATAGAAAGAGATACAGATACATAAATGGTGGTTATCTCTAGGTAATAAGATTTGAATTTTTTTCTTTTGGTTTAGCTATATTGCCTAATTTTATACAATGAACATGTACTGCTGTTATAAAAGAAAAAATGTTATTAAAAATAAAACAACAGGGCTTCCCTGGTGGCGCAGTGGTTGAGAGTCCACCTGCCGATGCAGGGGACGCGGGTTCGTACCCCAGTCCAGGAAGATCCCACATGCCGTGGAGTGGCTGGGCCCGTGAGCCATGGCCGCTGAGCCTGTGCGTCCGGAGCCTGTGCTCCGCAACGGGAGAGGCCACAACAGTGAGAGGCCCGTGTACCGCAAAAAAATAAAAACAATAAAACAACCACAATGGCTTGGATTTCACAAAGATTTAGATGCCACAGACCATTAACACACTGCTCCCATTAATTTTCTCATGGTGTACTCAGAAGCCAGCACATTCTTTTTTGAACGCTAAAGGCAAGTAAGTACCTGAGACCTAAGATGGCTTGCTTCAACTACTGGTTAAGCAAAATGCACACGGGCACCGAGGGCTGCACAATGGAAAACAGAAGTAAATACCTAAAGCTAATACTAATCACAGCAAAGAAATATAAACCTCAAGATCTCTGGCCTTAGTTTGGATTTACAAATGCACCGTCTTAAAAGGAAAGGTACACAGAATGGTGGCTGTCAGGAGCCAGGGAGAGGTAGTGGGAAGTTTGTGTTTAATGGGTACAGAGCTTACAATGATGAGAGAGTTCTAGAGAAGGATGGTGGTGATGGCTGCACAACAATGTGAATGCACTTAATGTCACTGAACTGTCCACTTAAAAATGGGTAAAATGATCAATTTTATGTTATGTATATTCTATCACAATAAAAAAAAAAGAGAAGTACATTTACTGCTACTCCTTAGAGGCCTCTGGAGTTGGACAGGATGGTGGGCAGCACTGAATCAAATGCTTCCCAGGAAAGGAATAAGCCTGAGCAGAAGGGACAGGGGTTGCGTCCGTTTCCAAACCACAGAGCAAACGAAGCACAAGGGTTAGTCTGTCTAATTTGTCAGAGTTTATGAGAAAATCTTGCACGGACTAGGAACAGAAACTGAGGACAGGGTTTTTAAAGCTGGAGTGAGCTAAACTTCAGACAGGGCAGTCACGTCTCATTTCCATTTTAATTAAGTGCAATGTTGACTCGGCCATAACTCGGCAATGTTACTAGAACAGCTGGATGGCTGTCTGCATGGTAAAGAGAGGAAACAGAATCTGGCCTCTAAGTTGACTTTTCTGGGGGAAGAGGAAGAAAAGCAGAAACAGTATTCAGTTAAAGAGCCCCTTCAAACAGATGTTACCGGGGAAGCAAATAGTTATGGAAATTTAAAACAAATGAGAAATGGCAAGCAACTCTCGTCAATGTTATTAACTCAGATACCCTACTAAGGGTGAGGAAGGGGTGCAGGGGAGTGTACGGAGCACCCATCACCTCTCCTACCATGTACTTACAAACCACAGCCTGCAAGGGAAAAGAATTTGTAAGGAGGTGCCACACAACCAGGCGGTGGGAGGCAGGGAGGGGTGCAGGGAGTGTGGGCAGGATCTGGGGAAGGATGGAGGGTGTTCTAACTGATCACTAATAGACTTCTCATCTTCCACACTCCCTGAGAAGCAGCCTCCTCTTCCCATGTCAGTCTGGCTCCTGGAGTCACTACCCAGGAAGCTCCAAGTGTACTGTCCCCTGACAGCAGAGGTTCAACTCCAAGAGGACACGGACCCTGTATTACTTGTATAGATATCCCTAGAGCCTGGCAGTGCCTGACACATAGCAGACATTCCAATGGTCACTGCATGAGTGCTGTTCCAATGTCACATAATCTTTATTGAAACAATGGCCTAAAGTGAAAGCAACAAACTCATGCTTGGGGAACTCCAGGTGACACAATTATGTTCTAGGCAAGAAGCTGAAGTGAAGAGGGTTTAAGCCATACTCTGTGGATCCTTACCAGGACTAATCTCTCAGGGGTTTTAATATAAACTGCAAATCCAGAAAAATCAACATAACAGTTACAGTTACACAAGTCCTATTAAAGCTTTACCAGTCAGAAGGCAATGTCCCTTCTATTTAAACAGATTTTAAAAATCAGAACCAAACCAACCAGGCAAGAAATGAGTACAGTCCGTTAGCCATCAGTTCCAAAGCTAGTGTAACTCCACTGTATCTTTACAGGGGGGACAGTATACTTACTCTCTGGCTGGAAGACAAACTCGTACACCCAGACTATCAGCAGAGTCCACACGACACTCCATGCAATTAGCTGCCAGGGCTCATACTTGGTGCAATGCCCGTTTACATAATTCTTGGCCTTTGTGGAATACACTTCCAAAATCTCGAAGTAGGGCTCAAAGGCCTTCTAGAAATACAAAAGAAAGAAGAAATATTACATTCAAAGAGAGAAAGGAAGTCTATTCTTAGTTTGCTCTTCAACTGATTTTTCAAGGGCAAGGCCACTCATGATCTGGCCCTACCCCAGCAATAATCTTATCATCCTGCTTCTGCTCTAGAACTCCAGTGCACACTGCCCCTTAACAGACAATGGATTTTGACAGTTTTTGATCTTCTATCTGTAAAATAAAAGGTTAATTGGACTTCCCTGGTGGTGCAGTGGTTAAGAATCCACCTGCCAATGCAGGGGACACACGTTCGAGCCCTGGTCTGGGAAGATCCCACATGCCACGGAGCAACTAAGCCCGTGTGCCACAACTACTGAGCCTGCGTTCTAGAGCCCGCAAGCCACAACTACTGAGTCCATGCGCCACCACTACTTAGCCTGCACTCTAGAGCCCAGGAGCCACAACTACTGAGCCCACATGCCACAACTACTGAGCCCGCATGCCACAACTACTGAAGCCCGCGCACCTAGAGCCCATGCTCGGCAACAAGAGAAGCCACTGCAATGAGAAGCCCGCGCACTGCAACAAAGAGTAGCCCCAGCTCGCCACAACTAGAGAAAGCCCGTGCACAGCAACCAAGACCCAACGCAGCCAAAAATAAATAAAATAAATAAATAAAAGGTTAAGCTAGATCATCATTTCAGCTCCAAAGTTTCTAGATGACTGCAGTATTCACTGTCCCACTCAACTAATCTTCCTCTTCTTCTCTACTTGAATCTTTCCCATCCTCTAACACAAAAGGCAGCAGACTGTTTCCGTACAAGGCCAGATAGTATTTCAGGCACTGCAGGCCAAAAGTCTCTGTCACAACTACTCAACTCTGCTGCTGTAGCGCAAACACAGTCACAAAATAGTGGGTAAAGAAATGAATGTGGCTGCGTTCCAACAAAATTTAATTACAGATGCTAAAATTTGAATTTCATGTAATTTCACATATCACAAAATACTCTTTTTATAAAAACAATTGCAAGTTAAAATATCACTTTAGCTCATGGGCTATACAAAAACAGGCAGCAGGCCAGATTTGGCCCGTAGGCCATAGCCTGCCAATCTCTGCCCTAAGCCCCTATTTGATGAAAACTGTTAAAGCCAGGAACCATATCTTATCATTATGTGTATCCCTCACAATACATAGCACACGCAAGAAAAAATCCTCTCCCTTGAAAAATTACCAGAACACCCAACTCATGAGAATTAATCTCCCCCATTAAATTGTCATCAAGCATTCATTTGTGCCGCTACATAGAGCTTATCACAATGTGCCTTGCAGTCTACTCATCTGTTTCTCATCTCCTTTACAACATGGTTAGGTCCCTGAAGACTGACCGGATCCCAGTCATATTCACAAGCCACCGAGTGTCCTGTACAAAATAAGTTCATCTTCAGTTTGCCATTCACTCACTTATTCAACATTTATGAAGCTTCTCCAGTGTTTAAGGCATTAAGCTGGGGGAACATTAAGGTATATATCCTAAGTTCTTGCCCTTACTGAGCTTACAATCTAATGAGAGAGGTCCATACATACACATGCAGACACACATGGGCACACACATATATAAACAAGTAATTGGAACTCTTCAGGATAAACACTATAAAAAGGATGTAAATGAAGTGCTAAGAGAGATCACTAAGGAAGGCCTATCTAACTCTACCTGAGGAGAGATTAAGGAAGATATGACAGAGGATAAAATCTAACAATGATCAAAAAAAATTCTCTAGGCAGAAAAGTTAAAAGAAAAGAAAAGTCATACCAAGAAGACAGAATAATAGCTGCAAATGCATAAAAAGAGTCTGAGAATGGCAAAAAGGTCTGTGTAGTAAGAGCACAGGCTAGATGAGGGCAGAGACCATATCTGTCTTCTCCAGCACTAAATCCTCAACATATAGCATGGTGCCTGGCAAACAATTTGTACTGAATAAAAGCTTGGAGAGTGGCTTGACAGTGACCAAGTAAATGAGTGAACACATCAAGTTACAAGAGAACTGAGGCTGGGAGAAATACACTAGGTCCAGATCTTAAATGGTCTTGGAAAAAAAAAAAGCATAGAGATTGGAAGTATAAATTGATAGGTACTTTGTGTAAAGTGATTTGTCAGTATCTATTAATATTTTAAATGTATATTCATTTTTACCCAGAAATTCTTTTTGGTATCTATATAATTGCACCTATGTATATGTTCAAGGACTTTCACTTCAGTATTCTTTGTAACAGCAAAAGAAAAAATATAAATAACATAACTGTCCATTGATAAATGGTTAAATAAACTATAATATATACATTTTATGTACCCATACTATGCAGCATTAAAAAGACAAATTTATGGACTTCCCTGGTGGCACAGTGGTTAAGAATCTGCCTGCCAGTGCAGGGGACACGGGTTCGAGCCCTGGTCTGGGAAGATCCCACATGCCACAGAGCAACTAAGCCCGTGCGCCACAACTACTGAGCCTGCACTCTAGAGCCCGTAAGCCACGACTACTGAGGCCCGCGCACCTAGAACCCGTGCTCCGCAACAAGAGAAGCCACCACAGTGAGAAGCCCGTGCACAACAAAGAGTAGCCCCCATTCGCCCCAACTAGAGAAAGCCCGCGCACAGCAACAAAGACCCAATACAGCCAAAAATAATAAATAAATAAAATAAATAAATTTAAAAAAAAAAAGTCCAGGGGAGAAATAAACTGGGTTTCACCTTAAGCAGTATGGTATCTGGGCCAAAACATGGTATGGATTTGAAAAACATTTTTAGAACAGTGTTTGATAACTTATTAGATATAGAAAGTATGGAGTGGGGAAAATACAGGTAATTCCAGATTTTCAAGTTTGAGAGACTGGGTAAGTAGTGACAGCATTAACCATGGCAAACTAGAAGAGGAAGGGAAGCTGAAGATGGTAGAGGAGATTCTGAGAACAAGATAATGCTGTAGGTTTATGTTCCTGTTGGATATCTACATGCAATGTTCGAGGAGCAGCATGAAAGCTCAGAAGGAGGACAGGTGCTCAACTAATGTTTGTTGAAAACATTTATACACTTAGCAATTAGGCTGCGGTATAAGGTAATTAGCATTAGACAAGTACTGGGTTCCCAGAGGGCTATCCATGGAAACACAGTTTATCTGCAACCCCCTCATAGTTCTTGGTGGCCATTCCCTAGAGCCCACTGTTGCTATCAACAATCTCAATCCTGCACAGCAGAAAGACCAGAGGAGTCTACCATCATTGAAGGTATGTCATAATTTCAACTATTATGGAGAATCTTCTAGTGTTAAAGCTGTGGTCAAACCAAATGGTTGAATGGTGTGTATGAATGGGATGACGGAAGAACAATCATACAGATCAGCTTTTCCTCTGGTGATTCTAGTTCCTAGTTCACCCAGAAAATAGAGGTTGCCAATTGCAAAAGATGACTGTAGATATTATCACAGCACTGACTGAACAAAAAAGTAACATAACTAGTATTAGGGAAAGAGCAAAGAATCAGCACATGCAAACTAATTCCATTTTTAAAAAGCTTATTAAGATATGAAGGCATTCCTGCTAACATTTACAAAATTATATTCAGCAAAAGTATATTTTCTTTGTAATTGCTATGAGAAGATAATGGGAGTCCTTGAATATATCTCCTTAAGAGGAGATATAGAGAAACACCTCTCAAGGAGATATATTTCTATATTCTCTTACTCCAGTGACAGAATGATACTGTACTTGGATGGGTCCTAGCAAGCTTTTTGAATGGGTAACCAGTTGGTCACAGAAATTATATCTCCTGGCCTCATTCCAAGGTCCTTCTAGGTTACTACAAACAACCTAGGCTCAGTCCCAACAAAGAAGCACCTCACAACACTAACTCGCTGCACTGTAGGGCTGGCTCTGTGGGGTAACGTGTGCTATCTCCTTGGAAAAAAGGATGAGGCAGTTCCTTGGGGCCTTGCAACCAGCACCAACCCCAGGCTGGGTTCTGATGCAATATTCCAGCCCTGGGGAAGTATACAATCTAAATGTTGAAGAGAACTTTAGAGATCAAGCCCACATTTTCATTTTACAGAGGCCCCGAAGCAGCACAGTGTACCTCAGCTCATGCAGACGGGCTTGTGTCAGAGTGGCGACTAGGAACCCACGCCTCCCGCCAGTATTTAGTACTCTTTCAATTCCTCATTCTCAGTGTCACAGGCAGAGGATCAACTAAACACATTACAATCCAGTGCTATCCCAAGAATTTTCTTTCCACAATTTACGTTCCTGGCAGAATATGCCTTGGATATATGGTAACATACAACAAACCAAAATTGTATTGCTAGGTCATGACTACAGAAAAAACATCTAGACAGAGATGGCACAAGAACTTAATATAATTATAATTACTATTTCCCACAACATCTTTCTTCTTATAGAAATATATTTTGTCTATATACACCTGCATATTTATTTATAATTACAGTACTTAGGCTTCTGTCTATTTCAACTTAATCTCTACATTGTGTCTCTGGAAATACAAGAACCATAAGTGGTCATCTAAGAAGGCCACTAGCTTATTGTGCAACTCCAGGCAAATTATTTCACCCATCTGTGCCTTCACTTCTTTATCTAGAAGGGACACAGAATATTCACAAAATAAAGTGTCTGTGTACATGTGTGTCTGTGGGTATGTGTGGGTGTTTGTGGCTATTTATCTCTAATCTTTGCTGAACAGAAAAGTAGTTTTGGTAAAACTTCCACAAAAAAAGTGTTCTTTCCTTCACACTTTCTTATAAAATTGGAAATGTATTCCCCTAGAGGAAAAAAACAAAATACTTTGCCCAATGAATGTATATAAAATGATAGTAAAGAATACCATAAATCTTTTAAAAGTATAATATTAAAGGAAAAAAGATCAACTTTAGTGTGAAGATTTAAAATATTAACTACTTTGAAGAAGCTACTGTCAAATAAGGATGAATAAACTAACCAGACTTTCTCTTTTTATTCATCCCACTTCAATCTACAGATTTAGGTTTTAGCAGATACCTAAAGGACATCAAAATAGTACTCAAGAATCCTAATCATCACTAGACAAGAGGCAGCTGCTGGATGTATGGGAGCTTGGTAGCCTACTATTCTCATACTGAACCCTCTCACCCCCCAAATCACTTCAAGGGAGCAAGACACTTCCATGAACATGATATTAGCAGTCTACAAATTTGGTAAATTTGGGGCCTGCTACTTTTTTTTTTTTTTTTAAAGCTTATGGTTTGGTTTTTTTGGGCTGCGTTGGGTCTTCATTGCTGTGCGTGGGCTTTCTCTAGTTGTGGCGAGCGGGGGCTACTCTTTGTTGTGGTGCACGGGCTTCTCACTGTGGTGGCTTCTCTTGTTGGGGAGCACAGGCTCTAGGCACAAGGGATTCAGTAGTTGTGGCACACAGGCTCAGTAGTTGTGGCTCACGGGCTCTACAGCGCAGACTCCATAGTTGTGGCACATGGGCTTAGTTGCTCCGTGGCATGTGGGATCTTCTCAGACCAGGGCTCCAACCTGTGTCCCCTGCATTGGCAGGTGGATTCTTAACCACCATGCCACCAGGGAAGTCCCAGGGCATGTCACTTTTTAGACCAACGAGTTTCAATCTTTTCCAATACAGTCCCGCAGAAATGTATTTTACAACACAAACTAGCACACGTAGCAACAGAAAGATATAAAACCAAAACAAAAATTTCCAAAATAATACTTAACACCTTATTACTTGTGATACACTTACACTTCTTTTCTATTTCTTCCTTCTTTTTTCAAAGGCTTGGCCCACTAAATTGATTCTGCATCCCTCTAAATGGATCATGACCTTCAGGTTTAAAACCAGTGTCTTAGAGTGGTTTCACTCCTGGCTTCCTTAAATTTAGAATGTGGTTCTGTAATGCAGTGAAGGGAGTTAACACTAAGGTTATTTTCCTCAACACATTCTCAGTGCTTTTTATACTTAGGATTTATTCTCTTAACATTTTTGTGAGGCCAGGATTATGACGTGATGGAGTGACTCAGTCCAGGAAACTCAGAATTCTTCAATCACAAGATACTTTCCTATCAGTACTAGCCCACGGCTCTCCCCAGTGATACGGAACTCTTTCAGTCCTTAAATCACTTCGAGAGAACAAGATTCTGTAAGCAGACTTCCCATAATGGCACTATCCACACCCCCATTCCCCCCAAAAAAACTTCTTTGAGAACTATTACTGTACTTAACCAACTGCCAATTAGGCAGTGATATTTTCCCCCGTTAAATGTCCTTAATTACCAACTTATACCAGAAGAAACATTCTAAAAATGACTATCACTGAAAGAAGACATTTCCAGACCCACACTGGATGGTGTTTCCTTCCTTAATAATAACAATCCTCTCACCAGGATTTAATGGGGGCTAACCAGTAGAATGCATCAAAATCATCCAAGGAGCTTTCTTGAGAACACCCACCCCAGAGGTTTAGTAAGTACAGAGTGGAGCCCAGAAATATATATTTTGAAAAACTTCCCCCAGGTGATTGTGACAGACATCCTTGCTTGGTTAAGAACCCTTTCTCTACACTACAACATGGCCCCTACTCTCCCCATCCCCTTCTTTGATAAAAGACTTACCCAATAATTGAGTTAACATATTACTAGATGGGGGTAAAAAGACATCCACCAAGTTTTACTGTAAGTGTTAAAGTTGGGGCCCAGCCACATCAATCCACAGATCAACGCATTATTCATGGCTAATATTTATTCATTGGCCAGATACTAATGAAAATCAAAATCTTCCACTCTGCAATGCTACAGAGAAAAAAAGGATTTTGTTTTCCTCTTCCTTCCACTTTCTTCACCTCTAATACAAGTGCACAATTCAACACTCAATAGTTTTTCCAGAAGAGCCAGAAATCTGAGCTTTAAAGCAGGAATGGGCTGTTGAGGAAAAGAAAAACCTGTTTTACCCAGTTCATCCACTGCCTGAATGTCTTCAAATCAAATGGTACTCTAATGACTGAGACTCAGATAAGGGAGTGAAGTTAAAAAACAGAAGAAAGCCTAAAAGTTAAGTATTTATTCTTACTCTACCTCTGCTCTAAAAATGGGAAAAAAAATTAACTGAATCTGATTCTCTTTCATACTACATTCTGCAGAACTTCAAAGTGCAAAGTAAACAGGTAAGAAAACACTATTGTCTTTAGAGCCTCAAAAGGCATTAAAGTTTATCAGCAAAAACAGATCACAAGCTCAAAGGGAAAACTCCCTTGGGTCATTAAAGAAGTAAGAATTGAGCAATAAACCAAACAGTCATTCCAACCAACCAAAGGTGACTGTGTGATATAGAAATGTTTAAAGGGACCAAGTCGTCATTTCTTAGGAGGTAAAGAGCAAACCATATACTCCCCCCAAAATTCTACTATGTAAGTCAAAAGATCCAGTATCTGAGAAGCTCATCTCAAAAAGCTTAACTGTCGGGCTTCCTTGGTGGCGCAGTGGTTGAGAGTCCGCCTGCCGATGCAGGGGACACGGGTTCGTGCCCCGGTCTGGGAAGAGCCCACATGCCGCGGAGCGGCTAGGCCCGTGAGCCATTGCCGCTGAGCCTGCACGTCCGGAGCCTGTGCTCCGCAACAGGAGAGGCCACAACAGTGGGAGGCCCGCGTACCGCAAAAAAAAACAAAACAAAAAAAAAAAAAAAAAAAAAGCTTAACTGTCCACATTTCCCTTCCAGCCATGCCTCAAGAGTCAAATATACATGCTCAGTACTAGTTCACAAGCACTTACAAAGTCTAATTGCTCTACACTTAACACTGGAGTATTTGGGCAAAGCACCCCGTCACTGAGACACAATCTTGGCCTCAGAAGGGAGAGACAGCCATGCAATGTTCTCAAGTCATTAGGAGTGCACTCACAGAAAATCCAAGCTCCTGGGTTCATAAAAGTGGGCAGCCCCAAAGACTGCCGAATGGTTGCTGAAAAGTTTTTATTCATTTCCTTATGGTCAGGACCAGGCATCAAGTGAAGACAGATGCTGATTCTGTCAACTAACAACTCTGAGCACGTCTTTTGTGATGTCTATCAAGAAAGGTACTATGGGGAGCCTAACCGAGCAGAGAAGACTGAAATGCATAAAACTAAGCTGAACAAGCAGAGGAACAGGCTGAGGGATGTAGAGGTAAGGGCAATCACGGGTTTTCTCGGTAAATACATTCTCAGCCTGAAGGAAGTAGGGAAGATGTGGGGGAAAAGTACTCTGCAAACCTGAACATGTCATGTTGCCAAATTTGCTATGAACTCCCAGAGTCTCTTAAAGTCAGTAGCTAAATGACTTACTGTACACGTGCACAGAAGTTACCTTTCAAAGTAAAAAAGAAGTTCATTATCCTCCAAAGACTGGAAATGAGAACCCCTTGGAGAATAAGCAAGGTCTAGTGGAAATAATCCTACGCTCTTCACACACAAAGGAGAAGTCTTGACTTCCCTGAGCATACCACAACTGGGGAAGAAGTTGTCTAGGCTTCTCTCTTCCTGTACTTCTTTTACTAATAGGATTATCTATCTACCTTTGTCAGAGTTAAGATAGCTAGACTTTTCTTTTTTTTTTTTTTTAGAAAAGCTAGACTTTTCTAAACTAGTTATAGAAATCCCCTCCCTTCAATAGTCATGCTGATATTAGAGATGAGAAATACTGAATATATGTCCAAAAGTGTAACCTAAGTTAAGATGCAAAGGCTACTTCTCTGGAGATTTCTAACAAATAATCCTGTTCAAAAGAATAAACCAGAGACCTATCCCTGGGTCTCTGACTGATACTCAATGGATACAAACATTTTTCTAAATCTAGTCACAAAGGAGATGCTTTTTAAAACTGAAGTAAAACTCTAAATTTAAAATTAACACTTGGAAGACTTTCAGACTTTTTGGATAATCTGTTGAAAGTACAGGAGAAAATGTGTGTTTCCAGTGGAAAATCATACATTGTCTAGGACATCCCTCTGATTCTGATTATATGGCAGTTATTTTTATAAGTCTGGAAGTTGTAGATAACTGATAGCTATGCAAACTGATCTTAATCTATAAACATATAAAGTCTGCCATGTGCAGTAAAGGTTCAAATGACCTCCCTCTCCACTATGGAAGAAACTAGTTTTGCCTCCATTTGCATACTCATTTTAATATTCCTGATCCATAAATGTGTCTGTTCTTTGGACTTCTCCTTTGAACACTGTAAGTAAAATAAAGTGTGTATTCATTTCCTAACTGTATGAGTGTCATGATTTTACCTTTTTTGGGAAATTATCTTTTAACAAAAGCTAAACGTTCTCAGTCCTCTAACCTCCCCCACCAAAAACTGCTTAGGAATATAAAATCTTGCAAATAATTACAAAGGGTTCAGGACATCCTGAAGGCCAGTCATACATGCGATCCATATTCCTCAGATTAATAATGCCTTCCCTAAAATGAATCATAGAAGTAGCCTTAATATGACAAACTATCCTATTATATATAAAGCAAACAACATTTTTGAGAACAAAATAGAAACACTGGATATATCCATTACTTACAATTCTTCAGGAAAAGCCTCATGAGTATAATAAAAAGGAATGAAGTTCTGATCCATGCTACAACATGGAGGAACCTTGGAAACATCACGCTAAGCGAAAAAAGTCAATTATAAAACACGACCTAGTATTTATATGATTCATTTATAGGAAATGTTCTGAATAAGGAAATCTATAGACAAAAAGTAGTTTGGTGGTTGCCTAGGACTAGGAGATGGGGAGGGAATGACTACTAATGAGTAAGGGGTTTCTTCTGAAAATGTTCTAAATTGTGGTGACAGCTGTACAACTCTGAATACACTAAAAACCACTGGATTGTATACTTTAAAGAAAAAAAAGCATTATGACTCAGCAATTCCATTTATGTTCACCAAATGTTCGCTTAGCTAAGACCAACCACCTAAGATTGTTTGGATTCAAAGACTTTCTTTAAAAAAAAGTCTTTCTGGGGCTTCCCTGCTGGCGCAGTGGTTGGGAGTCCGCCTGCTGATGCGGGGGACACGGGTTCGTGCCCCGGTCCGGGAGGATCCCACATGCCGCAGATGGGCTGGGCCTGTGGGCCATGGCCGCTGAGCCTGCGCGTCCGGAGCCTGTGCTCCGCAACGCGAGAGGCCACAGCAGTGAGAGGCCCACGGACCGCCAAAAAAAAAAAAAAAAAAAAAAAAAAAAGTCTTGCTGAAAAAAAGTTTCCATATGGCCAAAGATAGCAGAAACTTTGCAATTCCAGAAACAGAGATTAAAGCTTTGGACTCCAAATGAAAGCAACCCTAAGTATCTTAAAAATAACGTACAAATTTGTAGAGTAATTATGGATAAACTAGACAAAGAGGGTCATTATTGTCCAGAGGTATAGTTTTTAAGAATCTATAAACAAAATTACTAACTGCAAAAATGATGAAACTTTTTAAAAACACTTTTTGTGTTTTTTCATGAACACATACTCCAGCCACTACCCAGGATATCTGAAAAGGACAGACGCCTCTGAGTATTGTCCTGAACTGACACCTCATCACGACTCCTGTGAACTCTTTGAGAGTCGTGTTAATAGTGTTTTACACAGGCCACTGTGGTGTCCTAGAAAGTCTGGAGAGTGTCAAAGGCTTCTACTCTAACTTTAGCTCTCACTTAGAAGCTGTGTGACCTTTGGCACTTATTGAACCTCTATGCAACTGGATTTTGCTCATGTGCAAACAAAACTAGATGCCATTGTTATAATTCAACAAAAAATTCACAAGAAAAAAACAATTCACAGGGTTGTTGTGAATATTAATGCAGCAAGGTAATGAGCAAATGACTGCAGATAATAAACACTTCATAAATTATTTGATGAATCTGAATTCTCTGATAAACATTTTCCTTTCCTTTTCAATTAGCAAGGAAAAGTGACCTTTGCAATGTTCGAGGCAAAGCCACAAAGGTAGAGCTGTGAGAGGCTTTAAGTAGTTTGATTTCCATGCCTATGCTGTATTTTCCTACAGATGATGGTAATAAATGCAGGTAAATAGTGAGCTGCTCCTCAATTTTGTAAGACAGATGTTAAATCAACTCAGCCTTCCACAATCTAATTCAATCAGAAGGTTGCAAGTGTCCCCTTACCTACCAACAAAACCAGTTACCTACTTATGTTTACAGATCATAAACCTGATTTCAGTCATCCAGATAAACTATTGTTGATTGCTGCAGTCATGACTCATGTGAAAGCATCTGAAACCTTAAGCTTATCAGAAAGGGCTGGGTAATATTCTAATCCTAGGCTTTCTTCCACCCTGGCTGCAATACAGCTCAACAAGGAGCAGGTCCACCATGGCATTCTCATATTTGTCCTCAATTCCTCCCCATTAGAATTTGAAACAATTATCAGTTTCCCTCAACTGTCTCAAAGATTCAGCACCATTAAGACTGGAACTCAAGGCAGGATTAATGTATTCCTTTTTAGACTCATCTACCAAAATGCAATTCAAAGGAGTGAACTCAAATGCCTCTCAGGAAAAGTCTCCAAAAAGGTCTTCCCAATACTGAGCACAAGGCGTAATATACCACAACTACTTAGGTTCCAAAGAGTTCCAAAGGATTATGATTTCAGCCTTGGAATTAACTGCTACAAATGGTGTTTTACAAATCTAAACTCTGCTCTTAACAGAGCCCTTTTAATACTCAAAAAGAACCACGGTTTTTTTTTCCATCAAATGTTTATTAATAGTTATAGACTAGGTAAACGAGAAAGCAAAGAAAAGGGCATTTTACATTTTAGAAGTACCTACACTACTTCAGGAAAGAGTTCTTAAAGCTCTCTCCACTGTGCAGGTAACAAAAAGTTAAGACTTGTCGCCCAAAGCTAAATCCAAAAGTTATATACTAAGAAAACCCTATAGGAGTATAAACTGGTACAACCACTTTAGAAACCTGTTTGGCAGTATACCTCACGACCCAACAATTGTATTTACGTTTACTAAAAGACATGTTCAAGAATGTAGCAATGTCATTCATAATAGCCAAAAACTAGAAACATAAATGTTCATCAACTACAGAATGAATAAATTTTGATATTTTATACACCATAAAACAACACAGCAATAATTCTTAAAAATATTGCTACATCAGACCATGGCTGAAACTCACAGATACAATCAACATTCAGAACAAAAGACATTCACAAAAGAAAATATATTGTTTGCTTCCATTTATATAAAACTGAAAAATAAGCAAAACTATCTACAGTGAGAAGAATGACAACCTTTGGTGGGTGTCAACTGGGAGGAATATGAGGAGCTTGCTGGGATGCTGGACATTTTTCACATCTTGATCTGGGCAGTGAGTACATGTATCCATATACAAATGTTCATTGGCCTGTACAATTAAGATTTGTGCCCTTTACTATACACAAGTTATCCCTCCAAAAAGAAAACTCCACACTTTTTTTTTTTAATTTAAAAGTGCTTCATTCACTTCGTAGGATAACAGGACACATAAATAACAGTGTGCCAGGAGAACAGGCTAGGACGAGTGCTCTGAGGTTTCTGCCTATACAACAGGCAAGTCATTCATTCATCAAACACTTATAGTTTGCCTATTTCATGACAAAAAGCTCATTTGCTATGTTATATTAAGTCAAAAAGCATTATTAGATAAAAATCACAACTCACTAGATAAGATGTAACAATTTTAGATCTGGATGCACCTAGTAATAAAATATCAAGTTATGTACAACAAAATCTAATAGAACTACAAGAAGAAATAACAGAAACAGTCCAAATATCCATCATCAGTGGAATGGCTAAATAAATTGTATTAATCATATAATGAAATGCTATACAACAATGAAAATGAATGAACTAAACTATAAACTACATGCAACAACATGGATGAATCTCGCAAATACTGGGCAATATAGGAAAATCACCAAAAATACATATAAATCGTTCACTGCAATCCCTATCAAATTACCAATGGTATATTTTTCACAGAACTAGGACAAAAAATTTTTAATTTGTATGGAAACACAAAAGACCCTGAATATCCAAAACAATCTTGAGAAAGAAGAATGGAGCTGGAGGAATCACACTCCCTGACTTCAGACTATACTACAAAGCTACAGTAATCAAAACAGTATGGTGCCGGCACAAAAACAGACATATAGATCAATGGAACAGGATAGAAAGCCCAGAAATAAACCCACACACTTATGGTCAATCTACGACAAAGGAGGGAAGAATATACAATGGAGAAAAGATACTCTCTTCAACACGTGATGCTGGGAAAACTGGACAGCCACATGTAAAAAATTGAGATTAGAACATTCTTTAACACCATATATAAAAACAAACTCTAAAAGGATTAAAGACCTAAATGTAAGACTGGATACTATAAAACTCCTAGAGGAAAACATAGGCAGAACACTTTCTGACATAAATCGCAGCATTATTTTTTTTGAACCTCTCTCCTAGAGAAATAGAAATAAAAACAAAAATAAACAAATGGGATCTAATTAAACTTAAAAGCTTTTGCACAGCAAAGGAAACCATAAAATGAAAAGACAACCTATGGACTGGGAGAAAATATCTGCAAACAATGCTACCGATAAGGGATTACTTTCCAAAATACACAAACAGCTCATGCAGCTTAATATCAGAAAAAGAACCAACCCAATCAAAAAATGGCAGAAGACCTAAACAGACATTTCTCCAAAAAAGACACAGATGGTCAACAGGCACATGAAAAGACGCTCAATATCGCTAATTATTAAAGAGATGAAAATCAAAACTACAATGAGGTATCACCTCTCATCAGTCAGAATGGCCATCATTAAAAAGTCTACAAATAATAAATGCTGGAGAGAGTGTAGAGAAAAGGGAACCCTCCTACACTATTGGTGGGAATGTAAACTGGTGCAGCCACTATGGAGAAGAGTATAGAAGTTCCTTAAAAAACTAAAAATAGAGTTACCATATGATCCTACCATCCCACTCCTGGGCATACATCCCTAGAAAATTCTAATTCAAAAAGATACATGCACCCCAATGTTCACAGCAGCACTATTTACAACAGCCAAGACATGGAAGCAACCTAACTGTCCAGCAACAGATGAATGGATAAAGAAGATGTGGTACATATATACAATGGAATACTACTCAGCCATAAAAAAGAATGCAATAATGCCATTTGCAGCAACATGGAGGGACCCAGAGATTATCACATTAAGTGAAGTAAGGAAAAGACAAATATCATATGAAATCACTTATAAGTGGAATCTAAAAAATCATACAAATGAACTTATCTACAAAACAGAAATAGACTCACAGACATAGAGAACAAATTAACAGTTACCAAAGGGGATAGTGGGGGGCGGGAGGGGAGATAAATTTGGAGTTTGGGATTAACATATACACACTACTATATAAAAAATAAACAACAAGGCCCTACTATATAGCACTACATTCAATATTTTGTAATAACCTATAAAGGACAAGAATCTGAAAAAGAATATAGACAGACACATATATATCTATATATATAACCAAACCACTTTACTGTACACCAGAAACAAACACAACATTGTAAATTAACTATACTTCAATTTTTTTAAAGGTTAAAAAAATACATATAAATCCATCTGTATCAAGTTGAAAAACAAACAAAATTAAAATTCAGGATGCAGAACTAGGTGGTAACACAATTTTTTTTCTGAAACAGCAAGGGAATAACTATCCCCAAAATCAGGATAGTAGAGTGGTATCAGTAGAGAAAAGGGAAGGAGATGTAACCAGGGTGGGGCATATGGGGTGGTGGGGAACACTCTATTTCTTAACCTGGGTGGTAGATATATGACTGTTTTCTTCATTATTATTCTTTAAAATGAGGATATGTGCTTTATACACTCTTCTGTTTGTATAATAAATTAAGAAAGCAGGCAAGCTCTTTTCCTTCCCATTTCCTCTTCCTGCTGACTGAAACGCGAACCTGACAGCTCAAGCTCAAAGCAGCTATCCTGACCCGGAGAGGATGCACTGAGCGGTGGAACCTCCTCAAAGACCTAGGAATGGCGGTATCAGTCAGCAACTGTTGATTGTGGATTTCTCTTACTTTAGAAAAATTTATTTCTACTTTTTAGAAATCTCTATTTCTGTAGATTTTTCTCTTATATTCAGCCAAACCTAATCCTGATACATTCAGTGATGTGGACAAATAAAAACTTTCTAACATTTAAAGCTGTCCAACAATGGAAAGGACTCCCTGAGAAACTATACCACACCCACTCCTGGCCGGGCATTGTGGAAGGGATTCCCACATGGGAAGGGAAGTGGCACTACAGGATTTCTAAAGGCCCTTCTGGCAATTAAGATTCTAAGGCTACTATGGGAACAAACTAGCTCTGAAGCTGTGGCAACTCTCTGCCTCTGAATCTATCCTTCTGTTATCAGCGAGAACATTCCTGTTCTATAACGTTCCATGACCTACGTTCTTCAAGACTGCTCCAACGCTATCTCCTCACTTGTACCTTTCAAAACTAACTTGATCTTGACTTCAGTATACTCCTCTACCGAACCTTCCTCAACTCTGTTATGTGCTTCATGGGGCTGTCCTATAAATTAAATCACCCAGGTTCCTGTATCCTCTGGTTTCCAGTTGGGTTTGACCAATGAAAAGCTCCAGCAGACCAGAGGGTGGGAAAAGAAAACATGTGAGGTGTTTATTCCCCTTGATTCCCTTCCTGCTAGGCCACTGGTTGGAAGTGGTTGCATTCCCATAGGTTACCTTCTCTTTCCGCTAAGCTCTCTCAAGTTCCAGAAATTACTCCCTCTCTTGCTCCGTCAGGCCTAAGGGTGCTAATTGCTCTTAGCCCTGAAGTGTTTCACCAACCCCTGTTGGTGTTCCTTAACTCTGGGCAATCACACTGTTGGAGTGCACCAGGAGATACCTGATAGACCCAACAAACTACTTTCAGCCTGCACTGTTCCGTCATCCCCAATGGCTCCTATCTCCCCTTACCCCATAGCATGGTTTTTCTCTCAGTAATTGCATTCTGTATGCTTCCACATATGGACTGATTTACTACAAATCAGTTCCCTATGGAAAAGTCTTAATCCCAGGCTGATTCCCATTTCTGCCACCAATGTGTACAAACTACATGTAATACTAGATTGGGAATGCCTAATTAAGAGGTAAACGTTACTAAAAATTCCTGACACACAGACTGCAAAGCCAAGCCAAAGACTGAGATTTGGGGTTTATCTATTTATAACTTTCCTTTCCTTTAGACCAAAAGCTGGAGAAATTATCATATCTTTTATTATATTTTGCTTTATTTACAAGAATGGAACAAGGCCAAAAACAGTGCTCATCCTACAATGGCCACTCAAATTGTCAACAAAAATTGAAATGTCCTACCAGTTCCAATGAATCCTCCCTTTCTTATAGACAAGCCTACAAGTAAGACACCAGATTCAAATAACAGAAATGAGCTTTTAGTGTCAATCTTTCAGTTTATTGCTTAAATCCCATTTGAGAGTCATAAAGAAAGCATCCCTGAAAAAGGTTCAAGGGTCAAAGATAAAGCTCTAATATCTGGAAAGATGTGATTTTTACACCTGAAAAACAAAACTGAGACAGGCTTACTGTTTCCAAATCAACAGTGCTGCAGAAATGTTGCAAAAGACAGCATTTCTTAGGACTTTTACTGTGCTTCAGAATATCATGCTGTACGCTCTCCAATATATATTCCAAAGTAGCAGAGCTTGATCCATGGGCAAAATAACCCAAGTATCACTGTAACAGCCCCATTAAACTCTAAGAAAAGACCTATTGCCCCATCCACATGAATGCCAGGGCTGCACAGATATTGTTACCTATGTTAAGGAACCTAGACCAGGGTTTCTCAACCTGGGCGCTTCTGACATTTCGGGCCAGGTAATTCTCGGTTGTGAGGGACTACACTGCAGAGTAGGGCAATCAGTTGCATCTCTGACCTCTAGCACTCCTCCAGTATGACAATCAAAAGTGTCTTTACACATCACCAAACGTCCGGGGGATGGGGGTTGGGGCAAAAACTGTCCCTGGCGGAGAACCTCGACCTTAGATCAACTTTTATCACTCACACCCCACCCAGCACTACCACAGTGCATACGGTAACTCTGAGTCATCTATCTGGATGGGTCTATGGAGTAGACTTAGCTTCATAAAGTACCTTTTTTTTGTTGTTAAAGCTAGGAGTATTTGGCAACTCACAAAGTGATACAGACCCCTAGCACTAGGAAGGAGGAGAAGATGGATGAAAAGAATGGTTGCTAAAGTGGAGAAAGATTGCTAAAAAATTTCCAGACTTGAATTCCCTGTGAAAGCATCACAATTCTCAGATGAATGAATACACTCACTCATTTTATTCTCTCTGAGACATAAGTGGGAAGTATCACAGTCTGTGGCATAAATGAACAAATGGGAAAAGGCAGGCAAAACCCGTTAATCAAATGAGGACAAAATCAAAGGCAGGAAAGCACTGAGGGCTGACAGCCCAAGAACCTTCGTCTGGAATCCAAAGTTTGTCATACATGGACTCCAGTCCATCTTCAAGTTTTATTGCCATAGCATACTGTCCACAAAAGTGGCTTTCTACCCTATCAGACCCAATGCCCCCTTCTGTAACAAATATTTTGTAATGCTCTTTATTCTGGAATGAAATTCAAAGATTATAACATTATACCTATAGACATAACTTTTAAAATTTCAATATAGCGCCCCAACTGCAATGTAAGGGAAGAGAAACACCAAGATTTGTATAATAAAACGTATGTTCAGACAAGAGGAGACTGCAAGACAAAAGCATCCCCACCACTCTTCCAAAGTGTCCCCTAGAGGGCAGAGCTATCCCACTCCTGCTCCACACAAACCTGCTCTCAGCAGTCACACAGTTCAGCAACCTCCATCCTTTTCGATGGATGTGACACAGAGGCAGCATCACAAAATAGATAAGAAAGAGGGCTTTGGGGCTTCCCTGGTGGAAGCTACAGTGCTACAGTGGTTAAGAATCCGCCTGCCAAGGCAGGGGACACGGGTTCGTGCCCCGGTCCGGGAGGATCCCACATGCCGCAGAGTGGCTAGGCCCGTGAGCCATGGCCGCTGAGCCTGCGCGTCCGGAGCCTGTGCTCCGCAGCGGGAGAGGCCCGCGTACCGCAAAAAAAAAAAAAGAATCCGCCTGCCAATGCAGGGGACACAGGTCCGATCCCTGGTCCGGGAAGATCCCACATGCCATGGAGCAACTAGGCCCGTGCGCCACAACTACTGAGCCTGCTCTCTAGAGCCCGCAAGCCACAACTACTGAGCCCATGAGCCACGACTACTCAGCCCGTGTGCCACAACTACTGAAGCCCGTGCGCCTAGAGCCCGTGCTCCGCAACAAGAGAAGCCACTGCAATGAGAAGCCCACGCACTGCAACGAAGAGTAGCCCCCACTCGCTGCAACTAGAGAAAGCCCACGCACAGCAACAAAGACCCAATGCAGCCAAAAAAAAAAAAAAGAGGGCTTTGAAGTCAAACCAGCTGTGGCTAAAACACAGCTCCGCCACTTCACTGCTATGGTACCCTCTCTAAGTCTGGTTTCTCACCTATAAAAGGAGAATGCCAGCATATTTTTCAGAGCTGTTGGGAAAATTAAATGAGTATGTAGAATATCTATTTCTGCACCTAACACATAATATGTGCCCAATAAATGTTAGCTATCAGACTTAAATTATTATTCCTGAATCCGCCTCATATTATGTCTTAGCTTACGCCCATCTTACTCTCCCAGGAGAAAGTATGGATGACTGGATATTCATTTAGCAGAGATAGTCTAAAAAGGATTCAAGTACAATATAAGAAAGAAGTTGCATCATATGACTTCTAAGGTTGTTTGTAATTCTGAGATCCTACCATATGCTACCCTACACTGAGGTTATCTTCTATTAACTGGGGTCCTTTTTTCCCAGTTAGAGGACCAAGAACATGTCTAACGCATCATACTGTACAAAGCAACTACAGAGAAACACCTTGAACTCAGATCATTACAGTTTAGTGTCCCCCTTGACAGCCCAGCCCTGGTCATTGGTTCTTTACCATTTAGCACAGGACAGTCAAAGAAAGAAGGACAACTTTTCCAGAGAGAGCACCTCAAGCAACATGTACAGTGTCTTCAGACAGTGATGATTCAAGGGCCAGCTGTTATCTATATGAATTTATTGCTTACACCAAGGAGCAAAGCAACACCCCTAAACATCTAGATTTTCAAATAAGGAAGTGAAAACTAGTGGTGATAACTAGAGAAATACTTCAAACTGATTCCACAGTTAATGTTCTGAATAAAAGCACTCACTGCTCAGGCTGTTAAAGGGAGCCCACAGCCCCATGAAGTAATAAGCACATGGCTGAGCATGGAGTTATATCCTACTGACATTCAGGAATCTTAATTTACATATACATACTGCTTTATAAAACAGAAAACAGAAATTGCCAATTATTGTAAATCATTCTGCAAGGTGCTAAGAGTGGTTATTTCTGAGTAGTGGAATTATTGGGGGTTGCTTCCTTTTGCTTATTAATAGTTTCCAATTCTTCTAACATATTGCTCTCGTAATGAGAATTCGAAATTACACAACACAATTTATTATCTACAGACAATCCATGAAATCTGGGGCAAAAAACACTATTCTAGGTAAACTCTTCATCTGAACCTGTGGATAAACCAAGTATTTATCTATGTCTCTAAAAATCATCCTTGCTCCCCACCTCAAACCAGAATTAATCACAGCTTTGTTGCCCTCTTAATCTCTCCTGCAGACCTTACAGGTTTTGACACTACAGGACATCAGCACTGGATATTAAAAAAACCTCACTTTTAGTTTTCACCAGTTTCCCAGCGACAGCTACCAACTACGAACTGTAAAGAGAGGGAAAGGAAATGTTTTAAATCAATGTTTTTTTTGCACAAAAAGACATCAGATTCAAATAAGTGACTTATTCAAAACTAAACGCAGACACTTCTACATCGCTATTTGAAAACCACAGGCTCCTCACAATCCTCACACTAACAAGCCTCTATGAAAAAAATAAAAATCAATAAAGAGCCTCTATGGAATCATGAATGTCCCAAGAATAAAACGTCATTTTGGTAAACACTCATTTGGCAATTGTATTTTCCCTGCTCAGTGAAAAAACAGCACAGAAAGATCTCAAGAGGAGAGGGGGAAAAAACAGCCTCTACCAAAACAGGCATACCCCTCAGCACAGCAGAAGAAAGTAAATTCAAATCAGCTCAATTAAGCAATTAAGCAACTCACCATACAAGAAGCACCATGACAGGTGTTTATCATCTCTAAACAAATAAGACAAGATATCTGCCTTCCAGGGAATCCTAACTCTAGTCTGGGAAACAAATACTTATAAACTAATACACGGCAGATCCAGACAAAATTTAATAGAAGTTTTAAAACTGTTCTGGTAGTGTAAGAAAGGAGAGATTAAAATCAACTTCAAGAATTTTGAAAATGATTCTTCATATTCATTATATATATATACATATACATACACACACACACACACATACACTTAAATCAGTCACTTATCCATCTTAATCATTAAACCCAAAATAAAAGGTGGAAGAAACTCTTAGCTACCAAAAGCAAGCATCAGAGGTGAAATCTACACACTCATCCTTCGGACTAAAAACGTAAACGACAAGTGACTTACAAGGAGAATAGATGCAAAAAGGACTCACCAACATCAGAACGTCCGTACTCGGCATCTTCCTCTTCCAGGCGTCCTTTCAGTGCCTCCCCTCTGCAAAAGGGAACACCACGTTTGTTTACTTCTAACGGTTTAAACGGTCCCGTCGGCCCGCCGAGATTCGCCAGAGCTTCAGAGAAAGGGTTCTATCCCTCTAAGAGCTCAGATTTCACTCCTAGCTTTCACACTCCACCCCAGCACCCCAAACCAGCGAATCAGAATCCTGCTGGCACTCTGCTTCCCTCCCACAGCTGCCCAAACGCCTCCAGAGCCAGCCTCCCACAAAGCAATCCCCCCAGGTAGCTACCGGGGGAAACGCCCAGCCTGCAGCGGACCAGGGCCTGAAGGCCCGGAGCCCCGCCCATTCAAACTAACCCGGCCGAGGAGCAGACGCTACAAGCAGTCCAGTCCCAGGGTCCAGCCTCCGGTGGACTCCCTTTAGAAACAGGTAGGCCTCGTTCTCGACTTCATCCCTCCCTCCCCACAACCCTCTCCTCCCCTGCGAAGGACCAGCAAACCTGCCCACCCCAAGACCACTCCTACCCCGCCGGTGAGTGGAGTTTCGGACCCCGCTCCTTCTCGGCCCTGGCGCCCTCCCCCACCCACTCGCGAACCTTGCACTCACTCAGACCTCGGGTGGTCGGCGCCCCTACCCTCAGCCCGAACCCGAGCCCGCCCCGAGCTCCTAGCCCCTCGGTCCGGCCTGGCCCTTCCTCCTCTCCTCGCCCTTCCAGCACTCCTCACCCCTCCGCAACAGGACCCCTCCGCAACAGGACCCCCCGCAGTCCAGACACTCCTCCCTCTCCCCAGCCCGGACCCTCCTCCTTCCTCCGGGTCCGCGGCGGCCCCGTCTACCTCCTCAGCCGGGAGCCAGCTTCTGCGCTCCTTCCCTCGGACACTGTCTCGCCGGCCCTGCTCCTCTTCACCGCGAGACCGACTCGCGGGCCGCTGGGCGCAAGCTCCCCAGGCGGCGTCTCCTGCTGCCCCTGCCGCTGCCGCCGCCGCTGCCGAGATTAGAGATCCGGCCGCCGGCGGCCCCGCCCCTCCCCGCCCCGTCCGGAAATGGCTCCCACGGTGCCCGCCCCGTTCCCCAGCCCTGGCGTGCGCGGCTCCGCCGCCGGTCACGCGCACGCCCCGGCCTGGGCGCCAGGCCTGCTGTCTCCTCCGGGCCCCACGGCGCGTGCGCGCCGCCTGCTGGCCTGGCGGGGTCGGCGCCCAGGCCTTCCGAGAAGGTGGAACGCGCCCGCCCCAGAGGGTACCCAGCTTCTTCAGTCTCCGTTTTTAAAAACCAACTTGCTGGTCACTTTTGGTCACTTGGAGCCACTGAGAGAGTCAGCCTGCAGAGCACTGTGCAAACTGATCCATAACAATGACTCAAGATGGGTCTCTAGAGAGGCCTTTGCGATTTTAATGAGTGGCTCAGAGATTTGCTCCTTCTCCTTCCTGGAGACTTCCATCAAGGTCAACGATGCCTGAAGAAAAGCGACAGGAAAACGCCCTTATTGGAAATATTATCCCCATCCTCCCCTCTCCCCACAAAAATGGATAACAGTGACTATAGGTGTTGGGCAAAAATGCTACCAATACTACTTTATTTTCGTGAGCAATGTTGGGAGTCATCTGATATTCAAGTGAGAGCACCCACCAGGATCACAGAGGTCACCCTTCATTTCCAGAAGAACTAACTATTAAGTC
Source organism: Mesoplodon mirus (assembly GCF_964341445.2). Taxonomy (NCBI): domain Eukaryota; kingdom Metazoa; phylum Chordata; class Mammalia; order Artiodactyla; family Ziphiidae; genus Mesoplodon; species Mesoplodon mirus. Next base: position 58,811,614 of record NC_138977.1, on the reverse strand, counting down.
AGTTTCATGACTTGCCCATGTTGTCATGGCGCTCGCTCGCTCGCTCTCTCTCTCTCTCAATGCACAAAGAAGAGGTCATGCAGGCACACAGTGAAACTGTAGCCATTTGCAAGCTAGGAAGAGGATCTCACCCAAAACCAAATTTGCCAGCACCTTGACCTTGGACTTCCCAGCCTGCAGAACAGTGATAAATAAATGTCTATGGCCACTCAGTCTGTGGTATTATGCTATAGCAGCCTAAGCTAAGATACTTACTTTGCCAAGAACTATGCTAAGGCAACTTTACATCCAAGGCCATATTTATGTCCTAACTTGCCCAGATCAGGTGACTCTCATCATCTCTCAACTTGTAAACAAGGACATTAAGGCCCAGAGAAGGTAAATGATCATCCCAAAGACACACAGGAGAATGGAGTGGAGTTTGGATGGGAAGTGAAGTCTTCAGATTTTGTAGGAAGGACCTAAAATATGTTTGTTAATGAATTGGAATCAAAGAATGTTAGAGCTAGAGGGGCCTTCAACTATTTGCAGTTCAACCCCATAATATATGCATGAAGAAACCAAGGCCGGGAAAAGAACATGACTCCTGGCAATTCCTGGCAGAGCCCAAGGGCCCTGGATGAGGGTGTGTGCGGGGAGGGGGGCAGGGGTGAGACTTCAGGCCCACTGCTCCTGTTCCCCACACTCCCTCTGACTGCAGCTTAACATCAGGGATGACAAGAGAAGCATCAACTAGAAAACGACCAGAGGTAAAAGATGCATGAGGATTAAGAAAGAAAACTTCAGCCTTCACAGGGGGAATCACAAAATGGAGCAAAGTCCCCACTGACTATCGGACTCACGTGTCCTAGCTATATTGGTGAGCCCTTGGGAGAAAGCAAGAGAGCAGAGAGCAAAGGGGATATAAATGAGAGAGAATTACAGTTCAGAGAGAAGAGCGATGTGCCAAAGCAGGAGTGATGGCTAAGGAGGGGACAAACGTCCACCTCTCCCCCCAGATGCTCGCACAGCAGGGGCTTCAGCAGTTCTACAAAGGAGGGGCTCAGATGGCTGGTGGAAGGCAGAGGTGGGGTGCTGGGGCTCCCATACTCGTGGTGTGGTCTCCCAGTGAGCGGCCCTGGCATCATCTGGGAGATGATTAGAAATGCAGTTTCCTGGAGCCCCACTCCAGACCTGCCAAATCTTGATCTACATTTTAACAAGATCCGCAGGTGAGATATATGTGCAATAAAACTTGAGAAGCAATTCCCTCAATACCCTGCCTGCAGAGAAAGCACAGTGGTTTTTTTTAAGATTGTGCATTTGTTTGGGATGGTTTAAGGAGGTTGATGAAGAAAATGTATGAGGGTGAAGAGGAGAACTAATGCTCCCCAAATTGGCCTTTGGTGCCATCATGGTGCCTTCCAGGATAAAAAAAAAGATTGGGGGAGGATTAGAAAGGCCTATGGGGGACCAGGGAGAACTGAAATACCTGCTGATGACAGAAGGCTGGGGATGGCAGGGGGCAGAATGTGGAGGAAGATAGTCTGGACTTTTTTCCCCACGTGGCTTCTTTTAAAATAATCCATGCTGGCAAATCTGGCTCTGCTTAAAATGGCAGCTAACCACGGCCAAGTTAGTGACACCCCTCCCTCTACACACAAGCACACAGTCCCCACTCTAAAAAGCATGAACATGCTATCATGCCTTCATTCCTGACCCTGACACCGCCACCCTCAACCCACCCAACTGGGGACTTTCTGTGGAAGCTCAGCTTAGGACAGGGCTGTGGGCAGATCTCAGGACAGTTGCAGCTTCTAAACCACGCCTGGGAAGGAATGGCCCACAGGAAAGCCCCCTGCAGGACATCTGGTCATGGAGCCTAAAACGCCCTGCCCAAGGAGGGGCAGGAAACCACCCAACAGCAGGCTGGGATGATCATGACAGAACCGGCCACTGGGGAAAAGGGTGCTAAGAGCCGGCCAGGGCAGGGAGCACGTGCCCAGAGGTTGCCACACTGGGATAAAGAGCAAGGTGCAGTGGATCACTGAGTTACATGTCCCAGGTGCCAATTCAGCCAAAAGTCAGAGTGGCCAGGCCAGATCCTGAGGAACAAGTTATTTCCCAAGGAAGCCCACCTTTCCTGAGGAAGCCCCCTGTTGCTATCCAGGCTACACAATCACTCCTAGCAAAGCATCAAAACCAGAGAGTGACTGCTTATCAAAAACCAAATAAATACAAACTTCCCTGGGCAAAAGGAAACCAGCTGGGCCTGCGATGACAGAACAGCTTTGAAGGCAGACGAGCCTCTACCCAGAGATCACTGTGTGGGCTCAGGTGAGTGGGTTTAACTGATCCTGGGCTTCCTTGGTTGAAAAACAAAGCTTAATAGCATCTACCCTGGGACTGTGAGGGCGGGTGGGTATGTGTACCCTGCACAGGGCCCGATCCACAGTAGGCACTCAAGAACTATTAGTCTAACCTCCTCCACCATGTGCATGATGGAGTTCAGATAAGATGCCAATCTAGGCTCTGTGACCAGCTAAAGCAAGCCCAGCTCTCTCTCACCTCGTTGCTCTAGGTCTGGCTCAGTCCCCATCAGGACCTGATCCTGACAGTAGATTAGCCTTTTCAACGTGCCCCTTGCCCCATTGAGTGTACCCTAGGCCTTTTCAGGGCTTACCCAAGAGCTACAGATCTATCATATTCCTGCAGAGTTGTGGTGTTTGTAGATAGTAAGACCCAAACCAACTAAACCCAACACCCCTTGTTTATGGGAGTTACAAAATATATGTCGTAAACAGGGGTGAGTACCTACCTACATAGCAATATAGTGTCCTAACTTTAAAACTGAAAGCCGTCAGAAAAAAATCCTATGTGAAGTTAGCAGATGCATGAACTTATGATGGATAAGTATGTATTGAAGAGAAGATAATATTTAATAATAATAATTAATATTTAATAATATTTAATAATAATATTATAATATTTAATATTGTTGTCATTTTTTCCTTTATATTTGCCATTTTGAAATAAGGCTAAATTAGTATTTTTATACAACTACATACAATTGTTCTGAACGGGAAAGCTACAAATGCAGTCCAGTATAGAGGTGTTGTCTTGTTGGCTCTAGTACTATGTGAGCAGCATTACCATGGGTGATGTGATTTTCCAAAATGATGGAATAAGAGTTGATAAAGCTCCAAACAAAATGAAGGATAACCTACCTGCAACTTTCAACATGGTAGATGTGTTCCAGGAAGAGAGTACGATAAAACCATGTTTTTAAAGAAATCCAAGAAATCCACTTTTTCTTGTATGAAAGTGAAATTGAGTTCTTGGCCCATGTGACTATGAACTGGTTTTTCTCCTACATGATTGTTCGGGCACGATGTTAAAAAAAAAAAAAATGTAGGGCTTCCCTGGTGGCACAGTGGTTGAGAGTCCACCTGCCGATGCAGGGGACACGGGTTCGTGCCCCGGTCCGGGAAGATCCCACATGCCATGGAGCGGCTGGGCCCGTGAGCCATGGCCGCTGAGCCTGTGCGTCCGGAGCCTGTGCTCCTCAACGGGAGGGGCCACAACAGTGAGAGGCCCACGTTCCAAAAAAAAAAAAAAAAAAAAAACCTGTGTAGGACTCAGGACAGTTCTTCATTGTGAGGGACTGCCTTTGCAATGTCTGCATTATGAGACATCTAGCATCCATCACCATTACCAAATGCCAGAAGAACTACCCCCATCATTGTGACAACCAAAACTTCTTAAAATTTTGGGATTCCCTCTAGGGAGCCCAACTGTCCCACTGAGGTCTGAAAACAGGAATGCACACTAACACAAGCCTCATGTTAATATCTACAGCTGAATATCTGTCAAGTTAGGAGGGACTCCAGCATCATCCGGCCTGTCCTTCCCTTCTAGCATGGCACATCAGAACCACCAAGGAGCTTTTCCAAATCCCATGTCAGGGCTTTCCTACATTCCCTGGTGAATGAGGGTTGGGGCCCAAACATCTGTATTTTGAACATCCCCAGATAAAAGTTGCTAAATTCTATCCATTCTCATCAGTTTCTATGCCTTGGTCCCACAGCTAGTGGAAACCGAACCTAGAATTCCTGCTCTAGAAGCCCAGGCCCATAAAACATGATGAAACTTATAGGTTCTTGTGCTGGCTTTGAGACTCATATGCTGTGTGGCTTTGGATTCACCCTTTACCCTCTCTGGGTCTCAATTTCCGGAGCTCAAAATTGGATGGAGAGGGGAAGCTGCTCTCCAACTCTGTCAGTCTAGAATTCTCTATGCCCTACTTGGGTTATACTTCCCAGAAGCCTCTGTTTAGAAACTCTACTTCTCTGTGCTCAGGGTCCCAGGAGAGGCCCTTGATCACAGAGTTATTTGGTTGGAGAGGGTGTCTGCCCTGGTCCTGCGCTGAGGATGCGTGGTGTGGCCAGAAGGCCCTGGGAGGCCAGCGCCTTCTCCCTCTCCCTCCCCTTCAGTGTTGACACAGATGGGATGCAATGAAGAGAAATATAAGTCCTGTGTAAACAGAGGACCAGGGGGCCAATTAGTAACCTTGACCCATGGTTACTCCTTGCCTGGCCCTGCAGAACCGGTTTCCAGGACTGACTCACTCAGAGGAGCTGGGCTTTGGGCAGCTGGGCGGGCAGCAGCTATATCCGGAGCTCAGGGTCAGGGTAGGAGAGGGCGTCCATCTCTGCAAGCAGATGGAAAAGATTTTATGTCTTACAAAATTAAAGAAATTTTCCCCAGTTTTTTTTTAAAGCAAGGGCAGTTGTTCTCCATACTCCATGCTCGGGGGAATGGACCAAGGCAGAGGGATCAAGGACAGCGTGAGCTGAGAGGGCAGGCTGAGCAGGAGCTAACCAGGCAGAGAGATGCAGGAAGAGTGTTCCAGCTGAGGAAACTGTATATGCCGAGGCCCAGAGCAGAGGTGGGCTCAGGAAGGCCAGCGAGCACCATGGCAAGAGTTAGGGGGAGGAGAGAGGGAGAGGCAGGTCAGTAGGGGCAGATGTCTAGGGCAGGTGTACAAATGCACATGACTTCAGGGGCCCAAGCAGGTAATGGGAGAGTTACCAGGCTCGTTCATTCATCCATTCAACTATTTAATGTTAGGTTGCAGTATCCTGGGTGGGGGAATGAATCACTGAGCAAAACAAAGATCCCTGCTGTCATGCAACTTACATTCTAGTGGAAGGAGACAGACAAATAAACAGAATAACTAACTATATGGCAAGTTAGAAGGTGCCAAGGGCTATGGAAAAAGAAGCAAAGCCCAGTATGGGAAATAGAAAGGTGGGGCATGGAGCAGGATGTCATGGGTGCTGCACTTTTAAGTAGAATGGCAGGCAAACGCAACATGTGATGACTCTTTATCCTTAGTTAGCAACAGGAAACAGCAAGCCAGCATAATTTCTGGACAAAAAGAGCACAAACATATTGTAGGACCATGTTGTGTTCTTGTTTCAATTTGCATAATCTGTCTTGTGACCATGATGTAACTTGCTGAATCAACCCCTCTTTGTTAATTCCATCTTTCTCTTCCAAGAGAGAAAAAAGAAATTCGTAGTTGCATAGTGATTGTCAAGTGATCTAAAAGGTCATAAAGAAGAATATGACTAAGGAACTCCCAGAACTTTGGGCAACTTACTCAATTGTTTTGAAGTTTTGTTTTTTCATCAGAATATACTATATGAACAGACCAGTCCACAAATCAAAGAGTAGAGCTTGATGAATACTCACGGCGTGAACATCAGTGTTCAGCACCCCTATCAAGAAACAGAGTATGACCAATTCAATTGTTTTTAAACAAATGCAACTGAGAACTAGATGGAGATGGTAAGTGTCCTGAGACCTCAGGGCCCTGTAGGATATAATATTTCTAACTTTATCGAAAGAGCAGTAAGCAGCCATTGAGGTCCTTTTAATCAAGGAGCTGACTGTATCACATTTGTTTTTTAAAACAATTCCTCCGCATAGTACAGAGCATGGCTGGAAGAAGATCCAAATGGCAGACTAGGTACAGGCTTTTGCTTTCATCTCAGCAAAGAGTGAAGACAGTTGGTTCTAGGATAGAACAAGGGCATGAGCTTAGAAGATGAACTCTTGGAAAGTGAGATAAACAGAGTAAAAGGAGCTTCCCAGAACTACAGTCCACCCTGTGCCCTGACCAGCAGGCTGCCATGTGTGACCAAGCTAGCAGCCCCAGGGGAAAAGTCACATTCATAGCTCAAGACAAACTAACCCATGTCTAGTGGGCTATACCTTTAACCTGTTAGAGCAGGATTGGGGTACCTCTCCCTTAACCACGGGATTCTTTCTGACCTGATCATTTCCCACAAAATAGAGTTGGTTGTAGCAGTAACCAATAGAGTGGTTACATTCATGCTGAGGCTATTTATATCCACCCTAGTGTTGGGGGCTGAATTATGTCCCCCAACAATTCATATGTTGAAGTCCTAACTCTCAGTACAGTACCTCAGAACGGGACATTCTTTGGAAGAGGGGTCATTGCAGATATAATTAGTCAAGATGAGGTCACACTAGAGTGAGGTGGGCCCCTAATCCAATATAACTGGTGTCCTTTAAAAAGGGTAGATGTAGACACATACATGCACACAGAGAGAATGCCATGTGGAGATAAAGGCAGAGATGGGAACTATGCTTTTACAAGTCAAAGAACACCAAGGACTGCCAGCAAACCACCAGTCTGGGGCAGAGGCATTGGGCAGATTCTTTCTCACAGCCCTTAGAAGGAACCGGTCCTGCCGACACCCTGATCTTAGATTTCTAGTCTTCATAACAGTGAGACAATAAACGTCTGCTGTTCAAGCTACCCTGTTTATGGTCCTTTGTTACAGCAGTCCTAGCAAATTAATACACCTAGATTCTCAAACTAGCCCCACACTTCAATAGGTTGACAAAGGAGGAATGGGAAGGGCAGGGTGACACGACCACTCCTAGTTGCCTTACGTCCCCTCTGATCGTCCAACTGTTGGAGCAGTGACTGGGGTCGGGAAGCCTCCAAAAGCCCTGGTGTCCACTGCCGACTGGCTTCATGGTGGGCAAAAGCAGCCTGAAGCTCGTCCTTGTGGATCTGCTTGAGGGAACTGCTACACTCAGTTTTGGGGTACAAGGAAACACCTGCCACTTAGGGACAGATATTGCAGGGGGCACTGCAAAGGAATCCACGCATTCAGACATATTTCAAATACCCACTCTTACTATCCACTGCTCATGTAATTCACGTACTCCAAATGTTTAAACCATTTCCACTGGCTGCCCAGTCAAACATCTAACTCAACACTGCCTTGTTATTGCATCATCTTAGACTCAATTAAAAACTCATTTTGGTCAAATATCCTTACCAGTCCCTCCAATATACAAATAATTTCAGTCCTTTAAAGCAAGTTGTTTATTGCTGTATGCCTGCTTCTGATCCTGGCTACATCCCCCAGGGGAAGTACTACAAAGTCTCTGGTTGACAGCAAAAGGTCCTGAGGGGATTGCTCAATGTTGTCTCTGGAAACAACCTCACAACTATAAAAACAAGTCAAAACCAAGCCTTAGTGGCAGAGAATCAGTTACAGAAAATACATGAACAAGGGTCAGCAGAGATTGCCCGGGCCACACCCCAGGCTATTTGGAAAGCGCTTACCTGATGTCTTCCATAAATGATAATCCATAGCAATAATCATCTATCAATGGATGTACTGACCTGTCTGTGAATTAGATCATATCTGGAGAGGATGCCCTCCAAGCGAAGGTACCATACAAGGCCCAGTTAATTGAATGTTCTACTTGAACTTGGTCCACAAGGTCCCTTATGATCAGCCCCTGCCTCTCTCTACCTTCATCTCCCCCATTTCTACCTCACCCTCAGACTTTATACCCCAGGCATAATTAGAGTAACTATGTAATTAATCATCCAATCTGGGACACTTTTGAGACTGAGGACATAACTAATAAGTTTTCTGGGACAGCAGGCATAATAAGCTGGGCTGTTTTGTGCCATCTGGGATTTCTGGTTTCCCTAGTCATGTGGAATTACTTAGAGTTGCATAACATGCCATGGGCTCTTACAGAGTTGTCATCACAAAGAGGGCCGAGGCTTGATTTATGTGACCATAAGAATAAATTAAGAATATTGACTGGGGGCTTTCCTGGTGGCTCAGTGGTTGAGAATCTGCCTGCCAATGCAGGGGACACGGGTTCGAGCCCTGGTCTGGGAAGATCCCACATGCCGCGGAGCAACTAGCCCCGTGAGCCACAGTTACTGAGCCTGCGCATCTGAAGCCTGTGCTCCACAACAAGAGAGGCCGCGATAGTGAGAGGCTCGCGCACCACGATGAGGAGTGGCCCCCGCTTGCCGCAACTAGAGAAAGCCCTCACACAGAAACGAAGAGCCAACACAGCCATAAATAAATAAATAAGTAAATAAAATTTAAAGAAAAAAGAATATTGACTGGAAGTTTCAAGGAGATATATTTTAGTTCAATATTAAGAAGAACTTTCTAGCCAATAGGACTACACAGGAAATGAACAGGCAACCTTGGGCAGTAGAGAGCTCCCTGTCACTAGAGCTGTTTTGTTGACAAATACTAGCATACAGTGGGTAGGACTTCTGAGGGGAGGATTCAGGCATGTAAGGGGTGAATAGGCAGAATAACTACCTTAGACTCTGTTTCATCTATTCATTCATTCAATGAATATTTATTGGGCATGAGACATTGCACCAGGAGTTTGATGAATTAGTACAAAACAAATATACCCATGTAACCACCATGCAGAGCAAGGCCCTATGCTTGGTGATAAACAAGATAGATGTGGCCTCTGACCTCTTGGAGCTGACAGGCTTGCAGAAGAGATACATGAGATTGTAAGAATTATAGGGTATTCAAAGAGAGTATGAGGGGAGAACTTGGGATGGGAGTCAAAGAAGGGACATTTAAGTCGAAAAGGGATGAATGTAGGAAACTTGTCTGGTTCCATGATCTTAGATCTTTCTGGAGAGCTCAGACTTATTCTCTCTTCTCTGATGCCTGCTCTTCCAAGTTGGGTAAACTTCCTGAGTGCTGACTTAGACCAGTCTATAGCTGCCAGCTCCAGAGCTGTGAGTCCTGTTCAGATGACACGTTACCAGGTAACTGACCATCCTAGGGGAGGCAGGAGGGGTGGATGAGCCATGTGGGGTCATTAGTCATGCCTCTTTCTTTCCTCCTTTATTCTCTAAAAGATCATCAGAAGGCTAGTCACACAGACTTCAGGACAATAGAGGCACAGGCAATGCCATGGTAGGTAAACCCCAAGAGCCTGGCAGAGACTCAACTTTCAGAGCAGCTAGCTCTCATCAAAGCACCCAGTGATACTGGCCACAATCCAAAATCTCATGCATGAAGCAGAAGAGACAACAGGTGAGATAAAGGGCATGTGGTCACAGGATTTTCTCCTGTACATTGATGGGAAATAATACCAGGATAATACAGCATATCAATAAGTACTAGGGATGTATTGTACAACATGAAAAATATAATTCACGCTGCTGTATGTTATGTATGGAAATTGTTAAGAAAGTAAATCCTAAGGGTTCTCATCACAAGGAAAAAAAATTTTTTTTCTATTTCTTATATTTTGTATCTATATGAGATAATGGATGTTCACTAAACTTATTGTGATAATCATTTCACGATGTATGTAAATCAAATCATTATGTTGTACACCTTAAACTTGTACTGTGCTGTATGTCAATCATATCTCAAAAAAACTGGTAGGAAAAAAAATCAGTTAAAAAAAACAAAATCCCATCAAACATTTTTGTAGATGCAGATAAATTATTCTAAAATTTATATGGAAAGGCAAAGGAACTAGAAGAGTAAGGACAATCTTAAAAGACAAAGCTGGAAATCTGCAATATTGTGATTTATCATAAGAAATATATATCCATTTAGTCTTCATCTTCATTCCTAGATCCTAAAACCCTTGGAATTTCCTAAGTGATGAGAAAACTAAAGGTGTCTTTTGTTATTCATAACTGGCTCTTTCAATCACACACCTGACTTTATGTTACTGAGGTAATATTTGGTTGCCAGGGGAACCTTTCAGCCCTACCCCCTGACCTGGGGCTGGTGGTGGACTCAATCACCAATGGCCAATGATTTAATCAATCATGCTTACCTATTGAAGCCTCCATAAAAACCCAGAAGTATGGTGTTTGAAGAGCTTCCAGGTTGGTGAGAGGTCCACATGTTGGGAGTGGCACACCACAGTTCCAAAGGGAAAGATGCTCCTGTACACGGGATCTTGCCCTAGGTACCTCTTCATCTGGCCGTTCATCTGTATCCTTTATAATACCCTTTACAATAAACTGTAAACATAGGTAAATATTTACCTGAGCTTTGTGAGCGATTCTAGCAAACTTTCAAACCTGAGGAGGGGATCGTGAGAACCCTAACTTTACACTGGTCAGTCAGAAATACAGATGACAACCTGGACTTGAGACTGGTGGTGTTACCAATAAGGGCTCATGTGCCTGCGGCCACAGAAAGCCAAATTCTGACAGCGGGTGTTTGCAGCAAAGTAAGGGTTTTATAGCATCACAACCAGCAAGGGAGTGGGAGACAAGTCTCAGATCCACTCCATTTGGTCTTTGAGTGAGGGATGTTTTGAAGGATAAGAACAAAGCGGCTGGGATTAATCATCATCAGGTGACATTTCTGTGACATTCAGGTTCTGGGGGCTCAGGATGTCTCTGGTTTTGGATTCTCCGGCCAGGTGGTCCATGGCTCAAGGGCCTGTTACCTCACCTTCCCTGGAGAAACAATCTGAGTTTGTTCGTTGATGATGATATCTATAGTAGCAACCTGAGTACATTAACGATGTTATCATGTTATCAACAACAGCAATTTTAGTCATCTGCCCCTGGTCGATGAGTGTTCAGTTAGCACAGGATTGAGGTCAGAGCGGACAAGAAAGGGAATAAAGTTTTGGATTGAGAGATTAATCATCACCTCAGTAAGGGAACTTAGTTTTAGTGGGACACTCAGTTTCAGTGTCTGAAATGGGGGCAGCCTTGTGGGACTGGGCCCTTAACCTGTGGGGTCTGATGCTGTCTTCAGGCAGACAGTGTCAGAATTAAGTTAAACTTGTAGGACACCCAGTTGGTTCCTGCTGAAATGGGGAAATGCTTGGTGTGGGAAAAACCCCATGCATCTGGTGTCAGAAGTATTGAGAGTGGAGAAAAAAAATAGTTTTCTCCAATGAAGTTTTATACCACTAGATATCAAGATGTATTTAAAACTACAGTTACTAAGAGAGTGTAGTATTGGCAGAATGCTAGACCCATAGTGCGCTCGAAAAGAACGAGTCCAGAGACAGACCCACACGTATATGGACACTTGAATTTTGATAAAGGTGATACCAGAGAGAAGCAAGTCAAAGACAGTGTTTTTAAAAATGGTGCTGGTCAAATAGATATTTGTAGGGGAAAAAATATGGCTCTTGATGCCTATCTTACACCATACACAAAAACCAATTCCAGATTGATCATAGCTCTAAATGTGAAAAGATAGTAAACTTTCTAGAAAATAATATGAAAAATATCTTCATAACTTTGGGTAGGCAAAGATCTCTTAAGTAGGACATAAACACCGTTCATCACTAAGGACAAAATTAATCAATTGGGCTAAGTTAAAATTAGAAATTTCTCTCCATCAAAAGACTGCATTTGATGCATCCTATGATGTTTTGGTGATACTTGTGAGGAAGGGTTCTGGTGTTTTTCTGTAGCAGAAGGAGAAGCAAGCAGTGTGGTGACAGTACTGCCTATTCGAATCTGTGTACACATTTGTGTTTCCATTACCTCCAGGAAGGACCCTTTACTCTTGCCTCCTCTCTGGGCACTATTTGCACAAAATCAGCTGTTCTATTCCCTCAAATAAATCCAGTATGTATATGATATTGTGATATAATAAGAAATATATATTTGGTTTTTGACTCTGGTTCCTGGCACAGAGCTCCTAAATCCCTTGTAATTTCCTGAGTGACAGGGGTGTAAAGAGTGTCTTTTCTTATTTACAATAAGTTCCTTTAAACCTTGTCTGAGTTTCTGACTTTATGCTAATGACTTGACTCTTATGGGCCCCTAGATAGCTTCAGATGGGGGCTGGTTGCTATAGAGGAACCAAACATATAATTAGAGGGTTGCAACTTTCAGCCCCACCCTCCGACCTCCAGGGAAGGGATGAGGGACAGGAGATTGAGTTATTCACCAACAGACAATTATTTAATCAGCCATGCTTGTGCAACAAAACCCCCATAACTCAGGGTTGGTAAATGCATCTATGTGCTGGGAGGGTGGTACACCCCAGACTCCACAGGGACAGAGAAGTTCCTGTGCTCAGGACCCTTCTGGACCTTGTCCTAAGTACCTCTTTGTTTATAATAATAGGAAGTAAAGTGTTTCCCTGGGTTGTGTGAGTCATTATAGCAAATTATAAAACCTGACGAGGGGGTCATGGGAACCCGATTTGCAGCCAAGTTGGACAGAAGTGTGAGTAACCTGGGACCCCACTACTTGTTACTGGAGTCTGAAGGGGGCAGTTCTGTGGGGCTGAGCCCTTAACCTGTGGGGCTGCACTAACTCTGAATAGTTAGTGTCAGAACTGGATTAAACTGCAGGATACCTAGCTGGTGTCTGTAGAAAACTGGAGAATTGCTTGGTATGGAAAACTCACACATTTGGTGTCAGAGGTGTTTGAGAGAATATATCTTAGGGATGTATTACACAGTAACCTTGTTGGGAGATATGGAAATAATGATATCCTGAAAAGTTATGTTTTTTTAATCTTTCTCTACCACAAATTTAATAGTATGGCTCAGTATGTGTTTGATAGGAGTGAAATAAAATGCTAAGAAAGAAAAAAAAAGACTGCATTTGATATGTATAGCTGATTCGCTTTGTTATAAAGCAGAAACGAACACACCATTGTAAAGCAATTATACTCTAATAAAGATGTTAAAAAAAATTTTTTAAAAGACTGCATTTGGAGACAGAAGAGCAAGCCACAAGGGGAGAATATATTTTTTAACACATACAAGGATTGCTCTGATCATCAACTTCCTCATCTACAGGATTAAATGAGATAATATGCTTAAAAGGATTAGCATAGTGCCTGGCACATAAGAAGTATTCCATAAAATTTTATAGTGCTTCTCTTATAACTGAGGCATCCCAGCAGGAGGACTGTACTTCAAACCATTTACAGGCAGACAGAATCTCTCTCCTCTTTTTGACACTCCGTAAAGAGCAGTCAGAAGGGTTTCCTCTCAATTCTCTCATAAACCTTATAAACCGGTGTTGAGGGCATTCCATATGGTACCCCCTTCAACCCCAAAGCTGCAATCTGCATGGAGACCTGGTGTTCAGTTTTAAACAACACAGTGGTAGGGGTAAGAGGTGCAAGGGGAGGATGAGTGGGTTTTATTCTCGGCCGAGTCAGGTCACATTGTGGGAAATCCCCCAGGTGAGCTGAAGACAGCATGGAGGGGCTGGCGGGAGGGAAGAAAGCTCTCTCTCCTTTCAAATAACAGTCTTATTTGTCATAGTAGCCATCAGGATTCCCAGAAGCATGCAAGAGGGGGCTTTCAGAATGGTTTCAGAGAGGTCACCTCATTCCTGCAGAGACAAGCCCAGGAGAAGCCAGAGCCTAAAGGGAGAACATTCTGACCTGTGTGGATGGAGAAGCACTGGAGGCAAGGCCAAGCTCAGAGGCCACCCCTGAATGGGGCACTGCAGTGGTTTGGGTCCCCACCCCTCAGTGAGGAGGGGCAGAACTTTTGAAGAACTTGGATTTGCCTCTAGCTATCCTCCTTCCTGCTCTTCATCCCCAGCAGAGGACACAGAGTCTAGAAGCCTTGGGCCACTGATACGAAGCCAGGGGTGCCAAGAAGGAAGACCCTCGACTAGGCCCACCCCCATCCGTTTTGAGGGCCAGCAGCCTCACTCCTAGGACAGCACCAAGCATCATCTGCAAACCCTTGTATTGTTTACAGAGTCTGTGTACACCCCTCACAGCCTCTGATCTCACGTCAGCCCTGTGGACAAAGGATTATCCTGGTCCCCTGTTTCAGCGGTCCAATTTGAGCCTCAAAGAAACGAAGTAAACTACCCATGGTAGTTCTCAGGCTCAGGACTCATCCCATCCCCCTCCATCTTCCCTCCATCAAGATACCAATAACAGATCATCTATACTTCAATTAAAAAAAATACCAATCACAGTGATTATTATTACCATTTTTGAGCATCTCTTGTGCACCAGGGATATGACTAGGTGCTTCTCTTCTATTAGTTTGTTTGTCCTTCAGAACAACCTGAGAAGTAGGTGAGGGTACCCCATTTTACTGGCTCAGAGACAGTAATAACATAAGTTATCATACTTGGTGCCAGGCACTATTCTAAACACTTTCATGTGCATTACATCATGCAATCTCAAAAATCCCGTGAGAATAAGTGCAAGTATCATCTCATTTCAGAGACAGAGGAACTGAGGCTCAGAGACATCAGGTAAATTGTCTGAGGCCTCATAGCTAGGAAGTAGAGCTGGAATTGGAACCAAGTATTCTTACCACTGCTCCACACCTCTGGCAGTACAGACGACTTACTCAAGGTGGCACATCTAGGGAGTGTCAGAATCCCATGGAAACCCCTGCCGAACTGAAAGCCCAGGGTCCTCTCACCCAGGTAACCTGCCTAGAGTAGGGCTGCAGGGATGCTTTGGATCCTGTTGGCAGCCTCCTCCTCTCCATCTAAGAGACAGCTCTCTGCCAATCAATCCCCAGAAATAGGACGCATGGAGACAGACCCTCTCCGTGGTGGCAGACAGCCCAGTGAGGCTGACAGAGCTGGCACCCAGCCCAACCAAACTTTTTGGCCAGTTTTTCTCTCTCTGCCTGATGCTCACTGGCTGAAACCAGCCCCTGATTCTCATTTTCTCCCTTGGTCCCCATTGAATGGGAGATAGAAAGGGAGCTTGGAGGGAGGGCGAGCAGGTCCTCAAGCGAGCCCTCCTGACCCTCCAGGAAGGGTAAGAGGAGCTGGATGGGGGTGAGGAGAGGGGTGCCGGGGAGTGGGTTCTGGAGTTGTGGGGCAAGGTAACCTAGCAACCACTGGCTCATGCAGTCGCAAAGCGACAGGCTTACCCACAGAACTGACGAGCCTTCCCATTGACGTGTCCTTTTTCTCTTTCCTGCTGGGGCAGCAAGGGCTACTCACCCACATGCTGTAGCGGCCACTTTCCTCCGTGAGTCCAGGGATCTCCACAGGGCAGGAACTGGGCACTCCAGACAGCCCAGGGCCTGGGGGAGGACCCAGAGGGGCCAAAAGGGGAAAAGGGAAGTTCTGTCTCTGCATTGGTGTCAGCCTTCAGGCCCCTTGTGCCTGGCCAGCTGGGGGCCCAGGGAAGGAGGGAAGGAAGGTCAGGGTCAGATGCAGTGGGGCCCCAGCCTGGCTTGCTCTAGAAAAGGCAGGCCTGGCCCACTGGAGGCTCTGTTGACCTCTTCACAGCAGCTGTGGGCTATGACCCATTAGTGGCTTATAAAATCAACTTAATAGTTTGCATCTGACACTGACAAAATGAAAACAAAAAATAGGATGAAACTATCAATATGCATCATATATAACAAGGGTAAGAATTGCTTCAGCTTCACATACACATACAAGTGCATGCACACTTGTGTGTGTGAAATGGGTTATGATGTAAAAATGAGTTTCTTACTATGGTCACAGTCAAAAGTATTTAAAAGTCTCTGTTCTATCGAATCTTTTTCCTGTAGACAGGTGGGTATGGGGCATCCCAATGCCCTGTCCTCAACCCTGCAGCATCTAAGTGCTCTAGAGCCTAGCCCCCATCATTAAGGATGTCCAAACTTCCTTCAAAGGAAGCCCTGCCAACTGGTTTTCTCTTTAGGCAAAGATCAGGAGACTTTGACTCAGGATGCCTGGCTCCTTGCTCTTTGATCTCAAACTCTCTCTTCTTACCCGATCTCAGGCAGTGCTGTCCACTCCCCTCCACCCTTACCTGATGGAAGGCTGGCCCTGGGGGATCTCTGAGGCCCCTTGCAGGTTTTATGACTCAGATGGTTCATTCTCAGAATGCACTGATTTCCTGCCTCAACCCCATCCTTGGCACCTGCAACCCCAGCACTATATATACAGATCCATAGATTTAGATTAATCACAATTCTTGGCTTTAACACCTATTATCTTTCATTCATGTCATCACCAGTTAAATGCACTTCTCAAACCAAGAACTAGAATACCACCGCCAACACATCATATTTGCTCCTCTCATTCCCCCTCCCCTTCCCATCTGCCCTCAGAAATAGCCTCTATCTGAATTTTGTGTTTAGCGTTCATTGCTTTTATTTCTTGTTTTTTCACGTTTATGATAATTTTTCTTGCTTTTTGTTTCTTTCCTTCTTTTTTAATTTTGGTTGTGCCGGCTCTTAGTTGCAGCAGGCAGGCTCCTTAGTTTTAGCTCGCCAGCTCCTTAGTTGCAGCACGTGTACTCTTTAGTTGAGGCCGGTGGGCTCCTTAGTTGCGGTTCACTGGCTCCTTAGTTGCGGCATGCATACTCTTAGTTGCGGCATGCATGTGGGATCTAGTTCCCTGAACGGGGCTCGAACCTGCGTCCCCTGCATTAGAAGGTGGATTATTAACCACTGCGCCACAAGGGAAGTCCTCTAATTTTGCTTGCTTTTGAACTTTATCTTTAAAAAGCATCTCAGGCTACATGGTCTCCTGCAACTTGCTTTCCTGGACTTAGCATCACATTTGTAAGATTCATCTATGTTGTTGCGTGTAGCTGTGGTTCATTCATTGTTGTTGCAATGTAATGTTCAATCGTCTGAATGGACCACAGCATATTTATCTATTCTTCTGCCACTGGACATTTAGATTGTCACCAGGTTTTTGCTAATTTGAACAATGTTGGTTTGAATTCCTTACACATAGCCCCCTTTGCATATCTGTAAGAGTTTCTCTGGGGTATATTTCTGGAAGAGGAATTGCTGGATGATATGGCATGCAAATGTTCAATTTTATAAGATATTGCCAATTTTTTCCACTAAAGTCTGTTCCGGTTTACACTCCTACTACCAGTCAACAAGAGTTCCTGTTATCCATCTTCAACACTAGTATTAAATTCACCGGTCTTTACTCTGTTAGATGCCTTACAATGGCTACAGAAGTGAGGACCCAATTGGCAGAGCATCCACTGACGAGGTAAGGTCCCAAATGCCTTCCCTGCTGACCAAGGAGGTGGAGGGGGCCGGGGTGGGCAGAAGACAAAAGAACTCAGCAAACTGAGGGTCCAAGTGGAGATCACCTTCCACTGCCAGCAGCCAGGCCCCCAGTGGGTTCTCAGGCCTGAGTTAGCAAAATCACCAGCAGGGCCCCTCCTGGGTAGGGAGAGAGTCACAGGCAGGGGGCAGGAACACAGAAGTTCCAGGGGTTTTCAGGGGCTGACTTCTTCTGTTAGTTGGGGGTAGGGGAGGCCAGCTAACAGCAACTTTCAGAGAAGGTTTGCTTTATTTCTTTAAGTCCCAGACCCCTTACAGGTGAATCGAGGATGGAACAGGAACCTCAGGGGCCTGGTCAGCGAGATCCGCAGAGGGTCCCGGGGCAAAACGCCTTGCTTAGCATATCCAGAGTCCATCTATACTCCTCCAGAGGGATTCCCTTCAGCCAGGACCACTGGAAGGGAAAGCAGACAGTGAGCAGGCAGGTGGTCCCACCAGGCCCCTGGCGGACAGCAGCCCACCTTGGATCCTCGCTGGACCTACTCCATCGCCTCCTCCAGGGGCAGAAGCACAGCGTCCTCAGGAGAGGGAAGGGGTGCGGGTGGAAGACAGAGAACCTGAGACGCTTGTCTCCAGCGAAGCGAAGCAAAGCTTGAGGCTTCCCTGCAGCGACGCAGCCCTGATAGCCGCCCTGTCACCTCTGCATCTCCCAGGAGGGGCCCCCACGGGAAAAGGACTCACTGGCCTAATCTGGCCTTGGCGCCAGCTTTGGCCCCTGGACGCTGAGTCTGGGCCAAAACTTCCCCTGAGGGCAAGGGGGGGAAGGTGACAGCCTATAGCTGGCTTCTCTTGGGCTGCCAACAGTTTGGCTTGGGGAGAGGCCCATGCTAGGGTCAGCCTCCTGGCCCTGGAGGTGTATATAATGTACCTTTGCTCCAGTCCAGGTATTTGGATGAGTAGGTGGGTCTATGGCTTCTCTTTCTGGCTTTAGAAATGGTTTCTGAGAGAAAACTGGGGTCCTGGCTCCCTGCTCAGGCATAGTAGGGAGACAGAAGGGTCCCTGGGGCTGGATGGCATGGCTGGGAAAGAACCCTGGGGGAGGGTCAGCTTTGGTGTCACGGGGGTGGCGGTGAAATCCCGGAAACCAGATTTCAGAGCATCTCAGGAATGGATTCTAATAAGCTCAGGTGGGCACCGCTGCCAGGGGGCTCCATTTGCTTCTCCCTGACCCTCTCCTTCAGGCCAAGGGCTGAGCCAAAACCCGAGAAGAAGTCAGGGTGCAGGCCAAGGAGCCACGCGGACGGCGGGCCACAGAAAGAACTGATGATCCCAGGGATCGTGGATTTCAAGCTGATCCGAGAGGCACTGAGGACCTCCAAGCCCCAAACTCCCGGTGCCCACCGCTTCGGCCACCTCAGCCATCACCCCTTCTTCTCCTGGCTCCACCCCCAGCCCCAGCACGTGACCCACATCCAAGGTAGGGCTGGGGGAGGCCAGAGCCTGGCCGGAGGTGGGGACAGGGGAAGGCGTGCTGGAAATGGAGGACCCAGCCCGCGCTTGGCCGAGCCAATACGCGACCTGAGTCAGGGGCAGGGTGCGGGGGTCCAAGGGCAGACTGCCGAGCCCTACAGGATTTACGTCATTGCCGATTCTCCCATTTTACAAATCAGAGAAAGGGAGGAAGTTTCTCCTGCAGAGCTGCACTCTCCTGTCTAACTCAGGCCATTTCATCCACTCAGCTATTCATCCACCAAATATCTAATGAGTGCGAACTATGGGTCAAGCAGTTTTTTAGGTCCTGGGGTTATGAGAGTGAGCGAGACAGACAGTCCCTGCCCTCACGGAGCCGACTCTTTGGTGGGGTAGAATAGGAAGTAGATAAGGTGTCAGATGTGGTAAGTGCCAAGGCTATACGGGGAGGCCTGACCAAAAGCATGACATCTGAGCAAAGAATAAAGGAAGACAGGGCATGACCCATGTAGATCTCAGGGGAAGAGTGTCCCGGGCAGAGGGAACAGCAAGGACAGAGGCCCTGAGGCAAGAGCATCCTGGCTCTGTTGGAGAAACAGCAAGGAAGTCAGTGTGGCTGGAGCAGAGTCAGGAGTGGGGAGAAAGGAGACGCAACAGAGAGGCAGCCGGGCGCACATCGCTTGGGCCTTGGAGCTCACCGTGGTCACCCTTAAGCCCTCTCACTTAGTCAGACGGGAGCCACTGGAAGGTTGAGAGCAAAGAAGTAGCAGAAGGGATCTACTGGCTTTTGAATGGATGGTGGCTTGGACTGGGGAGGTAGCAGTGGAGGAGTTAGTGTCCCTGCTCTAGAGATATACAGAAGGTAAGGCCAACGGGATTTGCTGATAGATTCAAAACAGAGTACGAGAGGGGAGAGGAGGCAGCCTGACTCCCAGGTGTTTGGCCTGAGTAACTGGAAAACTGGAGTCGCACTGGCTGAGACAGGGGAGCCCACAGAAGGGGCCAGTGGAGGGTGGGGAGGGTCAGGGGTTTGGTCTGGGACGTGGGAGATGCAACATGTGCGATGCCTCTTAGAAGTCCGAGGGGAGGTATCGAGTAGGCAGTCAGGTCCATTTGGGGCAGAGATGCCAACGTGAGAGCCGCTCAGATGGCGGTGGTATTTGAAGTGGCATGCTGGATGGGATCATCAGGGGACCATGTAGATGCAGGGGATGAGAACCTGGCACGAACCTGGGGACCCCAAGGCTAAGGGGTTGAGGATATGAAGAGGAAGCAGTAGCCGAGCGGCTGGTGAGCTAGGAGGACCCAGGAGAGTGAGGGGTCCTGGCACCCAAGGAAAGTGTTCAGGAAGACAGAGTGAGCACCCACGGTAAGTCCTAACCACGCTGTTCCCCAGAGCTTAACTAATGATGCTGTGACATCACACAAACCTTAGACCAGAGGGTCCTCACGTGTAAATGTCTCTTACCACCTCCAGGCTGCCATGCACTCAGCCCAGCAAGCCTGACAGATGGCATGAAGTTTTATCCAGAGGGTCTCTCTCTGTGACCTGAGTCCAGGCCCCTCTCATCACAAACTGTGGCTTAATGCCCCCGTCCCCACATCCCCTTCTTTAAGCTGCCTGCCTCTGTGTGCTCACACTTGCACTTCACCGCCCTGTCATAGAACACCGAAAGGACCCCAGGACTAGGGTCTCAGGAAGCCCGGGTTCCTGTCTGACCTCTGCCTGACTCACTGCGTGACCCTGAGCACATCCTTTCGCTGCCATTCTAAGTGTCCCCAGGGGTAAGGTCGCAGTGGTTACAGAGGCCCTCCCAGCTCTCGCCATCTCTGGGGCTTGTGGTTACTGGAAGAAGTGGGCCAAGTGCTGCCCCTGATCACCAGCCTCCTCCCAGCCCCCCGGAGTTCTTGGGGTCCACTCAGGCCCCCCTTTCCACAGCCTCTCACCTTCACAGATCTCACCGGGAAGCCTGTCTGTGTTGTCAGGGACAAGTCCTCTCTGGCCGCCTCACCTCAAGCCACACTCTTACCCCGCTCTCTGATCGGGATGCCCACCATCTCGGCCCCCATTGGAGACCCGCAGTCCAATCGGGATCCCTGGCTTGCTTCTGGTGGGTACTTGGGCCACAGCCCCTCTACCTTGGGGTTATACCTGTGCCTGGTTTGGGTGGGTGCCTGAGAAGGAAAGGGCCATTGCTCTTAGGTCAGTGGGGTCTGGTGGGGAACCCCACTGTTTTCCTTATTTCCTCAGGCAGCTGCATTTGCATTACTCCCCAACCCCAGGTCCTCAGAAATGCACCCCTGCTTGGCTTTGATGTGTCTGAGGAGTCATAACAAGCAGAGGACAAGCAGATTTGGGCAACAGTCATGTGACTTACTGCTCTAGCCAGGAACAGCATTGGAAATACTGTATTTCATAACCTGTGTGCTCAGGCACCAGCCAATCAGAACAATCAGCCATCGATAGTGTGTTGGGGGGCGGAGGGGGAGGGCAGCGTTTCAGAGGCCTCTGCTCTGCCAAGCCTTTCCCTTTCCCTTAAGGGCGGGGAGGATGCCGGGGGAGGGGCGGAGGGGCTTGGAAGGCTTGCTGCAGTGCTCGTCACTAGCCTCGCCAGGAGTCACTGCCCCAGCATATCGACTGAATCTCTGTCCTGGCTTTGGGCTCCTAAAAGAGGCAAAGCTAGGGCTTCCCTGGTGGCGCAGTGGTTGAGAGTCCGCCTGCCGATGCAGGGGACACGGGTTCATACCCCGGTCCGGGAAGATCCCACATGCCGCGGAGCGGCTGGGCCCGTGAGCCATGGCCGCTGAGCCTGCGCGTCTGGAGCCTGTGCTCCGCAATGGGAGAGGCCACAACAGTGAGAGGTCCACGTAAAGCAAAAAATAAAAAGAAAAGAGGCAAAGCTAGACTAAATCACAAACATCTTGGTACATGTAGCCAAACGTTCTCCAGCATCTCCCAGTAAAGCCACAGGCTAGGACACCAACATCAGTAGCCACCACACCCACCAACCCACCAGTGGTGTGATTCCTACTCCATCCCTCAAGGGCACCACCTCCCCTGTGAAACTACCCTTCCCTTTAAGATGCAGGGCAGGAAGACGGGGAGGAGAGGGGCACCTACAGTCCTCCCCACCCCCAGTGTACAGGGAGGGCAAGGAGGAGAGCCCCAGATATCAGTTGGCCGGATCTCGTCCCCTCCTTCCAGAGGCCTGGAAGAAGGAGTTGAAAGACCTGGCTTCCCGGGTGGCCGTCTTCACCAAGGAGAATGAGCTGAAGAGCAAGGAGGTGGGTGCAGAACAAAGCAGCTGTCTGAGAGGAGATGAAATGGACTCACTCCTTTGTAACTAAATCCCTCCCACGTGGCTTCCAGCAGATCAGCGTAGAGCGAGCCTTCCTGAGAGGCGCTACTGTTGGCACAGGGGAAGGGGCCCATGAATTCAACCCAAGGGAGAGGGTCCCAGTGAGGGTTCAGAGGACAGAACGTACCAGGTGGAGAAATCCAAGAAGGGCTCATAGTTTAGAAGCAGATGGGGAGAGGCATACCTAGTGGAGGCACACAGCATAAAGGCTCACAAGCTGGAAAATGCAGGGCATCTTTAGAGACCAGAAGGCTAAAGAACAGGGTACAAGTGGGCAGCAGTGAGGGAGAAGGTGGGAGAAGGGCTGACTTTGGACGTAGGCAAGATCAGCTTGTTTCTCATTTATGAACTTAGTTTCGTGTCTAATCTGAGAAGGAGTGGAAAATCCCTGAAGAATTTCAGACAGAACGGGGGTGGCCTCCTGGGTGCTATTTGCTGTTAAACCAATAAAGACAAGTGGGAGGCAGCTTGAAGGTGGTTGAAATTGGTCCTAGGACAGGCCCAGACCTTTGTGGCTGAGTCTGGTCCTGCCCTTTTCTTGGGCAACAGAGTTCTCGTCCCTGCTCTGCAGCTAACTCGCTGTGACACTCAGGGCAACTCAGCTAAGCTGTCTGGGTCTCAGTTTTCTTATCTTTAAAATGGGGAGAAGGATACTACCAGTCTTAACTGGAGTTCCAGGGGCAGGAGGTCCTAGGCCTTGTGCCCACAGGCCTGGCTCAGGAAGGTTTCCCAGGGCAAAGAAAGGATGGCAAGCTGTGGGGGACAGTATCCTACACCAAGGCAGGATACTGTTTTCAAATCTCTGATGGGCTGGGGGGAGGGGCATAGGGAGGGCTTACCCAAGAAGAAGTACAAGGACCACCCGAGAACCATGGTGGGGAGCCAACATTCAATGAAATTCCAGCAGGAAGAGCAATAGCTATAATGGAAGGGCCGCCCCACTGGCAAGAGGGGTCTAGGACAGGGTGGGGCTGGCCTGGTTGATATCCTGGGTCCCTGGCCTCCTCCTCTTCTTTTCCCCCTTGTCCCCTCTGCTTTCTCCTCTTTCTCCCTCTCTGCCTAAAGTCTCTGGCTGCTTTTTTCTCAGCAGAAGGAGGAGCCTCAGCGGGAGAAGGGGGCAAAGTACTCAGCAGAGACTGGTAGGCTCATCCCTGCTTCCACCCGGGCCATGGCCCGCCGCCACTCCCACCAGGGCATACGAAACCACCCTGCGAGCAGAGATGGAGGAGACCAGACCTTCATCCTACAGGATCAGGAGTTGCTGGTGAGGCGCTGGGAAGGTTGGGGGCTGTGGACCCTACAGAGGCCCTAGTCTGAGGGCAGAGAACATGGTGGTACCTGCTCCCAGGCTCACAGGGATCCAACTAGGACCCTTGAAAACTGCTTTCAAGCCTGGCTTCTCCCAGGGAGCCTTGTGCCTGAGACCATGAAGCTCGAAAACCCCAGACCTGGGAGTCAGAAGCCTGGATTCCAATCCCCAGCTGCCTCTAGCTTTCCGTCTGAGCCTTTCCCTCTCTAAGTCCTTTTCCCTCTCGGGACCTTAGTTCCATGATTCAGCCAAACTGGGAGCACGGACACGTTGTCACAAGGTCTGGTCCAGCTGCGGCACCGGACGTGTTAGTGAAGGGAGCCACGGCGGTGGAATGAGAAGCCTGGAGGTGGAGGCCCTGCCTGGCGTGTCCTCACCACGCCCAGCATGCTGCCCCCGGCAGCCTGCAAGGCTGATTGCAGCCACCTCCCCACAGCCTGGAGCCATCTGGTCTGTGTTGCAGCGAAGCATAAAGCCCCCTCCTCCGTGTTCGAGTGTCCCATGGGGGCCTGAGAGGCACGCAGGGGTCGTGCTGGTGGGCGAGGCAGTGAGAGTCTCTGTTCAAAGGCACACACGTTCTCCAGGAGAGGCCAGACCATGACAGCATCCTGACACCTTCCCTGTGACCAGTGCTTTAAAGCACGCAGTCCCCTTGGAGCCTTACGACAGTTCAGGGAATAGATAGAGCAGACAGGACCCCATTCCACAGATGGGGAGGCTGAGGCCCTGCCGGGTGACAGCCCATGGCCCAGGTCCCCGGAGAGGGAGCAGCATAGCAGGGACTAGAACACAGTGCTTTCTCCACCATAGGGCGGCCTCACCTTCCCTGGAAGTAGGTCCTCAGGTCCTGTGGGGAGGGGGCACAGGGCAGGTAAGTTGGATGCGGAGAATGGAGAGGGACCCCGGGCAGATGGGGGCGGGGGTCACCTCAGGGGGCGGGTACCCGGGGGTGAGGGTGGGCAGCCTAGCAGTCACAGACCTGGGGAGAGGCCCGGCCCAGCTCCCACTCTGCGAGGGATGAGGCAGACCTGCTGGGCACTGACAGCGCCCCTCGGGTCCTGGGGAGACTGACCACCAAGCGCTGAGGGAACCCCGCTTTCCTAGGACGCCGGGGGCTCCGCCTCCCCCCGTGGGCCCCAGCTCCACACAGGCACAGCCGCCAGCAGCAGCCTGGCCTAGGGAGCCCCCATCGCCCTTCCAAGACACAGCTGGATGTCTCGCCGATGATCCCTGACTGGAGGACGCTGTGGGGAAAGGGCCCTGAAGTAGCAAAGATGCCGGAGGCTGAGAAGGCTGAGAAGGCGGCTGGGAGCGAAGAGCACACGGCTCTGGGCGGGAAGGAGCCCCCGGCCGAGCAGGGCACAGAACCAGCTGACTCCGACCCTCAGGCCGCCCACGGGGATCACCCCACCTCTTTGCTAACATCTCCTATCTCTGAACTTGGGAACTTCAGGGAAGGGAGGCCCATGGGGTCCCTGAAATCCCCACACCAAGGACCCAAGCATTCGGGACTCGGTGCGTCTCTGAGGAGCTGACGGGCCAGCCCTGACCCTGCCTTCCCAGTGAGGGACTTTGGGGTACAACCAGCCCAAGTAGGGCTCAGGGATGAGGGGTCCAGGTGTCTGATTCTGAGGTGATTCTGCGAGGTGTCCTCCTCTCTCGAGGCCTCAGATGCCTCATCTGCCCAGTGGGAGGTTAAGAATCTTCCTCCAGGGCTGTAGGCAGAGAAGGCTTTCTACAAAGTGTAAAGTCCCATGCAGAGGGGAGGCAGGGACCATCGTGGGGACCCGTCTAGCCAAGCAAGGGCTCTGGGAGACCACTTCACGGGGGAGGCAGCTGTGCAGCCAGCTACAACACGCTGTCCAGCCAAGCTGACCCCGGCCTGTCCTCCTGCCCACAGATCCTGGAGCTGCTTTCTCAAATCCTGCAAACAGACTCCTTGAATGCTATCCAGTTCTGGCTACTCTACGCACCCCCCAAGGGTGAGGACACAGTCCCGGGCCCAGAACCTCATCTGAGTGGAGACCGCTGAGGGCTGTGTCCACTGTTTCTGCAGGACTCAGGTGTCACTCGGCTCCCACCCCAGGGCCTTACACGGGGGCCTCTCCTCCTTTTTGGAGCCCCAAACTAATCTCTTCCAGCTAGACGATGTCACTGCTCCCTCCTCCACATTCCTCAGCAGGGTTTCCAGGACCCTGCTCCTTAGAGGGGACCCCCTCCTCCACACTGACCGCAGGCCTCGGCCCCTGGGAGGGAGACATTCAAAGACCATACTTAGCAGACTCGGCCTTTAATCTACCACTGTGGGAAACGCACATGCACAGAGATGCAAATGCACGTACATAAGAGCACACACACACATGCACATGAACACGTAAATGGACGTACACATACTCACTGGGGCGGGAGGTGGAGGGTGTATCTAAGTGGGAGGGTGAGGAATGATGAGAGTCAGAGAACTGATTGGACGGGAGAGTGGAGGGGGGGGGAGGGCGGGTCCCCAGCAGGCTTCCCAGGGGGCCAGGGGGCGTGGTGGCAGGTGGACCAAGAACCAGGTACACTCGAGAGAGGTGTGGAAGGCCGAGGCACGCTGCACACACAGGGGCCAGAGAAGTGTGGCCTTCCCCACGGGCCCCCGAGGACAGAATGTGAGATGGTTAGAGAGAGCCGTCTGGTCCCACTGGGCAGGAGAGCTGGAGGCCCTGCTCCCTGACTTTCCCACCTAGCGGCAGGATGGGGGCCGAGGTCTTGCCCCTGAGGATTCTCCCCCACCTGTGCTTACAGAGAAAGACGTGGCACTAGGCCTCCTACAGACAGCAGTGGCTCAGCTCCTTCCCCAGGCCCTAGTCTCCATCCCAGCAGAAAAACTCCTGAACCAGCTCCAGGAAATTCAAGAACCACTTCAAGAGAGGCAACAGCTACCCTACAGGTGGGCTTCGCACCCCTCAGCTGCCCCTCTCCTCCCTAACATTCAGCCACCTGTCCTCCCAGGTGAGGCCAGTGGAGGCCAGAGGAGGGAGCCCGGTGCTGGCCAGAGCCTGGGCTGCCTAAGCCTGTCCTGGAGGAAGAGGCCCGTGCTCTCCCCTGGACCCCGCCCCCCAGTTCTACCTATGCGGCTTGAAAGCTTACTCTGCCAGACCAGACTCCAGGGGCCAGCTGTGGGGATGCTGAGGGGGTGACCTGTGTCAGTTATAGCAAGACAGGGCTGGGTAAGCCCCATCTATCTCTCCAGGAGCTCTTGGTCTTTGGGAAGACACAAGCAGAGAAGGAATGGTGACACAAGGCAGGCAGAAGTACCTTTATGCTGGTATTAAGTCCTCTGCATGGCTGGAGAGAAGGATTAATGATGAGCTGGGGAAAGGGAAGATGAGGGAAGTCTGCACACAGCGGGGGAGTGGGTCCTGAGTGTCAGCCATGGGACCAGCAATCCTGAGTGCCCACTATGTTTGCCTGACACCGCTGGGTGTTTAACACATTTCTAGTCCATACAGCCACCCATGGAGGCAGTATTACCTCCATTTTACAGATGAGAAAACTGAGGCTCAGGAACAGTTGAATGACAGCCCCAAATCACGCAGCTGGGCAGCAGAAAAGCTGGGGCTCAGACTTAGGCTTATCTGACTTCCAAGCCCAGCAGCGCTCAGATTCACCAGGGAGCTTATTGAAAAGACAGATGCCTAGAGATTGTCACACAGTAGGGTGGGGGTGAACGCGGAGATGTGTATTTCCAACAGTCCCCTAAGTATGTCTGATAGTGCCTGGGGACACTGCTGGGATGGATAGGATTTGAACAAGCAAATGAGAGGGTGGGGAAAGTCAGGAGTGGAAGTCAGAAATGGGAAGCGTTAGGGAATGTTAAATTTGGGAGTGGCTGGAGCGCGGGTGGGCTGATTGGTGAGAAGGGGGCGGCGTGCTGTGCTGGCTTGGATGTGCTGAAGGTGTGGGTGCTTGTTCTGGCCCTGGACTTGGTTTTCTTTTCCACTTTGAGACCAGGGGTGGCACAGTGGTAAGGCAGCTTCACTGTGACCTTAGGCAAGCCACCTCCCATCTGTGAGCCTCTGTTCACCTTCTCAAAATACCCTCTCCTGGAATCATAGGGAGGAAAAATTACATCGGGTGCATCAAAAAGCTTGCTGAGTGCAAAGTCAGTACAAGATATGAATGTTATCCATGCTCCTCAGTAATTCATTAGGGAAGCAGGGTTTCTGTCTTCTCCACTCACACAGGAAGTCTTCCCGTCTGCAGGGAAGCAGCAGGCCAAGGGAGGGCAGGTGCAGTGACCTCTCTACAGCTCATTACAGAAGGGTCTTGGTTCCCTGTGGCCACAGCGGGCGATGGAGTCACAGTTGTTGGGGTCCTGCTTGGGGTGGGGCCATCCCTGGACAGACACCTGCTGGCTCTCAGGAGGGGTGGCTCTTGCCTCTCTCTGGGGCACCTTCGCCACCTCCCTGCCCACCCTGCCACTCGGCTGGCTGCATGGCTCCAGCCTGACCTTCCCAGCCTCTCCTTGTGTTGGTTTTAGCCAATCCCTGAAGAAGACGAAGACACCACCTCTATCAAAATGCGAAAAACCAGGTAAGAGTCCACACAGCAGGTCACTGGGGGCTCACAGAGGCCCACCATGGCTAGATTCCTCAGGGGATACAAGGACCCCCTGGAGATGGGGCCCTGCCCAAAGAAGCAGCTCATTGGGCTTCCCTGGTGGCGCAGTGGTTGAGAGTCTGCCTGCCGATGCAGGGGACACGGGTTCGAGCCCTGGTCTGGGAGGATCCCACATGCCGCGGAGCAACTGGCCCCGTGAGCCACAAATGCTGAGCCTGCGCGTCTGGAGCCTGTGCTCCGCAACGAGAGGCCGCGATAGTGACAGGCCTGCGCACCGCGATGAGGAGTGGCCCCCACTTGCCGCAACTAGAGAAAGCCCGAGCAAAGCAACGAAGAGCCAACGCAGCCAAAAATAAAATAAAATAACTAAAGAAATAAATTAAAAAAAAAAAAAAGAAGCAGCTCATTTCATCCATCCATCCATCCATCCACTCATTCGTTCAGCAGATCCTTAATTAGTACCTAAGTGCTAGCTTCTGGGATCACTGGGGGAGAATTTGGAGACGAGTTCCTGCTGCCATGGAGCTTCATCCTAGGGAGAGGAGTGCAGACCACAAAGACACCTGAGGCAGATGGGTGCCCTAAGGAAAATGACAGGGCGATTGGCAGAATCAGGAGGACTGGCAGGGTGGGGAGAGGGCCCCTTGAGCCAAAAGGCAGGAAGGATCCAGCCCTCTCTGGGTCAAGGGAGAGCCTGCGAGCAGGGCTTCCACCTGCCAGGTGTGTTGGTGAAAGAGCAGGCAGGCCAGGGTGGCCGGAGCCTTGTGGGTTGGGGACAGTGGTAAGGAATGAGATAGGTGGGCAGAGCCGGCCTGTGGGAAAGGCCAGGCATGTGGTCTCATAAAGAGAGCATGGGGTTCACTGGAGGGTTCTCAGCAGGGTGTGGTGGGACCCCTCTGGCTGCTGTGTAGAGAATAGACTGTAGGGTCCCAGAGGGGATGAGGGAGACCAGGGAGGAGGGGGTACCTTAGACCAGAGCGGGGTGCGGGGGAAGGGGAAGGAAGGTTGGAGGGGAGAGGAGAGGACAGGTATTCTCGATGTACACTGTTCTCCCCCACTAGACTGTAAAGAGTCCTGTGTGCCAGGCAGCGTGTCTGACACAGAGTAGGTACCGCTCAGACATCTGTGACCTGGATGTAGAAGAGGGTGGTGAGGCTGGGGGAAGGGAGTCAACCCCTCCCAGGTTGCCAGGAGAGCCCGAGCGGAAGCCTGGCCTGGCCCAGGCACGCACACACCCACCAGGGCCTGGCGGGGAGAAGGGGTCTCCCCAGATCTCCTGGGCAGCTCCCAGGTAGGGGCCTGGCCCCTCACGCTCTCCTACCTGCTGTGTTCCCCCTCACACACAGAGAACACTGGGAAAGCACAAGTTCTTTGCGTGCACTCCAGCCAGAACCCAGAAGAGAAGGCGGCAAAGCCAAAGGCAGAGGGCTGAGGAGTTCGCACCACTTTGCCCACCTCGCTCAAGAAGAGCCCCTGAGTTCAAAGATTCGGCCCGCACCTCCTCAACAGCAATACCGGCTTTCCTATCACATGGAGCCTATTAAAATACTGTCTTCCCCTTAAGAGGACAGTTCCGCTCTCCTACCAGGAGGTCTGTGCTTGGGTAGTTTGCTCCAGGAGGGGGGATGAGCTGTACCAAACCATCCTGACTCCCTTGGAGAAAGCCTCCCCATGTGGGGCTCCCCTGGTTCTGTTAGGTTCTGGAGGACTGAAGGGCAGGCGGTAGATGGGGCTCTGCTCATCCCTGAGCCAAGTCTCCCAGGGTTCTGGGTAGATAAGAGCAGAGGGTGGGAACTCACAGGCCACTTTACAATACTGATCCATACCAATTATTGAGTTCCTACCAGGCACTGAGGCAGGACTTAGGTACCAGCTAGTTCACATAGAACACTATGTGAATTGTTGTACGTATTTTATATATGGTACTGTGTTTGATGTTCCCCAAAGCTCTATGAGGTAGAGAATCACTCCCATTTTATAGATGAATAAACTGAGTGAGGCTCAGAAAGGTGAATTAGCTTGTCCAAGGCCACACAGTAAGTGACAACCAGGATCCAAACGCAACATGTCTGGATCTAGAATCCCTGCTCCTATCTGCTGTACTCTGCTGCCTTACGAACAGCAACCCTCACCAAAAGTTGTGGTTACATTCCTGAAGAGCATATGGTTAGGAAAATGGTGGTTGGCAAGATCAAGAAGGAAAGGGACATTATATAAATGTGACCCAGATGCAACTGGGGTGTCTCTATCCTTTAAGATATAGAGAAGATGACTTTGACCCTCTGGAAAATCCAATGTCTTCCTTGAGATTTCTGCAAATTGCTTGGGATGGGGTGGGGAGGTCGGCATTGAGTATTTACAATTTCATGGCCACCTATGGCTCTGAGCTCCTACTTCTATTGACTCAGTTCAGTCCACGGATTGTGGCTCCACTCTATACTTCCAGCACTGCCCCCATTCCCCCACGTCAATTCATATGACCCCTTTCACACAAAACTTGTGCACGGCAGGCTTCGATCAAGATCAGGGGCTGGATGGGGATTTTCTGTGAACCCAGCAAACAGCTTCATGGTCAATATTAGATCACCTTGTTTTTCAAAGTCCTTGGCCACTCTTCCACGGGGGATGTTTCCCAGGTGGCAGCATCGCGTATAACAACTATGCCCTGGGGCTTCCCTGGTGGCACAGTGGTTGAGAATCCACCTGCCAATGCAGGGGACACGGGTTCGATCCCTGGTCCAGGAAGATCCCACATGCTGCGGAGCAACTAAGCTCGTGTGCCACTACTGAGCCTGTGCTCAGTAGCCACAACTGAGCCGTGAGCCACAACTACTGAAGCCCGTGTACCTAGAGCCCATGCTCCGCGACGAGAGAAGCCACTGCAATGAGAAGCCCGCGCACCGCAACGAAGAGTAGCCCCCGCTCGCCTCAACTAGAGAAAGCCCGCGCGCAGCAACGAAGACCCAACACAGCCAAAAATAAATAAATAAATAAATAAAATTTATAAAAACAACAACAACTATGCCCTGGGAGTTCCCTGGCGGTCCAGCGGTTAGGGCTCCGCGCTTCCACTGCAGGGGGCACAGGTTAGATCCCTGGTCAGGGAACTAGGACCCCGCATGCCGTGTGGTGTGGTCAAAAAAACCAAACCAAACCAAACCAAACAAAAACCTGTGCCCCTTGCCATCTCGCTGAACTTCCCCTGCCCTGTCCTCAACCCTGCCACCAGTTTGCCCCCAGAAAGCCCACGCTATTTTAATTTTTTCCAATTTTTTTCTTGTAAAATACACAGAACACAAAATTAACCATTTAAACCACTTTGAAGTGTACACATCAGTGTCATTAACTACATTCACATTGTGTGCTATTACCACCATGCATCTCCAGAACTCTTTTCATTTTGCAAAGCTGAAACCCTGAAACCCATTAATAATTTCCCATTCCCCCCACCATTTCCCAGTCCCTGGCATTCCACTTTCTGTCTCTGAATCTGACAACTCTAGGTCCACCATATTAGTGGAATCATACAGTCTTACACATTATCCTTCTGTACCTGGCTTACGTAGCGTAGCATGGTGTCCTCAAGGCTCATCCATGTTGTAGCATGTCTCAGAATGTCCTCGCACATTTATTTTTTTAATCGATGCAGCAGTTCAGCTCCTCCAGCCTCTGTTCCCAAACCCTCCAGCTCTACCTTGCCGTCTAACCTCATTTAGGGGCTGAGCTGAACAGAAGGACTGTTCATGGAATAGGGTCCTTGCCCCTTGGCAGCTGTGGTTACAAGAGTATACCCCTACTCCATTATGAATAATTTTTTGAAATCCAGACAGTGAAAAGTTCTAAAACCTATCTGTTTCCAAAATATATCATACTTCTTGGCACAAAAGCCCTGGGTCCTTAGGTAATCCTTCTATCCCTCCTCTAATTTTTCAGGAAAAATTGCCATGAGATTAATATCTGCCCCTGCAGATTCTCATACATTTCTTATTCCCTGGAGCATACCTCTCTTTAAAGTTCCTTAGCCCATCCTTCAAATCTATTTATTTTGCTTTCTCCATCTCGTGTTTCCTTTTGCAACTCCCTGCAAAATGCTTGTGTCACTGCCTGGCTTTTGTACCCATTGTCACTGCATTGAAAGACAAGATGTTTCAGGCCTGGCTTCTTACCTGTGTATTTTGAGGGTAGATTGTGAACAGATGAGATCTTTCTCAGCAGTTCTGCAGTCTGTTAGGAGAAAGATAAGGGGACTGAATTGAATCATGTGCACATAGAAACACTGTGGAAATAAACATGTGCTATGCAAATGGGAATGGGAAACTACCATATTGCAAAAACACAGATGGCTAACCTATGGTTGCATGGGATGATCTGACCTCATTCAATGCTCACAGCCACCCATAAAGTAGGTTTTATAGGTGGAAAATCCAAGGCTCAGAGCAGAAGCAACATCAAAATTTACACAGCCCATAAGCAGTGGATTCAAACTCAAGGCTGTGGGCTCCTCTGTCAGTGCCCTTTACTTTCTGCCAGCTGCCATCTTGCAGGATCACCCCAAGTCCCACTTGTCTCCAGACAGAGAATTGGACCCTTCTCTCACTTCCAGCCACTTCACCCTCTCTTCCTTCTGGTTCCTCTTCTTCCATCTCTTAGATATGGAGTTCGGCAGGGTTTGCTGTGACTCCTTGGCTCTCTTTAAAGTCCTCCAACAGGCCTGCATCCTTTCTCCATGTTTTAAGGGAGTCACTGCTGAACCCCAGGGGGACAGCCAGCTGGGAGAATTGGAATGTTCCAGACATCTCACAAAACACTGGCCAGAGTCGTCACTGGCCTTCCTGGAAATGCAAGTGGTGTCTGGCCTGCCTTCCTCGTCACCTGCACAGGGCCATCTTGACCTCAGGGCCATCTTGACCTCAGATCCTGTGCAGGTTGGAGGCCGGGCTGGTTACTGGGCTGTGGCCTGTAAGCTCTGCTTGGCTTTGAAGAGCTTCTGTGCCCTGCTTAGCAGCACACCCTGTCTGGGCCCCCTTTTGGGCATCAAGGTGACTTCTGCTGGGTGTCAGGACCCCATGACCACTCCTGGGTCACTTCTAAATTTTCCTTGGCTCAGGCCCTGGAATTTCTCTTCTCATTACCCTCTGCTTCTCTGCCTGCCTGAAGCATGAGGACAGATTTTCCCTTCCAATCTTCTCTCCTATGGCTCTAGGTCCTCCTTGGGATCCAGTCTCCTTAGGCACTGTGAAAGCCATTGTTGGGTTTGCCCAGATGCCCCCACCCCCTTCCAGGTGGGCCTGAAACTTAGCTCCGTCCAACCAGAGTGCCCCATTCCTGGGCACAGTGACTGGTTCAAGGATTGGATAAGCATGTGACCCAAACCAGGCCAACCATAGTCCACCCTTGGGATTGTTTTGTTGGCTGGGAAGGAATGTTGGCTTTTGAGATGACACCATCATTGGTCATCATTGCTCCAAGAGACAAAGCTGTGGATTCAGTCACACCTGATGGTCCTAATTCTTCCCCATCCTTCCCCATTATATGAGACAATAAAATTATTTCTTAATCGAATTGTTGATTTTTATGCACTTTTAACATAAAGCTTACTATTTTACCCATTGTTAAGCATACAGTTCAGTGATATTAAATACATGCATATTGTTGGGTGGGATAGGGAGGGTGGGAGGGAGGGAGGGAGACACAAGAGGGAAGAGATATGGGAACATATGTATATGTATAACTGATTCACTTTGTTATAGAGCAGAAACTAACACACCATTGTAAAACAATTATACTCCAATAAAGATGTTTAAAAAAAAATAGAGTCGAGACCCCAAAGAAAACTACTAGTATTTTTTTAACATATTTTCTCATTCTCTAAGATACGATGGTAAATACAAGAGCAAGGTGCATTAAAATGTGTTTTAAAATCTTATGCTTCAGTTATTCCTAGAATCCCAATATCAAGTATTCCTAGGATTCTATGATTCAAAAATTCTAGGATTTCCTTATTCTAAGATTCTCTGGCTGCAGGAAGGGAGACCAAAGTCCTCTTTTCATGTCCTTGTGAGCTACCATTTGGGTAGAAGGGAGAGAGAATGGGTCATTCCATCCTCACAGCTCCCTAGGACTTGGACAGGCTATGTAAGCGTCTCATCCATGCCCATGCCAGCCCTCCAAGGATGCCCCCGCCCATTCTCTGCACCCTTCCCCATGACTCACTGAGGCTGGGCTCTGGTGTTTGTTTGGTGGGTGCTGGCAGCCCTGGAGCCTCAGCCGCCCTGGCCTTGGTGGGGCCTGACCCATGAGGTGCGGGGGCCCAGAAGGACCACACTCTTTCCCTCTCCCTTTACTCTCCCTTTACGGTGGGGGCCAGAGACACCTCCAGGTGGGTGCTGCCCCACCAGAACCAGAGATTCCAGGCCTAGAATAGGCTGGTGGGGCAGGGGCTCTGAGCAGACGGTGAGGACTCACCCAGGAGCTCAGCATTTGGGCTTCCCCGACGTGGGGTCCGAGTGATGGTGGTGGAGGGGACTCTGCCGGCTGCGACCCACCTCCCCAGGGAGGAACATCATCCTCTGCTGACCGGTGGGGTCGTAGAGCGGGGCTAGGGACTGTGGGTGTGCGATGGGTGCCTTCTCTCTGCCCTTCTCCCTCCAGGCAACATCCAGAGCTGGTCTCTTCGTTCCTGCCCAGCTCCCCCAGGCACCTCCGGGCAGAGCCTGCGGGAAACCCTGGCAGTGGCTGGCCAGCTCCCCCACTCCCATCACCAGCCAGGCCCTGTCGCCTCCCTGCCCTCGGTGTGTCTCTCCTGCTCCTGCCACTCCAGCCTCTTCCTCACTCTGGGTTTGAGACCCACTTGAAAAAAGGAGCCACCTAGCTCTGCCATAGCCCACTGTGTGACCCTGAGAATGTACGTACTTCCTCCCTGGGCGCATCTCCCCATTCTGTAAAGTTGAGGGTCCAGAAAATTTTCAGGCTCCTCCCAAGTCCAGACAGGCTCTGACTCCATGGGAGAGAAGTGGGGTACGCTTGCAGATGGGCACTACCCCAGCTATCCCAACACAAATACGTGCCATGTCAACAAAGTTGCTAAAGCAGAGGCGGTTTCTCTACTGAAACCCACACGTCAGCGTGGGGTTCCTGCCCCTTGAGGTCCTCAAGTGGCTAGAATCTCTGCGCAGAGTTTGGTGCCCTCCTCAGTGTTTCTGTGACTTCCCAGAGTGTGTGTGTGCGTGGGAGGGACTGCCTGCTGAGCTCTGATTTCCAGGGCTGTGCTCACTCCTTTATCTTCACCCATGCATCAGTTCAGTTCTCTCAATTCCCACCGAAATAAACAAAAATCCTGACTCATGCAAAGCCCTTAATTTGGACGTTCCCAAAGGACTGAGGGGACAGCCACGCCAGAACAATTAAGTATTAGACGTATTAGGCAAATTGCATCCTAAAAAGCCCCCAGCCGCTCCCACCTGCCCCCGCTGCCATCTCTGTCTTTGTGGCTCCCCCCACCCCGTCTCCACAACCATTTTCTCTCCGCATTAAGGGTGCTCTCCACGGTTACAAGGGGCCCCTTATGCAGCCTCACTTTTCTCAGCGCCCCCAGCAGCGCAGACCCACTTACTCGGTGATACAAATTCTGCTGCTCACTTAGAAGGTAAGAGTGGCTCCAGTCATCTGCTTTCAGTGACATTTCTTTTGTCAGTGGTGATTGCTCTATCAAAGCCTCCTGAGATGTCTTTAGTGAGCTCCCCTAGTTACGTTTAGAACAGGACGAGACTTTCATACATTTGAATCCCAAAGATTTTTTTTCTTTCCTACAGCACAACGCTGAGATAAAGTGCAGTCCTGCAATTCGGGCCTCAGGGAAGCGTGAGATTTATTACCCCGCAGCCTGGTGGAAGCCTCGTGCCAGCCTGGCAGTGCCCGCTGTGGGTGGGAAGGTCAAGGGGCCACAGGAGGAACATCCTTCCCCAGGACAGCGAGGTGGAACCCACGCACCCTGGAGCCCCAGCCCTCCCGACCCAGGGTGCAAGGCTGCCCCTAACATCCCTCTTCTCCCCCACCCAGCTCCACACCCCCCCAGCAGAGGGTGCCCCGGGAACCTGGGGAGCTAGCTGGAGGGGCTGCAGGCGGGAAGCACCCCCTCTCCTCACCACTTACCCAGAAAATGCCCCTCGCCTCTCTCGGCCTGGCCCGGGGACTTGGGGCTAAGTCCCTTCACTCACCGGCCTCCTAGGGACAAGGGCCCAGACGCTCTGGGGCTGAACCCCCATTGGGGCTCACCTTCCAGCTCTGGATGGCTCCCTTGGACAGATCCCTTTATTCTCAGTGCATCAGTGGCCACAACTGTAAGGTGGAATAATGAAACACAGAATGAGATCATTTAGTGAAAGCACCTTGCAAACTGGCCCAATGCCAGTGTCAGACCCAAGTACAGTATATATTAGCAGAAAATATCATCCCAGGCTCCTGGTTCAGGGCTCCTGCCCAGTATTTAGTCCCCTGTGGCTCTGTGACCCTCCATCCCCCTGCCCATGGCATTCCAGGTGAGAAATCCTTGAATCCTCCCAGTTCCCATAGTTTGAAGATTTCTGGGGCTCCTGCAAACATAAGAGACTTGGGGGCTCACTGCCTGTGGCCCCAGCTCTGCCCCTCATACCAACCCAGATGCAGCATTTGACTCCTGCGCAAACCGTCAGGAGGAATCCAGTCATCATGAGCATTTGGGATTTCTGGAGATTTTGCAGGAGTTGTGTGGGTCCCAGGGAAGAGCTCTGCTGTTAGCACCTGGCATTCAACGACCACTCCCCGCTTCCCCCATCTCTCTCCGCCCACTGCCACCTCCCACTCAGCTCTCACAGAAGCCCCCAGGTAATACCCTTGCTCACAAACCATCGCCCCCAGCCTTCGGCAGTCTTTGTACTAGGGGACCCTTGCCTTGAATCAGCATCCCCCCAAGGGGTGTTACTAAGGGCTCACCCAACTGCCCAGAGATGGATGAACTCCTCCAGCTCCCTTTGCCTGGGATGGGTGCCCACCCAGCATCCCTGCGTGGCTGAAAGCCTCTCTCAGCTGCACCCTCCTCCTACCCTCTCAGCCTCCACAGTGTGACCTGGCCTGCGCCCACCCCCAGCCCTCCCTGGGGGACGTGGCCACCTCCGCTCAGAGTCTCCCTGGCCGCACACGGACTTCCTGAACTTCAGTAGCCCGGAGCAGGACAGAATGCTGGAGACAGTCCTGTCCCCTCAGCCATCCCCAGACCCCCTGCATCCGCTGTATAGGACCCTCACCACCACTCTCCCCTTGAGAGGCTGTAGGAATAGCTGGGGAAGGGAGCAATAGGACGGAAATGGCAGCTAACACGTACGTAGCACTTGGCACGTGCATGCACTCTCCTAAAGGCTTTTCACGTACCACAGATACATATGCAACACATGCAAAAATAAACCACTTAATCCTCACACTAATCCTGTGAAATATGTATTGTTTCCATTTTATAGATGAAGAAACTGAGGCTCAGAGAGGTTAAGTAACTCGCCAAAGATCACACAGTGAGTGATGGAGTCAGAACTGGAAGCCAGGCAATCTGGTCTCTGCTCTTTTCCACAGGAGGCTTCCGAGCCCCCATCGTCTCCCTCACCAGGGCCTATGCTCCCCCCAACCCACATGGTAACACCTGGAGCTTAGATGGAACAGAGGGTGGGAAACCACTGGCCTAAGAGGAGATGTGAGATCTGTCAGGAACATACTGCATGAGCACAAGCAAATCCTAACTCCTGGCCTGGATGCTGCCGCCACTGGTGTGGTTCGGGCATAGTCATTTGGTCTCTCTGGGCCTCAGTTTCCCCATTTGCACAAGGGGGTCAGACGTTTCTACACATTCTCCTGCTGCTAATCTTGTATGAACTGAAGGCCTAAGTGTCCTCTTACCGATCCAGCCAGTGATAGGCTCCTCCTAGGAGACACGACCTCCAGCTACAAGGCCCAGCGGGCTGCTCACCCCCTCTCCTGGCTTCCAGCTGCCTCTTGGTTTCCAGGGCCCAGTCCCCAGGAAGAATCTAGGGAGCCCTGTGGGACTTTGAAGGGAAGCAGGGAACCCACCACCTCTGTGCATCCCTGTTTATCCTGCAAATGCTGCATTTATTAAGGGCAAGTCCCGCCATCATGGGCTCATGGTCTAGGGGGCAGACAGGCCTTATTCAGTCACCACGGAGATCAACTCACAAGTGCACCAAATTCTCTGAAGCAGAGGTTGGAGAAACATCCCCTGAGGAAGACCGGCAGGGCCTCGGCAGCTGCGGGAAGGATTTTGGCCTTCTCCCTAAGGGCAATGGAAGCCACTGGATGGCTTCTGGCAGGGCCCCTGTGAGGCAGAACTGAACTGCCCCCCCCACCCCAGATCTCTTTAATGTTATTATTCATCATCAGGTTTTTAGGAACAATAGTAATTCCTCACTTGCTAAGCACTTTCATAGACACTTTCTCCTTTGCTCTAAACTAACCTTGTGAGTCGTTCCATATTCCCATTTTGCAAATAAGGGAGCTGAGGCTGGAAGGGAGGTGGTGGCCAGGCAGGCTGCATGTAGGTCCAAGAGCTGGTGTGGAGCCAGGCCCCCTGCCTGCCTGAGCTTGTCCCAGGGGGGCTCTGAGCTTGGCGGGCGCCCTGCTGCCTCCACCTCTCCGGGAGCAATGAGGCACCGCCAGCCCTGGTGGCCGTCCCCTCCCAGGGAGTCCTGGCAGCAGGAACAGGGCCTTTGCCCAGCAGCGGAGGGTTTGCCGGGGTGCCTCTGGCTGTCTGTGCACGTTTCTTCCAGCAGCACGCAGCCAGGAGTCCCGGAGGCCTCTGCTGAGGCCTTTTGGGAGGCAGGGGGTGGAGAGAGAAAGATACAAATAAGAAAAGAATCATGCCTCTCCTCCAGCAGCCTACAGCCTAGGGAGGCAGAGACGCTGCACTCAGCAGCTCAAGGAGTGATCAGCAATTCTGATAGGGAAAAAGTATGCCCATTTTACAGATGAGAGTCTAAGGATCAGAGAGGTAAAATAACTTTTCCAATTCCACCCAGTTGGTAAATGGTGATGCTGGGAGTCAAAAGAATCCCTGTCCAATTGGGGGAGGGGAGCAGTTTTCCCCAGGAAAACAGTGCGGCGTTTTCACAGAGATCTTGGGTGACAGAGGTCTCCCATTACTCTGGTTATGTGATTAAAAATTATTTTTTTTAACTGAGATATAATTTGCACACAGGAAAATGTGTGTGACAAATGTGTGTAACCACCACCAGAATCAAGGTACAGAGCATCTCCAGCTCTCCACAAAGTTCCCTCATGCTCACTCCCAGTCTCCATCCTACCCCCAGCCCTGGCAACTAGTTTTCTGTCCTCAGGGTTTTATCTTCTCCTGTGAAGGGACTCACCTGGTGTGTAGTCTTTTGGGGCCTGGCTCTTTCACTTCGCAGAACGCTGTGAATATCTGTGCATGTTGATGCATGCATGTACAAGTGAGTGGCTCACGCCTTTTTATCGTTGAGTAGTATTCCGTCCGTTGTATGGATACGCCACAGTTTACTTATCCATTCACTATTTGCTATACGTTTGGGTTGTTTCCAGTTGAAGGCTATTTTGAATAAAGTTGTTAATGGACATTTGCATACAGGTTGCTTTGTGGACGAAAGTTTTCATTTCCCTTGTGTGAGTACTTAGCGCAGTCGTTGCTGAGTTGTAGGTAAGTGTATTGTTCAGCTTTGTGAGAAGCAGTCCAAGCGTTTTCCTAAGCGGCTCTACCACTTTGCATCTCCACCCAAATGTATGAGAGTTCCAGTTGCCCAGCATCCTCCCAATACTCAATGTGGTCAATCTTGTTACTTTTAGCTGTTCTAATGGGTAGGAAGTAGGATCTCTTTGTGGTTTTAATTGGCCTTTCCCTAATAACCAATGATGTTGAGCATCTTTTCCTGTATCTATTTGTCACTGTATATCTTTAGTAAAGTGTCCAAATCTTTTGTCCATTCTTTGGCGGGAGGGTTAAGAACTCTTTATATATTCTGGATACAAGTCCAATATCAGATATATGATGTGAAAATATCTTCTCCCAGCTTGTGGGGTTTCGTTTTTTTCTTTTTGCCTTCTCATTTTTTCACCACTGTCTTTTGAAGAGTAGTTTTCAGTCTTGACCAAGTCCAATTTGTCAAGCTTTTCTTCCATGGCTTATACTTTTAGTGCCATCTTTGTCTAACCCAAGGTCACAAAGATTTTTAAAAATGTTTTTCCTCGGTAAGTTTTATGGTTTTAGTTCTTACCTTTAAGTTGATTATCCATTTTGACTGAGTCAATTTTCACACATGATATGAGGTTAAAGTTGAGATTTATTTTTTTCCATGCGGATCTTCCATTTTTCCAGCATCATTTATTGAGAAGACTATCCTGTCCTGATTGAACTACCTTGGCACTTTGTTGATAACTAACCATGGTCGTGTGAGTTTACTTCTGGATTTTCTATTCTGTTCCATTGTTCTGTGCGTCTATTCTTACACCAAAGCCTTACTGTCTTGGTTACTATAGCTTCACAGTAAGCCTAGAAATCAGGGAGTGTAAATCCTCCCACTTCGTTCTTTTTCAGAATTGTTTTGGATATTCTAGATCTTAATTGCCATAAAAATTTTATCATCAGTTTGCCAATTTCTAAAAAACACCCAGTCTGCTGGAATTTTGAGTGGAATAACATTAAATTTATAGATCATTTTGGGGAGAATTTGACATCTTAACAATATTGAGGTTTCTTTTAGATATTCTTATGTTTCTCTCAGCAAGGCATTATAGTTTTTCATGTACAGGCATTTTATGCCCTGATGCACTGTGAACAGGTATTGTTTTCTTAATTTGCACTCTCAAACTTGGTTGGAGCCCCAGGGGATGCTGTCGAGGCTCTCCTGCCCTGCCCCAGATATTTCTCGTGTGCATCCAGAGGAGGCCTGCGGATAAGAGGGGATGAGTAGGTGTAGACTCCCCTGCGCACGGGGCTCCCCATGATTCCAAATTGTCACCCTAACCTTTAAAAATCTGTTAAAATTTCAGTTGCATTTTCTGCTTCTCTGTTGACCACTCTCTTCCATGCTCTTCCATGTTCTGCCAGAGGTGGAAGAGTGCATGGGCCCTCTCTCTTCTAGGGACTTGTCACCCTCTGAAATTTAATCCACCTGGGGCTAAGAGGTATGACTTTGTAGATTATTAGCTTCTTCTCATCGTTAGGGTAGGACTGATATCTTTTTGTAGCGTTCTGCATCCTAAGTAGGGTGTAGGTAACTTTTGGTCAGGGCCGTGGCCTGGGCTTCCAAGGCCACAATCCCCTCGGGGATGGGAGGGCCACTGGGAGACTGGAAAAAGGGAAGGATTCCACAGGTGGAGGCCTGGGGGCTTAGAGGAGCCCAAACCCTGACTCTGGCCCACTCCTGTGGCACGGCCAGATGAGCTGTCCTTTTTTTTTTTTTTTTTTTAAATCTATGATCTTGTTGTTTTCAATGTTCTAGAATTGACAACAGCAGATAAACCTGGTTTTCTCATACAAAAAAAAATTATGTAGCCTTGTTAGTTATAATACTTTAAATTGTGGGAAAGAAGATAAAAACCCTCTTACTTAACTGCTTCCCAATCCTCTGCACTTCATCAGGGCCACCCACCAGCTGAGGCTTCCCTGAGTCACAGCTCATTACTTACTATGACAATTCAGGCAGCACATGGCAGAACTACCAAAAGCAATGCTGTAAGCGTCTGTGGTGGTGGTTGCTGTTTGTATGTCTGGTTTTGTGCCCCCAAGGACGTTATTTCCCTGTTGCTGGAAGCCTCATCAAAACCAAAGATGTTTCCATTTATGATCACCCTGACATCTGCATGACTGGCACAGACAGCCAAGTATTATCCTATTTATTAGGATTCCTTGTCCTGCTGATGGCAGTTGATCAGAGGTCAGTACCTGGAGCCCTATGTGAAGGACTCTTGGGGGAGAATGCACTGATGGATTGGCAATGTCTGTCACGGGCAAGAGATGGGGAAGCATCGGCATGTGTTTCCGTGGTTATCCCTGCCCCATGAAATGTGCCAGGGCTGCTGTCAGAGCTGGGGTGCTGGGGCTCTTAGAGGGCCCCACTCCACCCAAACTACCCACCATGGCAAGGACTGCACTGCACCAAGGGCATGTGCCCACCCAGGGTCCATGATCTCCCTCCTTGCAGGCTACACTCTGAGTACAACGGCCCACAGAATGCCCCGCCTGAACAGTCCCAAATCTAGGGCCTGTGGTAGCATCTCTCTAGGTCAGTCCCCCTACGGTGAGACTGGGTCACCATGTAGGCACCCCTAGGCCCAAGTGGTGGCTGTTTAGAAGGGGCAGTTTCCAAGGGGAAGCTGTTTGCACAGGGATGTAAATGGAGCTTGGACTTGAGGCCTAGACACACACAGGCGTGTGAGGTCCCTGGACGGGGGTCTCCTCTTGCCCTGGGCCCCACAAATGTCAGGGAGGGGCCTGTGATACACTCATTGAAAGGGTGTGGTAAGGATTAATGATGTCTGTTATGGGCAAGGGGTAGTTTGAAATTATACAGCACCTTGCATGTTGGCCCTCCCTGCCCAGTAAGATACATCACATTCCTTCCACCTCCTGTCTGGCATCCACATCCT
This sequence comes from Mesoplodon mirus, assembly GCF_964341445.2. Classification (NCBI taxonomy): domain Eukaryota; kingdom Metazoa; phylum Chordata; class Mammalia; order Artiodactyla; family Ziphiidae; genus Mesoplodon; species Mesoplodon mirus. The sequence goes on along the minus strand of NC_138977.1, from coordinate 58,768,927 downwards.
GCACGGACTTTTCCAGGGAAAGAGCGCTCACCACCTTCCAAGGGAGACACCCCCTGTGTGTTTGAAAGTTCATTAGAACGTCCTTCCCTATGCCGACCGCCAAATTACCTCCCAGGTGCTTCCACCCTTTGGACCAAGTTCTGGATGGTGACTTGCCCAAGGCCACACAGCTACTTGGTGGAGGAGCCTAAGTAGGACCCCCAGGCCCCCAGGCCCGTTCTTGCCTCTCCACCCTGAGGTGATGCTCAGAGGAGCCCCAGAGCAAGCGGGGCCGTGGCGGGGAGGCGGGGGGCCGAGTCCTCTCGTGGCTCTGTGCCCTCCCTGTCCACCCCCAACCCCAATCATCTTACCAGCCCAGCACATTAGAGCTCTGGCTTTGCTGGCCCTTTCCACTAAAACAGAGAGAAAAAGAAAAACACCGCACAACGTTCTGGGGTCCAAAACAAACACCAAGGACAATGTTAATAAATACATAAAATTGTAAGGATCTGGATCTCCAAGGCACTTAACATAGGCAGGCTGGGTCGCGCAGGAATGGTTCAGTGTGTGCCCCAGCCTTGCTGGGAGGGGCCAGGCAGCGGGTGGAGAGGGCACCTGGGGAGCCCCTCTAGGGCTTCCATTCTCCGGGGGTTGCCACCTGGGACCCACTGCTCCTATTCCTCTAGCCTGGCTCAAAGTGGCCCCCTTGCCCTGGGAACAGAAGAACTAGCCAGCACCTCTACGGCCTGCTGAGGAGTCTGGGAGACCCTCTGCATGACTCAGAGTGAGAACCCCTGGGAGAGGTCTTGGGAACCGGGCAGCTTCCTGAGAGCCAGAGGGCCCAGGGAAGTTACCTGCCCTTGGAGGTAACGTGGGTGCAGCTGAGGCCCCACAGTGCTGTCTCCTCCCCACCTGCACGAGGGGCAGAGGCTCACGTCCTGACCAGGGGCACTTGGCCCTTGTCATCCCCAGGACCTGGCTATGAGTGGACTCTGGTCCTCAGCCCTGGAGCCTGGTCACCCCCGCACCCGCACCCAGTACCACAAGTGGACCTCTGGCCCAGCTTAAGCCAGGTGGGAGAAGAAGACGCCTGACTCCAGCAGGAGTGGTCTTTGGTAGAGGGCAATGATTGACAGGGCTCAGCCTGAGAACTCACGTCTCCTCTGTGCCCCACAAAGTCACCTTCCAGGCTGTGCTCTCTTCACGCGCTGGAGTGATGACCACAGTTGCCGTTCTGGTCCAGCCAGGGGGCCTAGCACCAGCTGGGAACCCCCTGGATGATGAGGACCCATGTTCCAGAGTGTCCAGAGCCCCCTTCTCAGGGGGGCCTGTGAGGTTAAAAGGCCCACCTGTAAACTGGAGGCACCAGAAGTAATAGGAAGTGCCATCTTCAGGGACAGAGGTGGCCACCAACATGGCCCTCCAGCCAGCAATTGCAAGGTGGACTCTGCCCTTTGGCCGTGGTCAGAGGAGCTGTCTGGAGCTCTCGCTGTGAAGAGCTGGGTCTGAGATGAACTGGCCTCCCGCGCACACTAGCCCTGCAGCCGGAGCCTCACGACCACATTCGGCCCCAGCCCACTTCCTCTTGGACCACCCTGTGAGGGCTCCCCCGGCCTTCCCCGGCCCTGCTCTGCCCCTCTTGGCAGAGGAGCCTGGTACACGGGGCCTCCACAGGGGTCCCCACGATTTCTGGCAAAGGGAGGCGGTGTGAGGCCCGGTGGCTGTGTGTGTGTGTGTGTGTTGGGGGGAGTTAGCTGGCCCTCTGTCCTGGAAGGAGAGACAGACAGGAGCCCCTGAGAGGTTCGATTCGGTCACCTGGGCTGCTTGCTGAGGTATCTCCGGTTAGGGCTTTCCCTGATCTTTTTCTTCCTCATAGACCCACTTCATGGGGTGAAAAGTGTCACAGCCCCAAACTAGAACAATAAGAAGGCAAATAATTTAAAAGGCAGTCCGTGCTTGCCCGGGCCCCGCTGTGTGTCCTCTGAGCCGGGATGGCTGGGGCAGCACAGAGGGTGTAAACTTGACTGGTGGGGTGGGCAAGGCAAGGCTCATGTCACCGGGGAGGTGGTGGGAAGGCTGGTGCCTGGATGTTTCGGGTCTTCCCTGAGCTGCCCTTTATCTTCAGAGACTGGTGTAGGGGCCCCAGCCCAGCCCCAGGGCAGTCCCCGGGGGGCACTAGGGGAAGTGCCCCAGAATACTGTAGGGTTCAGCTTCTGGGCAGCAAAGCGGCGCTGGCTCACTGGGGAGCTTGTGCCCAGAGGTCCTGGGAGCTGTGTGGGTCGGCCATGCTGATGGTCGTCTGATCCCGCTGGTCCCACAGTGGGCTCCACAGCCTCTGGAGGGCCCTTGGATCCTCGGAAGGGGCTCCCAGGAGTGGAGAAGGGTGGTGGTGAGGCCAGGCTGGGGTCCGGGCTCGCGTCAGGGCCCGAGGCCTTCGTGGTACAGGACTCACAGCACAGCCGGTGGTAGCCGGGGATGGAGCAGTAGCGATCAAGCACTTCCATCTGGCAGAAGATGGACCTGTCCTCCACACAGGGCTCCGCTGCACACACAGCACAAGGACCGATGCTGGAGGACGCCCATCAGCCAGGTTACAACTCCCACTCAGCCCTCCATCTCCCGCCCTCACCACCTCCCAATCAACCCAAAGGAGTCCGATCCACTCTGGCCAGGGCCAGGCAGATGCCCGGGTTACTCACACTGTGACAAGCAGCTTAAACATCCTGCCCCTGGTGAGCACGCATTTGGAACAGTAAGCCCCCCACCAATAAATTTGGAATCAAGCAGATCTAGGTTCCGATCAAGGCTCTATCACTTAAAAGCTGCAAGGCTTCGGCCAAGTCATTTAAACTCTCCGACTCTCAGTTTCTTCTGTGAAATGGGGATAATGCTGACATTTACCAATGAATAATATTATTATTATTGTAAATAGCATTTGTAAAGTTCCTGGCATAGAGGGGTGCTCATTATATTAGTTTTGTTTGCTTTTGTTCAAATGTCATCTAAAAATGTTTTTGCATTTCTGTGACAACTTCAGGTAGGTCTCTCCAGACAATGTGAAGGCAGGAGCTTTGCTTTCTATTAATTTTTGCCAGGGAAAGAGGAAAGGAGGGGGACAGGGAAGAGGAGAGGAGGGGGAGAGAGAGAGAGGGAGGGAGAGAAAGAGAAGAGAGAAAAGGTAGGGTGCTGGCTTAGGGGAACAGGAGAGAGACTAGAGAAAATGGAAAGCCAGTGGCCTCTAGATGGCGCTAGAATTCTAGGGTCAGAATCAGAGCTCCCCTTTGCTCCCAGAGGAAGAGGAAAGGAAACCCTAGCACTTGAACAGCCTGAGCCTCAGCACAAGAGCAGAGCAGCAGCAAGACTGGAGCCAGAAGCGCCTCTGAGGACGTTTAATCAGACCCCTCTATTTTACAGATGAGGTCGCCGAGCTCAGAGAGTTTCACGAATTTGTACAAGGTCACACAGCCGATTGATCCTCTAACTAGGAGTTTGGGTCTGGGATCTTTCTGCTACTCATCTTGTCAGACCCTGGTCCTTGGGAAGGTAAGAAAGGGAAGCAGAGAAGGAACCTAGGAAGGAAGCACAGAACATAGAGCCTGGTATGTAATAGGTGCTTAGTTAATATTTATTAATGGATGGATGTGGGTGGTTAGATGGATGGGTGGATGGATGGCAAGATGAGAGGGTGAGCTGCTGGGCTCCTGATCATGAAGCAGAGAGAAATGACTGCTACTGTATTAGTTGTTGGCTGACTGCTAAGCAGGAATGCATGCATTATCTCATTTAATTCTCTCAACAGCCCTATAAAGAGAGCTCAGAACTACAACTGCTTATCCAAAAATCTTGGAACCAGATATGGTTCATAATTCAGAACGTTTGAGGTTAGAAGAGTAATATTCAATGTATTCACATTATATAATGTCCACAGTGGAGACTGGAGGTCACCTTGCAACCAAATCGGCAATGTTTCCGTAGCAAAACAATAACTAATCTCTCGTTAGTTCAGTTCAGATTTTGCTTCCCAGTGAGTCTGCACCAAATTTAGGGAGACACTTGCAGCTTTCACTATTTTGGAACTGCAGATAAGGAGTCATGGACCAATATAAGTATCATCCCCACCTCACAGCTGAGGAATCCAAGGCTCCAAGAGGCTAAGATCACGTGGACAGCCTGGAAGCTGGGTCCACTCCACTGCACGGCCCACGCCCACGATGCCGCGAACACTGGAAGACTGGGGAGGGGGTGGGGTCCAGAGATACGCTTACTTGATGATATCTTGTTGATGGGATCTAGGGGCCCAGATTGTGGCACCCACTCCCCCTCTGGGGTCACGAGTTCCCGGACGTCAGCCCTCACTGTGGAGTTCTGGAGATTTCCTGTGAGGGGGAAAAGCAGCTCTAGTATTTGGGCTGGGAAGCCAGCCAAGCTGGGCCTCAGGTCTAGGCCAAAGGAGCTGGGCTGGCCCCCCATCCTACCCGGCTCACCTCCGCAGGCAGGCAGGCTGCAGACCTGGACCGTGTCCGGCTTGTCCCCCTCACAATGCCCCAGACTGCTGGCGTTGGCCCGGCACACCACCTGCCGCAGCTGGACGCCCTCTCCGCAAGTGACGGAGCACTGCCGTGGGGAGACGGGGGCAGGGGGTGTGGAGAGACAGAGGAAGGAGGCGGTGAGCTCCGAAGTCCAGCCAGCGCCCAGGACAGAAAGGGGACAGAGAAGGGTGCCAAGTCTCTGCTGGACCAGAGGGACATGCAAGGACTGCTCTCAACAACCTCTCCAGGACAGCACAGCAGCTGTCAAATACTCCTGTACCAGGTGGGAAAGAGCCACTGCCCTGATCTTGGAACCCCCTGAACCTTCCCACCATCTGGAGGGGGCCTGTGGGACCCCATTCCGGCACTACTGCTTGTGTCCACTCTGTCTGGCCTGTGCCTGGGTCCTTAAATATTCTGTGTATCACCCTGCTGCCATCCACTAGCCCAAGGGACCTGAGGCAGGTCCATGCACTTGATGATACCTTGTTAAGGGGATGTAGGAACCCAGACTGTAACAACTGCTAAGCTGAGAGAGCTGGGGGATGGGGTCACCACGGACCCCTCTAGCTCTGACATTCAATGACTTTGTTTCCAACACTCAGCTTGTAGAGAGAGACATGCTCAAAAGTGTCTTCTTCTCTAAGAGGGAAAGGTGTGGGTACAAGGAACAGAAGGCCATTTGAAAGGGCTGCCACACACATCATGCCCTGGAACCCACATGCTCGGATAAAGGGGTGGGGTGGCTTCAGGAAAAGCAAGGGTGCCCCACGTGACCAGGTCACTGGGTTTGTAGGCACTGAGCACAGCCTCTCCTAGCGGGATGGGAAGGACTTGCAAAGGTCCACTTCCCATACCAGGGCAGGTGATGAGCAAGGGAGACACAAGGGTCACATGCCACACAGAACAGCAGGACAAAGACGGCTCATCTTCCCAGGAGGAATAATTACAAACAGCAATAGCTCTGGAATGCTCTGCCCATCTTACAGGGGCAACTAACTTCCACCAGCTGTCGCCTCTCTGCTTTATGTAAGGGGCCCTTTATGGACCAGCAGTCTTTCTGGTTTATATTCAAACAAATAAAGCTATATATTATGGAGAAGAATATAAAATCTGCACAGGTTGTGTGGGGATTTTTAGTTATTTAAAATACTCTGTATTATGCAATATTTCAAGCCTACAGGAAGGTATGAGGAAGTTGGTCATGAACACCTGTTCAAACACCCCCACTAGCAACTTTAATAAATCAGTATTCTGGCGCATTTTCAAATACTGTGTTGTGCCTTCTTAAACTTTAAGTAAATGGTATCCCCATTGGTAGTGCTTTTTTCTTCATACTTCAGTGCTTTTTCTCACCTATTTTTCTGAGGTTTATCTACATTGATAAGTACAGTTCAAGCTTATTCATTTTCCTTGCTGTATAGTATTTTATTACATGAATAGACTGTGGGGTTTTTTTGGGGGGGTCCAATTTCCTATGGATGGATATTTAGAATATTTCCTGATACTCTGCTATTACAATAAACATCATTGTGCTTATTTCCATGATCAAATGAGGTTTTAAAAATTGTAAACAAATATACAGATCATAAAATGTACATCGTAACCATTTTTAAGTGTACAGTTCAGTGGCACTAAGTAAATTCACATTACTGTGTAACCATCACCACCATCCATCTCTAGAACTGTTTCTTCTTCCCAAACTGAAACTCTGTGCCCATTAAACATTAACTTCCCATTCCCCTCTCCCCTGGTCCCTGGCAACCACACTTCTACTTTCTCTCTCTATGAATTTGACTGCTCTAGGTATCTCACATATGTGGAATCATACAGTATTTGTCATTTGGTGTCTGGCTTACTTCACTCTACATAATGTCTCCAAGGTTCACATCAAACAAATTTTTAAGAGAAAACCCCAAACCTGAAAAAACTTCCCTCTGGCCCCTGGACTATTCCACAACCTTCTTACTGTTTGCCTTTTTCTTCCCTGGCCTCCCAGCAATGAACTTGCTACAGAGCTGCCAGAGTGATCTTTAAACCTGAAATCAGAGCTGGTGACATACACGTTAAAACCTTTCAAGTTTCCCACTGCTCTTATATAACTCTAACTCCTCATAAAGCCCTGCAGGATTTGACCCCCTGCCCACTCTCTGAAGATGTCGTGTAACCCCTGCCCCTCTCATTAAGCTCTAGTCCCAATGTCCTTTAGCTTTCTGGAACATGGCAAGGTTGTTCTTGCCACAGGGTCTTCATATGGCTCACACCTCAGGTCTCAGCTCAAATGTCACCTCCTCAGAGAGGCCCTCTCTGATATGTTACCCTGTTTACTTCTGCTCAGCTCCAACTGCAACCTGTAAATGCTTTTGTTATTGGTACTTGTCTCTTATATCTCCCTCACTGGACTGTAAGCCCCACGAGGACAAGAATCAGGTCTGTCTGGTTGGTAATGGGTTCCAGGCATTCTTAGTACAGTGTACCTGGAACGTAGTTGGCACCTTAGTTTCCCAACCAGGGATGGAACCCATGCCCCCTGCATTGGAAGTGCAGAGTCTTAACCACTGGAGAGCCAGGGGAGTCCCAGTAAATATTTCTTAATACAAGAGTGTCTTTCAATTTGCTCATCTGTAACAAAGGGATATTAGCCCAGGCCTCCTAACTCTGTGAAGGTAAAAGCTGATAGTGAATGAATATAAAGGCCAAGCCCAAAACCATGGCCCAGCATACCGTTGGACTTAGTTTTGAGAAAAATCAGATCAGATGTGGGGAGAGGAATTCAGCCAGAAACACTCCGCCTGCAGGGAGCACCAGATCTCTCTGCAGCTCCTCCACCCAGACCCTCCTCTTCCTTGACTTTGCAAGGAAGGTGCCTGTCGGCCCAGCCCCTCCCACGCCCTGAGGACAGCTCACCTGGGACCAGGCTCCCGTCCGCCACTGGGCTGGACAGGGCACGCGGTGGCAGGGCCGGCGGGCCTCGGGCCGGTCCCCGGGGCAGGCCTTGGCCGGCATGGCCTTGTGGGTACCGTTGGAGAGGGGCAGCAGGCACTGCACTCCCCGAGTCTGCACCCCCAGCTTCCCACAACTCCGGCTGCAGGCGCCCCACTCCTCCGTCACCCACCTGGAGACAGACAGGGAGAAAGGTGGAGGAAAGGCGGGACTATGGGACATTTCCTCCCAGGGCCACTCCCACTCGCTGAGCCACCAAAGGCAGGAGCCACAGAGACGGTTTGGGCTTCAGAATGTTTGGGGGCCAAGCCAACCATCCATGTGGCTCTGCAGCTGTCAGGTGTGTGGCCTTAGGGAGGTCACGTATTCTCTCCTCTGTTTCCTCATCTGAAAAAGGGGTATAATGCATATTTAAATCCTGACTCCCTGCAGGTCCTTGGACAAGCTATTAACCCCTCTAAGCCTCAGTTACCCCATCTTTACATCAGGATTCTTTCAACACTTCATAAATATTTGCGTGTCTATCATGTGCAGGCACTGTCCTAGGTGCTGACATTCAGCCGAGCAAAAAACAGATGAAAACCACAGCTTGCAGTACAAGCCCCTACCATGGGGCTCTTGGGACAATGAAAGGACCTGTATACGTAAAGCACATGGCAGAGTGCATGGCATGCAGTAGGCATGTCATACGTGCAGGCACTATTATTATCAATGTCAGTGCCTGCAGAGCTTTGGTGCTGATCAGCTAAGCCGCTAGTCTCCAAGTGTCTTTTAGCCACAGAGCAACTTCCAGCAGCATCTTAAGCAGGCGCCCACTGGAAGAGTTAGACAAAAGCAAAACTGCTCTGGTGGGGTGGAGGGGAGGGGCAGCCGCCAACTCCCACCCCCCTCTGTTTCCTGAGGCATCATTTAGTAAACAACGGCTTTAGCCAACCCCTTCCCTTAACAAACAAAACAAAAAGCCCCGAAACTTCATTTGGCATTTTACAGATAAGGAGACAAGCCCGGGGTGGGGTGACCTGCTAGGGGTCATGGCAGAGTTAGCCCCGCATGCTCTGTGATCACAGATGTTTGTGGGCAAAGTGGCCTGAATAAAAAGTCACGCATAAAAAAGAACCATGGAGAGCCAGGGGGCTGGGGATCGTGGCCTGGGCCGGGCACAGGGAGGCCATGGCAGCCTCTAGCACCGGTCAGCAGCTCCCACCTTGGCTCTGAGGTCCCTCTACCCTGTGGGAGCAGGGCTGCTGTGGATCAGCAAGGCTGAGTTGGAACCCCCCAACCCTGGGAGGACTTCTGGGAGGCAGGAGGATGGACTCAGCTCTTCATAGTTTCCTACTGGCCGGCCACCCTCGGCCCTACCTGGGAGCCACTAGAGAAGCCTGCTGGGGCTGAGGACAAGCTGGGCAACAGGCCCAGAGACCAGACATCGATCCTCCACAAATTATAGCTCTCTCCTCTCCCCAAAGCCACCTCCAAGTAACCCCAAGAACATGACCTTGGGCTCAAAAAGAGCCTGTGTCCTCAGGCCAGGGAATCCCAATCAAGGGCTAGACCACAGCTGGGGGATGGAAGGCCAGACCGCATCCCTGGGCCCCAGATGACTGGGCAGGGAGGAACTGGTAGACAGCATCCTGGCCTAGGGCCTGGAAACACTGCAATCCTCTTCACCGGCATGGCCCCCCTGGATCATTGAGGGAAAGCTGTGTCCCCAGATCGGGCCTCAGCTTCCCCATCTGTAAAATAATGCTGGGAGGGGCAGAACAAAGGCAGCACCTTCCTCCTTCTGGGAGTGAAAGTTAATGCAGAAATCCCAGAGGGGATGGACGGGCAAGGAAGGCAGCGCGGGCCGTGGGCAGAGGCTCGCGTCTGGATGCTCTCTGCTCAGGAAGTCCCGGCTGCAGGGGCTACGTGCCTCCACCCTCCAGCGCTGGCGGAAGCAGGCTCACCCGCCCCTCATCCTGACGTCAGGGCAGAGAGAGGGTCTGCGGTCAGCCTCCTCGTCCCTCCCCCAGAAGCACTCACGCAGGCTGGGCACACGGGTGCTGGTTGCAGCGCCGGCGGATGGGCTTGGGCCTCTTCCTGTGGTCGCACAGGTGCCGCTGGACCATGTGGTGGTCTCGCCGGCGCCGGCAGCCGTACTTGGTGAACTGGATCCCTGAAGGGAGGACAGCCTGCCGTGGGGGTCAGTCTCACCAGGCCCCCACTGTCCTGCCCAGAGCCTCAGGGACAGTGAGCTCTGGAGAGACTGCAGCCAATCCCCCCTCCCTCTGTGCCTTTGCACCTTCCCCTCCCCAAGTCACTTTCGGAAGAAGCCTTCCCTGACCAGCGCATCTCAGGTGTCACTGGTGTAGCACAGGTGGGGACGTGGGCTGCTGTCTCTGCGCGCAGCTGGTGAGCCCTTACGGGGCAGAGGTCCTGCCCCGGATACTGCTCTAGTATACCCAGCCCAGCCCCAAGGCCCTGCCCAGGCACCCTGCCACACCCCAGAGACCTTCAAGAAGAAACGGAGGCACGAGCCGGGGACACGCCAAGTGGAGACGATGTCAGGCCCCCGACGCCTCCCGCTCCTCCCACAAGGCGTCTGCAGTCAGGCAAGCCAGTACCTCCTCCGCAGGCCTTGGTGCAGGGTGCCCAGTTCTTGAGTGCCCACTCGTAGGTGTCCGCCTCCTCCAGGAGCACGTTGTTGCTCCCGATAAGGGGCAGCAGGTCCTCGTGGATGACGTACTTGTAGGCCAGGCTGCTGCGGGGGCCGCCCTCAGCTGGGGGGAGCACCTGAAGGGAAAGACAGACGAGGTGGCAAAGGACTGGCGAGCAGGGAAGCAAGGCCAGCATAGGGGGACCGGGGAGGAGGGGTCAAGGGGGAGGATGTGGGGTCAGAAGCAGAACCAGTGATAGCCAGGAGGGGGCAGCACTGAGCACGCACTGGCGAGGCCTTTCAGATCTGTAGCCACGTGGCAAAACTGAGGCTAATACAAGCAACTCACGCAGCTCAATAGCAAAAAAACAAACAACCCAATCCAAAAATCCAACCCAAGACCTAAATAGACACCTCTCCAAAGAAGATATACAGATTTCCAACAAACACATGAAAGAATACTCAACATCATTCATCATTAGAGAAATGCAAATCAAAACTACAATGAGATATCATCTCACACCGGTCAGAATGGCCATCATCAAAAAATCTACAAACAATAAATGCTGGAGAGGGTGTGGAGAAAAGGGAACCCTCTTGCACTGTTGGTGAGAATGTAAATTGATACAGCCACTATGGAGAACAGTATGGAGGTCCCTTAAAAAACTACAAATAGAACTACCATACGACCCAGCAATCCCACTACTGGGCATATACCCTGAGAAAACCATAAGTCAAAAAGAGTCATGTACCAAAATGTTCATTGCAGCTCTATTCACAATAGCCCGGAGCTGGAAACAACCTAAGTGTCCATCATCGGATGAATGGATAAAGAAGATGTGGCACATATATACAATGGAATATTACTCAGCCATAAAAAGGAATGAAACTGACTTATTTGTAGTGAGGTGGATGGACCTAGAGACTGTCATAAAGAGTGAAGTAAGTCAGAAAGAGAAAAACAAATACCGTATGCTAACACATACATATGGAATCTAAAAAAAAAGAAAAGAAAAAAAAAGAAAATGGTCAGAACCTAGGGGCAAGACGGGAATAAAGATGCAGACCTACTAGAGAATGGACTTGAGGATACGGGGAGGGGGAAGGGTAAGCTGTGACAAAGTGAGAGAGTGGCATGGACATATATACACTACCAAACGTAAAACAGATAGCTAGTGGGAAGCAGCTGCATAGCACAGAGAGATCAGCTCTGTGCTTTGTGACCACCTAGAGGGGTGGGATAGGGAGGGTGGGAGGGAGGGAGATGCAAGAGGGAAGAGATATGGGAACATATGTATATGTATAACTGATTCACTTTGTTATAAAGCAGAAACTGACACACCATTGTAAAGCAATTATACTCTAATAAAGATGTTTAAAAAAACAAAAACAAAAAAAACTCAAACTAAGCAGCTACTGTGTGCCAGGCCTGAGAACAGCCTGTGTGCCCATCGGTGATTCTCCTTCCCACACACCTAAGTTCCAGTGAAGGCAGGAACCATGTGTGCTGGTCTGTCCTGCTCACCAGAGCACCCACACTGCCTGACTCTAGAAGATGGTCTACAATAGAGACTCTTATCAGATATAGGATTGCCAATATTTTCTCCCAGTCTGTTCAGGTTATCTTCTTTCTTAAAAACGTCTTTTTTGATGTACAAAAGCTTTCAATTTCCATGAAGACCAATTTATCTCTTTTTTCTTGTTGTTGCTCATGCTTTTGGTATCATATCTAAGAATCCAAGATCATGAGATTTATCCCTCTCTTTTCTCCAAGAGTTCTACGGTTTTAGCTCTTGTACTTGGGGCCTTGATCTATCTTGAGCTGATATGGGTATATGGTGTGAGGCAGGGGTCTAACTTCCTTCTTCTGCATGTGCATATCCAGTGGTCCCAGCACCATTAGTTGAGGAGATTCTTCTTTCCCACTGAATGACCTTGGTGCTCTCATTGAAAATCAATCTGCCATGGGTGTATGGGTGGACAACAAATACAGGGTGAGTAGAAAGCACATGCTGGATTGAATTAATATGCTGGCATCAATAGGCTTCAGACCCTGCCCTCTAGGACCTCCCTGACTAATGAGGGTAGCACCAGGAACAAAGCCTGTAGAAGGTCTCCCTGCCACCAGCCAGCGCCAACAGAGCCCCTCCCGGTCTGGTCTCCTGAGTTAACAATCCCTGCTCCATAAGCCCTGGCTTATGGTCTAGGAAGAGGGGGTGTGGGCAGAGGTGGACCTCAGCTGGGACAGTGGCCCCAACCCCCTCTCAGGAGGCTGGCAGTGCCAGACAGCACCCCTGGGCCACAGGCCACTGGACTCCTGGACTCACTTGCTGGCAAGGCCATAATGCAACTGGATACTGGATGATGGCAGAACGGCGGGGGAGCCAACCCAGGTCCCTCCAGCTCCTCCTGGGCCCTATTTCTGACCCTGTGTTAAGGAGAACAGACTCCCTGTGTGAGGCATCTCTGATCAGACAGTGAGACAACCATTTCTTTTTTCCTCCTCACTTGCCATCCTGCCAGCCTCGAAGCACAGAGGGCATCTTGGCCTTGCCCAGGCTCCTGAAGACACCAGAACAGGAGGATTTCCACCAGGCCTGCGTTGGCTCAGCAGCAGAGATGGTGAGCTAGGGGATTGGGCTGAGGCAGCAAGCGGGGGTGGGCAGGGGCCACCATGCAGGGTGGTGACTCACCAGGATGGCAATGGCTTCTGGCAGGGGCCCACTGGTCTTGAGGCTCTCCTTGGCATCCTCCACCGCGTACTCCCACTCCAGGCCCATTGCAGTGAAGGTCCGGCTCGTGGCTTCCTTGCCCTTGGGGTTGAGGATGAAGCTGCCTGTGACCTGGTTCTTCACCGCTGGCCATGGGGAGAGGGTCACACAGATTTCTATTCCCCTCCACAGGAGCACCAGCCACACCTCAGGGGTTTCAAGGCCGTCCCAGTGGGCCCCTAGGGGCTCCCTGCCCACCTGTCACTCCTTCCCACCTGAGCCTTTCTCCAGTCGGATGGATCATCCCACTGCCCCCACATAGCACCCCTGCCTCTGGACCCTGGCGCACACCATTCCTCTCACCTTGTCTCCCCTTCTTCCTGCCTGACTAATCTCCACCCACATTTAAGGCTCAGCACAATTCTCCCCTCCTCCAGGAAGCCTTCTTTGATTGTCCAGTCCTCAGGGATTTGCCCTCCCTACAACTTCGACAGCAGAGCATAGCGGCTAAGAGTACAGGCTCTGGAGCCAGATTGATCTGGGAAAGTTACTTAGCCTCCCTGTGTTGCCTCAGTTTTACCATCTGTAAAATGGGAATGATAATTCTACCTAGCTCATAGGGCTGCTGCCCCACGAGGATAATCGCAGTATCCCTTGCCCACCTACCCTGCCATGGGGCTCTTGGGACAATTAAAGGAGTTCATATATATAAAGAACTAGGCAGAGTACATGGCATGCAATTGGCACTTAATAAATGGTAGGCACTATTACTGTCATCAAATCAGCACCTGACTTTTAGCACTGTTACAGTTACAGATGTCCTGTCTCTCCCATAGCCTGTCAGTGTATCTCCTCCATCTCAGTGTCCTTGGCCCAGCACAGGGCCTGGCACAGAGCAGGAGTATAAAAAATATCTGTCCATTTTTCCCCCTTAAAGTCCCAGTCAGCGAGTAACTCACAACTTGTAACTGAAAGGCGCTGGGTGACCGGCGGGCAGAAGGTGTGTAGCTGTAGACACCCCAGCAAAGGCCCCCAAGTCACAGCCTCATTCACCCGGGAGGCATCAGGGGTCAGAGAATGGCTGCACCGTGGGACCCGAGCCCCCAGCCAGGTGGGGATGGCAAAGGCTCTGGAGCCTCAGGGTGTCCCCAGCTGGTGTAATTATAATAGAAGAGCTAAGGATCCAGGGCATGAACCACATGCTGTTCACTCTGCTCCCTCCTCAGTGGGATCCTCACATGCATCCTGAGGTTGGTGCTGTTATTAATCCAGATGGGGAATCAGAGGCCCTGAGAGGGGCAAGGGTTTGTCCTGGACACACAGAGGCTGGTAGCCCAGCTCTCCGGAGGGCCAGCCTCCCTGCTGAGAGGGAGGAGAGACGCCCCCTCCTTTCCCACGACCTGATCTCTGCCAGCCCCCAGAATCACCAGACCCTCCAGGCTAGAGCTGAGCATCGCCTCAGGCCCTTGTCTGCCTCCACAGCTCACGACCACTGCTGTCCCTGGTCCCTGGATGTACACCCCGCCTTCCTGGGGGTGGTGGGCTGGAATCTCCACCACCTCCTACCAGCTCTGAGCCCAGGTCCTACCACTGACCCACTCGGTACCTCCAGCAACTCTTTTAACTTCTCGGAGCCTCAATTTCCTCAACTGCAAAATGGGATAACAAGAGGGTTATCATGAGGCTCCAACGAGATAACGAATGAAAAGTGCCAGCTCAAAGCCCCACACACGGTGGATATTAACAGCACGGCTTGTCTTCCCTTCACTTCCTTTCAGAGTCCATGACCCCAAATTCCAGGAGCGCCTCACACATTTGGACAGGGCCTTGGGCTTCACTGCCAAGGCTGCCACCTGTCCCAGGCTTCTCCAGAGAGTACATACCCTGTTAGCGCACGTGTGCACACACACGGGCACACACACACTCACTCCCACATACACATTCTGCACATTTACACCAGGGCTGCTGCAGATCTCACACACGTATAATCACACAACCTGTGCCGACGACAGGTCTCAGTTCTGCTTCCCTCCCCTGCAGGCTCCTGGAAAGCTCTAACCCTCACCCCATAAACACACAGCAAGTGTGCCCGCCCAGAGCCTGCCACAGGGGCTAGGAGCCTCTGCCCCGACCTCCAGGGAAGCCCATCTGCTGCCTACAAGCCCATCTAGCTCCTTGGAAGGGCTGGACATCTGAGCGGGTTTGGGGGAACGTGGGTGGAAGGGGCTGGCCAGGGGCCCAAGGGGCTGCTGACATTATGGAATCATCTGTAGGGGTGCAGTAGGAGGAGTGTCTGTAAGCAACCATCCTCTTCCAGGGGTAAATGACCTTCTCTCCTTGCCCCCGTGCAGGCGTAATTCTCCACAGCCAGACAGGCAAGTGGGCAGGGAGGTGGCCAAGCCAAAGCCCTCCCGTCTCACACTCCCCGTGCAGAGGAGCAGCTGGCAGGGGCACAGGGTAGAAGATGGGAGACCCAGGCCCAGACTGGCTCACCCCGCAAGTGAGTGAGGGCACACAGAGGGCCCACAAGCCACTCTGCGTGTCAGTTTCCCCTTGTGCCTTATGCCTGCTTGGACTACACTCAGGTGCCCTCCAGAGCAGGTTAGGAATTTTTACAGCTGTGCTAATGCAGATGTATTCTCCAAGGAGTGCAAGTTCTCCAGGAGACTTTAAAAATGTTTTGTATTATTTTAATAATAACCTAAAAATATGAAAAGTCAGCACTTTTGTAATATACAAGCTTGCCCAGAGATGTTAGGTTTGGGGTTCGTGTTTATGATGAGCTGGTGATAAGCAGGGTGACTTGGTGGGCACAGTGGGTAAGAGCAGCCTCTGTGACAGGCTGAGGCCCAGTGACATCACAGCCCACATGCCCTCAGTAAGGAGCCTGAGCACAGACGAGTGTGGGGGAACCCAGCCACAGCCCAACGTGCGGGCAGCAGCCTTCTGCCCACCTGCTCGCCAGGAGCCTCCTCCAAACCATGCTTACGTGTTTTAAATTGAGGTATACTTCACAAACCAAACCATTCTGCCTTTCAAAGTATGCAATTCAGTGACTGTGCAATCATCACCACTGTCTAATTCCAGAACATTTTCATCACCCCTGAAAGAAATCTGCCCATGGGGCCTGTGGGCTGGGGGGGGTGGGAATCTTCACTGGATCTCCTTTCATACCTTCTGATATTTGAACCATGGAGCAGGTTCCCATTTCAACATGAATAAAAATCAATCAATCAATAAAAAAGTGTTCTCTCGGGCTTCCCTGGTGGCTCAGTGGTTGAGAGTCCGCCTGCTGATGCAGGGGACACAGGTTCGTGCCCCGGTCCAGGAAGATCCCACATGCCGCGGAGCGGCTGGGCCCGTGAGCCATGGCCTCTGGGCCTGTGCATCCGGAGCCTGTGCTCCGCAACGGGAGAGGCCACAGCAGTGAGAGGCCCGCCTACCGCAAAAAAAAAAAAAGGGTTCTCTCCCATTATTCGAACTCATGAAATGCCCTCTGCATTAGAATCCTCTCCTCTGTCCTCCCAGCTCCCCCCACACCCGAGGGCAGGTCCCGGGGCCTGGCTGCCCATCTCCTGGCACCCTGGCACTCACCAATGTGGTGGGGGATCTTCTCCAGCTCCTCAACCTGGATGTGCCTGGCACCTGCTGGGATCTGCACCAGCTTGAGAGCTCCTGCCACAGAGGAGGATCCAGAAAAACCATGAGCATCCTGAGCTGGTAGCCCCACTGCCAGCATCCCCCATCACCCCCTCTCCTCACAGATACCCAGGAACCTCAGTTTCCTTGTCTGTAAAATAGGAATGGGCCCTTCTCCATAAGGTGCTGAGAGGATCACAGTTCATACAGCTTAAGATGCTCTATAAATACTACTGGGCTCTGTGTGTGTGTTAGTTCCTATTATTTGCCACTTTCTTGACCCTGCTTTTCTCTCCTGACTTTCCCTCCCCTCTTTCTTCTCACATTTTAAGCCACTGTAGGGATTTCGATGAAATAGGCCATGAAGATCCAGCATGGGGGGCCCCCGTGATCCTCCCAATCCGAGGCCTGAAAACTAACCTTTCTCAGAGCAATCAACTCTCCCCCAACAAGGAGAGGCATGGCAAAGCTGAAACACTCCCCAAGGGGAAATGAATCTAGTTCATACTAAAGTGTAAAGGACTAATATCTGGCCCTTTTCAACAGCAAGTGTGTCCAGATTGGAGGTGGGGAGGGAAGTCAAGGAACTCTAAGGCACCAGGAGTTCAAAGCAGGAAGCGCTTCAGTTTAAAAAAAAAAAAAAAAAGTGAGAGAGAAGAGCAAAAAGGAAATTACCAGTCCAGCCTGGGCCTCATCTACAGATCTGTCTGGACCCTCACTCCCACCAACAGCCCCAGGCCAAAGAGATGGCTGAGTTCCTAGGACAACACAGTGCCAAGCAGGAAATGCTTCTGAGCTCCTGAGCCCAAGCGCAGGCGCAGCATGCCTGCAAGATGAGAGACCACAGCCGGGGGCAGCTGTGGTCTGAGACAGGCTCCAGGGCACCCCCTCCCCGCCCCCCCGAACTGTGGCCCAGCTCAAGGAGGGAGGGCCCACCTAAGGGATGGTTCGGGCTCTAGGGACGCTAGCTGGGCAGGAACCCCAGCACCTCCTGGTCGTCCCCCAGCCCTAACCTGCTCACCTGCCTGCTTGGAGGCCTTGCCCAGAGTCCCCTTCACAGTCCTGCAGTGGGAGTTGTCGCCGCCACAGACCCCACACTTGTCATCTGCCTTCATGGACCCCACCTCCTTGTCACAGCCGACGGGCTAAAGCCAGAGATGGGGTCAGAGGGAAGAGGCTTCCATGCCCCACCACCACCCCCAGGTCGGCAGCCCCTGGCCCCCTCCTCAGTCCCCAGGCACTGACAGGAGAGGACCCTGGACCAAGAGGCATTCTTGGACTCGCCGTGTGACATGGGCAAGGTCTTAAACCTGGCCACGCCTCTCCCCTTGAATGGGGCTGGCAGTAACCCCTTTCCAGCATCCCAGGGGCATGTTGAGGACCAAGGGGTGTCATGGGTGAGGAAGGGGAGGCGATGCCTGTCTTCCCAGGGAGCAGAAGGAGGTAGTGCAGCCCTCCAGTCTCCCGGGGCAGGCAGAGGGTGGGCGGCCAGGAGGGGAGCACCTACCACGCACTCGCCGCGGGCACAGATGCTGTACGGGTCCCGGTAGCTGCAGCGAGTCCCGTCATGGACCACCTGGTTCATGAAGACCACGTCCCCTGTGTCCTCTGACTGGCAGATCAGCTCACACTTCTGGGCGTCTGTGGGGAAAGGGACCACACTGACCCAACTGGGCTCGGAGAAGGTGGGTTGGCCTAGACCGACATTAACACATGGCCCGAACAGGAAGCTCCAGGGGCCAGCTCTGGGCAATGGGGGGAGAACTAGGTGTGGAGCTGGGCTTAAAATCCTTGCTGTGTCACTTCTGAGCCATGTGACCTTGGGCAAATCATCTGACCTCTCTGAGCCTCAGTTCCTTATTTATTACACCTGGTCACTAAAATGCCACATCACGTTGTTAAGAAACATCAAGTGATAAAACAATAATAATAACAATAATAATAAGCCGACACTTAATGAAAGCTTACTATGTGCCAGACTTCTAAAACCTTTATACATTCTTACTGTACAACTTTAAATGCTTTTCGTGAATTAACTAAGTTAAGCCTCTCAATAACCCCAAGGAAGTAGCATTACAGAGGAGGAAACCAAGGACCAGAGAGGTTAAGGAATTTGCTCAAGGCCATACAGCCACCCAGTAAGTGGCATTGCCAGGATTCTAACCCAGGCAGTCTGGCTTGAGTCCTGCTCTGACCTCTACATACACATCCCCAGTCACACATATGATGGTGAATCTTACCATGCTTGTGAATATTAGAAGGCTGCATGAAAGTAAGGCAGAACAGTGGTCTGTGTTTGGGTTTACAAAATGGAGCAGCAGTGAGGGAAGGAGGGAGATCCTTTCTAGTTCTAACAATCAAATCAAGGCTATTAACGTCCTACAAAAGTAGGTTCCAGAGAACATATAAACACTTGCTGTGTTTCTTAGAAAAAGGGAGGTTGGGGCTTAGCTAACTTCCTGGAATTTGTCTAAAAGTCCTGGGAAAACCCAAAGTCCAGCTGCCCCATTGGCCTTGCAGCCCTTCTCCACCCTGTGTTGCAGCAGCTTGTGTGGGTCTGGATGGATGTGCAAGGCTTCCAAAGCAAAATTTGTAAGGAACCATCTGGCTCCCTGCTCCTCATCCCTGGGCTCCCAGGATACCTGGTGACTCAGGACTCAAGTCCCAGCACTCAGGACTCAAGTCCAGAGCCACAACATCCAATACTACTTTGGATTTCATGCAGAGGGGGAGTCATATTCCTGGTGGGACCTGGACCAGGGGCTAAGGGGTGGGGCGTTGCATCCCTCCCGAAGACAGGCAGGACCCTGACCAGTACACCCCAGGCAGGTGGGTTTCTGGGCAGCCCTGGAAGCCAGCCGACAGTGGCACGGGAGTGGTGAGCTCCCCAGGCTAGGAGGAGTCTAAGCAGGGAGAAGACACTCCCTACAAGCATGTTCTGGAGGGGTCTGTGCACTGGCGGGCAATACACAGGCCTCCAAGGTCCCTTCCAACTTGAAGACTGTCATTCTAAATGTGAGCTGAAGATGGAGGGTCTTGCAATTGATACTCTGGAACCAGGGCTACGAAGAGGTGGCCCTGGGCTCAGGAAAGGCCATTCTGATCGGCGCCGTGTTGATGCCGAGGGCTACATGGTAGGGGGTAAGCATCAGGCTATGGAAGGACCATGGAGAGGCCAGCAGGGGAAAGTAGACTGAGAGGACTGTTAAAGGCCCTTCCAGCCTGAAGGCATGAATCCAGCCCTTCACTGGGTTCTCTCTGCCGCTGCGAGAGCCATCACTAGAAATGCTCCAAAACAGATAGGCACTGGCTTGGCCCCAGAATTCAGACCCTCCGCTCGAGTCCTGAGACCTGTGTCCAGGGTAGCCTGTAGGGGGTCAGTAGGAGGATTCCACAGACTCCCATCAGCCTGACTTTCAAATCATTTTCATTAACTACTGAAACAGTAGCACAATCAGTAAAACCTAAAAACATGGTATGTAATAGGACAAAGCTTCTCAGGATCCCGGTTATGCAAAGCAAGGGGCACCCACACCTGTACCGGGCCTTCCGCACAGGTAAGGACATGTCCGAAAGGCACCAACCCCGACAGCCAGCACTGCTGCCAGCCGGTACCTCTGGGCCAAGTAACCCTTGCTCAAGACACTGTCCTTGCATCTGACAGAAAACAGTCAGCATAAGCATACAAATCAAGGATGGTTGTGATGAGGATTGTGGCTCCCCCAACGCACACAGTGCAAAGGCCTGCACAAAGGCGTATGGCAAACTTGCTGACTGCAATATCCCTTTTGGTGCCACCACTGTCCCTCCACCTTCACTGGTGGGCCAGGCATGGGAAGCCCTGCCTGGGAAGACATGGACCCAGCAGATGCCCAAGGCCACGGGGTGGGCGTGGGGAGCAGGGCTCCACTCACCGTCGTCCGGCTCGTAGGGGATCCAGCTGTGCTTGGCGTTCTGGTGGACGTAATAGGAGTTGCGCTTGGCGCACTGCTGGGCCCGGAAGTCCTCGTAGGGCCCCGGACACTCCTCGCCGTTGCAGACCTGGTACTGGAACGTGGGACCCGAGCACAGGCGGCCTCCATAGGCTGGGCTGGGGCGAGCGCAGAGAGACCGTGCTGGCTGGAAAGGCTGGGTGTGGGGGCAGGCTTCCCACATGGTGACCTGGGGTAGCCCAGCCTTTTAGAGTAGCATAAAAAGGGGCTCCACTAACTTACAAACTAGAGAGGAACCCCCACTGTGAGGACTGCTGAGCTCAGAGCCTTTTGGTCGCTTCAGGCATATGCCACCTATTGTGTGTGTGTGTGATGGGGGAGAGGAGAGAATGAACAAAAGAAAGGGGGCAAAAGATGGGGGGAGGGAGAGGGAGGAAGACAGGAGGGAATGACTAACCCCCTCCAACTGGGCTAGAAGAGAAATCAATCTGATTCATCTTCGTATATTCTTTCAGCCGTTACACAGCTCCTGACATACGGCAGGCCCTCAATAAATGACTCAACTGCTCCTATTTGCATCCACTTCCATTTCATATCATAATAAACTAAGGAGTGGTAAAAGAGACTTGGATTTGGAGTAAGAAGACCTGGCTAAATCTAACCCCAAGTCTTGCTGTGCCTTAACTTCTGCTTTAAAGGAGGGACCATAACACCTCTTATTTTACCTACCTCCTGGTGTGTCTGTGAAGAATAAATTTTAAAAAGGTATTTAAATCTGTATTCTCTTCCCCATTAAATTAAAAGGATCCGGTAAGATTATGGATACAAAGTACCCAAGTGAACAAGGTTACTGGAACTCTGCTCAGAGATGTCAGGAGGATTACATGGGTTTATGCATGGAAGTCCTTAGCACCCCACCTGGCACAGAGAAAGTGCTCCATACACTGGAGCAATTATAACAGCAGCTGTCCTTTATTAATCTGCGCTGGGCATGGTGCCAAGAGTGCATAGATTATACTTCATTTAAGCCTCATAAAATAAAAATCGTTATTACCATAGACGAGTTCAATAAATGGGGATAACTATCTGTCATGACTGGGAGGTGGTCTATCCAGAGTGGGCATCACCGTGCCTTTCTTTAACCTGGCTTTCATACCCCCACCAGGTTGAAGTTACAAGGCTGTTCATTTTGGCTCATATTTGTAAAGGGTCAGTACACAGGAACAGGCTGCTCCAGGGGGCACGGAGCGTCCCATCCCTGTACACAGCAGAGTATGAAGGACCGCTCCTGAGGATGCTGGAGGGAGGGTGACCACCACCGAGCCTCTGTGATCCTAGGACCCTGCCATGCTGAGGTCTCCATCGCATGGCTCAGCACTATGAGGCGTGGGACCGGCCCTGCCCCACAGAGGCGCAGAATCCCTGAATGTGGAGACAGCCGACCCACACGGCCGGCCCCAGCCAGCCCCCATCTCTCATGAAGCTGTGCTAAGCAGGCTGCTTCAGCTTGGGAGACGGAGGCCATAGAAAGCTGGTGCTCAGAGGTTCCAAAACCATGGGAGGGGGTCCCCATAGAGGGGATAAATGGGAGAAAGAGATTATTCCCCCAGAATGCGGACATATGGGTAGGGGGTAGTGAGGGGGGGACTTGATGTTAGAAAGAGATAAGTTAAGAAAAATTGAAGGAAGTTTTGCTTCAGGTAGTAGGAAACAGACTTGGGGAATGTATCCTCCCAAGACATGGCTAGTGAACATTTAGATCAGTGTTTTCTCAAAGTTTAGCTAGAGGATGAGGGTCACAGGAGGGCTTGTTCAACTGGCCAAGCCCTGGGCCCACCCAGCTTCTCCGCAGACGAGAATCTGAGAATCATTGGTTCGGACCCATTCTCAGATGTCAGTCAGACACAAAGGGAGATGTCAGACCCAGGTGGAAGTGATCTGGCGCCCCCAACAATTCTGGGCCGTCACCCATTGGAATACGTACACAGCCACCTGCAGGGGACCTTCTTTCTTGTGCCCTGCCCCCCAGCGACTCCCTCTCCAACCCCCTCAGGCCCCTGCCCTGCCCACCTCAGCCAAGTGCACTCACGGGGGATTGTCACAGCTCCGGCTACGGGATCGAACCCCGCCCCCACACGACCGCGAACATGACCCGAACTTAGTCCAGGAGCTCCAGCCTCCATCCTGGCCATAAGTCTGCTCCGGCGACTTCCAGATGCAGTGACCTTTGAAGCACCACTGGGATGGAGCAGAGGGTGCGAGGTCACCCTAGGGCCACTGCTGCCTAGCCTGTCATAGAAAGTGCCCAACCGGGCACACGGCACAGCTGGCAGGCACCACGGGCGAGCCCAGAAAAAGGAACGTTAAGAGCACGAGCCTCAGGGTCACACAGAATCCCACCCCTACCATGCGCTGAGGGACCTTCAACAAAGGGCCCCCCTTTCTGACCCTATTCCTCAACTGTACCCTGGGGATAACAGCACCTGCCCACAGGGCTGCTGTGAGCATTCAATAACACCTGGCACACACAGCCCTCCAAAAACGGCAGATGGTATTATTAATGATGACAATAACTGTGCAGTTATTTGGTTTACCACCCCCAGAGAAACAAAGGGCTGATAAGGGAGAGAAGACACAATCTTCCCACACAATCTGGAGTTGATCTTGGCTCTGTGCCTTGAAATCACCATCCAGGGGCCCGAGGCAGGTATGTTCATGGGAGGGAAGCCAGCCACCCGGGAGGTCCATCCATGCAGAGGCCTGGGTTTGAATCCCAGCTCGGCCACTACTAGCTATGTGTGGTTTTGGCATAGCTTCACCTTGCTGAGCCTCAGTGTACTTGCCTGTTAAATGGGACTGTTCCAAGAATTGAAGGCAGCAACACTTACAAAGCCCTCAGCACAAGGCCGGGCACAAAGGAGGGCTCAACCAAAGTCAACCCCCTTCCCTTTTCCTGTAGGGCCATAGGTAAGAAATACAGCAAAGCTCTCTGGGTCTTTTTCAAGAGATAACTCAGTAGTTCTCAGCCTTGGAGTCACTCGGGGAACATTTAAGAACTCTGGATGCCTCAGCTTCACCCCAGACTGAGTCAGACTCTCTAGAGGTAGGGATTTTTAAAAGAAGTGGTAATTTTTAAAAGAAGCACTATACAGTTTACCATTGAACAACTCAGGGGTTAGGGGTTCCTGCCCTCTGCAGTTGAAAATCTACATATAACTTATAGTCGGTCCTCCATATCCATGGTCTGCATCCACAGATTCAACCAACCACAGATTGGTAGTATTGTGGTATTTACTGTTGAAAAAAAAAAACCCGCATATAAGCAGACCCATGCAGTCCTAACCTGTGTTATTCAAGGGTCAACTGAAATTTACAGGCCATAAACTTCACTCATTTCAAGGGTACAATTCAA
Organism: Mesoplodon mirus; assembly: GCF_964341445.2. Taxonomy (NCBI): domain Eukaryota; kingdom Metazoa; phylum Chordata; class Mammalia; order Artiodactyla; family Ziphiidae; genus Mesoplodon; species Mesoplodon mirus. The sequence goes on along the minus strand of NC_138977.1, from coordinate 58,745,147 downwards.
TGACTTTTCATAAATTTACAGCATTTGGCAACCATCACCACAATCCAATTTTGGAACATTTCCACCATTGTAAGAGATATCTTGTGCCCATTTGCAGTCACTCCCTGTTCTGGGGTGTGGGGGATTTTAAAGCTCCCCAGATGGTTCTAATATGCAGACAAAACTGAGAGCCACTGATTAACTCTTTTGTGAAATTGTGATAGGAGAGGGCCTGGAAACTCGAACACACCTGGAGCAGGTAGACCCGAGGCTCCAGGATAATAGCCCTCCGGGTTTGGAGCCCACAGGGCCTGTACAAGGCCATGGGAAGCCCCACACATCTGTGAAGGGACGGACCGTTTATAGATGAGAATGGGAAGAACAGATGAGGGCAGAGGGTGAAGGGCAGAGGACAGGCTGCTGGGGGCAGCACCGTGCCTCTTCCCAGCCCTCTCATTTGCTTTGACACGACTCACAACTTCACAACAACCTGAGGAGTGGGAAGGATGCTTGGTCAGGGCTCAGCAGGGGTCAAAGAATGGCCCAAGGTCACCACACAGAGATGGGGGTGTGGGCAGGGCCAGCAATAGAGCAGAGGTGGGTTTCAGACCTCAGCTCAGGGCTCTCAGATCCGGGGTCCTCCTGACACCCACACACACAAGAGGGTACAAACACACCCCAGGAAGTACATGAAAGGGCAGGTTTGGGAGGGAGGGGCAAGAAACAGCATGGTGGGTGGGGGGAGGAGGCAGAACACCTGGAATCTTCCCTTCACCCCTTCTCAGCCAATCACCCTCTGTCTGACCTCCACAAGTTCCCTAACCTGCCTGGGCTGCATTCTCCTCAAATGGCAGTAAGCATTCCTGCCGATGGGCTGGGAGACAAGGCCAGACTCTGCTGCTGTAGAAGCCAAGGACTGTGGTGCCCGAGAGGAGAGGGCGTGTGTGTCAGTTCTTACGAGGACTCCCTGCCCATCTGCCCACACGCGAGGCTGGCTCCTGTCCTCAGCCCTCCCCCAGCCCCCTGCCACACATTCATATCCACACTCAGAGGCAAGGCGGGTCTCCCGTGGGGCCTGCACCCCGGGAAGGCACTCCTGCTGCAGCCCCCGGTCTGCAGGTACCTTGCCTGGCGCGCACTCCGTCCCGTCCAGCGGGGGCCCCTTCTTGGTCTTGCAGAAGTAAGGGTTGTCAGGGTGGCTGCACCACAGCTGCTTGCAGGCCTCGTAGGTCCTGAACTGCGCGGCAAGTTCAGGGTCACTGGGCCGGACTAGCTCCCCAGCTCTGACGAGTTGTCCGGGGGGCAAAGGACAGTGACAGAGCGAGGGGAGGGTGTGGTGGGCATTGGGGCCAGAACACTGCAAGGGGGGCAGGAGGGGCCCATCCAGCCAGAGCCCCGCGCGCACACAAGCTCGACCCCACCCCAAGCGCCACTGGCCTCGGCGACACCTCCTCTCTCCAACAGGGCACCGAAGAGAAGGCACCAGCCACAGCCCACACGCCTCTGGTCTCCCTCCCCAGGCCTCCCTCCCTGCCTTTGCAGAGGCCACTCTGACTGAGCAGGGACCAGGGTTTGAGGCTCTGGGGAGGCTGGGTCCACTGATACCCACTGAGCTCTGTGCATGTGGGGGGCTTTGAGAGGGCTGCCAGTCTAGCCCAGACCCTGCAGCACCCAGACAAGGTCAGGACTCCCACCTCCCTCTAATCTCACCCAGCCACACCAGAGGTTGGCACCCTTCTGTTTCAGACTGTCCAGGAAAGCCCCAATTTCCTTTTCTCTCCTATCATCCCCTGCTGGCCAGACTAGTGTCCTACAAACACAGCATCTGGGCACTGAAATCCCATATCCCAGCCGTTTCTCCACTCCCAAAGTAGAGACCAGGTGTTCCAGTGTGGCCTGGGCAGTGGGCAAGGTGGCCACACACAGGGCCTTCTGGTCCTGTAGAGCTGAGGAGGGGGTTGCGTTCCTGGATGCGGGTGGTTTGAGGTACTCGAGGCACCAAGGCCTGACCCCTCAGAGAGCTCCCTGCCCTGGGATGTCCACGTCTCTGAGCCTCCACCTGGGCCCTGGTGAGCAGCTGTTCAATTCTCTCCTAGGTGGCTCTAGCTGGTCGCCAGGCTCCAGGCTCTCCCCTGCCCTGTCCTGCAGAGTAGGGACAGGGCTCTGTTCCCTTGTATCTATCTCCTCAAGTACGGGATGGGGGTGGGGGAGGGTTGGGGAAGCATGCAATTGACCCCCTGGAGAGAGGTTATATGGGGCACAGGAGAGCTTTACCAGTGTGGGAAGTCTGCCCAAAACATCCTGCCACATGCCCAAAGAGCAGAGGGTGGCAAGTATTTCTACACCAGGCCAGAGTCCAGCACCTGATCTGACACATGGGCCACCTGACAGATAAACTCCCCCGGTGACCAGCCCAGCCAGGATCCCAGCGGTGGCCCACCCTCTCTGTTCCCATCTTCCCAGGCATTCTCCAGCCACCACACACGCTGGCCCCCCACCCCTCTGTGGGACTGCGTGGGGCGAGGATAAGGCAGAAAGTGGCAGGGCCTGGGCCCTGGTCACCCTGCCTGGGCTAAGGTGCTCTGTGAATGACCAGCCTGCATCCCAGGAGGACCTGACCTGGCATCCAGCTGGCAGAGGCCGTGGGAACTCACCGCTGAGCAGGTGTGGTACCCAGTGCCAAAGTCAAAGCGGCATTGCTCGTCCATTGAGTAGTCAATGCCGGGCAGCTCCGGGGGCCGGGGCCAGGCAGGTGCAAAGGGATCATCAAGGAGGCAGTCATAGGAGCTGCCGGCAGAGGCAGGGAGGTGAGCCGGGCAGGGACAGGAATTTCCAAGCTCTCCCTTCCCAGAGGAGGGGGTGTTAACCAAGCAAGGAAGGCCTGCAGGAATCCGCCCCCGCTGCCCCCTGCCAGGAGCTGTGTTGTCCAGGGAGGATGGGCTGCCCTGCCCTCCCCTCGCTTCCACCCACGACCATGTCTGGGAGCTCCAGGGCAAGGGCACCCAGGACTGCGGTTAGGCACTCAGCTTGTGGCTTTCTTACGGGGCCTGTTTTGCCCGCATTACAAAGACACATCATGGCCCAGACTAAGGGTTGGCTCGTGGACAATTTGAGGGCTCACTGCACTGAGAGAAGAAGACAAGTCAGCCCGCCGTGCAGGACGTACACTGGGTGCTGGCCGGCTGCTGCATGAGGTTAGAGACAGTATCTCTGCCGGCACCCGTCCCACCCAAATCCTCTCTGCACCCATTCTCGGCCTTGAGCTCCTGAGTCTAATGTTTGTCCTGGGCCTCCACGTCCCCGGAGCCCCAGGAGCTGACCAGCAAACCCAGAATTGAGCATGTGTCAGGAGTAGGGTGGTGTTAGGAGGGGAGATGACTTGGGGGAGACGGAGTGGCAGGCCGCTTGCTCCCCATCCGGGCCCAGAGGGTGGAGGTGACCTACGGGAGGTAGCGGCTGAGTTCCAGCTTGCTGCAGTGGGACCAGTGGAAGCGGTGGAAGGCAGCCTGCACCAGGGGCGCCATGACGCTGCCCAGGCTGGTCTCATCCGCGCAGCCGTTCCCCTGACCATCGTGCTCCATGCCGAGCCTAGAGGGTGGGGGAGGACAGAGGGGAGCCCTCAGTCATGTCCAGGGAGCCCACCCCTGGAGAGATGAGCAGGCGGGCCTGAGGCCCTGCCCTGACCGGGCTTCAGACTGTGACTTTTGGCCTCAGTTTCCCCACCATGCAGTGGAGAGGGCCACCCCTCTGGATGGAAGCTGAGACCCCGCCTGGCCCCCCAATGGGGCTGGACTCATTCTGCCCTCCTGCCCCCTCCTCAAACCCTACCCACGTCCTCACAGTTTCCGAGGTCAGCTCCAGCCCCACTCTGGCCCCAGGACACCTTTCCTGGCCGCCGTCCCTGTGGGCTGCCCTCCCCCAGCAGGGAACACCTGTACCACCATTAACAACTCACACGCCATGCACTGTCTTCCCTCCAGACCCAAGGTCTCACATGCAAGGACCAGTTTCATTCTGTTCAGTTCGACCTCCCTTACTGTGCCCTCCCTGGGTGCCAGCCTCTTTAGCTTCTCCTAGACCCCGCGGTACCCAGCACAGAGCTTTGTGTGTGGTACCTACCTGTCGTGATGATAGTTTAAATGTAAAAGTTTGCTCTGTATAGTTAGCATTTAACACCAAAGCCCAAAGGTTCTAAATTCTTAAACACTCCCAGGCGCCTGCATCTGGCCTTGACCACTAGACAGACACATGGGCCTCTAAGCTTGACCTTGTCTCTCTATAGGGAGGGGCTCTGTGAGTGAAGAGTGGACACACTCTGCTCCCCACATACAGGAAGACAAACTCCTGGCTCCAGAATATGTGGAAGCATTGGCTGCCAGGGCAGGAAGGGCCCTCAGAGGTTTCTCTGGTGTCAGCCTCCGTGTTGCAGATGAGGAAACGGAGGCCCCAGAGAGGAGGTGCTACCCATCCAGTGAGGGGCAGGGCTGGGATGAAATCGCAGGGGCAGGCAGATGCAGAGAGGGGCATGGCCAACCACGGATGGCAGGCTCGCCCTCGGGACTGGCCCACTGCTCTCCTTCCCATGACCTTCTAGCTGCAGAAAACAGCCCTTACTCTGCGTGTGGGCTGGGGGCGGGCAAGCTGGGGGCGGGTCCCGTAGCTCTGCCCTTGTGGACAGACAAGGCCAGGAGATGTGACTGTGACAGGTATATGTCACCACCAGACACTGGATGGTGGATTATTTGTTTTCTCCCAGCACGTAGCTTCTTATGTGCTTTTCTGTCCCGTTCTCCACCGCAGCCCTATTTCTAGAACAGGCCCTGGCACACCGCAGGTGCTCAAGAAATACTGGTTGAATGAATGAATGAACATGCTCTAAACCAAGTCCGGGCCCGAGGATCACACAAGCCTGCCACCTGCTTGGCCCGAGGCCTGGGTCTAAGTGCCCCTGTTTATGATGGACTCAGGCCAGGGCTCCATCGTGGAGCACTGGGAGGGCCTTGAGGCGTGGCTGAGATGGAGGGATAGAGGCCACCCAGAGAGGAGAGCACTGCCTATAAGGCGACACTGCTACTGGCCTGCCAGAGGCAGGGCCACATCTGGCCTCCCAAGGCCCTGGATTTGGGGCTGGGCCCAAGGCAGGCCCAGAATTGCTGTCTGGGCCCCAGGGCTCCCTCCCCATCGGGGCAGCTCCTCTGGCATCTCCTGGACACTGGGAAGGGAGTCCCAACTGGGGCGAAGCCTCCCACACCCACAGACCTCCGCAGAGCTCAAGGCACAGCTCGCCCCTCGGTGCCACTTACACGTGGCCGGTCTCGTGGGCCACCACGAAGGCCGAGGAGAAGCCATCTTCATGGTTAAGGGCACAGCTTCTCAGGGGGTGGCACATGCCAGTAACAGGCGCGTACCCTGCCAGGGAGAGGGAGAGAGGGCAGAGAGAGAAGTCACGTGCAGGTGAGGTAGGACTTGACGAGGTCTGTGCCGAGCCAGCCACCGCAGGGACGTCCAGACCTGGTCACCACCGGAGGGTCCCTGGAGGAAGAAGGATCCTTCCAACGCACCCCCCGTGTGTATGCACCCACAGTACAGCTCCTGGGCCAAGCTGCCCCCACATCCTAAGGCTTCCCGCCCTCCCTCCTGGCCTGCAGCTCTCTGTGCCTGTCGGCCCCGAGCCTGCATACAGCCAACTTCCACTTCCGAGCTGCATCCCTCCAGCCAGTGAGTCCGCTGGTGAGTCAACAAACAAGCTCCAAATGTGTCTACACAGGGTAGCAGGTGGCACCGTGTTAGAGACTACAGGGAAAACAGGCGCGAGCCTGCAGCCCCCCAGCACACCCACACACCAGAGGGGCAGATGGCTTAGCAGGGAGACTAGGGGTCATGAGGTCAGCCTAGGTGTGGGCCTGCAGGGCCGGAGTTCAAGGAGCACAGAGGGGTGTGTGGGGTGGCTGGAGGGAAGGGCTCTGACCGAAGGGGTTGAGCGGGACCAGGGAATGACTTACGGGGGCCTAGAGCTGGGCCTGGAGGACAGGTGAGAGACTCTGGCGAGGTGGGGGGCGGGCAGGGGGAAGGGAGGACACGGGCAAGGTGCAGACACAGCTGCGCAGGCCTCAGGAGCCGCAGGCAGTGCAGGGGGCTGGCCCGTGGCACTGAGTAAGCAGCTTTGTGTGTGAGGCCCGTGATCTATGGGGTCTGCTTCCCCGCCTCCCCAGGGCCTGTAATCAGCTGGGAGGGCAGCCTGGGCTGGGGAAGACATCTGAGGAGGTGAGGATGGTAGAGAGCGCTCCCTGTCTCGGGCTTTCAGCCAACCATGACCAGATAGCTATTCCCTGTCTTCAGAATTGCTGAAATCCTCTCTTATTTGAGATGGTTTTGGGGTGTAATGAGAAGCTGTGATGAGAAGGCTTCTTGGGTCCCGATTGTCCTGGAGGTCTGGATGTGCTCTACAGGGCATGCAAGTACACACGTGTATGTGTGTCTGTTTGCACATGTGTCTGTGTGTCTGCACATGTGTGTCTGTGCATGAGTATGCATGTGTCTGTACATGCGTGTGTCTGTATGCATGTACGTGTGTAAATCTGTTTGTGTGCGTACAAGCCTGCCTTTGGGGCTTCAGGGATTCAGACAAGAAGTCCTTCTAGTAGAGGCTGACTCTCTTCTAGCATCAAACCAGAAAACACTACAAAGCCCTCAACTTGGAGCTTGGAGATCCAGTCTGAGTTTCAGCTTTGTCTCCTCTCTGCTGTGAGGCCTAGGCAAGCCTCATTGCCACTCTGTGCCTTGGTTTCCCCATACAGAAACCTGGGGGTGATCAAAGCTTCCTATGTCTGCAGAGCGCTTTCAGCCATCCTCTGTCACAGACATTGGATGTATCCCTCAGCCCTCTTAGCAGCCCGGGAATGGAGGAAGGCAAATACTACTATTTCTCCCATTGGGAGAAATCTCAGGAGATGAATGAGTTTGGATCACTAGGCTGGAGAGGCATGGATCTGCGGGTAGAGCAGGGCCTTCCTTTCTGAAGTCCACACCAGCCCCGCCCTAGGTGCCCCGCGGCCTGCAGTGAGGACAGAAGGATCCAATGTGGGCAGAAGCATCTTGAAGATCACTGAGGTCTTCGAGCAGCCAGGCTCCAGGATGGTGATCACAGGGCCTAGGGCCTGACTCACAGCGACCTGCAGGCTCAACCAAGGCAGCAGGGACCAGAGCGGGGCCCTTTCAGTTCCCCTGGCCCCTGAGAAACCATTCCAAAGCTCGCCTACCTGTCCAGCCAGGTCCTGTCTCCAAAGTCCCAAGGATCTTTTTGTTGCCAGAAGACCTGGCCCCAGAGACAGCCTTGGCCTCTGCCCTGCAGCTGCACACACCTGGCCACGGCAAATACAGTACCTTGCGTACCTGAGGGCCCAAAGTCCTGCCGGGTGAGGAAGACGACGTGGTCATGGTGCTCCGCGTGGCCGGGGTCCTGGCGCTGCTGAGAGTGCGCCCAGCGACACACCTGCTCCAGGCTGCGAGAAGGGTTCCCACGCTCGATCAGGCTCAGGGACTGGGGGGCCAGAGAGCAGAGTGCCGGTCAGAGCCCACAGACTGCAGCAGGCACCCTGCGCTGTGCTCCCAGCAGCAGGGGACACCGAGGCCCGCAGGACAGCAGGGCCTACCCCAAGGTCACCACTGTCCCGGCTCCAGCTGCCACTGGCACACAGCCCCGTTCCGTTTTAGGGAACGTTCCTGTGCCAAGCCCTGTGCTGGGGCACCTGTCTGCTGAGAACTCACATTATTGCTAATTCCTCAAGTAACCCACAGGCAGGTGTTGTACTGAGCATCTCCTCTATGCATTCATTGTCATTAATCTCCACAACAGCCCCTAGAGGAGAGTTCTGTTTTTACTCCCATATGGGGGAAAACAAGCAACAGAGTCCCGAACCCCCGGCCACAACCCTAGCAGGACTTGTCTCGGTCACTGGCCCCCCCCAAGCCCCATTTTCCCCATCGATTCATGGAGCAGGACCTCCAGCTGTACAGGTTGAGGACTGTCCATTTACCTGATTGGAGGGAATTCATAAGTCCCCGCTTACCAACCCCAGATGCCTCCGCCACTGAAACCTCAATTCTAATGGTTTTGGGGTTCTAATTTTGGAAACAAAATGTTTCCTAGATGCTGTTATCCCTCCCCGATACCTTAGCTGGTCTGATGCTCTGGCCCCCCACCCCTTCTCCCTCAAACACTGCCTGTTGACACGGGGGTTTACCTGTCGGTAGCCAACCATGATCAAGCGGACAAGGGCGATGTTTATGTGGACCCCCAGGGACTCATCGTGGTAAATCTCATCCACCTTCAAGAAGAGATGAGCATGTGGTGTTAGGGGAAGCAAAAGTTCATTAAAGGCCCACTGCATGCGAGGTATCTGACATGTTATCCTGCTTCATCCTTACCATGGCTTTATCTGGCAGGCATTCCTATCCTCAGATGAAGAAACTGAGGCAGAGGGAGGCAAGATGACCTGCCCAAGGATACGCAGCTAACAAGCTGCACAACTGGTTTTCAAATCCTGGCCCACCAAATTCCAACACTGAGCTCTTTCCACGAAGCCAAAGCATGAGGGGACCTGGTCTCAAACCCAACAACTCGGATGGAATCTTGTCTTTTTATATCTCTGAAGAGTCCTTCGAGAAATGTCACCCAGCTCAGGTCACTCATCCTCACAGCCCTGTGTACCTTTCCAATTGCCTCTGGAATCACCGGTCTGCTCTGCAGTACCTGGGCACTCCTCCAGGGCAAATTCAGGAGGAAAGTGGCTCTAGGGCCTTGGACCAGCAGCAGCACCATCACCTGAAGCTCGTTAAAAATGCAGAGTCTTGGGCCCACCTCCTGAGTCAGAGTCTGAGTTAGAACAAGATCCCCAGTGATGCTCAGGAACGGTCAAGTCTGAGGAGAGGAGCAGTGCACTGGATTATTCCCTTCTCCCACAGGCTCAGGGACCTTTGGGGCAGTCATGGCACAGTTCATCGAAGAACGCAGCCCCCAGCCACTCCCCTGTTCAGGAAGTCCCGGAACTGTGCCCATAACAGATGGACACTGCCTCTGCCTGCCCACCCCCAAGGACAGGCAGTTCACCCACGCCTGAAGATGCCTATCTCCTGAGTGGTCCCACTGGACAAGTCCATCTTTTTTTTTTTTTTTGCGGTACGCGGGCCTCTTACTGTTGTGGCCTCTCCCATTGAGGAGCACAGGGTCCGGACGTGCAGGCTCAGCGGCCATGGCTCACGGGCCCAGCCGCTCCGTGGCATGTGGGCTCTTCCCGGACTGGGGCACGAACCCGTGTCCCCTGAATCAGCAGGCGGACTCTCAACCACTGCACCACCAGGGAAGCCCCATCTTTTTTGTTTTAAATAACTTTTATTCCTGAATATAAAGTATTTCACTCTAAAAACTCTGAAAAATACCCCAAAAAAGTAAAAGAAAAAAGTCAGAGGCGATCAAGATGGCCGAATAGTAAGAAGTGAAGCTCACCTCCTCCCACAGATACATCTAAAATACATCTATATGTGGAATGATTCTCATAGAATATTTACTGAACGCTGGCAGAAGAGCTCAGAGCTCTGAAAGAGCAAGAAAATCTCCATGCAACTGGGTAGGACAAAAGAAAAAAGGAAAAAAAAAAAAAAGGAAAGTGAAAAAGGAATCAGAACAGGACCTGTGCCCCTGGGAGGGAGCTGTCAAAGAGGAAATGTTCCTGCACCTGAGGAGTCCCCTCACTGGTGGGGAGATCAGCAGGGACAGAGTGGGGCTTCGGAGCCTCGGAGGAGAACTCAGCAACGGGTATGCAGCAGCTAGAATGCAGAGAAACCCGCACAGATGGTCAGTGCCATTGCTCTGCACTCCCCAGCCTGAGACACGTGGCCACCAGTGTGGACGGGGGCTGGGTGTGGAAGCTTGGGCTTCAGAGATCAGACTGGGGAGAGGACTAGGGTGGGCTGCGTGGGAACACCCTGAGGGGCTGGGGTCTGGTGCAACCACAATTGGGGGTGTACACAGAGGAAGCCTGGGCCGCCTTAGAGGCCAAGCACCACTGTGTGGGCGGTGTGTGTGTGGGCAAGGGGAGGACCAATAGCAATTCCAGCCTTTTTCCCTGTGTGAGCTCTCAGGCAGCAGGACACTGCCTACACGGGCTCCAGGAGCAGTGGCGAGCTGCCTCTGCTCCCACGGTGTGCTCCAAGTGTGCACGTGAGCTGCCACCGCTGCCAATAACCCCATGACCAGGCACCAGCCACTGCATCGGCACACCCTATATCAAGGGGATAACGGCCAGCACACGCTGAGGAAAGAGGCAACATGCATCCATACTAAAAACAGCCCTCGCACCAAAAATATTAAACCCACACAAGCTACACAGGGACACTCCCACATATAAATAGCCCTCCAAGACCACAGTAGATAATTGTTTCTCCTAAACTCACAGAATTAAGAGAAATATAAGTAAAATGAAGAAGCAAAGGAACCACTCCCAGTTGAAAGACCAAGGGAATTCACCTGAAGGAACGAACAATGAAACAGACCTCTTCACTCTAATAGACACCGATTTCAAAAAGGAGATAATGAAAATACTGAAGGAATTAAGAAAGGCTGTCGACAGAAATGCAGAGTACTGTAAAAAGGAACTAGAAACTATAAAAGGGAACCAAGAAAAATTAGAAAACTCATTTGCCAAGACGAAAAGACAACTGAAGGTAATGAATAGCAGAATAAATTATGCAGAAGAATGAATAAGTGCCCTGGAAGATAGAACAATGGAAATCACCCAATCAGGATAGCAGACAGAAAGTCAAATGAAAAAAAAATGAAAGCAATATATGATAATATATTATATGGGATAATATATTATAGGATAATATAAAGTGTGCCAATCCACCTATGGGATAATATAAAGGAAAAATATAAAGCGTGCCAATCTATGCATATGGGATATGTGATAATATCCTATGGGATAATATAATATCCTATAGGATATTATAAAGTGTGCCAATCTATGCATAATAGGGATTCCAGAAGGGGAAGAAAGACAAAAGGGGATTGAAAATGTATTTGAAGAAATTATGGCTGAAAACTTCCCAAACTTAAAGAAGGAAACAGATATCCAGGTACAGGAAGCACAGAGGGTCCCAAACAAGATAAACCCAAACACACGTACACCAAGACATATTATAAGAAAAATGACAAAGTTAAAGAGAGGGTTCTAAAGCCATCAAGAGAAAAACAAAGAGTTAATTACAAGGGAACCCCCATAAGGGTATCAGCTGATTTCTCTACAGAAACATTGCAGGCCAGAGAAGAGCGGCATGATATATTCAAAGTCCTGAAAGGGAAAAATCTGCAACCTAGGATACTCTAACCAGCAAGACTGTCATTTAGAATACAAGGAGAGATAAAGTATTTCTCAGAGAAGCAAAAACTAAAAGAATACAGAAATACAAAACCTATCCTGAAGGAAATATTGAAAGGTCATCTCTAAATAGAAAAGAAGTAAGAATATATAGGAAAGAGAAAATCACAATTGGAAAGCAAATCACCTAAATAAACCAGTCCACAGATTAAAAAACAAATCAAAAAATCTCTGTGAAAGTGATGATAACCACAATGAATAGCAAAAGGATGAACACAAAGATGTAAAAGGACATCAAAATCATGAAAAGTAGGGGAGGAGAGTAAGAAAATGTAGATTTTTTTTCATTTCCTAGAATGTGTTTGAGTCTATATGATTACCAGTCTAAGGCAAGTAGAAACAGGATGGGGTTAACATACTTGAAAAACAGGGTAACCACAAATCAAAAACATACAAGAGATTCACAAAAAACAAAAAGAAGAGAACATAAGCATAACACAAAAGAAAATCATCAAGCAACAAAAGGAAAAACAAAAAGAAAAAGAAAGGGACAGAGAAGAAATATAAAATCAACAGGAAAACAAGGTTAACATGGCAATAAATACATATCTATTCAAAAGTACCTTAAATGTCAATGGACTAAATGCTCCAATCAAAAGACACAGAGTGGCAGATTGGATAAAAAAATAAATAAATAAGCAAGAGCCTACAATATGTTACCTACAAAAGACCCACTTTAGGGCTAAGGACACACATAGACTGAAAGTGAGGGGATGGAAAAAGATATTTCATGCAAACAGAAATGAAAAGAAAGTGGGGGGTCACAGTACCCATATCAGACAAAATAGACTTTAAAATACAGGCCATAAAGAAAGGTAAAGAAGGACACTATATAATGATAAAAGGATCAATACAAGAAGAGGATTTTACACTTGTCAACATTAATGCACCTAATGTAGGAGCACCCAAATAAATAAAACAAATACTAATAGACATAAAGGGGGAAACTGACAAGAATACAATAATAAGAGGAGACTTTAACACCACACTCATATCAATGGACAGATCTTCTAGACAATCAATAAGGCAACAGAGATCCTAAATGATACAACAGAACAGTTAAGACTTAATTGATATTTTCAGGACATTACATCCAAAATAACCAGAATACACATTCTTTTCAAGTGCACATGGAACATTCTCTAGGATTGACCATATACTAGGGCATAAAACAAGCCTCAACAAATTTAAGAATATAGAAATTATCTCAAGCATCTTTTCTGACCACAACAGCATGAAACTAGAAATCAACCACAAAAAAAGAAACGAGAAAAAAACAATTACACGGAAACTAAACAACATGCTACTAAAAAACCAATGGGTCAACAATGAAATCAAAGAGGAAATTAAAAAACACCTTGAGACAAATGACAATGAAAACACAACCATACAAAATCTATGGGATGCTGCAAAAGCAGTTCTTAGAGGGAAGTTCATAGTGATACAGGCCTTCCTCAAAAAACAAGAAAAATCTCAAATAAACAACCTAAACTACCACTTAAAAGAATTAGAACGAGGGCTTCCCTGGTGGCACAGTGGTTAAGAATCTGCCTGCCAATGCAGGGGACACAGGTTCGAGCCCTGGTCTGGGAAGATCCCACATGCCGCGGAGCAAATATGCCCGGGCACCACAACTACTGAGCCTGCGCTCTAGAGCCCGCGAGCCACAACTACTGAAGCCTGCACACCTAGAGCCCGTGCTCCACAGCAAGAGAAGCCACCATAATGAGAAGACTGCGCACTGCAACGAAGAGTAGCCCCCACTCGCCGCAACTAGAGAAAGCCCACGCACAGCAACAAAGACCCAACTCAGCCAAAAATAAATAAATTTATTTTAAAAAAAAGAATTAGAAAGAGAAGAACAAACAAAACCTAAAGTCAGCAGAAGGAAGGAAATAATAAAGATCAGGGGGGAAATAAATAAAATAGATTTAAAAAACAATAGAGGGACTTTCCTGGTGGCGCAGTGGTTAAGACTCCGCGCTCCCAATGCAGGGGGCCCAGGTTCGATCCCTGGTCAGGAAACTAGATCCCACATGCATGCCGCAACTAAGGAGCCCACGAGCCACAACTAAGGAGCCTGCGGGCCACAACTAAGGAATGCACCTGCCGCAACTAAGACCCAGCACAACCAAATAAATAAATAAATAAAGATTTTTTTTTTAAATAGAAAAAATCAATAAAGCCAAGAGCTCGTTCTTTGAAAGGGTAAAGAAGACTGACAAACCTCTGGCCAGGTTCACCAAGAAGAAAAGAGAGAGAACCCAAATAAATAAAATAAGAAATGAAAACAGAGACATAACAATGAATACCACAGAAATACAAAAAACCCTAAGGGAATACTACAAAAATTTATATGTCAACAAATTTGACAACCTAGAAGAAATGGACAAGGATCTAGAAACATACAGCTCACCAAAACTGAACCAAGAAGAAACAGATAATTTGAACAGACCAATCACTAGAGCTGAAATAGAATCCATAATTTAAAAATTCCCTACAAATAAAAGTCCAGGACTAGATGGTTTCATAGGCGAATTCTACCAAACATACAAAAAAGAATTTATACTGATCCTTCTCAAACTCTTCCAAACAATTGAAGAGGAGGGAACACTCCTAAAGACATTCTATGAAGCCACCATCACCCTGATACCAAAACCAGACAAAGACACCACCAAAAAAGAAAATTACAGGCCAATATCGTTGGTGAATATAGATGCGAAAAGTCTCAACAAAATATTAACAAACCAGGCTTCCCTGGTGGCGCAGTGGTTGGGAGTCTGCCTGCCAATGCAGGGGACACGGGTTCGTGCCCCGGTCCGGGAGGATCCCACATGCCACGGAGCGGCTGGGCTCGTGAGCCATGGCTGCTGAGGCTGTGCGTCCAGAGCCTGTGCTCCGCAACAGGAGAGGCCACAACAGTGAGAGGCCCGCGTACCGCAAAAAAAAAAAAAAAAAAAAAAATTAGCAAACCGAATCCAACAACACATAAAAATAATCACACACCACGACCAAGTGTGATTCATCCCGAGTTCAAAAGGATTGTTCAACATATGTAAATCAGTCAATATGATACATCACATAAACAAAAGAAAAGACAAAAACCACATGATCATCTCAATAGATGCAGAAAAAGCATTTGACAAAATTCAACATCCATTTATGATAAAAATTCTTACCAAAGTGGCTACAGAGGGAACATATCTCAATATAATAAAAGCTATTTATGACAAACCCACAGCCAATATAATACTCAATGGTGACAAGCTGATAGCCTTCCCACTAAAATCTGGAACAAGACAAGGATGTCCACTCTCACCTCTTCTGTTCAACATAGTATTGGAAATCCTAGCCACAGCAATCAGACAAGAAAAAGAAATAAAAGGTATCCAAGTTGGAAGGGAAGAGGTAAAATTGTCATTATAGGCAGATGACATGATTCTATATAGAGACAACTCTAAAGACTCCACACAAAAACTACTAGAACTGATAAATGAATTCAGCAAGGTAGCAGGATCCAAGATTAACATACAGAAATTGGTTCCATTTCTTTACACTAACAATGAAATATCAGAAAAGGAATGTAAAAAAACAATACCTTTCAAAATCACAACCCCCAAAATAAAATACTTAGGAATAAACCTGACCAAGGAGGTGAAAGACTTATATGCTGACAACTATAAATCATTAATAAAGGAAACTGAAGATGATTCAAAGAAACGGAAAGACATCTATGCTCTTGTATAGGAAGAATTAATATTGTTAAAATGGCCATACTACCCAAAGCAATCTACAGATTTTTAATGCGATCCCTATCAAATTACACATGACATTTTTCACAGAACTAGAATAAATAACCCTAAAACTTATATGGAACCATAAAAGACCCAAAATTGCCAAAGCAATCGTGAAGAAAAAGAACAAAGCAGAAGGCATAACCCTCCCAGACTCCAGACAATACTACAAAGCTACAGTAATCAAAACAGCATGGTATTGGCACAAAAACAGACATATGGATCAGTGGAACAGAACAGAGAACCCAGAAATAAACCCACACACCTATGGTCAATTAATCTTCAACAAAGGAGGCAAGAATATACAATGGGAAAAAGAGTCTCTTCAGCAAGTGGAGTTGGGAAAGCTGGACAGCTGCATGTAAATCAATGAAGTTAGAACACACCCTCACACCATACACAAAAATAAACTCAAAATGGCTTAAAGATTTAAACATAAGACATGACGCCATAAAACTCCTAGAAGAGATCCTAGGCAAAACATTCTCTAACATAAATCATAGCAATGTTTTTCTTAGGTCAGTCTCCCCAGGCAATACAAATAAAAGCAAAAATAAACAAATGGAACCTAGTCAAACTTACAAGCTTTTGCACAGCAAATGAAACCATAAAAAAATGAAAAGACAACCTACAGAATGGGAGAAAATATTTGCAAACAATATGACCGACAGGGCTTAATTTCCAAAATATACAAACAGCTCATACAACTCAACAACAAAAAAACAAACAACCCAATAGAAATATGGGCAGAAGACCTAAATAGACATTTCTCCAAAGAAGAAATACAAATAGCCGACAGGCACATGAAAACATGCTCAACATAGCTAATTATTAGAGAAATGCAATTCAAAACTACAAAGAGGTACCACTTCACACCAGTCAGAATGGCCATCATTAAAAAGTCTAGAAACAGGGCCTCCCTGGTGGCGCAGTGGTTGAGAGTCCGCCTGCCGATGCAGGGGATACGGGTTCGTGCCCCGGTCTGGGAGGATCCCATATGCCGCGGAGCGGCTGGGCCCGTGAGCCATGGCCGCTGGGCCTGCGCGTCCGGAGCCTGTGCTCCGCAACGGGAGAGGCCACAGCAGTGAGAGGCCCGCATACCGCAAAAAGAAAAAAAAAAAAAAAAAAAAAAAAGTCTAGAAACAATAAATGTTGGAGCAGGTGTGGAGAAAAGGGAACCCTCCTACACTGTTGGTGGGAATGTAAGTTGGTGCAGCCACTGTGGAAAACAGTATGGAGGTTCCTCAGAAAACTAAAAATAGAATTACATATGATCCAGCAATCTCATTCCTTGGCATATATCCAGACAAAACTCTAATCCAAAAAGATACATGCACCCCTATGTTCACAGAGGCACTATTCACAATAGCCAAGATGTGGAAACAACTAACTGTCCATCGACACATGAATGGATAGAGAAGATGTGGTACATATATACAATGGAATACTACTCAGCTATAAAAAAGAACAAAATAACGCCATTTGCAGCAACATGAATGCAACTAGAGATTACCATACTAAGTGAGGTATGTCAGAAAGAGAAAGACAAATACCATATGATATTACTTATATATGGAATCTAAAATACAACACAAATGAACCTATCTATGAAACAGAAACAGAAACAGACTCACAGATACAGAGAACAGACTTGTAGTTTCCAAGGGGGAGGGGGTTGGGGGAGGGATGAACTGGGAGGTTGGTGTTAGCAGGTGTAAGCTATTATATATGGAATGGATAAACGACAAGGTCCTACTGCATAGCACAGAGAACTATACTGAGTTTCCTATGATAAACCATAATGGGAAAGAATATTAAAAATGAATGTATGTATGTATAACTGAATCACTTCGCTGAACAGCAGAAATTAACACAACATTGTAAATCAACTATACTTCAATTAAAAAAAAAAAGCTCCCAAGTTATGAAAAGAAAAAAGTTGTCTCCTATTATATATTAGCCAGATATATAATAACTATGGTTAACACGGCTTCCTGCCGTGTGCGTGTGTGTGTGTGTGTGTGATTTTTTACAAAATTGGAATCATGCTGAATATACTGTTTGTATTTTTCTTATTTCCTGAAGCATCATTCTGTGGATTTAAAAGCATCACCTCTAAATGTCTACAGGTGATGGGCCATCACTTACGTAACTACTCCCCTAGGAGAAGTGACTTGTCCAGGAGGAGAAATGACGTGGTCAGCAAGTCAGTGTCAGTACACAGCAGTGTAGCTGCCAGGAGCCAGAGTCCTGGGTTCAAACCCCAGCCTTGCCTCTTAGGATCTGGATGCCTTGGGGCACATCAGGTAACTCCTTAGAACCTCTGTTTCTGTAGACTGGGGATCATAATGGCTGTCGTGAGGCTGGCACGTGGATGCTCATGCCAACTCAACATCTGGGGATTATGAGTGAGCCCCACAGGCAGAGAGGCCCACAGGCACGGTCAATGATGGAGGCAGAAGTGGAACCAGCCTCTGACTCCTGCCCACATGGCTTCCCGGGAGCGGGGATGGAGATTCATGCATGACCCTGTTCTCACCATTTCACCTTTCCACGCCCTTCAGCTCATGAGCAAAGGAACCAGCCTACAACCCACAAAGGGACTGCTGTCTACCCAATGGAGAGGGACAGTGTGGCCAACCCTACATATGAGAGTCCCATGGGGAGGGGAAGGCCAGCAGGGGGACCAGAGGTCTGCTCCTGTGTTGATGCACCCCTCCTGGGACACAAGAACAGAGGCCCAGTCTACTCTCCCACACCTGGCAGCTGCCCCAACCCATGAGCGTGCAGACTCCAGAGCAGCCAGCACCAGGCTTCCCCCAAGGGCCTGCCTGGCACCCATGTCTGACCCCAACTGAGACCAGAGACCAGTGCCTGCTGGGGGACAGCAGGCCCCACAAACCCCATCACACATAACAGTGGCAAGTCCGATGGGTGGGAGCACCTCCCTCCACCCTCCTCCCCTCTCCTGCAGGAGCAAAGACATCATGGGAGCAAAGTGGCCAAATGCATAAATAGATGATGTCCTTCTCCACCCGCCTGCCCCGCCTCATCCTAGGAGAACATGCACACATTTTCTCCCTCACAGAATTCCAACCTGAGTACTCTTTGCTGACCCACTGAACCGACACTCCATCTGCAGTAGGATGACTCAAATAAGCCCAACATTTCAGCCCCTCCAACACCAGTACATGGCCTTCCTTCTACACAAGGGTGTGGCCAGCGTCTCAGACCTCCCTGATGGTGCCCTGTAAGAGTGCAGACCAAGGACGGGGTCACAAGCAATGCATGCTCCACACAGCCACATCTTTACACCTTGTATACATGTGTAAACCCACCAGTGACCCCAGGGCAGGGGAAGGAAGCAGTCACTGGGTACATGGGCGGGGCATCTGCAGGGCCTCTGGTCATCTAGAGTACCCAGGCCATTGCCTTCCTGCTCTCCTCTGTCTCCAAAGTGGACCAGGCAGATTGCTGCCAGAATCCTGCCACATTACTCATTTCTGTCCCACACTCCGCCGGCCAAAGCCACTCTTCAAGGGCCGCAGTTACCCCTGCTCTACACTGCATCTCCAGGCAGGGACGCTGGGAGGTCCTCACAGAACTGGAAAGGGGGCTGCTGCTCTCTGAGCAGGAGGAAGAATCAGAGCCTAAGTGTCCAGTACAGGTAGGGGGTTGAGTGGGGCCTCCTGACACCGACTCCCACTCCCAGGTAACTGGCCCAGATGCAAATACTGAGCAAGCAGAAAGGGACATACCATCTGGAGAGACCACTCAGCGCTCTGAAATAATCTGGACACCACAGGCTTCCGGTCACTGGTGTATTAATCTCTGTGGCGCAGACCCCTCGTGCCCCACCCCGGGGGTCAGGGGAGAGGAAGAGGGTGCTTGTGGGAAGGAGGGTCAGACAGGTCTTACTGGAGGAGCCAGAATGATCCTTGACTGAGAAGGTCATTGACCCTCTGGGGATGGGCAGAGGCTTGATGCAGGAGAGAGGAACGCGGGAACCGTGTGGAGCCACCAAGAGAGCCCCAAGGTCACTGGCAGTCAATGTAACTGAGGCCAATCCCCACGTGACGGGGAGTTTCTTCCCAGCCCATGCCCGCACACCTCCAGCAACAGGGCACTCTCGGCCATTAGAAAGCTCTCTGTGCCATGAGCCCCATTCGGCCTTCCTGTCCACGTCCCCATCTGGCCTCAAGTCTCCCTCTTGAAGTTTCATTGAGCGCATCGGCTCCATTCCTGGAGACAGATGGTCACGACGGACTCCCAGGGACTCCTCTCTAAGCTCACATCAGTCAAAGAGAATGTCTTACAGGCAGCAAGACAGAAGACAGATTACTCACCAAGGAAGGACCATTGCGTTGGGAGTAGGTTTTCAACAGTAACAAGGGAGACCCTGAAGTAACACCATCAAAGCACCATGACAAAGAAGCCATCAGGGCTTCCTTGGTGGCGCAGTGGTTGAGAGTCCGCCTGCCGATGCAGGGGACACGGGCTCGTGCCCCGGTCCGGGAAGATCCCACATGCCGCGGAGCGGCTGGGCCCGTGAGCCATGGCCGCTGAGCCTGCGCGTCCGGAGCCTGTGCTCTGCAACGGGAGAGGCCACAACAGTGAGAGGCCCGCGTACCAAAAAAAAACAAACAAACAAACAGAAAGAAGCCATCAACCTAGAATCCTGGACCCAGCAAACCATCTTTTAAGAACCATAATGAAATAAAGACATTATCGAGTGAAAGAAAACTGTGACTGGCACACGGACCCACTAAAGGATCTGCAGGTAAGGAAGATGGAAGGCAGCCTAAATACGAGAATGCATGTATAGTTTTGAGCCTGTGATACGAGCAGGGTTCCACAATGAGATAGTCTGGTATCTTCTTATGTTAAATAAGGATAATGAAAATGAAGCAGTTAAATTTTCTCCCATATTCTGCCCCCACAAAAGTAGGGTTGGCCCTGTCACTCCAGGAGTCTGGTCTGTCTCTGGGGCCCTGGCTCATCTGTACACACCCTTATTAGCCCTTGAGTGGGGACCTCAGTGGCTTTGATTCAGCTGGAGCTACGCTGACACTCTGCACAGGCCAAGGAGGGGGCTGTACAGGGCTGCCGTGTCCAGCAGAACCAGAGAGGCTGTGGGCACATGGGTTCCACCTACAGCCCTGAACTGGTGCCCCAGCAAGGAGATGAGGCTGCCTGAGAGACCCAGAACCCCAGCCCTCTGGAATAAACACAGAGCTGCTCCCTGACAGGCTCCAGCCTGGCTGTGCACTCAAGGCCTGGCTCTGTCAGCCTCTGCCTGCCACGGCTGTCTCCCAAATGCCAGAGGTGAGGCCAGCTCGCCAGCTCAGGGGAGATCAAGAATTGCTTCCAATGGTTGTGGGAAAAAGCATGATTGCTGCAAGACACACCCATGGGGCAGAAAAGAACACTGTGTCTGGTCTCCCTGCTCCCCCGACCTCAGCCAAGTTCAAGACTAAGACCCCCCGACCCAGGTTAGAGTTCCACATAACATATTGGCCTGGGATGGCTCTTGGCTGTGTATCAGAAGAACAAGCACAGGTCAGGACTCCCTCTGGCCAAGGGGAGACGAAACAGCAGAAGCGAGAGGATGGCTAGAGAGCACTAGGGTTGGAGGGTGACTGCTAGTCACTGAACACCTACAGTGTACCAGGCACTGTGCTGAGGGCTTTAATGCAACCTCATGCAATCTTATGGAGGGAGGACCTATTCTTGTTTCATATGTGAGAAATCCGAGGCTCAGAGAGGTTAAGTAACTTGCCCAAGGCTACCCAGCTGGAAAGTGGGAGGGCTGGGATTTGAACTCAGCTCTCTATGAGTCTTAGCCACTACACACAGCTGCTCTCCAGAACCAGCTTCTGTGGCAGGCTGGCTGGGGTGGGCTTTCTCTGGCCTGGAAGAGAAGATGAGGGGAGTGGGGTTCCATGTCCAGTGAACAGCAACTCGGCCAGTCAGGGATTGTTATAAGAACCCTTTCCCTCTTCTCCTGTAACCCTGTGTGGCCAGGCCTCCCGGGGGCCTTGTGGTCAAGCCCAGGGAGCAGGAAGAAGGGAAGGGGGATCTACTGGGGTGGGAGTTCTGAATCTGTTCTCCTGCCCAAAGGGAGGATCAGAATCTCTGGGCACCTGCAGCAGCAATGCCCAGGTTTCAACCCACGGCTGGCGGGGGAGAGCTAGGCCCGGGGGAGCCCATGCGAGGGCAGCTGGCAGCCTTCCCTTCCGGACCAAGCCAAGATGGGCTTCTCCTTCTTGCTTCCAGCAGAGAATGGTCCCCCACCAACCCCAAGTTCCCTCACTCCCTAGGGAATGTTGCTTCTGAGGGGCTACGGAGCAGAATGTCCACCTACTGCTTGGCAGCCGGGTTCAGCAGGGCTCCACAGGGAGGGGCAGTGCAGAGAAAGCCAGACCCTGGGGTCTTAAGCCCGCCCCTCACTCAAACAGGAGAGGGTACTCACTGCCACCTAAGGGCTGGCACAGCCCACACCTCCCAGCATCACCTCCCAGAATCCTCCCAGCAACCTGCTCTCAAGGAAGTCATTGCTCTTCTTTCCTTTTTAATCAATATACTTTCAATTTTAGCTTTAGATTTTCAGAAAAGCAGCGAGGATAGTATAGAGTTCCCTGTTATTAATATCTGCCATTACCATGGTACATTTGTCACAATGCATGAACCAATACGGACACATTAGTACTTAGTAAAGGCCATATTTTTTCAGATTCCCCTAATGTAGGGGTATTGTCCCGTTTTTTGGCTATGAGATCGCATCTGGGTCAGCACATTACATTTAGTTATCCTGTCTCCTTCGACTGCTCCAGGCTGTTTATCCTCTCTGATGGCCCTCAGACTTTCCTGGGTTTTGATGACCTAAACAGTTTCGAGGAATACTGGTTATGTATTTTGCAGGCCGTCCTTCAATTTGGGTATGTCTGATGTTTTCCTCATGGTTAGACTGAGGTTATGGGTTTAGGGAGGAAGAACACAGAGGTGAGCGCCCTCATCACATCGTGTCAAGAGTGCGTGCTATGGGACTTCCCTGGAGGTCCAGTGGTTAAGACTCCGCGCTTCCACTGCAGGGGGTGCGGGTTCGACCCCTGGTCAGGAAACTAAGATTCCGCATGCCATGCGGCGTGGCCAAAAAAAACAAAAATAAAAGGAGTGCGTGCTACCAACATAACATCATTGGTGATGTTGACCTTGATCACCTGCAAGAGAGGCTGCTTGCCAGGTTCCCCCACTGTAAAGTTACTACCTCCCCCCGCCACCCGGCCCTGGCTTCCATGCTCTGCTCTTTAGAAGGATGTCACTATGCACAGCCCCCCACTTCAGGAGCGGGGAGTTAAAATCCACCTCCTTGAGGGCAACGGACCTACGTCAGTTATTTGAAATTCTTCTGCAGAGATTTGTTTCTTCTTCCCCATTTATTTATGTATTCAATCATTCATTTATCAGTATGGACTCGTGGATATTTATTTTATACTCTGGGTTATAATCCAATACCTCATTATTTATTTTATTGCTCAAATTGTCCCAGCTTTAGCTCTTTCAGTTGGCTCCTGTCCTTTTAACACACTCCTATCGTTTTGGGCTTGGGGGGTCTTGGGGGGGCACTTCCTTACTTTCTGACATTACAAGACGTTCATCTTGGGCACTCCCTGCCCCAGCTCTACAGTCAGCCACTCCTCTAAGGAGCTCCAAGGAGCATGGTATGTTATCTCTGTTTTCATGGCCAGAAAAGCTGGCCCAAAGTGATGGAAGTGCTCGTCTAGGGACAGCAACCACAGGTGGCGTTCAAGCACAGCCCCCACTCATGTGCCTTCCCTGGTCACTGAGTGCCTCTGAACTTGAACAGAATGCGGGCAGCGTTGCTTGAAGGTCGGGGAATGGCTACAATGACTCCTCTGGCCCTTTCTCAATACTGGGCTCTGGGGCCAGTCCTACTGTCCCCAATCCCTGACCCTTCTAGCAACACGGCACACGGCGCCCCTGCAGACCAGGTGCTCCAATGCACCCTGCATCTCATGAGGCCAGGACGCTCTTCCTTCCCCTTGTTCATGACTGCAGGGGGCCAGGTGGCAGTTCAGGTGTGTTGCCACTGCCTGTGCAAGCAAGACCCTCTTGTTATTCCTGGTGGCTTCACAGGATACCGCAATCCCTCAACATTTCAGGCGATGAACCGTCTAGGGACCATCTGAGGAAGGAATGTGAATCATGGGTGTCTAAAAACCTCCACTGCCACTTTCAGTAAGGATCAAGAAGGCATCGCATGGAAGCTTGCAGTATGGGTGTCCATGGATTGGATGACATCTCAGAGGAAGAGAGGAGCGTTCCTGCATCATCACCCAGGCTCCTGATGGCACAGGGGACAATACTGTGTGGAAAAGCACAGATCTTGATGACTCTATGCTGAAAGTGATTTGGACAAGTAATACTCTGAATGTGAGGAAGTTATGGGAATACCTTAGTTACTCACTTTGTCACATCTGTATACATACAAGAGTAATATATGATCAAAATCTAAGCCTAAACAAGGCTAAAGAGCTCTTCCAATAAGTACAAATACAAATGCTAAGTGATAAGAAAACATCATATCAGAATTTAATCGGTAACATTTTTTCTCTTTCTCGAGTCTATGAAATAACGGAGCATCTGACGATTGATGGGGTCTTAGATTTCATGAAATGTGGTAAATGTGCGTTCACACATGTCTGAACTCATCTGTGTGTGCACATGTGCATGTATCCATGTGACACGGATAGATGTGGGCATATGTATATGCACGTGTGTAAACACATGTACTGTACATGTGCCTGCATGCACACGTGCGGATGTCTGTCAGCAATATACTGCTGCCTACAGCCTGGGGTCCCTGCTCTCCCCAGGCCCTCAGGCGCTGACCCATGAAGGAGCCAGAGCCGGGCCCTGCTGTGCCCTGGGCTGGGACACTGAGGCCTCACCAGGGAGCCATGCTGACTTATATGCCACGTTGGCAGGCCCTGCCTTTGAGGTCACCAGTGAGATCTTGAATGTGAGGCTGCTCTCTGGGTGGTGCTGAATCTCCCGGTTCCTTTCTCAGCTGCCACAGGCTCACCTATTCCATCCCCTCCCCACGAGTTCAGTCACAGGCTGGTGTGGGCTACAGGCTGGCACTTTAAGCGGCCTCTAACCAGCACACCTCTTCAGGTGCGGCTGCCCCTGGGGCTCCCAGAGCCTGCAGGCTGGCCCATGCCGTCCTCCTGGGCCCGGCCACTCAGCCCACCTCACACCCGGGCTGTTCGTGCAGCCTGGTTCCAGAGTGCTCAGGGCCAGGCCTCCCAGCCCAACAGAGTCCCTTTCATGAGTCCACAATACTCAGCATTTATCCCCCGTGACCTATTTCCAAAATGCAGGAGCAGTTACAGCCCAGGTCAGCCTGCTTGTGTGTGAAGAGAGGCAGTGAGCGGGCCTGGAAAGACCCATGCTCTGCGCATGACCTCGCCCTGCGCCGACCCTCCTCTGAGCCTGTGGAGGCCTGGGGACAGCAGGCGAGGCAGAGGTCAAGCGTTTGGAACAGGGCCTGGTACACAGCCTGCGCTCAACCAAGAGCAACGGTTAGTTAGTTTAAAACTTATACCTCCCACTTCGGCGGCTGAGGAGCGGCCCATGAGATCACCCTAGAAGCAGTCAAGAGTCTGACCTCCATACCTGCGAGGGAGAAGCCGGATACGAGAGCCCTTGGGGAGCTGTCAGGCTCTCTTCACCCCCGAAAGGGTGCTGCTTGTTATCACGGCTCTCCTGCCAGGAATGCCTGCCGGGAATCCCAGCACCGGGCCTGTTCTCTTCCCGGTGGGCTCACTTGCGTGGGGTAACAGGAGCTTATACCTTTTTTTTTGTTTGGCCCGTGCCACGTGGCTTACGGGATCTTAGTGCCCCGACCAGGGATTGAACCCGGGCTCTTGGCAGTGAAAGCACTGAGTCTAACCACCAGACTGCCAGGGAACTCAGGAGCTTATACCTTAGGGCGGGGGTCACACGTGATCACGAGGGACACTTTGACACGGATGATTCTCTCTCGTGGGGGCGTCCTGTGCCCTGGAAGGTGTTTGGCAGCATCCCTGAGCCCCTCTCATTAGACGCCAGAAGCACCCCAACCCCTCCAGCTGTGACAACCAAGATATATCTCCAAACCTTCCCAAGTGTCCCCTGGGGAGGAAAATTGCTGCCGGTTAAGAAACACTACCTTAAAGTAAATGAATTTTTGCTCTTCCTTTTTTGGGGGGTGGCCTCTGAGTGCCACGAAAGCAGTGGAAAGTTTCTAGGGGAGACACAAAAAAAGAGAAAGGACCAAAAGAAGAGGGAGGAGGGGGGTTTGCATTCTTCCAGTGAGCAGGGAGGCTGAACTGCTCACATATCCCCGAAAGGAAGAGGTCTGGCAAAGCAACACTCTGTCAGCAGGAAAGCAGTTTTCATGGTGTTCCAAACCAGCTATTATGATGAATATCTAACACATTTAGTGACAACAGAAAGCCACGCTCCCAGGCTGAGGCCACCAAGGTCCAGGTCTGACAGCCAAACCTCCTGGATCTAGAAGGGGAGCCAAGCTTTTCCTAGCAGGCCATCTAAGAGGTTCTCAACACCTTCGTAGTGTCAGCCGAGTGGGGCAGGTAAGGAGCAGGGTGGGCAAAGGGTCTACCACCCAGACAGGTGGGATGCCAAGAGGGGTCCGGCTGCAGGCTGGCTTGGTGAGGACCAATGAAAGGGCCTCTTTGCTCTTCTCACCTCCCTCTGCCTTGGCTCCAGGCCTGAGGAGGATCCCCATGTCCTCACATCAAAGGGATTCTTCATCCCAGAGAAGATTCGGTGCGTCACCCCAGGCAAGGAGAGGGCTCCTGCCGGCACCAGCAGGCCTGGCCACAGCCAGGAGCCACGAGCAGGAAACGTGCCCCAGCGTGAAGCTTCAGGATCCTGACTCTGCTAGGGAGACCCATCTCAGGAAGAGGCGCCTCCTGCAAAGGGGCAACATTCTTTCCACCTCCCGGGCCGGGATTCCGGTGACCCTCCTTCTCCCTCTTCAAGTTCTGCCACAGCAGTAGTGGAAGGAAAGTGAAAACTTTGGAATCAGACAGGTATGAGTTCAAATCCCAGCTCTGCCACTTGTTAGCTGTGTAGATTCTGAGCAAGCCACTTAGCTTCTCAGAGCCGCAGAACGTTGCCTGCATAAGGCAGCAGTGAGGAGTCAAGGAGCCTGCCTGTAAAGTCCTCAGCTCTGTTCCTGACATGCGGTAGGTACTGGAATGACACTGTGATATTTGAGATATTCAGGATAGTTCAGAGTCCCTGCATCCTGGGTCTTTCTGCTGCGCCATCACAGCCTCAGCTGGCCTCTGGCATCCATCCTCTCCTGCCCTCAATCCACCTGGGTGCCACCATCAGGCAATGTTCTTCATGCATTCTCTCCACTCAAGAGCCCACACTATTGCCTGATGGACCATCCTGCCACAGCTATACTACCGAGAGTTCTCTGCAGGCCTCTGTCACCTCCCTTGCACACCAGGGCTGTGCTGCCTGACTGCCACCACGCTTGGCCTGTATGCTCTTCACCTTGCCAGACCCCTCCTCGCCAAGGTTAGCTCAGCATCAACCTCCTCCAGAAAGCTCTCCTCTCTCCCCAAGTCCACAGGGATACCGCCTCCTTCAGCACTGCCCTCAAAGGTCCCCTAGAACAGGAGTCTGTCTGTCATACTAGGTACATACCAGGCACTCACTAAATGCTGAAAATTGCCCCTTATGCTTCAAATGTTTCCCTTGGCCAAAGCAATCCTGAGAAAGAAAAAGGGAGCCGGAGGAATCTGGCTCCCTGACTTCAGACTATACTACAAAGCTACAGTCATCAAAACAGTATGGTACTGGCGCAAAAACAGAAATATAGATCAATGGAACAGGATAGAAAACCCAGAAATAAACACACACACCTAAGGTCAATTAATCTATGACAAAGGAGGCAAGAATATACAATGGAGAAAAGACAGTCTCTTCAATAAGTGGTGCTGGGAAAACTGGGCAGATACATGTAAAAGAATGAAATTAGAACATTCTCTGGGTTTCCCTGGTGGTGCAGTAGTTTGAAGTCTGCCTGCCAATGCAGGGGACACAGGTTCGATTCCTGGTCCGGGAGGATCACACATGCCGCAGAGCAGCTGCAGGCCTGCGCCACAGCTGCTGGGCCTGCTCCCTGGAGCCCACAAGCCACAACTATTGAACCTCACACTCCTGGAGCCCATGATCCGCAAAAGGAGAGGCCACCACAATGAGAAGCCTGTGAACCGTGACGAGGAGTGGCCCCCACCCACCACAAGTGGAGGGGGCCCGCATGCAGCAATGAGGACCCAACACAGCCAAAAATAAATAAATTAATTAATTTAAAAAAAAAGAACATTCTCTAACACCACACACAAAAATAAACTCAAAATGGATCAAAGACCTAAATGTAAGGCCAGACACTGTAAAACTCTTAGAGGAAAACATAGGCAGAACACTCTTTGACATAAATCACAGCAATATCTTTTTCGACCCACCTCCTAGAGTAATGAAAATAAAAATAAACAAATGGGACCTAATTTAACTTAAAATCTTTTGCACAGCAAGGAAACCATAAACTAAACAAAAAGACAACCCACAGAATGGGAGAAAATATTTGCAAACAAAGCAACCGACAAGGGATTAATCTTCAAAATATACAAACAGCTCATGCAGCTCTATGTCAGAAAAAAACAAACAACCCAATCAAAAAATGGGCAGAGGATCTAAATAGACATTCCTTGGGAATTCCCTGGTGGTTCAGTGGTTAGGACTCCATACTTCCACTGCAGCGGCTACAGGTTCAATCCCTGGTCAGGGAACTAAGGTCTTGCAAGCCGTGCAGTATGGCCAAAAAAATTAAAAATAAGTAAATAGACATTTCTCCAAAGAAGACATACAGATGGCCAAAAAGCACATGAAAAGATGCTCAACGTCACTAATTATCAGAGAAATGCAAATCAAAACTACAATGAGGTATCACCTCACATATGTCAGAATGGCTATCATCAAAAAGCCTACAAACAATAAATGCTGGAGAGGGTGTGGAGAAAAGTGAACCCTCTTATACTGTTGGTGGGAATGTAAAGTGGTACAACTACTATGGAGAACAGTATGGAGGTTCCTTAAAAAACTAAAAACAGAACTACCATATGACCCAGCAATCCCACTCCTGGGCATATGTCTGAAGAAAACCATAATTCAAAAGATACATGCACCCCAATGTTCACTGCAGCACTATGTACAATAGCCAGGTCATGGAAGCAACCTAAATGTCCACTGACAGAGAAATGGATACAGAAGATGTGGTACATATATACAAAGAAATATTACTCAACCATAAAAAAGAATGAAAAAAATGCTATTTGCAGCAACATGGATGGACCCAGAGATTATCATACTAAGTGAAGTCAGACAGAGAAAGACAAATATCATATGATATCACTCATGTGGAATCTAGTTTTAAAAAATGATGTATATGAACTTATTTATAAAACAGAAACAGACTCACAGATTTCAAAAACAAACTTATAGTTACCAAAGGGGAAACGTGGAGGGGAGGGATAAATTAGGAGCTTGGGATTAACATACATACACTACTATATATAAAATAGATAACCAACAAGGACCTACTGTATAGCACAGGGAACTCTACTCAATATTCTGTAATAACCTATATGGGAAAAGAGTCTGAAAAAGAATGAATATATGTATATGTATAACTGATTCACTTTGCTGTACACCTGGAACTAACACAACATTGTAAATCAACTATACTCCAATAAAAAAATTTTTTAAATGGTTCCCTTGCCCTGAGATTTGAAGAAGCCTTAAGGAAAGAGACCCACTACAGATGGGTAAAGCGAGGAACAGCTTGGAAAGCCAAGTCCATCCAGGGCCCAGCAGCATGTGAGAGAGTGCTGAGGAGTCCTTGCCCACCATCTGGAGCTGCATGAATATTTATAGCACATGCCCAGGTTAATGCAAAAGTAAAGTGAGAGGCAAAATGCCCCTGAGAGCTGCAGTGACTGGGGCCTGATGGCCTGATCAGATCATTCCGAGTTCCACTAAGGGCTTTGTCCCCTCCTCCCTGGGTTAGCACAATGAGACCATCCATCCTGGGAACCAGATCTCTCTCTGATCCCAGCAGGCCAGCCCTGGCCCCGGAAACCGGGATCAGAAACGGTCACGGGCAGGCAGGTGCTGCGAGGGAAGAGCAAAGGGACACCCTTTTTACCGGTTTCGTGGAATCCCTGAGGGAATTAGCGCTTCAAGCATTCCAGCCAAATACAAGTTCCCACACAATGGACAGGATGTACTGCTGGTCCCTTGGGAGGGAGGGGGTGTGGGCAGCCCCTCCACTCACTGCCACAGGAGGAACTCTGGCTGGCTGTCCACTGCACCTGGGAAAGTCAGAACCCCAAACCCTCACTTTCCCCCTGGGGCAGCCGCAGGTTTGCAAGGCAGCAGCTCCTTAGGCGTGGCCCATCTCAGTGCTGTGAGCCTCTCTTCCCCAGAGGAACAAGCCCTCGAGGGAAGCTCTGTCTCGGCTGCACACCTCTGTTCCCACACCCACAAGGGCAAGGCAGCAGTGAGCAAGGAACCAGCCTCAGACAGCCCTCCAGAACCTCTGAGAAGACATTTACTCTCCTCCTCACCTACTTTCTGGTAGGTTGTGAGAAGGAAGGTAGAACCAAGACTATGGAAATAGGCCTCCAAAGCAGGCCCTCCTGGCACGGTCTTCAGTGGTGTGTGTCCCGTAGGGGCCTTGCCAAGGGCATACAGTGGCGCATAACCCACAACATGTGGGTTTCTACCCTAAGTGGGGACCTCAGGGACTGGCACAGGGCCCTGGTCCCTCCAGGACACACACATATATAATCACTCACTTCCTGGGGTCACTCCCAGGGTCCCACTCCTGGCCTGTGTGGGGACCCACTCAGAACTGCAGAGTTGGTATAAATATTTTAAGCCGAAGACATTTGAGATTCAACAGATGCAGAAAGCAACCATCTCAGAAATTCCCTCCTCTGACAAAGCAGCAACTTCTGGGAAAATGAGCTACTATAAAGCCCCTCCCCAGGGGAATTTCATGGTCATTAAAAAAAAAAAAAAAGGCAGAAAGCCCACTTGCACCTGCATAAACATATATTATCACAAACTTTCTTATTTCCCAGTTGTTCTCCTAAAGCCCATTTATCTTTCCTAAAGAAACCTATTTGCCCTTCCCATAGAGCCTCTTCTTCCCTCTCATCCATTTATTAAGTTAGGCATATAAGCCCCAAATTCTAACCACCCTTTTGTGAGTTACTCATCACTGAGCACTTGCAAGGACATGCACATTGCATACGTAAACAAACTTTCTTTTTCTCTTGCTAATCTGTCTTTTGTCAGTTTAAATTGCATGTCTCCAGGTACTAAACCTAAGAGGGTAGAGGAAAAGTTGTTCCTTCCCTGACATCTGGGTCACCAGCCATGGATAGCACCACTTGGCTGAGGCTACAGACCTCTGCAGAGGCCGTGGGAAGAGGGTGGCTCTGAAGTCAACAGAGTGTCACTCAGATCTCAGCCCCGTACCTGACCAGATGGAAGACCAAAAAGTTACAGTCAGCTCTCTGCGCCTCGGTTTCTGTGTAAGGACATCAGGGATACTCAGACCTCTCACAGGGTTACTGGGAGACTTGAGTAAACGAGGTCATGTTTATAAAGAGCCTGGCTCCCGGTGGTTGCTCAAAAATGATTCTAGGGCTTCCCTGGTGGTGCAGTTGTTGAGAGTCCGCCTGCCGATGCAGGGGACACGGGTTCGTGCCCCGGTCCGGGAAGATCCCACATGCCGCGGAGCAGCTGGGCCCGTGAGCCATGGCCACTGAGCCTGCGCGTCCGGAGCCTGTGCTCCGCAACGGGAGAGGCCACAAGAGTGAGAGGCCCGCGTACCGCAAAAAAACAAAAAACAAAAAAAACCTAATGACTTCTAAAAGTATGTAATTTGCAATTTTTTTTTAATGTATTTTTAATGAATAAATGAAGGCTTTCACTATGGTGTCTTATTTATTTATTTTTAATTTATTTTTTTTGGCCGTGCCGTGCAGCATGCAGGATCTTAGTTCCCTGACCAGGGATCAAACCTGGGCCCCCTGCAGTGGAAGTGTGGAGTCCTAACCACTGGACCACCAGGGAAGTTCCCAGTTTGCAATTGTTTGTGGACATACAACAGTTTACGTGCTCTGAGGGAAGGGACTACATACATTTTCCACTCTTTCTGAGCCCTCCACTGTGGAAGCTATTCTTCTCTCTGCATGCTTCACTGCTTGATTTCTAGGAACAGATACTGCTCCACCTGACTGCATTCGCAGCAGTAGACTCCACCTGGGGGCCCAAGCCAACGCTCCAATCACAGCAATTAGTCCAGGATGACCATGTGACCCAACCCAGGCTAATCCTCCCTAGGAGGGCAGGAAGGATCCCTTTGCCTTTGGGTCCTAAGAGCAGGCAGTGTGGGAATCTGGGGCTGACAGTGGTGCTGTCTCCTGCCATGGAGAGAAAGCGGGGCTCCTGTTGGCTTATATCACCAAGCAGACAAGCAGGGAGGAAAGGAGAGAGCATCCTAATGGACCCGAGGCCCGAGTCCCTGGAGCTGCCCTGTCCCATAAATCCCTTCTTTGGCTGAAGCTAGTGTGAGCTGGGTCTCTGTCACTTATGACCATAAGAGCCCAGATCACACCCACCCCCATCTTGCCAAATGCCTAGCATAGGGGAGGCCCACTGAGGCAGCGTAGCACCTGGCTCTGAACAAATGAATGAATGACAGCCCAGACTGGGTTGAGGCCAGCTGGGGAGCGGGGCTCCAGCAAGTCTGTTCTACCCTTCCAGAACCTGCTGCCGTGCTCACACTTCAGTCCAACCAAGAGACATTTAAAGAGAAGCTGAGCAACACAATCCTTAATGCAGGGGCCCAGACAGGAAGCTTTCTCTGAGAGATGGGAGAGAGAATGGAGCATGTGGCCCAAGAAAAGAGAGCTCTTTGGTCTTCCTCAGACTACCCACTCTCAAGCACTCCTAACTCTAGGCCTTCTCTCCACACCTTACTCCCCAACCAGAATCCAGAAAGGGAGGGGCATTGGCAGGTCAGCTCTTGGGGAGGTATTGGGGGGGGGGTCCCACCATTTAGTTGCTTAGTCCTCTCACACAGCCAGAATCCAGGGTGTGCCCTTGTGTCCTGAGGGGATCTGCCACTTCTCTAGCTCCAGGAGGGAGGATGCAGCCCATAAGTCAGATGTGCCACCAGACTCCCTGCCATCCATGGAAAGGGCTCTCTACATGCGACCTAGTCCAGGCCGCAAATTCAGGGAATAAAAATGTGTACTTCCGGGCTTCCCTGGTGGCGCAGTGGTTGAGAGTCTGCCTGCTGATGCAGGGGACATGGGTTTGTGCCCCGGTCTGGGAAGATCCCAGATGCCGCGGAGCGGCTGGGCCCGTGAGCCATGGCCGCTGAGCCTGTGCGTCCGGAGCCTGTGCTCCGTAACGGGGGAGGCCACAACAGTGAAAGGCCCGTGTACCGCAAAAAAAAAAAAAAAAAAAAAAAAAAAGAATGTGTACTTCCATGAAAATTATGCACTGTCCACAGCACACCTATTGGCCTTATCTGAATCTGATGCTACAGAAGCTACTTTACAACTGAGAGCGGTGTTAGGTAACGGATAGCAATGCAAAACTCTTGTCTACAGACATGTAAATTCTGTCTTCCCTTCCACGCTGTGAAAAAGTCAATTTTGTCTCTATTTGCACGTTTTCGTTTCAAAATTCCTGATCTATAAATGTCTCTGTTCTTTGGGTTCTCTTTTGAACGGCTTGTAACATCTGTCTGGTTCCCTCACTGATCAGTGAGTAGAGTAAAATCTTTAACACAGCGCCTGCTTTTATTTCTGTGTGAAGAGTCATGATTTTACCTTTTTCTGAGAATTATCTTTTAGCAAACTCTGGGGCTGTGAATAGAGCCCAGCTCACATTCCTGGGGTCTTCAGGATTCAGGACCGAGGGTCCCAACACCGAGGACTTCCTAAGGTCTCCCCTGCCCCCTGCCCCTGTCCCGCTCTCCCTCCTGTTCTCCACTTGCTGGCTCCAGGGGCCAACCTGGCTCTGCCATTAATGGGATTAGTACTCAGCTGTGTGGTCTTAGGTTGGGCTAGCGATTTATAGAGTCTGGGTGGGCGGTCAAGTGCTCCAGTGAGGTGGGTGTGTTCATAGGCAGAGTCACCCTCCCTCCCTCCCGCCCTCCCTCTCTTTCTCAAATGGCTGCACATGGTAGCTTTTGCTTTCTGAGTGGCAAAACACATGCTACTTCAGGGATAAAAGAATTAGTATCCAAGCAAAGAGGTGGCAAGGGGCAGACTTTCTGGCACCCCTCCCCTCCCTGGGGCTCCTGTAGTTGGAGCTGATTTCTACCCCTGACCTTTCCTTAATGCTCGCATTGTAGACAGAAATCTGCTGTTTTCCCCTTTTCCCACGCAGGCTCCCAGCTTCTCCCATAGACACCGTTCACTTCCACATTTACCGATCACCTATCAGGTGCTGTACTAGACACCTATGCTGTGTGCTGTTGGGTTTCAAAAAGGCCTAAGTCAAAGTTCTCACCCTCAAGGACCCCACCTTCAGAGACTTTGACATAGAACCACATATACACACACACAAAGACAATACATCTATAAGAATGCAGAACACATTGCTTGAGTACTCTCTATGTGCCAGGTGTGTGCTAAATACTTTACACATATTCAACCCAAGGGCAGACACCATTTTGAAAAACGGAGGCTCTCAGGGATTAAATAGTATAACAGACACAGATTGGGGTGTCTGGTGAGCTCAGAACAATTTCTCCAGTGACCATGCCTATGTCCAGTTCCTCTCCTCCTTTGGAAAACTCTATCTCCTTCTCCAGCATATACTGATTGGTCCAAAGTGTGGTCATGTGACCCAAACTTAGACCAATCAGAGTCCAGCCCCAGGAACTTTTGCCTGGGAACTTGAGGGGAAACTTCTTTTGTCTCTGGCCAGGGAGCTATGGCAATAAGAGTCAGCTTCACTGAAAAGATGCTCAACATCACTAATTATTAGAGAAATGTAAATCAAAACTACCATGAGGCACCACCTTACACTGGTCAGAATGGCCATGATTAAAAAGTCTACAGGGCTTTCCTGGTGGCCCAGTGGTTAGGAATCTACCTGCCAATGCAGGGGACATGGGTTCAATCTCTGGCCCAGGAAGATCCCACATGCTGCAGAGCAGCTAGGCCTGTGTGCCACAACTACTGAGCCTGCGCTCTAAAGCCTGTGAGCCACAACTACTGAAGCCCGTGCGCCTAGAGCCCGTGCTCTGCAACAGGAGGAGCCACCGAAATGAGAAGCCCGTGCACCTCAACGAAGAGTAGCTCCCGCTCGCCGCAACTAGAGAAAGCCTGAGTGCGGCAATGAAGACCCAACACAGCCAAAAATAAATAAAATAAAATAAAATAAATAAAAATTCTTTAAAAGTCTACAAAACAATAAATGCTGGAGAGGGTGTGGAGAAAAGGGAACCCTCCTACACTCTTTGTGGGAATGTAAGTTGGTGCAGTCACTGTGGAAAACAGTATGGAGGTTCCTCAGAAAACTAAAAATAGTGCTACCATATGATCCAGCAATCCCTCTCCTGAGCATATATCCAGACAAAACTCTAATTCAAAAAGATACAGGTACCCCTATGTTTATACCAGCACTATTCACAATAGCCAAGACATGGAAACAACCTAAATGTCCATGGATCGATGAATGGATAAAGAAAATGTGGTACATATATACAATGGAATACTACTCAGCCATAAAAAAGAACGAAATAATGCCATTTGCAGCAACATGGATACAACTAGAGATGATCATACTAAGCGAAGTAAGTCAGAAAGAGAAAGACAAATACCATATGATATCACTTCTATGTGGAATGTAAAATATGGCACAAATGAACCTATCTATGAAACAGAAACAGAATCGCGGACTTAGAGAACAGACTGGTGGTTGCCAAGGGGGAGGGGGCTGGGGGAGGGATGGAGTGGGAGGTTGGGGTGAGCAGATGTAAGCTTTTATATATAGGATGGATAAACAACAAGGTCCTACTGTCTAGCACAGAGAACTATATTCAATATCCTATGATAAATCACAATGGAAAAGAATATTTAAAAAAAGAATGTACATATACATATAACTGAATCACTTTGCTGTACAGCAGAAATTAACACAACATTGTAAATCAACTATACTTTAACAAAAAAACTGGAAAAAAAAAAAGAGCTTCATGATGCTAATAGCCAGAATCTGTCTTGTAGAGATGTTGGTCAAAGAGAATTAGGATGTCACACAGAGAGAAGGGAACCTAAAAACAGAGTCCATGTAAGCCTCTAGTACCAATTACACTTACAACCAGCTCCATCCTGTCCCTTCCACAACCTGGTCCATTTCCTTTAGCCCTGTTTTTCTTAATGTAGTTTGAATTCGTTTTCCATCACTTACAAGCCACACATTCCAAAGAATACAGGTCCCTTGCCTAAGGCCACACAGCTTACAAGGGGCTGGCTGCATGCCCTCCTAAGAGCCACCTTGCCTCCCGTGTGGCTGGATTATGGACCCCAGACAGTACAGGCAGCACCACGCTATTTTAGTTTCCTACAAATGTTGCCAGGGGGATTGGCATGACCACGGAGTTGACACTTCTGCTCATCAACTGTTTAGGTCCCAGAAATGTGTTACCACTTCCCTCACGAAAGCCATATTACTGTCACCAACTACTTACTGGGAGCTTATGCCACGCGAGGTACCGTGCTATGTGCTATGCGCCTCATTTAATCTCCCCAAACCCTTGCATAGTAAGTATTGGTAGTGCTGGGGGTTTTTTGTTCTATTTGGGGTTTTTTTTGTTTGTTTGTTTTTGTTTTTGTTTTTAACGTGGACCATTTTTAAAGTCTTTGTTGAGTTTGTTACAATATTACTTCTGTTTTACGTTTTGGTTTTTTGGCAACGAGTCATGTGGGATCTTAGCTCCCCGACCAGGGATCGAACCCACACCACCTGCACTGGAAAGTGAAGTCCCAACCACTGGATCACCCAGGCAAGTCCCCAGGTAATGCTGTTTTAAAAGTGGGGAGGGACTTCCCTGGTGGTCCAGTGGTAAAGAATCCACCTTCCAATGCAGGGGACGCAAGTTCGACCCCTGGTCGGGGAACTAAGATCCCACATGCCACGGGGCAACTAAGCCCGTGCGCATCAACTAGAGAGCCTGCGTGCCGCAACGACAGAGCCCATGCGCTCTAGAGCCCACGCGCCACAACTAGACAGAAGTCCGCGTGCCACAATGAAAGAACCCACATGCCGCAAATAAGACCTGAAGCACCCAAAAATGGGACACTCGAGAGGGTTGGTGTTTTGGGGTTTTCACTTGCCCCCAAGGTCAAAAGACAGGAAGGGGCGGAGCCAGGCTGGTTGATTTCAAAGCCCACGCTCTTGGCCAATCCACTAGCGTTCCTCCCCACGCAGTACTGTGATCATTGTGATTGGCTGCACGTCCGTCCGTCACAGCCTCCAAGAACCTTGCATGTTAGACTGAATGTAAGTTGATCCTACCGCAGCCCTGGCCCGCCTGCAGTCACCTTTTGGTCTGCATGAGAATGCAGCCAGCCATCTTTCTTACAGGCCTCAGGTCAGAGGACCCTAACCTTAAGGCCAGTGGAGGCCCATGCAGGGGCTGGAAACTTTGGCTTTCTAAAGAGGCCCCACCTGGTACAAATGAACTTATTTACAAAACAGAAATTGAGTCACAGATGTAGAAAACAAACTTATGGTTAACAGGGGGGAAGGGGGAGGGAGGGATAAATTGGGAGAATGGGGTTGATATATACACACTACTATATATAAAATAGATAACTAATAAGGACCTACTGTATAGCACGGGGAACTCTACTCAATATTCTGTGATTGCCTATGTGGGAAAAGAATCTAAAAAAGAGTGGATATTTGTACACGTATAACTGATTCACTTTGCTATACACCTGAAACTAACTCAACATTGTAAATCAACTATACTCCAATAAAAAATTTTTTAAATAAAATAAAACATAAAGAGGTCCCACCATGTATATATATCTTCCTTCTCAGCTCTTATGTTCCGGATGAATGTTTACGATGAGCCGTCGAGCTGGGTCTCCTGCAGACTCCAAGCTGAAGGCCCTGCCCTGTTGTCTCCTGTTGATGGGGTGCTTGCCTCCTCCTGCCTCAACTCCACAGCACCCTAGTATTCTGAGCTGGGGCCTGACCCCCACATCACCCCTCCACCTGGCTTCATAATGGAGGGCCTGAGGTCCTGCTGTGTCTCCCCAGCATCCGGCCGAGGCCTGAGCAGTTTCCACCATAGGTCCCACTTGCGCCTAGACCGGTCCCCATCCTCCCGGAGCCACAGCCGCAGGCACCTCTGACAAAGGCCTCTTGCCGGAAGAGAAACAGTGCAAGCCCACCCCTGACGCTTTCACCCTCCTTTCCCCTGGTCTCCCTCGTCTCTGCCCCTTTAGGTCAGAGGTGCCCAACGGTAGCCCACAGGCCAAATGTGGTGTGTAAATAGGTTTTATTCAGCATTCACAGTGGGTTTTTTTTATTTTAGCATTTTTAAAAATTGGGTGTTTCACTTAGATACCTCAATTTAAATTTTCCATATAAAAAGTTTTTTTTAAAAAAACAAAACTGTCTGCATTTCTGACTTTTCTTTAAAAAACTGGCCTTTCTGTGACAAGAGCCCCGCATCTCAGCATGAGAGCCTCCAGTGGCAGCTGAGCAGTGACCACCCACTTTGGACAGTGCATGGCCTCTCTGCTTCACAGTCTCAAAATTTGCCCATGACCCTCATTTTCCCTGCCCGTCTGATCTCTGTGAACACCCAAGGCCCACCCTGGTGGCCTGGGATCCCCCCTAGCAAATGGACAGCTCACTAGCCAGTCTCCCCAGCCTGGGATTGGGCACTTTCTCCAGATGATGAATCTCAGGGAAATCCCTTCAACTCTAAGGCAAGTGAGGCCCCCGGCCATGCCTGACCCAGGCTCTGAATGTGTCCAAGCCCAGAAGCCACCGGCCATGGGCTCTGGTTTGCCTGGAGGCACCTCAGCACAGGCATGCACAGCTGAGACCAGGCTGAGGCCTGGGATGGATGTCATGCCTGCTCAGGCCCATCTCACCATGGAAATTGCTGTCCAGCTAGACTAAGGAGCAGGCAGTGTGACTTCCCCAAGTCTACCCAGAAAACAGCAGGCCCAGGAGAAACTGTCCATCAGACCAGCGCCGGTGACCCCCACCCCAGCCCCTGCCCCCAGCCCCGGGCCTCGGGGACACTCACGATGTTCATGAGGGTGAGGACGTAGTTCTGCACGTGCTCCTTCCCGTGGAAGCGCACCACCGAGTCGTCCACCGCCAGCAGCACCTCCATGCTGTAGCTGCCCGGCTTGGCATGTCGCCGCTTCCGCTCTGCTTCTCCCAACCGGTCCCCCACCAGGCCCAGCAGGTTGGGAAGGTCACCCAGGCCAAAAGCTAGAACCGGGACGGGAAGAAACCGAGGTCAAACCCACATAAGGGACTGTCACCGTGACGCCGCCCACGTCACGTGTGCCCCTTTCCCTGCCTCTGAAAGCCAAGGCAGCATGAGGGTTTGTGCCATACCAGGTAACTGGTGGGCATGAGCCCTTTCCCTGGCATGAGGACACGGCGAGTCTCTGAGGCAATGAAGAGCAGAGAGGAGAGAACTGGCCCGGGTTCCAGTTCCTACTCGGTCCCATCTCCCTGTGCACCCTAGCCCAAGCCCTGCTGCTGCTCCAGGCTCCCCACCCCTGCTGTGACATGGAGAAGGATAATCCTTGATCTCTTGCCCCACAAGCTTGCTGTAGAAATCAAGGGTGGCACTGGGTATAAACATCTAAATAAAGGAAAAAAATTGTGATGTTACCGTGGCCTATGCGGGGCATTTAAGGGACCCCCGGAGCATGCCCTGTGCCCCTCAAATCCCTCCCAGTCACTGCCAGCAACTCCAAATTTCACCATCACAGCTTTGGCCTTTTGGATGAAAGCAAAATATTGATTTCTTTAACCAGCATTTATTAACTTGTATGATGTTATCTAGGAGTTGTCGAACTTTTTCTGTAAAGGATCAGATAGTAAATATTTTAGGTTTTGTGGGCCTTCCGGTCTCCATCTCAGCTCCTCAATTCGACTGTTGGAGCATAAAAGCAGCTACAGACAATACATCAACAAATGAGCCTATCTAGGACCCAATAAAACTTTATTTACAAAAACAAGTGGTAGGCCACATTTGGCCCACGGACCTTAGTTTCTGACCCTTAATCTAATCCAATCCAATCCAGTCCTTACAACAACTCTGTCAGGTTATCGACCCCATTATACAGGCAAACAAACTAAGGTTCAAAGTAGTGTGTCCATGTCTGTCTGAATCCAAAGGCCTTGCTTTGAAACATACTGCTACTTAGAAAGGTAACACCTCAAGCAGTTATCAGTCATTTACACCATAGCCTGAATAAGGACTGGAGCAACATCTGTTGGGGCGGTGGAGTGAGGGTGCATGAGGACACCATAGGGAAAGCTATGAAAGCAGGACAGGAAGCTGAGGTCCCTCAAGAAAACTTCAACTGAACTTAATGACTTTCCTGCCATCCTACCCTGAAGCTCTGATACGTGTGCACTGATTTCTAAGACTATTCATTTATCCACCATTATTTGAGAACCCCCCACCCCCAAGACTGGGCCAGGGGCTGAGGCTGTAAAGATGCCACCACTATAATCCCAGCGTGTATCCAGAGGTGTGGCTGCAGGAGGGTCCCCACACTTCCTAGAAGGGTTGAGGGTGGGTGGGTGATGAAGGCAGGGCCCTGTCCTTGAGTCCCCCTGCCTAGTGCAGGTGACAGATAAGAAACCAGATGGTATCAATAGAGTAACGTCAAGGGCTACAGTAGGACTGACTAGGGCAGGCTTCCACACCGAGACCCACACCGGGACTGGGGAGCTGGGGAAGGCTTCTGGAGAAGGGCATATCGGAACTGGCTGGCGGAGAGCAGGAGACAACCTGCTGGAACGTGGGGAACACAGGGCCCCCGAGCAGGGGGAGCTGCGCCTGCAGCATCTATTGTGAGTATAAGGAGACCCCGCCCACAGTGTGGGTGACCCTCAGGAATGAAATCAACAGACACCCAAGTTCTGCCTCTAAGCCTCCATGCACATGGGTACTTCAGGGGCTGAAATCTGAGCACGGGGCAACAGGGCAGCACAGGGCTCCATGTCACTGTTTCTGTTTGCCCTTTGGTTAGTAATGCTATCGTGCAAAGGAAGGAAAGCACTAGATTTAAGAGTTGGGAAAATGGGGACTTCCCTGGTGGTCCAGTGGGTAAGACTCTGCGCTCCCAGTACAGGGGGCCCGGGTTCAATCCCTGGTTGGGGAACTAGATCCTACATGCATGCTGCAACTAAGAGTCTGCATGCCACAGCTAAGACTCCGCATGCCGGGCTTCCCTGGTGGTGCAGTGGTTAAGAATCTGCCTGCCAATGCAGGGGGCATGGGTTTGAGCCCTGGCCTGGGAAGATCCCACATGCCACGGAGCAACTAAGCCCGTGCATCACAACTACTGAAGCCCGCGCGCCTAGAGCCTGTGCTCCGCAACAAGAGAAGCCACCGCAATGAGAAGCCCGTGCACCGCAACAAAGAGTAACCCCTGCTCGCTGCAACTAGAGAAAGCCTGCGCGCAGCAACAAAGACCCAAACGCAGCCATAAATAAATAAATAAATAAATTTATGGGAAAAAAAAAGAGTTGGGAGAATGTATGGTCACTGGCCTAGTGGAGAAACCAGAAATGGGCAGCCGGCCCTCTGAACAATGCAATGCACAGCCTGGTGAGCAGGGCTCAGGCTGGTGTCCACCCTCACTGCCCCTGAGGCCAATGCCTCTCTCTCTGCAGGTGACACTGCACCAGAGCTCCTGGTGGCCCTGCTGTCTGAGTCCAACAGTGAGTACAGCAGCCCAGAGAGAAATTCCTGGGAGGGGAGAAGACCCCCAGGAGGGGAGGAGGAGGGGCAAGGGCTCTCTCCATGGAGTGAGTAGAATCATAACAGCCACTTACAACACATGAGCAGTGCCCGGAGGTTTCAGCACTGCAAGTGAAACGGGGAACTTGACCCCTCACAGCTCTCCCTGCCAGGCCTGTCAAAGGGAGGCTCAGAGAGGTTACCTGACTCATCTCAGGTCATGCAGCAAGTTGATGGCAAAAGGCCAGAATGTAAACCCAGACCTGCCACTCCCCATTATCACACCCTAACCAGGTCCACCCAGGTTTCTCTCTCAACAAAAACAGTAACAGGCATTGGGGAGGGCCTGCTAACATCAGCTATAGAGCCTGGAGATGTTCCAGTCACACCCTCTTTTATGTGTCTCTCATCCTTCGGCCCAGATATAGGGAATCCTCAAAGTGAGGAGGGGTGAGGGCAGCAGGTCACTGGGAACTTTCAATGAGCCCACCCAAGAAGCCCCGTGAGAATGTAAAATGGTGCAGCTGCTTTGAAAAACAGTTTGGCAGTTCCCCCAAAAGTTAAACACAGTGTAGTCATAGGACCTAGCAATCCACTCTTAGGTATATATGCAAAAGAATTGAAAACATATGTTCACACAAAACCTTGTACAAGTATGTTCATAGCAGCATTATCATAATAGCCAAAAAATGGAAACAACCCAAATGTCCACCAACAGAAGAACAGATAAACAAAATGTGGTCTCTCCACAGGATGGACTACTACCCTGCCATGAAAAGGAGTAAAGTACTGATACGTGCTCCAACACGGATGAACCCTACATGCTAAGTGAAAGAAAGCCAGTCACAAAGGCCACAGACTGTATGATTCCACATATAGGGGAGGTCCAGAAGAGACAAGTCTCTAGAGAGAGAAGATCGATTGGTGGTTGCCAGGGGCCTGAGGAAAGGAAAACGGGAGTGACAGCTAATTCATGGGTATCAAGTTTTTTATGGGAGTGATCAAAGTGTTCTAGAATTAGATAATGGTGATGGTCCCACAAAATTGTGATTATAGTAAAAAAAAAAAAAACTCAAACTGAATTGTATATGTTAAAATGGATTTTCTCTCGATTAAAAAAAAGCAGCAGCAACCTTAAGCCCCAGCCTGGCCAGGGGATGAGCTGCCCTGGCGTCTGGCAGCCCCGGCCCCCAGCCGAGGAGCCAGAACTCTGGCAACAGGCACATATGGCCTGTTGGCATCCAGGTCCCAGGGACCTGGATGGTGGGAAGGCGGCTACAGAGCAGGACTGAGGAAAGGACAGCATTAGGAGCATGGGAACGTCCAGGGCACAGCCTCCAAGGTCAAACCTTTCATCTTAACCAAGATGTTAAATGGAGACAGCCACATCCAGAAACACTTCACAAACTGGGCTCAGATGCAATGCTGGCCTTAAATTAACAGAGTGAGTGAGTCACAGGTTTTCAAGAAAGTCCCCTATCACCCTTGTCTTTCTAAGGAAGGACCCACATGGGCCAAGGGCATGACACCACCCACAGGCCCACAGGAGGTTCAGCCAGGCAGCCTGATGAAAGGGAGTCAAAGCAGCATTAGAGTCTGAACCGCACCCTGAGCTCAGCAGTCTCGGCCTCCCAGCCAACGACCGTGGTGGTGGACTGTGTGGCCGGTTCCAGGCTCACAGCCCTAGAGTAGGACTTCCCCAAGGTCTCTCCCTAGAAGGGAGGACTTATGGTCTTACGATTCAGAACTGGCCTCAGATAAAATGGAGCCCGAGGGAGATCTGTCATTCCTCTCAGCCATGGTGGTGGGAATGGTCACCATCTGCTCCTGAAACCCTCCCCAGCCCCCCCCGAGGCTCCGCCCAGTCCCTCAGCTCACCCCCCACCCCACCCCCGCCACCAGGCCTGCAGAGCCCTCCACCATCGCAACATAAGTGCAGCATCACTATGAGCAACGGGGAGAGCAGCTGGGGCTTCAGAGGAGGCATTATATGTGGGGACAACTGGTTTCCAGGCATTCCTTCACACTGGGCCCAACACTGCCAGGGCCCAGGCAGGAGGGTGTGGTCACTCATGGCCAGATTCCACCCAGGGTCTCATGTCTTAGTGGCCAAAGGGGCTTCGAGACAAAGCTCAGTCAGACTATGAAGTCAGCACGGGCCCAGGACCAGCACAGGTTGCATCCACTCCTTCATTCACTTAACCACGTGTCCTGAGTAGGCGTGCAGGGCGGGGTACAGGCTCCGGTGCTGGTCACTGGGGTGCAGAGACGCCCCTCTCAGGGCTCTCACCCTAACATGGCAGCAGTTACCTTAATAACAAGAACGTGATAAGAGCAACCATTCATCAAACACCTACAACGTGCTAAGCTCCATGCGGGGATTTCTATACACACTATAATACACACAGCCTTAGAGGTAACAATGATCGCCCCCACTTTACAGATTAGAAAAAGAGGCTCAGAGATGTTAAGTAACTTGTTGGGGTCACACAGTAGACAGTGGTGGAGGTAGGATTTTTAAATGGTCTGTTGGACAGAGCTGACCCTGGTGGCCTGACCCCAGGCAGTCTCCCTAGAAGTGCCCTAAGAACCTCCTTCCCGTGGTTCCCAGGGGCTGAGATGATTTTCCCGGGGCGGGGGGGCGGGGAAGAGCTAACTGCAGCCATTTCACCTCTTGCCTTGGCAGAGAAACAGCCTTGCAAAGCGACACTGAGCCCCTCAGAGACTCTGGAGTCCCAAGGACTACAGTTCAGGAGACTCAAGTACCCTTCTGGCCCCCAACTCCAGCCTGTTATGGTAGCCCCTAAAACCCAGTGGCATTTCTCTGCTGGTGCAGTAGGTCTACATGGCCCAGTCCCATTACACAGCTGAGAAGACTGAGGCCAGGAGTTGAGAAGTTCAGGCCAGAAGTTACCTAAAAACACCCCGGAGGTGCGGACGGAGGTAGAGCTGGGGGCCCCGCCCACAGCCTACCTTCATTGTGAAGGTCCCCGAGAGGCTCTGTCCACGCCTGCTGGACGACTTCCCGGCGGTACACCACGTGCATCCTCCCGCTGGCCTCCGTCTCCTGCTGCCCCCGCTCCAGGGGCTCAATGAAGTAGTCAGTGCTGTCTGTGCGGATGAGGCCCGCCTGAACCAGGGGCACAGGGAGCAGGAGGAAAGAGGGGGAGAGAGAAGAGATGTGAACACACGGCAGAACGGGTGAGTGTGTGCGACTGCAAACGAGTGTGACTAAACGAGTACAGACTCTTCCTCTAGGGGCTTGGGGGGCCCTGGGATGCCAGCAGGGACATGGGAGGGGGTGTCAGGGGGCCAAGCAAGGGCTCCCATGCCCATTGCAAGCA
This sequence comes from Mesoplodon mirus, assembly GCF_964341445.2. Classification (NCBI taxonomy): domain Eukaryota; kingdom Metazoa; phylum Chordata; class Mammalia; order Artiodactyla; family Ziphiidae; genus Mesoplodon; species Mesoplodon mirus. The sequence continues at coordinate 58,700,434 of NC_138977.1, read as the reverse complement.
GAGCAGATCCACTTCCACTGTGTTGTACACTCATGGGGTTCCACGTAACATTTCACTTAAACAAAGGGTTCCAGTGCTTAAAATGGCAGGTCACTGTCACAAGGACTAGGCACACACACCAAAGCACCCCAAAGCACTATCACTATCCTGCGGATTTGCCTTTATCTACAGACAGACAAGAAGGGAAAGTCCTATCAGTAAAGGTTAATTATCCCTACGTAAGGTGGGCACTGGACCCCAACTCCAGTACAAAGCGCTGTTATTTCAGATTTAAAGCATGTGTGCATACACACCAGGGAAGGCAGCTCATGTTTGCTGACGATAAACGAGCCAGGACAGTGCCCCAGGAGTGTGTGCTCTGTTTTTACTCTAATTTTTCGCCTGCATCAAAACAGGCCCTTAAAAAAAAAAAAAAAAATCAAGTGTTGGCCTTGGAAATAAAAACATAAAAATATAACCTTGGGGCCTCCCTGGTGGCGCAGTGGTTGAGAGTCCGCCTGCCAATGCAGGGGATACGGGTTCGTGCCCCGGTCTGGGAGGATCCCATATGCCGCGGAGCGGCTGGGCCCGTGAGCCATGGCCGCTGGGCCTGCGCATCCGGAGCCTGTGCTCCGCAACGGGAGAGGCCACAACAGTGAGAGGCCCGCATACTGCGAAAAAAAAAAAAAAAATATATATATATATATATAACCTTGGCCAAGCCCAGCCAACATGTTATTAGGTCCCAATGAAGGCAATATTCACAGGGGCCAATGAAACATATAACTGGATGTGTGTGAATAGATGTGGTACAGGTCCCCTACCTACCACCCACACATCAGCTCTATAAAGCAGTAAGAGACACCCATCATGGTGCCTGGAAAATAGGAGGCAATCCTTAAAAGATATATACTTGTTGAATTCCTTCACTCATTCAACAAATATCTTTGGAGTGCCTACTACATACCAGCCCTGAGCCAGACACTGGGAACGCAGCTGTGAACACAAAGCAGGGAATGAAGGAACCATTTTTATAGACCTTCCCATTTGAATAGGAGCTGCCTCTTTTTAAAGCAGCCACTACTGTGCGCAACAAAATTCCACCAATTGTCCCACCTCAGCCTGCTTTGAGCTGGCTTCTTAGGGAACCCCCTTCAAGGCTTCCTGAGCACACAACACGGAACTCCCAGCAGCAGCCCGTCTTCTTCCTGTCCCTTCCTGCTATGTCTCTCCATCAAACTGCAAACACCATTTTGGATCAAATCCAAGATGGCCTTCTGCTCCAATCAGGAGGCCAAAAAACGTTCTAGGGAAAATAGCCAGCATTACCCGAATAACTTTGGTGTTTCCCAAGGTAACCATTTTATCAGGTGACACTCAATTGTCTGCAAAAGTTCTGGTCTGCTTACTAAAATGACAATATCAAACTCTATATTAAGCACTGATCCTTGCATTTAGAGCGTTTTCTTTTTTTTACTTTTGCACCTGCCATGTGCCCAGGGCAGGGAGAAACAGATAAATAAGGCCCAGCCTCTGGCTGTGAGTTGCTCATTGTCTGGATGGAGGGGCCCACAGAGGAGCAGAGGGCATCCAAATTGTTGGGCTTGGCGCACCTGCGGATATACCTGAGGGACAGGTATCCATCAGGCTCTCGGTTGTAACGGGCAGAAATTCAACTTAAACCCCCTTGGACCAAAGTGGAGCGTGTTGGCCCCTGGACAAGCCATGGCAGGTGCAGGCACTGGAAGTGAGGGGCCCAGTGCCCTCGGCTCCCTCTCCACCCTCCTCATGGGCCGCTCTGCATCAGCTTCATTCTCCCGGACAAGGCTATGTTCTTAGAGGCACATCTCGGCTCTGACACCACAGACAAGCAGGCTTTCCTTGCATAGTCCCATCTGGAACAGCCCAAGGGAGACTGTGGTTGGTCCGGCCTGAGTCACATGGTCACCCTGGGACTGGCAGTCTCCGCTCGACCTCCACAGCCAGCGGCAGGGTAATCAGTGCATCGGAAGAAGGGAGAAACTGACAGGGTAGCAAAAGAAACCTACGTGAGCTGGAAAGGGCACAGCAGGTAGGGGACCCAGGCACAGGTGTGGAAGCAGGAAGGGCAGTGTGGGGCTGGGGAGGCATTCAGGCTCATGGGCAGAGGCTGAGCCAAACCTGCATAAGTGATGGCCAAGTCGAAGGGCCTCTGCCACTGCGGACCCGCAGAGCCCGCCGAAGGAAGCCGTCTTCCAGGGTACACAGGGCTGCAGGATGGGAGGGCCCAGGACATTCCCCCCAAAGCTAGTGCAGCTCGGCTGCCAAGAGAGACTCTCTGCCGAGCCTCACGCCCATCCATCCCATCCCAACTTGTGTACCCCTGTCTGATACCCAAGGGCACTGTTGCCACCCCACCGAAGCCCCCCTGGACCAAGCAAAAAAAGAGACCTTCACAGCACAAGTCAGACAACCTGTGCTTCATCCAGGCCAAACTCACACAAACCCAGGCTCACTGAGGGCTGTAGCTTCTCTGTTTCTTTCTGCCCATCACAGCTCTGCAAACAGCCCGGCAGAGGAGAATTCTCCAGACCAGGGGGCAGGAGACTCCATTCAGCTACCGCCCGCCGCCCCCGACACTGGGTCACTTGATCACAGCCTCCCCACTTCTGGGACTTGGTTAACCCACTACACAGGAGGATTCTTCAGAATCTGGCATTCCCTGCCTCATCACCCACTGGGTCCCTGTGGCCACCAGACCTCAGTGCCTCACATGAGGGATGCAGGTTCCAGAATGATGCGCACAGCATAGGGCTGGGCTGCAAGGTACTACCTTCCAGCCCACCCCTCCCTTTCAAGATGGCCATGCCTGCCCCAGTCTGAGGCTTCAATACCCTGACAACATCCCCAGTCAGCGGACCTCTGACATTTGCTTGGATGCCTCCAGTGACAGGGAGCTCCCTCTCTCAAGATATAACCTATTCTGTGTCACTCATAATGGCTTCCTGAGTTGAAACACACTTCTCTACATTCCACCCTTTATGAACAGTCTTATTACCACTGCTATTAATAACAGTACCTGCTACTTACATTTACACATCTTAATTCATCTTTATGACAACCCTATGAAATAGGCACTAATATTAGACTCATCTCATGGATGAGGAAACAGAGGTTCAGAATGGTTAAGTAACTTGCCCAGAGTCACCCAGCAAGTAAGGGACAGCACTAGAACAATAGCCCAGCTCTGCGTGGCTCTTAAACACTAGGCTCTATTACCTCAGGCCACTCGGGCCCTGCTCCTGCCCTGGGGGCCCACTTGGAGCATTCTTTCGTAGTCCCGACTGCAAGTCCCTGGGCCTCTGGTCTGGCCTTGCAGAGCAAGGCTTCAGCACACAGCCTTAGGAAGAGCAGACCCCTCCCACTGCCTGGTGACCACCCTCCACGCACACACCTGAAAGGATTCTCACTGCACACACCAGTTCTCCTCTACCAGACATGGAAGCCCTGGGATTCCTGGGACTGGTCTAGCCCCCATACCCTCAGCCCTCTCCCCAGGGAAGAGTTCAAAGAACCTCTATTTTTCCACCCAGTGAACTGTTTAGGGCAAAGACCCAAGCCCTGTCATATGCAAGGGCTAGGAAATAAGTTTTAAAACTAGGAAATACGTTTCAAACCTCTTTGTAACTGCAGATCCCACCAGCCCCACCTCCACCCCACCCCCTCACTGGCATCCAGATCAGAACCTCCCTAGTGATCACCCTCATCTATTTAGGGCATCACGTCCAGGCCTCGGCAGTTCTGGGCCACGTCTGGGTTCCCTCTTGGCCTCTGAGACCCTCCTCCTGGAGAAGGGATGGCAAGGCAGGCCCGGCCACCAGATCAGGAGGCGGCCTGGGCCAGTTCCTCCCCGCGGCTCTCCGTTTCCCCGTCTGCACCAGGAAAGGTTTGGCCCACGCTCCCCTCCAGCGCTGCCCTGGCCAGGAAACCAGGCACCGCTCAGGGCAGACAGACTGGCAACGGGAACCTTCTGGCTCTCTGCCTCCTCACCAAATTACTCCCGTCTCTCAATTTATGAGATGTTTATATTTCTGACAAGTGGTGGCTAATTTTAAGCACTAAAATCAAATCAAATTTCTGTATAAGAAATCAAGAAAGGGGGAGAAAATAAGTTCTGGTGGAATGGAAAATAAATGTCAGCTGTATCTGTTTTCACCCATAACTTATTCTTCTGGAAACAGTAAATAAGTAGGAAATATATTCCAGAAAGATCCTTCGTGCAATAAAAACAACAACAAATAGCTGTTTATATCTAATTGAGCCACATACTATATAGGTCTTCAGGTAATTTCTCCAAATGGAAACCCACCAGTGGGCAAGCCTGGCCCCCTTGGCCCTGCTCTAGACCCTTTAATACGGCTGCTCCTGAGGACTCTTTCCTGGAAGGTGTGTGGCTGAGGGAGGGGCCTGTTTGAATTTTCCAACATGGCTGTGACACTGTTTTGGTTGCAAAGGTGACAGCTTCTTCTGCGGCTTCATCCAGAGGCCTTCAGGCCATGCTAACTAAGGTTTTCCAGTCCAGCTTCCCCTCAGGAAAAAAACCCAAATCCAGAGTGTAATTCCAGGGCACCTGAAGGAGACAGGTGACGACAGGGTAGGTGACTGCTGCCTTAGAAATCACCTGTGTCCTGCCGTGGGTCATAATTGAAGAGTTCAGTTGGTTACCAGCAGCTGTCTGTCATCAGGGTGAGGTCCCAAATATTTCAGCAGATAACTGAAGTCATACTATTTTGAAATTCGTATGTATGTGGGAATGTGTATATATAAACATGTTTATTCTAAAATTGCATGTACTTGCATGTAAACTGGGAGGCACAGGTAAAATGAGCCAACAAACAGATCAGGGAGGCCAGAGATCGAGATCCCAAAGGACACCTTGGACAGTGCAGAAGTCCAGACTTGGACAAGGACAGGGGTCCATCTGTGCTGAGTCAGGTGCAGAGACAATAAGCAAGGACCCAGCCTGGGTCTGGGAAAGGGGAATCCCGAGCCCCCTTGCTGCCCCCTCAGATTGGCCAACCTTTGTCAAATGCCCAGAAGGAGGGCCCATTTCAAGATGGCGGCCGCAGTGGAGCCAGCTGAGGTATGGGCCAGGTCTCCCCTTCCTTCTCCTTCCAAGGCCGGCCTATGTGGGGCCTCCCCGCAGCAGGGAAAGCAGAGCAGGCCACCCCCAACCCTACCATCCTGCCACCTCCCAAGGAGAGTGCATTCTCTGGCCTGAACTTGTTCTGGAAATTCCATTACGAGGGTTTTACTGCCAGCTATGCTGTCTCAGGTTCTAGGCTTCCAGCAAATTCAGATTGAAACTGTTCCACTGGAGGAAACAAAAGTAAATCCAGCAAGTGGAGGCTGGATGATGCACACACTGGGAATGCCATGAGAATCAGAAGTGGCTTCCACTAGGCTCGTCCCCAACAGAGCCACCTACTTCTATCCCCAGCCACTGCCAGCCAGGCTGACTCCGAGATCACATCACCTGCTACAACCTCAGAAACCCTGACTGCGGGTGTCTCCTTCTCTCCCCCCACCATCCTGCTCACCTAACTCTAGCACGCTGGCTCCAGCTACAATTAAACTTCATCAAGACATCCAACACATGGCCCCACCACTTCACCACTGTCAATCCCCCCTCCAGGTCCTCACTTCTCCTCTCACCACCTTGGACTTCTCGATCCAGACACATAATAATTCTTGTGCAAACACCCATAACTCTCTCCTGCCTTTCCCTCCATCCTGCTCTCCCAGAGAAGCCTCTGCCGTGGTTCAACCCAAGCCGCCACCCACTCCACGTCTGCACACTGATGGAGAAACGCACACGGTGCCCACTGGTCTCCCTTGGAATCGTTGACATGTATTGATAAGTGCACTTGAGGACCTCCCATCTGTGAAATTCCCTCCCAGCCCTGTCCAGCTACTGCCAGGGTCTCTGCTTCCCTCCACAGTGGAAAGAGTTGTCCACACTCACCGCCTGCACCTCCATGCCTCGCCTCTATCCACACCACAGGGGCTTCTAGAACCACCACTTCCTGGAAACTGCTCTCATCACACTCACCTGTGACCTCATGTGGCCAGAGCCAGAAATCACTTCTTTGTCCTGGTCTCACTCAGCTCCTCCAGCCACACACACATGCTCCCTGGGGATTTCTCCTGATCCTATGGGGATTATGTATTTGCAGGTAACTCCAAAATTACATCCTCAGCTCTGACCCCTCCCGAAATTCCATGTAAGACTGTCCAACGGTCTCCTTGATAGAGACCCTGGGCTTCCGCTGGGCACCGCAAACTTTAAAGCAGACCTACTCCTCCTCCCCATGCCTCCCCCATCTCAGCAAATGACACTATCTTTTTCCCAGTTACTCAAGCCAAAAATCAAAGGGAGGGGTGGGCCCAGGGGTTAGGTTTTTTTCAAGTTCTTCCACCTCCCCAGTGGTTCTGTTAAGTCAGTTCAACTGAAAGACACACCCAACATAACCTGCAGGGACCAGACCCTCTGAGGGATCATCCTGGGCCAGTGCCTCTGATTCACGACGAACGTGAGGGGGCCAGTGCCACCCCATATGCCCCCATAGCCTGAGACCATCGTTCTCTCTCTCAGTAGGTCTCTACGAAGCATCTACTGCGTGCTGGGCTTGGGGGGTGGTGTGCAAAAAGATATGAAACCAGCCTCTGATCTCCTAGTGAGGGACTTGCATCTAATATAGGTAAAGAACTCTTACTGCTCAATAAGAAGAAGACAACCCAATTTAAAAATGGGGAAAGAATCTGAGTAAACATTTCTCCAAGGAAGATATACAAACGGCCAATAAGCACATGAAAAGGTGCTCAACATCATCAGTCATTAGGGAAATGCAAATCAAAACCACAATGAGATACCCCTCATACCCACAAGGATGGCTAGAATCAAAATGTCAGACACTAACAAGTGTTGACAGGGATGTGGAGAAATTGGAACCCTCATACATTGCTGGTGGGAATGTAAAATGATGCAGCTACTTAGGAAAACAGTCTGGCAGTTCCACAAAATATTAAACAGAGTTTCCATATGAGCCAGCAATTCCACTTGGTATAAACTCAAGAGAAATGAAAACATAAGTCTACATAAAAAACTTTACACAAATGTTCACTGCAACATTACTTACAGCAGCCAAGAAGTGGAAACAACCCAAATGCCCATCGGCAGATGAATGGATAAACAAAATGTAGTGTATCCATACAATGGAATGTTATTTAGCCATAACAAAGAAATGCTGAAAAATACTACAACACAGGTGAATCTTGAAAACATTATGCTAAGTGAAAGAAGCCAGTCACAAAAGGCCACATATTATACAATTCCATTCATTTGAAACTCTAGAATAGGGCAATCTAATAGAGACAGAAGATAGATTAGTGGTTGCCGGGGGCTGGAGTAATGGATCCCAGCCGGGGGTGGCGAGAGGGGGTGGAGAGAGGGGGCGGCGATAGCTAAAGGCCACAGAGCTTCTTTCTGAGATAGTGAAAATGTTCTAAAATTGAACATGGTGATAATTACACAACTCTGGGCATATAATAAAAATCCACTGAATCGTACACTCTAAATGGGTGACTTACATGGTATGTGCATCTCAATAAAGCTGTTAGATGACAAACACACCGGGAGATAAGAGATAGGCACAGAGATGACACATATGCACAGGAACAAGAGACACACATGCACCCAGATGACACACAAAGGGATGACACACACACAGACAACACACAAGCAGGCAGACAACACACATGCACTCAGACGACACACATGCATGAGGCGCGCAGGCTGCCCGCTACCATGGAAGCGTGAGTCAGCACGGCTGGGATGAAAGCCTGCGGACGCTGAGATTCCACATAATTCAAACCTGATGTGGAAGCCCCAAGCCACAGGAGCTCTGCTGGAGGCTGGGCTGCCAAGGCCTGGGCCCAAGCCAAGGAGAGTCTGAAAGCTGATTCATGCCGAGCTGCAGCCTTGGGGACAGGCAGGAGAAAGGAGCCCTCGGAGGATGGAGCCGAGAACCGCCAGGTTTGTCCTCAAAGGGCAACGCACGCCCCACACGGGCGCAGCGGAAGTCCCAGAAGGCCCTGAGGCTCAGACGAAGCACAGGAAATGGGAGAGCCTCCACCAGCTGGAGGCACTTACCTGGGATGAATGCTTGCTGGCTCCGCCCACTTCCCAGGGTCATGACCTCTGCAGGCCCCATACCCTGGGAGGTGCTGGGTGAAAGGCTACTGGGGCCTTGGTGGGCCCAGCCCATTTGTAGCAAAGATCCTTCTCGGGGAGAAGCAGCATGGGGCTTGTGCTGGGTAAATGCAGAGACTCTAAAGCCAGAATCCCTGGGTCCTGCTACTCTCAAACCACGGAATCTTGGACAAGTTACTAAACATTCCTGTGCTTCAGGTTATAAGGGCGCTGATCTTGTGGGTTGCTCGGAGAAACATACATAGAGCACCGAGAGCTGGCAGCAAGGACCGTGTAAGTGTCCGAGTTTGCTGCCATGATGATCACAACCAAAATTCAAAGTGTGCCAGTGGTTCATGAAGGGAGTGCTGGGAGCAACATTCTGGAGCCATGGATGGTTTGCCCCTAAGTCCTGGCTCCACTGTGACCTGGCTTTGACTTGCTCAGATCCCGTCTGTACACGGGAAGAAATCCCTGAGAAAAAAGTACCAGTGGTTAAGCATCCTTAAAGGGAAAAGTCCCTACCAAGAAAAGACTGATTCACAGGAATTGTAAAAGAACATGGGCAAACCAAAGGTTGGTGAAAATGCACCACCTGGGTGTGAACTTGTAGGCAATTTCCTTCTCTTTAAACATTTAGGTGTTTTCTAACTTTTCTATGATCCCCCTATCTGAAAAGAAAACCTGATTCTGCACAGAATGTCTGCCTGCTACAATGAGCAAGAAAAAATTGTATAACAATGACTTTAAAACAAAGTTTAAAAGAAGGAAACAAACCCAACGTAACCCTCCTTTTCTGTCATCCAACCTCCCTGCAAAGTGATGCAGCAGCTACACTTGGGAGTGAAATACCTGTGGCTCTGTCCCAGCCTGGACCCTTCCCAGCTGGGTGACACTCTCCAAGCCTCAGTTTCCATGCCTGAAACGAAATGAAATGATGTAATGGAGGGGACATGCCCCCTGTTGAGGCCTGGCCCACAGCAGGTGTGTGGCCTTTTCCTTTCTTTCCTTCTTCGGACTGGCTCTCCTGGTCCCCCAACTTTTCTGTCAAACACAAAGTAGACTTTTCCAGGAGGCTACAGCAGTGGGTCTTACCCGTAGATGTCCATTAGGATCACCTGGGGAATCTGCAGACTGGCTGACGCCCAGGCCACACCCCAGACAAATGAATCACATCTAAGGAGATGGGGCGGTGGTGGTGGGGGGGCGGCGAGCATCAGTATAGTCTCAAAGCTACCCAGGTGATTCTCACGTGCACCCAGGGCTAGGAACCCCTGGTCTCAATTATAGAAGCTCCCAAATGATGTAATGGTACTAAATGGAATGTTTAAGTGATCATCCATGTTTCACAAAGAGAGCAGTATCAGCATCAGGTGTTCGACCAGAATTAGTCTGTCATAATACAGGAAATGGGCAAGAAAGAGAGGGGACAAGAGGACAATGAGTATACACCCTGACCAAGGGGGGGCGGGGGTGGGGAAGGCGAGTCCGGACAGACCGGGTGACTGCACACCTCTTACACTGTGAGCATCTCCCCGGGCTGAGCATGACCAAGGATCACCTGGACCACACGTGATCTGTGCCTTAGGTGCTATCTTAGAACCTAGCCACCCCCTGCCCTTAAGGTGCCACTCCACTGTGAGTGAAGCGTAATTCGCCAAAATTGCCCTGAGCTGGGTGGGTCCGAGAGGCGGGGAGGGAGGCTGTGATCTACTGGGCGGCCAGTGGCCAGTCAATGATGTCACAGCCCTCCCAGCTGGGAGCCCACAGTGCAGAGAGTGAGGACGATTAACAGCGACATCTCTACGCTGCTCCTGCTGCTGCAGGTGGCGACCGAGTCTATCCTCTGGCTCTGCAGGGAACAGAGTTGCTTAGATCTTCCTGCAGCTCTTCTTCAGGCTTGGCAAATGTTCTTACAGGAAGGTTGTTTGCTTTTTATGACACCCCTCCCTGCCCAGTGACAGGGGTCCTGGCCCAGCGGCAGGGCAGGGCCTCACATGCAGGTGCTCAGAGAGTCCCACTGTGCTGCAAGTCCCCACCCTGGAGCCCAGCCAGAGTCAAGGGCAGACCTTGCCCAGCTGGCAGCCACCATTAATTTCCATTCCCTACGCCCAGGAGCCAAGTGGCTCTGAGGCTTCCCCCCTCAGTCACCACCATGGACGGCCCACCAAGCTTGGGCTGGGAGCTCCACCTGGCTCCCTGCTTGGCCCAAAGTCCTGGCAGCAGCGGAGGCTTCAAGAGAAGGAGACAGGAAGCAGCCCTCAAACGCCAGGAGGCGGTGTAGCTGCCAGGCCCTGAGCTGGGGAATGGTTCCCCGCCTCAAGGCCTGAACCCTACAGCTCAGAAGCAAGCCAGAGGACAGTAGGGTGGCTCCAGGAAAGGGTGCGGCCGGTCCTACTTGCAGCGGAGGGCTGGCCCCCAGCAGGTCACTTATCCCAGCCAGGGCTCCCCTCTGATCCATCCTGACATCAGCCTGCCCCCAGAGGGCCCTGCAGAAGGCAGGTGAGCACAGGAGAATGGAAAGATGAGTGGACCTAGACGCCTGAACTCCTGTGCCCGGCCCAGGTCTAACCCCACATGGGGGTCCTGACAACACATTCCCCTCCAGGCATCGCTGACCTCCTCTGCACAGTGGGGACAAGTGGACAAAACCACATTAGCTAGAAAGCCACACTTGTGCACGCGGGCCTCCATGCCTGTGCCCTGCGGAGAGCCCTGCGGAGAGTTCTGCGGGATGCCCTTCCAGCCCAGCTCACATGTCACCCCATCACCGCCCCCTCCTCCACGCCCCCAGTGGTTCTGGCGGGTGCTCTATCCCGCCCACATATGTCTGTCTGTCCCTCTTCCAGATGCGAGCTTCTCCACAAGAGGACAAGTACCGATCCACAACACAGGACCAACTTCGGAACCAGGCACCTTCGGCCAACATCCTCATGTCCAAGTCTCCAAAATGAACCCCCTTGGGCATACCACCCTTAATGAGAGTCCTCTCCCACAAAACACGGCTGTGGTTTAGGGGACAGCCTCGGGACTGTGAATTATGAGGTGACAAAATATCAAGCACTCAACAAGGCCTCTTTGGGCTGGAGGAGCTAATTCAGAGTGTGGGCTCCTGCCAACCTCAAGGGACGGAAATTAACTTCTGCTGTGGGGCGGGGTGGCCTGGGGGTACGAATGTTTTCTGGACAGATCAAAGGTATAAATATTTGGCTGGTTTAAAAGCAAAAACTGACAAAGGGTTTCAAGCAACCCGTTGGGAACAGGGTTTGCATTCAGACCGACCAGGTCCTAACAGACACTCCCACATTCAGAGGTTTCTCTAAAAGGGTCTGATCTACTGCCCCCTCAGCCGTGCTATGGAAAGCAGAAGAAAAGGAGAGTGCAGGGTTTTAATGTTCCATATCAAGTGATGTGTGCATAACGGCAACCCACTGCCCTGCAAAATTCTGAAAATGGATAAAACAGCGGCAATGGTGACTTGGAGCTGAGAAGCACCAGAAGGTTTCCTTTGAGCTTCAAATCCTGCTCACTGGGAGGTTGGCATTTGTTTTCTCTTAACAGGTTTCCCAGTCTTCAGGAGGACAATGACCCGCAGAAGTTGGCTGTCCGCCCTTGCAGGGGGAGGGGACCTTGCAGGGGACCCAGGCCCAAGGACTCCCAGGATGCCCCCCACGAGGCAACCGATGGACTAATCCCTTCAGTGTTTGCGCTCTGAAGTCGTTGCCATGGCCACCGAGGCCCTGGCCTTACAGGGTTTATGACCTCGAGGAACGCTTCCCGTCTACTAACTCAGGAGAAGCTGCGTGGAATTGTGGGGGGAGCATGGGACTGGGAGTCAGGGACCTGGACCCCATTGGCCCTGACAGTCGCCCACTGCGTGACCTGGGTGAGTCTTTTCCCTTACCTGAGCCTCAGCTTCCTTGTCTGGAAAGTGAGAAGGGGACCGAGAGGCCCCCAAAGCCTCTTCCAGTCATAGCTGAGTTAGGGTGAACTTTGGCAGTGATGCTGAGCTGAGATTCACCGCCGGAGGTGTTCGTAACAGGAGGGTTATTTGTGCTTATACGGAGCTCCCTGGAGCTGCCAGGGATGAGGCAGCCTACAAATATTACTGCTGCTGTTGTTCTTCTTATTGTTGTTCTTGTTGTTTCCAAGGCTTTAAAGGCAGGAAAAGGCCCACATGCTGAGAACAGAAGGCCAGGCCTGGCGGATGATTTGGGAACTTTCCACTGCAGGGTCCGGGGAATGCGGAAATTCCCCAGGTCCTCACCAAAAGCCCAGCCCTGGGCCTGGACCGCACTGAGGCTGGAAGGCAGGTGGAAGGCAAGCACAGCCCCCACCCCACTCACCAGCCCACGGAGCAGCCCAGAGGCCACCCTCCCTCCAGCCAGCCCAAAGATGCCAGGGAAGTAAAATAAAACCAGCCCCTAGACCAGCCCTCCCTGGAATGGGAGGCCGGCTCTGCTCGGAAGGAGCAGCAGTGAGGTGATGTCTGGCTTCTATTCCATATCATAAATAAGTTATTAACCCAGAGCAGACAGCAAGGCACAGCCGTGGGGAAACCAGAGAAGTGAAACTGCAAGATCAGACCGCCTCGAAGACTAGAAAACCACCCAGGATCCAGACCCTGGCCACTCAGACAGAGGCCCTGATGGGATGGGGCCTTCTGGGAAGCAAGAGCACTAGAATGGGCGTCCAGGGGTCTGGAAACAAACCCACTGTGGAACCTGCCTCAGTTTCTATATTTATTCCAAGAGATCAACAATAATAACAGCAAATACTACCATTTATTGTTCTGGACACTGTGGTCGCACTTTTAAGTGCCTGACTTCTAATCAACAAAACTACAAGGTAGGAACACCCACTTTACAGATACAGAAACTGAGGCTCAGAGAGGTCGAGCCACTTGCCTAGGGTCAGTATGGGAGAACGATTGCAAAGATGGCTGCAACAATGCCTCCTGTCTCTGCTCCCATGCCTCTTTGAAATGAGGTAGGGTCCATTCCTCCACTCTTGGAAAATCTAGTCCGGCCTTGTGGCTCGCTTTGACCAATAGAATGCACAGAAGCAACATTATGCAACTTCCAAGACTAGAAGATCTTCCTTACGAGATCTTGCAGCTTCCACTTTTACCCTCTTGGAATGCTACCCTGAGACTGCTGTGAAAGAAGCTGGTCTTACCTACTGGAGGATGTGAGGCCACAGACAGGAGAACTGAGGCTGCCTAGCCAACAGCCAGCACCAATGCCGGATGTGTGAATGAGGTCAGCCTGGACCTTCCAGCCTCGCCAACTGTCCAGGCAGCAACCGGCAGAGGAATCACCCAGCCAACCAACAGAATTGTGGAAAGAATATGCTGTTGTTTTAAGTTCAGCAGTTTTAGGCTGGTCTGTTTCACAGCTGTGGATAACTGATACAGTCACTCAGTTTCCCCACACTGCCTATCTCCCCAGGAAAACCCATGCTCCCGCCTCCTAGGATTTGGTTGGGGTCAAGGCACCCCATGCTGACTGCTGCCCATGCCTGCAGCCCCCAGACCACAGCCCCACAAGCAGGAAGTGACCACAGGGGACATACTCTATGAAGTGTAAGAAGGGCTGCAGGCCACTTTCTACCTAAAGACCCACAGTCACCCTGATGTAGCAGGTCAGAAGCTCCCTCTTTCTCCAAAAAGACAATTTCTTGTTTTCGTTATAGAAACATAAATTCTACAAAGGACTGAGGGCCTCTCAGGGAACTGGGTTACCCGAATAGCAAACGTGATGAAGCAGGTTGCACCCTCGCAGAGGATGCGAGCTCTGGAGACAGAAACTCGCCAGTAAAGGGCACACTGAGGGCAGGAAAGCATTCAGTCTCGCCTCACCCACTGGCTCAGGCATGGGTGCATGGGTGCCTGGAGCACACACTGGGACACGCACTCAGGGGCAGTGTGCATAGCTGACCTGCAGGGCTTGCCAGGCGTGCAGGAGGCGAGTGCCATGTGTCATCCATTGCTGGCCTAGGAGCAGACAGACAGCCACAGAGAGGAGGACAGGCCCGCTGTCCCTCCCCATCTGACAGAGGTGAGAAGATGCAAATGTGAGCTTTATGCCGCCTCTGAAAGGGAGCCAACATCCCCTGAGGGCCTGCCCTGTGGCAGGTGCCGAGGTCAGAGAGACCCACAGGTGACTAAGCTCAGACCCTGCCCTTTGAGAGCCCAATGGGAATGTTCCAGGGGAAGAATGTAGACGGGGGTGAGAAGCAAGTTGCAGCCTGAGAAAAAAATGAACAGGCCTGGAGGAGGTTGGGAGGAATGGGCTCTGCCTGCCCAGCTAAAGGCCCAGAGACCACTCTGGGGTTGTAAAGCAAAAAACGAGACTTCCTCTCGTCTTCTTTCCTGCTCCCATCCCCTCAGACCCGGTGGACTCAACCAATAAATCCAATAAATCCACACCATTTAATAGCGATGGTTGAAGCATATCGGGTACTGTGCTAATAAAGCCCTTTGCACACATGACAACTCTTATGAAGTGACTAATATTATCCCCACTTTGCAGAAGAGGAAACTGAAGCACAGAGAGGCTTAGTAATTGCCCAAGGCCACACAGCATGAAAAAGCCAAGGCTGGGATTTCAACCCAGGCAGTTTGGTTGCAGGGGTCAAGCTCTCATCCCCTGCACTGCTCACTGGCAAGCTGAGGCCTCCAGCTAAGAGCCCTGCTGCATTGGGCCCACACACTATCTTAAAAATAGAACTCTTTGCTTAAAAATCCATATTTCTGATTTCTCTCTTAAAATTCTCAAATGTGATACCAGATTGGCACTCCCTTTAAAGAGGAATTTGCCACTGTCCCACCTCTCCCCTAGTACCTGGCCCTCTTCCCTTGCGCTAATCCCTGCTCCTAGAAGCAGCTGAAGTCCCGACTTCCTGTGTACCCCGAACCCAGCCCTGTGCTAGGCATGCAGAGAAATGCAAAAATTTAAGACAGTTCCTGACTTCTGGGAACTGGGTGGCCAAGATGGGGGATGCCTCAAGCAGAGGGAAGGGAAGACACCGTGGGAGGTGTGAACAGCATGAGCAAAGGCATGGGCTACAAAGTGAGGTGCAAACACACCAGGCTGGCTGGGGAGGGGTGAGGGTCTGCAGGGCAGGATCCACCATCGGGGCTGGAGAGGCAGGTGGAACAAGGCAATGAGCTCTGCACCAATGCGGGGCCAGACATCCCCCGCCCCTCCCAGGGTTATCGGCACAGATGTGTAAGGGCAGGCAGCCCGCAGGCCACGACGTATGGGGACAGGCCTACCGGGCAGTTGGGTGAGGGCACCTCTGAAACTCCAGGCCTCACACTCCACATCCCAGGGCAGGCACAGACAGCAAGGCAGAGCTGGTTGCTTGCCAAGGAGCTGCCAGGAAAGCCCACTCACTCCCTAGACATCATGGAGCAACCCCGGGGCAAGGACAGATATTGGTACAGACACCGATGAGCCCCAGGCAAATCTGCTACAATAGGACTGCGCCAGCATGCAGCTGGAAAGATTAGCGTCTTCCCCAAATACTAAAATGACTCCTGCTTACAAACCTCCCATGGCTCCCTATGGGCACAGGGGCAAATCTAAGTCCACAGTGAGGCAAAGCTTCTCCAAACTACATTTTCTTTTTTTTTTTTTTTTTTTTTTTTGCTGTACGCGGGCCTCTCACTGCTGTGGCCTCTCCCGTTGCGGAGCACAGGCTCCGGACACGCAGGCTCCGCGGCCATGGCTCGCGGGCCCAGCCGCTCCGCGGCATGTGGGATCTTCCGGGATCGGGGCACGAACCCGTGTCCCCTGCATCGGCAGGCGGACTCTCAACCACTGCGCCACCAGGGAAGCCCTCCAAACTACATTTTCATCACCCCCCTTTCCAGTGGAGAGCAGCTGAGATGACTTGCCATTTCCTGAATCCTGCAAAGTCAAAGGATTTCCTTCCCTGTGAATGCCTAAAATTCCTAGCTCTTGGCTTTAAAAGCTCCTATTGATGCTTTTATACCCAGCCCAGATGTCCCCTCTGCTGGGAAGCCTTCCCTGAGCACCTCTCCTTCTCAGTACTCACCACCTCCAGGCCACCTACCAAGTGCATTACATTTCCCTGCATTCCTACACAACACTGACGTTTAGTGTGATCAGTCTTGTTTCATGCTATCTACTGTGTATATCGGCCTTCTTTAAACCATGGGTTCTGAAGCACAGGGAGAGAGGGGTGAGTTTCAACCCTGCATCCCCCAGGAGCTGGTCAAGGGCCTGGCTGGGGGAAGGTGCCTACAGATTGTTAACAGAATGCTCCACTTGGCACCTCTCAGTACCCTCCTGCCCTGGAAGGCATGTGGGGTTATTACAGACCAGTCGTAATACACTCCCGTGCACTGAGCAAGCACCATTTGGCCCATTCTGCAGAGAAAGCTGCCACAGCAGAGGGGAGGCAGGGCCTGGCCAGCCCGGGAACCGGAGGTGGCCTCGGGCTCACATCAGAGAGCACTGATAATCTACGTACTGTTGCAGTACAAGGGACTCCAACAATACTTTTAGTATTTCTCACCATTAATGATAGCTGTAATTACTGTAGTAATTACTATAAAAAAGTAATAAATATTACTATTAATAATCCCCATTTTTAAAGGCCCCACCATATACCAGACCTTTCACTTTTTCACATTTTCTTATTTAATCCTCTGAACAGCCCTATAGATGATTGTTCTCTCCTCCTTACAGATGAGGAATCCCAAGCACAGAGAGATTTAGAAACTTAGTCAAGGTCACACAGCTAGTCTGTACTAGAGTAGAGAGACTCCCACAATTTCTGCCACCCTAGACTGTTTCCTAATTATGACTAAAAATGCCTGTCACGGGGCTTTCTATGGGCCAGGCCCTACCGGTAACAGCTTTACTGAAACATAATTCATGTACCGTACATTTCACCCATTAAAAGTGCAGAATGTTTGTATATGTGTATGTATAACTGATTCACTTTGCTGTACACCTGAAACACATTGTAAATCAAGTCTACTCCAGTAAAAAACATTTCTTTTTTAAATTAAAAAAAAATAAAATGCAGAATGTATTGTCTCTGCATAGAGCTGTGCAAACACCACCGCAATCAACTTTAGGACGTTTCATCACCCCACAGAGAAACCCCGGGCCATTCAAACTGTCAGTCTCAACACACAGGCCCTCCACCTGGCATCTTAATTCCATTTTAAAGACAAAAGGACTGAGGCTCAGAGAGCTGCTGGGCCTTGCACACCATTGGGCAGAGGATAGGAAGCAGAGCTGGGACACAGCCTCCCCTGCCCTCTCCCCATACTGCCTGCCAGGGGTCTACTCTGTAACCCGTTAAAAATGCACGTTCTGGGCTTCCCTGGTGGCGCAGTGATTGAGAGTCCGCCTGCCGATGCAGGGGACACGGGTTCGTGCCCCGATCCCGGAAGATCCCACATGCCGCGGAGCGGCTGGGCCCGCGAGCCATGGCCGCGGAGCCTGTGTGTCCGGAGCCTGTGCTCCGCAACGGGAGAGGCCACAGCAGTGAGAGGCCCGCGTACAGCAAAAAAAAAAAAAAAAAATGCACGTTCTGCAGAGGGTGGAAAACAGAACCAGATGGTGACAAATCTTACACGTGCGGCTGCTTCCACGCCAGGCCCCTGACTCACAGAGGCACTGAGGGCAAAGAGGGGGGGATGTGACGCCTCCCAGCCCCCGTGACCCCAGTGCAGGGGCAGCGAGGCCCAGGAGCCCGGGAGACAGAGGTAGAAGCGGGGCAAGTGGCCTTCAGGAGGCTGGCAGCCTGGGCTCCTGATGGTATGCAGGGGTCCCACTCTGCTGATCTCATTCCTGCACCCCACAACCCCTCCAGGACCCACAAAGTAGTGGCCCCCCACCCAGGCCTCCATGTGCCTCTCAGGACTTCAGAACCACAACTGCTAGCAGAGAGTCTGTTCTGCATCTGGCCCCAGCCAGGGGACCTGAGATGACCCAGGCCCTCCCTGCCCACAGGCCCTGAGGTTTCGGGTCACAGGAGCATTGGGGGGACTGCCACTTTGATTGGCCGGGATCCCCAAGGGAGGCTCTGCAGAGTAGACCAGCAGGCTGCCACTGCTGCCTGGGCGCATTCCCAATCTGGGACCCCAGTGTCTGACAGCTCCCCCCAACCCCAGAGGAAACATTCTGCAGGTAGGACTGGGCCTCCCCACATCGCCTATTTCCTTCCCCGAAACACCCACAAGCCAGCTCTGGGTCAGCAGTTCTCTCTGCTGGCCACGGGCCCGGCACTTTCTTTCATGTTTATAATGTCTGAACAATTTGGAGCCAATGCCACCTCCTCCAGGAGCCCTCCCGGATCCCCGAACCAAAACAAACGGCTCGTCCCGCTGCGGCCTCACACAGGATTGTAATCTGTCTGCTTTTATGTCTGGTTTCCCATTATCCTCCAGACTCATCTAGGGCAGGGGTCCTGGCTTCCTCATTCCTGGTCCCCCCCCCGACCCCCTCCCCAACTATGACACACCAGGCCTTCCAGCAGAGCAGGTGGGAAGTGAGATAAAGTGCCCATTCCTCAGTGTCAGGCATGAATTAACAGCCGTGCACAGAACCCGCCCAGTGTCTGTCCCGGTGCCCATGGTGACTGACTCTGTGGGATGGCAGGAGAAGAGGAAGAGATAATGGTCACTGCTCCCACTGCAGGTTCCAGCTGGAAAGGAGGATCGAGCCATCAGTTTAGACACAGCACTCCTCACCAGAGCAGCTAAAGTCCAAACGGCTGCAGTCTGTCCACACAGAGGAGGGTTTGTTCAGACCGTCTTCCAACTGGAAGGTCTGCTAAGCCATGAGGGCCAAGCTCAGGACTGGTGTCTTTCCTTTCTGCACCTGCAGCCCCGCCCAGGCCTGGCAGGAGCAGACCCAGGACCCGCCAGGAAGGGGCAGTCAACTACAGGTTTACAGTGGCCTGGCTTCAAGCTCCTCCAGCAAGGCCTGCCCTGTGTCACAAAGTACCAATGCCAGAGCTAGAAGGTGCTCTAAGCTCACCCATTACAGGCTCCATGATACACCCAGGAGGCAAGGGAGGCTCAGAGAAGGAGGGCAGCTTGCCCAGGGTCACACAGTCATGGCTCCCAACTCCCAGCCCAGACTCTTCTCAGATAACAGACTGCTGCTTCCCTGCCCTGGGCCCCCTCTCCTATCCTGCCCTTCCTTCAAGGTCAGACCAAGGCCCACCTTCCCAGTGTCTTCTAGGATCACCTCCCAAGCCCCGTCCAGCATGGTGCTCCCTCACTGGCAAGTTCTTTCCTCTGCCCAGAACGCCCTACCCACCCTCTGGCCCCAACAAACTTCTATTCATCCTTCAAGACCCAGTTCAAATATTATCTTCTCTAAGACAAAGATAATCATCACTCCCATTTACCGAGTAGCCATCCCTGCTGTGCTACGGAAAACCAAAAAGTTACTGTTGAAACTATTTGTGGGGTACCCCCTGCTTAGCACCCAAGTTCCTTGAGGACAGAGACCTGACTCTCTGCAAAGCAGGGTTACAACAATATCTGTGTACGCACCTCATACAACTGAAAGGCTTTATAAACTAAAAAGTCCTGTGCCAATAGAAGCTATATGTATTGATATTATCTTCACACCTCCTCCCCATGACTCAGTTTCCCCACTTACACGATGGATGAAGTTAATGAATGCACATGATAGTATGTGTGCTGTGCCTGGGCTATGGCTATGGCTCATGACTGTTGCTGTTATTATTCATGTCACATTCACTTTCTTACAGCTCCCTGTAGACCTCGCCCATGGCCAGTGCTCAGTACGTATTTTTTGGGACTGAATGACTTCAGCATTTGAGACGTGGAAGAAGATGGGGTTAAAACCCAGAGTCCACATAAAGATGCAGAGTTAAATCTTATCATCAGAAGGGCTGCACTGTGGCCTTTGAATCCAAAGGTGGCTCAGCTGGGTGACAGTGAACAGCCCTTGCTCTCATGGAGTGGGCTGGAGGTGAGGAAATCCCTGCCCTGGACAGGGAACCTCTGTGCTGGGCTGTGGTCCTTGTCAGGGACCAGGTCAGGGAGACCCCTGAGAACTGGCCTTAGGGACTGGACTCTGGAGCCCAGGGCACAAGCAGGGGCCCAGCCCAGGAGGTCCAGTTCTGCCTCTCACCAAATGCAGGGACCAGGCAAGCCACTCCCGGAGCCTCAGTTCCACCACAGAACAGGCTTCCAGAAGCTCATCCATGGAGCCTCGGAGACCTGACCCAGCTTCTGCAAATGTCACATAGAATCGATTTCTGTCTGCCAGGGAGGAGTGAGTGCAGCCCCTCTTTGGACAAATGAGAAGAGTAAAGCCCAGAGAGGGGAAGTGACTTGCCCAGGTCACATAGCCAATGAGAACGTTTACTCAGAGGCCACCAAAAGTCAGCAACATCAGCTGAGCATCCAGTGACCACCTGTCAACGTCTGCTGAGCTGGTTCAATGATAAGAAGATTTCCAGGGTGCAAAGTGTGTGGGCAGTTACCTATTAATGGCGATGATCATCCATTCATGCCTTTGTTTAGGCCCCCGTGGACATTTATGGAGGTAGTCGAGGAAACGGGAGAACAGCTCTGTCACTGAACAGCTTACAGCCCATTTGGCTGATGACTTCAGGTCACCATGTCATTCAGCCCAAGCCACTGATGTGCACTGGTGCTTTCTATCTCTCCATCTGCACAGACACTGGATCTCTAGGTGATTCCTCACGTCACTTTGGATTTTCAACCGAAACTTGTGGCCACAGCATAGCGCTAGCCACAGGCTGAGGAGAGTCCCAGGACTGCTGAGCCAGGGCGGGATGGCGGCCAAGGCTCACCCTGGCACCAGGACAAGGTCTCAGCCTTCTCCAGCTATCCGTACAATCTGTGTTCCTCAAAGTCCGCTCCACAGAACGCTCGCATTCCAGGTGATTGTGGTGCACACTCAACTCTGAAAACCAACCACTGCCTAGACCATGCCTCTCAATGGGGGCTCTGGTGCCTCCAATGGGGCAAAAATTTGTTCTTTGGGAGGCAAAAAATTTACTCTTTTCATATATAAAGCACAGATATACATAGAGTTTAAAAACAGATATTCAGTATAGCTGTGGTATTAAGGTTGCATTGGGGAGCAATTAGGGAAAAAATGTCTAAAAGGCTCCTCAGGGGGATGATAACGAAAAAAAGATTGAGAAACCCTGGTCTAGACAAAGGCAGCCATGACATTCAGCAGGAAGATACCTCGTAAGGATGGGAAGATGGTAAGAAGTGTTCCCAGCCCTGCCGGTAAGGAAAGACCCCTCCCCTTACCATCCCCCCATCTGACTCATCCCTCTCTGAAAGCTCAAAGGCAGATGGGCAAGCAGGTCCTTTCCTGGACATATCAGCTTGTGCCTGGCAAAGCAGAGGCCATGAAAACAGTGCCCATCAAGGCCCTGGAGCTGCCACGCAGGCTCACGAGGGCCTGATACACAGCAGACAGGGCAGCAAGGGGAATGGGATCCAGCCTGAGTTGAGCACAAGAAGGAGAGAAGCCAGGCTTCCCTGGTGGCGCAGTGGTTGAGAGTCCGCCTGCCGATGCAGAAGATGCGGGCTCGTGCCCCAGTCCGGGAGGATCCCACATGCCGCGGAGCGGCTGGGCCCGTGAGCCATGGCTGCTGAGCCTGCGCATCCGGAGCCTGTGCTCCGCAACGGGAGAGGCCACAACAGTGAGAGGCCCGTGTACTGCAAAAAAAAAAAAAAAAAAAAAAAAGGAGAGAAGCCACCTGTGGCTTTCTGGTTTGCAACATGGAACCAACTAGCAGGGGGTTCCCTGTGCCTGGGAGGAGGGAGCAGGTCCTGAGAAAGGGAACTCAGATCAGAGAGCCACAGAAGAGCAGGCTGACTTTGGGATCAGGCTGCCCGCCCCCCCCGCCAGGAAGGACACAGCAGTAAAAATAATAACCGACAGCCTTGACCATGTGCCAAGCAGGTGCCAACCACTGGCCATGCTGCCTGGTGAGGTAGGTCATATTTTCATCACCAGCACATCAGCTCCAGGAGGGCAGGGGACTGTGTCTGTCTCAGGCACTGCCACATTCCCAGCGCCCGACTGGCACGTGGAGCGCGCACAGTAAGTATGTGCAGAATGAATAAATCCCACTTCATGGGTAAGAGAAAGGACCACAGGAGGGCAAGTAACTTATCCAAAGTGACACGGCCCGTGAGCGGCACAGCCAGGGCTCAACCCCAGCAGAGCCTGACCTCCTCATGCCCGCATGTGTCTGCACTCAGACCCCTGACAGGTGAGCTGTGGTCCCGGTGTGTCAGTAGATGGTGAGGGGATGAACAGAATAAGGTACCATCCTATCTCGGCCACTTTACAGTTGGCACAGTATGGTGGCCAAAGGGGCACACAGGGCTCTCTCTGGAAAGCGGCGCAGCCCCTGACTTGGCCCAGACTGCAGGCTGTGCCCACAGGAATCCCAAACACATGGGAGCCAAGGAGAAAACCATGTCGGTGAGGGGGACGGGGAGGAAAGGGGGAGGATGGGGGGGTGCTGCTTGATGAAAGCCTTGTCCCTTACCAATCCGTCGCAGTTGCTGATGGCGACAGCTGCCCCTGGCATGCCCGTGACACCCCCGGTGTAGACACACTCCCTCTGCAAGGGCTGACGGAACAGCTCCCGAAAATCCTCCTGCCACTCCACTGAGGCTCCGGGCACCACCAGCCGCCGGTTGGGCCGCAGGTGTAAGTGCAGTTCCTCCCCAGAAACAGTGACGTTGAAGTAGAGGGAGGAGCGCCCCCCCCTGCCAGGCTGCAAGGTCGCTCCTTTAGGGCGCAGTGGGCTTCGAGCCACCCGCAGGTGACCGGAGTGTGACAGTGGTGTGGGTGGTCTGTCCACCTCTGTACTCCCTGAGGAGGCTGCTGGTGGCCCAGATACCACGTGGGAGAGGAAGCGTCCCTGAGAATCTGTGCTGCAGGGCACTGTCACACCATAGTCACTGAGCTTTCTTGAGAAGCGCAACTCTGTTGGAAATGAAGAAAGAGTTAGTTCAGTGCCGTCTGGGCAGAGCTAAGCAGGGGAAGCTGGAAATCCCATGGGGGCAGGAAGGGCTCTGCAACCTTGACCGTCACCTTGGAGGAACCCCTTAGCCCAAGTTCATCTATTTCTCATCCAGTGCTTCCAGAACCCTTGGATCTCTGCACTTGGATGATCGGTGTTCAAGTTTGTAAACTGCTAGACACACGTTGCTCCCCATAGCCCCCAGGCCCTTGTTACAGCTGGCAGAGGGAAACAAATGATGCCAGAGTCCTGTCACTCTAGCAACAAACCTTCCAACCTTGGGCACTACAGAGGAAATTCCCCGAAAGCCCCCAGGGCAAAGAGGGATGGCTGGATGTGCCCAAACTCCCCAGTGCCCTGAAGTCACCAGCCCACCCCAGGGTAGGGCCCTCGTCGCCAAGCTCCCGGAACACAGCTGGCAAAACAAACACACCTAGAAACTCAGGGCCTCCTGGGCACGTGTCAAGGAGAAAAGAGGAGCTGGAGAGGGAAGGGAGGGAATACAGGTTCCACATTTTTCCAAGTTTAGAAAGAAAACTTTTTTAAGCAGCACAGTGGCTGCCGAGATTTCTACATGGCCCAGCCCCAAGCTGGGTAAATATAGATCTTCAAAAATAAAAGTAGACGCAGGGGTGACCTGCCCACTCGGACTGAATTAAGTGTGAGGTCATGGCCCCATGCTCCAGGCTGCATGCCAGCAGCCCGTCCTCACACAGCTCTCGCTAAGCCCAGCCAGGCAGGGCAGGAATGACAGCTCCCTGGCTTCTAGGCCTAGTGATTCATGGATAGGAGTTAGGGAGGAATTTTCATTTCCACACAGCTCTATCTCGTGTCCCAGCCCCCTTCACGGCACTGATAAAACCTAGAAAATGATGTGCCCTGAAAATCCCTCCTGCCCAAGGCAGTTATTGGAGGGCGGGGAGGGAGATGATGAACTTCCCTCTGGTTTTACCCTTTGCAGCAGAACACCCCCAAGACTTCAGCTAGGGGGATCCTGTTGGGTACGTGAACAGAGCTCAAAGACAAGCAGGCACCCTGCCTGGAAATGACCAGAGCCCCCTCCCCATACTCAGAGCCACCGGGAGGGCACCGCACACTGCAAAGTGAGGGTGGAGTGTGTCTGATCTGCGTGTGAGAGGCTGTCTGCACAGCACAGAGTGTGAGAATGCTGGGGGAGAGGGATGTATGTGTGTTTCTGTGCAAGAGTGTGAGTGCCCGGTGTTCACTGGGGTGTGGGGCAACCACCTGCCAGCCTGATTCTGTGTGTGTGACAGACACTTGCACATACGTACACACATATGTGCACACATGCATACAAGCTGGAGACAGAGAAGACACTGAGAGAAAGACACACAGGAGCGAGAGACAGAGAGTGAGAGAGAAACACAGAGACCAAGAGACAGATACACAGCCCCTAAGAAAAGGCTCCTATCCTCAAGTGCTCTCCTGAGGTCTCTCCCTAGTCTTGTGCCAGAAAGGGAGAGAAATCCCCAGACAGCGTCGGTGGCACTGGGGTAAGAAAAGAGAGCTCAGACCCAGGGTGTGCACAGCCTCCCACCCGCTCGAAAACTGCCGGGCTCCTCGGGCACCCTCGGGCCACCCTGACCCGCGTGCACCCCGGACCCCGCGCGCCCCTGCGCGCCCTACCCGCACGCACCTGGGGTCCTGCTGCCCGCGTTGGCGCAGAGCGCACAGTGCAAGAGCAGCAGGCAGGACAGCCGCGCGCGGAGAGGAGCCATGTGGCCGCGCGGGCACGCGGGCCGGGAGGGCGCCGAGCCGCGAGCTCCGGGCTGCGAGCGAGACTGGGGCGCGCTCGGGGCTCCCGCCGGCCTCCGCTTCCTCCGCCGCCTCCCGCCTCGCAGCCTACAGCCGCCCGATCCCGGCCCCCCGCGCGGCGCCGCCGTCTGGACCGCTGGCTCCGGGAGCCCGAGGTTGCCGGCGGGAGAGCGGAGCGGCCGACGCGCCAGCGCCCCCCCACTGCCAACTGCTGGCGGGCCAGTCCGCCAGCGCCTTGACGCTCCGGGACGCTGCGGGAGCCGGGCAAGTGGACCGCGGGGCGGGCCGGGGGTGGGCACACTGGCGGGGCGGGGCCGGGCGCGGGTCGGAGCTGGGGGCGCAGAGCGCCCGTGGGCGGGGCGCAGGGCGCGGATCGGAAGTGCCACGCGGAGCCCGAGCTGGGGCTTCGGGCGCCCTGGGCGAGTGTCCCCTCAGGCTCATGGGCTCCCCGGGAGTGATGGCCCTTACTTTCCTAGGCTCCTCCGCCCCACCCCCCTTTACTTGACTGCAGGGCCCAGTTTCCAGAGCTCCTGGGCCAATGGGATGTCCCACTGCCTTTGGAGGGGGAGATGGTGAGCACCACCCCCACCCCCACCCCCCGCCCCAAGAGAGTGTCTCCTTTCTCTCCTAATGGTCTTGATGCCCCCAGTAATCTTCTGCCCCTTGAATCTACCCATTTTGCAGACCACAGCTCCCTGGGCCCCCAAGTGCAGTGACTGATCTGTGTCTTAGTCAAGAGCAGGGCTGAGCAAGGTGAGCCGAGATCCCTGGCTTTACAGTCAGCCAGACCTGATTGAAATCCTAGCTCTGAGCCTCAGTTTCCTCGTCTGTGAAATGGGTGTTAATTATAGCACATAGTAAGGTTCAATAAATGATAACCATTCTCTGCTTCCACACCTAGCACCAATGTACCCACCACACAGCCTAAGGTGGGAAAAACTGAGTCTAAGAGATAAGAGTGGCTGCTGGTTTTGCAATGCTGCTGAGACCCGTTCAGTAGTCAGGCAAACAGCCCAACTCCTGCTTTCCTTTCCTGCTTTACTCTATGAATGTGTTCGTAACAATTTTCGAATGCACTGTAAATCCAGAGGTGGGAATTGGAGAAAGGAGTTTTGGGTTTTTTGGTTTGTTTTGTTTTTAAGAACTGCAGAGTAAAGAACCTTTCTGTAAAGTGTATAAAGACCCCTAATCTTTCTTTTGAGTTCAGACATTTTGTTGTAGGGCTTTCTTAAAGGGTGGCCAACTTGTGGATGCAAATTCTCTGACCAGACTTCTCTTGGGAATCCCTGGGTCCCCTGAAAAAGAACTTGGGTTCCTGCCCTCTTCTCTCTATGTGAAGTTTCCCAGTCCACACCCTCCCTGGGCTCTGAATATGGTCCCACTTTGTGGGCAGACAGCTGGAATCTTCATCCTCATGGCTCCAGGACCTGACTCAGGGCCTCCTGAAAAGCAGCACTTGTGGAATGAATGAAATGACATCAGGGTTTTGGAGGGCCAGTACATTTATGAAGGAGGTTCAGAGAGCTGAGATGATGTGTCCCAGGTCACACAGCTCATCTGCAGCAGAGCTGCCATCAGGACCCAGAATCTAGTGCTGAGCAGGGGAGAGAGACAAGGGTAGGGGTCAGGAGACTGTTGTAGGCTAGACTGCCAGTACAGACCAAGTGACCAAGGGCAAGTCATTTCCCTCTTTGGGCTGCAGTACCTCATCCATCAAAGCGGAAATGGTGAGGATCACAGGAGTCACAGACGTAAACTTTAAAGTCCTGTGGAAATGCAGAGTGTGTTCTATTCCAAGCAACATCAGAGCATCCAATTATTTGAAATGGCACCACCAAACAGATCTACATTAAGTTTGGCAAGAACAGAGTTCTCTTTCTCCTCTTTCTGGTTCTTTAAGATCCGTGAAGTCAAGGGCCAGACTGTGGTTTTGTGTGTGAGGGCTGATGAAGCAAGAGTGTGAGGGGTCCACGTGTCAGTGGGAACTTTCAGGAGAGGCAGTGAACTGTCTCCTTTCTGGCCCTCCGCAAACCCACCAGATGAGCTCAGGATTAAATGGCCTGCCTCCCTTCTCAGGGGCTCAGTTTTCCCAGCTGCAGAGTGGGGGCCCTGTGGCGACAGAAGGGAAAAGTCATGGCATGTGATTGCTAATTTTCTCCCTCTGCAGGGCCATCCCAGAGGAACTTGCAATGCTCTCCCTAGACTCCACCCCATACTTCCTGCCTTAGACTTGGTAAGTCAAGAGGGAGAGACTGCAGCTGGGACCCCAGCAGCCTGACTCATGAACTGTGGGCTGAGGCCTTCCCTGGAGCCAGTCTCAGCAAGCAGAGAGCAAAACCTTTCCCTGGCTCTCTACCCCAACCCCCTTCCCTGGGGCTACAATGGTTGCTTTTGTTGGCAAATATTGTATGTCCAAGCTCTTTTCTACTGAGGAAGCCTTTGTTAGGAAGAGGGGACATGAGAGCAGAGCTCAGAGCCTGGGCCAGAAGGTGGAGGAAATGGCTGCATGGCCGGCCCTGTTTCTGGAGATGATCGGAGCCAAAGCAAAGAAATCTCCTGGCATCTGCTGGAAGCCTCCGACGACGGGAGGTTCTGGGTTCCCAGTCTCTCACCTGAGATTCTGCAAGGGGAAAATGGCTTGGATGTTTCTCTTGCTCACAGCCCTCCAACACTTGTCCAACACTCCTCCCGTCCAAAGCCCTGGCAGGAGATGGGGAGATGCAAACAGCTTGCACTGCACACAGTCGGCAACCACCTGGAAGACATGACAGGTGCGTGAGAAAGCCTGACAACCAGGAGAGACAGGGACGGAGAAGTGCGCACCAGATGCGGGAGGAGGGTCACCCGTGAGCGCCCCCTGAGGAGGAAGGCAGCCCCGACCACTGGCGCATTCTCCTTTGAGCACAGACAAAAGCCCAGAGACTGGAGCTGGAGGTGCCCTGAGACAGTCTCCAAGCCAGTGCCCCAACCCCACTTTACAGGTTCTGTCTAGAGAGGGAGGGGGCTCGCCTCTGGTCACACAGCTAGTTTAGAGTGAGACTAAACCCCTGGCTTCAGAACCCAGGTACCTGCTCTCCCACTTGCAGGAGCACAGCCTCTCTCCCAAGCACCAGCTCTTTCTCTCCCCTGCTCCACCTTCCAAGAGGAGGAAGAGGGGGTTTGAGGTTGAGACAGCAAAATCTCCCCACCTCAGGGGGAGTCACAGACGCCCCTAAGGAAGTAAGAGTCTCAGCCTGAGACAGGTCTCTGCAGCAAGAAGCCAGGAAGTCCCTGGGCAGGATGTGGATGGGGGAGACAACACAGTAGTGGCATAGGTTTGTCACAGCTTGGGGGCCCAGCAGGTGGCTGTCATTTGTTGAGTGCCAGCTGCTGTGCTTTACATGTTACCCTGAAACACACACAGAGCGTTCCTTTCTTGTATCTCCTGGTGTGACCAGTGACCCTCTGGGCTCTGACATACTCAGGCGAGGAGAAAGGGAATTCCCCCTTAGCTCAGTGACAGCCATACAATCCACCCAGTTAGGAAGCCAGACAGCCAGGCCATCCTAGTCACCAACTCACCTCCAAGCCCTATGTACTCAACTCCAAAGGACCCCCAAATACAGCTACTTCCATCTCAAATGCGTCCCCTGCCCCACCAGGTCACCAGCATCCCTTCAATGGCAAGTTTGTCCTAACAGATCCTCCCTCCAGCTCTGGCCCCTGACACCTCTTCTCCAACTGCATCCGAGGACATTTTTTTTTTTTTTTTTTTTGCGGTACGCGGGCCTCTCACTGTTGTGGCCTCTCCCATTGCGGAGCACAGGCTCCGGACGCGCAGGCTCAGCGGCCATGGCTCACGGGCCCAGCCGCTCCGCGGCATGCGGGATCTTCCCGGACCGGGGCACGAACCCACGTCCCCTGCATCGGCAGGCAGATTCTCAACCACTGCGCCACCAGGGAAGCCCCCGAGGACATTTTTGAATCACACCTTAGAGCATGTATCTGCCTTTGCTCTAAAACCTCCAAAGGCTCTGTTACTCCTGGGATAAAGACCAGAGTCCCTAACACAGCCTATGAGGCTCTGCACAGAGTGGTCCTGCTGTCCTTCCTGCCTCCGTGTCCCCCCACTCACAGCCCTCCAGGCTAGCTTCTTGTATGCACCATGCTCATCTTGCCTCAGGGCCTTTGCACAGGCTGTCCACTCTGCCCTGAATGCTCTATCCTGCCTCTTCACCCAGTCAATCCCTGCTCACCCTTTGGACAGCATTCTAGTCGTCACTACCTGAAGCCTGTCCAGCCCTCCCAACCAGGGACACCATCGCTGTCCATCTCCTTCACAGTACTTCTCACTGTTGAGTTTCACCTGATTTTGTGTGATTCACAGATTAACATCTGCTTCCCCCCCGGACCATAAGTTCCACAGGGAGCAGGGACCTTGTCTGGATTTTTTTTCCAAATTGTATCCCCAGTGCCTGTCCTGTGTTTGGCACCTAGTGGGCCCTCAATAAATATTAGTTAAACTAATAATCAAATGAATGGAAGCTGGAGAAGGAAAAGTTCACGGAAAATTAGGGGAGTTAACCATTTATAAAAACTGCCTAGCATAGGTAAATCTATAGAGATACTAATTAGGTTACTGGCTGCCATGGCTTGGGGAGGAAAGGAATAGGGAGTGAGTGCTAATGGCTGTGGGGCTTCGATCTAAATTCAGATAGTAGTGATGACTGCATAATTCTGTGACTATACTAAAAACACTGAATTGTACACTTTGGAAGAATGAATTTTATGGTATGTGAATTACATCTCAATAAAGCTGTTAAAAAAAAGAAAAGAAAATTTGGGTACAATCATTATGGAGAACAGTATGGAGCTTCCTTAAAAAACTAAAAATAGAACTACCATATGATCCTGCAATCCCAATCCTGGGCATATATCCAAAGAAAACCATAATTCAAAAAGATACATGCACCCCAATGTTCACTGCAGCACTATTTACAATAGCCAGGTCATGGAAGCAACCTAAATGTCCGTCGACAGATGAATGGGTAAAGATGTGGTACAAATATACAATGGAATACTACTCAGCCATAAATAAGAACGAAATAATGTCATCTGCAGCAAAATGGATGGACCTAGACATTGTCATACTGAGTGAAGCAAGTCAGACAGAGAAAGACAAATATCATATGATATTGCTTATGTGGAATCTAAAAAAATGATACAAATGAACTTATTTACAAAACAGACATAGAGTCACAGATGTAGAAAACAAACTTATGGTTACCAAGGGGGAAAGGGTGGAGAGGAGGGATAAAGTGGGAGACTGGGATTGACATATATGCACTACTATATATAGATAGATAAGGATAGATAACTAATAAGGACCTACTGTATAGCACAGGGAACTCTTCTGAATACTCTGTAATGACCAGAAAAGAGTGGATATATGTATATGCCTAACTATTCACTTTGCTGTACAGCAGAAACTAACAAAACATTGTAAATCAACTATATTCTAATAAAAATTTTTGTTGTTGTTGTTGTTTTGGTTTTTTGCGGTACGCGGGCCTCTCACCGTCGTGGCCTCTCCCGTTGCGGAGCACAGGCTCCGGACGCGCAGGGTCAGCGGCCATGGCTCACGGGCCCAGCCGCTCCGCGGCACGTGAGATCCTCCCAGACCGGGGCACGAACCCGCGTCCCCTGCATCGGCAGGCGGACTCTCAACCACCGCGCCACCAGGGAAGCCCTCTAATAAAAATTTTTAAAAAAGAAAGAAGGAAGGAAGGGAGGGAGGGAGGAAGAAAGAAAGGAAGAAAGGAAGAAAGAAAATTTGGGGAGTTAAGCATTTCCCAGAATAATCGTTCCAGGGGAAAACCTGAGACATATACCTGCAAGTTCTGATTCCATCATCAACAAGAAGGTCAACAGGCTCCACGGTCAGGCAGAGATGGGGGAGAAGAGTCGCCTTTGTGTCCCCCCCAACTCTTGAAGAGATATTGAAAATAACAAAGCAATCATCACAGCAGCCACTTACTGACCAGGCACTTTGCATATTTGCATCAGTTCCCACAACAGCCCTAGGCATGAGTATCCTCATCCCCCTTCCAGGCTCTGCAAGGTTAGGCGACTGCCCCAGGCAGTACTTGCAGCTACTTAATATCAGTCATATTCACTCCCAAGTTGGATTCCAGCCCACCAGCTTCTGTACACCAAGGTTCCTGCATGAGATTCCTCCACCCTCATCCCCTTAGAGGTCACCTAGTCCATTTTGTCTTCCTTTTTATTTTCAAAAAACCTTTTTGTTGTGAAAACTATAACACATACAGAAAAGTGCCATCTGCTCATTTTATAAAGGGCTAAACTGAGGCCCAGAGAGCAGAGGTGACCTTTTCAAGGCCACACAGTGAGATCACTCAGGAGCAAAATAATACCCCAAGACTCCTGGTTCCTGGTCAGGCGATCTTAGAGCATCACCACTCTAGGCTCCTCCCACCCAGGACCAGGCCTCTCTGGACGTTCATCATTGGTTCCCAACTCAGCCCAAAGTGAAGACGAAGAAAAGTTTGGATCTCTTCTTCCTGATACCTGAGAGCCACTGTCCTGTCAAGAAGTTCTAGGCCAGTGGTTCTCAAATCAGGGTTTCCCGGAGCAACAGAATATCGGCATCACTTCAGTGTCTGTCATCAATGCATATTCTCAAGCCCCTCCCCAGACCTGCTTAATCAGGAACTCAGAGGAGGGGCCCAGTAATCTGTATTTTAACAAGTCCTCCAGGGCATTCTGATGCATGCTCCTATTTAAGAATCACTATTGTAAGCAGAGCCTTGAAAATAGGGGCAAAAGTGGGACTGAGAACAAACTCACTGAGGATTTGTGACCTGTTCCTTTTTGATGGCTGCCCCCCCTCACCTCCCATCCCGCCTCCAAAACCTGAGCTTGAGTTTATGTGAACTCTGAGTCCTTGGCAGAGCTCCAGGACATCCAGAGGAACAATAGACCGTGGCTGCGGCCTTTCTCCACATCACCCTTCTCCCTTTTCCCCCCAGCATTCCCTCTGCACATTTTTTGGCAAATGTCTAATGACCGTATCTAGGAGACCCGGATGGACTAAGTTAACCACAGTGATTTGTCATGCATTACAGAACAGCTGATACCCCCGAGACCAGCTGAACCATGAGATCAGTTAGAAACAATGCTGTCGTGCCCTGTGTGTAGACCTTCTGTGGTTGTGGTTACTGTGTGTTGAGGGTTCAGGGAGAGGAGGTCTCCCTGTCCTTGGAAGGAAGGATGCCAGAAAGGCCAGCTGTCCTTCAGGAACTCTGCTTCTGCCATTTCCTCTCCCCAAACTGTCGGTCTACAATTACAATATCAGCATGCCTCTAGCCAAAGTCCAGTGCAGCCCCTGACATTGGCCCTTTGGGGTTCAAGAGAGGTAGTGAAACCAAGCAGGACCCTGTGTCCCCTGTTTCTTGTTTGTAGGGAATAGGCTTCAGCCTCCATTACATTCCCTGAGTTCCAAAGGGCAGGTTCAACGGGTTGCTAATCAGGGAAGTGAGGGGATGCAGAGACAAGGAAGGAGCAATCAAGAAACAATAGTGCAGGGCTTCCCTGGTGGCGTGGTGGTTATGAATCTGCCTGCCAATGCAGGGGACACGAGTTTAAGCCCTAGGCTGGGAAGATCCCACATGCTGCAGAGTAACTAAGCCCGTGCACCACAACTACTGAGCCTGCGCTCTAGAGCCCATGAGCCACAACTACTGAGCCCATGTGCCACAACTACTGAAGCCCACACACCTAGAGCCCATGCTCTGCAACAAGAGAAGCTACCGCAATAAGAAGCCCACACACCACAAGGAAGAGTAGCCCCCACTCGCCGCAACTAGAGAAAGCCCGCGCACAGCAACAAAGACCCAACGCAGCCAAAAAATAAAATTAACTAATTAATTTTCAAAAATATATTTATTAAAGAAAAAAAGAAAGAAACAATAGTGCAGCCTTGGGGCAGGATCCTGGTTCCACCTCAAAGGATACACATAACAGTATCTTTGAGCTCTTCTGCAGAACTAAAACCCCAACAAATGGAAGATGTTAACTATAGTACTTGATGAAGCATTCTTCATTCCAGAGAGAAGGTCACAGTTTGATAACCTCGAGAACCACAGAAGCTCATCAGGAGACTACCTGAGGCCAGATTAAAGGAATGCAGGCCCTGCACACACCCTGATCCTTAGCAGCAACCCCACCTTTGAACCAGTGCTATAAAACTCCGCACCAAATCCCCCAGGTTGGGACACACAGATTTTGAGGGCATGAGCTCACTGTGTCCCCCTTTGCCTGTCCAAGCAATAAACCTATTCTTTTCTACTTAACCCAAAACTCTGTCTCTGAGATTTGATTTGGCACCAGTGCACAGAGGCCAAGTTTTCGGCATCAGTAGGCAGAAAGCAGAGACCACTTCCATTTCCTGGAGCCCCTTGGGTATGACAGAAGGACTCGGAGAGATTTGGCAAGGACCCATTTCTCACAAGCCTTTCTTCCAATCCTGGTGTCCCCTCAGATGCCATGGTGGCACCCTGTAGCAGGGAAGAGCCAGGCCTCCATTCTGTTCCTTTCTCCAGATCAGTTGAGTTACATGTAACAACAACAAAATTAAATATAGCTTAATTTATACCCCACGTAATATGGAATACTGAAGCAGGCCCATTCTGGCCTGGTTAATTTGGCAACCCAAAGAATCATCTGACACCCCAGTTCCTTCCTCTTTCCACTCTGCCATGTTTGGTGGTTAGTCTCATCCTCAGGCTTGTCCCTTCTGAGTCACAAGATGGCTGCATTAGTGCCAGGCAACATATGTTCACCAGATGCGAAGATCACCAGAGGCAATGAAGAGGGAGTTCTTTCTTGTCCCCACTTTTAAAAAATTTTACTATGCAAATTTTCATACATACACAAAAGAAGACAGAATAGTATGAAGACCAGCCTCTCCCCACTTTCACCCATAACCCAGCTTCAATCATTATCAGCCCATGGCCGATCTTGTTTTCTTTACTTCCTCGCCTCCACACCCTGGGTTATTTGAAAGCAAATCTCAGGCGTTATCTCCCACTTAGTATCAGTAGTTAATAGATAAAGACTCTCTCTTCTTTAAAAACAAAAACAAAACAACATCAACAACAAAAACCATAATGTCTCTGTCACACCTAACAAAATTAACCACAATTCCTTCAAATCATCTTATATCCCATCATTGTTAAAATTGCCCCAACTGTCACAAATTTTTTTGTTTTTAAGACTTGGTTTGTTCAAATCAGGGTCCAAACAAAGTCCACACATTGCATTTGGCTGATGTGTCACAGAAGAGTCTTTTCATCTAAACCAGGGGTGGGCAAACTACACCTAGGACCGCCCTGTAAACACTCCCACCCACATCCACTTGTTTTCATGTTCTTTGGCTCATTTCTTACTACAAAGAGAGTGGAGTAGTTTCTCCAGAGCCAGCATGGCCCACAAAGACTGAAATATGTATTACTTGGTCTTTCCAGAGAAGGTTTGCTGACCCCTAATCTAAACAATTTCCTCCTCTTTTTTTCCTCTCCATTTTTTGATTGAAGAAACCAGGACATTTGTCCTACAGAATTGTGCATTTTCTTGTGCCCCTTTTGAAGAACAAGGTAAAGGCTTCCAGAGGCCCCCTTGCAGCAGTTTGCCCTCAGGGTCCAGAATTTCCCTCAGCCCATTCCTCAGCCAGTCCCCAACAAGGGCCAAGGCCCTCCTATGCAGCCATAGCTGCTCTGAAGAAGATGAACAAATCATGTTTCTATGAGAAAGGAGGGAGGGCAGTGAATGGTTACTATGTGGGAAACCCAGATTGATTCCAACTTTCCAAAATGAGCCAACTCAGCAAAATGCCACAGCCGGTCCTGTCTCCCTCTGCGGCTCTAATGGTCAGGGTGGCCCCCTCACTCCCAGGACACAGATTCTCCCTGCTCTGGCTTCCAACTCGTGGCCAACATCTAACAAACTCCTGGCATGCCCCTGTCGCAGCTCTGTGCTGGACACCAGGAGTCAGAGGTGACCGTGGCAGACCAGTCTGTGTGTTCTGCACTCACCGTCTAGTTGAAACAGGAGGGAAGGGGGCAGGGCACAACCTTTAAAAGAATGAAAGAATGACATAGCCCGAGGACAAAACAAACTGATTAGAACCAAGTAGGTCGGGTTCCCCTGGTGGCACAGTGGTTAAGAATCCGCCTGCCAGTGCAGGGGACATGGGTTTGATCCCTGGTCTGCGAAGATCCCATATGCCACGGAGCAACTAAGCCCACGCGCCACAACTACTGAGCCTGCGCTCTAGAGCCCCCGAGCCACAACTACTGAGCCTGTGTGCTGCAACTACTGAAGCCTGCGTGCCTAGAGCCCGTGCCCTGCAACAAGAGAAGCCACCGCAATGAGAAGCCTGCACACCGCAACGAAGAGCAGCCCCTGTTCGACGCAACGAAAGAAAGACCGTGTGCAGCAACGAAGACTGAATGCAGCCAAGAATAAATAAATAAATTTATTTTTAAAAAAAGAACCAAATAGGTCCAAGATGGCAGACGAGTCAACTTCCACTAGACCCTGAGCCTCAGTATACGCTCACTGTAACACATCAGCAAGCTAAATGACACACCCACAGGTGCCATGACAGTCCCAAGGCCGACCATAAAGGTCAAAAAGTGGGTGGTGGCCCAATTTCTGGAAATCTCCACCCCTTCCCCAAAATAGCTGGAATACTCCCCCCACTCATTAGTCAATGAAATTACCCACCCCTATAAACACTGACAACCCCATACCCTGGTGCCACTCTCGCCTTCTGAGATGGCCCACACTCTGTCTATGGAGTGTGTTATCTCCCTAAATAAACCTTCCTTCACTTTACTATGGCTCGTTCTTGAATTCTTTCCTGCGCAAAGCCAAGGACCCACACTTGGTGGCTGTCCCAGGGACTCGGCTGAGACCTGGGACGTGACCATCCTCTTGAGCCTCACTCTCTTTCCTGCAACATAGTGAGGGTCACAGACAAGGGGGCTCCGGTGGTGGCGGTGACCTGCTGGGAGGGGCATAGGCACAGGTGCTTGAGGGCACAGAGCAGGGACTCCAAACCTATAGGTGAATCGATGGAAGATGCTTCCTGGAGGACATGCCCTGTGGCTGGTGGAGAGAAGTGGGCAGGATCCGACCTTGAGGTGCCTAAAAGGCCATGTCCAGGGCTCTGGCCCATCCGGAGGGCTCTCGGCAGCCACCAGAAGCTTCTATGAGTGGGCAGGAGCAGTGTTAGGATTTGGAAAGCTAGTGAGATGTAAAAACTGCTCTCAAATTCCTCACTCACACTGTGGTACTGGGTACTTGAGGGTTTAGAGCCCGAAGGGGTGAAAATGTTAAGATATAGTGGGAGGGGGTGCTTATCACAGTATTGTCTGTCTTTCTGAAATACAGCAGATATACATATATTAAGATGTAGATCTTTGTGTTATAGTTTATATCTAAATATATAATTTATATAATACATACTATAAATGTATATTACAAATATTATATATAATGTATATAAATATAAGTAAATGTATATTTATATTATGACATATAAATGTATAACACATTTTATATATAATATACATACTTTAGTAACTATATAATGTGTTATATAATTATGTATCGATATAAACTATAATATAAAGATATATACCTTTGGGACTCCCCTGGTTGCCCAGTGGTAAAGAATCCGCCTTCCAATGCAGGGGACGTGGATTCGATCCCTGGTCAGGGAACTAAGATCCCACATGCCGTGGGGCAACTGATCCCGCATGCCACAACTACTGAGCTCCCATGCCTCAACTAGAGAGCCCGCGTGCCGCAAACTACAGAGCCCATGCACTCTGGAACCCGCATGCCACAACTACAGAGCCCACGCACCCTGGAGCTCACATGCCACAACTAGAGAAGAGAAAAACCCACATGCAGCGATGAAAGATCCCGCGTGCCTCAATGAAGATCCCACGTGCCACGACTAAGACACAACGCAGCCAATAAATAAATAAATAATAAATCGTCCAGAAAAAGATATTTGCCTTATATACATATTTGATATACTTCAGAAGGACAGAGAACACTACTTGGTTTCTATATATTGTCAACACGGTGGAGTAGCAGTCTGGTGGTGAAACTGAGTCTTTGAAATGCAATTCAGGTGGTGGTGACTTCTCTTTACTCAAGGCCAACTTTGCTCCAATAGGCTGCCCTGGGCTGCGCCCCTCTTTGAGCCTCAGTTTTCTAAATCTGGATAATGAGACTCCAAGTACCTGTCTCCCATCAAGAACAGACACAGGGCTTCCCTGGTGGCGCAGTGGTTGAGAGTCCGCCTGCCGATGCAGGGGA
Organism: Mesoplodon mirus; assembly: GCF_964341445.2. Classification (NCBI taxonomy): domain Eukaryota; kingdom Metazoa; phylum Chordata; class Mammalia; order Artiodactyla; family Ziphiidae; genus Mesoplodon; species Mesoplodon mirus. The sequence continues at coordinate 58,663,002 of NC_138977.1, read as the reverse complement.
CACGGGTTCGTGCCCCGGTCCGGGAGGATCCCACATGCCGCGGAGCGGCTGGGCCCGTGAGCCATGGCCGCTGAGCCTGCGCATCCGAAGCCTGTGCTCCGCAACGGGAGAGGCCACAACAGTGGGAGGCCCGCGTACCGCAAAAAAAAAAAAAAAAAGAAAAAAAAAGAACAGACACAAACTACACCAGCCATGTCTGAAAGCTCTTTAAGAACAAGCACAGAGAAGGCATAATATTATTGGCACTTCCGCTTCCTTCTTAGCCCCTAAAACTGAAAGCCCTGAGTGACTTAGAAGACCCTGCCCTCTGCACCACGCAAAGGGCAGAGTGGTTGGAGGTGAATCTACGTTCACTCATTTCCAGGATGACCTGCCCCTTTTCAAACTGAGGGCAACCCAGGTGCTCACGTTTTGCCTGTGAAATTCTTGCCTTCCAGTGCACAGAGCTTTCATAAGCCCTAGCTTCAAGTCATCGTGAGTCGAAAACTGTCATGTGTGCAACCTCCAAAAGAGGGAGAGGCTGTCACCTGCCATCTAGCCATGGAGAAGGCTGCAGACGTTTATTGAGCGTCAACTCTGTACTGGGCACGGTGGAAAGCACTGCAGAGACCCCAGTAAATGTCAGCCCCCTCCAGCTCTGCTCTCCATTTACAAACTTTGAGCTAAATTCAGATGACCTGAACGCATACCTGCTTGTGATTCAAGTGGGAAGATGATGTTTTGTGTGATGTCTAGCGTTTGCTCAGCAAGAAAAAAACCTTGGCTGGGAAGTGAGGAAGCCAGGCTCTGGTCCGAACTCTGCTGCTGATTGACTGGGTAGTTCTGGGCAGCCCCTGCTGCCCTCTGCACCAGGAGTGGGTAGATGAGATCATCTCTGTGGTGCCTCTGAGCCCCGACCATCCATGACTCAGCCCCCAGGGCTTTGCATCCCTCAGCCCGGGTGCCTCTGCCCCAGAACTCCATCCGGCAGGCCAATACTCTTCCTTCAAATCCTTTGTCAGTGGTCACCTCCTCCAAGAAACGCTCCCAGACATAGAACTACTCCCACTCCCCCAGCCAGCACATCATCCAATCACTCCCTCTTCTGCTCCACGTCTATACCTTGGACAAGTCCGTAGGACTTCCTGTGCTGAAATCATCCATCTGTTTAATAACTGTGAACTAAAGGTCTCATTCCACCTTTACTTACTGCCTAGCATATAGTCTGGAACACAGTAAATGCTTTGTAAATGTTGGGTGAATCAACGAATGAATACATCAATTAATCATTTGTGGTTTCTTAAGTCTGCTGCAGTGTTAGGAGGTTCCTGTTGTGGTCCGGAGAAAGACACATACTTCCTGTTGAAGCATTTCTTATCAACTTCTTAAGGACAGGGGCCATTCTTGGCTCAGGTTTTGTCTCACCAGAGCTTGGCACCCAGTAGGTGCTCAATGGATGTGTGTTTCAGGGACCAGCATCAAGGTCCCCTCGGGGACGCCTCCATACTGGGTGAGCCACTCTCTCCAGGGGGCTCAGTGATTCCTCTAAGAGTTTGAACTCATTGCCATGAAGGGCGTGTGGATTAGGGATTAGATTAGGATAGAAAATATCTACGCTGACACCAGTGTGGGGAGCTGCAGGTCAGGCTCCCATTGGCAGGGTGGTAATCACAAAGAAAAGCCCGCCGGCTCCTGCAGCGTGCCCAAGATGACCATCACCACCATGGTTTATGGACCCGGGCTTAAGTAAAAGGTCACCAAGGGGCTTCCCTAGTGGCGCAGTGGTTGAGAGTCCGCCTGCCGATGCAGGGGACACGGGTTTGTGTCCCGGTCCGGGAAGATCCCACATGCCGCGGAGCGGCTGGGCCCGTGAGCCATGGCCGCTGAGCCTGCGCGTCCGGAGCCTGTGCTCCGCAACGGGAGAGGCCACAACAGTGAGAGGCCCGCGTACCGCGAAAAAAAAAAAAAAAAAAAAAAAAAAGTCACCAAGGAGAGAAGCTCTCCTATCTCCTGTTACTAAATAATAGTGATAATGATACATTTGTGGAGCGAAGTGCAGGTACCACAGACTGCTGTTAAGGGCTGGGCTAGGTCAGCTCAGCCTTCGGCCAGGGGTGGGGGCAGGGGGGGTTGGATGTTCTAAGTGTGACCCAGCCAAGGATAACGTCTCCTTCCCTTAGGACCCAATGTCAAGTTAAAATTGATTTTACCACCTTGATTCATTTAATCCCCGTGGGTTAGGGATTGTCCCCATTTACAGATGAGACAAACTGAGGTCCAGAGAAGTTAATAACCAGCTCAAGTAAGCAGCAGAGTTGGGACTTGGAGTCGGCTCATCAGACTCCAAAATCCACGCTCTCCAAGCTCCTGGAGGGTCTGCAAGCACATCATTTCTCACCAAACTGTTAGCTTCATAATGGTTCCTCATAGCACATGGCTCCCCATGGTGCCTGGAACTGGGCTGGATCCACAGCCAGCTCTCAGGAGACTGCAGGGTACTGATCAAGCTGTGTGCCTGATTGAGTTCTGTGCACTGATTAAGCTCTTGATAGAAACAATCCCCACAGCCCCGGCTGGAAGGTGAGAAAGGCTATCAGGCTCCAGGGATACTCAGGCCTTGGGAACTCGGTGAGTCTGGATACACACCATCTCATCCAACAGCTGATGGCAACACCTCCAGTGGTCACCATTAGTCACCCAACCGCCACCAGCACTTCTGTTCTTTTTATAACTCCAAGCAGCTGAGGCCAGCTGAGCCCTACAGCCAGCCGTGCACATTTACGCTCCACAAGCCTCCAGCATATGATTTTTGGCAAGGCCTCCAGATCAATTAGCCAAGTCAGCCTTGGAAACTGGGAGGCTTGTGTGGGTGGGAACCAGGCCAGAAATCCCTCCCAGGGCCCCTGACTCAGTCACCGAATGGTTACTTAGGGTCAGTGGAGCTGAGCCTTGGGCGGAGCGGTAGAGAGCCGCAGAAGACAAGGTCATGGAGAGAGCAAAGTGCAGGGAGAATTGAGGTACACAGTGAAGACCCAAATGTGAAATAGGCTAAGATTGCACAGTACAAACTAGACTGCACAGTACAAACTGCAAAACCAGGGCTCCTGAGCCGTGTGCTTCCCTGAGTCCGCTCCAGCTGGCCCAGAGGAAGCTTCCTCCTACTCGGAAGCAAGTGACCTCCACTGAGTGATCAAAATAGGTCCACATACCCCTGCAGCCCCATGGCCCGGAGAGCTGCTGAGAGATGAGCCCTCTCTGGAGGCAGCCACACCAGGTGACCTAACTGCCTTACCCGGGGGAGAGCCCTCCCTCAGTCCCGAGGGAGCGGCTTTTGGAAGGTGCACCGCTGTCAAGGGGCAAATGGCCCAGAAGGCAGGTGGATTTAGCCGTCACCGGAAGAAATGTCCACAGCTGCGGTCCATCCTGCGCTCTGGGTTTCAAGCAGCCCTGCAACAGCCTGGGCTCAGATTGGATCCACCCAGCGCTGTCTGTCAGCCTCGGGGACGCCTGGTCCTTCCTCCTCCTCCTGGCTGCAGCAGTGCAAACAGCAGCCGAAGTGACAGGCGGGCAGCGCACTTCCCTCCTCCCTCGAGCCCCACAGCCTCATTACCAGGAAGGACAGGGGGGAACCTTTATGCCCCCAAAACCCCTTGCTACCACGTCATGGGGTATATCCCCCCCCAACAGCTGCCTCTGTCGGGCTCTTATCCTCTCCTCTTCCAGAAAGACATGTCTCCAGCAGCACCCATCCTTGTCACCAAACCTGTGAAGCTGCGAAGGGTCTGAGATGTCACCCTATTTGTACACCAATCCCCAGTTCCCTGACAGAAGACACTAAACTCCCGGGTCGGAGATCAAGGACCTTTGGCTCACAGCATTCTTAGCAGCATGAACTTCACATTCCCTTGCCTCCAAGTTCCACCAAGTTGGAGGCGGGCCTGGGTGGATGCCATGCCCTCGGTGGGTTTAGGTCACAGCTGAGGAACCCTGAGTTTAGGAAATTCCAATCTTATAAGGGGCTACTAGCAAGCCTGCCCAATCATTGCCCTGGGGGCACAGCAAAAAAATCTGCCCTCTGCCTTGGGGAGAGATAAGATCTTCACCTTGCAGGGCCATTTGTTATGCAAAAATCCTCAAAGAGATAGTTCTGTACAGAAGGCCATAGACATCTCCCAAAAGATACTGTGGGGGCAATGCAAGCCTGTAAGCTAAGCAGGAGAGGCTACCTGCCTCCATAAATACAAGAGCAAGCTGTGAGCCACATCCTTTTCTTCCCTTGGCTGAGCTCTGCCTTGGACTAGAGCATCTAGAAGCAGAATCCAAGACGAAACAGGTGAGGGCTGGTGGTAGAGCCAGGTAACTGGAGTCCAGGAGAGGGAAGGAGGCTGGGGACAGGGTGGGGACTTCCAGGACCACAGCAAACTGATACGGAGGTCCCCCCGGGGTGCAGCCTTTGACTTAGATGTGACTGCCCACAGAGGACCCCTACCCTTGGGACTTCTTCCTGCGATCCATGTTACTTCCCTGACCCTAACAAGACAGAAAGCCCCAGTGGAACCCAGATCTCATCCAGATGGTAGGAACCTGAGGGCTCTACAAATTTAGCCCAGAGGTTAAAACTTTGGGCTCTGGAACCAGACTAACCCAGGTTCAAGCCCAGGTCCAAGCCTAACCAACCACCTGAGTGACCTGGTACAAGTCACTGCACCTCTCAAGTGTCTCACTTTCCTTCTCCGTAAAATGAAAAGAAAAAAGGTACCCACTCATGAGGGATCTTGCAAAGATTAACCCGATAACCCATGGGAAAGGCTAAGCTATCGCAAAGTAGCAATGCTGTGAATGATGAGCGCTAGTATGCCCACAATTTCTCTGGTGGGAAAACTGAAGGCAGAAAGTGTAGGTGAATTGGCCAAAGTCACACTGCAAGAGAACACAAGCTCTAATATTCCAACCCAGGTTCCCCAACATCCTGCCCAGGGTGCCCACACCAACAGGGGGTGCCCTATCGACCAACTCTACCTCCTTCTTTCCATCGTCTCTCCAGCCTCAGCAGCCTGATACCCCCAACTCGGGCAGTAGATACTGTGGCAGGGGGACTCCATGCACTGCTCCTGGTTTGTCCCTGTCAGATGCAGGATCCCAAAGGGCTTAAGGAAAATAAGCAACGCTGGCTCGCCACTTACCAGCTCTGTGATTTACAGAATGTTTCTTAAACAACTGCCCCACCAAGTCTCAGTTTCCCCATCTGTAAAGTGGGAAAATCACAGAGCTGGTTTATCAGACTGTTACTGTATACAAAGTACTTAGCAGAGTGCCTGGCACGTCGTAAGAACTCGACAAATGTCAGCTGTTATTCTGACTGCATTTAGTATTCTTGCTCTAAATGAAGATGACAAAATACTCAGACACACAGGTCTGGGGGCTTTGGTATATTCTGTGCTCTGTAAATGAGAAATTGAGAAATTACCAAATAAGATTGTGCATGGATGTGAAAGCCCTTTTAAACTATACTAAGCTGTGCAGGTGAGAGAGGCAATGATTAAATGGCCCAGAAACGTGCTTCCATCAGAAAGGCCTGGAAGCAGAGCAAGTAAATAGAGCTGCAACAGGGTAAGGACATGGTGACCACAGGCTGGGCTCAGTTTTCTAAGCTCCCTACACTAGAATGAGAACAGGGGTGAAGACGACCGCAATGCCAGCAGTCACCTGTCAGAGGTCTCCACTAGGTCCTTTCATATCCACAATGATCCTGTGTGCTTCGCTGGGCAAGTGGGTATCAATACTCCTGTTTATAGATGTGAAAACAGAGGTTCTGGCCCATGGTCAGAGAGCCAGCACTGGAACCCATTCAACAGAACACCCAAGGTCCCAAAGATGTAGGGACCACAGTGGGGCCAGAGCCAGGTGGGTCTACAGCATGTAGAGGGCCTCTGTCCTATTTCTCACAGATCAGATTAAGCGTTGGCTGGGTGCGTGACAAGGGTGAGCAACTCATCCTGGTTTGCCCAGGACTTTTCCAGTTGTAGCATTCAAAGTCCCTGTTAGGCAAACTGGGATGGTTGGTCATGAAACTGAGCAGGCCCTGAGGGCAACTTCTTGGGTCAGACCTCCCATGTCCCCCGCTTCTTGCTTATATTTTGAAAAGCTTTAGCCTCCTAGGCATTCCCCGAGTTCCAAAGAGCAAACGTAATCAGTTAATAATTAGAGGAAAACAAAGGAAAGCAGTCAAACAAAACAAAATAATAATAGCTTAGCCATAAAACAAAGTCAAGGACACTTAGTTCCTCCTCAAGGGCTATAGATAATATCCTAACACATATCCTTGAGTTGTTTTGCAGAAACTAAGACCCGCCCCCCCACCAGGTAGAAGAAGTTAACTGTGTGACGACCACCAGAACATAGACCCCAGACAGGCTGGAACGAGAAAATTGATGATTGAGATTCCTGAAATACCACCCTGTTATCTCACCACCAACCAATCAGAAGAATGTCCACAAGCTGATCATGTACCCTGCAACCCTCACCCCTAATGTGCCTATAGAAACCCTTGCCTGCAAGCCATCAGGTAGTTGGGTCTTTTGAGCATTAGCTGCCCATTCTCCTTGCTTGGCACTCTGCAAAAACACTGCACTTTCCTTCACCACAACCCAGTGTCAGCAGATTGGTTTTGCTTCATGTCGGGCGAGCAGACCCAAGTTCAGTTCAGTTAACAGTGACCAGGAGCCACTGGCTTCAGAATGGGGCCTATTCCCTTCCAGAGAGCCCCTGAGTACCCTCAGAGAAGCCATTCTCAGCTCCTGCTTCACACCCCACACTCACTCCACTGTTGCCAAGGAGACCTGCCCGTGCTGGAGGTGGAGGTGCTAGAAAGAGGGCAGGTGTGGCTGAGTCAGCGTGTGTGGAGAGGCTGAGGAGGGAAGGAGGTGAGAAGCTGAAGAGACCTGCTCTTATACTTCCTTCTCGGGCTCAGCTCCATGTGAGCTGGTGCTCCTGTCTCCACAGCTCCTCCCAGGCATCCTCCTCCTACTGCGGCCCATTTGCCCTGCTTGTGGCTGGCGGGGGAGCCCATGGATGTGACCAGCCTATGGCACTTGGGATCCTTCCTGGAGGACACATAGCACTTTCTGTGGCCCAACGGCACTTGCACCCTCTGACACGATGCCTGCAGTGGGGCTCTCTCCAGCACCTGCCCTTGGCCCCCACCAACTGGCCCACCTAGAGCTTCAGCTCCCAGTGTTACCTGGCCAGGGCCAAATCCAGCTCTCCCACACTCCCGAGGAAGTTGGCCAATGTTCCAGAACCAGTACAGTTTCAGCACAAACTTGGTGGAGTGTTGCTTCTTGCAGGGGTGAGGCCTGCTGGGTGGGGGAAAGGTCAAGGAGAATGTAATGCTGGGAAGGAGGGAAAAGTAGCAAATGTTCTATTTGCAATGAGAAGCATAGAGACGGAGACAGGGAGCAGAGGCCGCCCAGGATGCCTCACGGGAGCCTTCCTGGGATAGGACTGATCCCGCAGTGCTAGTTTACTAACAGGGGGTCAGTGATGTGGTTGGTGATACTGATGGAGAATTAGGCTGAGAGAGCATTTACTATGTTATTTAAATGATTTTTCTATACTTTCCAAACTTTCAACATGAGTAAGTATTGCTTTCATAATCAGGGGGCAACATTAAACAAAGTCAAACCTATAGGCTCATCCATATCCATTTTCTATGTTACTTCCACAAAGTTTTTCCTGGCTCCTTGGGGGGACAGTGAAAGAGCCCCTGTGACCTGTGCCAGTGCATGTGCCATGGCTCGGCGGCCACCAGCCAGGACTGCTGTCCCAGCAGAGGGGGCTGGCCCGCCTGGAGGTCATGAACTTCCTGGTGACAGGTCTGTGGGGAGACTGGACCACTGCCACGGATGCCTACCTGAAGGTCTTCTTTGGTGGCCAGGAGTTGAGGACCGGCATGGTGTGGTACAACGATCACCCCAGGTGGACGACACGCCCTGCCCATGGTGTGGGGGGACCTGAGGGTGCAGGACTCTGGCTGGGACGATGACTACCTTGGCTCTTGTGACCCCAAACTTACTGCACAGAAGTCGGAGGTCAAAGACACCTGTTCCCTCAGTGAAGGGACTCTGGAGTTCGTGCACAAGGTGACTGGTGCCCCACACCTGAGAGGAGCCGGGTGCCTGCACTACAGCCCTCAGGAAGTCTTGGGGGAGCTCTCAGGAACTGCAGTGGGGCTTGCGGGGAGGGCTCATCCCACCAAAAGGCTGGGCCTGCTGCCTTCCCCAAGAGCAACCAGAGACATCTGGGTTCCCAGGAAGCTGAAATGCAAGGGACACAGCTCCGCTGAGGCCCTTCGTCCAGGGAAATAAAGGGATAGGAGGTGACTGATGGGGCAGATCAAGGGCTACTGGGAGGAGGTGGGATGGGGATGGGACCTCCCCTGCTTTTTATTCCACCAGGTGCTCTGTAAAGGTGCTTTCCCCAGATGCCCTGGCTGGGCAGTGAATTCACGAATCCTTATACAACCCGTAACTGGTCCCTCCGATGCTGTGCTGGGCACTGAGAACCACGGGGTTTATTCTTAGAGCTTCTGGGCTCTGAGAATGAGGACAGCCTGCTGCTAAGTATCTGAATCCTGTGATGTGGGCTTTGGGTGGCTCTCAGCCCCGGCCTGTCCTGCTCAGAGCCCCTTGCTGTTCAGGGAGTGAAGGGGCTGCAATGAACTTGACTTTGCTCTAATCCCAAATCTCCTGAGACCACTTAGGGGCCTTCCTTCCATCCTCCCCATCCTGCACTGGGAACCAAACAGAGCTGTCCTGGCCTCCCTGTCACCCACCTCAGTCCTGATAACCCTCTCCGGGTGGGTCTACTCATGGAAAAGTCCCGGGTCCCTCTGAAATTAGTAAGCTGCTCTGGGGTTCCAAGGAATAACAAAAATGCCTGTCGTGAGTATATTTCTCTCTTGGTGGAAATTGAAGAAAGAGGTGTACCAGCCACTCGACTATGACATTCAACAAAAACCTTCCTATAATCCTCAAGAGGGCCTTATGCCACAGCAAAGAACGCTTTCAACGGGACCCTGGATCTGAAGCCCGTGGAGTCTGCTGGCGGCCCACCTCTACAGAGGCTCCTGACTCGCTATCCCCAGATGTCCTCCGCTTGCTGACATGTTGCGTGTTACCCACCCTGGGTGGAACAGGACACAATCACAGTCCCCACTCCACCCCCAGAGGCCAGGCCCTGAAGACTCTTGTGGGACCCAGTCACAGGGAAGACAACTCTGTCTCTCACTGCCTACCTCAGACCCACAGGCTTGACCCCAAGGCCCCTCAGGATCTTGTCTATTCTCTTCCTCTTCTCCAAAGGCCCATTTTAAAGTGGTTTTTTTGTTTTTTTGTTTTGTTTTTTTGTTTTTTTTGCAGTACACGGGCCTCTCACTGTTGTGGCCTCTCCCGTTGCGGAGCACAGGCTCCAGATGCGCAGACTCAGCGGCCATGGCTCACAGGCCCAGCTGCTCCGCGGCATGTGGAATCTTCCCGGACCGGGGCACAAACCCATGTCCCCTGCATCGGCAGGCGGACTCTCAACCACTGCGCCACCAGGGAAGCCCAAAAGTGGTTTTTATTTTTAACCAAAGCTTCATCTTTAACCTAAAGATAAATTCTATCTTTTAGCTCTTCCCCAAACCAAATGAAGACAAACAAAAAAATCTGCTGGTACACACTGATCAGAATAGCTAACATCAAAAAGTCTACAAATAATAAATGCTGGAGGGGGTGTGGAGAAAAGGGAACCCTCCTACACTGTTGGTGGGAATGTAAGTTGGTGTAGCCACTATGGAAAACAGTACAGACATTGCTTAAAAAACTAAAAATGGAGTTACCATATGAACCTGCAACCCCACTCCTGGGCCCATATCCAGAAAAGATGGAAACTCTAATTCAAAAAGATACATGTACCTCAAGGTTCATTGCAGCACTATTTACAATAGCCAAGACATGGAAGCAACCTAAATGTCCATTGACAGAGGAATGGATAAAGAAGATGTGGTACATATATACAGTGGAATATTACTCAGCCATAAAAAAGAATACAATAATGCAATTTGCAGCAACGTGGATGGACCTAGAGATTATCGTACTAAGTGAAGTCAGACAGAGAAACACAAACATCATATGATATCACTTATATGTGGAATCTAAAAAAAAATGATACAAATGAACTTATTTACAAAACAGAAATGGACTCACACACACACAGAAAACAAAAACTTATGGTTACCAAACGGGAAAGGGGCAGGGGGGAAGATAAATTAGGAGTTTGGGATTAACACATACACACTGCCATATATAAAACAGATAAACAATAAGGACCTCCTGTATAGCACAGGGAACTAAGTTCAATATCTTGTAATAACCCATAATGTAAAAGAATCTGAAAAAATATATATATATGTATAACTAAATCACTCTGCTGTGCACCTGAAACATTGTAAATCCACTATTCTACAATTTTAAATATCCGCTGGTAAACCTAAAATAGCATTTTCCCCACTTCTTGACAATAAACTTTCAAATATAGTAGGGTCTACTCTCAGAACTCGATTTGCATTGAGAAGCAGAGCCTCTCCGAGAGATAGAATCTCAATATGAACTGGTCTCAGAACTGAGATGACTCATCTCCTGTCTCCCCCAGTGCACACCCTCCAGCTGCTGCTTGCCCCTCCCCAGGGGCGGGAGCTCACTACCTCTGAAGGATGCTCATTTCATAACAGGATGATTCTGACTCGTTAAGACAGTTTTTTTCTCACCTTCAGCTCAAGCCTGACCCTCCTCCCTCATGGTCTAGTCTTTTCTCTGGGCACCCAGACACCCTCCTCCCTCATCATCACTAGACGGCAGTAAGGACCCCTGAGGTTTGCTCACCGGCCTTTGTTCATGCACAGCGTGCTTCTGGTCCCTAGAGCACTTGACCAGCTCTAGCTCCTCGGGCCTCACAACAGCCTCGTAACAGTAGGCAGGGCTAGTCCGGGCACGGATGGAGAGGCGGACACTCAGAACACTTTCCCATCGCCTCCAGTTCATGCATTAACAAGTGCACCAGCCTGGAAGCCAGGCCTCCCCACTCCTTGGTCAGTGCCACGTTCGTCATGTTGGATCACACTCCCAGGAAGCTGGTGGTTGTGTCAGTCCCAGCTCTGCTTCCTGCTGGCTGAGGGACCGCTCAGCCTCACTTTCCTCATCTGCAAAATGAGAAGCAGGACAAGAAAACGAGGGGTAAGAGTGGGAGAGATTGTTCAGGCAAGGATTGCTCTCCTCCTTGGCACTTTACCCCAACTACTGATGTGCAGGACTGGCTGGTGGCAACATTGCAAAGAAGCCATCTGGCAGTTAAGTGCAGGAGTTCTGGACTGAGCCCACCTGGGTTCAAACCCCAGCTCTGCTGCCTACTACGTGACCTTGCGTAAGGATTAAATGAGATAATGCACATTAAGTGCTTAACACAGTGTCTGCCCCAATAGATGCTCAAAACAATACTTTTTTATTTTTATTTTTATTTTTTTTTGCGGTACACGGGCCTCTCACTGTTGTGGCCCCTCCCACTGCGGAGCACAGGCTCCGGACGTGCAGGCTCAGCGGCCATGGCTCACGGGCCCAGGCGCTCCGCGGTATGTGGGATCCTCCCGGACCGGGGCACGAACCCGCGTCCCCTGCATCGGCAGGTGGACTCCCAACTGCTGCGCCACCAGGGAAGCCCCAAAACAGTACTTTTAAATTTGAACTTTAATCCTCCAATATCCACAGTATGCACCCTCCCCTCACTGCCAGCTCCTTTGCTTGCATGATTCTATACCCTCCAGATGCCTAGCTCCTACTTGGCTCCCTTCCCAAGTTGGATGTTTATCCCTTAGTTGATAGGGAGGCACGGAAGGTGGTTGGACAGGGAATGCACCTGTTCAACAGGAGAGGATCTGAGCACGTGAGGGGCTGTGCAATAGGCCGTGGGTGAGATGAGGAGGCCTGACCCTCCCGGCTGCAGGTCTAGGAAAGGGTACGCAAACCCAAGAGGTTGGATGAATATACACAGCTGTTGATGGATTGAGGGAAGGGGCTGGAGGGACGAGGAGCAAATAAAGATGATCCCACTGGTTCTTGCCTTGGTAACTGGGAGCAGGTGGGAATCATCCCTGAAATGGGGAAGAGAAGTTCAGAAGGGAAAGGGAAGAGTTTCTTGGAACAAAGGTTTGAGGTTTCTGGAACTCAACCCATGGAACCCACCCCAGCTCCCTGGGCTGGGGAGAAATCTGAGGATCATCAGCCTCTGGGGTGGCAATGGAAGCCACAGGAGAGGATAAGTTGACTCCAAGGCCAGTGAATGCAGACAGAACAGAAGCTTGATGGTGGAAATAAAACACTCCTGGTAACTGGAGGTCTTGCCCCTTGAGAATGACCTTCATAAGGTTCTTATATGTGGCATAAGATAGAGGTATATCAGTGAAATAAAACTGAGGACCCAGAAATAAATGCATGCTTTTTTTTTTTGGCCATGCTCTGCGGCATGCAGGATCTTAGTTCCCTGATCTGGATTGAACCCACACCCTCGTCAGTGGAAGCCCAGAGTCCTAACCACAGGACTGTGAGGGAATTCCCTAAGCACATGCTTTTATAGCCAATTGACTTTCAACAAGTGTGCCAAGACCATTCAGTGGGGAAAAATTAGTCTTTTCAACAAATGGTCTGGGAATACATACTTGCCATACATACAGGAAAAAAAATGAAGTTGGACCTTCACTTCACATCATATATAAAATTAACTCAAAATGGATCAAAGGATGTTAACTAAACTTACTGTGGTAATCATTTCACAACATAGGTAAGTCAAATCATGCTGTACATACACCTTAAACTTACAAGATATGTCAACTATTTCTCAATAAAATTGAAAGGAAAAAATAATAGCAAGCAGGAATTCTATGTATTCCACCATTACAACTTCACTCAGACTGTACTCTGTATGCTTTAGGAGTAGATTTTCCATATCCATACTGATATCTTCTCATGATAATGTTTATCATTGACAGCAGTTGTGTTTTTCTTTCTAATATTGGAGATATTTTCTTAGGATATTTAAAAAAATTAACTTATCACCTGAAAAAAAAGTGGATCAAAGACCTAAAGCTAAAATCTAATATTACAAAACTCATAGAAGAAAATATAGGTATAAATCCTCATGGATTAGGCAATCCTGCCTTGTGTTAGGCTATTGTTTCTTAGATTTGGCACCAAAAACATAAGCAACAAAAGAAAAAAATAAATAAACTGAAATTTATCAAAATTAAAAACTTTTGTGCTTCAAAGAACACTATCAAGAAAGTGAAAAAGACAACCCACAGAGCAGGGGTAAATTTTTGCAAATCATGTATCTGAAAAGGGTCTAGTATCCAGAATATATAAAAGAAATTTACAACTCAACAATAAGACAAATAACTCAATTTTTAAATGGGCAAAGTATCTGAATAGACATTACTCCACAGAAGATATACAAAGTGACCAATAAACACATGAAAAGATGTGCAACATCATTAGTCCTTAGGGAAATGCAAATCAGAACCACGAGATGCCACTTCCCATGTGCAGATGGCAATTTCTCACAAAGTTAAACGTAGAGTCACCATGTGACCCAGCAATTCCACTCCTAGGTATATACCTCAAAGAAATGAAAACGTATGTCCACGTAAAAACTTGTGTATGAAGACTCATAGCCCCGTTGTGCATAATAGTCAAAAAGTGGAAACAACCCATCACCTGATAACTGGTAAACAAAATGTGGCATAACTATACAATGGAATATTATTCAGAGATGAAAAGAATAGAGCACTGATAAATGCTACAACATGGATAAATTTTGAAAGCCTTATGCTAAGTGAAGGCATCCAGACACACAAGGCCACATATATATATCATATGATTCCATGTATATGAAATTTCCAGAATAGGCAAACCCATAGAGAGAGAAAGTGGATTAGTTGCTGGATATGGGCTTCTTCTGTGGGTAAGGAAAATGTTCTGGAACTGACAGTGGTAATGGTTGCACTCCATTATGCATGTACTTAATGCCACTAAATTTTACACTTTAAAAGGGTGACTTTTATGGTACACAAATCTTAATTTTAAAAAGGAAAAGCATTTATGTTTAGGTATGGGCTTATTCCGATTTTTTATTTCTTTCCATGTTAGTTTTGGTAAGCTATGGTTTTAAGAAAATATTGATTTTACCTAAATTGTCAAATTTATTGGCATGAAATTGTTCATAATATCTTATGATCTTTTTAATGTTTGTAGGCTCTGTACTGATAATCACCTTTTTCATTCCTGATCTTTTCAATTTGTGCCTTCTCTCTCTTTTTCTATATGTCTTGCTAAAGGTTAACAAGTTTTATTTGTCATTTAAAAAAACAACTATGGGGCTTCCCTGGTGGCGCAGTGGTTGAGAGTCCACCTGCCGATGCAGGGGACATGGGTTCGTGCCCCGGTCAGGGAGGATCCCACATGCTGCGGAGCGGCTGGGCCCGTGAGCCATGGCTGCTGAGCCTACGCGTCCAGAGCCTGTGCTCCGCAACGGGAGAGGCCACAACAGTGAGAGGCCCACGTACCGCAAAAAAAAAAAACAAAACAACTATGGCTATTGATTTTTCTTTATGGTATATCTGCTTTCTGTTTCATTAATTTCTTCTCTTTATTATTTCCTTCCTACACTGTTTGGATTTAATCTGTTTCCCTTTTTTGCATCTTGAGATAGATACTTTAATTATTGATAGTAAATCTTTCTCCTTTTCTAATATATGCATTTATGACTATAAATTTCCCTCAAAGCTTGACTTTCGTCACATCCCACATATTTTAGCATGTTATATTTTTATTATCATCCAGTTCAAAGTATTTTCTAATTTATTCTTTGTCTTAGGATCATATTGAAATATACTGGCTGATTTCCAAACATCTTGAGATTTTCTTTTGTTTTTTGTTCTTGTTATTGATTTCTAGCTCAATCCATTAGATAACAGAGCATTCTCTGTAAACTTTCAATCCATTGAAATTGATTCCACTTTTGAGACTTATTTTATGGCCCAATAGATAAACAATTTAGAGAAATGTTCAATGTGCCCTTAAAAGAAGATGTATTTCTTAGGTACCTGGGTGCAGTGTTCTATGTACGTTAATTGGGTCAAGCTTACCAACCGCATTGTTCAAATCTTTTATATCTTTACTGATTTTATTGCTGTCTACTTATTTAATCAGTTACAGAGAGAAGTAAATTAAAGTCTTTCATTATGATTGTGTATTTACTCTGTTCCACTGCTTGAATTTTCTTCCTTAGGTTCTCTTTTATATACAGGCTGGATCTTCTCTTCCATACCTATCATTTTCTCTCATATCTTTTCTCCCCCCATTCTCCAGTTTATTTTTATTTCTTTTTCATCTTCTATTTCTCTTATGATATTATTTGTGTTACTTATTCACTCTGGTATTCACTCTAGTTTTCATTTCTGAGATGGTTTTTCTTTTTAGAAAAGAAAAATAGTTTCTCCTTACTAAATTCTACGTGAACTCTTTTCAAGTCTTCCTTTTGTCCAATTATCTCATTTATGAATTTTTATGATCCTGTGTTATGCTTTAATTTCACACCTTCAGTCATTTTTTTAAAAAATTCTTTTAGCTCATTTTGAAATATTAAAGTAAAAATGTCATTTGTTTTGTAGGCATGCCTTTCTAGAGAACCTCATTGTCTGATGACCTGTTTATGCTCATTAGTCCCTTTTCTTATTAGAACCCTGAGTGGGGCTGGGTTCCTTCCCTCAACTCTTTTCTGTTGCCCGTGTTTAAGTGAGGTAGGTTTCCCTGTACTCCTGAATGGGAAGAATGGGCAGATTTCTTGGCCAAGATTCATGACTCTAGGGCTCCCCCTTCTGTTGTACTGGAAAATGGCTTTAAAATGTGGCTTCGGAGGAGTTTGAGAACTGCTTCCTGTTACACTCCCCTACTTTTATCTGGATCTTCTCTTTACTTGGTTCCTCACTGTCCTGTTTGGTTTGGATTCCACTCCCAGCCATTTCTCCTCAGTGTAGGGATTTGTCCTAAAAGGGATATTTGGCTGGCAAGTTTCAACGTTTCATGGGGAGATTTCACACGCTATTGGGAGGATTAATTTACATCATAATTTTAAAGCACTTCTCAAGGTGCCTGGCAGATAGTGTTAAATATGGGATATTTATAATAATTATAATCATTAATACCTATGCATTTTTCCTACATACTAGTCCTACTCATAAACACAAGCTATTTCCTTGATGTGAGTATCTCTTTCCTGCCTCCATGTCATTGCTCCTGCTATTCCACCCCCTGAAAACCATGTCTGCCACCTACCAATGCACCATGTCTGCCACCACGTCTGCCACCTACCAATCCATCAAGAGCGTCTGAGTCTTGTGACAACAGTGGGTTAACTGAACCTAAAACCACTACTCTGGACCACTGAAGCTCCTCATTTCTAAGCCATATATCCCAAACCCCCTTTAAAATTTTATGCCAATGACCTACCTTTTATTTAGATCTTTTACTCTGTGCTAAGCCCTGTACATACATTACCTTTTAATCTCCACAGCAATACTTTGAGTTATAGGCATATTTGGATAGGTACAATTATTGGCCTTATTTTACATATGAGGACACTGAGGCTTAAAGAGATTAGATACTTATCCAAGGTTGATTGTTAGTTGGGATACAGCAGTGATTTTGACCAGGCAGTCTGGCTCCCAAGACTATAAACTCAACCACGGTGTTAAAACTTCTCCGGACTGTAGTCCCCATTAAAGATAGAATCCTATCTTGTGTGGCTCTGTAATCATCAGCACCTAGCATATAGTAGGTGGTCAGTAAAGACTTCATCAGTGAGTTACAATAGATGAATGTGCACAGTACTTTGTGCTGGTCAAATGCATAAGGCTTCAGGGTTTTAAGACAAAACTTTTCTAGCTGAAAGGCACATGGAAAAGTCTCCGACACTGCTCAATTTCTTCCAAAGAGCCATTAGTCGGACTCTTACTCAGAACTTCTTTTTTTTTCCATTCAGCTTTAAGCTCAGTGAGACGTTTATATTTTCACAAGCCCTTGGCCA
Organism: Mesoplodon mirus; assembly: GCF_964341445.2. Lineage (NCBI taxonomy): Eukaryota > Metazoa > Chordata > Mammalia > Artiodactyla > Ziphiidae > Mesoplodon > Mesoplodon mirus. The sequence goes on along the minus strand of NC_138977.1, from coordinate 58,645,851 downwards.
CTAGTAACCCATTACAAAACTCCCGGACATGGCCAAGCATGGCCCTCAAGACATTCACAAAACCCACAGCAATTTTCTAAACTCTATAATCTGAGGCCACCACTCTCACAGAGAAATCCCAGACCTACTGTTCTTTAATAGAAATGTCAGAAAATTAGGAGCTCACTGATCAGTTAGAAATCCAATTTTTCCAGACATTGGACTTTCACTTGGATGTGGACTTACTAGGCAGCTGTATGTGAACTGGGCTTCTGAGAAAGAACCAGCCTTGAGCCAGAAAACCTGGGTTTGGTCCCTGCTCTGTCACTTGTTGGCTGTGTAATGCTGGGCAAGTACTTCTTGCTGGGTCTCAGTCTTTCATTAAATAAAATAATTAGGAATAACAACATTCTGCTTATGTCACAACATTGTTAGGAGTACATTCAATAATGTATGTGACAGTCTTTGTAAACTGTAAAGTCCATGCTATACAAAATCAAAAGAGTGAGCCATGGGAGCCAGCTGGGAAGGCTGGGCTGCCATGTTTAAACAGCCATGAAGGGACCATTGAAGCAAATGAGTGAGCCAAGAAGGCACCTAGTGAAAAGTGAAGAACGGAGCAGAGAAAGAAGAGGAGATGAAAGACTGCAGAGTCTGAAAGAGAAATACAGAAAGGACAGGAGAGAGGGAGGAGCCTGATGTCTTTGTAGTTCCAGCATTCTGAAAGATCCCCACAGTAATATATCCTTACAGCAACCCTCATTATCTCTATTGATTAAAAAAAAAAGCAGGAGATTCTACTTCTACTACTCATTTCTATGATATACACATTAGCATTCTAGATTCCTGTTTTATTAATAGAGACTTCTCAGTAGATATTAATGTGGTGGGGTGAACCTCAAAGCAAGGGTGTTACCAATGCCCTCTCAGTGCTGTCCAAGTTGGGTTGATTTCACATGAAAATGTCAGCATCCACCATGCTTAGATCTCTTTGTTAAAACAGGAAAAAGTTTCCATTAATTTAATGGTGTATGAATTCGCTGGTGGTTGCTATACTTATCAGAGGCTTTTGAATCTTTTGGAATAAAATAGAAAAAATAGAATAAAATAATCTAGCACATAGTAGGTGCTATTTTATTTGAATAGTAGGAATATTTGAATAAATATGAATAAAACATTTATTGAATGAATAATATTTGTGAGATCAAATACTATAGAATAATTATCCTTAAAATCTCCCCTGCTGCAAAACACCTAGAAAGGTCAAATTAAATATAGTGACATGTATCAGAAAATGTAGATGAGATTTAAAATAAGTAAGAGAAATCCCAAGGAGCCAAAACCAAAGAAGTAATAACTATGGAGAAAAGCAGGCAGACCAGCCATGGATGCCCTGAGGGCATGTGCCTATCCAGGAAAACCAGAGCCCAAGTTATAATGACCAGAGGAGTAAAAGGCAATCATGTCTTAGGGATGAGGGTGGGGTAGGGGAAATGAAGCTGAGATCATCCCACATAAAACCTAAATAAATGCTCAAAGGGCTAATAATGTCAATGAAAGGTGAGACTAAAAAGAGAAAGTATTTACTGGAAAAGGGAGTCAAGAAAGATACTTGTTTGTCTCACTCTCAAATCTGAGTGGAAGGACAAAATCTCTCCTAAAACATCATAACCACAGACCTACCCCTGCCCCTTCATTTGAGTTTCAAATTTACACCACATGTATGGGTTAGAATATGCCAAGCCAAAAAATTAATACAAATAGATGGGTTGGTAAAACTGGGAGGTGCCTCATAAAACCAAAGCAAACCTACTTTGGAGGAATTTCTCAACCCAGGCTTTGTGGGATTCCCACAGATAAAGACAATCAAGCATGAGCTCACAATCTAAACTTACAAGCAAAATGCTCAAGGATACAAGCCACTATGAGGGGAGAGTCAGCTGATATAACAACATAAAGGATTTGATACACTAAGGGTTACAGGTACTGGCATGACTAGACATAAAGTTTTAAATGAGTATGTTTGAATGTTTTTAAACGTTTTTAAAGGAATAGAAAACATAATCACAAAAGTTGGAACAGAATGAAACAGAGAGTTTATAAGTAAATAATAAATCACTGAAAGTAAAAATGAACTAAACAAAAATGTGGAAGTTTGACCACATACTATGTAGATAAGGCTAAGGAAAACAGGTCCACTCATGCATTGCTGTAGGAGTGAAAACCAATGCCAGCCCTATGGAGGGTATATATATGTATATATATACATATGTATGTATATATATACTCTGTATGTGTATGTGTAACATATGTATATATATATATGTATATGTGTATGCATGTGTGCATGTATACATGTAGTTTATAACAAAATTGAACATATATAAGGTTCTGACCCAGCAATTCAACCTCCGGAAATTTATACACAGATACACTTGCACATATCCAAAATAAGATATGTACAAGGTTATTCACTGCAGCATTGTTTGTAAGAGAAAAAGACTGTAAACAACTCAAATGTCCATCAATAGGAGGCTGGCCAAATAAGTCATTGTTCATCCATATAATAAAATACTATGCAAGTGTTTAAAAATAAAAGAATGAGGAAACTATGTGCTGATATGTAAATATCTCCAAACTATACTATTTAATAACAAAATCAAAGTACAAAGCAAGATGTATAACATGCTTCCTTTTGTGTGAGAAAGGGAGAAAATAAGAAAACATTTCTACTAGTATTTGCTTGTATCAGTGTGAAAAAATTCTGAGAAGACACCAAAGAAACTAAAAAAAAAAAGAAAAGAAAAGAAAAGGAAAAAAGTGGCACCTGTGGAGGTAAGTTAGAGCGGGGGCAGGTGGGTAAAGGAGCAGGAAGGAGTTTAATCACCATATATCTTTTTATATTGTTTTGATTTTTGCATCTTGGTAAATGTATTACCTAATTTAAAAACTCAATGGATGGATTAAATAGCACATTAGACAAAGCTAAAGCAAGAATCAGTGAACTGAAACAAAGAACTAGAGAAAAATAATGAGAACACAGTACAGAGAGACAAAAAGTAGACAAGAAAGAGTATAACAGACCAAGAAGAGAGAGTGAGAAGGCCTATTATATTGCTAATTGCAAAAGTCAAAAATAGAGAGAATGGAGGCTTCCCTGGTGGTGCAGTGGTTGAGAGTCCGCCTGCCAATGCAGGGGACACGGGTTCGTGCCCCAGTCCGGGAAGATCCCACATGCCGCAGAGCGGCTGGGCCCGTGAGCCATGGCCGCTGAGCCTGCGCGTCCGGAGCCTGTGCTCCGCAACGGGAGAGGTCACAACAGTGAGAGGCCCGCATACTGTAAAAAAAAAAAAAAAAAAAATAGAGAGAATGAGAGAGATGGAATATATGAAGGGATAACGGCCAAGATGTTTTCATCATTTTCCAGAATGATGAAAGATGTGAATCCTCAGATGCAGGAAGAACAAATCCCAAACAAGATAAATTAAAAGCAATTCATATCTGGATACATAACTTTGTTGTACAAGTTCAGAAAATAAAAAATGAAAAGATCTTAATAACAGTGCCTCCCCCAACCCCAAAACACAAATTCTCTATAAAAGTAATGACAATTAAACAACAGCAACAATGGAAGCCAGAAACAGTGAAGTAACTTCAAAGTGTTGAGAGATGTCAACCAGCAATAACTTCAAAGTGTCAGTCAGCTGAAATTATGATTCCAAAACAAGAGTGCAACAAAGATGTTTCAGGCAAACAGAAACTGAGAGTGTGTGCCACCAGACACACCCACTGACACCCTTCTAATGCATGCACTTTAAGAAAAAGAATTATCCCCAAAGGAAGCCCAGAGAATAATGAGAAAAGAAATTGGTAAATGTGTAGGTAAATATAAACAAATGTTGACTGTATCAAGTAATAGTACCAATGACTAATTTAGTAGAGGAAAAGTAAGCTAGGACTAAAATACCAGAAAAAATAACCCTCAGAAAGAGAAAGGGTGATTTTAGATAACAGCATACTAAGTATCCCTGGAAAGGAGAATAACAATAAAGAATGTTAGATCTTGAGAAGAATGCATGTTAGCATTTTTATGGGTAACCACTAAAGAATCAGAAAGATTCTAAGATCTAAGCCATGAGAGGGAAAAGAATGTACTTTTTTAAAAGTTTAGTCAATCTATCACAAAAGAAGGCAGGAAAGGAGAGCAGAAGGGGAAGCAAAGAAGAAGCAGGACAATGAAAAAACATAACACATGATGGCAGAAATAAACTCTAACAGAACAATAATCACAATAAATGTAAATGGACTTAATGCAGTTGTATAGTTACTCAGATTGGATGACAAAACAAAATCTAATTATGTTTAACAGAGACCCACTTAAAACATAAGAACACAAGGAGTTTGAAAGTAAGATAGATCCCCACAGTGAGTACTAATCAAAAGAAAGTTGGTACAGTTAAAAATGATTAAGATAGTAAATTTTATGTTATGTGTAATCTACCACAGTCTAAAATAGCAATAGTAAGAAAAAGTTGGGATAGCTCTATTAATATGAGACAAAATTGACACTGTGGCTAAAAACATTACTTGGAATTAAAAGGGTCACTACACAAAGAGTTCAATTCACCAAGAAGGCAAAATGATACTACACTTGTTTCATAAAACAGCCTCAAAACCTAAAGCAAAAGTTGACAGAACTCTAGCTGCAGGGAGAAATCTACAGATGTTGAATGTCTTCACAGTGGGAGATTTTAATGATTCTCTCAGTAATTAGTATATCGACAAACCATAGATTTGAACATAGAACCCTGCAACCAAAAACTAGCAAATAGATATTCTTCTCAAATACATAGGAACATTTACAAAAACTTAACATTTAGTAGACCACAGAGAAAATTTCAACAACCATCAAAGAATGGCTGTCATATAGGCAACATGTTCTGACTACAATGCAACTATGTTAGAAATCAATAACCAAAAGATTGCATTTAAAACTCCATTTTCGGACTTCCCTGGTGGCGCAGTGGTTAAGAATCCGCCTGCCAATGCAGGGGACACAGGTTCGAGCCCTGGTCTGGGATGATCCCACACGCCGCAGAGCAACTAAGCCCGTGCGCTACAACTACTGAAGCCTGTGCGCCTGGAGCCCATGCTCTGCAACAAGAGAAGCCACCACAATGAGAAGCCCACGCACTGCAACGAAGAGTAGCCCCTGCTCACAGCAACTAGAAAGCCCGCGTGCACCAACAAAGACCCAACACAGCCAAAAATTAAATAAATAAATAAAACTCCATTTTCTTCAAAATGTAAAAAGCACACATAAAAAAATAACTAAAGGGCTTCCCTGGTGGCGCAGTGGTTGAGAGTCCGCCTGCCGATGCAGGGGACACGGGTTCGTGTCCCGGTCCAGGAAGATCCCACATGCCGTGGAGCGGCTGGGCCCGTGAGCCACGGCCACTGAGCCTGCACGTCCGGAGCCTGTGCTCTGCAACGGGAGAGGCCACAACACTGAGAGGCCCGCGTACTGCAAAAAATAAAAATAAAAAAAAATAACTCACAGGTCAAAGAAAAATCATAAGAAAATTTAGAAAATATGAAGAAACTAGGCAATAATGAAAATACTTCGTACCAAAACTTTAGAGATGCAGTTAGAAAGATTGTTAGAGAAATGGAGAAGCTTAAATGCTTACATTAAAAAAGAAGAAAGTCTAATCCAGTAATTCCACTTCTGGGTATTTGTCCAAAGAAAACAAAAACACTAACTTGAAAAGGTATCTGCACCCCCATGTTCACTGCAGCATTATTTACAAGAGCTAAGATACAGAAACAACCTAAGTGTCCACTGATGTATGAATGGATAAAGAAAATTAAGAAAATCATAGATAGATGATAGATAGATATACAGACATGTATATATTTATAATTATTATTCAGCCATAAAGAAGAAGGAAATTTTGCCATTTGCAACAGCATGGATGGACCTTAAGGATGTTATGGTAAGCGAAATAAGTCAGACAGAGAAAGACAAATACCATATGATCTTATTTATATATGGACTCTTCTCTTTAAAAGCCAAACTCATAAATACAGAGAACAAATTGGCAGGGGTTGGGGGGTCAGTGAGATGGGTGAAGGAGGCCAAAAGGTACAAACTTCCAGCCACAAATAAGTCATGGGGATGTAATCTACAGCATGGTGACTACACTTAATCATACTGTATTGCATATTTGGAAGCTGTTAAGAGAATAGATCTTTAAAGTTCTCACCACAAGTAAAAAAAAAGATTTTGTAACTAAGTAAGGTGATGGATGTTAACTAGACTTTTTGTAGTAATCATTTCACAATATATACAAACATCAAGTTGTTATGTTGTACACCAGAAACTAATAATAATGTTATACGTCAGTTATACGTCAGTTCAAAAAAGAAGAGTGAAAGTTAATGAACTAAGGATTCATCTCAAGACATTAGAAAAAGAACAATAGAAGCCCAAAGAATACAGGAAAAAGGAAGGAAATAAAAATATGAGAATAAATGAACAAAATGGAAAATAATGATACAATAGAGAGGATGAATAAAGCCAAGAGCAGATTCTTTGAGAAAAGTAATGAAAATACATAAAAATCTTTAACAAGAATGATCTGGAAAAAAGAGAAAAACCATAATAAAAATTATAATCTAAAAAAGGGGTATCACTACTGATTAAGAAAAAAAAAACTTTTAAGAGAAAGAGAGAGACTATTATAAATAACTTCATGCCCACAAGTGTGAAATTTTACAGACAAGAAGGTTTCCTAGAAAAATGAAACTTGCCAAAACCGATACCAGAAAAAAAGCTGGAGAACCTGAACAGAGCTATTGAAGACATGGACCCTGCAGTTACAAATCTACCCAACTACAAAAACTGAGCCTTCTACAAACTCTGCCATAGCATGGAGAAAGTGGAAAAACTCTTCAACTTATTTCATGAGACTGAAGGTGATAACTCGAGAATAACTATGGATAACTCATTTGAGGGGTGAGGAAGAATCCCAAAGTTTCACAAATCTGTAAAGAAAAGGGAACAAAGAATGATCACAGGATGAAGGGAACAACGCCTGGGACTGCATTTTGGATCTCTAAAATATGCACAGTAAGTACAATCTAAACACTGGATTTGTTAAAGGACCTCCTTCCTTTCATTACAGTTCATGTTTGCAGTAGGTATAGTTTGTATAGGTAGATGTCCTCAGGATCAGTATCTTTCTCATGCGTTCTGTGTAGAGTATCCATGGAGCTTTTCTGTCAAGAGTAAACATTTTGTAACCTCAAAAATATATATATCAAAACTATATCCACGTGCATAAGAATGAAGGTGGACCCCTTTCCATACACAATATAAACACCAAGTAGATCACAGGCCTAAATGTAAGAGCTATCTATAAGACTCTTAGAAGAAAACATAGGGTTTTTCATGACCTTGGGTTAAGCAAAGACTTTTAGATATGACACTAAGAGTATAACCAACAAAAGAAAAAAATAGATAAATTGGGCTTCATCAAAATTAACATCATTCATGCTTCGAAGGACACCATCAAGTGAGTGAAAAAACAACTCAGAGAATAGAAGAAAACATTTGCAAATCATATACCTGATAAGGGTCTAGAATCTGAAATAAAGAACTATTATAAATCAATAATAAGAAGACAAAAAACCCAATTCAAAAATGGGCAAAGGACTCGAATAGACATTGCTCCAAAAAAGATATACAAGTGACCAATAAGCAAATGAAAAGATGCACAACATCATTAGCCATTGGGGAATCAAATCAAAACCACAATGAGGAGCTTCCCTGGTGGCGCAGTGGTTGAGAGTCCGCCTGCCAATGCAGGGGACACAGGTTCGTGCCCCAGTCCAGGAAGATCTCACATGCCGCGGAGTGGCTAGGCCCATAAGCCATGGCTGCTGAGCGTGCACATCCGGAGCCTGTGCTCCGCAACGGGAGAGGCCACAACAGTGAGAGGCCCGCGTACTGCAAAAAAAAAAACAAAAAAAAAAACCCCACAATGAGACAACACCTCACACACGTAAGAATGGCTATAATCAAAAAGTCAGATAATAACAAAGATGCGGAGAAGTTGGAACCCTCATACACTGCTGGTGGGAATGTAAAACAATGCAGCCACGTAGGAAAACAGTTCCTAAAGAGTTACTGTAGACCCACCAATTCCAATCCTACATATAGATCCAAGAGAAATGAAAACATATGTACACACAAAGAATTTGTACACAAATGTTCATAGCAGCATCATTCACAATAGCCAGAAAGTGAAAACAGCCAAAATGTCCATCAACTGATAAATGGATAAACAAATGTGGTATGTCCATACAATGGAATATTATTCAGCCATAGAAGGAATGCAGTATTGATACATACTACAGCTTGGATGAACGTTGACAATATTATGTTACATGGAATAAGCCAGATACAAAAAGTCACATCTTGTATGATTCAGTTAACAGGAAAATCCATAGAGACAGAAAGTAGATTGGCGTCAGGGGAAGGAGGAGTGACTGCTAACGGGTACACGGTTTCTTTGGGGGAGTGATGAAAACGTTCTAAAATTGATTGTGGTGATGGTTGCACAACTCTGCGAATATACTAAAACCCACTGAACTGTACACTTTAAGTGGGTGAATTGTATGGTATGTGAATTATATTTCAACAAAGTTGTTAATAATAAACCATATGGATGGTGTCTGAAAATTGCATCTTACGTCTCTGTGGAAAAACTGTGATTAAAACACATTTCAAGTGCTAAGTTTCAGTCGGAGAGGACAGCTGTCATCAGCTACACAGGCCAAAATCAGTAGTTGTAAACTTCAACGTCATCACTGCCCTTTCATGGACCACCCCCCAACAGCATCTCTTGGACATTCGCCACTTCATACGCCGAATGAAAACTACTAAATGCACATTTCAGCATTAGGATCCTTAGAAATCCCGAAGTCCTCACGTTGATTTTATAGATGAGGAAACGAACCTAGAAAGGGGTTAAAACTCTACTGCCAAGAGTCACAAAGCAAGTTTGCATCGAAGCTGGGATTAGAACCTGTCCCCCCTACCTCACCTTTCTCTTCCTACAGATTTTCTGCGGGGTTCCACGCCCCTCAAACTGGTCTTCTGAGCATGGTCAAAACCAAACTCCTCACAGCCTGGATATCTGCCTTAGGCCACAGGCGGGAGCTAGAAGGGGTTCAGGAGGTCGCAAATTCTAGGAGAGGGAGGGGGACATTGTGGGGAGGAGATGGGGCTGGGTTTCGAGAAGACAGTTTAAACCCCAGTTCCCGTAAGAGCAGGGGACACAGTAGGGGACATGAACTCAAGGGATGAGACATCGATGGTGTCACATGTGGTCTGGGGCCTGTGGCTATTTTTTCCTGTCACTAGCGCGGTTAGAGGGTGAACTCACAAGAATGGTTCCCCACTTACCCAGCTATCTCCACCTCAGACCAGTATGACTTTGCCCCCCAGAAGTTGCCCTGTGAGTCACTCCACCCGTGGAAAACTCATGTAAGACAAAGGCTGGAGAAGGCCCCAGGCCTCTGGCCTCACCCAAGCCTCTCTTCCCAGCAGTGTCGCCCAGCTGCCCGCCCACCTGCACAATGGGTGCAATCACAGACCAGGGCTAGGGAGGAGGCTGGAGACCAGCGCGGCCACTGGTCCTCCTCACAAAGTGAGGAGCAGGAGACCCTGTCCTGGGGTCTGCATTTGGGGCCCAGAACCTGGCCTGGGCTGGGGTGCAGGTGTGGGCAGGAAGTGGGCAAGCAGATGTGAACAACATTTATTTTCCCCCCACTGCCACGGGAGGAGGGAACGGTCACGTGCTTTAACACTCACAGAGGGCCAGGCACTGTTCTGAGCACTTCACACATAGAAACTCCCCAATTCTTCACAACCCATGGGGTCTGCACTAACATCATCCCTAGTTTGAGATGAGGAAACTGAGGCACAGAGAGGCTAAAGAAGCTGATCAGGCCACACAGTTAGTGCTCACCCGAGCTGGCCCAAGTCCAGGCGGATTGGCTCCCGAGCTCCTACTCTGTACTGCCTCTGACAGCCCACACATGCGATGCTGCAGGGAGAAGCAGGGAAGCTGTCCCTGCTGGCCTGTCATCAACACCAGAGCTGAATCTCGAAGCTCTCAGACCCCTGTGTTCTTGCTCCACCCACTACACCTCACCTGTTTGCCCCGGGTTCCCATGCCCCAGGCGGCTCTGCTTGGCAGATGAGCCTCTGGCCCCCTCGGCTTGCTTCCTGAGGGCTGTCAGCAGGCCGGATGAGGAGGTGAGGGCAGGGTGGGTGTTGGTGGGTGGGGGAGAGCAAAGGGGACCCATGACTAGAGCTGGGGGGCGGGGCAGGAAGCAGAAGTGATGTGAACTGTGGCCTGCGTGTTGAGCTGTGATGAGATGTGAACTGTGGCCTGGGGGGGCTGCACCACCATTTCAGGAGCCTCCCGTGGGGAGAGAGGGTGTCTCTCTCGTAGGAGCATCTCAACACAGGACTCCAGGTAGGGAGGAAGCAGGGGGTCAAGGAGGCTGGGAGCCTCTGAGTGGGGACAGAGGGGTCTGGGGAAGAGCCTGATGGAGAAGGAAATGCTGTAACCCATAAGGCAAGAGACTTGGGTCCAGACTGTGCTCTGTCACTAACTCGCTGGGCAGCCTCATCCCCACCCTGGGCTTCAGTTTTCTCTTATACGAAATGAAGAGCTTAGAGTACACAGTCTTTAAGGCCCCTTCAAAGGCTGACAGTTAAAACTGAGAAAGCTGGAAACGGGCTCCCCTGGGAAATAATATGACGAGGGTCAGGATGGAGACTGAGTTCTTTAGATTAAGGTTATGAACTATGCTGCCTAAGCAAGATGATCGGAGGGTCTTCAGCAGACTCCTCTTCTCCTATTTACCTCCCTGGGGCCTGCCATTTTGCCTAGAATTCCACCATTCAAGCCGCTCCTTTAGGTAAGGCATGGAAGGTTCCAGCTGGAATACAGGGGAAGTTCCTGCTCTCCGTAATCCTCCGGGCCTCAGACAAGCTGCTGTCCCTGGCAGGTGCCAGAGTGGAGAGGCCTCTGAGGAGCTCAGTCTGGACGGGGTAGAGAGAGGAGATTCCAGATCATAAGCAGGCCCAGTGAAGCTCCAGAGCCGCCTCAAAGTGAGGAAGAAACTTTCAGCTAAGCACTGTCCAATAGTCGGCAATAGGCAGCTTGCAGACACAGCCAGAATCCCGAGGAGCGTGGCAGGGAATACCAAAGAGGAGACAAGCATCAGGAGAGCAAACCGAACGACCCCTCCCCACACAGGATCTAGGGGCACAGGCGCATAGGCTGCTTTTATTCTAGAATTCAGGCTGACGTTCTTCCATGAGCTCAGAGAGAGGGCCCCGAAGGGGAAATGGGGAGAATGAGGGTGACGCACAACCTCATTTCTTTTCCAATTCTGTTAAGGGCTTAATGGGGGTGGGGGGAGATAATGAGAGAGGTGAGGTGAGGAAAGAAAGCATGGCTTGTTCTTGGGTCGACAATAATACCTCTCCAGAATCCAGGCTTCCCTAGAGTTCCCAGATTCCCCAGATTCCTCTCCAAATCTTCTACGGCTACTCTCCGTCCCCTCCTCTGCACGCAGAGACCCCCTCCCCACCAGCAGTAGCTGTGGTCCTGGGGACAAAACCATCCATCTGGATTCCCATTTGGCCTTAAATAGTGAAATCCTAGCAAGGGTCTCCTCCTGGCTGTGTGACCTTGGGCGAGTCCACTCCCCTCTTTGGGTCCATCTGTACAATGTAGGGGGTGGACAAGGTTTGTAAAGGCCATGCCAGCTCTGACATCCAATGACTTAGGAGATATCTCATTCCCTCCCCATCCCATAAGGCCTGATAAGCTACAGTTGGAGGAGGGGTCGGCCCTCCTCCATGCCCCTGCCCACAGATTCCGCCCTCTGTCTCCACAGCTCCATGGCCTCCCGAGCGCTCCTCCCCGGCATCCTCCTCCTGCTTCTGCCCGCCCCCGCCCCTGCCCCCTGCTATACGGCCGCACGCTCTGAGTGCCGGCGCAACCTCAGGTTCGTGCCGGGCTCCTGGCTGGCAGGGGAGGGCGTGGATGTGACCAGCCTCCGGCGCTCAGGCTCCTTCCCGGTGGACACACAGCGCTTCCTGCGGCCCGACGGCACCTGCACCCTCTGCCGCAACGCCCTGCAGCAGGGCGCCCTCCAGCGCCTGCCCCTGGCGCTCACCGACTGGCGCGCCCAGGGTTCGGGCTGCAACCGCAAAGTGCTCAAGGGTGAGGGTCGCTCCACCGAGGAGGTGGCTGGGGCGGCGGCCAACAGCATCCGTAACGACTGGCAGGTGGGGCTGGATGTGACTCCCAAGCCTAGCAGCAACGTGCGCGTGACCATGGCAGCCTCGCACTCCCGGGAAGCCAACTTCGCGGCCCAGAAGACTCACCAGGACCAGTACCGCTTCAGCCTGGACTCAGTGGAGTGTCGCTTCTACAGGTGAGCGCCGGGGTGGGGGGGAGTGGAGGGTGGACGGGACTTAGAAAAGGCGTGGGAAACTCGGGGTGGTCTGGGAGCCCTGGAATGGCAGCGTGGGGAGCTGGAGGCTGCTTCCGCCAGTAGGAGATGGCAGTCCTGGCTCTCGCGTACCCCCTTCCCTGAGGCCCTGATCTGGAAGAACCCAGGGAGAGAACAGGTGGAGGGCAAGCCAGCAAGGCTATGCTCAGAGCCCCAGGTGGTGCCAGTTTGGTCTACTGAGCACCCAACCGCCACTTCCCTGGGCATTGCTAGCTTCCTACGGGCAGGAGGCCTGGCTGGGTCCCTCCTATCCCTGGGCCTCTTTCATCCGTTCAAGCGCTCTTCATTTCTGCCTTGCCAGGCTCTCTGCTAAGAACTCAGGCTACAGGTTGAACAACAGCAGCCATGCCCTAAGCCCTCAGGGACCTAGTCACTCTAAGAAATGCATGGTCTCCATGGGACCCAGAGTCACCCACCCTGACTTCTCTCACGGCAGGCCATGTTTCCCACACAGTGAGACAGGGTGCTCCTGCCTGCGTGGCCAGAGTTGTCAGGAGCCCAGGTATACAAGGCCCAACCCAGGGGACAGACAGATAAAGGCCACAGGACTAGGTTCCAAAGCCAGAGAGATACCATCGGTGTCATACCATCACTTTTAAAATTAGAAAAGAAAAAGAAAAGAAAAAACTTTTTTTGAAAAAGAAAGACAAAAATACCTATACGAAGTACCTAGGTCACCAAGGGGCAACAGGCAGGGTGGGTTTCCCTGCTGGCTTGGCAGTTCAGAGCTTGAGCTTTGGAGCCAGGCCACCTGGGTCCAAGTCCTAGTTCTACCACTTAATGCGACCTTGGGCAATCTCACAGGAGTTATTCAGGGGAAAACACTACCCACCACTGGGCCCACCTGATGTTTTTCTCTTGCCTCAGTTTCCACCTGGTGCACACTCCCCCACTGCACCCTGAGTTCAAGAGGGCCCTCAAGACCCTGCCCCGCCACTTCAACATCTCCACTGAGCCTGACTACCGGAGGCTCATCTCCAGCTACGGCACCCACTTCATCCGGTCCATGGAGCTGGGCGGCCGCGTCTCGGCCCTCACCGCCCTGCGCACCTGCGAGCTGGCCCTGGAAGGGCTCACGGCCCAGGGGGTTGAGGACTGCCTGGCCGTCGAGGCCGAGGTCAGCATAAGAAGCCACGCCAGTGCCTCGTCGGCATTCAAGGCGTGTGAGGAGAAGAAGAAACAGCACAAGATGGGGACCTCCTTCCACCAGGCCTACCGGGAACGCTGTTCTGAGGTCGTTGGCGGCCACCACACGTCCATGCATGACCTGCTGTTCGGGAACCAGGCCGGGCCCGAGCAGTTCTCAGCCTGGGTGGCCTCGTTGCAGGACAGCCCCGGCCTGGTGGACTACACGCTAGAGCCACTCCACATGCTCCTGGACAGCCAGGACCCGCGACAGGAGGCGCTCAGGCAGGCTGTGAGCAAGTACGTGACGGACAGGGCACGCTGGAGGGACTGCAGCCGCCCATGCCCCCCGGGGCAGCGCAAGAACCCTAAGGACCCGTGCCAGTGCCTGTGCCATGGCTCGGCGACCACCAACCAGGACTGCTGTCCCAGGAAGAGGGGCCTGGCCCACCTGGAGGTCATGAACTTCCTGGCGACGGGTCTGTGGGGAGACTGGACCACTGCCACGGACGCCTACCTGAAGGTCTTCTTCGGCGGCCAGGAGCTGAGGACCGACACAGTGTGGAACAATAACCACCCCAGGTGGATGACACGGCTGGACTTCGGGGATGTGGTCCTGATCACAGGGGGCCCCCTGAGGGTGCAGGTCTGGGACACAGACTATGGCTGGGACGATGACCTTCTTGGTACCTGTGACCAGACTCCAAAGTCTGGCTTACACGAGGTGAAGTGCCACCTGAAGCACGGTCACCTGAGATTCTCCTACCATGCTAAGTGCTTGCCTCACCTGGCTGGGGGGACATGCCTGGAGTACGCCCCCCAAGGGCTTCTGGGGGAGCCTCCAGGAAACCGGAGTGGGCCAGTGTGGTGAGAGCAGTGGGCCCTGAGAGGACCAGTGTGCCAAATTGGAGGGGTCTCACGAAGGGACCCAGAGGGCCCATCTCCATATCCATTAGACAGTTGGAAAACTGAGGCTTTTTTTTTTTTCAGTGAGGTGGCTGAATTTACAGGCCGGCCCTGAGTCACCCTGTCCAAACTACCTTAGCTCTTCGATATTCTCAAGCCCCAGAAATGAGCTGGAGTTGGGCCACGCCCTACAGCCACTGCTACACAGGTCTCAGCTCAGGTCAGGAGCCAGGCAGAAGGCCTAGAGGCTGGTCCCACCAGGCTGCCTGGTGTCATTTGTACCATTCCCTTGCAGCCCCTCTTCTAGCGTGGTGAATTCTTCATCATATTAGATCTAACCCCTTTGGCCTCAGCTGCTCTGTTTGCTGTTTTCTTTGCCCACCAAGCTTTGCCTCTCAGACAAATCCAGAGCTCTCTTGACCTGTTTCACTGTGTACACAGCCTGACAGAGGACCAATAAATGTGATGTGATGGTGACCATGATGGTGTTGGTTGTGGCAGAGGAGAGGATGGAGACCAAACACAGCCTTGGAGATAAACTTCTACGTTAGCAACCCTACCCAACAGAACAGGTGGTTGACCCCAGGGGTAGGCAAATAATGCAAATAAACTATTTTTCCACTTTGGCTGGAAATGGGGGGACCCAAAATATTTTACTTTCCTCATAACTCTCTGATTCGAGTAACAGCAGCATAAACAGTGATAAATGCCAATGGGCATTCAGCTCTGAGCAGAGAAACAAGAGGGACTCGTGAGGATTCTGGTGAACCGAAGGGCACGTCTTATCCAGGGAGGGGGTGGGGGGAGGGGCAGTCTGCACCAGCCAAACATTCCCAGGAAGGAATGTGAGCCCAGTGCTGCCAGGTTTTCTAATTTCTTAAAGTAACCAGAAATCCCAGCATGACTTCTAAGCGTTGGCAATTCATTTCACTTTGTAAAAATAAACCTATATGGGCAAGCACAGTACGAACCAAAGAGGACATGTATGCAGGCCATGACTGATCCGGAGCAACCAGTTTGGAAACTCTAATTTCAGCAGAACCCATCTGGCAGACTTAACAGCTCTCCCCTGTCCCACAGTTCGAGGACAGAAGGCAGTGGTTTCAACCAGGTAGTGTCTGAGGGCCTCCTGGGCTCGGCATGCAGGAATCCCCAGAGTCTCAGGTTGTGATATAAAATGAACTGGTCCTTTTTTCATGTGCCTGGGACACAGGCCTCAGAACACAGACCCATGGGGTGGGCGGCAAGATTCAGGGTAGCTTCCTAGACCTGGTAGGATTCGTCTGTGAAGGGCCGTTGTCAGTGGGGTTCAGAGTTGCTGACACAGCCCTCCTGACTCTCTTTGAAACGCCCTACAAATTAAGCCCTTTGAGGTCCGCGTGGACCCATAGGCTCAAAAGCCCAGCAGTGACATTGCACTGACCCTGGATCCCCAAGTTGGGTAGGGGGATTGCCGAGCTCTAGAAGCCTGGTTGAAACCACCATTCTTACACCTTTCCCTTCACAGCCACATGCACAAACAAGAGCACAAGAGAAACCACGCAACTTCATGCTGCCTGCTGCACTCATTGAAAGTAAACATAGGTATGGGCCGTACCCTCAAGGAAAGCAAGGCCAGGGCAGGCCTGGCTCCGGAAACAACTCTGACAAGAGATGGCAGGCTTGTTCTAGTCCCCACGTGGTCAGTGACCTCCAGCAAGTCCCCCTGAGCCTTGGTTTCCCCAAAAGGACAATCTGTGTTTTACTCCCTTCCCAGGACTGTTTGGAAGGGGGCCACGAGCCTTTCTAGAAGGTCAGTGCAATAGAAGCAGTCCTGGAAGTTCATCTGCTTAACCCTCCCAGTTTTGCATTTAAGGAAACTGAGGCTCAGAAGAAGGGATTTAACCATGGTTGCTGAGGTTAGTGGCCGAGCCAGGTCTCCGTGAGTCGTGGGCACTCCACTCTGAGCACAGCTCTGGAGAGACCCGTGGGACCCCGACAGGAGGGCCCTTGGGGGAAAGGAGTGGTATTACCGAGGAAAAGGAATGGCTGATGTTGTTGAGGGGCAGCTATGGAGCTCTCAGCCCTAATGAGACATTTTCATTGACATTTCGCTGACATTTTGTCACACTTGGGGCCCCTTGTTTGTTCGGGATGTCCCTTGCTGTGCCTGGTGTCTTCCATCTGCCCTCAGGTCTCATCCGTACCCTGCTCCACCCAGCTCTGGCCCGGAGGCTGGCCGATCTGAGTCCGCCTGTCAGTGAGCAAGATATGGGAGGAAGAGAGAAGGGGAGAGCACAGTGACAGGCCATGGACTGCCCTCAGTGCCTCTCAGTGAGGTGGCCTTGGGTTGACTGTGTCCCTGTATCACTGCTCCTCTCTGGGAAGTCTCTGCATGTCTCTCTCTTTCTGGGTTCCAGCCACTGCTTCCTCCTCTCGTCCCTTCAGACCTAGGGATGGTAACCGCTTCACCACTACTAATCCCGAGTTATTGTACTACCCCTTCTGCCTCTCTACAGCCCCCTACACCTTTGTAAATAGGCCCTTTATAAAAACAAATAAACAAATAAATAAAAACCCTCCTCAAGGGCTTCCCTGGTGGCACAGTGGTTGAGGGTCTGCCTGCCGATGCAGGGGACACGGGTTCGTGCCGCGGAGCGGCTGAGCCCGTGAGCCACGGCCGCTGAGCCTGCACATCCGGAGCCTGTGCTCCGCGACGGGAGAGGCCACAACAGTGAGAGGCCCGCATACCGCAAAAAAAAAAAAAAAAACCCTCCTCAAATTACCATAATTTGAATATGCCATTTAGGCTGTGGTCTAAATGTTTGTGTCTCCCCACAATTCATGTATTGAAATAGTAATCCTCAGGGTGATTGTATTAGGAGGTGGGGCCTTTGGAGGTGATTAGGTCATGAGGGTGGTGCCCTCATAATATAGGTTACTGCCCTTATAAAAGAGGCCCCAGAGAGATCCCTGGTCCCTTCCCCTATGTGAGGACACAGTGAGAAAATGCCTTCTATAAACCAGAAAGCAGGCCCACTGAATCTGCCAGCACCTTGATCTTGGACTTCCAGCCTCTAGAACTGTAAGAAATAAATTTCTGTTGTTTAAAAACCACCCAGTTTGGGGCTTCCCTGGTGGCGCAGTGGTTGAGAGTCTGCCTGCTGATGCAGGGGACATGGGTTTGTGCCCCGGTCCGGGAAGATCCCATATGCCGCGGAGCGGCTGGGCCCCTGAGCCATGGCCGCTGAGCCTGCGCGTCCGGAGCCTGTGCTCCGCAACGGGAGAGGCCACAACAGTGAGAGGCCCGCGTACCGCAAAAAACAAAAAACAAAAAAAACCCCCACCCAGTTTGGAGTATTTTGTTATAGCAGCCTGAACAGATTAGGACAGCTTCCTATAGGGGTGCTGATGGCACACCACCAATGAGTCTGGTGGGAAGCAGAGCCACCTCCCCTCAGAAGCTGAAAATGCCCTATTCTTGCTTCTCCAACCTCCCCTGCAACTAGGAAAGGACATGTGACTGGATCTGCCAGTCAGATGCAGCTGCCCAGGCATGGGGTCCCTTCAGAAGCTGATTCTGAGACCAGATTAGAGTACAGGTAATTATGTTGGAAGTGACCCCAGGAAGCCCACTAGGGGAGAGGGCAAGTAGGCCAGGGGAGGGAGGGTGACCCATAACGGGCTTTATCCAGCAAGTCACCATATGGGCAACCAGAGCCAATGAAGAGTTATCCCAGCTGGGATGGAGGGAGCTGGGCGGCCATACACCACTTCCCATGTGTCACTGGTTAGGGCTGAATTATTTTTCTACTTATTTCACCCAGACTTGGCTTCTATTTCTGGCAACTAATAATCCTGGTGATGACACCATTCCATCCTTCCCCTTGCTGCTTCAACACCCCCATCCCCTTTCCCAACTGTCCTCCCACCCCACCCTGGTGGGCCCTGTCCTTAGAGCCACCATTCAATTGCCCCCAGCACTTCCCTCCCCAGGGCATGGAGCACAGAAGGGCAGGGACCTTTCATGGGTTCCATCATTCACCGATGGTTACTGAGCACCTTCTGTCAACCAGGTCCTGGGGCCAGTGAACAAGCCATGTGGAGCATCTGTCTCCTTGTGGCCTGTGTCTGATGGGGAGATGATGTGGGCCCGGAGGAGATTCAGAGAGCAGGGTGGCACTCAGGCTGTGGGCTGGGCTGAATTGCTTTTTTTTTCCTCTCTCTCTCTCCCCGCCCAAGTGATCTCTTCCAAGACTTCGGGCTGGAGTTGACAACAGCCTGGTTTTTGTTTTTTATGCAGTTGCCACAGCACCTTCATCTCCCTTCAAACACACTTCGTGGTCTCTGAGGTGTGGCCCCCAGCTGCTGTGGCGGCAGTGTGTCTCTGACGTGTGAGTGGAGGAGGATCTGCTGGAGGACAGCAGTCTGGGGGTGGGGAGAGCCCGGGGGGAGGTGCAGGGGGCCCCTTGCAGCTTTGATAGGCTGTGAGTCCTCTCTGCAATGATCTTCATTCCCCCACATCCGTCACCAAGGCCAGCCAGTTCAGCCTCTTCTGCTCATAACCACAGCCTCTCTGGCCCAGGCCATCAACATCTCTTGCTTGGACGAGTCTTCCTGTGGCCTCCTCACTGATCACTAGGCTCCTGTCTCCCCCTCACCCTCCCTCCAACTCACAGCCACAGTGGTGCTGGCACCCTCCCCGTATCCCCTCAGCCCGCTCCATGCTGGCCCTCCATGTCTGCCTGAGGGTCCTATGGGGAGGCCAGAAGTGCTGGGGATCAGTGTCCATGCCCGACCCAGCCCGGAAGAGCCCTCAACCGATGGCTAATGGGAAGTGGTGTATAAATAGCCCAGCTCCCTCTGCCTGGGCGGGGGTGGATAACTCTGAGGGGCATATTCTGCAGTGGCTCCCAGAGTTTCCCAACAGGGTTAAGCTCCAGTACTCACAATGGTGACCTGCTTGACCCCAAGCGCTCTCCCGGCTGTCTCCCTTCCCGGTCTCAATTCCCCACTTCCCTACTGGTATTATCTGGAATCACCTCCCACATAAACTACCTGTTTGCAAATGCCTGTCTTAAGGTCTGTCTCTGGGGAAACCAGCTAAGATGCACATCTGAACACATCATTGCCTCGCTTGAAACTCTTCATTGGTTCCTTGTGGCTCTTGCGATGCAGTCCACAGCCCCTAGTGTGATCCACACGCTGACCTCACTCTCAACTCTGCCTTTCCCGCCCCCTACCCCGCCCATCGCCCAAGCCCTGCCTCACTGAGCATGTTCACTCCTCTGTTGGCCACGCTCTCTCTAGCTCTTCACATGTGCTGCCACCTCTTTCTGGAACTTTTCTCCTCTAACCAGACTAAGTCCTCCTCAACCTTCAGGCTTCAGCTTCAAAGGTGGCTTCCTCTGGGAAGCCTTCCCAGGCTTGCAGGTCTAGGTCATGGACCCCCGTACCCTGCTCCCATAGTCCTCATTATTTCCCCATCACAGTGCCGTGAGGCCAAGGGCCATTTCTATCTAATTCACAGTTGAATCAACTAGTCCAGCACCTAACATAAGTTTGATCCTTGAAAAATATTGGATGGGTGATTAGATGGATAAATGAATGAATGAATAAAACCTACCAAAGAATCTTCCAGCCTCTGCTTGAACTCTCCCAGAGACAGAGAACTCATTACCTCTGAAGGTAGCTGTTCTACACAGAAGGAAGAAGGTTCTAACCATGAACCATCATGTGACACAGAAACCGACCTCTTTATAACGTCCAGCCCTGGTCGTGGATCAGGGATTCTGTGTCTAGATCTCTGGTCCCGTCTCTGACTTGGTTGGGCTGAAGCACCACTAAGCTGATTCCAGTCCAGGCAACGGTTGTCCTTCGCTCCTCTTTGTGTAAAGGAGCCACAGAAGGGCCACACACTGCCTGGGTCAAGGTGGACATGGGACTGGGTCAGCCACCCTCCTCTCTGTTACTGACAGTAGAAGCAAGAACCTCTCATGGGAGGGAGACCTTCAAGATGGTGGAAAAGTAAGACGGAGATCACCTTCCTCCCCGCAAATACATCAGAAATACATGTACATGTGGAACAACTCCTACAGAACACCTACTGAACGCTGGCAGAAG
This sequence comes from Mesoplodon mirus, assembly GCF_964341445.2. Classification (NCBI taxonomy): domain Eukaryota; kingdom Metazoa; phylum Chordata; class Mammalia; order Artiodactyla; family Ziphiidae; genus Mesoplodon; species Mesoplodon mirus. Next base: position 58,625,133 of record NC_138977.1, on the reverse strand, counting down.
ACCTCAGACCTCCCAAAAGGCAAGAAACTCTCCACGTACCTGGGTAGGGCAAAAGAAAAAAGAAAAAACAGAGACTAAATAATAGGGACGGGACCTGCACCAGTGGGAGGGAGCCGTGAAGGAGGAAAGGTTTCCACACACGAGGAAGTGCCTTCGCGGGTGGAGACTGCGGGTGGCAGAGGAGGGAAGCTTCGGAGCCACAGAGGAGAGTGCAGCAACAGGGGTGCAGAGGGCAAAGCAGAGAGATTCCCGCACAGAGGATTGGCGCCGACCGGCACTCACCAGCCCGAGAGGCTTGTCTGCTCACCCGCCGGGACAGGTTGGGGCTGGGAGCTGAGGCTCGGGCTTCGGAGGTCGGATCCCAGGGAGGGCACTGGGGTTGGCCACGTGAACACAGCCTGAAGGGGGCTAGTGCGCCCCAGCTAGCCGGGAGGGAGTCCGGAAAAAAGTCTGCACCTGCCTAAGAGGCAAGAGACAATTGTTTCGGGGTGCGTGAGGAGAGGTGATTCAGAAAACCGCCTAACCGAGCTCCAGAGATGGGCGAGAGCCACGGCTATCAGCGCAGACCCCAGAGACGGGCATGAGATGCTAAGGCTGCTGCTGCCGCCACCAAGAAGCCTGTGTGCAAGCACAGGTCACGATCCACACCTCCCCTCCTGGGAGCCTGTGCAGCCTGCCACTGCCAGGGTCCCGGGATCCAGGGACAACTTCCCCAGGAGAACACACGGCGCGCCTCAGGCGGGTGCAATGTCACACCGGCGTCTGCCAACGCAGGCTCACCCCGCATCCATACCCCTCCCTCCCCCCGGCCTGAGTGAGCCAGAGCCCCCGAATCAGCTGCTCCTTTAACCCTGCCCTGTCTGGGCAGGAACAGACGCCTGCAGGCGACCTACATGCAGAGGCAGGGCCACATCCAAAGCTGAACCTCAAGAGCTGTGTGAACAAAGAAGAGAAAGGGAAATTGCTCCCAGCAGCCTCGGGAGCAGCGGATTAAATCTCCACAATCAACTTCATGTATCCTGCATCTGTGGAATACCTGAATAGACAATGAATCATACAAAATTGAGGAGGTGGACTTTGGGAGCAATGATATATATATTTTTTTCCTTTTTCTCTTTTTGTGAGTGTGTACGTGTATGCTTCTTTATGTGATTTTGTCTGTATAGCTTTCCTTTGGCCATTTGGCCTAGGGTTCTGTCCATCCGGTTTTTTTTTTGTTGCTGTTTTGCTTTTTGGTTTTTTTTTAATATAGTTTTTAGCACTTATTATCATTGCTGGATTTGTTTTTTGGTTTGGATGCTCTCGTTTTTCTTTTTTTTATTACTTTTTAATTTTTTTAATAATTGTTTTTTATTTTTTATTTTATAACTTAATTTTATTTTATTTCTTTATTTATTTTATTTCTCCCTTTTCTTCTGAGCTGTGTGGCTGACACGGTCTTGGTGCTCCGGCCGGGTGTCAGGCCTGTGCCTAAAATCATAATAAGGTCACAGACACTCCAAAACACACCACCAGACATGGACCTGCCCACCAGAAAGACAAGATCCAGCCTTATCCTCCAGAACACAGGCACCAGTCCCCTCCACCAGGAAGCCTACACAAGCCACTGAACCAACCTTCGCCACAAGGGGCAGACACCAAAAACAATGGGAACTATGAACCTGCAGCCTGCAAAAAGGAGACCCCAAACACAGTAAGCTAAGCAAAATCAGAAACCAGAGAAACACACAGCAGATGAAGGAGCAAGGCAAAAACCCACCAGACCAAAAAAATGAAGAGGAAATAGTCTACCTGAAAAAGAATTCAGAGTAATGATAGAAAAGATGATCCAAATCTTGGAAATAGAATGGAGAAAATACAAGAAGCATTAAACAAGGACCTAGAAAAACTAAAGAGGAAACAAGCAATGACAAACAACACAATAAATGAAATTTAAAATTCTCTAGAATGAATAAATAACTGAGGCAGAAGAACGGATAAGTGACCTGGAAGATAAAACAGTGGAAATAACTACCGCAGAGCAGAAAAAAGAAAAAAGAATGAAAAGAATTGAGGACACTCTCAGAGACCTCGGGGACAACATTAAATGAACCAACATTCAAATTATAGGGGTCCCAGAAGAAGAAGAGAAAAAGAAAGGGACTGAGAAAATATTTGAAGAGATTATAGCTGAAAACTTCCCTAATAGGGGAAAGGAAATAGTTAATCAAGTCCAGGAAGCACAGAGAGTCCCATACAGGATAAATCCAAGGAGAAACACACCAAGACACATATTAATCAAACTAACAAAAATTAAATACAAAGAAAAAAATATTAAAAAGCAGCAAGGGAAAACAAACAAATAACATAGAAGGGAATCCCCATAAGGTTAACAGCTGATCTCTCAGCAGAAGCTCTGCAAGCCAGAAGGGAGAGGCAAGACATATTTAAAGAGATGAAAGGGGAAAACCTTTCAAGCAAGGATCTCATTCAGATTCGATGGAGAAATTAAAACCTTTACAAAGAAGCAAAAGCTAAGAGAATTCAGCACCAGCAAACCAGCTTTACAATAAATGCTAAAGGAACTTCTCCAGGCAGGAAACGCAGGAAAAGGAAAAGACCTACAAAAACACACCCAAAACAATTAAGAAAATGGTAATAGGAGCATACATATCAATAATTACCTTAAATGTAAATGGATTAAATGCTCCAACCAAAAAAAACAGACTGACTGAATGGATACAAAAACAAGATCCATATATATGCTGTCTACAAAAGACCCACTTCAGACCTAGGGACACATACAGACTAAAAGTGAAGGGATGAAAAAAGATATTCCATGCAAATGGAAATCAAAAGAAAGCTGGAGTAGCAATTCTCATATCAGACAAAATAGACTTTAAAATAAAGACTATTACAAGAGACAAAGAAGGATACTACATAAGGATCAAGGGATCAATCCAAGAAGAACATATAACAATTGTAAACATTTACGCATTCAACATAGGAGCACCTCAATACATAAGGCAAGTGGTAACAGCCACAAAAGGGGAAATCGACAGTAACACAAGCATAGTAGGGGACTTTAACACCCCACTTTCACCAATGCACAGATTATCAAGATGAAAATAAATAAGGAAACACAAGCATTAAATGACATATTAAACAAGATGGACTTAATTGACATTTATAGGACATTCCATCTGAAAACAACAGAAAACACTTTCTTCTCAAGTGCTCATGGAACATTCTCCAGGATAGATCACATGTTGGGTCACCAATCAAGTCTTGGTAAATTTAATAAAGTGAAATCGTATCAAGTATCTTTTCCTACCACAACACTATGAGACTAGATATCAATTACAGGAATAAATCTGTAAAAAATACAAATACATGGAGGTTAAACAATACACTACTTAATAACCAAGAGATCACTGAAGAAATCAAAGAGGAAACCAAAAAATACCTAGAAACAAATGACAACGAAAACATGACGAACCAAAATCAATGGATGCAGCAAAAGCAGTTCTAAGAAGGAAGTTTATAGCAATACAATCCTACCTCAAGAAACAAGAAAAATCTCAAATGAACAACCTAACCTTACACCTAAAGCAATTAGAGAAAGAAGAACAAAAAAGCCCCAAAGTTAGCAGAACAAAAGAAATCATAAAGATCAGATCAGAAATAAATAAAAAGAAATGAAGGAAACAATAGCAAAGATCAATAAAACTAAAAGCTGTTTCTTTGAGAAGATAAACAAAATTGATAAACCATTAGCCAGACTCATCAAGAAAAACATGGAGAAGACTCAAATCAACAGAATTAGAAATGAAAAAGGAGAAGTAACAACTGACACTGCAGAAATACAGAGGATCATGAGAGATTACTACAAGCAACTCTATGCCAATAAAATGGACAACCTGGAAGAAATGGACACATTCTCAGAAAAGCATAACCTTCCGAGACTGAAGCAGGAAGAAATAGAAAATATAAACAGACCAATCACAAGCACTGAAATTGAGACTGTTTTTAAAATCTTCCAATAAACAAAAGCCCGGGACCAGATGGCTTCACAGGTAAATTCTATCAAACATTTAGAGAAGACATAACATCTATCATTCTCAAACTCTTCCAAAATATAGCAGAGGGAGGACCACTCCCAAACTCATTCTACGAGGCCACCATCACCCTGATACCAAAACCAGACAAAGATGTCACAAAAAAAGAAAACTACAGGCCAATATCACTGATGAATATACATGCAAAAATCCACAACAAAATACTAGCAAACAGAATCCAACAGCACATTAAAAGGATCATACACCCTGATCAAGTGGGGTTTATCCCAGGAATGCAAGGATTCTTCAATATACGCAAATCAGTCAATGTGATAGACCATATTAACAAACTGAAGGATAAAAAACATGTGATCATCTCAATAGATGCAGAAAAAGCTTTTGACAAGATTCAACACCCATTTATGACAAAAACCCTCCAGAAAGTAGGCATAGAGGGAACTTACCTCAACATAATAAAGGCCGTATATGACAAACCCACAGCCAACATCGTTCTCAGTGGTGAAAAACTGAAACCATTTCCACTAAGATCAGGAACAAGACAAGGTTGTCCACTCTCACCGCTGTTATTCAACATAGTTTTGGAAGTTTTAGCCACAGCAATCAGAGAAGAAAAAGAAATAAAAGGAATCCAAATCGGAAAAGAAGAAGTAAAGCTGTCACTGTTTGCAGATGACGTGATACTAAACAGGGAATCCTAAAGATGCTACCAGAAAACTACTAGAGCTAATCAATGAATCTGGTAAAGTGGCAGGATACAAAATTAATGCACAGAAATCTCTTGCATTCCTATACACTAATGATGAAAAATCTGAAAGAAATTAAGGAAGCACTCCCATATACCACGACAACAAAAAGAATAAAATACCTATGAATAAACCTACCTAAGGAGACAAAAGAACTATATGCAGAAAACTATAAGACACTGATGAAAGAAATTAAAGATGATACAAACAGATGGAGAAATATACCACATTCTTGGATTGGAAGAATCAACATTGTGAAAATGACTATGATACCCAAAGCAATCTACAGATTCATGCAGTCCCTATCGAAGTACCAATGGCATTTTTCATAGAACTAGAACAAAATATTTCACAATTTGTATGGAAACAGAAAAGATCCCGAATAGCCAAAGCAATCTTCAGAAAGATAGAAGGAGCTGGAGGAATCAGGCTCCCAGACTTCAGACTATATTAAAAATCTACAGTAATCAAGACAGTATGGTATTGGCACAAAAACAGAAATATAGATGAATGGAGCAGAATAGAAAGCCCAGAGATAAACTCATGCACATATGGTCACCTTATCTTTGATAAAGGAGGCAAGAATATACAATGGAGAAAAGACAGCCTCTTCCATAAGTGGTGCTGGGAAAACTGGACAGCTACATGTAAAAGTATGAAATTAGAACACTCCCTAACACCATACGCAAAAATAAACTCAAGGGCTTCCCTGGTGGCGCAGTGGTTGAGAGTCTGCCTGCCGATGCAGGGGACATGGGTTCGTGCCCCGGTCTGGGAAGACCCCACATGCCACAGAGCGGCTGGGCCTGTGAGCCATGGCCGCTGAGCCTGCGCATCCGGAGCCTGTGCTCCGCAATGGGAGAGGCCACAACAGTGAGAGGCCCGTGTACCGCAAAATAAATAAATAAATAAATAAATAAATAAATAAATAAATAAACTCAAAATGGATTAAAGACCTAAATGTAAGGCCAGACAGTATAAAACTCTTAGAGGAAAACATAGGCAGAACACTCTATGACATAAATCACAGCAAGATTCTTTTGACCCACCTCCTAGAGAAATGGAAATATAAACAAAAATAAATAAATGGGACCTAATGAAACTTAAAAGCTTTTGCACAGCAAAGGAAACCATAAACAAGATAAAAAGACAACCCTCAGAATGGGAGAAAATATTTTCAAATGGAGCAACTGCCAAAGGATTAATCTCCAAAATATACAAGTAGCTCATGCAGCTCAATATCAAAAAAACAAACAACCCAATCCAAAAAACAAAAAACCCAACCCAAGACCTAAATAGACATTTCTCCAAAGAAGATATACAGATTGCCAACAAACACATGAAAGGGTGCTCAACATCACTAATCATTAGAGAAATGCAAATCAAAACTACAATGAGGTATCACCTCACACCAGTCAGAATGGCCATCATCAAAAAATCTACAAACAGTAGATGCTGGAGAGGGTGTGGAGAAAAGGGAACACTCTTGCACTGCTGGTGGGAATGTGAATTGGTACAGCCACTATGGAGAACAGTATGGAGGTTCCTTAAAAAACTACAAATAGAACTACCATATGACCCAGCAATCCCACTACTGGGCATATACCCTGAGAAAACCATAATTTAAAAAGAGTCATGTACCAAAATGCAGCTCTATTTACAATAGCCAGGACATGGAAGCAATCTAAGTGTCCATCGACAGATGAATGATTAAATAAGATGTGGCACATATATACAATGGAATATTACTCATCCACAAAAAGAAACAAAACTGAGTTATTTGTAGTGAGGTGGATACACCTAGAGTGTGTCATACAGAGTGAAGTAAGTCAGAAAGAGAAAAACAAATACCGCATGCTAACACCTATATATGGAATCTAAAAAAAAATTTTATATGGTTATGAAAAACCTAGGGGCAGGACAGGAATAAAGACGCAGATGTAGAGAATGGACTTGAGGACACGGGGAGGGGGAAGGGTAAGCTGGGACGAAGTGAGAGAGTGACATGGACATATATACACTACCAAATGTAAAATAGATAGCTAGTGGGAAGCAGCCTCATAGCACAAGGACAGAGAGATCAGCTCAGTGCTTTGTGACCACCTAGAGGGGTGGGATAGGGAGGGTGGGAGGGAGATGCAGGGGGGAGGAGATATGGGGATGTATGTATATGTATAGCTGATTCACTTTGCTATAAAGCAGAAACTAACACACCATTGTAAAGCAATTATACTCCAATAAAGATGTTTAAAAAATACAATGGGAAAGTAGAATGAACATATGATGTATCTAAAGCTGTATATTCAAACTCAGATAACAACAAACTACTGAGCTTTATACGGGGATTCAATTTGCAAAATATCATTAGAACACTTTGAATTGAGGGTCAAACAGTTTCGGTATAATTGAAATCTTCTCTATATGCATTTATGCATAATAATGGATTTCTAAATCCCCAAGTATTTCTTACTGTGAAAAGACTAAGTATGGAAATTATAGTCTAATATAATTTAGCAGTTCAATCAAATGAATAAATAATTGATAAATTAACATGTTCAGTTTTCAGGGTTCCAGTGAAATGTCTGTAACTCTTAGTTTTCAAACTGCCTGATTCTTTCTCCCCGACAGTTCCAAATTATTCTATTGTTGTTCTTTAGTTTGAAGATCTATTTGACCAATTTAAGTAGTATAATTTCAGTTTAAGTATATACATATAAAATTATAAACCAGAAACCAAAGATAATTTCTTATAAGAGTTGTTGAAATGTGTTTGTAGCCTGTGCTATGACCACAGCAGAAACTCAATCAATATCTGTTTGCTATGGACTTCCATGGTGGTGCAGTGGTTGAGAATCTGCCTGCCAATGCAGGGGACACGGGTTCAAGCCCTGGTCTGGGAAGATCCCACATGCCGCGGAGCAACTAGGCCCGTGAGCCACAACTACTGAGCCTGCGCGTCTGGAGCTTCTGCTCCGCAATAATAGAGGCCGCGACAGTGAGAGAGGCCCATGCCGCGATGAAGAGTGGCCCCTGCTCGCCGCAACTAGAGAAAGCCCACGCACAGCAACGAAGACCCAACACAGCTATAAATTAATTAATTATTTTTTAAAATATCTGTTTGCTAAATAAGTGAATAAATGAATGAGTAAATCTGAAAAAAAAAAAAAGAACCTCTCATGGAAGGCGAGGGATGGCTGGCTCTTGATTGTTACCTATCCAGACCTCTTGTTTCACAATGGGCTCAGTCACCAACTGAGTCAGTTCCAGCTGGGGCAGCTCTTTCTCTGGGCACAGCTGGTATCCACTTGGCCTAGGCAAGTTGTGACCCCAGAAAGGCCAGGCCTACCACCCTAACCTGCTCATGGGGCTCCCCTCCCCCACCCACCGCCTGCCAGACAAGGTCCTTTCCAGCCAAGACTTCCACAGCCCAGGCGGCCAAACACCAAGCAGGGGCAGACTGGGCACCTGCCTGGCTTTTATCTGTTAGGGAGGGGGTGATAGGGTGGCAGGTGGGTCTGGTACAGCTAAGAACAAGGTCACTGGTTAGCATTACTGCCACACAGAAAGAGACCAACCTCCGTCACAGACAGGACCCTCAAGAGCAGCTAAAGGGCTTCTCTGGTGGCGCAGTGGTTGAGAATCTGCCTGCCAATGCAGGGGACACGGGTTCAAGCCCTGGTCCGGGAAGATCCCACATGCCGCGGAGCAACTAGGCCCGTGAGCCACAACTACTGAGCCTGCGCGTCTGGAGTCTGTGCTCCGCAACAAGAGAGGCCGCGATAGTGAGAGGCCCGCGCACCGCGATGAAGAGTGGCCCCCGCCTGCCGCAACTACAGAAAGCCGTCGTACAGAAACGAAGACCCAACACAGCCAAAAATAAATAAATAAATAATAATTTAAAAAAAAAAAAAAAAGAGCAGCTAAGGACTGACAGCCAACCCAGGCCACAGATGAAATGACCATGGCCACACGCTCACCCCAGACTAGCCAAAGAGACTTACCATATGAACCTTGACTTTGATCCAAGACTGAGCTCCAACCCCAACCAGTTCTCTTTAGTACATCACCATCACATAAAACTCCCTCCAGACCCTGGGGTCCCCTGCTGTAAAAGGAGGAGCTAGAACAATGACGTCTGCATGCTCTTTCAGCTGAGAGGGACTGGGCCCTGATTCCTCAAGCCGGCTGGTCCCTGACACTCAGTGGACATGGCCGAAGGACCCGACAGCCCTGTCACCCCGAATCTGCTGGGTGGGCAAACCCCAGAAGCACCACCCTCCCAATGCTTGGAAGAAGTCCTGCTCCACGAGCCCTTCTCTTCCCAAAAGCCAGATATGCAAGGCCGGCTGGCCAGAACTAGAACAGCTGCTATTGCTTTACAGGCTATAATGGCAATTTGCTTACTGTGGGGCTCGACTGCACATCTGGGCTCACAGTTAATCTCCACAACAGCTGGTTCCCTGCTTCTTCTTAAAAGGGCCATGACGTCAACCTGCTGGCAGGACACTGACTTTTCCCCTGGGAAACCCAAACACCCCATGAGATCAACCAGCATGAAAGGGAAACATCTTTGTCTCCATCTCCTTTTTTTAAACATCTTTATTGGAGTATAATTGCTTTATAATGTGTTAGTTTCTGCTGCATAACAAAGCGAATCAGCTATATGTATACATATATCCCCAGATCCCCTCCCTCTTGCGTCTCCCTCCCACCCTCCCTATCCCACCCCTCTAGGTGGTCACAAAGCACTGAGCTGATCTCCCTGTGCTATTCGGCTGCTTCCCACTAGCTACCTAATTTACATTTGGTAGTGTATATATGTCCATGCCACTCTCTCACTTCGTCCCAGCTTACCCTTCCCCCTCCACATGTCCTCAAGTCCATTCTCTACGTCTGCATCTTTATTGCTCTCCTGCCCCTAGGTTCTTTAGAACCTTTTTTTTTTTAGATTCCATATATATGTGTTAGCATACAGTATTTGTTTTCTCTTTCTGACACACTTCACTCTGTATGACAGACTCTAGGTCCATCCACCTCACTACAAATAACTCAATCTCATTTCTTTTTATGGCTGAGTAATATTCCATTGTATACATGTGCCACACCTTTTTTTTGAAGTTTTGAATTTTATTTTACTTATTTTTTTATACAGCAGGTTCTTATTAGTTATCCATTTTATACATATTAGTGTGTATATGTCAATCCCAATCTCCCAATTCATCACACCACCACCCGCCCCCCACCACTTTCCCCACTTGGTGTCTGTAGCATTGTTCTCTACATCCGTGTCTCATTTTCTGCCCTGCAAACAGGTCCATCTCTACCATTTTTCTAGGTTCCACATATATGCGTTAATATATGATATTTGTTTTTCTCTTTCTGACTTACTTCACTCTGTATGACAGTCTCTAGATTCATCCATGTCTCTACAAATGACCCAAGTTCATTCCTTTTTATGGCTGAGTAATATTCCATTGGTATATATGTACTACATCTTCTTTATCCATTTGTCTGTCGATGGGCATTTAGGTTGCTTTCATGACCTGGCTATTGTAAATAGTGCTGCAATGAACATTGGAGTACATGACTCTTTTTGAATTATTGTTTTCTCAGGGTATATGCCCAGTAGTGGGGTTGCCGGGTCATATGGTAGTTCTATTTTTAGTTTTTTAGGGAACCTCCATACTGTTCTCCATAGTGGCTGTATCAATTTACATTCCCACTAACAGTGCAAGAGGGTTCCCTTTTCTCCACACCCTCTCCAGCATCTACTGTTCGTAGATTTTTTGATGATGGCCATTCTGAACGGTGTGAGGTGATACCTCACTGTAGGCTTGATTTGCATTTCTCTAATAATTAGTGATGATGAGCATCCTTTCATGTGTTTCTTGGCAATCTGTATAGCTTCTTTGGGGAAATGTCTATTTCAGTCTTCTGCCCATTTTTGGATTGGGTTGTTTGTTTTTTTGATATTGAGCTGCATGAGCTGCTTGTATATTTTATATATTAAGCCTTTGTCAGTTGCTTCCTTTGCAAATATTTTCTCCCATTCTGAGGGCGGTCTTTTCGTCTCATTTACGGTTTCCTTAGCTGTGCAAAAGGTTTTAAGTTTCACTGGGTTCCCTTTGTTTATTTTTGTTTTTATTTCCATTTCTCTAGGAGGTGGGTCACAAAGGATCTTGCTGTGATTTATGTCATAGAGTGTTCTGCCGATGTTTTCCTCTAAGAGTTTTACAGTGTCTGGCCTTACATTTAGGTCTTTAATCCATTTTGAGCTTATTTTTGGGTATGGTGTTAGGGAGTGTTCTAAATTCATTCTTTTCCATGTAGCTGTCCAGTTTTCCCAGCACTACTTATGGAAGAGGCTGCCTTTTCTCCATTGTATATTCTTGCCTCCTTTATCAGGTGACCTCCTTTATAAGGTGACCATATGTGCATGGGCTTATCTCTGGGCTTTCTATCCTGTTCCATTGATCTATATTTCTGTTTTTGTGCCAGTACCATACTGTCTTGATTACTGTAGCATTTTAGGAAAGTACAGATTATTTTAGTCTGAAGTCCAGAAGCCTGATTCCTCCAGCTCTGTTTTTCTTTCTCAAGATCGCTTTCGCTATTCGGGGTCTTTTCTGTTTCCATGCAGACTGTGAAATTATTTGTTCTAGTTCTGTGAAAAATGCCATTGGTAGTTTGATAGGGATTGCATGAATCTGTAGATTGCTTTGGGTATCATAGTCATTTTCACAATGTTGATTCTTCCAATCCAAGAATGTGGTATATTTCTCCATCTGTTTGTATCATCTTTAATTTCTTTCATCAGTGTCTTATAGTTTTCTGCATATAGGTCTTTTGTCTCCTTAGGTAGGTTTATTCGTAGGTATTTTATTCTTTTTGTTGCCGTGGTATATGGGAGTGCTTCCTTAATTTCTTTCAGATTTTTCATCATTAGTGTATAGGAATGCAAGAGATTTCTGTGCATTAATTTTGTATCCTGCCACTTTACCAGATTCATTGATTAGCTCTAGTAGTTTTCTGGTAGCATCTTTAGGATTCTCTGTTTAGTATCACGTCATCTGCAAACAGTGACAGCTTTACTTCTTCTTTTCCGATTTGGATTCCTTTTATTTCTTTTTCTTCTCTGATTGCTGTGGCTAAAACTTCCAAAACTATGTTGAATAACAGCGGTGAGAGTGGACAACCTTGTCTTGTTCCTGATCTTAGTGGAAATGGTTTCAGTTTTTCACCACTGAGAACGATGTTGGCTGTGGGTTTGTCATATACGGCCTTTATTATGTTGAGGTAAGTTCCCTCTATGCCTACTTTCTGGAGGGTTTTTGTCATAAATGGGTGTTGAATCTTGTCAAAAGCTTTTTCTGCATCTATTGAGATGATCACATGTTTTTTATCCTTCAGTTTGTTAATATGGTCTATCACATTGACTGATTTGCGTATATTGAAGAATCCTTGCATTCCTGGGATAAACCCCACTTGATCAGGGTGTATGATCCTTTTAATGTGCTGTTGGATTCTGTTTGCTAGTATTTTGTTGTGGATTTTTGCATGTATATTCATCAGTGATATTGGCCTGTAGTTTTCTTTTTTTGTGACATCTTTGTCTGGTTTTGGTATCAGGGTGATGGTGGCCTCGTAGAATGAGTTTGGGAGTGGTCCTCCCTCTGCTATATTTTGGAAGAGTTTGAGAATGATAGATGTTATGTCTTCTCTAAATGTTTGATAGAATTTACCTGTGAAGCCATCTGGTCCCGGGCTTTTGTTTATTGGAAGATTTTAAAAACAGTCTCAATTTCAGTGCTTGTGATTGGTCTGTTTATATTTTCTATTTCTTCCTGCTTCAGTCTCGGAAGGTTATGCTTTTCTGAGAATGTGTCCATTTCTTCCAGGTTGTCCATTTTATTGGCATAGAGTTGCTTGTAGTAATCTCTCATGATCCTCTGTATTTCTGCAGTGTCAGTTGTTACTTCTCCTTTTTCATTTCTAATTCTGTTGATTTGAGTCTTCTCCATGTTTTTCTTGATGAGTCTGGCTAATGGTTTATCAATTTTGTTTATCTTCTCAAAGAAACAGCTTTTAGTTTTATTGATCTTTGCTATTGTTTCCTTCATTTCTTTTTATTTATTTCTGATCTGATCTTTATGATTTCTTTTGTTCTGCTAACTTTGGGGCTTTTTTGTTCTTCTTTCTCTAATTGCTTTAGGTGTAAGGTTAGGTTGTTCATTTGAGATTTTTCTTGTTTCTTGAGGTAGGATTGTATTGCTATAAACTTCCTTCTTAGAACTGCTTTTGCTGCATCCATTGATTTTGGTTCGTCATGTTTTCGTTGTCATTTGTTTCTAGGTATTTTTTGGTTTCCTCTTTGATTTCTTCAGTGATCTCTTGGTTATTAAGTAGTGTATTGTTTAACCTCCATGTATTTGTATTTTTTACAGATTTATTCTTGTAATTGATATCTAGTCTCATAGTGTTGTGGTAGGAAAAGATACTTGATACGATTTCACTTTATTAAATTTACCAAGGCTTAATTTGTGACCCAACATGTGATCTATCCTGGAGAATGTTCCATGAGCACTTGAGAAGAAAGTGTATTCTGTTGTTTTCGGATGGAATGTCCTAAAAATATCAATTAAGTCCATCTTGTTTAATGTCATTTAATGCTTGTGTTTCCTTATTTATTTTCATCTTGATAATCTGTGCATTGGTGAAAGTGGGGTGTTAAAGTCCCCTACTATGCTTGTGTTACTGTCGATTTCCCCTTTTGTGGCTGTTACCACTTGCCTTATGTACTGAGGTGCTCCTATGTTGGGTGCGTAAATATTTACAATTGTTATATGTTCTTCTTGGATTGATCCCTTGATCCTTATGTAGTATCCTTCTTTGCCTCTTGTAATAGTCTTTATTTTAAAGTCTATTTTGTCTGATATGAGAATTGCTACTCCAGCTTTCTTTTGATTTCCATTTGCATGGAATATCTTTTTCCATCCCCTCACTTTTAGTCTGTGTGTGTCCCTAGGTCTGAAGTGGGTCTTTTGTAGACAGCATATATATGGATCTTGTTTTTGTATCCATTCAGCCAGTCTGTTATTTGGTTGGAGCATTTAAACTGTTTACATTTAAGGTAATTATTGATATGTATGCTCCTATTACCATTTTCTTAATTGTTTTGGGTTTGTTTTTGTAGGTCTCTTCCTTCTCTTGTGTTTCCTGCCTAGAGAAATTCCTTTAGCATTTATTGTAAAGCTGGTTTGCTGGTGCTGAATTCTCTTAGCTTTTGCTTCTTTGTAAAGGTTTTAATTTCTCCATCGAATCTGAATGAGATGTTTGCTGTGTAGCATAATCTTGGTTGTAGGTTTTCCCCTTTCATCACTTTAAATATGTCCTGCCTTTCCCTTCTGGCTTGCAGAGTTTCTGCTGAAAGATCAGCTGTTAACTTTATGGGGATTCCCTTCTATGTTATTTGTTTGTTTTCCCTTGCTGCTTTTAATATTTCTTCTTTGTATTTAATTTTTGTTAGTTTGATTAATATGTGTCTTGGTGTGTTTCTCCTTGGATTTATCCTGTATGAGACTCTCTGTGCTTCCTGGACTTGATTAACTATTTCCTTTCCCCTATTAGGGAAGTTTTCAGCTATAATCTCTTCAAGTATTTTCTCAGTCCCTTTATCTTTCTCTTCTTCTTCTGGGACCGCTATAATTGAATGTTGGTGTGTTTAATGTTGTCCCCGAGGTCTCTGAGACTGTCCTCAATTCTTTTCATTCTTTTTTCTTTATTCTGCTGTGCGGTGCTTATTTCCACTATTTTATCTTCCGGGTCACTTATCCGGTTTTCTGCCTCAGTTATTCTACTATTGATTCCTTCTAGAGAAATTTTAATTTCATTTATTGTGTTGTTCGTCATTGTTTGTTTGCTCTTTAGCTCTTCTAGGTTCTTGTTTAATGTTTCTTGTATTTTCTCCATTCTGTTTCCAAGATTTTGGATCATCTTTACTATCATCACTCTGAATTCTTTTTCAGGTAGACTGCCTATTTCCTCTTCATTGGTTTGGTCTGGTGGGTTTTTGCTTTGCTCCTTCATCTGCTGTGTATTTCTCTGTCTTCTCATTTTGCTTAATTTACTGTGTTTGGGGTCTCCTTTTCGCAGGCTGCAGGTTCGTAATTCCCACAGTTTTTGGTGTCTGCCACCAGTGGGTATCGTTGGTTCCGTGGCTTGTGTAGGCTTCCTGGTGGAGGGGACTGGTGCTTGTGTTGTGGTGGATGAGGCTGGATCTTGTCTTTCTGGTAGGCAGGAGTGCGTCCAGTGGTGTGTTTTGGGGTGTCTGTGAACTTAGTATGATTTTAGGCAGCCTGTCTGCTAATGGGTGGGGTTGTGTTCCTGTCTTGCTAGTTGTTTGGCATAGGGTGTCCAGCACTGGAGCTTACTGGTCATTGAGTGGAGCTGGGTCTTAGCGTTGAGACGGAGATCTCTGGGAGAGCTTTTGCTGATTGATATTATGTGGGGCCGGGAGGTCACTGGTGGACCAGTGTCCTGAACTCGGCTCTCCCACCTCAGAGGCTCAGGCCTGACACCTGGCTGGAGTACCAAGACCCTGTCAGCCACACAGTTCAGAAGAAAAGGGAGAAAAAAAAAGAAAGGAAGAAAAAATAAAATGAAGTGAAATAAAGTTATTAAAATAAAAAATTTTTTAAATATTAAAATAAAAAAAATTAAATAGTAATAAAAAAAGAAGAGAGCAACCAAACCAATAAACAAATCCACCAGTGATAACAAGCACTAAAAACTATACTACGATAAACATAAAAATCAGAAACTAGGGCTTCCCTGGTGGTGCAGTGGTTGGGAGTCCGCCTGCCGATGCAGGGGATACGGGTTCGTGCCCCGGTCCGGGAAGATCCCACATGCCACGGAGCAGCTAGGCCCATGAGCCATGGCCGCTGAGCCTGCACGTCCAGAGCCTGTGCTCCACAATGAGAGAGGCCACAACAGTGAGAGGCCCGCGTGCCACAAAAAAAAAAAAAAAAAAAAAAAAAATCAGAAACTAGTTCATCACAGACAGCAATCTCCAAGTCTACAGTTGCTCCCAAAGTCTGCCACCTCAGTTTTGGGATGATTTGTTGTCTATTCAGGTATTCCAGATGCAGGGTATATCAAGTTGATTGTGGAGATTTAATCCACTGCTCCTGAAGCTGCTGGGAGAAATTTCCCTTTCTCTTCTTTGTTTACACAGCTCCTGGGGTTCAGCTTTGGATTTGGTCCCACCTCTGTGTGCAGGTTGCCCTCTGGTGTCTGTTCTTCGCTCAGACAGGAGGGGTTGAAGGAGCAGCTGATTACGGGGCTCTGGCTCACTCAGGCCGGCAGGGAGGGAGGGGTTCGGAATGCGGGGCCAGCCTGTGGCGTGAGAAGCCAGTGTGATGTTGCAACAGCCTAAGGCACACCATGTGTTCTCCCAGGGAAGTTGTCCCTGGATCACAGGACCCTGCAAGTGGCAGGCTGCACAGGCTCCCAGGAGGGGAGGTGTGGATTGTGACCTGTGCTTGCACACAGGCTTCTTGGCTGAAACAGCAGCCTTAGAGTTTTTGCCCATCTCTTGTGTCTGCACTGATAGCCATGGCTCGCGCCCGTCTCTGAAGCTCTTTTAGGCGGTGCTCTGCCTTCTGTGGGCAGACAGGGAAGGAATCCCCTCTCCTCATGCACCCCAAAACGATGGTCTCTTGCTTCTTAGGCAGGTCCAGACCTTTTCCCGGACTCCCTCCCAGCTAGCTGGGGTGCACTAGCCCCCTTCAGGCTGTATTCATGCCACCAACCCACCCCCTCCCTGGGATCCGACCTCCGAAGCCCGAGCCTCAGCTCCCAGCCCCAACCCGTCCTGGCAGGTGAGCAGACAAGCCTCTCGGGCTGGTGAGTGCTGGTCGGCACCGATCCTCTGTGCGGGAATCTCTCCGCTTTGCCCTCCACTCCCATTGCTGTGCTCTCCTCCACTACTCCGAAGCTCCCCCCCCTCCGCCACCAGCAGTCTCCGCCTGCGAAGGGGCTTCCTAGTGTGTGGAAACTTTTCCTCTTTCACAGCTCCCTCCCACTGGTGCAGGTCCCATCCCTATTTTTTTGTCTCTGTTTTTTCTTTTTTCTTTTGCCCTATCCAGGTACATGGGGAGTTTCTTGCCTTTTGGGAAGTCTGAGGTCTTCTGCCAGCATTCAGTAGGTGTTCTGTAGGAGTTGTTCCATATGTAGACGTATTTCTGATGTATCTGTGGGGAGGAAGGTGATCTCCATGTCTCACTCCTCCACCATCTTGAAGGTCCCCCCATCTCCCTGTCCTTTTTATTCACAGGAGTCATCACCCGGAAGGCTGGGACCTTCACCCAAGGTCCTGCCTCCACTGGGAGGCAGTCATTGAGGACGTCATTCCCACCTCCACCAGATCCCCCTCTCGGGAATGTGGGGCTTCATGGGACTTCATTTTATAAGGCATTTTTCCAAGTTGCAGTAATTGAGAGACCTCACTGCCTCTCCTTTGCCTTTTCACTCCCCTTACTTTTCTCTAACAGCACAAGTGAAATACTAATAAATAACATTTCTTGAGTGCTTACTGCAGTGTTTTGAAGGCTGTACATGCATCGTCCCAGCAGCCCTACTTGGTGGATGTACTCATCCCTGCTTTAGAAATGAGGTCTCCCAAAAAGCCGAGGAGCTTGTTTCTCCAGCCGTCCCATGGTGTGACCCCTGAGGTGTCGAGAGTGTATTTTGCACCATCTCCCCTAGTGTCATGTTTGCATAGTTCCCCAACCTTCTCAACACAAAGCCCTCCAGTGGCTGAAGAGGACCCGCTTTAGGGGGGTGTTCTCAGGAAGAGCAATCTCCTCATGCCATCTGCCACTCTCCTTTTTTTAAATTTGATAAAAACAGGGCATAATATTTATCATTTTAACCATTTGAAAGCATACAGTTCAGTAGCATTAAATACATTCACAGTGTCATGTAAGCATCACCCCTATCTATACCTGAATCTTTTTCATCTTCTCCAACAAAAACTCTGTACCCATTAACAATAAACACCCCCCACCCAGCCTCTGGTAACCTCTATTCTGTTTTCTGTCTCTGAATTTGCCTACTCTAGGTAGGCAAGTGGAATCGTAACAGTATTTGTCCTATGTGTCTCGCTTCTTTCACTCCACATAATGTTTTCAAGGTCCATTCATGTTGTTGGCTGTGTCAGGACTTTACTCATTCTATGGCTGAATAATATTCCACTGTATGGATATATCACTTTGTTTATCCATTCATCCACAGATGGACACTTGCATTGTTTCTACCTTTTGGCTATGGTAAATAATGCTGCTGTGAACATTGTGGCACAAGTTTCTGCTTGAGTCCCTGCTTGCACTTCTTTTAGATAAACACCAAGGAGTGGAATTTCTGGGTCATGTGGTAGTTCTATGTATAACCTCTTGAGAAACCACCAAACTGTTTCCTGCAGCCTGCCACTGGCTTCTTAGCTAGCCTCTACCTTGACCTTCCTGTGCCTATCTTCCTACCTGTCAAGTCAGGACTTAAACAAGATCCAGCCCAGCTCTCCAGAACTGGAGAGACCAACCTCACACTTATGACAGGGCCATGGCAACTCCAAGCCCTCTAGGCCCCAAGGAACTAGCCCTGCCCACCACTCCGCTCTCCCCCTAGAGCTCCCCGCTACAGCAGTGGCCCTGGGGTGGGGTGGGGGGCAGTGAAGAAAGCCAAATAGGTGGGCACCGTCACTAGGCCTTGGGATTCTCCTGCCTGGAACTGTCCCATTCTGTCTGGATCATCACGGCCTCCATGCCCCTAGTAAGACCTGGCACGTAGCAGGTGCTCCAAAAACACTGTTGAATGAATGAATGTTGGCATGTATTTCCCCCTGCCTCACAAGACAATGAGCTTGTTGGGTTGGGGGAGACAAGGAGACTGGGGAGGGTGGGAGAGCGAGCACTGGAGCCCTGCTCCTGGGAATAAGAGCCGAGGCTAGGCTGGAGGGAAGGCCTCAGCTCCTCTCTCCCCACTGCCCCCAGCGGCCCTGCCCCCACCCAGAAAGGCCAACTCTTCCCCCTTTTACCTTGAAACAGTTTGAGACCAGTGTGGGGAGTCACTAGTTGGGAGGAAGGGACTTCCAACCAGAGCCAACCAAGGTGCCCCTGCCCTCATGCACAGGTGCACAAGCTCATGATAAATGCCAAGAGGAGCATGAGATCTCAAGGTAGTTTGTTTTTACCTTTATCAACCATTTCTTAAGTGCCTACTGTGAGACATGCCCTGTGTAAATATGCATGATTTCAGTTACTTTTCCTAAGAGCCCTACTTTCTAAGTGAGGAAACTGAGGCTAAGAAAGGTTTGATGACTAGTCCAAAGACTCCCAGTTACTCAGTGCTGGGAAAGGTAAGATTCGAGCCAGGGGTTCTGCTGCCAATGGCCCCAGGTATGTCCTGCTCCTGCCTCCAGTCCATACCCCACCCCACCTGTCTTCCCTGGGCATCTGCCCCTCAGCTACTGCAGACCTGGGGCGGTGCCCAGGCGCCCTCAGCCACTCTTCCTGTCCTGGCCAGGCCACAGGGCTCTCACTAGGGCTCCCTCCCCTCTGGTCCCTCGCTCCTCCACTCTGGTCCACCTTGCACTGGAGGCTGCTAGCCCACCCTGGCTGTCCTTCTCTGTCCTCCTCAGCATTGGGAAATGACACCTGCAGGTTGTACATCGCACTCCAGGGGCTAGAACGAGGGGTGCACTTGGTTCCCCTCCCTGGGACACTCACCGAGCCCAGCTCCCATGCCTACCCTCTGGACCATAAGAGGGTGGGGAAGGCTGGCTGGGAATTCCAGGGATCCTGAGGGAAAGTAGAGGGCACACATTTACTGGGCATCCCTGACACATTTACTGGTGTCAGGCAGCATGCTTCTCTGTCACTCTAACCCCCTCAGCTGCCAGGCAAGGACCCCACAGGCAGGACGGGGGGGGGGACTGGCTCAAGGCCAAGCAGACTGGCCCAGAAGGACCCACTCCTTAGCATCCGTTCCCTTCCATCCCCAAGGGCCCTCTCCTCTCTCAGGAGGCCGGCTGCTAAGGGAGCAGCCAGTTGCGGGAGGCAGCTCAGGGGAGGGGCCCGGGGACGGGACTCCAGCCTGGCCAGAACCCCTCCCTGCCCCTTAAAGAGCAAACTGGGCAGAGGAGAGACAGAAAGCCTGTGTTTAAGCTGGAGCCGGCAGCCTAAACATAAACATCTGTTTTTGATTTCAAAAACAAAACAGAAGTATGGTTTGCTGAACCAATTCACAGGGCAAATGACATGGCAGGGGATTCTATAACTTTGTGAAGAACCCAAACTGCTTTCAAGTCCTCTGGAAACCACTAAGACCATGCAAATGTGCTTATTAAGCAAACCGTGCAAATTAGCTTATAAACCATGAGTAATCCCTCATGATTCTTATCTGGTATTTAAGCAGGTGCTGCAGGGGCGTCCACTGGGTCCAGAAGGTACCTTAGTCTTGGTTTTCATCTGTAGTGTATCTGAAAATAATACTAGGGCTTTCCTTGAAAGGGTTCAGTGATGTAGACGTTCTGGTCAATTCTTCCCTAATTATGTCCCCCAACTGTTTCCAAAAAACAGTTGTTTATTGTTTTGTTGTATCAACAAACTGAGCAAAAGGGCCTTTATTGGTACCATCTGGAGTAAAGAGCATTCCCACAGCCCTCCCAGACCAGTTGTGTGCAGTGGGCTACACCCTTGCTTGCTACGTGACCTAGAGCAAATGGGTTCCCCTCCGAGTCCGCTGTTCCTCACATCGCCTGGACACACTAACACCTCAGTCAGAATTTAAGATCACACGTGGGCTCCTGTGTGGTAAAGGATCAGCTGTGGAAGCACCTACAAACACGTCAGGTGCAGCGGCATCGGGAAGGGACCCCACTTAATGGGTTGATGCCTGTCCTGCCCCAGATCCCGTAGACAGCTGGGGAATCCTGCCTGCACTGCAGGATGGGGTCTGGGGCGGGAGAGCATTGTCAGCTCCTTTTAGAGATGTAGAAACTGGGGCTGGGAGAGTTGCAGGAATTTGTCAGGCACATGTTAGATACTCAGAAGTACCTGTCACCCAAGAAACACTCACGGAGATGTTACTGTGTGCAGAACCACAAAGACACACCAGCCACAGCCTGCTGCACTGGTCTGCTGCTCTCACCTCCCCACCAAGAGACCCACTCCCTGCTGGGGCCAACGTCCCTCCTCAGCAAACCTTCCCTGGCAAATCTCTTTACAAAGCTGCGATCCTGCCTGTCCTCAGCCAAGGAGAGGGTGGGCCTAGCCAGAGAGAATGCCAGCCAGTGCCCTGACGGGGGAATCCAAGGCAGGAAGGACAAGGGCCTGTCTCCTGTATTGGCAGGGATCCGGGCAACCCAAAGGGAGTGGGGTCACCTCACACGGCCACAGCTCCCCTCCACCCAGTGCTTTCATGGTTCCCACAGCCTTGCACCCCCAGGGCTCCCACAGACGCCCACCACGCAGTGCTTCCTTTCCAAGGGAGTTGGGGACAGCAGGTTGCTTTGGCCACTCAGAGCCTGTATTCTTCAGATTCTCGTCCAAAACCCTCGTGAGGAAACTTAAGCCAATGGACAATGACATAACCTCCCCATGTGACCAAAGTTCATGCCCAGTTACTGGCAGCCACAGAGAGTCCTGACACAGGCCACAGCTCTAAGCGGAAGCTTCTCCACGGAGAGCAAGGTTCCCAAAGGCTGGTCCACACTAACATTTTCAGTCGAGAGCAAAGTGAGCAAAATAAGGACCATGTAGCATGTTAAAGCTATTTCACCTAATTGGAAGGCCTGTCACTTTTATCCCCCAGAGAATTTGTCCTTCTTGTTTGGAGGGGTTAAAAATATCCTTTTATGATACGATAGAGTTGTAAGGGGGGTTCATTTCTTTTTAATTTTTGCCAACTTTGCAAAAATCTGCATCCTAATATTCTTTTAAAAATTCTGTTTATCCGCACAATCAAGAATTTGGGGAACCACTGGAGAGAACATGTAAAGGAGCCCTCACCCGCTTTGGGGGGTCACGGTTTTTGTATTTGTTTTGAGAGCCTGATGCAAACACTGGATGCTCTCCTGAGCAGAGTATATAAACACAATTTCACACACAACTTCAAGAATCTGAAGCCCATGGCACCCTCAGTGAAGAAGAAGGAAGATGGGCACCATGAGCTAGTGCTTGGGCAGGCACCCACCCACACAGCCTTAGGAAATGTGGTTTCTGTGGGTCTCCAGGCTCTGGGTTAGTGACTGGTACCAATCCAGATGTTCGGATGGGAAAAAAAGAAAGCGCACTGAGCAGGAAGTCAGCACACTGAGTGTGCCCTTGCCTCCCTGCATGACCTTGGATGTCATTGCCCTTCCAGCCTCAGATCCCTCCTTTGCTTAGTGAAGAGATGTACGAGCTCCCTTCAGGTATCATATTCCCATAGTGAATGAATTTCCAGCAGTGAATGCCATATTCCAGTAGTATGGAAATACTCACTAAAGGTTCATTCATTCATTCTTGCCAAAAATATTTACTGTACCTGCTAGTTGCGAGATCCTGGGACATTCAGAAATGCATAAAGCACAGTCCCCAGCACCAAGTAGCCTCCAGTCTACAGAGAAGGCACTGGGTCACCAGCATGGGTTTGAGGGCAGCTTGACAATCTGAATCCCAGATCCCTTAGGGATACAATGTGAGCCTTGAGTAAATTATGAAACTTCTCTTGGTCTTGTAAAAGAGAGATCATAATCCCAGCCTCATCTGACTTGCAAGGCTTTGGTGAAATAATGAACGCAATGCCCCACACAATGTATGAAAACCGCCCGTAGGCACTCAAGAAATAAAACTCTCCTTCTCCTTTCCTGGGAAACACCAAATGCCTTGTGAATTATCGATTCATCAAACATTTACTGACTGCATTCCGTGTGCCAGGCCATCACAGACCCTGAGATGCAAAGACTGATCACTGGTAGCCCTTCCTTTTTAAGGAATTCACAAGTTAGTGGAGGTCTAGACAAGTTGATGGACAGTAGTGTGAAAGTGTTTTTGAGAAGTGGGCCCCAGAGTACGGGGCTGTTCTTCATACAATACTTCCAACCTCCCTGTAGTTTTGAAATTTTCATAATGAAATGCTGGAGGAAATGTGGGCACAGCATCCTGAGAAGTCAGAACCCTTTCTCTAAGTATCTTGAGGACACTTAGATCGCAGTGGTGAGGAGACCTGAATCAAGCTGAACTTGAAGCACAGGAGCAGTGGGCTAGGAAGGGAGGGAAGGCACACCAGGCAGAGGGAGGAATAGAGGGAAATTCTGGAGGTGTCACTGGATCAAGGTACCTGGGCTTCCTCCTTTGTAAAATAAGGAGAACAGGCCTACCTCGTCAGGCTGTCGTGGAACTACCAGAGGTGATGACATACATGAAGCACCTGGGAGAAGGCTGTGCTGGTTATCCTCTGTTTGTCTCTCTCTCAGTTCCCCATCTCCGGAGGCGGACCCACCCTGTGGACCATGTTGCTGGCACCTCCTGCAATCAAAGGAAGGCACTGACGGGAGATCAGAGGACAAGACAAGGGAGAAGTCAGGGCATTTGCTCCTCCTCCCTCAGCCCCATGCTCAGTGATGCTGCTCTGGCCACGGTTACCCCCTTCTCAACTCAGTTTCTGCTGGATGGTCCCGGAGTCCCCTGAAGATACCTGTGGCAGGCTCAGGTAACACTGTGCTGTCCCCTTGCCCCCTCAAGTCTAGGGGAGGTTACTGCTTCTCCCTGTAACTAGTTCCTGAGTGCCTCTCACCATTCCAAGCTGGTTCCCTTAACCCTGCCCACACCTCTGCAAATGGTCCTTTCATTAAATTGTCTTTGAACTTGGAGCTAAGGCTGCCATCCATTCTTTGCCAGGATCCTAACTGCTACAGGGCCTAGTGCATAGTATGAGCTATTTTCATATACAAATTATGATTAAGCACATGCTCTAGTTTCCCCTTCCCAACCCACAGCCCTCAAAATGTCATTAAAAGTATCTATTTTTTAAATTCTTTGCCAGTGCTAGAATAACAAGAGGTCAGAAATTGTGAGGAATCCCTGAAAGACAGAGATTGATGGAACTGGATGGACAGGGGAAACGACAGCCCACAAGCCACGCAGATGAAAGCCTCTGAGAGAGGAGAAACCAGCTTTAAGGAAGCTTTCAGCTCACAGATGCCAAGCCAGGAGGCAGGAGGAAGCCTGGACCCCCATCAAGACAAGGTTGGAGAATTCCAGCAGAAGCAGCGGGAGAATTTGGCTCTCCCCGTGCCCCCCTCAGCAGCACAGGTCAAGTCTGGGTAGCAGTGGAGTCTGCCAGGTAGTAGCAGCGAGTGGGGCACTTGGGGCAGCATCCTAGGACTGATATCCACCTAGCAGCGGGGGGGGGGCACCCTCATCCAGAAGGGCAGCCACCGGCACACGCTGTTGCCAGCAAGTCTCATCCCTCCCCAGTAGTCACCAGTCCAGGCTATGTGCAATAGTCACAAGCCTTACCAACAGGATAACCTGAAATCTCAAGACAAAGTTGAGTGCACAACCAAATTCACCAACCACTGAGGAAAACCAACAACATGAAAAACAAACACCAAGCTCGATAAAGAGAACTAACATCCACGGAAATAGAACTAACTGAATAAGCCCTCAAATAAGAATAATTAATATCTTCAAAGAGATGAGCCTTCTAACGCTTTTAGGCTTACCCTAAAAAAGACTGAATTGGAAATCTTATCAATTAAAAATGTGACCTGGGAGGGTGGTGGTAGGAAATACATCCACTACACACCAATTAGAATGGCTAAAGTCAAAAAAGATTGACAATTCCAAGGTGGGTAAGAATGTGGAAGGACTAGAACTCCCATATGCTGCTGGTGGGGATGAAACCATCTGGAAAATAGTTTGGCAGTTTCTTAAAAATTTAAACATACACATACCACACCATTCAGCCATTCTCCTCCTAGGTATTTATCCAAAAGAAATGAAAACATATGTCCATATGAAGACTTGTACATGTTCATAACAGTTTTATTTGTAACAGCCAAAACTTGGAAACAACCCAAATATCCAGTAACAATTGGGATTAACTAACTGAGGGTATAGCCATACGATGGAATACCACTCAGCAATATAAAGAAATGACCAATTGATGTACATTAAACATGGATGACTTGAAATAAATATGCTGAGTGAAAGAAGCCAGAAAATAAGAGTACACACTGATGATTCCACTTATATAAAACCCTAGAAAATGCAAACAAATCTATGATGACAAAAAGCAGATCAAAGTGTCCCTGTGGAGAGGGATGGGGGAGGGAAGGTCAGGAAGGAGAAATTATAAAGGGATATAAGCAAACTTTCAGAGATGATGGATATGGTCATTATCTCGATTATGATAATTTCACAGGTGTATACCTATGTCAAAACTTAACAAATTATACACTTCAAATATGTACAGTTTATTGTATGTCAATTATACCTCAATAAAGTTGTTTTTAAAAAACTTTTTGGACTGTAAAAAAAAGAAAAGTTTGTATTGGAAAAGGGGAGTTAAAATGAACAATATTTTCCTCATCTATTTTTGTGTATGTTAGTTTATACAGGGTACCTCTGAGTGAAAGAGTAAGAGATATAATTAGTAGTCACTTGACAAATCTTAATAAACATTTGGGGGCATATTTTCCAGAAAGTGAGAGAGTTAATGACTCCAATATCCAGGTAATACATCCTTTTGCAATTCCAGTGTTTTCCAATTCTCAATGCTTATAACAAAATTACACGAGTACCCACTTGACTGACAGCTAATAGAAAAAAAAATTCTAATGCTTTGATGAGAGATCATGAAGTGATTTTTGGCATACTACTCAGAAGAGGTTCATAGAATCAAGTAGCATTACTATAGCAAAAAGTCACCTCTACTAGTTTATGTGATCACAGATTCTCAATGTTTACATTTATAAGAACAAAAGTAGGTTACCTGAAGATAACAAACAGAAAAACCGGCAAATGTGACCATGGAAAATATGTAAGATATTCATAAACATTAAGATTGAGAAAGAAGACAGTCACAGATGCACAGGAGCCTTCTAAATACTTAAGAGAATATTACAAGGTTTTCCCTGGCATTCCAGTGGTTAGGACTCCGCCTTTCCAATGCAGGGGGTGTATGAGTTTGATCCCTGGTCGGGGAACTAAGATCCTGCATGCCGCTGGGCGCAGCCAAAAGAAAAGAGAAACTATTACATATGATTTTACATTAATAAATTTGAAAATTTTGACAGATGTCCATGTGTTATTCTGGGGAAATGTTGGTATTTTACCAAAATTGACCCAAGGAAAACTAAAAGTCCAGAAAAGAGTAATAAAGATTTAAAAAATTAAAAATCCACTCGAGATTTTTTAAACTTAGGATGGAAAGTCAGAGATGGTTGTTGGAAGATGAATGGATGCTAGAGGCAATGGCAATCACATGTCTACTGTACGGACCCATGTATACCCAGGGACCTAACATATGACAAGGGTTGCAGTTCAAGGAGTAGAGAAACTTGGCTACTTGATAAATGACATAGGCCAACTGGATATGCATTTGGAAAAAAATAAATTATATTCTCTACCATATGTCATTCACAAACATTTATTCCAGGTGAATTAAAGAAAGAAACATAAAGGACAATACTGTACAAGCAATCAAAGAAAACAAGGAAATAGATAAGTAACCTTGGGTAGAGAAGGTCTGCTGACACAAGACACAAAATATAAAAGGCAAAAATTTGACAAAATAAACTCCAAAACAATTATGGATAAACTGGAAGAAAGAACTGGCTGTATATCTATCTATCTACCTACAAATGAAACAGACTGTATTAAAATTTTTACGCCTATTAGTTTAAAAGAGACAACCCAGTAGAAAAATAAGCAAACACATAAGAGAGCAAATCCAAATGGCCAATAAACCTATAAAAAGATGTTTCAAGGGCTTCCCTGGTGGCGCAGTGGTTGAGAGTCCACCTGCCGATGCAGGGGACGCGGGTTCTGTGCCCCGGTCTGGGAAGATCCCACATGCCGCGGACCGGCTGGGCCCGTGAGCCATGGCCACTGAGCCTGCGCGTCCGGAGCCTGTGCTCCGCAACGGGAGAGGCCACAACAGTGAGAGGCCCGTGTACTGCAAAAAAAAAAAAAAAAAAAAAAGATGTTTCATCTCATTAGTAATTGGGAAAATCATATTAAAATAAAAACAAAAGACTCTTTCCTTATCAGATGGGCAAAAATTAAAAGAGTGGTGACTTCAAATGTTGGGGTGGGAATGGGGAAGTGTGTGTTTTCATAAACTACTGATGTTTAATTCAGGGTGAGGTGGGCAGATGGTAGGAAAAGAAAGAATATACTAAGGGGAGGCGCAAAATGAAACTCAAAAGCCCCCATCATAGATAATCTATCAGAGTGACTCATAGGAAACAAGTACTTCTTGTGGGTGTTGAGGGGAACCTCTTGAAAGAACACGGGGGTTTGAAAAGCATTGAGTGTAAGAACCACAAGACCTTGTAGGAGGGTTTTCAAAGCAATCATGCTTTCCCCTCACCCCCCTCCCAACCCTCCCCCCAGCGAGGGCACACTTCCAGAAGGACTGACATCTCTCTCCCCATCACTGAAAATGTCAGAGAGGATTCCAGTACCCAGAGCTGGCACCGACATCCACCTTTGAAATGAGCACGGGCTTGGAGTCAGACACTCTCTTGGCACATAGATCAATGGAACAGAATAGAGAGCCCAGAAATAAACCCATGCACTTATGGTCAATTAATCTTTGACAACCCAGGCAAGAATATACAACGGAGAAAAGACAGTCTCTTCAATAACAGTATGAAGGGTCCTCAAAAAACTAGAAAGAGAACTGTCATACGATCCAGCAATTCCACTCCAGTATATCCAGAAAAAACAAAAACACTAATTCAAAAAATGCACCCCAATGTTCACAGCAGCACTATTTACAATAGCCAAGACATGGAAGCAACCCAAGTGCCCATCAGCAGACACACAGATAAAGGAGATGTGGCATTATATATGTGTGTGTATACACACACACACACACACACACACACACACACACACACATTACTCAGCCATAAAAAAAGAATGAAATTCTGCCATTTGCAGAAACAAGAATGGACCTAGAGAATATCATGCTTTGTGAAATAAGTCAGAGAAAGACAAATACTATATGACATCACTTATATGTGGAATCTAAAAAACACAACAAACCAGTGAATACAACCAAAAAGAAGCTGACTCACAGATATAGAGAACAAATTATTGGTTACCAGTGGGGAGAGGGAAGGGGGGATGGGTAATACAGGGGTAGGGAAGTAAAAGGTACAAACTATTAGGTATAAAATAAGCTACAAGGATATACTGTACAACATGGAGAATATAGCCAATATTTTATAAGAACTATAAATGGAGTATTACCTTTAAAAATTGTGAATCACTATATTACATACCTGTAACATATAATATTGTATATATATAGGGATGCAGTCGGAGCTCTGGATTCCATTCTCACCACCCCCAGCTGACCTTGGAACTACAACCCAGAGGGTCTGATTCCCCTAGTCCTGGAAGAGCTTAGAGAGAAGCCTCAGGTCAGCACTCTCTCTGCCTCACTCTCCCTACTGCCGCTTTCCACACCAATTTCTCAACACAAGTGTGCTCAAGCCTTCAGGGGCCTAAAGGGACCAAGGGGAGCCTGCAGAGATAAGAAAAGGAAATAGAGGTTGAGGACCACCCTCCTTCATAGCCCTTGAAATTCCATTTTGTTCCATTTCCCTGGATATAACAGTCCCTCACACTTTAGCGTGAATTAGCCGGTTATGTTGCCTTCTTCAAGAAGGGGCTCAGCACGTCAGCCGTGGGCATCCAGAGTGAGATGGTCAAACATGATTGGGGATGTGAAGGAAGGAGAGAGACATCCAGGAAAATCCACCTTCTCTGAGAATCAGATGCACTACAGGCAGGTGCTCTTGGCTCTCCCTGCCCTCCCATCCTTACTCTGAAGTAGCAGGGACCCCAGCTTGCATCAGTTCTGTAACACCTGACCCACACTAAAGACATAGGCAGCCAAGCGCACTTCACATTTAACCACTTTTAATGCTCAAAAGCTCTGTACAAAAAAAAAGAAAATCACGAATGAATCCTCACAACACCCCTGTGAGGTAGGTAGGCAAGTATTATTCTCCCATTTTACAGATAGGGAAACTGAGGCAGAGAGGTGATGTGACCAGCCAGTAGTCCCAGCACAGCTGAAAGTCAGGGCCAACCGTGAGAATGCAAAGGATCCCTCCCAGTGCAGCCCTGATCTCTGACCCCTCATCTAGACCTTGTCTGCAACAAAATTAACACTTTTTACTACATGCAAAAATAAAACCAAAAACAACAACAAATCTGAAAAGGTAGTGAACAGACATACAGTAGATTTGCAAAAGAATTCAGCCAAAATGGTCATAAATTTTCCAACACTAGGTAGATGTGAACAACTTTGGCCTCTTCCCCCTTTTCAAAACACCATGACCGGTGACACATCACCCGTTTCTCTGCACAAGTGCCGGTGTCCAACCAAGAGAGACCTCCCTGGCCCCAACGAGCCAGGCCAGAAGGACAGCGTCCACACCATTCAGCCCCTGTGCTTCGGGGGACACCAGCCCTAAGAGGGAGAGCCGCAGACTCAGCTCAACACCGCCTGCCTCTCCGAGCAACCCTCCCACTGTCTGCACAGAGCTGGTCCCAGCAGCTGCTAACTCAGCAGCA
This sequence comes from Mesoplodon mirus, assembly GCF_964341445.2. NCBI lineage: Eukaryota > Metazoa > Chordata > Mammalia > Artiodactyla > Ziphiidae > Mesoplodon > Mesoplodon mirus. Next base: position 58,595,469 of record NC_138977.1, on the reverse strand, counting down.
CTTGACCCTTTGCCCCCACTGGAACGCAGCTCAAGGATGCTCAGCAAGAATGGCCTGGAATCCAAGTGCCCCCTCACGCCATCCTTGGCCCACTCTCACACGTCCCACTGCTCACTCAGGGTCACCCGGCAGTCTCCGGGGCTCCTGCCACAGCATGTTGGGGCACAGGCCACTCTGGATGGCGGGGCAGGGAGGCAGTGCTTCCCTAGACCTCCCGCCCATGGTTCCAGAGAAATGGAGCTGGTCTTTTCCACAGGGCTGCATGCACCTTCTGGAAGCTCTTTCTTCCCCCGAGAGGGACTCCATTTCATTTTCAGCTCCCTGGAAACCTCCAAAGTCCTGCCAGCCCAGAGGAGGGGAGAGGGCAAAGGAAGGAGAGGCAGAGGCCCCTATGGGACCCACCGGGCACGTGGTTGTCCTTCTTCAAGTCTCCAGGTTGAGACGAGGCATGAGAGGCAAGAAAACTGGGTAAAGCTGCCTTTAAGGTAACAAATCAGCCAGCACACAATCCACTCCCCAGGGAGCCCGGGGCCCCCAGGGCAGTGCTCAGGCAGCAAAACGGGGAGAAGCTGCACGGGAGAAGCTGCATGGGAGAACCACGAGAGAGGGAAAGAGGGAAACCAACACTGGCCAGGGCCGCTCCGCACCAGGGGCCATCAGAGCCGCTCGGGGGAGAGGGGAGGGCGAAGCGGCGAGGGGCTTCGCTTAGCAACTTGGGGAGTGAGCTCCTTGGAGACATCATGCCACACCGGCCTTCCTGCAGGCCCTCCCCGCGCCTGCCATTCACAAGGTATCACCGTGCACCAACTATCCTATAAAAACTCTTTCAGAAAAGGGGTCCCCACCCATGCCAGTCACTCTGCTAAGCTGAAGAATCGTTTCTCAGGGCCACTGTCAGTGAAGAGCACCGGCACCCCCAGCCTGCGAGGGTAGGAGGTGGCCCCGCGGGAGGCGACGGTAGCAGGGGCAGGGGGAGTGCGTCCTACAGGAAGTCCCATTCCTACAGGAAGTCCCCTGCAGCGGAGGGCTCGGGGCTGTGGCTCTGCTCCTGCCACCGGCAGCGCAGCCTCGAGAAGGGCTGGTCCTCCACGCTCTCAAGCTCGGGGAAGCCCAGCTGGTTGAGGATCTCGTAGATGCCGGCCTTTGCTGCCACCTGGGGAGGACAGCAGAGATGGGGGCAGAGCTCCAGGGAAGGGGGGTAATCATTCAGGTCCCCCGTCCCCCTCTGTCACACCGTCCTCCCCTCACTGGGCTCCGCAGATACAGGCGAGTCTGGGGCCCAGCGCTGCCTCCCCCCAGCTCAGTGACCTGCACTTGATTACTATTAACTGCTCTGCGCTTCCATTTCCTTATAATGGGACTGCACAGTGTGGAGGGCGACACTGCACAGAAAGCACCCGGCAGGGAGTGAGCAAGCGGAGAGCAGCGTGGGAGGCCAAGCACGCCCCATGCCTGTGTAGCCCCAACGCTCCCATGGGGACCTCAGGAGCAGGGGCCCAGCTGCTCCCGGTATTACAGCTGGGCCCTCAGAGAGTGCTGGGGAAGGCAGTGTGGATGCAGCAGCCAGCAAGAGCCCTTTGGCTGTGAGTTCCAGCTGTGGAGCAGGCAGGCCCACCAAGGGCCTCAGCTCAGGCAGGTTAACTGGGGCCTCCCTGGACACTCTCCACACAGCCCTATGGCCCAGACCCTGGCACTAGACTCAAACCACTCAACGACCAGCCTCCTTCTCTCCCCACCGTCCCGGGGGATGGGGAGGATGCAAGCTCCACTCCAAACAGAGGTCCCCGGGCAACCCGCACCCCTGCCCTCTGTTCATCCCCCAAGGCTGGAACCCACGCTCGGGGCTGGACCAGCAGTTCTCGCCCTCCTTGACGTCCCCAAACACCCACCACCCAGGTTCAGCCAGTGAGCTCCACAGCCCTTGGTCCCCCTGATTTCAGCTCTCTGAGCAGAACCCAAGCAGAAGTGTCCTAGGTCTCCCACCACCTTCACCTCCCCCTCCAAGAGGAAGCTGAGCCCAAGGCCTGATCAAGAGGGTAGCCCCAATGTGGGCTTCGTGTGACCCACGCCCTATCAGGACCACCCGGAAGGCTCATCTTCAGCAGAAACGCCCGGCAGCCACCACTCCTGCCACCAGGCCCTGTGGTGGCCTCCCTGCCTCTGTTCCCTCACAGCTCTGACCCCACGTGCACACCAACCTAAGCCCCCCTCCCCTTCCTATACCCATCACAGCCTCCCATCCTCCTGCACACCTGCCCCACGGGAGCTAATTTCAGCCCTGAGTCCAGATTAGAACTGCCAGGACAGTCTGGTGAGGTCAGTAGGGGCCAGTGTCCCAGCGGAAGGGTAATTACAGGCCCCTCTGCCAAGGAGGGAAGGAGGCCTTTCTCCTGCCTTAGAGGTGCCGAGGCAGCGGCTCTTCCTCTAAAAGCAGCCAAGCTGGGGGAAGAATCAGGAAGAGCCACGCATAGAGGGAGGGTGGAGGCGGCATGAGAGGGCAGCGTCTCAGGCCAGACATGGTGGGCTTTGGAGCCAAACAACCTGCTCTAACGCTGACCGTGAACACAGCACTTAACCTCTCTGTGCTCAGTCTCCTCCTCTGTAGAATGGGAGCATACAGTCGCCACGTAAGGCAGACCCGCTCACACAAGGTCTGGCAGATGGCACTGTATGCATCTCATGGAATCCCCACCACAGCCTCCTGAGGTGGTGCTGACGTAACGCCGAGGACAGCAGCTCAGAGGGGCTAACTAACTTGTCCGAGGTCACGGTTGCAAGGCAGCAGGGGCCGAGCCACAGCGGGAAGCCAGAAGGGCACAGGGGAGGGATGAACACAACAGTGGGCGTGAAGCACCCAGGTGACGCTGGCCTGGGGGACACAGGCAGGGAGCAGGAGCCCAGCCCAGCACCCGCCCTGCTGTGTCCCCAGGCGCCTCGTCTCCTCCCTCCCCCTCCTCACCCATCCACTCACTCACCGCCTGCTGAGCACAGAGGCTGTGCTGGGGACCCAGAGCTGAACGAGACACAATCTCAGCCACAGGGAAGCGTCCTGTACAGTGAGATGAGAACTCTGCCCACTCAACAGGGAGCCTGTCCCTGGGCCCGGGGAAGACGCACAGGGCGGTCCCGGCCCCCGCCCCCGCCCTCACCTCCCGCATCCAGGCGCTGAAGGGCCTCTGCCAGGAGCCGGCCTTCTCCAGGTGGAGGTACGCATTGAAGAGCACCAGGCAGACGTAGCGTTCCAGGTACTGCAGGCTTCGCAGCTGCAGCCTCCGGGCCTCCCGCTCTGACTTGGCCGCTTTCGCCTAGAGGACGGACGGCACGGGGCGGGAGTCAGAGTGGGTGCTCATCCCCAGCCAGGGACACTCCACACACCACACACTCCACACACGCTCTACACACATACACACACCCGACTCACACACTCACAGACTCTCACAATCATACACCCCCCACACACACTCACACACATATACACACACTCACACACACCTCACTCACACACCACATGCCCTCGGTCACACACACCCCACACACAACACAGTCACATACACACACACGCACCGCATACACACACCCACATACTCACACACATACAGACACACTCTCACACAACACACATAGTCTCCAAGGCTGGGGACAGAGCGCAGAAAGACCACAGAAGCAGGGTCAGCAACAAGGGCGAGAGCTCAGGGAGGGACAGGCTGGGATGCAGGGTGGGGCATCGGTCTTCTGAACGGCAATCCTGAGCACCTTCTAGGAGAAGAGGCCACGCCAGGGAGGGAAGGGACAGCCAAGTGACTAAAGGTAGCTTCCCAGAGAGCACAGGATGCAGCTGGGCCTTGAGGGCCTGGGTGGACTCGGATGAAGACAGTGAGCACCAGACGGGGCGGCCAGAGGTGAGGATGGTGCCCAGCAGGTAGGGGGACTGGGAAGGGGCTGGCCTGGCTGGAACAACGGTGCGAAGGGACAAGACGGGAACTGGGTTGGCCCCCAACTCTGGAAGCCACCCTGGTGCTGAGAAGTCTACCCTCTAAGCCAGCTTCCCAACCCTGGCGTGCAGATGCCTGGGCCCCACCCCGGACCAATCAGACGAGAACCTCCGTGGGGTGGTCTGGGCACAGGGACTGTGAAAAGTCCCCGGGGCCATTCTAGGGAGCCAGGGTTGAGCTCTGTGGCTTTAGCACCGGGGAGCCACTGAAGCTTTGAGAATAGGAGTGACCTGTTAACGGAAGACTCGCGGGAGACTAACGCTCAGAAGGAAGAGGCCTTACATGGGGTCCCCTCCAGGTCCTCCTCCGTGTCGGGCTCAGTGGGAAGGCGGGGTGACAAGGCCCAGGACACACAGAGCCAGCTCTCCCCCTGCCGGGTGTCTGCCACCATATCTGAGCGTGCTCCTCCAACCCACCACAGATGGACCGTCACCCTAGGGGGGAGCCCGGGGGACTGAACGCCATACCTCACCTTGCACTTGCACCCTCCCCCTGCTCGCCCACACCCGCACCCACCCTGGCCTCCATCCAGGGCCCACGGCAGCTCTCTCTGCTCCAAGAAGAGGATGTGGCACAGCGGCCGTACCTTCAGGCACCGGGAACACCCAGGGGAGGGCACAGCCAGCCCCGGGGCCTCTGGGAACCAGGAAGGGCAGTCTCCCAACAACTGGGCCACAGCTGGAAGCCCTACCACGCGGGCACACATCAGCCTACACGAGTCTCCTCCGGGCTGCTTCAGGAAGGCTCCTGGGTGGGCCCCCGCCCCAGACATGACACGACCCACAGCCCTAAGAACCGCGAGCTGGAGCGGGCTTGCTTGTGGGGCCTGGAGTCCCGCACCCCCCACTTCTGCCTCGGGTGACTCAGCCTCTGGTGCCTCTGCCGTCTTTGCCCCCAGGGTCATGGGAGTGGACAGCTGGCCCGCCACACCATCCAGAAGGAGCTCTAGAACCTTGGGGACGGCAAACAGGGCCCAGCTGGGACAAGGGGACCGCGAACAGGGCCCAGCTGGGGCAAGGGGACCACAGCCAGCGCCCTGACTCCCTGGGAGACACGACTGGGTTCTGGTCCCAGCTCTGCCATTTAAACTCTCAGCCCCACGTTGCTGGAGGTCACATTGCTCAGTAAAGTATGGCATGAGGAAGCACCTATAAACCCTCGGGGGCCACACGGGTCCAGCCATTCACAGAAAGGGGGCCACAGCCATGGCACAAAGGTGGGGCACACACAGGCCCTGCCCGCAGAGACACTCGTGGTCTGGGTGAGACAGGGGACAACTGCCAAACACCCAGAGCAGCCGGACCACGGGATCGAGGCAAGGCAGGTAGTGGAAGAGAGAGGGCCTCCAAGAGGAGGAGGATTTGAGGTGCCCTGAGAGGGGGAGGAAAGGGTCAAAGAGTGAGGTGGGTTCAAGGGAGGCAGAGGGGGAGGGGCTTGTAGCAGCAGGGGGCCCAGAGCCAGGCAAGCCCTGACCCCACAGACAAAGCGGCCAGTGAGGGCTTCTGGCGGATGTGAGGGTAGGAATGGCCCCAGGGCCACTGGTGCGGGAAGTTGACTGGGGCCGGTAGGGGCAGGACACCTACTGTTTTAAGGATGGATCAACCAACCAAGTGCTCAAAGCAAAGCAGTTTTGCTTAGAAATTAGGCAGTGGACCAAAAAAAAAAAAAAAGATTTTACCTAAATACAAACTGCGGCCAATACAGCACGACACTGCCCGTCTCTAAGGGTGACTATTGCATGCCGCGCGGAGCTGGGCATTCACCACCCGATCCCTTACGCTGCTCCCCAGTCTCCATCCAAAGGCTGGGAGCCTAGTTAAACACATTTTCTTAGAAAGAAGGAAAGGAATTCACCCCCAGTGCCACCAGGCAGAGTCATTTTAAACTACTTTCAAGAGCTCAGAAGTAACTTCCTGTGGGTGTGAAGAGGCCTCAGCTCGGGACTCGGCCCCGGGGGCAGAGCCGCAGCAGCTCTATCCTCCTGGCGCCCCTGCTCCAGAGGGGACAGAAGCCTGCTGCCCCCGAGACTCCAGCAAGGATTCTGAGGAACATCTTGGGTGGAGAGGTCAAGTGATTCCTTCCGAGCCCCTACTGGCAAGGTAGGGTGGAATTATCTCTAAATTCAGACCACTGGGTCAAGGTGACGCCTGACACCCACCAGAAGGTCCCGTGGACGCTTCCTGCCCGACCGCAGTCTGTGATTTGAGACAATGACCCATCTTCCTAGCAAAGCCCTGGTTTCCTTAAAATCACCCCAGGTTGGCACTGTCTGGGGAGGAGGACAGGCCAGCCACCTCCAGTAGATAAAAATAGTGGAGCTGTTTTTAGATGGCCGGGCAGGCCAGGCTGTCATTAGCTGTGGTGGAGCGGACAAGGCTTCCTCGTCCTTTGGGGACTAAGCACTAAAACAGACGGGGCCCAGGGAAGGTGGCCAGGGCCCTGGGTTCGTCAGGCCTCTCAAGCCTCCAGTCTGCCCAGCATCAACGCGGGCCCCGAGATGCACTGCTCCTTGCTGGGCCACTTGGGAGAGGCCCATGGAGGCAGGGCTGGAAAGCCTCCCCGGGTGTGCCCAGGCCCCCTGCGTGCAGGTGCCAGGCTGAGCACAACGCACGTAGATCTGATGAGGAGATTCTACTAGGTCCTCCAGCAAACCCATGAAGCAAGAGGGACATTTCATGGTGCAGATGGGGCTCAGCAAGGTCACAGAGTTCCAAGCTGGGACATGAACTCCAAAACCCCAGCTCTCCTAACACCCTAGGCCTCTCCACCACAGTCAAGTTCAAGTGCTCCCTGCCTCACTCTTCCTCCTGCCTGGAATGCCCTCCCCTCCGCCGGGGCTGGCCGCGTTCAGCTTTCCCTCCAGGCCCTGGACAAGCCACTGCTCTCCCGAGGCTCTGAACCATTCAGCCCCACCGCGCCCTTCTCAGCCTCCTCTGCTCTGTACCAGTTCGCTAACTACTGCATTACATTCCATCGTGAGGGCTTCTAATTGCTTCTCCAAGGCATGACTGGTCTCCTCAAGACAGCGATACGCCGGGGCGACAGGCACCAGATTACAGCCAGGTTTCCATCTCCGCCTCCTTCCCACCACCCTGAGTGTCTGACTAGGACCCAGCGTGCAGAGGGTGCTCAGCTGGTCAACAGGCACTCACTCCCTGGTCATGTCACCCTTTCAGTGTCATACTCTCAGTGTCATCTAGGACCGAGCTTCCAGATTCCCTGGGGACCCCCACGTGTGTACCTGCGCCGGGGGCTCCGGACTCAGACGTGCAACTGCTGCTCAAGAGCTCCGCATGGACAAGGTTCGGGCTCCTCAAATGCCACAACACACTCCACACGGGCCTCGGGACCGCTCCCCAAACCTGCCCTGCCCACAAGCTTGCCGTCTCATAGGCAACTCCTGCTGCTAAGGCCCAAACCGACATCCCTCCTCGACTTCTCCCTTTCTCAGCCCCACACCCAGCCAATCAGGGAATCCTGTCAACTCTATGTCAACACACCCCCAGAAGCTGCCCCCTCTCACGCCCCAGTCAAGCCACCTCATCTCAGTGAGGGCGCCTGACTGGCCTCCCTGCCACCGCCCTCAACCCCGCCCCTGCTGTCTATTCCCAGTGCGGCACCAGAGTGACCCTGCGGGAACCTGCGGTCATTACTGGAGCCTCCCTGCTGCCCTCTCCCCACCCGCTCCCCAGGAACAAGCATGGCCTGGCAACCACCGCCCTCCAGCTGAGGTGGGGTCCAGACTGGGCGGGCGGCTGACAGCCCTCAAAGATGGTCAGTTTCTAAGGGGCAGGCTCCCAGAGCTCAGACCCCACCCTTCTTCTCAAAATTGAACACCATCCCCCTCCTTGGGAGCTTTGCATGAGTCCCTGCAGACTCCATCCTCAGGCCTGCATGGGCTTGAGGGGCCTCACGCCCAAGGATGCTTTCCACGCCTAGTCCCCAGAAGGGAGAAAGGGGCCCTCGCCCCAGAGGCAGGTAACTGATTTTCCAAAGATGTCATATTTTGATCAGCACTTTCAAAGCATGAAGGGGCTAAACCTGGCACCATGTGCTTCTCTGATGTTCATCCAACAACCACCGTTCACCCTTAGACCAGGCTCTGGGATTCAGTGCTAACCAGACACGGTCCTGGCCTCAGGAGCCCACTGTCCCTACACATAACCAAGGGAGTCAGCCTGGTGTCCCAGCCACCGTACACCCGACTCTCACCTCACCAGTACCCAGGCAAGTGCTCACCACCACCCCTCAAGGCAGGCAGGGCAGCAGTAGTGACCCCAGGTGACAGATGGAAAAGCAGAGGCCCAGGCAGGTCAAAGTGATGTGCCCAAGGTTGTGCCGGAAGTTACTAGCAGAGCCTGGGCTAGAACCAGGGTTTCCAACCCCCTCCCAGGGCTCTTTTGGTTGCTGGAGAAGAGCGCCCTCTCCTGGAGACCAATGTCGTGGACAAGGAACCAAAAGATACAGAGATGGTGGGGGTGGGTTTCCTATTTAATCACACAATGACTTCCTCAACCGTCCGCTTTCCATCCGCGCACAGGCAGACATCTGTGAAGCCCTACTTGTGCCAGGCAGGGTCTGAGTCAGGGTTTCAGGGATGAGCCCTTGCACGTGGACAGAGATGAGCAGCTGAAAGAGGCACCTTTAGTGACAACCACAAACTTGACAATGACAGCGATAAGCACAGAGGCAGGGTCTCAGGAGACGGAGAGGGTGCGGGGGGCGGGGGGAGGCAGGGAGACGGTGGGGTTGAGATCTGAACCCCTCCCAAACCACTGAAAATCCCAAGCCTGATGGCGCACGTTCAGAAACCACGCCTGGCACCCCATCAGTGTTCACTGGATGGATGCCGTCGAACAAACCAGCATAGTCCCCCTGGAGGGTGGAAGCGGTTCCAGCTCAGCCGTATGATGGGAAGGAAGGGAAAGCAAAGGAGGTCTCAGCTACTGAGAACATGAGCCTACTCACACAACTCACACACTCTCACACTCACACTTACACACACAGACCCACACCCACACACTCCATCTGAATGAAAGCTGCTCACCAGTCCACTGGCTCTATTTTGGCCTAGTTTGAAAGAGCCTTGGGAAGCAACCATTTTCTTCCACCATATTTTACGCGACAGCTCACAGCATTCCAGGGTTGCTCTAATTGCACGGCCTGAGACACTTTACCTACCAGAATGAGGTCTCCAGGGAACAACTTTGGCCAAGCCGGAGTCTTGGAGAGACAGAGAGAAGCCTCACTTGGGGCTCAGGGCCAGAGCTGTCTCTCTCTACATTGCTCTTAAGAAATAATCTTCGGGACTTCCCTGGTGGCGCAGTGGTTAAGAATCCGCCTGCCGGGGCTTCCCTGGTGGCACAGTGGTTGAGAATCCACCTGCCGATGCGGGGGACATGGGTTCGTGCCCCGGTCCAGGAAGATCCCACATGCCACGGAGCGTCTGGGCCCGTGAGCCATGGCCGCTGAGCCTGCACGTCCGGAGCCTGTGCTCCGCAACGGGAGAGGCCACAGCAGTGAGAGGCCCACGTACCACAAAAAAATAAAAAATAAAAATAAATAAAAAATAAAAAAGAATCCGCCTGCCAATGCAGGGGACACGAGTTCAATCCCTGGACTGGGAAGATCCCACATGCCGCAGAGCAACTAAGCCCGTGCGCCACAACTACTGAGCCTGTGCTCTAGAGCCCGTGAGCCACAACTACTGAGCCTGCGTGCCACAACTACTGAAGCCCGCGCACCTAGAGCCCGTGCTCCACAACAAGAGAAGCCACCGCAGTGAGAAGCCCGCACACTACAACGAAGAGCAGCCCCCCCTCGCCGCAACTAGAGAAAGCCCGCGCAGCAACGAAGACCCAACGCAGACAAAAATAAATAAATAAACAAATTTATTTAAAAAAAGAAATAATCTTTGTCCTTGCGGTGCTGAGCTGGATCTCTTTGACCTCTTAGCAACTCCGCACCAACCCAGGGCAGTGCAACCAGGAAGGGCTGGTGGCTTCCTTGCCAGCCCTTTTTTTCTGCCACAAGAGAACTGTCCCCTGGGTCGTGGCCACCACAGTGAAGGACAGGAATGCAGGCCAAGGAGTTGGAAGACTGGTGCTAATCCTGCCTCCAGCTGGTCACAAAACTTCATTAGGCCTCAGTGTCTTCCTCAGGAAAATGGGTCTAATAAAATGCACCCTCACCTCCTCACCAGCTGCTCTGAGGACCAGAGGAAAGAGACGGAAGTTCTTAGAAAACTCAAAAGGCAAGGCTCAAAGTTAAAGCATCCTAGTCTATAAAATAAATCTCAATTTGAGACCAAAGGACGTTTTACTTCTCTCCGTGTGGTTACCTTCACCTCAGATTTTCCTCAAACTCCTTCTGAAGGGACAGACGGGAGACACATCAGACTGTCTCAAACACAGAACACACACAGAATTAATGTCACTAGCCAAGGCTAAGGAAAAGTGCCCCTGGCATTAATGATTCTAACAGGACTTCCTTCAGGAGCCCTGACCTTGGTTTCTGTCACAAATATTTTCCCTTTCCAGGCCCAGCAGGAAACAACTCATTCACCAGATGGTGTCACCACTGTGGGCTGGGGGCCCCTTGGATTCTCCTCAGTCGGGGGCCCAGCCTTCTCACCTCTATTCCAAACTCATGGAGTGGCTTAGTTCAAAGGACTTTCTCTTTCTTTTTTCCTGTTGAGGCATTTTTTAAAATACCCTGAGCATTGTGGCCCCCTCACACACACGGGGTGATCAGGCCCTGACCCAAACTCATTGCCTCTATAGGAATGGAGGAGGCATCACGGGCTGCAGCCCCCAGAGGCCAGGCAGCCTGAGACAGGCCTCGGCACAGAGAGGTGTCCAGACTGCTACACCGGGGAAGGTCTGTCTCCACGGAAAATGTGGGTGCAGGTTTGGTCCCATGCCCTTCTACAGCCATGACCCGAGTGTGGGATGTCGTCTTGTCCTCTGGGCTCCTCCCCTTACTCAGGCGGGGAATACAAGGGCAAGGACCATGGCTTCCAGGCCTTATGCTTTCCCCCAGTGGGGCTGCAGATGGGCAAGGGAGGTAAAACTGCCCCCTCTTCCTTGGGCGGCAGTGTGGCACAGTGGAGAGGGCCTGATCTGGGAGTCGGGGGCTGGAGTCGTGCTCTCCTCCTGCCATCATCTACCAGCTGTGTGTCCTCGGACAAGCCCAGGGCCTCCCTTCCTCAAATGGAGGTAATGTTACAAGCTGCCTTGGTCAGGCAGAGGCACACAGGGAAGACTAAGCCAGACTGTGGATGTGAAAATGTACAGTCAGCCTGGCGTGGACATCTCCCAGACTGGTTCTGAGCCTGGCGTGGACACCACCCAGGCCCCATGTGTCCTTGGCTCCCCCGCCTCTAGCAATGGCCTCCAGCAACTCCCAGCCCCCCCTCATGAGCCCTTCCGTCTGCCCTCTCCCGGCCCGCCCCCACTCAGTCACCCCCAGACCCTCATCGCAGACTCCAGTGCCATCCGAGTCTGGAGGAACATTAGGGCTTACTGAGTACCTCCCCTCGGCTTTAGAGAAGCATCTTCCAAACCTCCCCTGGGGACGGGTAAATCCAAGGGAAAAGCAAGCACCGGCCCTGCCTTCCTGCCCTCACTGCATCTCGGGGAAGTCTCTTTCTGGAAGTACAGCAATTAATTAATGCAGAGGGAATGAGAGAGCCGGTATATCACCATTTTGCAAACCAATGAAATAAGGAATCCAGGGGATGAGCACCAGCAGCTGCCAGGTCACAGGAGAGACCACAGCAGCTTCCAGGCCCCCGTGGCAGCACACAGCACCCACCACCTGTGACTGTGCCGGCCCAAAACCAAGCCAAACCTGATCGAGCCTCTGCTCTACCCATTTACAGGAAGCCCAGGAACTGCAACACAGGCTCAATTAAACCCACAGGTGCAATCAGCAAGATCCAGACTGTGGGACGCCCGGGAAGATAACCTGGTTACCTCATCACATTCACTTCAGGGGAGGAAAGGAGGAGAAATGTTCGAGACTCATTGAGACTTAAGGGCTTCATGAGCCAAATGCCACCTGTGGATCTTGTTTGGGTCCTGCTCCAACTGCAGAAATACGTCGTGAGATCAGTAGGAAAATCTAACACTGACTAGGTACTGGAGGATGAGAAATCACTGTCGTTTTAGGTGTGATAATGGCATTATGATGGTCTTTCTTTTTTTTGGCCACGCCGCAGCTTGCGAGATCTTAGTTGCCCAACCAGGGATCGAACCCGTGACCCCTGCAGTGGAAGCACAGCGTCCTAACCCCTGGACCACCAGGGAAGTCCCTATGATGGTCTTTTTTTAAAAGATCCCTTCTTTGATGGATATGCTGAAATACTTATAGAGGAAGTAATATGAGGTCTGGGACTTGTTTCAAAATAATCCAGTTGGGGTAGTAGGCGGCACTGGTAGGGCTTCAGATGAAATAAGACTGGCCCTGATTCCTGAAGCTGGGAGGTGGGCACACAAGGGTCTGTGAAATTATTCTCCCTACTTTGAATTGTTCTGTTTGAAATTTTCCAAAATAATTTGAAAAAATAAGTTCCTATTTTTCAACTCAGTCAATAATCCTACTTCGAAGAATCAGCCTACAGAAACAAGCCACACAGATGAAAGAGCAGCATGCGCTGTGAGGCTCGTGGTACCATCACCTGCCCAGAGAACAACAGGAAGTAATCTCATGGGCCACCTCCACAGGAAGAGCAGGTGATGCTGGAGTACATCCACTCAACCAGGTATTATGCCGACATTACATAGGATGATGTAGAGGCTCTTCAACAGACAGGCTAAAGTGTCCACGAGCTCAAACTATTTATTAATGAGCCTCTCCTCATTCTACTAGAATATAAGCTCAGTGAAGCTTCACTCACTGTTCCGTCCCCAGACACAGGACAGGCGCTCAGTAAGCATGTGCTGACTGAGCACATGTTTAAATGCAAGAACGTCATCCAGGTGAATAAGCAGGACAGCTTGTGTACACACTGCGATCACCGCTGTGAGAGGAAGTGAGCCCACATGCACGAAGACCAGAAGGAGAAGGCAAAACTGAAACCATCCCTGGGAGGCTGGGTAATGGTCTAATATCATTTCCAAAACCACAAACAAGCTACACACAGTCCTCATCGCTGTTGTGTGACTTCGCCGTGCAGACGGAGACTTACACACACTCTGAGCCCCCCTTTCTGCTCCACGACAGAGCAGCAACCTCCACACTCTCTCGCTCTTCTCCACCAAGGGCCCGAAATGGTTTTACTGCCAGCAGAAGTGCACTCGCCGAGTTCCAGGAGCCGTTTTCTTAATGCCTGTGATTAAGGTGTAAGCTGACGAATGGACCTGGCAGGGCCAGGGAAGGGAAATGCACTGTTTGGGGGATCTGGGGTGCAGGGCAGGAAGCTGAGGAGCACGTGCTGCTGAGAGTCTCAGAATCCCAAGGCTGTGGGATCCTGGGAGGAAACCTTCTGATGGGCAGAATGTGGACAGGACCTGGAATGTTCCCAAGCAAATGGAGCCCATGTAGGCGATACACCCCCAACCTGAGCCTGGGCTTAGGTCCATTTCCATTCAGAGGTCCTGGGTGCCCAACCAGGCGAACGAGAGTCACCTGCACATGCAGCACCTGGCCTGCTCTGAGCAGACAACGGCAGGCTCCACCAGAGAGCACCCGGGGGCTTCCAGCTTGAAACCAGAGGGCAGGGGTCTAAATAAACAGCCAGGTACCAGGGGTAAGACATGGCTGCCAATTTCCAGAGGAGTCGGTCCATCAGAGGGAAAGGGTAGAGGAAGCAGCTGCCTCTGGAGCCTCAGCAAGCCCACCACAGCCCACCAGGGCAACAGGGACTGAGACCTGGGGTCAAGGGCATCGTGGTCAGGGGAGGGGCTCGGGGCTGGGAGTGAGGATCTTTGCCTCTCATCCCTGATCTGCCATCAACTCACGTGGGGCCCTGGGCAGTCCGCTCTCCTGCTCATCTGTAAACAGAGAGGTCACATGCTCTCTAAGTCCCCTTGGCACTAAAATCTGAGAGTCTGTTCAGGGGGTTTGAAGCTAGGAAGAACATCACAGGACACTGTGCCCTACAATGATCCTTGGGACCTTCCATTTTCGAGCATTTACTGTGTCCTTCCCACACACAGCCCTGCGAGGAAGCAGCATTAGTCCAGCCTGTAGGCGGGGGGACAAGGTAGTCAGAGGGGATGAAGATGGCCCTGGAGGAACCCAGCGCCTTCCAGCGCCCACATCCTCGTTTCTTCCACCAGTCAACCCAGGACAATCTAACCTGCTTCCTTCCCATCCACACGGGGATTGACGGTCATAATTAAGTCCATTCCAGGGTCCACACACACACACCTAGCTGGCCAGATGCCCCTTCAAATCTGGAGGCAGCTGGGACAGCTCAGATCACCCTGACCTCAGGCAGGACAGGGGCTCTGGGTCCAGTCAGGCCAGGGCGAGTGCAGGGTGACCCTGAAGGAGGCATTCTGCCTTTCTGACTAAAGTAAACAGTGGCCTCGTCGCAATTCCCAAATCTAGGTCTATGACCAGTCTCACAACTCCACAGGAATTTAGAAATATAAATCTTTTCAAGGACTGTCCTCTATTCTGAGAACACCCACCCTACTTTTCTGGTACTAAAATATCCTTTCTTTTCTAAAATGCCAACCATGTTAGATGGTAGTTGGGTTTTTAAATTTTTGCTTCTTTCCTTCCTTCCTTCCTTTAAAATGAACACATTTAACAAGGCTACATATTGGCAACCCTTGAAAAATGCTTCCCTTTGTTAACACTGGTCTGTGAAACCTGGGCTAGGAATAAGGTCTTTGGATTCTTTCTTTGTTCTCTAACAGCACTTCCAGGCTGGAAGGCGTCTATGATTAGACGACCTCTGAGATTAGTGTCCTTATAAGAAGAAATACAAGAGAGCCCCCTCCCTCCCTTCCCTTCTCTCTGTACACACAAAACACACACACACACACACACACACACACACAGAGGCCATGTGAGGACACAGTGAGAAGGCGGCTGTATATAAGCCAGGATGAGAGCCCTCACTAGAAACTCAATCAGCCAGAACCTTGATCTTGGACTTGCCAGCCTCCAGAACTGTGAGAAAATAAATTTCTGTTGGTTAAACCATGCAGTCTGTGGTAGTCTGGTATGCCAGCCCAAGCTGACTAACACACTTGTGATACCCTCTCTCCCTCCCTAGGTTTCTGTCTCCCCATTACAGGGTAACACTGTATGAGGCCAATATTACCCTGATGCCAAACCAAACACATCATAAGAAAAGAACTCTACAGATCAATAGCTTTTATGAATTTGATGCAAAAATCCTCCACAAACCAAACGTAGCAACATATAAAGAAGATCGTACACCATGACCAAGTAGGATTTATCCCAGGGATGCAAGCTTGGTTTAATATCCAAAAATTAATTCCAACAATATACTATACCAATAGAATAAAGGGCAAAAACCATAGAATCATCTCAATGGATAGACAAAAAGCATTTGACAATACTTAACATCTCTTCATTAAAAAACACAATAAACCAAGAATGGAAGAGAACTTCCTCAAAGGATATCTGTGACAAACCCACAGCTGGTATCAGACTTAATGGTGAGAGACAGAAAGCTTTCCTCTTAAGATCAGGAACAAGACAAAGATGTCTGCTCTTGCCACTTCTAGTCGACATTGTACAGGAAGATTTTGCCAGGGCAATCAGACAAGAAAATCAAATAAAAGGCATGCATACTGGAAAGAAAAAAATAAAATATCTCTACTTGCAGATGACATGATCTTGTATATAGAAAATTCTAAGGAATTCACTAAAAAAATAAAAGTATTAGAACTAATAAACGAGTTCTACAAGGTTGCAAGATAGAAGATCCATATACAAATATCAGTTGTATTTCTATACAGTAGCAATGAACAAACTAAAAAAATAAAACTAAGAAATCAATTCCATTTGTAATAGCATAAAAATAATAAAATACTTAGGAATAAATTTAACAAAAGAAGTACAAAACTTACACTCTGGAGACTACAAAACATCATGTAAGAAATTAAAGAAGACCGATATAAATGGAAAGATACCTCATTTTTTCATGGATCAGAAGAGTGACTATTGTTAAGATGGCAATCCCCAGGACCTCCCTGGTGGCAGAGTGGTTAAGAACCCTCCTGCCAATGCAGGGGACATGGGTTCGAGCCCTGGTCCGGGAAGATCCCACATGCCGTGGAGCAACTAAGCCCATGCAACACAACTACTGAGCCTGAGCTCTAGAGCCCAAAAGCCACAACTACTGAAGCCTGCATGCCACAACTACTGAAGCCCGCGTGCCTAGAGCCCGTGCTCCGCAAGAGAAGCCACCGCAATGAGAAGCCCGTGCACCACAATGAAGAGTAGCCCCCGCTCGCCACAACTAGAGAAAGCACCTGCGCATCAACAAAGACCCAATGCAGCCAAAAATAAACTAATTAATTAAATTTTTTAAAAAAAGATGGCAATCCCCAAACTGATTCCCTGCCTCTTCACAGCTGACTCTGACAGCAAGAGCGCCCCGCACACTCTCCCCTCCCTCTTGGATCTGCTTGGCCCCCACTCAGGGACCTTAGGGACCCCCATCCACTCCACTCTCTGCCAGAGCACCCAGATGCGACCTCCTAGAGGGGCAGAGAGACACACAGTCTCCCATGCAGGGAGCGAGGACTCCAGGCCCCATTTCACCCACAAAAGTTCTCAGTGACCAGCTAAGAAGCCACAGAATCATCTGGGCTACAGCTATAATGGATGGCTAAAATCAAAAAGGACAATCACCAGGGACTTCCCTGGTGGTCCAGTGGTTAGGACTCTGCACTTTCACTGCCGAGGGCGTGGGTTCAATCCCTGGTCAGGGACCTAAGATCCCACAAGCCACGCAGCCTGGCCAAAAAAATAAATAAAATGTAAAAAAAATTTTTTTAAAGGACAATCACCAGTGTTAGTGAGGATGTGGAGAAATTGGAATCTTCACACACTGCTGATGGAAATATAAAATGGTGCAGCCACTTTGGAAAACAGTCTGGCAGTTCCCCAAAAGAGTAAACCTAAAGTTATAATATGACCCAGCAATTCCACTCCTGTGTATATTGAAAACACGTCCACACAAATACTTATACATGAATGTTCATAGCAGCTTTATATTCATAATAGCGAGAAAACAGAAACAACCCAATGTCCGTCAACTGATGAAGAGATAAACAAAATGTGATATATCCACACAACAGAATAGTATTCAGTCATAAAAAGGAGTGAAATACTGATACATGCTACAATGTGGATAAACCTCAAAAATACTATGCTAAGTAAAAGAAGCCAGTCACAAAGGTCCAAATATTGTATAATTCCATTTATATGAAACGTCCAGAATAGGCAAATCCCCAGAGACTGAAAGTAGACTGGCAGTTGCCTAGGGCTTGGAGAGGGGGAAATGGGGAACGACTACTAATGGGTACAATAGGTTTCTTTCTGGGATGATGAAAATGTTCAAAAGTTGATTGTGGTAACGATGGTTACACAACTCTGTGAATATACTAAAACCCATTGCCTTGCACACTTTAAATAAGTGACTTGTGTGGTGTGTGAGTTACATCTCAATAAAGCTGTTATAAAAAGGAGAGAGCAAGAGGGCGAGACACTACAGCGGCAGAACCCGCAGTGTGGTCCCCGCCCAGGAGCATCAGCATCATCTAGGAGCTTGCTAGACACCCAGACCTACAGAATCAAAAGCCTGGGGGTGGGCCCAGCAATATGCATTTTAACAAGTCCTCCAGGTGACCCTGAACCTCACTAAAGTTGGGGACCCCTGCTTAGAGTACGTGGTACTTAACCTTGACTGTATTTTGGAATCACGTAAGTTACTTTAAGAAAAGCTCCCTGCCCCGGCCCACATAGCAGACCAACTAAATCAGACTCTCTGGGGATGGAGCTCAGGCATGGGCCTGTTTTAAAGCTCAGAGGTGAATCTGCGCAGCCAGGGTGAGAAGAACTGGATTAGAGGGTGTCTCAGGCCCCCCTCCTCTTCAGCTCTTTTGAGTTTGACCCCAGCTCGCTGGTGCCACCTGGTGGCCACATTGGGGAATGACTCTACATCTTGCTTCTGCCCCGACCCTTATCTCTCCATCACCAACACCAGGAAGCCCAGGAATGGGGCTCAGGGATTCCCCTCCTCCCACTGCAGAGGTTAGCACCATCCTAGCCTTTGGAACGGAGATGAGGGGGCTGGCCTGGCAGGGAGGGGGCGAGAGTCCTCTGCTGGCTCTGCTTCCATTAAAACACCCCACACCCCAAAGGCAGCCAGAGCTGAACATAGCCCCAACCATACCACCCTTCCCTCCCACTTCCAACAGAGTAGAGCTAACTCACCCACCCAGCCTCATCTCTGACAACTTCCAACACAACTGTGTTCGCAGGCACCGAAGCACCTTCACTGCTTCTGAACTCGCTTCGCACCTTTCAGCCTCCTGGCCTTCGCCCAGGCGCTCCCTCCCGCCTGAAGTGCCTTCACCTGGCTCTCATTACTTCGGGATTGTTCAAGGCCAGCTTTGTGGGATCTCTCCTCTTTTCCCAAGGCTCACGTCCCCTTGATGCTCCCTGCTGCACCCTCGGTGTGCCCCACAATGAACATCCACGGCTGCAGAGCTCAGAGGAGGGGAGGACCTATCACCTTTCGGGGGTGGGGCGGTCCCTAAATTGCCTAAAGGCAGTGAAGAGCTAGCAGGGCCGGAAGGAAGGGGCTGTGGAGAGGGGGACTCTGACAGAGTGTGGTCAGTGTGGGGAGGGGGCCTATGGTGCTCTGAAGCAGGGCTAGGCATCCTTTTTCAACTATTCGGGCCTCCAGCTAGAGAGAGAAAGGGAAGCGTCAGTTCTCCGCCCTCTCGGGTGTCCTGAAAGGAGGAGCTCAGGCTCTCAGTTCACTGCTGCCACCTGGTGGCAGAATACGAGACCACCATGAGCGAGACCCACAGGCCACTTCAAAGGGGATACACAATGGAGCTGCTGGCCCTGGGGAAAATGAGCCCATCTTCCAAAGCTCAGCAAAGTCCATTTTCTGAAACTCCTTAACCCCTTTCCCCACCCCAAATTTGGCAGCCCTTCCAAGTGACCTCTGACCTTGGGCATAGCCTGACCCCAGATGGCCTGCCTCTAGCCCAACACCCTTTTTCCCAACCGTGGTCTGATCGATGACCCTAAGCAAAGGTTGGCCTGGATCAGCCATTCACAACATGTGCCAGGTGCAGGCTGCGCGGGGGCTGGCTTGGAGCTGCCTCTTCTCTGCAGCGGCCACAGGCAGAAGCTGACCTTGGGGACCGCTGGCCCACAGCAGAGAGCACAAGGTCGGCACCCAGAGGGGTGCTCCCTCACTTCAGGCTCAGTCTTCTCGGCTCCCCCCACAGCTGCTCCCTCCCACTCCAGCACTCTCTTCTTCTCCAGCAGCCAAGCAAGTTCACTGGGCCAGAGAAGAACAGAAGAACAGGTCGGCGTGCTCCACACAGAGGCCAGAGGCCACAGAGTCTGATGCCCAGAGTGGCCCGGCGGGTTACATGGCCGCACCAGCTGGGCCACATGTGACAGAGCACGGGGAACCACAGCCGACTGGAGGGCACATTTTTTCTAGATAGGCTAAAAACCTGAATGTTTATATGAAATCTGGACTTCTTTAGAAAACTTCTGATTTGTATTATTGAATGCCCAGTCCCTCAGGCAGCATCAGCTGTGAAAACACTGAACGGCTTCCCTGCCGGATATTAAACAGCCATTGTCCAGGACTCATCTACCAACCTGCCTCTTGCCCAGGATCCCCAGGGCCCCCATGGCCCAGAAACCGGAAGGTGAATGCCTGGCACCACAGGGATCTAGCACAGGGTGCTCCTCTGACCGGTCACATCCTTGACGGGTCCCAGAGCCGCAGCAGCTGCTAATAAATACCCTGAACCTCACCCCCGCACACACCCCACTGAGCGCTCTAGTACGCAGCCGGGACGAGCCGGGGCTGGCCGTATTTCCATGTCAGGGATCACCTCCGCTTCCAGAAGGTGAAGAAGTGACCGAGAGCCCCTGCGGGTCCCGTGGGGCCCCCAGCCCTCACAGCCACGGTGGCCGCCTCCTGGGCTGTGCACGTGGGGACGGCACCCGGGCCGGGGCTCACCTGGCGGTAGGTGCAGATGATGATCTCCCGCAGGTGGTAGTGCATGGGCGTCATGGTCTCACTGACCGTGTCCAGTGCCGCGTCCACCTCCTTCTTCACGCGGTGCCCATCAGGCAGCAGCTGCACCACTTTCATCACCACCTGGGACCAGAGGAGGGGGATGAGCAGAGAGAAGACCAAGTAGAGGGGCCCTCCAGCCCCGGCAACAGGTTCACCCACACCAAGGGCCGCACTGGCCTCAAGGCCCAGGCCCTGACCACTCCTTGGTTCTCAGATGGGGGCGGGGAACAAGGGCGTTCCTCCGTATCTCTGAGGCCAGGGCTCCCGAGGTGCTTATTTTTTTAAGCAGCAGGAACCTTGCTTCAAATGAAGCCTTATCCAGGACTCTAACCCATAAAACAGATAGCTGTCATGTAACTGGGGCTGGCGGGGCGAGGGGGGGATACAGGACAGGCCTGCACTGGGGCCTCGCTGGCTCTCCCTCCACCCGGCAGCAGCCCCCAGGCACTTCGGAAACACCCAGCTCTGGGGAACCCAGTGTGGACACCGCTCATCTGAAGTAAGGCCCCCTTTACTCGGGGAAACTGAGGCCCGTTAAGATCACTCTGCAGGGCAGGGCTCCTCCCCGCAGTCACCTGCCCGACCACGCCCCTGCGGACCCCCCTCTGGATGTGCCTACCCTGCAACCCCTGCGCCAGCACCAACCCAGGCCTCCAGCACCTCCCACCCCCACTGCAGCAGCCCCTCCTTCTCCTCGCTGGTAGCCAGAGAGGCCATAGGAAAGTGTAAGTGTGAGCACGTCCGGTTTGTGTAATTCCTGGACTTCAGTCTCTTCCTGGCTCCCTTGCACTCAACATAAAAACCGAAAGCTTCCCCACGTCTACAAGGTCCCCCAGTGCCTGACCCCAACTGCCTCCCAGCCTCCCTCATAACCCCCTGCCCAGGGCCCCAACGCCTTCCTGGAGCCCCCTCAGTCACCCCAACAGCCCGCACGGTCCTTTCAGAGCCCCGAAGTTGACCTCCACCTACTCATCCATCGCATCCATCCGTGTCCCCACTTGTTCACATCCGCTCCCCACCAGACAAGAAGCTCCCTAATCCCCGAGAGCAATAGCTTTTCCACCTAGGAGGCGCCCCGTGGACGATGCTAAATGAACGAAAGACCAAAACCCTACCCAACTCAGCTCTTCTCTCAATCTGACCCATCTCCATGACTGGGCCCTAGCGGGATCGTGGCAGGGAGGGCGCTCCCTCACCCCTGTGTTTCTCAGAAGGAACTGGCCCAGGGCTGGCACACTGGCAGAGGTGGAGCTACAGCCCAGTGGGAGAAGAGAACCCATCACCTGGGAGGACCCTGGGCTAATCCGGCTCAGGCCACACCCGGATCCCAAGCTCTGGGTCGGACATCTCGCTTAGGAGGAATGTGGATCACAGGCAGGTCCCCAGGATGGCCCAGGGGCAGTTCCCCAGGCAGAGGGCTGCAGCTTTTTCAAATACAATAAACCAAACTCCTAGCCTCTCCCCCTAAATTGCTCCTCCCCTTGAACTCTTCATCTCCTTGGTTGTCACCAGCACCAGCCAGAAACCTGAGGTCATCCTGGGTGTCTTCCCTCTTTGCCACACAACCAATGGCCCCCAAGACCAGCCAATGGTGACTGGGCTCCTGTTCACCGGGCGGCCCCCGCCTCACTCAGGCCCCAGGCTCTCCTCACCTCCTCCACACCTTCCTCCACACACTGGCCTCCAGAATGAGAATCTGATCACGACCTCCCCTACTTCTCTGCTGGCCCCAAGGTTAAGGTCAAACACACAGTATGGTCTTCCAGGGTCCTCACAGTCAGGGCCCCCACCTCAGCCCTGTCTTCTTCCATTCTGGCCAACCGCAGCCTTCCACAGGTCCTGCCCCTTCCAGACTCCCTCCTTTGCACGTTTGATCCCCTCTGCACACTATCCCTCCCCCCAGCCCCAGGAGACTCACTCATCTTTCTAAAATGCACTCAAATGTCACCTCCTCCACGAAGCCCTCTTGGGCTCCCCCAGTTGCACCTTTGGCGCTCAGAACCAATGTCTATTTTAGCACTCTTCACAGTCTATTGAATGTTCCCCACTGGGCTGTGGGCTCAATAGGCCTGAATTAATTACAAAGGAAGCTGGTATAGACATGAGCATGTCTTGGGGTGGGTAAGGATGGGGATACAGGGGCATCCTTGGGTCATATGATATAACTTTAGAACACAGATTCAGAGGTCAACTATCTGGCTTCTGCCCTGACCCCATCACCTCTCTGACGTGGTTCTAGGGTGATGAGCTTGGCTCCCAGCACCTCAGTTTCCTCATCTATCAACTGGGAGTAGTAAGGGCACCTAACTCTTGGGAGCTGTGAAGGGTGAAGAAGGGAGCACACACAGAGCTCCTGGCACAGGACTGGGTGTGAGTAGAGAGAGTTCTAACTATCACATCTGAGGGACTGATGTGTAGACTTGGAAATAAATCCTCATGTATATGCTCAAATGATTTTTGCCAAACCATTCGATGGGGAAGGGACATTCTTTTCAACAAATGGTGCTGGGAAAACTGAATATCCACATGCAAAAGAATGAACTTGGACCCTTACCTTATACCATATACAAAAATTAATTCAGACAGAAAGATAGACAAGAACAAAAGGCAGAGGGCTGCGTACCAGATGAAGGAACAAGATAAAACCCCAGAAAAACAACTAAATGAAGTGGAGATAGACAACCTTCCAGAAAAAGAATTCAGAATAATGATAGTGAAGATGATCCAGGACCTCGGAAAAAGAACGGAGGCAAAGATCAAGAAGATGCAAGAGGGCCTCCCTGGTGGCACAGTGGTTGAGAGTCTGCCTGCCAATGCAGAGGACACGGGTTCGTGCCCCGGTCTGGGAAGATCCCACATGCCACGGAGCGGCTGGGCCCGTGAGCCATGGCCGCTGAGCCTGCACGTCCGGAGACTGCTCCGCAACAGGAGAGGCCACAACAGTGAGAGGCCTGCGTACCGCAAAAAAAAGAAAAAAAGAAGATGCAAGAAATGTTTAACAAAGACCTAGAAGAATTAAAGAACAAACACCTGGAAGAATTAAAGAACAAACAAACAGAGATGAAAATACAATAACTGAAATGAAAAATACACAAGAAGGAATCAATAGCAGAATAACTGAGGCAGAAGAATGGACAAGTGACCTGGAAGACAGAATGGTGGAATTCACTGTCGTGGAAGAGAATAAAGAAAAAAGAATCAAAAGAAATGAAGGCAGCCTAAGAGACCTCTGAGACAACATTAAACGCAACAACATTCGCATTATAGGGGTCCCAGAAGGAGAAGAGAGAGAGAAAGGACCCGAGAAAATATTTGAAGAGATTATAGTCAAAAACATCCCTAACGTGGGAAAGGAAATAGCCACCCAAATCCACGAAGCGCAGAGAGTCCCAGGCAGGATAAACCCAAGGAGAAACACACCGAGACACACAGTAGTAATCAAACTGACAAAAATTAAAGACAAAGAAAAATTATTGAAAGGAGCAAGGGAAAAAAGACAAATAACATACAAGGGAACTCCCATAAGATTAAAAGCTGATTTCTCAGCAGAAACTCTACAAGACAGAAGGGAATGGTATGACACATTTAAAGTGATGAAAGAGAAGAAACTACAACCAAGATTACTCTACTCAGCAAGGATCTCATTCAGATTCGATGGAGAAATCAAAAGCTTTACAGACAAGCAAAAGCTAAGAGAATTCAGCACCACCAAACCAGCTCTACAACAAATGCTAAAGGAACTTCTCTAAGTGGGAAACACAGAGAAGAAAAGGACCTACAAAAACAAACCCAAAACAATTAAGAAACTGGTAATAATTGGGCTTCCCTGGTGGCACAGTGGTTGAGAATCTGCCTGCCAATGCAGGGGACACGGGTTCGAGCCCTGGTCTGGGAAGATCCCACATGCCACGGAGCAACTAGGCCCGTGAGCCACAACTACTGAGCGTGCACATCTGGAGCTTTTGCTCCGCAACAACAGAGGCCCCAATAGTGAGAGGCCCGCGCACCGCGATGAAGAGTGGCCCCCGCTTGACGCAACTAGAGAAAGCCCTCACACAGAAACGAAGACCCAACACAGCCAAAATGAATGAATGAATGAATAAAAAATTTTTTTTAAAAAGAAACTGGTAATAGGAACATACATATCGATAATTACCTGAAACATGAATGGATTAAATGCTTCAACCAAAAGACACAGGCTTGCTGAATGGATATAAAAACAAGACCCATATATATGCTGTCCACAAGAGACCCACTTCAGACCTAGGGACACATACCAACTGAAAGTGAGGGGATGGAAAAAGATATTCCATGCAAATGGAAATCAAAAGAAAGCTGGAGTTGCAATTCTCATATCAGACAAAACAGACTTCAAGAGACAAGGAAGGACACTACATAATGATCAAGGGATCAATCCAAGAAGAAGAAATAACAATTATAAATATATATGCACCCAACATAGGAGCACCTCAATACATAAGGCAACTGCTAACAGCTATAAAAGAAGAAATCGACAGTAACACAATAATAGTGGGGGACTTTAACTCCTCACTTACACCAATGGACAGATCATTCAAAATGAAAATAAATAAGGAAACAGAAGCTTTAAATAACACAATAGACCAGATAGACTTAATTGATATTTATAGGACATTCCATCCAAAAACAGCAGATTACACTTTCTTCTCAAGTGTACATGGAACATTCTCCAGGACAGATCACATCTTGGGTCACAAATAAAGCCTCAGTAAATTTAAGAAAATTGAAATCATATCAAGCATCTTTTCTGACCACAACGTTATGAGATTAGAAATCAATTACAGGGAAAAAACCGTAAAAAACACAAACACATGGAGGCTAAACAATACGTTACTAAATAGGATCACTGAACAAATCAAACAGGAAATCAAAAAATACCTAGAGACAAATTACAAAGAAAACATGATGATCCAAAACCTATGGGATGCAGCAAAAGCAGTTCTAAGAAGGAAAAAGAAACAAGAAACAAGAAAAATCTCAAATAAACAATCTAACCTTACACCTAAAGGAACTAGAGAAAGAAGAACAAATAAAATTCAAAGTTAGTAGAAGGAAAGAAATCATAAAGATCAGACCAGAAATAAATGAAATAGAAACAAAGAAAACAATAGCAAAGAGCAGTAAAACTAAAAGCTGGTTCTTTGAGAAGATAAACAAAATTGATAAACTATTAGCCAGACTCATCAAGAAAAGGAGGGAGAGGACTCAAATCAATAAAATTAGAAATGAAATAGGAGAAGTTAAAACAGACACCGCAGAAATACAAAGCATCCTAAGAGACTACTACAAGCGACTTTATGCCAACAAAATGGACAACCTGGAAGAAATGGACAAATTCTTAGAAAAGCACAACCTTCCGAGACTGAACCAGGAAGAGATAGAAAATATGAACAGGCCAATCACAAACACTGAAATTGAAACTGTGATTAAAAATCTTCCAACAAACAAAAGCCCAGGACCAGATAGCTTCATAGGCGAATTCTATCAAACATTTAGAGAGTCGCTAACACCTATCCTTCTCAAACGCTTCCAAAAAATTGCAGAGGAAGGAACACTGTCAAACTCATTCTATGAGGCCACCATCACCCTGATACCAAAACCAGACAAAGGTACTACAAAAAAAGAAAATTACAGACCAATATCACTGATGAATATAGACACAAAAATCCTCAACAAAATACTAGCAAACAGATTCCAACAACATATTAAAAGGATCATACACCATGATCAAGTGGGATTTATCCCAGGGATGCAAGGATTCTTCAATATATGCAAATCAATCAATGTGATACAGCATATTAACAAATTGAAGAATAAAAACCATATGATCATCTCAGTAGATGCAGAAAAAGCTTTTGACAAAATTCAACACCCATTTATGATAAAAGCTCTCCAGAAAGTGGGCATAGAGGGAACCTACCTCAACATAATAAAGGCCATATATGACAAACGCACAGCAAACATCATTCTCAATGGTGAAAAGCTGAAAGCATCTCCTCTAAGATCAGGAACAAGACAAGGATGTCCACTCTCGCCACTATTATTCAACATAGCTTTAGAAATCCTAGCCATGGCAATCAGAGAAGAAAAAGAAATAAAAGGAATACAATTGGAAAAGAAGTAAAATTGTCACTGTTTGCAGATGACATGATACTATACATAGAGAATCCTAAAGATGCCACCAGAAAACTACTAGAGCTAATCAATGAATTTAGTCAAGTTGCAGGATATAAAATTAACACACAGAAATCTCGTGCATTCCTATACACTAATGATGAAAAATCTGAAAGAGAAATTAAGGAAACACTCCCATATACTATTGCAGCAAAAGGAAAAAAATACCTAGGAATAAACCTACCTAAGGAGACAAAAGACCTGTATGCAGAAAACTATAAGACACTGATAAAAGAAATTAAAGATGATACAAACAGAGGGAGAGATATACCATGTTCTTGGATTGGAAGAGTCAATATTGTGAAAATGACTATACTACCCAAAGCAATCTACAGATTCAATGCAATCCCTATCAAATTACCAATGGCATTTTTTACAGAACTAGAACAAAAAATCTTAAAATCTGTATGGAGACACAAAAGACCCCGAATAGCCAAAGCAGTCTTGAGGGAAAAAAATGGAGCTTGAGGAATCAGACTCCCTGATTTCAGACTATGCTACAAAGCTACAGTAATGAAGACAATAATGGTATGGCACAAAAACAGAACTATAGATCAATGGAACGGGATAGAAAGCCCGGAGATAAACCCATGCACCTATGGTCAACCAATCTATGACAAAGGAGGCAAGGACATACAATGGAGAAAAGACAGTCTCTTCAATAACTGGTGCTGGGAAAACTGGACAGCTACATGTAAAAGAATGAAATTAGACACTCCCTAATACCATACACAAAAATAAACTCAAAATGGACCTAAATGTTAAGACTGGACACTATAAAAGTCTTAGAGGAAAACACAGGAAGAACACTCTGTGACATAAATCACAGCAAGATCTTTTTTGATCCACCTCGTAGAGTAATGGAAATAAAAACAAAAATAAACAAATGGGACCTAATGAAACTTAAAAGCTTTTGCAAAGCAAAGGAAACTGCAAACAAGACGAAAAGATAACTATCAGAATGGGAGAAAATATTTGCAAAGGAATCAACAGACAAAGGATTAATCTCCAAAATATATAAACAGCTCATGCAGCTCAATATTAAGAAAACAGACAACCCAATCCAAAAATGGGCAAAAGACCTAAATAGACATTTCTCCAAAGAAGACACACAGGGGCTTCCCTGGTGGCACAGTGGTTGAGAGTCCGCCTGCCGATGCAGGGGACACGGGTTCGAGCCCCGATCCGGGAGGATCCCACGTGCCGTGGAGCGGCTGGGCCCGTGAGCCATGGCCGCTGGGCCTGCGCGTCCGGAGCCTGTGCTCTGCAACGGGAGAGGCCACAACAGTGAGAGGCCCGTGTACCGCAAAAAAAAAAAAAGAAGACACACAGGTGGCCAAGAAGCACATGAAAAGCTGCTCAACATCACTAATTATTAGAGAAATGCAAATCAAAACTACAATGAAGTATCACCTCACACCAGTTAGAATGGGCATCATCAGAAAATCTACAAACAACAAATGCTGGAGAGGGTGTGGACAAAAGGGAACCCTCTTGTACTGTTGGTGGGAATGGAAATTGATACAGCCACTATGGAGAACAGTATGGAGGTTCCTTAAAAAACTAAAAATAGAATTAACATATGACCCAGCAATCCCACTACTGGGCATATACCCAGAGAAAACCGTAATTCAAAAAGACACATGCACCCCAATGTTCACTGCAGCACTATTTACGATAGCCAGGTCATGGAAGCAACCTAAATGCCCATCGACAGACAAATGGATAAAGATGTGGTACATATATTCAATGGAATATTACTCAGCCATAAAAAGGAACGAAATTGGGTCATTTGTAGAGACGTGGATGGATCCAGAGACTGTCATACAGAGTGAAGTAAGTCAGAAAGAGAAAACCAAATATCGTATATTAACGCATATATGTGGAACCTAGAAAAATGGCACAGATGAACTGGTTTGCAGGGCAGACATAGAGACACAGATGTAGAGAACAAACGTATGGACACCAAGTGGGGGAAGTGGTGGTTGTGGGGTGGTGGTGTGATGAACTGGGAGATTGGGATTGACATATATACACTAATATGTATAAAATGGATAACTAATAAGAACCTGCTATATAAAAAAATAAATAAAATTAAACTAAAAAAATAAAATTAATTCAAAATGGATCAAAGACCTCAACGTAAGAGCTAAAACCATAAAATTCTTAGAAGAAAAGCTTCATAACATTGCATTTAGCAATGACTTCTTGGATATGACACCAAAAGCACAGGAAAAAAGAAAAAATAGACAAATTGAATTTCATCAAAATTAAAAATTTTTGCACGAAAGGACACTATCAATAGAGTAAAAAGGCAACCCACCAAACTATCACATATCTAACAAGGGATTGATATCCAGAATATATAAAGAGTTCCTACAACTCAACAATAACAAAACAACCCAAATCAAAAATGGGCAAAGAATTCAAATAGACATTTCTCCAAGGAAGATACAAAAATAGCCATAAAACAAATGAAACAATGTTCAACATCACTAGTCGGTGGGGAAATTCAAATCAACACCACAGTGAGATGTCACTTCATACCTACTTGGAAGGCTATTATCAAAAAAAAAAAAACAGAAAACAACAAGTGTTGGCAAGAATGTGGAGGAATTGGAACCCTTGTGCTTTGCTGGTAGGAATGTATATGGTGCAGCTGCTGTGGAAAACAATATGGCAGTTCCTCAAAATTTAAACAGTGAATTACCAGTTGATCCAGTGATTCCACTTCTGGAATTGAAAGCAAAGACTCAAACAGATATGTGTACACCCATGTTCACAGCAGCGTGATTCACAGTAGCCCAAAGGTGAAGACAGCCTATGTGCCCACGGACAGATGAATGGATAAACAAAATGTGGTCAATACTTAAAACGGAGTGCTACTCAGCCTTTTAAAAACGGAAATTGTGACACATGCTATACCACGGATGAAACTGGATGCTACTGGATGCTATTATGCTAAGTGCAATAAGCCAGTCACAAAAGGACAAATACTGTATGATTCTCCTCATATGAGGTATGTAAAATAGTCAAATTCATAGAGATAGAAAGTAGAATGGTGGCTGCCAGGGGCTGGGGGAGGGGAGATGGGGAGTTAGTGTTTAATGGATAGGGTCAATTTGGCCTAAGGAAAAAGTTCTGGAGATGGTGGTGATGGTTGCACAATAATATGAATGTACTTAATGCCACAGAACTGTACACTGAAAAATGGTTAAAATGGTAAATTTTGTGTTATGTATATTTTACCACAATAAAAAATTAAAAAGAAAAGAATCAGCCACAAGAAGGAAGAGAGAAGTGGTCCAGGGCAAGGGAAAAGCATATGCAAAGCCCCAGAAGCTGAAAGCGCTTGGTGAGTTTGAGGAGCTGCACGGAGGCCAGGGTGTCAGGACAGTAGGGAGGGCAGGGGAGGGGCACTGGCCAGGCCGGCCAGGTAGGCAGGAGCCGACCACAACACCGACACCGGGCAGCCACGTGCCAACTCTGAGTTCCACATGCCCCGTGTGTAAGATGGGGACACTGCCACCTACTTACAGGGTGTCAGGGAAGATGACAGGAGGCACACAAGGTGCAATACATGGGTGGCTAAATGTGAGATGTTGGCACTGTCCATCCAGTGCCCTGAATTGAAATGGGGGTGGGGTGGGGCGGTCTGGGGCCCGGCACCAAGGTCACCAACCACAGCTGGGTGCCAGGTGCCCGTGAGGTGGTCGTCAGTGTTACCCAGACAAGATGGTGGCCAGTAGCCCAGCAGCAGGGCCAGGAGGAGTGGGGGGGATCCGCCCCCTCTTCTCCAAACACCATCTGCCAGGGCCCAGTTCCAAGCCACCCTGTGCCCTGGTTTGCTCATCTGTGAAATGGGGACAGGGAAGGACTGATACGATGAGGTGGAAGAAGGTAATGGCCTTAGGAGGAGCTTTGAATATCTCCCCCCGACCTGCCAGCAAGACTCACCCCTCCCCTCCCCCAGGTGTCCCCTGGGGACCCCACGGGGCATGCTCACCTCAAACTCGCCCTTGGTGAACTTGGCATCGGGCACACTCACGAGCTCCTCCTCGCCCACCTCGGGGAAGCCCTAAGGGAGGACAGCTGCTGGGACTGGGAGCATGGCTACCAGACCGCACCCTCCCCCAGCTCTGCCCACAGCTGGAGCCCGTGCCGGGGGTCTGTCAGCCCACGCGCCGTCTGCCCAGGGCTGGTGAGAGGGGACTCTGGGACCACACCTTCCTGCCACAGCCAGGGTCCCCAGGGACCAAATGCCCACCCTGCCTGGGCAGACCCCTGTCCTCACACAGGAAGCCACACATACTCGGATGTGCCAGAAGGCAAGCACAGCCACCACCATGGCGGTCGTGGTCCGGCCCTGACCGCTGAGGCAGCTGAACACGAAGCCGGTACCCAGGTCCTTGGCGAGGGCAGCCTGCAGGGTCCCCAGCAGCTGGTCAAAATCCTGCACAGGGAGACCGAGGTCTGAGTCAGTGGGTGCTCCCAGCTGCACAGACTCCCAAGATGGCCCATCCCTCCAAATGGCAACCCCGGCAGCTGTCCTGGGAGTGTTTGCCCTGAGCCTGGCTGTGTCAGGCTCAAAACGTTGTATGCACACACACTCAGCTCACTGCAGTACACACAAGACCACGTGCACATAAACAGCCACACTCCCATATAACCAGGCACTGGACGTATGAGCAGACACGGGCATACACCTGAGGTTCCTGGTGCCACCACCTACCAGGTAGAACAAGCACATTCCTACATGCTGCGCCCCCGGGCTGCACGTGGACCCCCGGCCCTACTGCCCACCTAAGGTGGACCCAACTCAGATCCCAGTTTGAGGGCAGTCCCGACCTCAGCCAATCACTGCAGTGCGAGACCACTAGGGGGCAGCAAACTACGGGCAGCCAGACCCACAGAGCAAAGTGAGGGGACAATACAAGCCCCGTCACCACCGTCTCACAGACAGACACAGACGCATCACCCAAACAACAGACACATCACACAGGCACACAGCGACCCCCACACAATACATGCCAGGCACACACACCACACAAACCTTAAAGACCCACAGACCGTACATTCACAGGTATAAACCTACAGATACCACATGCACACAGAACTCCCTCAGTCACACACAGCATTCCCCAGCACCCTCCTCCACAAACCCCCTACACACACCACACCACACAGCTCCCCACCAGACAGGCTCTCCACGCGTCCCCCAGTAAAGACAAGTGGCACAGCACAGCCTCCATAGACACAAACACACCACACACACTCTCCACAACCACACCCACTCTGAACACACACAGACATGCTCACCCACCCCACACATACCTACAACACATAATACACACACACACAGGCGCGCGCGCACACGCAAACGCGAAGCTTGGTGGGCATGTGAATAAACCACCCAGGCCGATCTGAAAGCCTGCACAACAAGCTCTCAGTCCCTCTGGGGAGCTGTGCCCACAGCCAAGGCCCAGGCCCGAGGGAGGCGGGGGGGGGGGCGTCCTCTCCCTCCCCAGAGGCCTCAGCCACACAGCCCCCTCACCTCCTCGCGGGGGGCACAGAAGTCTGGCATGGGGACGCGGTGGTAGGTAAGGCCGGGGCAGGCCCCGCGGTGCTGGCTGAAGACCTCCTGCGTCGTGAGGCATGTCTGGAACCTGTGGGTCCGCGGGCCCTGGGTGCCTGCAGGAGGCATGCTCAGGTGGGCCTTCAGCTGGGTCTCCAGGTTCTAGGGGAGGGTGGGACGGAGGGCTCAGGCCACGCGGCAGCCCCCAGGCCAGCCCTGAAAGACCAGAGCCTCTGTGGCCAGGATAGTCCTGGCTTCCGGGCCCATCCCTCCCCCTTCTCAAGCCTCAAGGTTTATAACCAGACCCAGGACTGCAAGGGAGTCCTGAGTCAGCCACTCCCTGAGACCGCTCCTCTCGGGGCCTCAGTTTCTTCATCTGTACAAAAGGAGCACAGAAGCTTCTGAAGACCCTTTCAGGCCCAGTCCCCAGAAGGCCTCCAAGGCAGGGGTGCGTACAAGGCAGGAGGGCCTCACCTCCACCTGGCTAGGGGCCGTGGGGGGCCCAGGCCACCGCAGGCTGTGGGTGCGCCCGTCACACTCCAGCACGGCCTCCTCTCTCAGGTTGACCCACACGACCTGCTGCAGCTTCCTCTTGGTGTCGGTCAGGTAGGCCAGGATACTCCCCAGGGCCTGCGGGGACAGATGGCCGTCAGTGAAAGAGCTCAACCCCCCTTCCCCTCACCCCACAAGTGGGCCCCCTGGCTGGTCACCTTGGCACTGGGCTGGGCTGTGCCGTAGATGGGCAAACGGGGCACCCGCCGAAAGTTGGCCACGTCCATCTCTCTGACGGTGCTGAGTGCGTCTGGGGAGACAAGGTCATCTGCCCCCTGTTGGGAGAGAAGCAAGCCTGGGACCCTCAGCAGCCGACTGAGGTTCAGAACCTGGCCCCAGGTGGGCATGGGGGGCGGGGGGTGAGACCAGCACCTGACAGTTTAGAAAGCACTTTTGCACACTTGGAGCCTCATAACCACCCTGGCAAGGTCAAGTGCAATGGTGCCCACTCTCCAGTTGAGGAAGCTGAGGCTCAAAGATGAGAGGCTGGTGGCAAAGATACCAGAACCAAATCTCCTGACTCCCAGCCCAGAGCGCTTGGGGTTGAGAATGAGGAGTGGGTACTGGAACAGTAGCCAGAGCTGCAAATGCTTCTTAGGGCCTGAGAATGGCCCCATTTAGTTCACAGGAGGATCCCATCACCCCACGGGCCATCCTCCCTTTGCTTCCTGTGAGGGCAATGCTTAGCCCAACCCCACAGGAACGAAGGCTGTAATCAACCCCAGGGCCAGCCCACACCCACGCCCACTTCCCCAGCCAGCCAGGCACACTCACCAGGGAGCCGGTGGTGATGAGGTCCCCAGGGGCCAGAGGCCCTGCTGAGCTTAGTGTCACAGGCAGGCGGTACAGTTCGGGACGGGCACACAGCCAGCGGCTGAAACTGAGGGCAAAAGCCAACGGGTACTGCAGCCCGAGGCAGGGAGAGACGGGACTTCAGGGACTTCACATGGCCATCCCAAACTCTCCCTGCCTGCCCTCTGGTCGGGGGACCCCAAGAGATACCCATCACAGCCCAGGGCAGGGATGAGGGGCTAGGGAGAGAGGACCAGGATACCCGAAGCGAGATCCCTCCAGGCACCGATGCCCGGCTAAGGGTACAGAGATGGGCCTAGAGGAAAGAGACGTGGGGCCTCCCTTTGCCTGACCTGCTCAGGGACCGTCCCTCTATCTGGGTCTCTCCTTGCCTCCCCCAAACCCGCCTTCCTCTGGAACCAACACACATGTCCCCACTCCCCTCCCCAGCTCCACAGGGGTCTCCATCAACCCCATGCCAGTCACTGGGTGGGGAGTCTGGAGGGGCCCCAGGAGAAAAGGGGATGGGTCCGCTCATCCCCCCGCCCCACCTGCTCATGGAGATAGTAGTTAAACAGGACCAGGTAGAAGTATCGCTCCAGGCTCCGCAGCGCCCTCTGCCGGACACCGCGCTGGCTGCCGCTTTCCTGAGAGGAAGGGACCAGGAAGGAGGGCCCGCAGTAAACATGGGGCTGCTAAGCCACCCATCTCCATCCCCAGAAGGGCAGGAGTTAACCCTCAGAAATTCCCATTAGACAATCTACCCCCACCCTTCATAACCTTGTTTCGCCAGGTTGGAAGTTCTTCCAACCCTATCCCCTTTGCTGTGGTTTATCCATGGTGCAGGAAGAGCTACTGGTGACCCCAGGAGGCACTACAGCTCTCGGTGAGGCTCTGTGCCCAGAGACAGGCTGGGCCTCGCCGCTTTGCTCCAATGCCACCCACCATGCAGGGCCGCCCACAATCCGTGTTGAAGCAGCAAGTGTATAAACACCCTTCCCTGAACCCTCGCTTAAGAGCTGCGACCCTCCCCACCCCAGCGTCCTCTGGGCAGGGGGCTGTCACAGAAAATTCCAAGGGTCCCCCTCTTCACCTTCGGATCTCAGGCTTCTCCTGCTGGGTCAGCAACACCTTTTGGAGGGCAAGTGAGATTCATACAGGCCCGAAAAAAAGGTCATGCCCTTGGATGAAATTTAATCCCATCTTTGGGAATCCAGGCCAGAGGTCAGCAAACTTTTATTTCTATAAAAGGCCAGACAGTAAATTTTCTAGGCTTGTGGGCTACACGATTTGCCTTGCAACAGCTGGACTCTGCCACGGCAGCATAAGAGAGCCAGAGACGGTACATAAATGGATGGGCAAGACGTCGTTCCAACAAAACTTATTTATCAAAACAGGTGGTGGGTTGGATTTGGCCTGTGGGCCATCGTCTGTCAACCCCTAATCTAGACCTTATAAGGGGAAAAATCCTAAATACACAAAAGCCTCATTTTCATGAAGTAGTTCAATGCGAAGTACTTACTTTGACCCCACTGCGCAACTAGAAGGGGCCTGAAGGTCACAGCAGGTGATGGCCAGGAGGAACACCTGCTCTGTCAGGCTCCCTTCTGAGGCTTTATGACCTGAGCTCACCTAATCCTCACAACAACCCTATGGGGTAGTTATTGTTAGTGGCCTCATTTTACGAGTGGGGAAACTGAGGCACAGAGCAGTGAAGCAGGTTGCCCAGGTCCACACGCCTCTAGGTGGCAGAGCCAGGAACAGAACTCAGGCAATCGGGCCGGAGGTCTGCTCCTAACCTATCAGGCCAATGATGGCTGAGCCTCGCAATGGCCTTGGTTCCACAGCCAGTAAACCTCAACAACGACAAGCAGGTATGACATGGAAAAGACGGGGTTACATGAAATTAAGCAGGACATAAACGTGCCCTAGGCAACCTACAAAAGAACATCAGAAATAGGAAAACTGAAGGAAGGCAGCCAAAATGCTCACGGCAGCTGGGCTTGGATGACGGGCAGTTTTACTCCTTCTCTAATTTCTCAATTTTCTATAATATAATATTGCTTTGAAAACACCTTTTTAAGTGTTAAAGAAGAAAAAGACTCTGCGGGCTTTAGATTCTTTCCATGAGCTGTGTGCGAGCAAGCCGACCTCCTCTCCCCAGAGCACAGGGACAGGCCTGCTGAGACAACCCAGAGCCCATCACTCTTCCAGAATCAGCGGCTGGACCAAACCTTGGCCTTCCCAAAGAACAGCGAGGGTTTTATTTGCAGGGGGAGCCGGGAGCAGCCTGGGAAGTATCTGGAGCCAGAGGCCCCCAGCACCTTGCCAGCAGCCCCTTCCTCCATCCTGTTTATTCTGTAGCGAGGGGTCCTGGTCAGGGAAAGTAAACTTCCTCTCTTCCTGCAGGCCCAGCTCCCCATCTCCCCTTCCTCTGAAAACTGCTCTGCTCATGGGAGAAGCAGCAATGAGGAAAAGCCAATCTGAAGGGGGCCAGTCAACAGGCCCAACCAAACAAGGCTGCCGGGCTCAGGCAAAAGCAGTGGCTCTCGGTGCCTCACCTGAGCCGCGGTCTCCAGCGGGCTGCCTTCCAGCTCCCTCTGGTGTTCCAAGACTACTTCCTTCAGGTCGTGCAACTCTGCACAGGTGGTGATGGCTCTGTCCACCTGGTGCCAGAGACCAGGGCAGGGAAGAGAGGACAGCAGCAGGGAGGGAGCAGGGCCAAGGAAAGATGGCAGGAGGTAGAAGAGAAGAGAGGGGAAAGAGGATGACTGGCCGGGAAGGGAAGGAGGGGGCAGGGGAGGAAGAGGCCCCCCAGTGAGGGGAGCGGGTGCCCCTCCACGGCCCCGCCCCCAGCTCCTTGCCCAGCCCCCTCGCTCACCTCCTCCACCATCCTCCTCCCCTGGGGTACCACGTGGAGAAAGCTCTGGACCACCTGGAGCTGCTCCATGGGCAGTGGCTTGGTCTTCGTAGGGGCAGCCCTGACAGGGAGGGGCAGTAGCAACATCAGCGCTCCCAAAGGCCTGGAGGACGCCCCGCTGCCGACACCCTCCCATTCATCTGGCCGATGAGAGGCACCGGACTACATGCTCCAGGTTTTCCTTCCAAAGCAGTTGGGGAGACAAGAGGCGTTTGTTCCACTGGGGAAACTGGGGCCCAGAAAGGCCAAGTGACTTTCTCCAGGTCAGCCAGTGAAGTCTGCGGCAAACCGGGAAGTGAACCCCAGCTGCCCAACTTCCAGCTGTAGCTCTGCGCTTCTGACATGTCCCCGGCAACCTGGGGAAGCCCCGCCCTCCCTTATCCCCGCAGTCCCCTGGGGCACTGGGTCCCACTAGCCACTCACTCCGGCCTCGAGGCAGTCCCACTGTGGTGAAGCAGGATGAGGGTGCCCAGAACCATGCCCAGGTTGGTCCTGCCCACACCCGTCTGGCAGCTGAAGAGGAGAGCAGGGGGAGGCCCGTGGGCATCTCGGAGCAGCAGCAGGCTGGGGGTCTCCTGGGGAAGGGCCATGAAGAGCAGGTAACAGCGTGACCGGAAAGCCCTCGGCTGAGGACCAAATTGGGGTTGGGGGGTCATGACATGGGCCGCCCAGCCCCACGGCCCGATCTGCTCCACCTGCCCCAGGAGCACAGGCCCTGCCTCCTTCCCAGGGCCCTGGAGCTGAGAACTACTCAGAGGGGACAGGGCCCACAGTTACTCTGCTGTGAGAGGCAAATTAAATAAGGTGACCTCCCGAGGGGGTTGGGACAGAAACACCGGTACTCAGGAGATATCAGCTGAAGCCTGGAAGGTAAGAATTTTTAGTTCCAATATAGAAATGAGGAACTTGAGGCCTAGAAGTTAGGAGATCTGTCCAGGATCACACAGCAAGTTAGCAGCCAAGCCACAGCCAGAGTCCAGTCCTCCAGACGGTCAGCGCTGGGCTCTGTCATTAGAGAATGTACAAATACACACCCACACCAGACACACACACACAGCCCACACACTCATGCCCTCAGCCTTCCTCCAGAAGCCACACCCACCAGGGCATCTCCATGGAGACGGGGCCTCGACACAGACCCACTCCCCAAGCACCTGCCCACCCTCCGTGCTCCCACCACCCCTCTTGCCCCCACTTACCCGGAGGACACTGACAAAGGCATCAAACTGGGTTTCCAGGGGGGCCCCTTGCTCTGGCAGGGGCAGACGGTGGTACCTGCCAAGTGAGGGGGAGCAGCCCATCAGGCAGACCACACACCCCGGACATCCCCTCACCCCCAGATTCCCATGGGAGACACAGGCGTGGGGAACTCAGCCCAACCTGCAGATGGTGAGACTGAGGCCGCAGCTGGAGAGCAGGCCCAGAGAGCACCCACGCCCAGCACACTGGGGGCCTGTGCAGGCCCTCGGTACCTGTAGGTGGGCCGCAGGAAGAGGGGCCGCTTGTACACCTCCTGGGTCACGTACACATCCTCCTCGCCCCTGACGGCCACGGCGTGGGGCTCCCCCCGCAGGTCTTCGGTGTTGTGGTACACGTAGTACTTATTCTCGCTCAGCTGGGCAAAGTCGTGGATCTACAGGAGGTAGGGGGCCAGAGGGCCATGACGGACTTTCCTGGCTGAGCTCTGGAGTGCCTAGGCCACACAGAGGCCATAGACAGGCTGCTTTCCCTCCAGGGAGAACCACACACCAGAGGTCCTCTCTGTGCCCTGGGAGCCCTGACAGGACCAGGGCAGCCACTGGCCTGAGGGCAGCCACCCATGCCTGAGTTGATATGGCCCACACTGGGGCCAGGTTGGAAGGGCTTGGCCCAGTGGGCAGCAGGAATTGGCTAAACCGCCAGACTGAAGGACAGGAGGAAGCTCGGTCAACTGGGAGCCAGAGGGGAGAAAGCCTGAGCTGCGGCCTCCGTTCCTGCCCGGGATGCCCCAGGGGAGGTAGGGGACGCCACGACCCCCACACACTATTTACACACCTCTGTGCTGCATCAACAGCCTCAGAGACCCTGACAAACCTTCCAGCTGTGAAGGAGGAGGACAGAGGAACCTCAGAAACAGAGGCCCGTGGAGAGAAGTGACCCAGCCCAGGCCTCACAGCTCACAGGAGGCTGAACTTGTCTTGGGGCTTTTAGTCTAGTGCTCTTTCCCCTCCACCAGACCCTTTTCTAAATAATGACGCTGAGTTTGGAGGAGAAAAGCAGGGGGGGAAAGGGGCAGAGGCAAGCAGAGCCGAGAAGAGAAGCCCTTCCCCTGGCTGCCCAGAGCCAGCGTTGCAGCAGCCATTCACCCAAGCAGGGCAGAAAAGTGAGCGAGTGTGTGCCAGTGAGAGCAAGGCGGGGCTGGGGCTCAACTCAGCTGTCCAAGGCCTACCAGAAGGGCAGCCTCCCACCCACACCGGTGGCCCTCACCTCCTTCCGGATGGCCAGCTCCAAGCGCTCCACCTGGACCCCAGGTCCGAGGCCCTGGAGGTTCTCGTGAAGACTCTGCTTGTCTCGAGGCGTGTAGGGCACGAAGTCCTCATCAGCACGCAGGAACAGCACGGGCTCCTCCCGTACACAGAAGATGACGCACTCCTGCTGGGAACCCGAGAAGGAAGGAACCATCACCGCTATCCGGAGTGGACACCTGCTCCACTGCCCCACCTCTGGGCCCCTGAGCTAGCCGCTCCCCCTCATCGTGGGCCCATCACCCCACTCTGCCCCTGCAACCTGAATCCTACCCCAGAAGCAAAGCTCAGTCCCAGTGCCACCGGCTCCTGACCCTCCCTCCTCTCAGGGCCAACAGCCCTTCATCTGAATCTTGAGGTGTTAACTCCTGCTCTGGATTAATGTTATCAATGAATACATCTTTCTCCCTTTGTGGACCACAGGTTCCTTGCGGGTAGAATCACGTCCTTGTCATTTTCATGTCCCCACAATTCCTAGTGCAGAGCCCTAGGTAAATCAAGTGCTTGATAAACATCAGCTGAGGAAGTGAATGCCCACCACCACCATGTAATCATTCATTCACTGAGCACCGTACAGACAGAGGGAGATGTGTGGGCAGGCCCCGCCCTGGAGAAGTTGCTGGGAAGGTGGGATCCATGCTCAGCTAACACCCCCTCCCCACTCTGGTTCACTAAGGACTCTCCATCTTAACCCAGGTCAAATCACACTCGGCTGCCCGCCATAAACCTGCAATCACAGTGGACACTCATCCTCTGTCCTGGAGACACTTAAAACCCCACCTCCACATGAGGCAGGAGAGAGGAGGCATGTAAAGCAGGCATGTGGAGTCCAGGGGTCTAGGTTTGTGTCTTGGGACACCACTCAAGGGCTGTGTCACTTATCCTCTCTGGGCCTCAGTTTCCTCCTCTGTAAAATGGGAGAATAACTGCCTCATAGGATTGACATGAGGACGTGTTAGCTGTGATCATCATCCTGTGGGGTGTATAAGGGGCTTCTGACCTTGGGGCTCCCATGTCCACACAGGACAGTGCAATAAACATTTACCCAGAATTTCCCAGTCATGCTGACCACAGTGACCATAATGGTACTGAAGGCCTGGCAGGGCCTGGGCCTGGTCACCAGTCACCCTCCTTATGATATGGCCAGGCCCCTCCAGAGCCTCGGAAGTTGCCCCTCCAGGAACCCCCTTCCCCAGATTTGGGGGCTAGCCCCTGCCTGGGAAATGGCCATGCTTACCCTGTGTCCGTCCTTCTGGAGTTTCTGAAGAACCCGCCTGAATCCTGAGAGGCTGGGCTGCCCCATGCCGAACACAGCGAGCCTGCCCCGCACCTGCCGGAAGTTGGGGGCCCCACAGCTCTGCAGAGTGCCCAGCACATCCATCTTCTCCGCAACATCCCGCACTAGGAAGTAGCGGCCCTGGCAGGGGGAGAGCCACAGGGGGTCACTCAGATGACTCAGGGATGTCTTCTACAAACAGGGCTCTGTCCCAGACCCCAGGGGATGGGGAGCAGGGAGAGGGGGTGGGGGACATGGTCCTCAAGTTGTCTGCTGACTCGTGGAAAAAGTAGACAAAATACGTGACTATCCGTGATGCCAGGAGGAGTGTCGTACAGTGTGGGAAAAGGAAATGCAACTCCTCCTGAGGGGGAATCCAAAAGGGCTTCATACAGGAAGTGGCATCTGAGCCTGGCCTTGAGGAAGGAGAGCAGGGAGAGGTACTCCAGGGACATGAAACAGAAGACCAAAGCTGCCTCTAGGGTGGGCCTGCAGCTCCCCAGGCACACAGAAAACATCTCTCATACCCAGAGGAAGCTCATGGAAAAGGGGCTCGAGTAGGGAGTCACAGCTGGGGCACCAAGAACCAACCAGGAGAAAACTGCTAGCCACTTCCTAGAGGCCTGCGGCTCTGGGAATGGGCAGGTTTCTCCCCTCCCCAGCTGGGGAGGCAGTGACTACAGAGAAAAGAGGAAAACACTACTCAGGGATCAGGTGAAAGCAGGAGGAACCAGAAGACACATTCCTGGGCAAAAAGGAACCATGAGGTCATCTCATCCACCTGTTCACCCATCTACCCGTCCACTGCCACCTCCTACCCAGACCCTCCTTCAACAAATACAGTTTAATCATCATGATTATCATTCATTCATTCATTCATTCATTCACTATTTATTGAGCAACTACATTATACCCAAGCACTGTTCTAGGGCCTGGGGCTATAGCAGTGAACAAGACACATGAAAAGTCATCTGCCCTTGTAGACTTTACTTTCCAGGGGATATTTAAGGCAAAAAAAAAAAAAAAAAGATACAAAGACAGATAGATACATGTACATCTACATCTACATCTCTCTACATTCCAGAG
Source organism: Mesoplodon mirus (assembly GCF_964341445.2). Lineage (NCBI taxonomy): Eukaryota > Metazoa > Chordata > Mammalia > Artiodactyla > Ziphiidae > Mesoplodon > Mesoplodon mirus. The sequence continues at coordinate 58,554,286 of NC_138977.1, read as the reverse complement.
AAGTTCTGAAACTTCAAAAGAGAATGGGATGGAGATTCCCAGCCTGGGGGGAGCTGTCTGGGGTCCCAGGTCCTTCAGGCTCCCTTCTCTGTTCTCCCTGGTGCTCCGAGAGAGAGGTGTGGGCAGGCTGGGGCCAGGCAGGGGACAGATGAGGACAGAAGAGCAGGGGGCTCCACAGGGCAGGAGGAACGGGGCCCAGGAAACCAGGGGGTGAGAGGAAGTGGGATCAGGACCCCAGAGGGTGGGGTGAGGCAGTGAAGCAGAGAAGGGGGACAGTGTGGAAAGCAGGAGGAGATTAGGGAGGGAGCCTGTGAGGAAGGAAGGCAAGAGGGTGGGAGAGGCCGCAAGGGGGAGAGAGGGACAGGCCCAACCTCACCTGCACCAGGTAGTGCTCTGGGGTGGCATCTGAGAGCCGGCCCAGCGTGTAATGGGCTTTGAGCAGCTCATCGTGGATCTGGAACTCCTCCTTGCAGTTGTACCTGCCAGGGGCAGGATGGAGACTGGGTCAGGCAACCTCCGCAGCCAGTATCCACTCCACCCTCACCAGGCCTACGGCAGGGCCACCCCATCCCACACACGCATTTATGATAGAGGCTGCCCACTGTCCCCCAATAGCCACTCTCCCCTTCTTCCTCAGCAATAGTACCCTGGAATGTGACTGGGACATCCAGCTGAAGACTACATGTCCCAGCCTCCCTTGCAGCTAGTGTGATCATGTGATTCAGTTTGGGCCAATGGGATGTGAGGAGAAGTGATGTGTGCAACTTCTGGGCCATCCCCATAAAGAGAAGATGTGTGCCCTCTACCCTTCCCTCCTTCTCCCTGTCTAGCATCCAGAAATGATGGCAGGAAGTAGATGCTGATGATGGTGGGGCAACAAGAGAGGAGGAGCCTGACTGATCATGGAGCAGCCACATCAGCCTGGAGTACCTCCTGGACGTTTGTGTAGAGAGAAGCTTCTGTCTTGTTTAAGGCCTCCTTAAACAAGGCTTAACAAGGACCATCCCAGACGGTCCCTCCATCAGACTGTCTCTGAGAACAACCCCACACTGACAACCCCCTAGCACAGTGCAGTGGTTCAGGACCCAGGCTTTGGGGCCATGTGGCCTGGGTATGACTCCGACTCCACCTGCTCATTAACTCCATGGCTTTGGAGTTACTTGCTCTATAGCTCCGTTTCCAGTAACTGCAACCTCCTAAGGGCTGCTGTGAGAAGACAGTGCCCTAATGAAGTAAGTGCTTAGCCCAGTGCCTCGAAGACTGTGATCATTTAGTCATCTAACGACAATTACTAGCAGTAGTTCTACCTCCACACAGGGCCATTTCAAACAAAACCCACAGCTTTCTGTAGATGCTAAACCAGGGGGAGTGCTGTGCACTCAAGACCCAGCAAGTTTCTGTGCTGATTATAACAATGAATAAGACAGCCTCCCAGAGCTCACGATCTGGGGTCTGAGCCTCTTTACAAAAGGAAAGGCAGGGTGGGGGAATGACTGGGGTGGGGAGCACTGGACAGGAGTCCAGAGACCTGGGCTCCCTCGGCCAGCTCTGCTTCCATCACACGGGACCCGTGGCGAGCAAACCATTCTGCCTCCCGAGACTCAGTTCCTGTGTCTAGATCAGTTTTCACATCTGATCTAATAGCTATCAGGTCAGGAGTGAGCAAACCTTTCCTATAAAGGACCAGATAAAGATAGTAAATACTTTAGGCTTTGTGGGCCACGCAGTCAGCTGCAACTCCTCAACTCTGCTGTTGCAGCCTTAAGCGTCTGCTGACAATACGCAAATGAGCGGGAGTGGCAGTGTCCCAACGAACTCTTATCGAACTCTTATTTACCGAAACAGGAGATGGGCCTGAAGGATACGGTTTGCCAGCCGCTGTACTGGATGGTCTTCTAAGGTCCCTTGAACCTCAAACAAGCTACAACCCAAGGATCACTGGGTCACGGCTGGCTCCAGGGAGCACACAGTCTCACTACAGTGGATTTCTGCAGCAGACCGGTGACTGTCCTGAGCCACACCACGCTTAAATATTTTGAATGTCATCCCCACATATCCTGATAAGGAAACTGAGGCCCCGAGAGGGAAAAGTATCTGCCCACGGTCACAGAGCAGGACAGAGGCAGAGCCAGGCCCAGGACACGAGGTTCCAACACTGTGCTCAAGACCCTGACCTAGTTTTGTCATCTGCTAGTCAAAAGACTATATATCAAGTCCCTTTTTTCTTTTTTAAATAAACTTATTTTATTTTTTTTATTGCTGGCTGTGTTGGGTCTTCATTGCTTCGCGCAGACTTTCTCTAGTTGAGGTGAGCAGGGGCTGCTCTTCGTTGTGGTGCACGGGCTTCTCATTGCAGTGGCTTCTCTTGCTGTGGAACACGGGCTCTAGGCACGTGGGCTTTAGTAGTTGTGGCACATGGGCTTCAGTAGTTGTGGCTCGCAGGCTCTAGAGTGCAGGCTCAGTAGCTGTGGCGCACGGGCTTAGTTGCTCCACGGCATGTGGGATCTTCCCGGACCAGGGCTCCCACCCATGTCCCCTGCATTGGCAGGCAGATTCTTAACCACTGAGCCACCAGGGAAGCCCTCAAGTCCCTTTTATTTAACGTCTCTTTTCCTCCCCTTATCATAAGCACAGTAACGTATTATGACTACAATTTTCCTGTCAGGCCCCAAAGGCAGCAGGCCGGATTTATCATTCCCACTCCTCAGGTTTCCTTATACAGAAGGCCCCATCTGCTAACTCTCTGCCAAACGTCTCTGCGTGGAATACATTTAATTCTTAGCTCATCATGTCCCACTTCCTCCATCCTGGAGGGGTCCAGAGGCAGGGAAGCTCGGTGGGCAGATATGATATAAGGCAAGGCTTCCTGACTCACCGGGAGACACATCCAATGCCCCTTCTGTCTCCCTGGCCTCAGGCTCCCAGCACCCACTCCTTCCCTGGGCCCACATGAGGCATGCAGTGTGTCCAGGTCTCTCAAAATATGGGGCCAGAACAAACCCTCAGCCTCCTCTGGGAATGTCCTTGAAGGGCCTAAATAGGAGAGTTGACCAACAGCTTCCAGCTTTTTCAGCCCAAGGCCCTTTAATGGCCCGGTGTTAACCTCAGTTTCGAACCATAATTACAGGTTTTGGGGGGGAAAAATCTACATTTTATGCATCTAAGAATATACACTTCCTTTGAAAACGTCAGCAAAAAATTACTCTCAAAAGGGTGTCCCCCCTCCCCCAGCCACTCTTCCCTCTCCACACTCCCTGGCACTGTGACATGGTAAGTAATATGGGCTAAGAGACCCGTGACAGACACCGGCTCTGCCACCCACTTCCTGTGTGACTCCAGACAAACTGCTTAACCTCTCTGGGCCTCAGTATCTTCATCTACGAAAGCAGTTTGGAGACGTGAAGTGCTGTATGCCACCACCCCTCCAGGCAGCTCCCCCCAGCCATGTCTTCCGGGGACATGGTCACACTTGTCCTGCCACTCACGTGATCACGACGGGGGCCACCTTGTTGGGGATGATGGACTTGGCCTTACTGTTGTGCAAGCCCGTGGTCTGGAAGGAGTGGACACTGAGTGAGTGCCGACCGTCCATCGTGCCGCCGTTCTGGAGGCCCTCAAAGGGGGCGCTGGCTGAGACTGTCTGCTGGGCTGTGCTGGCCGTTGTACCCATAGTCTGCCGGGGGCCTCAGGACCCAAGACCTGTGGGGTAAGAGGTCAAGGAGGGGGTGGGAAAAGCCACAGCAGGAAGGGACCCAGCCCACCCACCATCCCTACCCTGTGAACAGATACACAGTCTGAGGCCCATGAGAGGGCCAGCTCACCCTGCAGCTGGAGACAGAGGGTGGGTTTGCTGCCTCCACGCCGGTGCCCAGCAAAGCATATGTTCGCGGAGCACCTACTGTGTGCCTGGCCCCCTGCTGCTGCCTTGGGGGTAGTTATGGACATGGAGAGTCAAGAAGATGTAGCCCCCTGACCCCTTACAGCTTACACTCCCCCAGTGAAGATAAGACAGTTAGGAAGGCGTTAACCATCCCCATCAGGGCAGGACCTAGGGCTCCAAGTAATTGGGTCAGGCCACATGGAGGCCACGCCCTCTAGACTGGGAGAAGGAGGAGGCCCTCACCAGAGGGAGAACCAGAACCAGAGGCAGAGGGAAGTATGGAGACAGATTTGAAGGATTTGGATGGGAACAGGACGCAGGAGGATATTCTAGCCGTGAATGTCACAAAATGAGGCCAGGGAAGTCCAGATTGGGTGAGTTCTCAGCAGGTCAAGGGTTCAACAAAAACACCAGGCCCCTGAACTCTACATCAGTAACCTCAACACCATCAACATCGCAACAGCCAAAGCTTTTGCCCAACATCCGGCATGCCAGGCATCCTCATGGACTCCCAATTCCTCTCACAGGGCTCTCTCCTAGGGAAATATTGATAGTTAAGGATGCACGTAACAACTGGGCTACAAGGGTGTTTTGTTGATTGCAATGTTACTTACAGTAACAAAACACTGGAAACAGCCTGCAACGGGATTTGCTGAATAAATTATGGGGTATCTCTAACGTGGAATGTTAAACAGCCTTAAAAATACCTTATTGACTGCTGTGGAAAGATATCTAGGAAACAGGAATGGAAGGAGCAGGCTGCAAAGCAAGTACAGACTATAATCTCATTTTAATGCATGAACATGTAGCAGGAGAAAAATCCGGGAAGAGGCAGCCGTGCAGGTATCAAGATGCTAACCTGAGTCATCACCTGGTGATGAGATTATAGACAATTTTTATCTTCTCCTTTTTCCTTATCTGCGGTTTCTGATTTTTCTCCTCTGAACACTGGGTAATAAAATCTATTTAAAACAAATAAAAAGAATGGCTGGGGAAGCAGGCCAGGAGAGCTGCTAAGAGCTGGTAGAGGGTGTGGGGAGAACTGGCTCAGGTGTCCAAGAACCAGGCCCGCTGGGAAGGGAAGGGGCTGGGAATTCCACACAGACCCAAGAGAGGGGGCGACAGACGTGGGAGACAGAGGCTCAAAGAACTTTCTGAGAGCCCAGCAGCAGCTGGCCCCATGTGGCGCTGACGGACCAGGATCTGGAGGGGGAGGGAGCGACCTGCCCGGCCAGGCCCCACCCCCCACCTGCACCCTGAGATACTTCGCCTCTGAGAACACAGAGGCGATAAGCAGTCTTTAGAACCTGACGACTCCCCTCCGCTCCCCAAGCTGCCTGGCATGAGCTGTGCCCCCTCAGGCAGCGGGGACTACCTGTCCCCCACCATCCACGCTCCGCCCACGCCCTCTCATAAGCAGCAGCGGCACCTCAGGCAGTGGATGGTGGGGTCAGGGGTCAGCATGAAACCGGGGCAGCAGATCAGTCTGAAGGCTGAGCTCACTGCGCCCTCTCCCCTCCCAGATCCCGAATCAGAGCTCCTGGTCCCAAGGCGGGCGCTCCCAGGGCCTCCCCGGGCTGTGCCCTCAGGCTCCGCCTTCCCAGAGCCACCCAGACAGAATGGCTACTCATTCCACCCCTCCCAGCACGCCAAACCACCCCCTCTCCCTCTCCAGTCTGGAAAGGGTTCCCCACCTCTCTCCGGCCCAGCCTTGTCACCCTTGACAACTCCCAGCAGCTGTGTGACAGCTCTGCTAACACGCTAACCGAATGTTTTTGTAAGAGCCTCATCACGACTCTCCACACCCGGTCCAATCTCTCTCTTTTTTTTTTTTTCCTGGTAGAAGGTGGAAGGAATGAGCCTCTGCTTCCAAACAGAAACACAGGCACTCAGAGCAGGTGAGGGGCTCCACAGTGGACCCCCAGCTGACCGTCAGCAGAGCCAGAACCTTCTCTCCACTTCGCCTGCCACAGCAGGTCCCCAACATGGCTCACCAACTGTCCCTAGACCCCTCTTCAGCAGCCTGGGCCAAGGAGGCATGGGTGGGAACAGCCTCCTCCAAGAACAGGACTTGGGAGGCTGTCCCAAAGGAGGGAGTGACGGACAGGACATGGGAAGGGCCTGCAGGAGGCAACAGCTGGCTACAGCTGCCAGGCCGAGGCTGGGCCCTGCTCCCACGGGGCTGGGCCAGGCCTGGCACCTCCATCTCGCCTGCCCCTCGCCTCCCCCAAAGCTCCAGCTCCTGCCTTCTTCGTCTCTCTCGAGGGCTCCACAGGCGGTGAAAGGCCCCAGCCGGTCCCTATAAGGACAGCCCGGAGACAATACAGATGTGCACAGCTGCAGGCGTGGGGGAAAGACCGTATCATCTGAAAGTTGACCTGTCTCCAAAATGTCTAGAGGAGGGGGAAACCCTGGGATTCCCAGGCTTCTCACTCTGCAACTCTCCCCCTGAAGCCTCTCCACCCCACCTAGAGTGAGCCTCGCCAGCAAAGGACCCTTCATCCTGATGGCCACATGCTGTGGGGCCTTGGGCAATTTACTTCTCCCCTCTGGGCCTCAGCAGCCCCAGCCATAAAATGACAGTGAAGGATGGGACAGTCTGAAGGCCCCTTCCAAATGGATCTAGCTCCTAAGATTGGCAGTCCTAGTGGTGATACCACTGCTGTCCACTGCCAGGGCCAGGGGTCAGCAAGGGCCCACATGTAGGTGGGGTCCCTAGTGCTCAAACCTCTACTGCAGGGAGAATTGGGGTAGACTAGGATGAGACTAGATAGTAAGATGGGGGGGTGCGGATCCATGAGCCTGGATGGTTTTGCAAACAATTAGGCCTTATTTTCCTAACTTCTAACTAAAAGCTAACATCTCCTTAACCACAAGTGAAGGCCACTCCTGCTGTGTCGCAAAGCCCAGGACATAGTCACCACTGAGCTCAGAGACGTGTTCACATCACACGGCAGCCGTGCAGGTATCTGGAAACGTGGCTTGCGCTCATCACTCCCTTCACACCACTGTAATTATCAGACCTGGTCCCCTGCCCCCCAGGTCTCAGGTGACAGGACCGGCCAACTCTGGGCGACTCTGCGCCTGGCGGTCTTGATCCCCCAGCGCGGGATCCAGATTCTCACAACCGCCTTTCACTCAACAAGCGTGGAGAATGTGACGATCCAAGCGAGAAGCCTAGCCTCACCTTCCGAAGCCAGCTGTAAAGAAGCTGCCATGCCATTTGCAAAATGGGGCTCTCCACACTTGGGACCATCGAACCAATCGCAAACACCTGCATGTCCATCATGCTGGCCACATGCCCTCAAAGGCACACCCCAGATGAATGTCCCCATCAAAGCCAAGCAACAGCAGCCTTGACACTGGTGTGTCTTTAAAAAAGTAAAATTTAACCTTAATGTCACTTAATGGATTATCTTATTAACGCAAGAATATCTAAGGACATGTATTACTACATCACAAGTTTGTTTTTTACTATTTTGATAGCACTCTCAATAAAACTTACTCCCTCTGTAATCCCAAATATTTAATTTGTGCATTTAAAAACATCATTCCGAGAAGGGATCTGTGAGCTTCTGCCATTCTGCTACAGGAGCTCTTGGCAAATAAAAAAGGGAACCACTGCTTTAAGGGAACACCGTGCCCCACCAAATACAGGCCCCTTCCACGTTTCTCCATTGCTTCTGTTTGTTGACATTTCAAAGCACCTACTAAGTGCCAGGCACCATGCGGGGTGCTTTACAACATATGGTGCCCCCTACACACAACCCTATAAGGTTCAGGCCTCACTGTGTCCATTTCAGGTGAGGACAGCTGGCCTTTGCTAAGTGGCAGCATAAGCTTGCCTCCCTGTCTCTTCACAGCTGACCCTGACCGCAAGAACACCCCCCACACACTCTTCTCTCCCTCTTGGACCTGCTTGACCGCCACTCAGGGACCTTAGGGACCCCCATCCACTCCACTCTCTGCCAGGGCACCCAGACACGACCTCCTAGAGGGGAAGAGAGACGCACAGTCTCCCATGCAGGGAGCGAGGACTCCAGATTCCATTTCACCCACAAAAGTCCTCAGTGACCAGCTAAGAAGCCACAGAATCATCTAGGCTGCAGTTACAACTGCATTTGAGAAAGTTCCACACATGGACATGCCACCCTCCTGCCTCTGGGCAATCACACAGCAGTCAGTCCCGAGAGAAAAGAAACCACCCTATGGAATCTTTCACAGAGAGGTGACCTCATTTCTCCAAGAAGAATCAAACTTCAGGAGCTGGAATATTAGCTCCAAGTCATCAACTAACTGCCTTATGCTACAGCATAAACGTCCAGCTTGCCGGAGCAGTGAGCCTCTCGTCAATGGCCGTATTCAAGCCAAGGGGATGCTGCAGACAACCATTCTGGGTCCTAGAGTGGGGATGACAGACAAGAGGTTCAACAGCTGATTCCTAAGGCCCTGGACCTAAACATCGCAGGAGCCCAAGTCCATTTCTTTTCATATGATTCTTGGTAGAAGTGAATCATCACCATTCTGGTCTCAGTTTCCCCATCTCTAATCCAAAGCTCACAGTCCCCCCTCTCCCATGTCTTCTATCCTGGTCATGGAACAGCAGCCATGACCTTCAGTTTGTCAAACCCTATGGACTTGGAAAAGATGAATGGTGGCTTTTCCAAAGCAGAGTCTGTCTCTTGCAACTGAAGCAGAAACCTGGACATCTGCTCCTGACCCAGCCACCACCCTGCCCCATCCCTTTCTCCTGCCATTCCTGCCTGCCCGACCCTCTTGCAAAATCCCAAGTCCTGCCTTAGGGAATGCTGTGATCATAGGAACTTCCACAAAAGGCCCCCAAAAGCAGAGATTCAGAGCTGGCTACACCCCTGGAGGTCACCTAGTCCAACCTTCTCTTTCTACAGATGAGGAAACTGAGGTTCAGAGAGGGTAAGTGATGAACTCCAAGTCATAAGGGAAGAGGTCATAAGGACAAAACTGGGACGCAGGGCTCCTGCCTCCCAATTCCAGGCCCATTGGCTGGGCCATGCTGACTCTGGCCTGAGGCAAGGGGAAGCTTTTGCTGAGAGCGCAGGAAGATCGATTTGAGCAGACATTGTACCACTGGTCAAATCAGGGGGTGTTGGTCAAGTATGTGATTCCTATGCCTACCTTGGGTGAGCAGGAAGGGGAGGGTCTAAACAGGATGCCTGAGATAGCCAGTGACCCTGAGTGTTGACCCAGACGGATGCCAGGAGGGCCAGTGGGTGGACCTCTGATCGCAAAGCATTTGACGTATATTATCTCATTTAATCCTGACCAAAAAAAGAGATGCCAACTCTTACAACTCAATATTAAGTTAACCAAAAATCCAATTTACAATGGCAAAAGATTTAAAGGTACATACGGATGCCAAATAAGCATATAAAAGATGTTCAGCATCTTATGTCATCAGGAAAATGACAATTTTGTTTTTCTCTTTTTCGCTGCACTGCGCAGCATGTGGGGTCTTAGTTCCCTGACCAGGGATTGAACCCATACCCCCTGCAGTAGAAGCACGGAGTCTTAATCACTAGACTGCCAGGAAAGTCCCATAGAATGACAAATTTTAAAAGATCAACAACATCAAGTGTTTGTAAGGTTGTGGATGAACTGGAGACCCAGTGCTTAAGTGTAACATCACACAGCCACTTTGGAAGACAGCTTTGTAGTTTCTTACAAATTTAAACATACAATTACCATATGACTCAGCAATTCTACTCTCAGGCAACTAACTACCCAAGAGAAATGAAACCATGTCCAGAAAAAGGCTTGTACACAGTAGCATTATTCATTGTAACCCCAAACTGAAATCAACTCACATGTCCACCAACTGGTGAACAGATGAAAAAAATGTGAAAAACGTGCACATTTATACAATGAAATACTACTCAGCAATAAAAAAGGAACAAGTTACTGATATACACATGACATGGGATGAACCTCACAAACATACTAAGAGAAACAGGCAGGCCCCAGACACTTCAAACTGTATGGCTCCATTTATATGACATCTGAGAAAAGGCAAAGCTACAGGGGCAGAAAGCAGATCAATGGCTGTCAGGGACAGGGGAGTCGACCGCACAGGGGCTCGAGGGCACCTTTAGGGGATAGAATTGCTCTATGTATTGAATGTGGTGATTACACAAGTCCATACATTTGCCAGTGGTGAACTGTACACTTAAAATGGGTGAATTCTGTCGTATGAAGTTTGCCTAAATAAATCTGTTAAAAACAAGAGGAGCTCGCCCCCCTCATCACACCTTCCTCCTTAGCTCCACAACTCACCCACTGTGCAACCTCAGCCAAGCTACTACCTCTCTGGACTTCAGTTGCCACATCAATGAAATGGGGACAACAGCAGTACCTCCCCTGAGGGGTTGCTATGAAGGTTCAACGATACAGTTGACCCTTAAACAACACAGGGGTTAGGGGCGTTGACCCCCCAGGCAGTCTAAGATCCGTACCCGCAATTCCGTGTACCTGGATCCAACCAACCACGGATCATGCGGTAGCTATCTATTGAAAAACACCCACGTATTAAGTGGACCCGCGCAGTTCAAACCTGTGTTGTTCAAGGGTCCACTGTGTAACTATAAAAGTCCTCAGAACAGGGCCTGATCAGTGAGTCCTCCTTAAAAGTCAGCTGTTATCATGCACTGCAGAGGTGGGGGCAGGGATCAATCAGACTCTGGAGCTGGGCTGTGCAGTACAGTAGCCACCACTGCACTGGCTGCTGAGCCCTTGCAATGTGGCTGGTCCACACTGGGATGTGCTGCGAGTGTAAAATACACACTGGATTCGAAGATGTAGTACAACAAAAAAGTGAAATATCTCCTTAACAATTTATTATGTTGATTACATGTCAAAATGATAATATTTTGATATACTGGGATTAAATAATACATGTTACTAAAATTAAGTTCACCTATTTCTTTTTTACTTTTTTATGTGGCCAGTTAAAATGACACGTGGTGAAACTAACACAACATTGCAAACCAACTATACTTCAATTAAAAAAACACGTGGCTCACTTTATACAGGTATCCCCCATTTTTTGAAAGTTCACTTTATGCCACTTTGCTTTCATGAAAGACCTACATTAGTAACTGTTTCCGCTAACCAAGAGAAATCTGAAGAGGATTTTGCTTTTACCACAAAAAAAAGGGGGGGAAAGAAAGATAGTGTTGAGCGTTTGTTTTGCAGGAGCCGTTACAGGGGCCGCGCACCCCTCGCCAAGCTCCTTCCCAGGCACCACTCAACATCTCAGCAGCAAGCCCAGAGGTTTGAACCGCGTCGGGGAGCATCTGTGCTTTATCCAACTTATTTTGTGCCTTGTTAGCAAGTGCACTTGTCCTAAGGTAATTGTTTCTCCGCTGGATGCCATTTCAGCTAACAAAGCTTCCACGGGAATGCTCTACCTTCGGATAGCGGGGAAACCTGCACTCCTGTTGGACAGTGCTGCTGAGTCTCAAGTCCTCCGTGGTCCTTGAGGGTCCCTCTCGGCAGCTCAGGGTCCTCATTGAGCCCAATGCCTGCTGCAGGCAAGAACTTAAAACCCTCTGTTTGAGGAGTGAGGAAACCCCAGGAAAGCAGTGGTAGCATTTCCATTTAACAGATAGAAAGTGAGAACTCCCCAACACCCTCACACCTAGTTGGGGGATCCAGTGGTTTCGACTCTATGTGAAGCATGGAATCTGGGGCCGAAACATGGCTGATTCCCATCTTCTCATCTCTCCCACGTATTAGTCGTGTGGCACATGCTTAACTTCTCTGAGTCTCAGTTTCCCCAACTATAAACTGGGGACCATAACTCTACCTCCCTAATCGGATCGTACAAAATGAAATAAGTGAATGTGTGTTTAAGGCAATACCTACCCAGCCCAAACACAGCGAGGGCGCGACTCACCACCAGCCCTTCATATCCCCCCAGGCCCCACTCTGCCTGCACTCTCTCCCCACCTTTTCCACATCCCCTCCCTGCAACCACGGACTGGTACCAGATCTAAACCTCCCAGACACTCCCAGGCCAGGGCCAGGGCCAGGGCCGTGCCCAGACACTGCCTATAAAAGGAACGGTCTGAGGGAATAAGTGGGCTCAGCAAACCCCTGGCTCTCATCCCGGGCAAACAACAGGGCCGAGTGGGGCTGGGCCGCAGCAGCTGCCCTACTGTCATAACACAGAATTCCAAGTCTCCCCATTTCACTCTGCCCGGCGAGCCACCTAGGGAGATTTCCGTCTGCTTCTGGTCTTAATCAAGAACCAAGAGAGCCTAGCTCTGCTCTGGGGCCTTGGGCAAGTCCTCTGCCTGCTCTGAAAGCCCACCCACAGATGAAGGGGTTCGCACCCCTAGTTGGTCCAACTGCTCTGCCACCACTGGGCACTGGCCCCTGCCTAGAGTGACTACAGCAGCCTCCAGGAGTCTCTCTCCTTCCCTCCGGAAGGATGGATGACCCCTGCAATCCATCCTCTGTGCAGCAGCCAGAAGCATCTCTGAAGTCCTAAATCACATCGTTGGCCCTGCTTAGCTGTTTCCTCTTCTGCAAAGTGGGAGCCATAAACCGTCTCGCCTCCCTCGAGGGCTGTTGTCAGTTGCAGAGACAGAAAAAACCACAAAGACACAAAAAGCTCCACCAGACTGTAGGAATGGAAGGATTATCACGGGAACACGGACGATCACAGGCAGAGGGCGCTCGGGCGGAGGTCATGTCATTTTCCTCCATCACACTGTAACATGCAAACCCCTCAGCCAGGCGGACAGGCCCCCACCCCTCCCTTTGCTATGATGCCCCAGCCACTGGCCACGTCCTCCTCGTCCTTCCAACACCCCAGACCCTCTCCTACTCATGAAAGCTTCTTACCCACCACCCCTCCACCTGGAGCACTCTGCAGCTTGCTCACGTGGCTGCCCCTTCCCCTAGTCTTGGCTCAAACGTCCTTCCTCAGAAGCCTCTCTGAGGTCCTGGCGATGCTGTCTGTCCACACACACCCCTCAATTCTTCTCCAGCTTATGACCTCCTTTTATTTTTCAGTTGCCTCACTGATGGGATTATGTCTGTAGCAGCAGCCTCCCCGACTCCCCAAGAGCAGGACGGTGCCTAATTTGTCCATGCCATGGCCCCAGCACCAGAACAGTGCCCGGGTCCCAGTAGATGCTCAGGAAATATTTCTGAGATGAACAGATGACAACCTGGGGGCATCTGCAGCTTTCAGGACTCACAGAAGAGCGAGCACCCGGCATCAAGGAGCAGGTCTCAGTGCACATGAGGGTCGGGGGGAAGATGCTCCCACCCCACACTTTCTCACCTGGACTGCCCTCCTCCCCTACATTCTACCCGCCCTTGGAAGTTAAAGCCCAGCTCCTCCAGGAAGCTCTCCCTGACTGACTACACACCCACCCCCATCCCTCAACTCCCACAGCCCACTGTGAGCATCACAAAATGGGACATTCCATTCCCTTCCAATGCATGCTGTTCCCAGCAGGGGCCATCCTGTGTCCTTCCTGGCTCTGTCCCACTGAGGGAGCCAGACACACAATTGCTGATGGAACAAATCAGCTCCATCACTTCACCTTCCCACCCTGCCCGGCTCCTTTTTGATGGGATGAAGGATGGTACCCAACAACAAGCAGGTACAAAAGGGGGAAGACGTTTAAACATTATGGTACTCATTCCTGAGCTGGGGGACTGAGTACGGTATTTATTTTCTTTTTTGCTTACCCATCACTTCTAAATTTCCTACGATGAACATGATTACTTTGGGAATGTTTTTAAGTGCGGTTATGTGTAATAGTTTCAAAGCTGGACAAAGGTCACAGCTCCTCACCCAGTGCATGCCCCACCCCCAAGTCCCCCTGTGCTCCCTCGGCTCAGTGCCTTTGCCACCCTCTGCCTGTGGTCATCCATGTTCCCATGATAATCATTCCATTCCTGCAGCCTGGTGGCGCTTTTTGTGTCTTTGTGGTTTCTCTGTCTTTGCTGCTGACAACTACCTTCAAGGGAGGCGAGACGGGGGGAAACAGCTAAGCAGGGTCAATGACGTGAATTTCCCCAGGCTACGTGGCTTAGTAGAAGCAGAGTTCTGGTTTCTGCCCGTAGCCCCTCACCTCATGTCTCTGATGGTCACCCAGACCAATCCCTTCGCAACCGCTGCCCCTTAGCCACCTTCTTTTTAAAATTAGGACAAGATCAATTTTTAAAAAATAAAGCTGTCTGGGGTCTGAGATTGCAGGAGACCTTCACGAGCTACACTATATGCCTCTGAAGTGTTTTTAGCTTTTCTAAACCAAAAAAAAAAAAAAAAAGGTTAAAAATTAAAAACAGGGGGCTTCCCTGGTGGCACAGTGGTTGAGAGTCCGCCTGCCGATGCAGGGGACATGGGTTCGTGCCCCGGTCCGGGAAGATCCCACATGCCACGGAGCGGCTGGGCCCGTGAGCCATGGCCGCTGAGCCTGTGCGTCCAGAGCCTGTGCTCCGTAACGGGAGAGGCCACAACAGTGAGAGGCCCGTGTACTGCAAAAAAAAAAAAATTAAAAACAGAAGGTGGATGAATGTTTGGAAATAGTGCTACGTGTTCATCAGGTGGGCTGCCTCCGTGAGGTGGGCCTTGTGTTCCGGGCTTCAGCCTGCAAACCAGGGGGAGCCTCTGGAGGTGGGACAAAGGTGGGCAGAGTGACCGGGCGGCCAGCCGAGGAGCTGTGGAGAGTGGGGCCAGTGTGGGGCAGCAGCAGAGCCGGGGGATCACCCTGCAGATGGACCCCTGGGCTGGGAGAAGCTGCAGGTGGAGCGGCAGGCCCCGCCCTCAGTGAAGGGGCAACAAGCCTCCCTCTCGGCTCACCTAACAGGCAGAGGGCAGAGAGGGGGCTCCTGCCTGCTCCGCAGCCAGCAAAGACCCTGGAACTTGTTACCAGGTGCTCCAGTGGGGCTGGGGGTTCCTGGAATTCAGGACCCTCGGGAAAGAAAAGGGCCCTTTCCAGCACCCCTAGTTACCTGCTTCCAGGCCTGGGGAACCCCCCATCTCTGGAGCTCCCCATGGTGGGTCAGCTGTGCCTGATAGGATGCTCTGCTTATATGGAATCTTGGACTGGGGACAGCACTTTCTCAGCACACCCCCACCCTCTGAGAAGAGGGTGGCCCACCTCCCTCATTCTGACCATGCCACGGGGCTGGCTCCAGCCCCCTGAAAGCCTTTCTCCCTCAGGCTCAGCCCCTGCTTCCCTTCCTGGCCTGAGGCGTGTGGCTTTCTGGTCCCAAGGCAGGACTGGCCTCCTCCTGAGAAATCTCCCTGGGTGAGACTCTGCTGCCCCCGAACCGCTGGCCCAGTTTCTCAGCCAGGGAACATCCTCAGGTTTGCTCAAAATGCCCACAATGCCTTCATCCCCTCCCTCCCTCCATCTGCACTAAACAAACCAGAGGAGGGACAGGGCAGCTAGCTGAGCACATGGCTGCCCACGGCCAAGACCACACTCCTTATCTCCCTTGCAGCTACCTGGGGCCAGGTGACTAGCCGATGGAACATAAGGGGCAGTATGTGCCCTTGGCAAATTCCAGATCCTTCCTTATGAGCCCCCTTTGCCCCCTTCCTCCATCCCGCTGCCTGGAACATAGGCGCGATGGCTGACGGTTCAGAGCCGTCTTGAACTGCCAGCACATGAAGCCACACCCCAGGAATCTGTGGAGCCGAACCACCACACCAGGCCTGGACTGCAAAACTCTGGGCTCAGACAGGACAGAGGAATAAACTTCCATCTCGTGTAAACCACTGTTATTTGGCTTTTCCTATTATTCACAGGCAAATCTAATCCTGACTAATGCACTCCGTTATTTTTAGGGTTGGCCCTCAATGACCATACACCGCAAGGCACAACTTCCTTCTTTCCCCTTTCACGGGAGAACACTGGGTTCCCTGCTGGTCATGCTCGAGCAGGTCGATGCCAGGATCCTGTGAGCCCAGCCCTTGCTGGGGCCACGGCGGCTCACGAATACAGAAGACACTATCCCTGGCCACCAGAGCCCATGGGGCAGCTGAGGAGACACACACGTGTCACAGGATCATCAACTGATAGGCCGTGTGGTGCAGGAGCTTTCCCCGAGTCAGTTGTATAAATCTAGAAAGTTCCAAGCTAATAAATGTTTGTTCTACAGTGTAGGTAGACCCTTGGGTTCCATTCCTCCAAAAAGGTAGAGAGATCGCAAGAGTCTCCCCATCTGGAGTCTCTCTGTGTCCCTCTCGGGGGCCTTTCTGAGCAGGGGAACGCCCTGAAAAACAAGAAGGTATTATCTGGCTGGGAGGGACCCTGCCTGTAGGTTCTTTCAAGGACGAGCAGGAGGGGAGTGTAGAAATCCCCAGGGAGGCGCCAGTCAACTCTGGGAAGGACATTCATTCTGTGCCTGAAAGAGCCGAAAGCCCCTGTCTATCTCAGATTGGGAGTAGGGGGAGGGCCCTGGGGAGAGCAGGGTTAAAAGTATATGGACATGCTCACGTGCTCAGTGATGGTGTTCAAAGCTGGGCACTTGGGCATTTTCAAGGTCAGCAGAAACCTAGAGCCTCCTGACACCACGGCCAGGACCCTGACCCTGCTGACACTCTCCTGGCTGCTTCCAGGGAGTGGGCCCCAAAAGGCCAGTGGGAACTTACACTTGAACCCCAATTCTGACCTCCAGCAATGCCACAGGGACCCAAAGTATCATTTTAAGGAGCTGGGAAGAACCATGACCCAATTCTGGGATTTGTCCCCATCCCTCCCACCCCTGCGGCCTCCAGTCCAGACTCCCTTGCCTGGCCTTCAAGACCCCCGTTCCCACTCTCATCATCCCCTATTTACCCTCCACACCTCTGACATTCCAGGCAAAGCCAGGTCCCAGCTGCCCTATGGTGTGGAGTAGGAAAAGCCCCAGGAGATGTTTCCCTCCACACAGGCTCTCTGAGAGGCCTCAAGTTCAACACAGCCCTCTCTGGGCCACACTTGATTTCCACCTGGAAAGTGAGGGAGCTGGACAAGATGGGTAGGACAACATTTTAGCAGCTCAATCCTTCGCACAAAATCAATCCTTCATGGAAGTGCAGTGTGTAAAACAGCCAGAAGCAGATCTGCTCTGCTGGCTACCAGCTCAGGAAGGGGGTTGCTGGGCTTCTTGTCCCCAGACCCACTGTGGGGCCCCTTCCTAGGGGAGCAGCTCCAGAGCTGCTGGCCAGAAATGCTCAAGGCCCTTTACTGCTTGGATCTCCCAGGACACATCCGGCCCTTCCCTGCCTCCATGTCTCTGCCCTCCTGGTCCAACAACCAGGAACACCATCCCCACCCTCACCCCGTCACCCCATCTATCAACGTCCAGTGGAAATGTCCCCCTGCCCTCCAAACCTTCCAAAACGCAGCCTGTACCCCACACGACCCTGACCTTGTGCCCACTGGCCCAGTGTTGGGAAAGTACATGCCTCATCTCCCCACTCTGGATCTGATGCTCCTTCGGGGCCCCCACAGGGTTGAACCCACAATAGTTGTAGGTTCCTTATGTCATTTTGCTAAACAAATTTCACATCCACTATCTCATTTCAGCTTCAGAACAACCCTATTGAGAAAGGCAGAAGTGCAACCTATTATGCCATTTAGCAGATGGAAAAACTGAGGCATGGAGAGTTTATTACATGACATAACAACATAGCCAGGCATCTGGTTCGCAGCCTGGGCCCTTTGTACTGCATCATCCACGCATCCATCTACTCTTCCATTTTTCCCGTAGCCACCCTCACTTCCCAAAAGACACCGGGAAGCTTAATCCAAGGACCCAGCAGAAGGCAGAGAACAAGCTGAACCCAGGGAAGAGTGCCCCTTCCAGGGCCACAGCCTCTCACACACCCCTGGCAGCCAGATGCCTGGGGTGAGTAACAATAGAGCTAAAAATAGGGCAGGAGGCTGAGTGGCCAGCTGCAGGAAACATCTGCCTCAGCTGCAGAACAAACACAGAGGAAGTCACCATGCTCCAGGGCTCCCCTACTCTGGGGCCAGGGGAGAGTTGGGGGATAGGGTTAGAGAGGAAGGGGGCATCAAACTTTCAGTCTGTACCCAGGGTAGGGGTTCAGACCAGCCCACTGCTAGCCCTGGGCCTCATCCCCCAACACCCAACACACACACACACACACACACTCGCAAACACAAGACAGGGTCTAAATTCCCCTTAGGCACCAACATGTATCTTAGAGTCATAGCCACCTCTGAGACCCTAGTCTGTCCCTCTCATTCTATAGAAGAGGAAACTAAGGTATAGAGTAGGCCAGAGACCTGCCCAGTCACAGAGACAGTGGCCAGCAGGGCCAGGACCGGGGGCCTCCTACCCCTCTCCCTGCACCTCCCTGCTGTTCTGCTTCACTTTACTGAGCAGGAAAGACCCTGACCAGGAAGAGCTCTCTTGCTCCAGAGAATGAAGCACAAGGTCAAAGTGTTCTCAGGACAGTACTAAGACCTCGTTGCCTTTCTCACCATAAGGAGCAAAGGCCACAGTGGGTGAAACTGCTAGAGGCTCAGCAGGAGGCCCAGCAGTGGCCCGGAACTGGGCTGGTCATCACTTGCGGTGACAAAATACACCAGTGTCACTTAAGAATGTCCTTGATGGAGCAGTGAAACTGATAAATTTCACTGACTCTCAGCCCTTGAGTACATGTCTCTTTGATATTCTGTGTGCTGACCTGGGAAGAGCACGTGGGCTAGTTACTGGCATACGACAGATGTCTGCAGGACAAGCCCTTGTGAGCTGCTCTGCGCTGTCCGCAGAACCAGCCTCTTTGTCCGTGGAGCACCACTTTCATCTGAAAGAATGGCTGACAAACAAATGATGGTTATTCACAATTGGGTGTTTGATAGACATTTTCTCAAAAATGAACAAAGTGAGCCTGTCCCTTCAAGGAAAACAACTGACAGCATTTACTGTCAGTGACAAAGTTTGAACTTTTAAGGAAAAATTAGAATTCTCGAAAACTTGCATCAGCCACCAGGAATTTAAAAGCTTCGTAAAACACAAAGATTTTGCGATGATATGGTTAACATATGTAATTTTTGGATATGATGAAATGAATTGTGCCACATTTGAAACATCTGAACCACTCAGTGAACCAATATTTTCCCAATGACTGATATATGGTGTTACAAAATCACACCTGGTCAAAGAGCCATTCATAGTAGAAGAGTCCAATGAATTTTAATGTAACAAAATATGAAAAGTTCATTAATATGTTTTCAGATTCTACATTCCTTTTAAGAAACTATCACTTGTTGAACTTTTATATAGTATCAAAGGAAAATATCCACAGGCTAACAAAATACTCCTCCCTTTTCCAAAAACCTACCTGTGTGAAGCTGGATTTTCTTCCTATACTTCAACTGAAACAACATATCACAACAGGTTGAACGCAGGAACAGATATGAGAATCCAGCTGTCTTCTATTAAACCAGACATTAAAGAGATTTGCAAAATGGCAAAACAATGCTACTCTTCCTACCGTATTTAAATTGTAGTTAGTTTTCAGGAAAAAATTTATTTATTTTAACATATAATGGGTTTGCTATCATTATTTTTTAAATGAATGTATAAATATATGCTTTTAAATATACTGTTTTAATTTCTAATATTGTAAATATCAATTTATAAATATATCACCCACATAAACAAGAGCTCTTTGGGGTCTTCAATTTTTAAGAGTGTAAAGGAAGGAGTATTGAGACTAAAAAGTTTGCAAATAGCCATGATTTAACCCCCACCATAAGCCCTTGGTTATTGTGTCCTAGCATTATTCCCATTTTGCAGCTACAGACACTGAGGCACAGAGGGTCTCTGTAATCTGCTCAAGGGTACACTGGTGGCTGAAAGCCTCTGAGTGCATGCTCTTAACCTCTAAGCTGCCCCTCACCTAACATCATGCTCCCAAGGTAAGTACAGAAGGATGAACAATGACACACTACAAAGGGAACCAGAGAAGCGAAGGAAGAGAACATAAGTAAATATTTATATAATCTTGGGGCATAACAAAACTTTCTATGCAAATGCTAGAGGAGACATAAAGTTATATATCGATAGACCAGACTACATTAAAAAATGGTCAGATTTTGGGCTTCCCTGGTGGCGCAGTGGTTGAGAGTCCACCTGCCGATGCAGGGGACACGGTTCGTGCCCCGGTCCGGGAAGATCCCACATGCTGCGGAGCTGCTGGGCCCGTGAGCCGTGGCCACTGAGCCTGCGCATCCGGAGCCTGTGCTCCGCAACGGGAGAGGCCACAACAGTGAGAGGCCCACGTACCGAAAAAAAAAAAAAAAAAGGTCAACTTTTAATCAACACAGAAAAACCACAAAGTTATAAGGCAAATGACAAATTGGATAAAAATATTTTCCACATATTTTTATTATTTATCATATTTAATATAGAGGGTTTTAGGGGTTTTTTTTTTTTTTTTTTTTTAAGCAGAGGTCTTCTTAGAAGCCCATATGATTTAAATCTATCTATCTATCTATCTATCTATCTATTTATTTATTTATTTATGGCTGTGTTGGGTCTTTGTTTCTGTGCGAGGGCTTTCTCTAGTTGTGGCAAGCGGGGGCCACTCTTCATCACGGTGCATGGGCCTCTCACTATCACGGCCTCTCTTGTTGTGGAGCACAGGCTCCAGACGCACAGGCTCAGTAGCGGCTCAGTGGCCACGGCTCACGGGCCCAGCTGCTCCACGGCATGTGGGATCTTCCCAAACCAGGGCTCGAACCTGTGTCCCCTGCATTGGCAGGCAGATTCTCAACCACTGCGCCACCAGGGAAGCCCGAGGGTGTTTTGTTTTTGTTTTTGCGGTACGCGGGCCTCTCACTGTCGTGGCCTCTCCCGTTGCGGAGCACAGGCTCCGGACACGCAGGCTCAGCGGCCACAGCTCACAGGCCCAGCCACTCCACGGCATGTGGGATCCTCCCGGACCGGGGCACGAACCCACGTCCCCTGCATTGGCAGGCGGACTCTCAACCACTGCGCCACCAGGGAAGCCCCCGAGGGTTCTTTTTTAATGAGAAAACAAGTATGTCTTAAAAGTAAAGCATATCAGGGACTTCCCTGGCGGTCCAGTGCTTAAGACTCCGAGCTTCCAATGCAGGGGGTGCGAGTTCAATCCCTGGTAAGGGAACTAAGATCTCGCATGCTGCACAGAGTGGACAAAAACTTTAAAAAGAAATTTTTTTAAAGTAAAGCATTCCAAAAAAACAAAAACAAACACTCAACAAAGAAGAGATACAAATGACCATGACTGTGAGAAAAGATATTCACCTAATTTAAAAATTGGGAACAAGGAGCTGCCACGTGTTGCCTTTCATGGCATCATAAGCACAGCAGGATGAAAGCAACAGGTCTCTGCATGGGTGCCAGGGATGGGCTCCCTCCTAAGCACCTGGCAGGATGTAAATTGGCACAGCTCCCTGGAGGACAATCTGGCAATACTCCTAAAATACCTTAACAATTTACAACACTTTGACCCAGCAATTCGTCAGCTGAGTCAAAGGAAATAATCAAAGATACAGCCACAAAGGTGTTGGGTACAGCTTTGTTTATATTAGTCAAAGACTGGAAACATCTTTCACATCAACAGTGGTCAAAGTTGAACGTATCATGGACATCATCACATTGTCATTAAAATGGACAGAGCATCAGATGACCGTCCCTAACAGAATATGGAAACAAAGAAGCCAGCATAAGCAAACACTATATGATTCCATTTATCTAAAACTCAAAATCAGGCCAAAGTAGTGTATGGTGTTGGAAATCAGGCACAAAGTCATGTCTGGAGCAGGAAGGAGGTGGGGACAGTTAAAGGGTACAGGGTTGGGGTGCTGGAGGAATTCTGCTTCTTGACTTGGTGAGGCTCCGAAGGCTGTGCTCACTTCGTACAATCATCGAGCTGTATACTTGTGATGTGTGTTAAATTTCAACTTAAAAATTTCCAAAAAAAGTTTCCTTCAAAAGAAGCAAGGAGCAGTTTATTTACTGACATAGGAAAATATCTATTGTATGTTGAGTTTGAAAAAAAAAAAAAAAGACACTAAACAGTAATTTACAGCTTCATCCCATTGAAAAGGAGAGAGGGTTCCTGTACACAAGCACAAACACTCACACACAATCACACACACACACCACAAAAAATGTCTGGAAGGACAAATCTCAAAACATTAATGATAAACTGTGGTTATCACTGAGAAGTGGGATCACAGATGATTTTTCTAATCTTCTTGCATATCTTTATTTACTCTTATTTTCATATATAAATATATACTATTTATAGAAAAAAGAAGGGGGAAAAAGGAACTACACAGTATGCACACTACACTGATGCCAGGGACCAGGGTTCTACATCAACTTTACAGCCCAAGGAGACCCTGATCCCACAGGGAAAGAGCAGAGGGGTGGGGATGTTCCTGAGTTGCCCCTGAGGAAAAGCCAAATACCTTCCCACGAAATAAACCAGGACATTGGGGTCAGAGAGGCCTGGGTAGGCTCCCAGCACCATCCCCCGACCAGAGACCCAGGTCAGTTCCTGAGCTTCTATGAGCCTCAGGGTCCCTGCAGTGAAGTGAGAATTAAATGAGGTCAAGGATGTCCTGGGCTGACCAGGTCAGTTCTTGAGGCAGATGTGACACACAGGCTCCCCCAGGTTCCACAGAAAAAGAAAAGGAGGCCCAGGGAGGCTGAATGACCTCCTCACCTTACCCTACAGGCCTGCGACCCTGGGGGACACCCACAGAGGTCCCACAATTGCAGTGTGGCCCAGAGGCCTGACCTCGAGAAGTGCCCTGCCCTCCCTGGGCCCCAGTGCCCCCAGAATAAAAGGTGTCAGCTGGGCATTGAACTTGACCTCGGGAAGCCTCCCTTGAACCCCACACCCATGATTTCCATGAAACCCGCATGTGGAAGGCTGTGGCAGGAAAGGTGGCCAGCTTATCCAGACAGGAAGTGACCTCGCCGGATGAACAACCGGCCAACATTCCATGGGGAGCCCCACCTGCTGGTGACCTGCAGGGTCATGGGAGCCAGGAGTGGGTGGGCACACGGTGGCCAAGGAGGAAACAGGATTTACTGCAGAAGGCCAGGCACATGGCAGACCCCCAGGCAGGGAAGTGACTTCATTTCACACACTGTCCTCCTCACTTCCGCCCCTGGCATGGCAGGGAGTTAACCCTGAAGGGGCCAAGCTTCACCAGCCTGGCGAACTCTACACAGGCCAGGGCCTGAGAATCCAGGCTTTCTCCTCTCCCTCGTCCAATGATCCCCAATCCACAGATGAGGAAACTGAGGCTTAGAGAGGCTGACAGCACGGCAGGAACTCCAGGACCTTTCCCATTACCCTGAGCTGCACAGAGGAGGGAGATGTTAATTCAGGGCTGGGAACTCCAAGAAGGCTTCCTGGAAGAGGAGGCCACTGAACTTTTCCTGGAATAGGAGGCCACTGAGCTGGGCCTCGTACGATGAGCAACATTTGACAGACAAGAAAGTCATTCTGGGGCTTCCCTGGTGGCGCAGTGGTTGGGGGTCCGCCTGCCGATGCAGGGGACACGGGTTCGTGCTCTGGTCCGGGAAGATCCCACATGCCACGGAGCAGCTGGGCCCATGCGCCATGGCTGCAGAGCCTGCGCGTCCGGAGCCTGTGCTCCACAACGGGAGGGGCCACAGCAGTGAGAGACCCGCGTACTGGGGGAAAAAAAAAAAAGTCATTCTGGGGGCTTCCCTAGTGGCGCAGTGGTTAAGAATCCGCCTGCCAATGCAGGAGACACGGTTCGAGCCCTGGTCCAGGAAGACCCCACATGCCGCAAAGCAACCAAGCCCGTGCTCCACAACTACTGAGCCTGCGCTCTAGAGCCCACGTGCTACAACCACTGAAGCCCATGCGCCCTAGAGCCCGTGCTCTGCAACAAGAGAAGCCACCGCAATGAGAAACCCGCACACCACAACGAAGAGTAGCCCCTGCTCACCGCAACTAGCGAAAGCCCGTGCGCAGCAACAAAGACCCAACACAGCCAATAAATAAATAAAGTAAATAAAATAATTTTAAAAAAAAGAAAGTCATTCTGAACAGAGGGAACAGCATAGAGAGAGACATGCTTGGCACTGTGCAGAGCCTCCTAGGAAGTATTATTATTATGGCATCGTGAGGCTAGAATACAGGATGGGGTAAGGTTGGTTTAAGCCCCAAGTGCCTTGGGGACCATGTCAGAGAGTTAGGATGTTGCTCCGTGGGGTGAGATGTGCTGTCCAGGCCGGGGCAATTGGAGAGAGCCATGACGACACCCTGTGTCAACCTAAGATGGCTGCATGGAGGAGGCAGCCTGTGGGAAGCCAACTCAGAAAGGGCTAAATATTGCTCTGGGACTGCTGGGGCCCAGAGCTCAGCAGGCCTCACCCCACCATGACATTACCCCCAACTAAACTTGGTTTCTCTCTAAAAGAGAAGGGAAAGGAATTAAGAGTACCAACAGTCCAGTGTGCCAAGGTCTCTGCCAGATGCCAAACTGACAAAATAGGAGGGCGCTAAGTACACAGCTGCCTAGGTTTGAGCCCAAGCTCCACCACCATCAGCTGTGTGACCTTGACAGAAACACTTAACCTCTCTGTGCTTCAACAGCTGTCAAATAAAGACAATAACCCTGCCCACTTTTGAGGGCTGTGAGGATTAACTGACATGATAATCCTTGTATATGCCCACTTGAGCACCCACAGCCAGTATTCAATGAATATTCACTACGTTATTTCTCCATTCTGACCCACACTGAGGCTGAATTAATTAGCTTAGATCACACGGCAAAGAAACAGCGGAGCCAAGATTCAAACTGGGGCCTCTGGCCCCAGCGCCCAGGTTTATCCCAGCCCATCAGGCAAAACAAAGCCTGAAACCCTAAAAACCTAAAACTCGCCAGCCATGGCTCCCCAGGCCTCAGAGCGGTTTCTGACAGGTGAAGAGCTCCACCACCTCAAACCTCCAGTGGCCAAGGGGAGAGCAGGGAGAAATCTCCAGGGCACAGGAGGGGAAGAAAAACATTTCTAAGCTTCTCCCTCTTCCTGTTTATCTATCCTCTCAATCCCAAAACTCCTGGTAGTTATTTGTTCAGAGAAAGTTCTGCCAAGAGTGACATCCTGCTGCTGGCTGCCCTGCCAGGCTTGTGCTGGACGAAGTGGCCCCTGCCAGCCCGTGCTGGGGGGGGGGGGGGGCACTGAGGCCCACATCCCTGCAGACCCCTGCCCAGCCCAAGGAGGCTGCTTCACAAAGGGTCTTTCAACAGAAACCAGGGCCCAGGAAGGGGGACCTGGGCCAGGGAGGAGGAGCCACTGCCATTGTCTCCTCGGAGCCAGCTGGCACCCATCGGCTCCACACTCAGCTCCAATCAGCTGATGAGAAGAATTTGAGGAAATGACTCTCAGCCTGAGCCGGGCACTGCCCTGGGTGGCGGTGGGGACTCGGATCACAGGCTGTGCAGGCAGGCAGACCCAGTGTCCAATCCTGGCTGACCAATGACTTGCTGTGTGACCTTGGCCAAGTGACTGAGCCTACTACCCTTATCTGTAAAATGAGGATAATATTAGTACCTACTTCATAAGGATGTGGTGAGGATTACATGAGACAACATAGGGGAAGGGCTGGCGCCTAGGAGATGTGAATAAATGTTATTTATTTCCCACTCCCACAATCAAGTTGATCCCCTCACTCAATCCTGGAGATCTCAGGTTCCTTTAAAATGTGCTCCAAAGAACAATTACAGCCTTCAAAAGGAATGAAATTCTGACACATGCTACAACCTGGATGAACCTTGAAGACATTATGCTAAGTGTTTACATAAGCCAGATACAAAAGGACAATTACAATGATTCCACTTATATGAGGTACCTAGAGTAGTCAAATTCACGGAGACAGAAAGAAGGGGTGTTACCAGGGGCTGGGGGTGATGGGGAGTTAGCGTTTAATAAGCACAAAGTTACCGTTTGGGAAAATTTTAAAGTTCTGGAGCTGGATGCTGGTGATGGTTGCACAACAATGTGAATGTACTTAATGCCACTTAGTTGTACAATTAAAAATGGTTAAAAGGGTAAATTGTATGGTATGTATATTTTACCTCAATAAGCACAGGGAACTCAGCTCAGTGCTGAGTTGGGAGGAAGGGGGGAAGGGGAGGGAGGGAGGTCCAAGAGGGAGGAGATATAGGTATACATATAGCTGATTCACTTCATTGTACAGCAGAAACTAAAACAACATTGTAAAGCAATTTTACTCCAATAAAAAAAAAAAAGCCCATATTCCTTTCTGTCCCCACCCTTGGAGAGTTCAGGGTGGAGAGGTGGGACAGGTATGGAAATAGCTAAAGGCACCACCTCCCGAGGAGCTGGTGCCACAGAAGTGAGTGGAGGGAGGTGAGGAAAGAGACACAAGGCTGCCTCTGCGGCCTGGGAGGGCTGTGAGAGAAGGCGGTCCCAGACAGGCATGCACCAGCCCCAGATGAAGCCGCTCGGAGAGGCTCTTTCCAGTACGAGGAGGGGTCTGACCCTCCACAAGGCTGGGGTGAGAAGAAGAAGGCCAGGGGTGGAAAGTGTTGGTAAGACCAGGGTGAGAGGGTTGGGGGTGGGGTAGATAGGCTGATTTCACCCATGAGTCATCGTGTGACCTTGAGCAAGTACTTCCCCTTCTGGATCTACACTGGATCTACTTCTGGGTTCTATCCCAGCACCCAGCAAGCACCCCTGGATCTACATCCTAGAGAAGTGAGTGTTTGTGTCCACAGGCAAGAGTGTTCAGCAGCTTTTCTCATAATCCCTCCAAAACTGGAAACTAGACAAAAGTCCATCTACAGGAAAAAAATATATATATATATATATATATGTATAGTGATACATCCACACAATGGAATACTACACAGCAATGAAAAAGACAAGCTGCAGCATCACGTATGAATCACAGAGTTCATGTTGAGAGAAAGAAGCCAGAAGAAGCCAGATAAAAATAGCTCATACCATATGGTTCCAATCACATAAAGTTCAAGAACAGGCAAGACTAATCCTTGAAAGGCACTCAGAAGCATGGCCACTTGAGAGGATGGGAGGGTCTGGTAACTGACTGGGAAAGGACCCCAGGGAATCTTCCAGTCCACTGATAATGTGCTATATCTTGATCTGGGTATGCATTACACAGGTGATATACCTGTAACAATTCATCAAACCACGCCCTGGTTTACTGTCTGAAAATTCTATCTCAATTTACAAAATAAAATACAAACAGCTAATAACTCATACTCTGTCCTCCTCTGAGGACTGCAGTGAGCTGACACTGCGAAGCTGGATGTGGAAAGGTTATGGAAGGTGTTGGGTGGTGGGCAAGAACACAGGCTGGGAGTCAGAAGGACCAGGGTTCAAGTCCTGATGCTCCCTCTGACTGGATATGATCTTTTCTTTTGTGATTTTTTTGGTTGCTGTTGGCCAGATTTTTTATTACGAACTTTGTACTTAATGCCACAAGTCAAACAAGGATATATAAAGAAAAAGGTTATGCCTGTCCCATCCCCCTCCAAGCCCACCTGTTAAGCTTCCTTCTACAACAAGCTTTTTTTCCTTAGCAAGACAACACAAACAGTCCCTCCCAATTAATTACATATAACTCCAACCCTGTCTGTTTAATGGTGGTGTGTTATTTCATTGTATCACTACTCATTCAACAAAGAGCTACTAAGTATTAACCATGTCAGCCAGATAGGAACCTGGGACCAGATGTTCCCACAACAGAGAAAAAGATTGGGAGGGAGTCAACAAACAAATACAATAGTGGGGCTTCCCTGGTGGTGCAGTGGTTAAGAATCCGCCTGCCAATGCAGGGGACACGGGTTCAAGCCCTGGTCCGGGAAGATCCCACATGCCGCGGAGCAACTAAGCCCATGCGCCACAACTACTGAGCCTGTGCTCTAGAGCCCGTGAGCTCCAACTACTGAGCCCACGTGCCACAACTACTGAAGCCCGCCTGCCTAGAGCCCGTGCTCTGCAACGAGAAGCCACAGCAATGAGAAACCCGTGCACGGCAACAAAGAGTAGCCCCTGCTCGCCGCAACTAGAGAAAGCCCGCATGCAACAACGAAGACCCAACACAGCCAAAAATAAAATAAATAAATTTATTAAAAAAAAAAAAAGAAATACAATAGTGACACATCACATACACTGTGATGAGGGCTCCAAGGCTGAGATGCTGAGATAGAAAATGAGGAAGGTAGGAAAAGGACATACAGATCTTCAACTTATGACGGGATTACCTCCTAATAAACCCATCATAAATTGAACATATCGCAAGTCAAAAATGCTTTTAACACACCTCACCTACTGAACAACTTAGCTATAGCCCACCTTAAACATGCTCAGAACACTTACATTAGCCTACAGCTGGGCAAAATCATCTAACACGAAGCCTATTTTATAATACAGTGTTGAATGCCTCGTGTAATTTATTGAATACTCTACCAAAAGTGAAAAGAACGGTTGTGTGGGTGCAGAATGGTTATACGTGTATCGGTTGTTTACCCTCGTGACCACATGGCTGACAGAGCTGTGGCTACTGCTGCCCAGCACCACGGGAGAGGAGCGCACCACACATCACTAGCCCAAGAAACGATCCAAATGCAAAATTCCTACTGACTGCATATCTCTTTCACGCCATCTTTTTTTTGTTTTTTTTTGTGGTACGCGGGCCTCTCACTGTTGTGGCCCCTCCCATTGCAGAGCACAGGCTCCGGACGCACAGGCCCAGCGCCCACGGCTCACAGGCCCAGCTGCTCCGCGGCATGTGGGATCTTCCTGGACCGGGGCACGAACCTGCGTCCCCCGCATCGGCAGGCGGACACCCAACCACTGTGCCACCAGGGAAGCCCCACGCCATCTTAAAGTCAAAAAGTCATAAGTCGAACCACTGTAAATTGGGGACCGTCTCTATATTGTAGATATGATGGTCACGGAAGGCCTACGCTGACATCTAAAGAACAGGAAGGTTTGAGCCACGTGCAAAGCAGGCCAGGAAGAGGAACACAGCCCATGCCAGGGTCCTGCGTGGGGAGAACACAGAAGTGAAAGGAGACAGTGTGGTCTCTGGGGCACGGCCACTCAATCCCTGTGCACAAAGCCTTATGTCCTGATAATCTGACTTCTTTAGGACAGGCTACCAAAATTTGGACTGCTTAGATGAAAAGGCATGTGCGTTTTAAAAACTAGAGTAACTAAGTGCCACATTACTTTTCCAAACGGTTGTAGCACATCATACAGCAACCAGAATTGCTTAAGACACATCCTCATTGGTTCAAGAAGTTATGGATCCTTTCCATTTTTGCCCATATGAAAGCTCTCTATTTCCACACAAAAGCTCTCCACACCCAATTCACAGAATGGGGTAAATGACAGCTCTTCCTCCTCAGGATGCGGTGAGGTTTAACTGAGAAATAAATCCATCTAAGCTGCTGAGCCCAGCGCCTAGCACAGAGTGAGCGCTCAACAAACGGGGCAGGCTGTTCCATCACCTGCATGAATGCCAACTCCGTAGTTACCATTTTAACAAAGGGAGCTTCCTAAGGAGAGCTTGGAAGCCTCAAACCCACGAGGTTTAGCATGGCTGTCCCTAGACACAGGGCCATAGGGAGAAGGCGGTGGAACTATGGCTCAGCAAAAGGGCACGGGGAGTCAAGAGACTAGGTTCAAGTCAACCTTTCTGAGATTCAGCTTCCTCATCTATAAAATGGCCCAATTCACTCCTTCTTGACGCAGCCATTCTACAAACGTTTCTGGGGCATCTACTATGCGTAGGGCATTGTTCTAGGAGCTAACAACACAGAATAAAAATTCCTGCCTCATACATGCTAGCTGGAGACACAGAAATAAACTATATAAATTAGTAAAATATATGGTATATCAGGAGGTGATAACTGATAAGAAAGAAAAGGGTTATGGAGATGAGGCATGGAATTTTAGGGTATCCAAGGGAGGCTTCACATTTGACTAAAGACCTGAAGGAAGTTACATGGCAAGCTATGTGGCTCTGGGGAGGAAAAGCATCCCTGGTCAAGGGATCAGTTGTGCAAATGCCCTGAGGTGGGGTGTTCCCAATGTTTTGCAGGAGCCGTGAGGCAGCCAGTTTGGCTGCAGCAAGGTGAGAGCGAGCAGGTGGGTACTAGATGGAGGCCACAGTAAGGACACTGGCCTTCACTGTAGGTAGATGAGGAACTACTGGGGGGGCTTGGGGCAGAGAAGTGCCCTGGGCTGACTTCCACAGTCCAACAAGG
The DNA here is from genome assembly GCF_964341445.2 of Mesoplodon mirus. Lineage (NCBI taxonomy): Eukaryota > Metazoa > Chordata > Mammalia > Artiodactyla > Ziphiidae > Mesoplodon > Mesoplodon mirus. The sequence goes on along the minus strand of NC_138977.1, from coordinate 58,524,085 downwards.
TCACCCTGCTGCTGTGCTAGAAGAGGCTGTTGGGGGCCGAGCACAGAAGCCAACAGCCTGTTAGGAGTCTTCCGCAACCGCGCAAGTGATGCTAGCGGCTTGGGCCCGCAGCATGGCTCGTCCTGGACCCATTTTGAAGGTAAGCCAAGAGGACTTGCTGACACGTTTCTGAGGTGTGAGAGACACAGAGGAACCACGGATGACTTCAGGTTTGGCCTGAACAACTACAGGGACGGGGCTGCCGCTCACTGAGATGGGACAAAGGGGGAAGCAATGTGCAGTGAGGGCTGAGCAGACAGACAGGGCAGCCATGGTCTCCATCCCATGCAACCTCAGAAGGAAGCAGCAGGCCCTGGAGACCTGAAAAGAAAGAGGAGCTGGTCCTGAGGCCTGTGCGGCTCCCTCTGGAAAGCAGTACAAAAGCCAGAGAGGGGAAGGTGGCGTCGGAGGTCTGACCTGCCACACGTCTGACCCACTACAGGCCTTGCTGCCCACAGAGCCCAGGCCACGGCCACGGCTGGCTGCTTACGGGCCCACGTCACAGGTGGGGAAACTGAGGGCACTGAGTTCTACAGTGAGCACCTCTCATTTAGAAGCCAGAAAGGGCCAGGGCGATTTAAGGCTGGGAGGCAGACAGCTCCCACCTACCACCCGATACAGGGACCATGGGGCTGAAGCCCGGTGTCCTCACCACCCAGGAAGTCCGCAGGATCCCAAGAGGTGATGAGGACTCTGGGCTGCCCAGAGCTGAGAATATGACTCGATCCAGACTCCAAGGATGTCTGCTTCAGGATCCGTGAGCTCTCCCCCGTCCCCCTCACCACTGGGATTTAATTCACATAACCATAAAATTCACCCTTATAAAATATACAATTCAGTGGCATTTAATACATTCACATTGTTGTACAACCATCACTACTACCTAATTCCAGAATATCAAACCCAAAAAGTTAAACATAGAATTATCATATGACCCAGCAATTCCATTCCTAGGTACATACCCAAGAGAACTGAGAACAGGTACATGAATGTTCTAGTCACAACAGCCAAAAGGTAGGAACAATCCAAATGTCCATCAAATGATAAATGGATAAACAAAATGTGGTATATTCACACAATGGATTATTATTCAGCTACAAAAAGAAATGAAGCACTGTTCAACTACAATGTAGTTGAACTTTGATAACATTACACCAAGTGAAAGAAGCCCAGACACAAAAAGTCACATATTGTATGATTCCATTTCTATGAAATACCCAAAATAGGTAAATCCATAGAGACAAGAGTGTAGAGTAGTGGTGCCAGGGGCTGGGGAGAGGGGGGAATCAGGAGTGACTGCTTTGTAGATACAGAGTTTCCTTTGGGGGGATGAGTATATTTTGGATGCTAAACATCACTAATCATCAAGGAAAAGCAGATCAAAAGCACAATGAGGGGCTTCCCTGGTGGTGCAGTGGTTGGGAGTCCGCCTGCCAATGCGGGAGACACGGGTTCGATTCCTGGTCCGGGAGGATCCCACATGCCGCGGAGCAGCTGAGCCCGTGTGCCATGGCTGCTGAGCCTGTGCTCTAGAGCCCATGCTCTGCAACGGGAGAAGCTGCCACAGTGGGAAGGCCGCGTGCCGCGGCGAGGAGTGGCCCCCGCTCGCTGTAACTGGAGAAAGCCCGCGTGCAGCAAGGAAGACCCAACACAACCAAAATTAAATTAAATTAAAAATTAAAAAAAAAAAAAAAAAGCACAATGAGATATCACCTCACACCTGTCAGGATGGCTATTATCAAAAAAGCAAAAGACAAGTGTTGGCAAGGATGTGGAGAAATTGGAACACTTGCACGCTGTTGGTGGGAACGTAGTATGGTGCAGCCACTGTGGAAAACTGCAGAGAGGTTCCTAAAACTTAAAAATAGAACTTCCAAATGATCCAGCAATCCCACATCTGGGTATTTATCCAAAAGAATTGAAATCAAGATCTCCAAAGAGGTATTAGCGTACCCATGTTCACTACAGCACGAGACACAACAGCCAAGAGGTGGAAGCAACCCAAACATCCATTGATGGATGAATGGATAAAGAAAATGTGGTGCATACACACAATGGAATATTATTCAGTCTTTAAAAAGAAGGAAATTCTGCAGTATGCGACAACATGGACAAACCTTGAGGACATTATGCTAAGTGAAATACGCCACTCACAGAAAGACAAATACTGCGTGATTCCACTTACATGAGGGATCTAAAATAGTCAAATTCATAAATGGAATGGTGGTTGCCAGGGGCTGGGCGAAGGGAGAAAGGGGGAGTTACTAATCAACAGGCACAAAGTTTCGGTTAAGCAAGGTGAATCAGCTCTAGAGATCTGCTGTACAGCACTGTCCTTATAGTCAAAAATAAGATATTATACACTTAAAAATTTGTTAAGAAGGGCTTCCCTGGTGACGCAGTGGTTGAGGGTCCGCCTGCCGATGCAGGGGACACGGGTTTGGGCCCTGGTCCAGGAAGATCCCACATGCCACGGAGCGGCTGGGCCCGTGAGCCGTGGCCGCTGAGCCTGCGCGTCTGGAGCCTGTGCTCCGCAACGGGAGAGGCCGCAACAGAGAGAGGCCCGCGTACCGCAAAAAAAAAAAAAAAAAAAAATTTGTTAAGATGGTAGCTCTCATGTTAAGTGTTCTTACCACAATAAAATAAAAATTTTTTCAATGTTTTGGAATTAGGTAGAAGTGATGGTTGCACAATTTTGTGAATGTGCTAAATATCACTGAATTGCACACTTTGAAACAGTTAATTTTATGTTATATGAATTTCACCTCAATTTTTAAAAAGTCTCCAATAAAAAATTTTTTAAATAAAAAAATAATAATAAAAACTTTTTCAAAAGTAATGAGAGCATGCCCCGGGGCATCCAAATGACCATCTCACAAGCAAGTGCTGCTGTGCAATTTGGGGCTCCGGCCTGCTCCTGTGTTTATGATTCAGTTCCTTCTTTGTGAAGGCCAAATGACATCACTGCACATAACACAAACAAAGGTTGTGCTTCAAATAAGAGAAGGGGGTGGGGTGGAGAACTGAGCCACCCTGTAGCCCATGGCAGCCTGGATGTGCCCAGTTCAAAGGCCCAATCTCTTAGCAGTCAGGACTGTGCTCATGTTGAGCGCATCCGTGTGAACTGAGCAAAGCCCATCTCTGTGCCAAATTGCTGATTCCCACGAGAAGTGGGCTTAACAGCCACTGTATGCAGATTTCAATAACGCCATTATTACACCCGTATCTTTGATCAAATGAGTCAACTTTCCAGGTTATCAAGTGGTGTACTATTAAAACAGCCATTTGGGGATTACTCATTGGCAGTTCAGGCTCAAATGTGGGTATAGTTGGCCAGCCACATCTTTGAGGTCTGTAATCCTCGGATTCAACCAACCTCAGATTGAAAATATTTGAAAAAAAAAAAGTCCAGAAAGTTCCAAAAAGCAAAACTTGAATTTGCTGTATGCTGGCAACTATTTACATAGCATTTACATTGTATTTACAACTATTAACATAACATTTACATTATACTAGGTATTATAAGTAATCTAGAGATGATTTAAAAGATAGGGGAGGATGTGTATAGGTTATATGCAAATACTGTGCCATTTTATGTAAGGGACTTGAGCATCTTGACTTTGGAATCCATGAGGGTCCTGAAACCAATCCCCCCACCCAGGATGCTGCCGAGGGACAACTGTAATCAGAATTGCCCCAAACCAGCCAGCCAGCCCAGCAGGCACAAGTGACAGAAGCAGGGGAAACAGAAGGGACCAGCTCTCTGCTATCAACCCAACGATGGCAATTTTGTTTCAGTTCACATCCTTCCAATTAAATTAACATTGCTCATTTGAAATGGGCCAGCTTTCTGGTTTTATTAGTTTTATTCTGGCTTTATTTCATGTTTGCTTTATACTTATGTAAAAACTACGTAAGTCTGAGGCACTTACACCTAGTTTTATATTTGTACGTTTAAGTTATATTCTAATAAGAAAATTTAAATCAACAGGTGAGGCTTTTTTTTTCCTTTAAAAGGGAGTGCAGAAAAAAACGCATACTTATGATTCCATTCATATGAAATGTCCAGAACAAGCAAATCTATAGAGGCAGAAAGTAGACTTGTGGGGTGGGGAGTGATGACTAATGAGTACAGGGCATTTTTCTGGTTTAATGAAAATGTTGTAAAATTAGACTATAGTGACAGACGTACAACTCTTTGAATACACTAAAAGCTACTGAACTGTACACTTTACATCACTGAACTGTATGGCTTGTGAGTTAAATCTCAATAAAGCTATTTTTAAATGGGGGGGGAGGGTCGACCTATTACCCAGGTTTGAGCTGCATTAAGCTGGAAAAATCACAGGGAAATCAACAAACCCATCTATTCACAGCTTCCCTTCCAGGCCTACTCTCTACTCTTCCTCCCCCTATACTGTGCCCAAGGGCTCAGGAGACAGAGGCTAAGACGAAACCCTAAGTCACAAGCCAAGCCCACCCTGGGTGAGCAGGTGGCTGCCCTCAGACACCACAACACAGGATTTTTATCTCTTGGAATCCACTTCATACAACAGTATTAAGGCACTATTTGAATTATTAAATTTGGAAAAACTTAAAAACAATGAAAACAACCAATGTCAGTAAGTATGCAGGGAATGTGATTCAGTGTACATCAGAGGCAGTGTCAAGGAAAGGAGCCTGACAATAAAGATTCAGCACCTCAGTGACCCAGCTGGCTGGGGATGGGGTAGAGCCAGGAGCCAGCACAGCTGAGCACAGGCAGTCCCCATGCTGGGGAGGCAGCCGACATCCCCACCCTTCACCCACACTCGCCCAGCACAGCCTGCCCGCAGGACAGGGTCCCTATCCAAGCACGCTGCTTGCCTCCAGCCTCAGCAAGGGGCAACTCCGTGGCAACAAGAAGGGAGGCCTCAAGGGCCCATCTTCTGTCGACCCAGCAAATCTCCCTCTCCTTGGGCCTATTCCTTCCAGCGGCACTTTACAGAGACAGGAAGAGGAAGCCCCTGCCGGCAGCTGCTGGGTGGGAGGCGCTGGTGAAGCCAGCAGGAGTGCACGTCCACCCCTGACAGACGGACCCCTTTTGTCCCAATGCCTCCCTCCCTCCACAAACCTCTTGGAATTGACCACCTCCAGGAAGCCGCCTTCTGTCTCCCCAAAGGTTCACTGAGCCCCAGCTCGGAGCCAGGGGAGGGGGAGAGAGTGGACACCTATTCACCTGGCCCAGGCCCCCACCTCTGGGCCCTCAGCTCAGGGCTGGCTCCCAGGGAACACGTAGAACTCAGATGGCTGTGCTGGGAACACCCCCAAGACCAAGGGCTAAGTGAAGAAGGGGGCCCCAGAGCCGTGGACCAAGTGCCATCCCATCTATATCCCCAAATCAAAACTACACAAACTCACACAGAGGCACAGAAAAGAAGACGGTGGGATATTCACAAACTGCTGAAAGGGATGCCTCCGGGGGAAGAGAGGAAGTCAGGAGGGGGAAGTGGCTTTCAGATTTTACTCTCTCTCTCTCTCTCTCTCTATGAAGCTACTACCTGAATCCTTCATAAAGATAACTACTTAATTTTGTTTTAACTGAAAACATTTTCAAAAGCAGGGTAGACATCCATCAGCTGGAAACTCGGTAAGCAAGCTATGCTCCCCGCACACATTGGGATGAAAAAGGAAGGCACTCCCAGAACACACGACAACGTGGATGAGACTCGAGAACATTACGTTTAGTAGAATAGGCAGAAATAAAAAATACCTATTATCTACCTGAGTCCACTTATGTGAAAATCTAGAAAAAAGCAAAACCAGAGTGACAGGAGATAAGCGGCCTGGGACCAGGCGTAGGAGTGGCTACTGACGGTAGGGGAGCCCCAGGAAATCTTCTGGGTGATGGAAGCATTTGCACACTCGACTGGAGTGGGGCTGCACGCCCATGACCTTCACCGACACTCAGCCAGCTGCCCCCTAGGCTGGGTGACTGTTATGGTATGTGTACCTCAATAAAACTTCCTTTCTAAGTGAGGTAGAAGGAATGGAGTCAGTGCTTAATGAGAAAGGGGTCTTCCTTTGGGGTGATGAAAATGTTTTGGAACTTGATGGAAGTGGTGGTCCCACAACACTGCAAATGTACTCAATGCCACTCGACTGTGTACTTCAACATGGTCAATTTTACATCAAGTGAATTTCGTCTCAATTTTTTTTTTTAATTTTAAGTAGACGTAAAAATTTATTATGCCCATTTTGCAGATGAGAAAACTGGGCTCAGAGGAAGCAGTCAACTGCTGGTCCCGGGCTTATCCACCGATGCCTCAGACCCAGTTCAGAGCGCCTACACCCAGCAGAAGAGAGAGACCTGCTCTGTACTTCCCCGGAAGGCTCTGCGGCACCGGGGCCGATCTCCAGAGAGGCCCTTGGCTCTGGGGCATTTGAAAACCAGAGCTTCCTGACAGGCCTCGGAGCAAGCCAGCACAGCAGCACCTGCAGGAGACTCCCAAAGTCTGCGAGCTCCATCAACAGACAGGGCTGCCACGGGGGCAGGGAGTGAGCACCACCAAGCGGGTGGTCTAACTAAGGCTAAAGCAAGGATGGGGGTACGGAGGGTTCCGATCAGATCCAGGGTGGATGAGGTCTTCTAGGTCCTGCCAGTCAGGGCCCTAGAGAGTTAAGGGGTCAGCACCAACGTCAGGGACCCAGGAGAAGGACTCAGTAACTAGAGGGCAGCAGTCAAAGGGGACACGTCCACCAGCCACTTTGTGACTGGCAGGAGAGGGGTTAACTCCTTCCTGGGGTCTGCAGTTCCAAGAAAAGGAAAAGGAAAAGGGGAGAAGTTCCCCTCTGTGCTTTCTAAACAGAAACTTCAAAAACGCCCAGTGTCCCGGTCCTCCACTCTGGGGAGGGCCAGGACAGAAGACACACCGCCTGCAGATAGGCAGGGCCTGGGGCTCAGCAGGATGCAGAGTCTGGCAAAGCCCAAGGTCATCTGAGGGCACTCACTTCTCTCCCCCACCTCCCCGACATGCCCCCGACCCAGCCTCTTGGCTGTGGGGCTGTTTCTCATGGGCGAGGGACGGAAGCCAAGCAGTGTACCCACAGCTGTCCCAGCACCACACCCTCCCTCCTCCTGGAATTTCTGAAAGCCCTGCTCCTTGGGAGCCCGCAGGGTCAGGAGCGGCACACCCAGTTCCAAGATGCTTTCTACTGCCTGCCATGGGCATGGCGGTAACCCCAGACGCCCCATGTCTCTCCCTCATCAGTGTGCCCCAGCTCCAGCCCAAGCAGGGGCACCCTTCAGAGCTAAAGCCAGTCCACATGTCAGTTACAGGAGATAAAACACCTTCTAATTCTACTATTAGACATTCACTCCTTAGGAGAGGTTTCAAAGGCTTCAGTTCATTCCTGAGGAAGGGGACCTGTTAACCTATAGGCATCTCAGCTAAGAGCAAAAATAGGCATGTTGATGCTGGGGTGAGAGCAGTCTGGAGTCTCCAGCTCAAAAATGAGGGGTCCCAGGAAGGGGTGGCAGGCATTTATAAGAGGGTGGGGAGGTCCCCTGGAGAATGGCAGGACAGTGAATGTGATTCTTTAAACGAAAGGGGGAGGCCAGAATTCTGGGGGGCCTCTAGCTTATGTCCAAAGAGGCACACCAGGGCTGCCTCTGAGCCCAGTGTGGGAGGGACAGCAGGTCGCAGAAAGGTCTCTCCTGACAGGCCAGGAGTGCTGAGCATGGGTCCCACCCCAGGTCCGTGGATCTGCTCACGTTCCCTAAACACACCAAGCTGTCACATCTCTGCATGGGCTGCTCATTCTGCTTGGGAAGCCTTTCTCATCCTTGCAAACTCTTAGCCATCCTTCAAAGCCCACCTGAAGCACCACCCCGTCCCCAGGCAAGCCCTTCCCTCCGGCTCCAATCACAGCTGGCACAGGCCCCGGGAAGGTACCAGTGGGAGAAGGTAGAAATGTGCCTCTCTCATCTGGCAGGGACTGAGTCTCACTCACCTTTGGTCCCCTGCACCTCATACTGAACCTGGGGGCAGGAAAGGCCAGGAATTGGAACCAAGAAGCCATCCTGGTGCCTTCCCACCATGAGGCACTGTGCAAACAGCCTGGCCTCTGTGGCCTCACAGGTCTCTCCCTCTGCTGAGATTAACTGGAACCATGGTAACAGAAGCACCTAATGTTTACTGAGCACTTACTATGAGCCACACACTACCCCAAGGGCTCTCCATGTGCTACCTCCTTTCACCCTGTGACATCCTTATAAGGGAGTTACTATTATTAATCCTGCTACACAAGGGAATCAGGCACAGAGAGGTTAAGTGAGTTGTCCGGTGCCATACAGCCAGCAAGAGAGGAAGCTGAAATTCAGATCATAGTGGTCTGGTTCCGGGCCCGGTATTCTTTTTTTTTTTTTTTAGCAGTACGCGGGCCTCTCACTGTTGTGGCCCCTCCCATTGTGGAGCACAGGCTCTGGACGCGCAGGCTCAGAGGCCATGGCTCACGGGCCCGGCCGCTCCGCGGCATGGGGGATCTTCCCGGACCGGGGCACGAACCCGCGTCCCCTGCATCGGCAGGCGGACTCTCAACCACTGCGCCACCAGGGAAGCCCCCGGTATTCTCAATCGCTACAGGTCTGTTGAGGGATAGGAAGATGGGTCACTTGTCAGGACAAGCTCTAAGTGGAAGAGGAACTCAGAGATTTTAAAGGCTAGTTCTCCCCGGACCTTCTCTTTCCCCAGGTCCCAGCCAAACACCTAGGAAGAACAGCAGGGCCTCCTCCCAGATCCGGCCTGTTGCTCCCAAGCTCATCCCGGTTCCAGGAAACACAAAAGGCCCATCTGCAAGCCCTCTGGCCCAGGCTGGGAAGATGCACGGCTGCCCGCTGGGAGGCAGAGCCATAATTTGGGGCTATTCTTAGCAAACCACTGGCTCCCCTCCCAGAGGCCCAGCAGGAGGCAGGCCCAGGCTTCATACACCCTGCCTGAAGGCGTGCAGAGGTCCCACAGGGCTAAGGAGCGACTGGTGGGCAGGAGGTGAGGACAAAGCCCTCCATCTTTCAAACCAGAGGAGACTGGCCTGCTAGCCTTCCCAGGGCCAGGCGCCTGGCTGCTGAAGCAGCTCTGGAGAGTCCTGGCCACAGGGGAAGGCTGGTCACCAAGGCTCCACTGACAGTGGTCGCTCTGTACCAGACCCTGGGCCACACACTTTCCACTGATTATCTCACATTTAACCCTCACCACACCCCAAGGGCGAGGGGTTACTGGCACCATTTTAAAGATGAGGCGTTTCACTTTAAAGATGAGTTAGTTAAGACATTAAGTAACTTGCCCAGGTAACACGGTGAGTTAGTGTCGAGCTGTATCTCCCAATCTCCAGGTTGAGCCATAGCCAGATTGGGGGCAGGGGGGCCCTCCCTGTCCAAGGGTTTGGGGGAGGGGCAGTCCACACCAGAAAGCAAAGGTCTCATCAAAGACCCAACTGCATGTCTACTCTTTCTCTTCCCCAGGGATTGTCCCTTCCCTGCCAAAAACCCTCAGGCTTGGGCTCAGGAGAGTCCCCAGCCAGGTAACTCCCCTACCCTGAACACACGACCTCACTTCAGGAAGCTCTGGAGACCCAGGGGAGATGAGCCTCAAAGTTCAAGGAGTCCCTGATGGTGTTTAAGGCATTCACCCAGCCCTGTAACTTAGGGAGTAGAGAGGTCAAACAACTCTCAGGGTGAAACAGAGGATACTGAGCCCTTTGGGGTCTTCAAACTCCAAAGCGGAAGTCCAGAAATGAAGCCACACCACACAGCACCTGTACCACCTCCACCCCAAACAGGTCAGCTTCCAGGCACTGCTGCCTCACAGAGTTACAGGGATAACTGAGCAGCACTTGCCTCGGACTGTATCTTGGTACCTACCTCCGACTGTGTTCTGCCCTCTGCTGCCGCAAGACTCAGCAGGTATAAGTGTCTGTGTTGTCTGTGTCCCAGGTGCTCAGAGCCAACTCCATGTCTGCCCAGGATTCAAGGCACGTCCATGTGGCTCCATGTTTTGCGTTGGTGAATGTCAGCTCACATCTCTGTCTGTGCTTCCGCGAGCCCACCCATATGTCTGTCCACTTCCATCAGCCAAATCTCCATGATAGCGTAGGTCCATCTATAGAGTATCTGCCGCCTGTTCGTGGTCCACACTTGTGTGTTCACACTGTCTGCCCCTGCACGTGTCTGTGCCTTGGGTTGCTTGCCCACCTCCATTGCCTTCGTGTCCATCTGTATCCAGTTCCTCACTGCCCTTGCCCACACAGTTATAAACCTGAGCACGCGCGCACATCTCTTCTCATGCCAGCATTCCCCACCTGTGCCCAGGTGACCCTGTGTGTGCCACCTGTTTGGAGGCAGGTGGGTGTGTTCACCCAAGTACTCACAGTGCCAGCCAAGGGCTAAAGGGTGAGTTCAGCAACACCCACCCCCAGAACAGCTCCCAAGGCCACAGGCATGAGCACACTGCCACCTCTGCAAAGTGTTCCAGAAAACAGAAACTTGCCAGGGATGATGCAGGAGAGGGCAAAGCCCTAGACAAAGCAGAACCTCAGAAGTGAGGTCAGGATGCCCCAGGTACCACTCACCTCAAACCAGCCCTGCTAGGCCTGCCCACCTCCAACACCCCAACTCCAACCCCCGATGGCCAGCGAGGGGAAGATTGTCTGTCTGCACTCACAGGAAACAGTGTCTGGCTCAGGGCCTCCAGCCTGACAAACTCATCCCCAGCCCCCAGCGATAGAGGCTCTTCCGAAAGGAAGAGAGGACTTCCTCCTGTAAGGCTGGATCTAGACCCTAAACCTCAAGAGCCCCAGGAAGGCTGGGAGAGTCCTATGGTTAGTCTGACCTCAGAAACCAAATGTGCTTCTTCAGAAATGCACCAGCAGAAAAACAAAAAACACCTGGGAGTGGGGCTGGGGCGCACTCCAGCTGCTCCCTGTCCATGGAAATGGTGAGCGGGCCTAACCACTAGCACGGTAATCACAAAGGATGGGTGTGGAGGCAGAACATCTTAAACATACTTGCGCGGCTGCCTGAGAACTGCATCCCAGCTCCCCTAGCAGCTGCAGACCTTCTCGCTCACGCAGCAATTCATCATGTATGCGGTCTTGGTATTTCCACTGGTATTACTATTAGTCCGGGACTGGGATGGAAACCCTGTATTGGCGAACTTTCTTTGTGTTTATGTCTTGTCTCCCCCCGTGGGGCTGAGCCACCTAAGGGGAGAACCATCCAACACCTTCCACCACTCCCACCCTCCCTGGCATTTAAGAAATGCTCAGTCACGGGTCCAGGTTGCTCTGCAGGAAGCCAAGGAGTCGGTGCCTGGAATTCTGGTCGAGAGAGTAGGGAAGCTGGGAAGCTTCCTGAAGTCAGGGAGATTTTCTTCCATTTCTGACTCCCCAAGAGATAAGAACAGGTTCCAACCACCCTGCCACTTTCGAAAGTCCAGGGCAACAGTCTCCCGCACACTGCACTCTGCTTTCTGACAGGCCTCTTGCCCCTTCAGGAAAAACCTCTAAAGATGAAAAGGGGGCTCCCCTCGGAGACCCAGGCCTACAGAAGGAAAGGACCAGATGAGGCCCAGCATCAAAGCTTGCACCCACTGGGCTCTCTGGACTCTTCCCAGTGCCATAGGCCTCAAGTCCCTAAAGATGAGCCCAGGGACCCCAGGTGTGGATCATGAAGCGTCCTGCCTCGACGCAGCTGCACAGGAAGCCCAGCTGTTGGGCCTTGCCCCAGGCCTGGCCATTACGAGTGGAGGAGTCGCCAGCTCACATCTACCCCAGTCCGAGGGAAACCTCCTCGAGGAAGTCGGTAGCCCAGAGCCGGACAGACAGAACGACTCAATAACTCCTCACTGTTTAATATGTGAGGTTCCGCTTCTCTCCCAGGCAACGATCCCGCGCGGGTTTGGATGGGGGCCCAGGACCTCTCTCCTCCGCGGAGCCCAGGGAGGCGTGCGATCTGGGAGATGGGGAGTGGGTGGTCGGAGCAGCCCCGGCCCGGGAGTGCCCAGAGAACTCCTGAATCAGCCCTCCCTCGCCAGCCCGGGTTCGGACGCATCGGTACCTGTCAGCCCGCGGCTCCGGGGCATCCACTCTCCCGTGGCTGGCGCGCTGCGCCCGAACGGCGGGCGCCGAGTCAGGCAGCGGCGGGTCGCTCCCGGCGCGGGCTCCGGCTGGCTCCTCCCAACTTCCCCAGCCCATCCGTGGGCAGAGGCTGTTCCGGAGGCTGGCAGGCCGGGCGCAACGAGGCGAGGCCACGAGAGAAGGATCCCGCGCTCGCCGGCGAAGGGAGCTGCCCGCCCCAGCCCGAGCGCGCAGCTCCGCTCCGCGCGCCCCACGACCCCCAAGCCGAGGGGCGGATCCGGCCAGGCCGCCAATCACCGAGCCCGCCGCCGCCCGGCCAGCCCGAGCCCCGGCCCCAGCCGCCAAGGGGGCGGGGGTCTCGGATTTAAAGACACACTCACCAAACAGCGTCCCGATTGGCATTCCAGAGCCGCGGCAGCCTGGCGGGGTGGGAACGGCTGGCCCCACCTTTCCCGGCCCCGCTTCCTCCCTTCGCCCATCCACCCTCCGCCTGGGAGGAGAAGTTTGGGACGGGGGAGACGGCCTGGGAAGCCAGCTCCTCTTCCCTTGTCATTAGTTCGTCTAGTTCTGGAAGAAGCCCAAACCCTACATCCAGCCTCCCTGGCAGGAGAAAGAAGCAAAAGCTCTCGGCGCCACACCCCCTCCCAGACTCCAGCTCCCCGGGAAATCGGCTGGCTCTCGCCGCTCTCTGCTTTTTAAAGCCAGGCCAAGCCCCGGCGGGACCGAGACAAGCAGCTGGGCACCGGAAGAATCCTCGCTGTGCTGTGCAACCTGAGCTAGGCGATTGCCCTCTCTGGACCTCAGCCACCACAGGAGTCAACGGTTGAGCCCTTAAAAAGCAGACTGTCCACTCAATCGTGGGCTTCTCCCAAGCCCTAGACACCCTCAGTCCCCGGAGGCGAAAAGGGAAGAATGAGGCAGAAACTTTGGAAGGGGAGGGGCCCCTCTGCCCCCACCCCATGAATCCCTACAGTGATACGTACAATCCCCACCCCCAAGGGGCCCTATCCCCGCCTCCCACTGACCGGGCACGGCAGCCCAACCAGGTGTACCCCGATGCCCCAGCAGCCCATGCCAGCCCTCCGCTGGCGCGTGCCCCCAAACTCACCCAAGTGCATTCGCTCTGTCGCCACTGTTTCCTCTGGGGGAGATGGGCTTTGCTGTGGTTGGTGAGTCACTTCTTCCTTCACTCTGCTCCACACTGGGGAAATCGGTCTTCTCACCTGTCACTACCTGCCTCACCCACAATCAGTGCTGCAGCAGGAGTCAGTGAAGTCCGAGTCTCCCCAGGATGAAGGCAGCACAGGCCTCACCTCTCCAAAGTCAGGCCAGAGGCGCTGGGCTAGGAGAGGGGCAGGCAGGCCCTGCAGTCCATGGGAGCCCTAAAAACAAATAAAGACAAGCGGAATGGCTGTTATTTGTGGTGCTCTTACCAAGTCTCCAGCACCCAGGTCTCAAGTGCTTCACTGGATGATTCTATGAGATAACTACTTTTATTATCCCTCTTTTAGTGGATGAGGAAACTGAGGCCCAGGGAACACTCGCCCTCAGCTGCAGGCCTCCTCCTGTAACAACGAAGATGTGCGAGGAGGGGAGGAGCGGAGAAGACCCAGGAGTGGCCTTGGGAAGCAGACCTGACCTTCAGAGACCAGTAGAGCTAGGCTCAAGCTGGCTCATGGTTTACTGCCTGTGTGGTCTGTGACATGACCTGTCTGATATTCAAGTGCCTCAGCCAGAATATGGCCTGTCCTCCTTCAAAGAGGTGTTGACAAGCCAGGAAGCTGGGGCATGTGATGCCTTGGCGTGGCATGTGGCACATGGTAGGCACCATCTTTGGGCACTGCTCCCTTCCTTCCTCCTCTTTGTACAACCTCATAAACCACTCCACCCTGTGTCAGATTCCCCAACTGAAGCCCTTGCCATACTGAGGATACTGATAATGCATCCTCATTATCCTGCATTATCCAGGATAATGCCCCCTTGCAGCCAGGACTAAGGTAGGGGTATGTATGTGCACTAAGACTGTGCTCGAGCACACACATATACACATATACAAACATGCACACATGCACACACACACTACTCTTCCTCCCTGGGATCTGTGGCCAGCTGCCTCTCTAGACTGAGCTCCTGGAGGACAAAAGTCCGTGTCTGACCTGTCTTTTGGTCCCCAGCACAGTGTCTGGTACATTGGTCATTCATTCGTGTTCACCATGCACACAGTAGGTGTTCTTGTTGAATCAAGCAGAAAAGCCCAGGGCAGAGATGTCCCCAGAAGAACCAGAATCACTGCCCTTCTGGCTCCAACAGACAGCCTCAGGGTTCAGCTGGTAGACCCCAGAAGTAGAGGGCTGGGGGTTTAGAGGTATCTCAGAGACAGGGTACAGATGGCATCCAGATCACAGCATCCGGCCTCACCATCCCGCCCCCAACCCCTGAGATTCTGCCAAGTCCTTGCTCAGAGCAGCAAATGCTGGGGGTTCCCCCCACCACAAGAAAGCCTGCAGGACCAGATCCTGCCCCCCACTGGACCCAACGGCCTGGAAGGGGGAAGGGACTGAATGTTGAGGAAAAGATGAAGGAAGGGACACAGCAGCCCTAGGTATACCCCAAAGAAGGCACTCTGCCCTCTCTCTACAACCCCAGGCAGAACGGAAGAATCAATTGGGCCAACTCTCTCAGCGCAAACTGCCACAGAAGCTCCTCAAGAAGTCTGTAAGCTCAGAGCAGAAGCCCAAAAGCCACCGAGAAAGGATCAGTGGTCCCCGAACAGGATCTCAGAAACTAGAGGGCTCAGGACCCACCCCTACTGACCCAGCACCTCCACCAGAACTACCGCCACCACCCCACATCCCAGTTGCACAAGCACCCGAGACGCCACCTTATCATCTAGAGAATACCAGGGCCCCGCGGGTGGCCCTGCAGTACAACCGTGTGCTCATGTGTGAACACGTGTATGTACACATATGTGCTTGTGTTGCTCATGTATGTTTGCAGAGATGTGAATGAGAGTGTGCATGTTTGTGCGAGTGTCTAGTGGGTGTGAGTGTGGATGTAGGAGTGAGCATGTGTGTATATGTGGGCATGTGTAGCACACACACAAACTAACCCACCAACCACCGTCCAAAACCAGGAGAGCCGCTACTGCAAAGGGTAGTGAACCACCCCATTACTCACGCTTCCAAGAGAATTGCCAGTGGCCGTGGCCATCCACAGCGCCCTCTGTCCAGGCAAGCAAGTCCCAAGTTCAATCCCTGAGAAGAACCATAAGCTGTGCGAACCCCCGGTTCCCTTGTGGGAACGCTCAGGCCAAGAATTATTTCCTGACAGGTGGAAACGACTCGCCGGAAGGCAGAGGAGCTGGGTTCAAACCAACAAAGATGAGACTTGACAAAAGATGAGAAACAGGCTCTACTGCTCTTCTCTGCTCCTCGTTGCACGCCAAGCCCACCACAGGCTGAGGGACACTGGGCCCGAGGAATAGACAATATCAGGGCAGGAAGCTAATCTGGCGCTGCTCCCCGTGGACACGTTATTGCCAAGACTGGGACCCACGTGGGCCCTCCATGGTGGGTGTCTTGGAGCCTGCAGTCTTCCCTGTGAGCCAGGTGGTCTCTGAGGCCCAACACAGACCCGTCCCCACCTGCCCCAGCTGCCTCAGAGTCCTGCTCTGGCTGTCTGCCCCTCCAGGCCCACCACCCCACCACCAGGATCCAGCAGCCCTTGCTTGTCGGGCTTTGCTGTGTGCAGTCCAGGGCTGAAAGACACGGGCTCTGAGCAGGGCCAACTTGCCCTGGATCTAACCTCAGCAATTTTACCACTATGTGACCCTTACCCTAAAAGTCACCACATTTCTCCAAGTCTTTTTTTCCTCATTTGTAAAATGGTATGAAGAGCAGTTTATGCCTCCAGGAAATGTCTGGAGGATTAAAGGAGTGCCTGGCACTTGGCCAGAGCTCACTGACCGAAGCTATTGTTATTGTTACTATTATTGCCACCTGAGTTCACACCCTCACCCAGCCCTGAACCTGCCAGGGCAGAGGGGTTCTTCGAGGCTGAGTTCAGTTCAGGTTCCACCGCCTCTAGGCAGTCTTCCCTGCTCAAAGGATCTCTGTCTGCCCTGGACTCCTTCCCCCTCACCTCTGTGCAGGGCCCTAGTACTTGAGCACTCCTTCCTGGCACAGAATACATGTTCAATAATTGACATTATAATTATCAGCTGGATTATTAATTTCATTGGTTGGCCCTCCTTTGCGTCTAGGTCCAAGGATAGCATCTCCCACCTCCCAAATTCACACACTAGGTTCAAATTTTTTTGACAAAACTCAAAGTAAGAAATACATTTTAGGAACTTCCCTGGTGGTGCATGGGATAAGACTCCACACTTCCTAATGCTGAGGGCCCGGGTTCGATCCCTGGTCAGGGAACTAGATCCCACATGCATGCCACAACTAAGGAGCTCGCAAGCTGCAACTAAGGAACACGCCTGCTGCGACAAAGACCCCACGCAACCAAATAAATAAATAAATAAATTTTTAGTAATTTTATTTTATTTATTTATTTATTTATGTATTTATTTTTTGGCTGAGTTGGGCCTTCGTTGCTGCGTGTGGGATTTTTCTCTAGTTGCGGCGTGCACAGGCTTCTCGTTGTGGTGGCTTCTCGTGTTGTGGAGCACAGGCTCTAGGCGCTCAGGCTTCAATAGTTGCAGCGTGTGGGCTCTGTAGTTGTGGCTCGCAGGCTCTAGAGCACAGGCTCAGTAGTGGCGCATGGGCTTAGCTGCTCTGCGGCATGTGTGATCTTCCCAGACCAGGAATCAAACCCATGTCCCCTGCATTGGCAGGCAGATTCTTAACCACTGTGCAACCAGGGAAGTCCCATAACCAAATACTAAAAAAAAAAAAAAGAAATACATTTTAGGGTATACATCTGGAAAAATTAAAACTCTAATTCAAAAAATACATACACCCCAATGTGCACAACAGCACTGTTTACAATAGCCAAGACATGGCAACAACCAAAGTGCCTATCAACATACATTTGGCTTAAGAAGATGTGGTATATTTATACAATGGAATGTTACTCAGCCATAAAAAAAGAAATATTGCCACTTGCAGCAACATGAATGGGCCTAGAGAATATTATACTTAGTGAACTCAGACAGAGAAAGACAAATACTGTATGATATCTCCTATATGTGGAATCTGAAATAGGATTCAAATGAATCTATATAAGAAACAGAATCAGGGCTTCCCTGGTGGCGCAGTGGTTAAGAATCCGCCCGCCAATGCAGGGGACACGGGTTCGAGCCCTGGTCCAGGAAGATCCCACATGCTGCGGAGCAACTAAGCCCGTGCGCCACAACTACTGAGCCTGTGTGCCACAACTACTGAAGCCCGTGCGCCTAGAGCCCATGCTCTGCAACAAGAGAAGCCACCGCAATGAGAAACCTGCGCACTGCAACGAAGAGTAGCCCCAGCTCACTGCAACTAGAGAAAGCCCACGTGCAGCAACGAAGACCCAATGCAGCCAAAAATAAATAAATAAATAAATAAAATTTAAAAAAAAAAAAAAAAAAGAAACAGAATCACAGACATAGAAAACAAGCTTATGGTTACCAAAGGGGGAGGGAGGGAGGGACAAATCAAGAACATGGGTTTAGGGGCTTCCCTGGTGGTGCAGTGGTTAAGAATCTGTCTGTCAATGCAGGGGACGCGGGTTCGTGCCCCAGTCCGGGAAGATCCCACATGCCGCAGAGCGGCTGGGCCCGTGAGCCATGGCCGCTGAGCCTGCGCGTCCGGAGCCTGTGCTCCGCGATGGGAGAGGCCACAGTGAGAGGCCCGCGTACCGCAAAAAAAAAAAAAAAAAAAAAGAAAAGAACATGGGTTTAACAGATTCAAACTACTATACATAAAATAGATAAGCAATAAGGATTTACTGCATAGCACAGAGAACTATGTTCAACATCTTATAACCTATAATGGAATAGAATCTGCAAAATATATATTAGCTGAATCACTTGGCTGTATTAACACAATATTATTATGGCCTGAAACTAACACAATATTGTAAATCAACTATATTATATATATATATATTTTTTTTTTTTTTTTTTTTTTTTTTTTACTTTGGGACAGCCTGCTACACAGAGACATAAATATACAAAAAAAAAATGCTTAGCCTTACTGCATGTGATGCACTCTGATACTTTGTAATCTATCCTATCCTACTTCTTTCTTTTTTTTTAATAAATTTATTTTTATATTTTTTTAATTTTTCTTCTTTTGGCTGTGTTGGGTCTTTGTTGCTGCGTGTGGGCTTTCTCTAGTTGCGGTGCCTACTTTTTGTTGTTGTGTGCAGGCTTCTCATCGCAGTGGCTTCTCTTGTGGAGCACGGGCTCTAGGCGCACAGGCTCAGTAGTTGTGGCACACGGGCTTAGTTGCTCCGCGGCTTGTGGAATCTTCCCGGACCAGGGCTCGAACCCATGCCCCCTACATTGGCGGGCGGATTCTTAACCACTGCACCACCAGGGAAGCCCATATCTTATTTCTTTTTGTTTTTACTGATTGCAGTGCACAAAACTGATTTTACCTGTGACCTGCAGTTTGAAAATGCCTTGAAGAACAATGAGGTCCCCGAGGGCAAGGGGACCTCCCCCCTACCCGTCCCCCAGCACTTCTCAATGCCTGACTGAAGAGTGCCCAGGACATGTGGGAGGAGGGTGATTCTATCTCCAGAACATTCCTCAAGTACTACAAGGAGAGCCCTCCATCAGAAGAAGAAGAGAGAAAAGGGAGAAGGAATCCTCGTTCATTCAGTCAACAGATATTTCATTCATTCATTGTCAGTCAGTCAATCAACAAACATTTACAGAGCCCCTTCTATCTTCCAAGCCCTGTTCTAGGCCTTGAGCAGTGAATGAGGCAGACCAGTTCCCTCGTGGGGCAATGTCCCTTTATGGGGCTGACATTTTAGTAGGGTGGGGCAAAGGATACAATAAACAAGTAAATAATAACAGAGGCAACATCATTCCTGAGTGATTCATGCAATGAAGAAAATAATAGAATGGTAAAGAAAAGTGGGGCTACTTTAGAAACAGTGGAGGTCTCTGAGCCTCAGGTAACTCATGACACTTACCTCACTTACCTGAGCTGGTGCTTGTGGGACTTAAACGGGGTGATGACTTCAAAGTATGTAGCACAGAGTGGCCTTTACCGTCATCGCTGTTTGTTGGACAAGCGTGACTGAAGGCAGGTTGTGATAAAGTTCCGCAAAGTGTAAGGTTGTACTGGTGTTCAGAGGATGATGAGGGGACACGCTGATTACAGCACAAGCCCAGGACCCACGCACGTATTGGCTTCTTCCTCTGCACAGCTCACCTGGAATGTCTCTCCCCATTTCCCAAGCTACAGCTCCCTACTCCCACCTCACCCTACAATTCAGCCCAGCCCAGTTTGACCAGTCCTCTCTAAGAGCTGGGCCACTGAAGAGTTAAATTCCTTCTGGTGGGTGTCCTGAGCTGCACAGGGAAAGATACCAGCAACCTTCACCGCCCCACCTGCGCCTCTGTGGACTCCCGCTGATCAGACGACACCTGCCCGGGAACGTGGGTGCTGACTCCCAGCAAGATAGCAAGAGGGTGGAGATCTGGAGCCCAGCCCCAGGAAATGCTGAAGGGTCTGGGTCTGTTCAACTGGAGCAGAGAAGGCTCAGAGGCAGGACACTGTCTTCTGGTCCCTGCAGGGCTGTCAGGAAGTGAGTGAGGATCCCTGTCTCAGGTGAGCTGCTCAAGCATCTGAGCTCCAGGCAGCAACGTTAAGTACCTACTATGTGCCTGACCCTGGTCTCAGGGTGCAGACCCCACCCTGCCTTAGGTGCTCCCAGATCTGTGAGGCAGGCAGAGCAGTAAATTTTCAGAGAGACGTGTTTCCTGCAGGGTGGAGTGGGGACCAGGGCGCTGGGAGGGCAGTGATGAGGACACCAGCACCACCTCCCAGGTCAGCTCAGAGTGGAAGTGGATGTCCTGTGAGGGCCCTACCAGCTCAGTGATGTACACTGATTTGTTTCAGCTTTCGCATCAGACAGACCTGAGTTTGAATTCAGTTTCTGCAGTTTGAATTCAGTTTCTGCCACTTCTTAGCTACGTGACCTCAGGCAAGTTTCTGAGCTTCTCTGAGCCTCTGTTTCCGCATCTATAAAATGAGGATTGGGACCTCCCTGGCAGTCCAGTGGTTGAGACTCTCCACTTCCACTGCAAGGGGTGTGGGTTCGATCCCTAGTCTGGGAACTAAGATCCCACATGCCATGCAGCCTGGCCAAAACATAAATAAAATTAAAATTTTAAAAAGTGCTTATAAAATGAGGACAGTCACACATACTTTGACAGGATTTTGAGATTAAATGAACTAACAAATTTAAAGCCCTTAACAAATAGCTGTCCAAGCAGATGCTCAATAATATAATAGTAGTTGTGGCCGCTAGCATCATCAGAAGATCCCCTCCTAGGGGTCTCCGTCTGCCCTCACCTCCTCCCTCCTCTCCCTCCCCTCTCATAATGTGCAGAGAATCCCCTGCCCCCACTGCTATGAGAAAGGAGCTCCAAGTGGCCTTCTGCTGGGTCTCACTGCAGAACCCCAGGCCCTGGACATTGAAAATAATGAGGTGGGGTGGGATGGGGGGTGTTGAAAGGGGGTCTGCCAAGCCCTGCAGCAGGAAGACCATCCATCCCTGAATAAACAGGCTGTCACCCCTTCCCTCCCACTATCCTTCTCCCTTAAATAACCCAGATCTGTTGCCCAGTTGTATCCAAGCAACTCTACTCAGGCGCCCAAGGATGTCTCACTCTGACAGAGCCATTTATGAAGATGCTGCAAGGGAAAAGGGGGCGGGGTGGGGATCAAGGGAGCTACAGAGTCCTGACAGTGCCTTCCCAAAGCCTTCAGATGGCAAGTTCCTCGTCCCCAGGAAGAGAGCTCCTGGGCTGACCCCTCACCAGAGGGGTGGGCAGCGAGGAGTGCTTGCTTACCAGCAACATTCCAGCAGAGGCCAAGACCTCCCAGACTTACAGGGGAGATCCCAGACTCCCCGAAGCTTGGGACACACAGGAGCCAACGAAGTGCCGTGGAAAGATCACTGGCACAGGCTCAGCCTCCTGAGCTCTAGTCTCGGAGCCAAAACTCACTGTCTGTGTTATCCCAGCCAGGTCACCCACCTCTCTGAGCCTCAAAGAACCTTAGTGCCAGAAGAGGGATAGGAAAAAAAAAAGGAAGAGGGATAGGAAAGGGACGGTCTCACACTTTTTGACAGTATCTATCCACATGACAAATGCAGACTCTTTGCCTCAGCAATTCTATTTCTAGGAATTTAGCCTAGAGATGTGTCTGCACACGGACAGATTGACAACTGTGCAAGGTTATTCCTCATTTGCGATGGTGAAAGAATGGAAACAGCCGAAAAGTCTGTGGACAGAGAGATGATTGGCTAGATAAACTCCGGAACATCTAGAAACTGGAAATGCCATGCAGCTGTTTTAAAACACGAGGCAGGGCTTCCCTGGTGGCGCAGTGGTTGAGAGTCTGCCTGCCGATGCAGGGAACATGGGTTCGTGCCCCGGTCCAGGAGGATCCCACGTGCCGCAGAGCGGCTGGGCCCGTGAGCCATGGCCGCTGAGCCTGCGCATCCGGAGCCTGTGCTCCGCAACGGGAGAGGCCACAGCAGTGACAGCAGTGAGAGGCCCGCGTATAGCAAAAAAAAAAAAAAAAAAAAAACACGAGGCAGATGTATGTGGGCTGATGGAAAATGATCTCTAGAGCTGGGAGCAAACTCCAGGAGTGGACATGGACAGAGACGGTCAGGGCAGTGTAGTCTATGACACTGGGCACTGGAGCCAGCCTTGGCATCTCTCTCTAGGGGAATAGATAAGTCACATGAATTCCAACCACAGAATTCCATCCAGCAGGTACACCCAACAGTCCAGGTGCACGTGCAAAGATGTGGAGCGAGCTTGAAAACACAGTATCCTGTGGTAAAAGAATAGAGCTGGATTAGCCATACAATACCATTGATGTAAAGTAACAACACTCATACACAGAAAAATAACCGTAGTTTTTTAAAATGAGGATATGTGCGTTATGCAAGAACACTGATCAAACACACTACCATGGGTGCCTATGAGAAAAAGGAATGCGATGAAGGGGAAATGAAACAAAGAGAACAATGCAAGAGAAAGGCCTCACATATATTGATGATGATTGAGGAAAATTATTTACTCAACTGCAGCTGAGGTAAAAAAGAAGGAGGGAAGGCGGAAGGGAGGAGAGGAAATTGCAGGACAGGTCTCTAATATTCTAGCACTTTAGGAGCTGTATAGATATAGTCCCTCAATATCCACTGGGGGATTGGTTCCAGGACGCCCATGGATACCAAAATCTGCAGATGCTCAGGTCCCTTATATAGTAGTACAGCTGTATCAGCTGTACGTACAGTGGGTATCAGCTGATGTGGAAACTGGATATGGAGGGTTGCTTATATATACATCATGCACAGAATACAGTTGACCCTTGAATAACACAGGTTTGAACTGCAGGGGGCGACTTATACGCAATTTTTTTTTTACTACAATACTACAAGATTCACGGTTGGTTGAATCTGGGGATGCAGAATGGGGGATACCGCCAGGGGCCAGCTATAAATTAAATTACACGCGGATTTTTGACTGCACGGAGGTGGGCACCCCTAACCCCTGCAATGTTCTAGGGTAAACTGTACATTAAATGTCTCTGGGGCTTCCCTGGTGGTGCAATGGTTGAGAGTCCACCTGCCGATGCAGGGGACACAGGTTCGTGCCCCAGTCCGGGAAGATCCCACATGCCACGGAGCAGCTGGGCCCATGAGCCATGGCCGCTGAGCCTGCGCATCCGGAGCCTGTGCTCTGCAACGGGAGAGGCCACAACAGTGAGAGGCCCGCGTACCACAAAAAAAAAAAAAAAAAAAGTCTCTGAAGAACAGGTAAGAAACCAGTGATTTTAGTTGCCTCCAGGAAACTGGGTGGCTGGATGGAAACTTCTCACTGCATAACTTCTTGTGCATTTGAATTTTGTTCCATGTGGATGTGTTATCTATTTTTAAATAATAATAATCAACTGATAGGCTTGTATACACAGCGTCAGTCTCTGGAAGGCTAGAGAAGATGCTGGGAAGAGGGCTTAGCCCTCAGAGGATAAATGAGGCCCGAGGAGGGGAAGCAGGAAGAAGCTTGGGGAGGGGAATTAGGCTTGCCTTCCACTCACTATCCTTTTGTACAGTTGGCTTTTTTTGTTTGTTTGTTTTTTGTTTTTTTTGCGGTGCACGGGCCTCTCACTGTTGTGGCCTCTCCTGTTGTGGAGCACAGGCTCTGGTCGCGCAGGCTCAGCAGCCATGGCTCACGGGCCCAGCCGCTCCGCGGCATGTGGGATCTTCCCGGACTGGGGCATGAACCCGCGTCCCCTGCATCGGCAGGCGGACTCTCAACTACTGCGCCACCAGGGAAGCCCACAGTTGGCTTTTTTTACCCTATGCATCTATGATATATTCAAATAATTGCCTTTTTTTGGCCATGCCACGAGGCATATGGGATCTTAGTTACCCGACCAGGGATTGAACCCTGGCCCTTGGCAGTGAGAGCAAAGAGTCCTAAGCACTGGACTGCCAGGGAATTTCCTAATAACTGTCATTTTTTATTTTTATTATGAACACTTTATATATGCTCAAAAGTAGAGAGTAGCATAATCGACGCTATATACCCATTATCAGATGTGACAATTATCAAGATTTTGCCACTCTTGCTTCATCTACTGTTACCTTTTTTTTTCTCTTTTGGTTTTCTTTCTGGAGTATTTTAAAGCAACCCACAGACATAACACAATTTCACCCCAACCTCCATCAGAATATGATGGATGCAGTAAACACATCTTAAAGAAATGAAGTCTAAGAGGCCAGACAGAGCACCCTGGCAGACCTAGAGGGACTCCCTGTATGAAATCTCTGAGGGGTAGTGGTCCCTGCCTCTGCTTGACTGTTCCCAGAGACAAGGAACTCACTCCTGACCCAGTTTCCTTCTTTGTCCTAATGGCCTAGAGCTAGGCTTCTCAGAAGGGACAGACACCACCCCCCATTCCCTTTGTTGTCTTGGAGGCACCCAGCCATGGGCAGAAGCAGCTCAAAGCCACAGAGGAACAGCCCAGCTCATTAGAGTCCCTTCCTTTCCAAAACAAACTCAGAGCATAATGGCACGCCAGGCACGTTCACATAAACTGGAGGCCACTAAAGACCTGCTGGCTTGGAAGGCCTCTCCAGGCGCCTCCCCTCCCCAGGCCGTCTGAGGCAGGCATTCACTGTCCTGGCAGTCAGGGGTAAACCTGGGGCGGGGACTGGACAACTGTTCCCAGCTGGCCTATGTGTGCATTTGAATCACCAGCAGGAGGGATTTGACCACAGATTCCCAGGCTCCACTCCAGCCCTCCTAAGCCAGAATCTCCAGGGCTGGAGCCTGGGAAAGCCCCCTGGGTGGTTCTAAGGCAAGAGTCAAGTATCTGGTGTTTGGGAACCACTGGTCCAAGTGACTCCAAGGCCCTCTTCTGCAAAGGGCCAATCCGACTCTTAGCAGCCTGCGTCTGTACCAAGATTCTGGCCTGCCCCCGGCCCAGCCCAGGGTGTAGTGTTCCCACCTGCGGCTGGCAGGGGACCAGGTGATGCCAACTCCTCTTAAGAGTGTGCTGGCCAAGGCTCAGAAGGGCACAGACAGCCCCCCAAATCCAGGGTGCTTTCTGAGGCCAGAGGCACAGATTCAGAGATGGCATCTCACCCCCTCCCCTGCAAGGTCTTCCCTCCTCCAGGGGAAGGGAGACACTGAGTGTCTACTCTGTGCCACATTTCACATGCATTAACTCACTGAAGCCTCACCCCTGCCCCATGAGTCAGGAGCCATCTTATCCTCCTTAGCAGATGAGGAAACTGAGGCTCAGGGAGACGCACTAACCCACCCCAGGGCACACAACTGGTAAGGGGCCAAGCTGGGATTCACACCAGGCAGACTGACTTCAAAGATCTGCTTTTCTACCCACAACAAAAGCTCAGCCTGCCCCTGTGCTCCAGCGACCTGCCGTCCAAAGTGTGGTCAGCTAGACTATGCTCCGCATAACCAGGCTTGGGTCAGGGTATGTGTCCCTCCACAGTGCGTGTCAGTTATGTTCTCTGAAAAGGCAACGTTAGCAGTGCAGTTCGTTTATTGGGGGAAATGCCAGTGAAAGACAAGGGGCGAGGAGGTAGGAATGAGTGGGGAGAGCCTTCACACCATGTTGCATGTCTGACACCTGTGCAAGGATGAGGA
This sequence comes from Mesoplodon mirus, assembly GCF_964341445.2. Classification (NCBI taxonomy): domain Eukaryota; kingdom Metazoa; phylum Chordata; class Mammalia; order Artiodactyla; family Ziphiidae; genus Mesoplodon; species Mesoplodon mirus. Next base: position 58,498,569 of record NC_138977.1, on the reverse strand, counting down.
AGGAAGGAGGGTTGAGAGGAAGAGCCCCAGGCCCAGGGCAGCCCTGAGAACATCTCAGCCAGGCCAAGAGGGAAACCCAAAGAAAGACTGCCCACTAGAGGAGTCCTGCGTCTGGCAGATGTGGCCCAGCTCTACTACCCGCGCTGGGCTCAGCCACTGGCCAGGAGCCCAGGGAGGTGGTGGCCTCCGTGTGAACGCAGCAGTGGATCCCAAAGGTGGGGCAGCTGAGAGCAGTCAGCTAACTGCATCCTGCAGCAAGTTCTCTGCAAGGGAGCTCAGAATAGCATACCTCAAGGCTGCCACCGCTGGCATGATCCATTGGCTTGAGTGTCCCTCCACCACCAGGCAGGGAAACATGTACTGTTACTGTTGAGCTCCCGGAGGGCAGGGAAATATGTACTGTTCACTGCTGTGTTCCAGCCAAGGGCACAGCATATACTAGAAGCTTAATAAATGCTTGTATAATTGGCCAGGCCAAAACCCCAAATGCTGCAGGACAGCCGCTTCCACTGCAAGAGGTGGTCTTGGGCAGAGGAAACAAGGAAGAAATTCAAGTCCTGAGTACCTACATACACCAAGCTTGGACTCAAGGCCTGCTTTTGGATTACAAAGGGGTTTCTCAAAATTACCGTGCTGGCTATTTTCAGCCAACCTGAGAAGTAGGTTCCACTGCCACATCCTGGAGCACTGAGGCTTGGAGTGGTGATGTCACTCCTCTGGGGATGGCTCTCCTGATGCCAAAGCCTGCTGTGCCCTGCTCACTGTAGCAGGTCCACAAGAAGCCCTGGGCAGGGACCCCTCCTGGAGCAAAAGCAGGGAAAGGGGGTCCACATTTAGGCCCTGGGGAAAAGAAGCTTCCTTAACCTTGCCTGGTACCCCTCATCCCACCTTTTTTCCATCAAGACAGTCAGGCAACCCCTCTAACTGAGCAGAAAACCAAGAGGCCATGGGCTTGATAAAGGCCATGACAAGACAGATTGTTTGGACAGAGCCCCTGACCAGGCTTCTGGAGGTTCAAGCCCTAATCTAGATCCTGCCTCACCATGTCCACACTGGGCAATTAAAGGAAACTCTCTGGGCCTCAGTCTCCTCATCTGTAAAATGAGATAAATAACTCTTGCCTTGCACATAAACACAGGTACTCTTCTCAGACCCCATCTATGGTGGATAGGTGGACAGATTGCGCATTTGGTGGTAAGTGACAAACTTCAGACAACTCTGGTGCACTGTCACCCCATGGTTCTCCTTCCATGGAACATCAGGGCTGAGGGGCTCTTTGCGGGAATTTAACCCAACTCCCCACCTCACCCAAGAATGCTCCCCACTGTAGTCCAATCCTTTACTGGGTGCTTTCTAAGTGCCAGGGACTGCATTAGACTTCAGATCCATAATCCTATTCCTCAGTTTTGAAAAGCATATTCCGCTATCCTCATTTTTTGAATGAAGAAACCGAGGCACAGAGAGGTTGAGGAACTTGCCCCACGTCCCTCAGCCATCTCTGACCTCAGAGCCCTTGAGTTCAGCCAAAGTGCTACCTGACTTTAATCCCCACCCCCACCCGGGATGGGAGCTCACCCCCTAGGGAGACTTCTCTGCAGATCTGTCCTCCTCCTCCTAACATGAATCTGACCTCCACTTCCCAGCCACTCTCCTCAGTCCCCAGCTGGTCCTGTCCCCACCACCCTGGGACCACCAGCACACAGGTTCATACCTCTTCCTTTCAAATATTTGAGAAATACCGTCTCCTACCCTGCCTGCAGACTTCTCCAGCTAAACAACCCCTGGGCTTTCAAAGCCCCGTGGGAGCTTCCAAGACCCGTGAGAACTTCCAAGACCGGAAAAGGCTTGAACTGTTATTCCACCTCCAGGTCCCCCAGGGAGCTCTTTCCCAAGGGGGTCGAGAAGAGAATGAAACCCTTCTCTCTCACCACTCAGCACCTCCCTACCCCCAGGGATCCGGTCTCCCGGCTCTGACTTCACACCTATCTGACATTTGACATTCAGAAACCTGCAGACAAGTCTCCTTCTGGAGCCTGCACGCACCTCCCAGCCTGTCACCGCCCCCCTTCAACTCTCTAGCTGCTGCTGGCAGTGAAGCAGTGAAGCGGTTAAAAATGCTCACTATTCTGTAGGGAGAGAGAGGGAGAGGCCAGCATGGGGGTGGGGCAGGCAGCCAGAGGCCGGTGGGAAGGAAATAAAGAGCCCGGAGCAGTGGATCAGGACAGCCCAGGACAGGGTCTTGGAGGGGAGTGGGCTAAATCTCCCTGCTCAGGGGCCCCAGTTTCTGCCACAAATCCCTGCCTTCCTCACTAGTTTGTTCCACATTCTCTTACTTCCTCTCACAGCTTCCCCCTGGTCACTCAGGGGCAGCGACTTCCTACTCCCGCCTCCAAAACCCACTATTCAAAAAGTTAGTGTTTAATGGGTATGGTGTTTCACTTGGGGAAGATGAAAAAGTCCTAGAGATGGATGGTGGTGATGGCGGCACAACAATGTGAATGCACTTAATGTCACTGAACTGTATACTTAAAAGTGGTTAAAATGGTCAATTCTTTGTTATGTATATTTTACCACAATAAAAAAAAAAAAACAAACCCTGACCTAAATGGGAGGGAAATCCAAAAAGGAGGGGTTGTATGTATGTGTGTGGCTGATTCATTCTGCTGTGAAGTAAACACTAGCACAACACTGTAAAGCAACTATACTCCAATAAAAATTAATTTTAAAATAACCCCACAGAATGGAGAAAATAATTGCTCCCTCCCCCCGACACAAAAGACCTCACCAAGAAGTCCCAAGTGGCCAAAGTTCCAGCTCTGAGTAGGAAGACCACTGTCTGGGAGGTGGAGACCTCACACCAGCCCCATGGAGCAGTCCTGGGAATCCCAAAGCCGCCTCTCCCCACCAGCCTCCCCAGTGGCAGCCCTGGAGCAGAGGGCACCTGTCAGGCCAGTGAAGGCCTGGAGACCCCCAGTCCCAACCCCAGGTCAGAGCTAGAGGGTACTGGAGGCACTGAGAGGCAGTGCCTGGCCCAAGGTCACACAGCAAGTTAACCACAAGGCCCACTGAGCAGACCCAACCCCGAGCTGTCCTCAGAAGGGAAATGCAGGCCAGTTGGGGTCTGGCAGCAGTTTAAAACAGAATACCTAGGCTATTTCTCCCAGCTGCTTCCCATCCTGCCTGGGGACCTGCTAATGTGAGGAGCCTCTCAAGTTTCTCATTTCCCCGCAGGTTCTACACTCGGCCTTTGCAGCCCTGGCACATGGAGCCTTCACTGCCCTGGGTGGCAGCATGTCATGGAGGGGTCAGGCTTTAGAATCAGACAGGCCTGCCTGAGTCCTGATTCCACCTCTATAAATATGCTTCTTAGATTAGGCCCCCCATCTGTAAAATGGGCACAATAATGCCTAATTGGTGGTATTCTTTGAGGATTAGCACAAATGATATAATACCTATGAAGGGCCTGAAATGCAGTAGGTGCTCAAAACATTTTCTTTTCTTTCCTCTTCCCTCCTAGGGACCCAGGGCCTTCTGCCTAGTACAAGTGGTGCAGAAATGGTCAGCAGCACCCCTCACCCACCGATTGCCTGGGCAACCTGGTGGCAAGTCCGTTCCCTTCTCTGGACCTGTTTCTCCACCTGCAGAATGAAAGGGTAGAGCCTGCTGATCCTTCACTGGTGCATATAACATACCTAAAAGCGCACGTATAGTATCTTTTCGGGCATGCTATCTACAAGAATGTTCCTAGCAGCATTATTCAGAATAGCCCAAAATATGTAAAGAACTCAAAGGTCTATCAAGAGAAGAATGGATAAACAAACTGTGGTGCAGGGGACTTCGCTGGTGGCGCAGTGGTTAAGAATCTGCCTGCCAATGCAGGGGACATGGGTTCGATCCCTGGTCTGGGAAGATCCCACATGCCGTGGAGCAACTAAGCCCGCGAGCCACAACTACTGAGCAAGTCCGCATGCCTAGAGCCCGTGCTCTGCAACAAGAGAAGCCACCGCAATGAGAAGCTCGCGCACCGCAACTAGAGAAAGTCCGCGCACAGCAACGAAGACCCAACGCAGCCAAAAATAAATAAATAAATCTATTAAAAAATTATTACAAAAAAACAAAAACAAATTGTGGTGCAGTGTCTTAATGGAATACTTCCTAGCAACTAAAATGAATGAACTACCAATTCACCAACATCATGGACGAAAAGAGCTAGATCCAAATGAAAATGTAGTGTAAGATTCCATCATTTAGACAAACTCCTAGGACAGGTAAAACTAGCCTATGATGATTGAGGGCAGAAGGGTGGTCACCTCTGGGTGAGGGGTGACATTGACTAGGAGGGGGCCTGAGGGAACCTTCTGGGGCACTGGGGATGTTCTATATCTTGATCTGGATATGTTACATAGACGAATACAGCTGTGAAAATTCATCAGATTATGACTTTAAAATCAGTGCACTTTATGCATTATTTTCATCACCCCTTTGCCCACTAAGTTCCAGCCTAACTTCTTTCAGTTCCTCAAACTGGCCAGTTGTGGTCCCTCCTCGGGGTGTTTGCACTTGCTGATCCCTCTTCCTAAGATGCTCTTTCTCCAGATCTTCCGTCCTTCCACTTAGGTCTTTGCTTACCTGTCACCTCCTCGGAGAGGCCTTCCCTGCCGCCTCCACCTGAAACAGTCCTTCATTCTCTCACTATTCCGTCACCCTAATTCTCTACACAGCACCCATCACTATCTGATACTTTCCTTGTTCTGGCTGTTTGTTTGTTTATTGTCTTTCTCCCCCCTACTAGGATGTCAGCTCCCTGAGAGCAGGAACGTGTCTAGCTGGGTTCAAATCTTGGCTCCACCTAGAGCAATGGCTGGCACACAGTAGGTACTAAATAAATATTTGTGGGATGAGCAGGCCATTTCTAGAGAAGGTCGGATTATGTCTCAAAATTTTACTCTTCAAAGTGGTGAGAGGGAATTCATTTTTTGTGTTTTCATTCACCCCGAAAACATGCAAGAGAGGCCTACGAGGTGCCAGGCCCAACCTGAACTCACGAGGGCCTCTGAGGGAACGCCCAGAGTAAGTGGCTGGCTCAGCCTCCCAGTTCCCAGGGTAGGGAGACTGGTGGGCTCTGGGTGTGGCCAAGGCTGCCCATGCCAGCTAAATGTCTGGGCAGCAGGAGGGCCTGTGCCTTGGCAGGAAACCACCCCTTCTAAAGAGACAGAGAGCTCAGCAAAAGCCAGCCACTGTCCCTGTCTGCAGGCCTGGTCACTTGCTGCCATGGCAACTGTCCTGCCAAGCCACTGGCACTGAATGCAGGAGACACAGTGCCAGGAAGGCAATTGAGCATCTGCTGGCCTCCCCTGTCCTGGCAAAGGAGGCACCTTGGCCTGCCTGAGCCCACAGCTGGGAGAGGTATGTGTTGTTCCTGCGTTTTTCCCTGTGTGTGTGTGTGTGTGTGTGCGCCATGCACAAGCACGGACAGTCTCTCCCACATCTGGAATGGGGATTCCCATAGGGGGTAAAGAATTGTTCAGTAGTAAAAGCCGTCATTCACTGAGTATTTACTACACCCAGGTACCATGCTAGATATTTGTGTATTTCCTCATTCTAGTCTCACAACAACCCTATGAGACAGGAACTATTCCCACTTTTACAGAGGAGGAAAATGAGGCACACAGTGGTTATGTAACTTGCCCAGAGTCTCACCACTAGTAAGCAGTAGAGTGAGGATTAGAGCCCAAGCAATCAGGCTCCAAAGCCTTAATGATAAGGAGAAAAGCCTCTCCATGGGACTGAGTCATTTGGTTTTCCCGCTGGTCATTCAGTTTTCTGAGCTCTGCACAGGCACCAAGGAAAAAGAAACGGGTTTGATCTGGCCTCTGGCTTCAAGTTGCCTCTAGCCCCCTTCAGGAGATGCCGGTAAACATAACCACGATGCGGAGCCCCAAGCCTCAAAGAGTAGAGCGGAGTACAGAGGGCTCTGTGGGGCAGGAAGACGTGAGACGGGAGCCTGACTCCTGCACCTGCTGCTTGGATCTCCAACTGGGGGCTGCGGGGTCGCAGTGGGAGCTGTCCTGGAATCAGAGGACCGATGAAGTTCTGCCCTGGGAGGCCACCTGCTGGACAGACGGCAGCAGGAGAGCCCGGGCAGCCGGACGCTCCTCTCCTTCACAACAGGTGTTTCCCGGGTGCTCTCCGTGTGCCTAGCGCCATGCTCAGTGCAGGGGTGAAGAGCCACACAGACAGTGAACCCAACAGGCTTTGTGGCACTTACAGTCTGCTGGGGGTGGGGGGCAAACATGAACCAACAGCCCCCAAGCAAAGATGTAACCACAGCTGACAATACGTGCTCTGAGGGACTGTGAGGGGGTCCCCTATCAACAGCGTGCTGGGGGAAGGTCTCTCCAAGGAGGTTATATGTAAGCAAAGAGTTGAAGGCTAGTAGGTGTTTGCCAGGCAGAGTGGGAGAAAGGGCATTTGGGCAGAGGGGACGGCAAGGGCAAAGGCCCTGAGGTGGGAACAAGCTCATCAGATTCCAGGAACTGAAAGAAGGCGGAAGGCTGCTGCAGGTGGAGGGCAGTGAGGCATGAGGCACAGGGCCCGGGCTTCAGGAGCTTGTATTTGATCCCGAGGCAAGGGGAACTCCGAGGGTTTCAACGAGGGAAGTGCTGCAATACCACCCACGGCTGCCACTCCCAGGAGGAATGGATTGTGGGGACCAGCCAGGAGGCCAGTGCAGAGCAAATGGTGGCTGGGACCAGGGGGATGACAGAGGAGATGGAGAGGGACAGATGGATTCTAGAGAACAATTTTAAAAGCAGGATCGGTGGGGCTAGTGTTGGATTGGATGTTGGGATGGTGGGGAGAGGAGGGAATCAGGGTGTCTGGCTTGAGTAGAGGTAGGGACTTGAGTGAAGTGGGAGCACTGCACGAGGAGCACATGAAGAGCTCGGTCCTGGACGGGAAGGGAGCTGGAGAAGCCCATGAGGGAGCCCAAGGGAGATGCACGGGTGGGTGGTGGATGTGGGTCCTGGACTCAGACGTAGAGAAAGGCAGGGCACCATCAGCATCGGGTGGGGTTTAAGCCTTAGGAGGGCAAGACCCTCCAGTAGAAGGATGTAGAGGGAGAGGAGGGAGCCATCAGTGCCGAGTGGGTGGGGGGCACTGGAGAACGGGAAGGAGGCCAAGAGGACAGAGGACTGAGCAGGAGTGGCCGGTGGGGTGGGAGGGAAGCTTGGTGGCACCAAAGTCAAGGGGTAGGAGAGTGTTTCAACTGTGTCCAAAGCTGCCTTGAGGTCAGGCAGGACTAAACCAATTTGGCAACATGAGTATCCCACAACCCAAGCCAGGGCAGTGTCCACGGTGGGCAGGGGGGAGATGCTCTCAGAGCTGAAGAGTGACCAGGAGGCAGGGAGTGTGGGAAGGCAGCACCATCGATGACAATTTGAGAAGGTGCGCAGCTGGGAGGGGACTGGGGTGTGTGGCTGTAAAGACCAGGTGTCTTTACAGGGCATGGTGGGGTGCTCTGAAGGGAACTGGTCCAGAGCATGGGGGGTGGGAGAGCACGGAGGACACAGGCGGGGCTGCAGGACCCCGCAGCTTTCCAGAGCCTCTTTCTTCTGCTGCTCTTCCACTTTCACCCTGGCTTCTGTAGTCACCCCTGTAGCAACCACCCCTTTCTCTGTTGAGGGAAGCTGAGCCCCAGAGAGGGGCCCAAGGTTACACTAGGGCTCTGCCCAAGCTGGCTCCCTAGGGGGGCAGGGAGCCGGGTGGTGGGCAGGCTGTTTGGAGTCATGGGAGGCCAAGAATGGTGCAGAGGTCATGTGGGCCCCAGACGGGTGTGCACGCCCTTCCCTCCCTGCCAGGCCTGCACTGCCCGGCTCCGGCAATCCCCCACCCTGGGCAGTGTGTCAGGGGACAGCAGACAAGACCAGGTACCCAGGAAAGATCGATCACTTGTTATGGGGCCCGAGCCTCATACTGTTGGGACAGGGGGTTTGAAGGAAAGAACACAAAAATACAAACACAAATTAGAGCTGGGGACCTTGGAGGGGCGTGAAACTTACCCTTCATTAGCCTCAAGGTAACTAACTCCACCTGTGGCTGCCCTCGCCTGAAGCAACTGACATCATCTCTCAGCACCCACCATGCGGAGTTGCCAGCGTTAAATGAGATAACTGTGCAAAGGGTCGCGGGTGAGCTCTGACAAACTGTGACGGTGGCTATTGCGGACTGGGCTCCCCTGGGGGTGGGGGTGGGGGGCTCTGCCCTCTGTAAGTCCAGGGGCAGAAGCGCTGGGGAGCACAAAAAGGTGGTGGTGACCCACCCCACCTATCCCAACTCCACCCCAGAGCCAGCCTGGCACCAAGTTGGGGCTCTGCAGATGGCCCTGTGCCATAACGTCCTCCTGAGGCCTCAGCTTACAGAGTAGGCCCAGGGTGGGGACAGGATAGACGGGAGGGGAACACATCCAGCTGACCCAGATCCCTGACCACTACATCCAGGTCGGGGGCTCACTCCAGAGGGTCCCTCTTTCTCGGGGCTCCAGTCCGGGACCAAGTGGCAAGGCCCGCAGGGCGGGGGAGCTGCCCGAGGTGCAGCACCAAGTCGTGGGCACAGCGACACACGGGCAAGACCTGCAGCGCTCACACCCACCGGGACCTGGGGAGGAGACAGCCCGCGCTAGGGTCCCGCGACGGGGCTCCAGGCCACTCACCGCCGCCTCCAGTTTCCTCTGGCGCCACAGCCCACTCTGTTCCTTCTGCTTGCTGGCAGCCGAGTTGCCCGGGTCGCCCTCGGAGCGCTTTCCCAAGAAGGCGGGCGCAGCGGCCTGACGTGGCTGGCGGGACTGGGCACCGCCCTGCACACATCCCTTTAGGACTCCTCTCCACAAACAAGAGAGCAAAGCCAGAGGCAGGCATGCACGCTGAAGGGCACGGCTTCCATGAGTGTTCCTTTCCTTTGCCTCCATCACCTCGCGATGACAACAATCAACCTGCCTGGGGAAAGCAAGCTCTATAAGAAAAGTACTTTTACATCCCCCTTAATTAGCACCTACTGTACACATGGCACTGAGTGCAGGGGTGCAGAGGAGACCTCCGTCCCCTAAAAGCTCATAGTCTAAGAGGAGGTGGGTAATAGGGGGCATGATATAAGGGTCCTGAGAGAGGGCTGATTGGACTGCAGAAATCTCAGCTGGCTTCCTGGAGGACGGGGTCTCTTACAATAAGCAACATTTATTTTTAGATAGCGGTGAAGGATGCTTATTGGCCTGGAAAGATGTTCAGGTTACATGAAAGAAGCAGTTTACAGAACAGTTCACACAGTGTGATTGTTCTAAGTGAAAGACGCATGTGCACATAAATGCCTGGGGGAAGGGGGATAGGAAGGACATACTCCAAAATGCTAACCACGGTTACATACGGATTGCAGGATTAGAGGGGATTTTTCTTTTCCTCTGTGTACCGTTATGCAGTAAATTTTCTACAGTGAATATACATTAATTCTGTACACAGAAAAGCACAATACAAGGAACTAAGTGGAAAAATTTTGTTAACATTTCACCAAATGGTTGGGATGAACAGAGGAGGAAGAAGCTGCAAAGCCCACATGTGCAGGACCTGAATGTTAGGAAACACTTCCACTCACTGGTCTCAGATCTCCACCAACTCCAGGATAACCAAGTGGGGGACAGAGCTGGGGACGATCCCAGATGCAGAAACTGAGGCTCAGCGAGGCCATGTGGCTTGGCCAAGGTCACATGATGGTCTGGGTTGAGCTGAGAGGAGGCCCTAGATGTCCTCACCCCCTTCCCTCCCGCATGCCAATCTAACTGGTACTAATTCAGACCAATACCCTCTCCCCCTCCCAGCCCTGCTCTTTGGGAATTTCCTTGACTGGACTCCCCAGCAGGGCTGCGCCCTCTTACCGGTGCGGAAGGAACACGGTTCTGAGGGGTGTAGTCCACAGGGAGGATGGAAAAGGGGAGCTGAGGGCTGGGGCGGGAGTGGGGAGGGCAAGAATGAAGAGAGCCAGGAGTAGGCTGGGGAGGTGGCTGGGCCGGGATCTCCCGGGCAGGGAAGCCAGTGTAGCCAAGACTGGAGCTGAGGAAGCACAGCCTCCTCCTGCAAGCCTCATAACCTTGATCCTCTGGCTCTGAAACAGCAGAGGAGATAGTCAGAATGAAGGTTAGGGTCAAAACAGACCTGGACTCCAATCCAGCTGAGCTGTTTAGCACCAACTTGACCCTGGGCAAGTGTTAAAGCAATCCAGACCTCAGTTTTCTGGGATAAATGGGAATCATTATAAATCATTATAAAATGGGAATCATTATACCTATAGAATACAGTGTGAAAGGAGCTCCTTAGAGCTGTGCATAAGGCATGTGTCCAAAGCACTCAGCACTATGCCCGGCACAAAGGTAACAGATGGCTTTCAACACGTTACCCATCTATGAAATGGACACAAGTTTGGCTCAGCCCTCCCCTCACCCCCAATTCCCAGGTTTCTGGAGGTTCTGCCAGTAGCCATAGAATGAAAGGCTCTGAGGGTGAATGGTGGGTGAGAATGGATTCAAGCTGCTTCCACTGAGTTATCTGCTCCATGAAAACGCTTTCTGCCCCACTGGGTCTCTGGTTAATCACATTAGCTCTCCAGGGCTTCCCTGCATACCCAGCCAGGTATGTGCATCTCCCTTCAAGCTGCCTTTGAAGTCTGGGGTTCTTTGATGTGAACGGGGGATGCACCAGCCTGGGATCCCTCTAGCCCTGAGGTCAATGGCTAACAGGGCACAGGGCTTGCGCGGGGGTGGGTGTGGGAGAGTTGGAAATACAAGTCCCCCGCGTGAGTTACCCCACATGCAGGCTTTGGAGTCAGACTGCCTGGCCCCAAATCCCAGCACTGCTATTAATTAACTATATGACCTTGGGCAAGTTGCCCAGCCTCTCCGAGCCTCAGACTCCTCAGCTGTAGAAAGAAGCCAGCAGAAGCATCTACCTTGTGTGTCTGTGGAAAGACAGAAGAGAGGGAAGAAAAGAGAAAGAGATGATGCTGTGTTTTCTATCTTACCTGATAAGGCTCTCTAGAAGGGCAGGGATTCCTGGGTCCCATTCCAGGCCTACTGAGCCCATAGACCTATGAGACTTTGGTGCCCTTAAAGTTTAGTGCATTCTTAAGCTGTAGTAGAAGTACAGAAGAATATACTATTTATTATAATATACCTAATATTTAGTCGAATATACTTAATATTTTATTAAGTATAGTTCTATTTCAGAAGTATAAATGCTACAAACTTACAAAGAACACAAAGTTTATCTAAATTTCTTTTGTTAAACGGTAAGAAATTTGGGAAAATAAAAATATATAAATATAAATAAATTTCTTTTGTTTATTTAGTTATATGAATTTTTAATAGTAATTCTTATATTTTAAAAGTTTATTGTATTTATATTCATTTTTACAGCTTTAGTAAAGTATAACTGACACACAACAACTGCAAATAAAGTGTGCATTTTGGTAAGCTTTGACACATGTATACAACTGCCACTACAATCAAGATAATGAACATATTTGGGCTTCCCTGGTGGCGCAGTGGTTGAGAGTCCACCTGCCGATGCAGGGGACAGGGGTTCATGCCCCGGTCCGGGAGGATCCCACATGCCGCGGAGCGGCTGGGCCCGTGAGCCATGGCCGCTGAGCCCGCGCGTCCGGAGCCTGTGCTCCGCAATGGGAGAGGCCACAACAGTGAGAGGCCAGCGTACTGCAAAAAAATAAATAAATAAAGATAATGAACATATTTATCACCCCCCAAATTCTCCTGCTGAATCCTCCCTCTCCCCTCTCCTCCCAGACAACCACTGATCCACATTCTGCAACTGGTCTGCTTGTCTGCAAACATTAGTTTGCATTTTCTAGAATTTTATATGATTGGAATCATAGAGTATATATTGTCTTTTGTCTGCCTGTTTAACTCAGCATCATTATTTAAGATTCGTCCTTGTTATATTTATCAATAGTGCATTCCTTTTTATTGTCAGGTAATACTCCAATGTACAGATATATGCCATTATTTGTTTATACAATCATCCACTGTTTTGAATTTTGCATAATGAAATTTTAATGTTTTTTAAAAATAGCAAATGTTTACTAAAACAAAAAAATCTTAATTAAAAATGTATTATTAAAAATTCACAAAACTAGGGATGTCCCTGGTGGCGCAGTGGTTAAGAATCCACCTGCCAATGCAGGGGACACGGGTTCGAGCCCTTGTCCGGAAAGATCCCACATGCTGCGGAGCAACTAAGCCCGTGCGCCACAACTACTGAGCCTGCACTCTAGAGCCCATGAGCCACAACTACTGAAGCTTATGTGCCTAGAACCCACGCTCCGCAACAAAAGAAGCCACCGCAGTGAATAGATTGCGCACCGCAATGAAGAGTAGCCCCCGCTGGCTGCAACTAGAGAAAGACAGCGCACAGCAATGAAGTCCCAACGCAGCCAAAAATTAATGAATGAATGAATTAAAATTCACAAAACTAAATAGGTATAAAAGGAATTTAAACAATTAAACTATCAAAGGATGGCTTTTGTAAGTTTCTATCGTTTATATTTTTGAGGGTATTAAAGCTTAAAAGAGCACTGAAAATAGTACACTGTGACTTTTGGGACTCCCTTTACTTTTAATAAGTGTCCCAGGGGATTATTATGGTCAAGCGGTTTGGGAGACACTGAGCTAATAGGTGCACATGAACCTCTTCGCATAGTCAGTGCCTGGTCCGCTGTAAGCGCTCCCCAAGCACTCCTTACCCCCAACAGGAAGCACTCCCCTAAGGGTTTGTTCTTAGTAGTGATTCTTTTCCTTGCCCTCCACACACACACACACACACACACACACACACACACAGCACGCACGTGCCCACGCATGTACACAGGCACAGAGCTTTCTCCCAGTCCCAGGCTCAGCTGGGTCATCAAATTCCCCCTCAACTCCAGGACCAGTGACTCTCTGTGGAAGGGAAATGGGAGGGTGGGAAGGCGAAGGCAGGGGTGGCAGGCTGCGCTGCGGGAATCTCTGAGAAGCTTCTGGGATGGGAAGAGAGGGACCCTCCTGGTGGTCTCTCTGTTTGTTTCCCAGGGCAGGCTGAGCCTTCACCTCCTGACCCTGTGGGAAGCACAAGTCAAGTCTCGGCTCCACCCAGGAGGGGCTGGGACGGGAGTCTGGCCATGGGAGCTGGAGGGAGCAAAAGATTTAGAGTCAGACAGGCCTGGCCCTTACCAGTTCTACCATCTCGAGCCAGTCACTCTCTGCGAGGGAGAGACCAGCCCTGCTCAGGTCCCTCAGCTCCTGCAAGGATCAGGGGAGAGGATGGAGGTGAGAAGGCGGCATGAGCGATGCCCGCAGAAGGTGCAATAACGTGAATCATGTTCACGAGGAGACACAAACGCCAGGAAGGCATTCTCCTGCCGGTGTCAAGACACCTGCAAGCCAGAGCAGGTGTACTGAGCACTTACTGAGCACCTACTATGTACCCCACATGTGCGCAGGAGAGTGAAGAACTTGAAACCAGAGGAAGCTGGTAACCTGCGGGGCTCATACCCTTTTGGTGGCCACTGGAGGAGAAGGGACTCCCCTATCCCCGCCTTCTTACCTCTGTGTCCCCCAGTCCAGGGACTGGGTTAAATGTATTCCTTCAATATATACGTACTGAGTCCTAGAATCGAGAACTGTGCTAAGCAATGGGGGTTCAGTGGTGAACTGAACAGACAGGAGTCTGGCTGACAGCCCAGTGCTGGGGAAGGGGAACAGACAAAAAATAAACAAACAGTACCAAAGTAAACAACTTAATTTCCAACCAGGGAAGTGCTGTGGAGGAAATGAACAGGGTGAGGTGATGGAGGGCAGGAGGTCCATTTAGGCAGGGGAAAGGTCCCTCATGTAAGGGAGGTAATAAACGACCATGTGGGGACATGGCAATATCCAGTCTGGCTTCCAGAGTCAGAATGACTGAGTATCCATCGCAGCCTTACCGTTTGCAAGCATTCCATCCTGGGCAAGGGGCTTAACTCCATAGAGCCTCAGTTTTCACACCTGTAAAATGGAAGTAAATATCCAGTCTGCTTCATGGGAGTGATAGGAAGGGTAAATTAGATAATTCAAGCACATTATGGTAAGTACTTATTAATAACTGACTTTTTAAATTTTATTTTTATTTATTTATTTTTGACTGTGTTGGGTCTGCACGCAGGCTTTCTTTAGTTGAGGCGAGTGGGGACTACTCTTCATTGTGGTACACAGGCTTCTCACTGTGGTGGCTTCTCTGCACGGTCTCTAGGCGCATGGGCTTCAGTAGTTGTGGCACGTGGGCTCAGTAGTTGTGGCTCACGGGCTTAGTTCCTCCACAGCATGTGGGACCTTCCTGGACCAGGGCTGGAAACTGTGTCCTCTGAATTGGCAGGCAGATTCTTAACCACTGCGTCACCAGGGAAGCCCAATAAGTGACTTGAAATATTTATTTATTTAGGCCGTGCTGGATCTTAGTTGCAGCACATGGGATCTTCTTTTTAGTTGTGGCATGAGGACTCTTAGCTGTGGCATGCATGCGGGATCTAGTTCCCTGACCAGGGATCGATCCCGGGCCCCCTGCATCGGCTGCGCAGAGTCTTACCCACTGGACCACCAGGGAAGTCCCATGGTAAGTTCTTATTAAATAATAGATTATTTCTATTTCATCCAGCCTGGGCCAGGTACCCACAATCCATGGGTTAGTTGGAGAAGGACAATGGGGTGGGCTAATCCCGAGCCTGTACTTCCAAACTGATTCCAGAGTGTCTTACTCTCATCCAATATACAGCAAGTGTCTCAAACTCATTTGTCTTTAGGGCCAGGCACATGGGTGCCGTAAGTTAAGGAGTGGTGGGGACTGTGCCACTCCTTAGAGAACAGACCCTGCCTAAAGGAAGCAGATCCTATTTAGCTTAAGGGAATGCTTGCTTTGTTAAAATGAGGGCCTAGCCCTTTCCATTTCTTAAATGATGAAAACAAACTATTTTCTGCAAAATCTTATGAACTTTCAGTATTGGTGATTTAAATAAAAACCTTTCAAAACACTGTTGGGAGCAGACAAAACACTGTGGATCAGCCAAGGTGGGCTGCAGGCAGATTTGCAAGCTCTACATACCAAGGCCAGGTCCTTTGCTGAACACTGCAGAATACAGAGCCAGTCAGCAGCAGGCTCCTGGTGGAAAAATCCTAGGGGCTCCAGGGACCAGAGCCTGAAGGGGAAAGGAGACCAAGTGGAAGAGGAGACCCTTGAGCTGGATTCTGTGGGATAAATAGGTGTATTTTGTGTGAATGAAGAGGAGGTAAAAATCATTCTGGGCAGAGCAAGAACAGCTCTGAACTTTACGGAAGGGTGGGTGTTTCCATGGGGCCAGAGTGCATTTGGGGTACAAGGGGATTGTAGTGGAAGGCTGAGGTCTCTATCTCCAGATCACAGAGAGAGCCACGTGTGCCCAGTAGAGGCACCTAGATGGGCCCTCCAAGACCAGCAGTGAGGGGTACAGGAAGGGCACCAAGTACTGGAGGTGGAAGCCAGAAGCCTGTGCTTAGTCCTGCCTCTGCCATTTGCGGGACTGCATCAAGCTGAGGATCACAGCAAGCAATGGTCAGCTAGGAAGCAGGGGCTGGGGCTTCAGAGACAGGAGTCGTCCGCACTTCCAGGGAGCTCACAGTCTGATGGCAGTTACTCATGAGGGCTGGGACAACTGCTCCTCGGCACTCTGCTTAGAAGAGGACTCTGCCAAATTGCTAGGGAGCTAGTGACAGGTTTGTAGAGGAAGCAGCAGTGTTTAAGCTGTGTCTTGATAGGTGAGAAGGAGTTTACCAGGGAGATTAAGTGGAAGCAGGAGGCTGCATGGAGAAGCAGCACGTGAAAGGCAGAGGTGTGCTGGGAACCTGTTCAGGAATATGGACCTCATTCAATCACCTGACAAATCCTTACTGAGTTCCTTGTGCCAGGAGCTGTGCCAGGCATGGGAGGAGCGTGATAAAGCAGACGCCCTCCACCTTCAAAATAATGATGCTATTTAATTCCTCTGTACCTCAGTTTCCCCATCTCTAAAATGCCTTTCATACCTTACAGAGCTTCAGGGAGGGGTGAACAGGATTACATAGGCTTCTATAGGCTAACATATATGCGAAGACAGCCAGTGTCACACTGGCATAGAGGAAATGCTCATTAAATATGTGCGGAACTGAAATGCCTTCTTGCCTTGACTTCCTGAGAATCTAGCACTTGCCGGTAACCTGCCTTAGACTCCTAGATAAGCAGGTTTGTTCGATGAATGAATAAACAAATGACCAAGCACTACTTTACATACATTTACTGCTTACAGCATTTTTGTCAAGTAGATACTATTATTTATCTCCATTTTACAGCTGAGGGAGCAAATGCTTCAAGATGGTAAGTGATCTAACATGCCCAGGTATCGATAGAGAAGGATCCAGAGTCTGCCTTCTGGCAGCCTGACCTCAGAGCCCCAGCACTTAACCCTGCATATCGTTGCTCACGTGGAGGAAGGGTCCAGAACGGCCCAATGGAAAGCATTCGAGAACTTCGAGGGACTTTGCTCCCCACTCTCCAGCCAGCTGGGTTGGCCCTGAAAGGTTATCTCCCAGGTCAGGTAATCTGTCGGTCAGTCTGTCTGGGGCAGGGGAAGCGAGAAGGTGTCATTCCCCTCCTGGGAAGAAGGTACTTCTGGTCCTTCTTGCAGGAAACAGATCCTGTATGAACAAGTACCTTTTAAAAATGAGAAGAATGACAGTTAGCCTCCGTCCTGAAGAGTGCCCCAGCTGGAGAAAGTTCAGTGATGAATGGGCTTTGACAGAGTCCCTCTTGCTGGTCAGAGAGCAGGTCCCCACAGAGCTTTGGGCCAATACACATCAGAAATGAGTTGTGTCTGCTGCTCCCGGACCCTGGGAAAAGCAAGACTTTGAGAGTTGTTTTTTTTTTTTTTTTTTTTAAGTCTTAGGACAAGGCCCATGTCGATCCTCTCATCTATGTGGAAGCCAGAAAGCATGGGTTTAGGTAACAAGCAGTATCCTTCACATACTGGCTGTTTTCACTTGTAAATGTGTGGCCTTGAGCAAGTTACCAGGTTCCCTCTGAGCCTCTGTTTTCTCATCCCTGAAGTGGGGATGATAATAAAATCAATGCAGTGATTACCAGAATGCCTACTGCATTAGGTGCTCAATAAGCGTTAGCTATTGTTATTATGTCATTTTAATTGAAATACTTACTGAGTTCCTACTATATGCCACATAGTACGAGGGACACAGAATGAATAAAGCTTAATTTCAAGAAGCTTCTGGTCCAGTACGGGAAGGAGATCATCTGTTTTGTTCCTTCCCCAATCCTGGTGGGTAAGACTACTACGTTCTGAATGCCCCTGTTTCAACAGGGACCCCCTGGATTCTAGGACATGTAGGTTTGGGGGAAGGCTGACCCCTGTACCTCTGTCTAACCACAATCTCTCATTGTTTTTTATTTATATATTCATAACCTGGGTGAGGGCACCTTCTGCCTCTGGGGAGGGGTCTGATGCAGAGGGCGGGGACTGACAAGCCCCAGGCTGCAAGGCCCCAGGCTAGGGAAGTTGAATGACAACCAGGGAGCACCCATAATAATCTGTATGCTTAAGGCTTTGCAAAGCATTTTAGCATTTGTTTTATTTAATCTTCATGGAAGGAAGTATCTCCAGTCATGGTTTACAGATGAGGAAACTGAACGCAGAGAGGTGGGTTCCAAACTGCAACTAGACCCTAGCTCACCCAGGTTCTCAAAGTTGTCTGATAAGAATCACAGGGGTACTGGTTAAATATGTAGATTACCAAGGTCTCTTTCCAAATTCGAATGCTAAAGGCCTGGATTGGGACTCAGGAATCAGTAGTTTAACATACACCCCAGGTGATACTTATCTTCAGGCAAGTCCAGACACAGTGCCATTCACTGATTAATTTACTCATCTAAGATACTTTGGGTCCCAACCATGATAGGTACTGGAGGGAGAGCACGATGAACAAGACAGTCCCCATCTTTAGAAGGAACTAACAGTCGTCTGGCTGAGCATATTGTCCCGGTCCCGTGGTCGGCACAGGTCTACAACCCACATCTCTCCTAGGCAAGGCCCCTTCCTGCTGGCTGGGCCGGCTTCCACCTGGACACGGGTTTGGAGCTCCTAGCTGAGCCTGCTGGGCCTCCCTCCACTAACACCTGCTCAGGTCTGAGCGTGTGGTTCTTTGGAGCTGGAGGCATCCTGTGAAAGAAGCCTAGGTGTGCGGGGCACGTAGTGTTTCAGTAAATGCTGGCCAGCTGCTAATGTGCATGTCAGGGCTCGGAAAGGACCAGGGGGCGAGGGCGGGGGCATAAAGAGCCCTCCAGTGTTGCAGAAAATAGCTGGGGCCTGAACAAGGGGCAGAGATTTACATTTCTTTAAAGGTAATTCCAGCTTCAACCTGACTTTGCACCTGAAGAGAGCCCAGACAAGGACCACTCTTGTGTTGGTGAGGAAAGCAGGGCCCAGAGAGAGGAAAGTAAGAGGTCCTGAGTTGAAAGCCAGGTCTCCAGGGTAACTGCCAGGGGAGGCAGGGACTGCAGGACATGGATGACACAGGCAACACCTTTCTCCTGAAACTCTTGGGGTGATGTGAACCTGTGAAGGAAGACCCTGATACCACCACAGGCACTCCACTCACCCCGTTAGCTATGCCCTCGGCTCCAGCTTCTGAGCACTTCCTTTTCCAGTGGAGAAGTCTGTCCTTCATCCTGGTCACTCCTGTCCCCTGTTTTCTCCAGGAGAGAGCTTCAATATTTGAAGCAGGTCCCCATGGACCTTCGTCTGGCACTCATCTTTTTTGTTCCAGCAATTCCCAGTACCCAGTATTTTTTCAGAGGCTAGCTCTCCAGACAGGCCCCGCCGTATAAGGCGGGGGGTGCTCCCAGAGGCCATCTGTACAGTGTCCTGGAAGGCTGCAAGGTGTCAGGCTGGGCTGAAGCCTCCCGGCCGGTGTGGGGCTGTACCCTGCCCGAGAGCCTCCAGGAGACACAGCTTTCATTCTCTATCTGCTCCTGGTTGAGCCAGACATCTATTTGGAACCTGGAGGAAGAGGAAACGGCAGGGACCCCAGGTGGGGGAGAGTAAGGAAGCCATCCTTCTGACCTGGGAGTTTGCCTGCGACAAGCCAGCTGTGTCTTGGAAAAAAAAGCCTGGAGTAGCAGAGTGCCAGGGTGTCCAGACTGGGCAAACTAGATGGTCCCTGGACCTAACAGCTCCTCCAGTTTTTCAGGTCTCCTCCCTACCAGGCTCAGGTCTCACTCGCCCCCAGCAGGTGGTCCCTCTGGGGGCCACCCCCGGTGACGGGGGCTGGGCTGGGGGGTGTTATCCGACCTGAAAGCTTCCCCTAGGGAGGAAGGGCAGGGGCGGGGCGCCCGCGAAGGCCCAGGATATAAGGGACGGAGGCTGGCCTCGGGCCCCGCCACCCCACCATGCACGCCCACAGCCTGCCGTTGTTCCTCCTGCATGTCTGGTGGGCTCTCCTCCAGGCGGGCGCCACGATGGTAGCCCCGGTACCCCTTCGAACGTGGGCGCAGCCCTCGTCGCCATCCCCTCTTGCTTATATGCTGAGCCTGTACCGCGAACCGCTGCTCCGGGCGGACATCATACGTAGCCTGCAGGCGCAAGGTAGGCTGCCCCGCCCCGCCCCGCCCCACTCGGCTGGACCCCCGGCGCGCCTTGGGCGCTCCCGCGCGGGACTCCGGGAGAGGGCTGGAGCGGCAGGGGCTGCGGCACTGTGCCGGGGACGTGCCATTGAAAACGTATCCGCACGCTTGAAGGGCACGTTCAGGGGCTGGGGCTGACGGTGTCTCGGCGTCCGCCTTGGCTCGGGAGACAGGGTTGGTGGCACCCGGGGTGTGTCCCGGACTGAGACCTCTGCGTTCCGGTCTTGTTTAGGGTGGGTAAAGCGCGGGACTATAGGGTGGAAGACTGATTGTGCCACTGCTTATCTGTGCCGTCTTCAACTACTGTAATCTCCGGGCGCCTCGGTTTGCACATCTGTAGCATAAGGATAATAATGCCACCCTTATTGGACTGGCGAGGGCTATGGACAACGCACATAGAACGCTTAGCACAAAACCAGGCATAGTAATATATGGTCGTTATTATTGCTACAATTATTTGTCTTGTCAAATTTTTTTTTTTTTTCTTTTCGCGAGTGAGGGTGAATGCGTCCCGGGGTCTGGCGTTGGGAGTGTCTCAGGCTGAGACTGAGGTTCGAAATAGGGTATCAAGCATGTAACATCAGGGATTAGGTTTCAGAAATTATGGATTAGAGATGAAATGCCCCGAAGTCGAGAACTGCGGCAGGCTTGGGTCATCCAGCCCAGGCGGGGTAGGTGTCAGTGTCCCGGACGACACCGGGTTCGGGGCCTAGATGTGGAGCGGGCGAGGTCACTCCCATGGTGACCTTGAGAGTATCAGCCGCGAGGATGGGGCAGCTTGCGATCTGGGAACTGGGCGCAGGTAGATGTTGAGAAGAGGGAGCCCTTCCCGCGGGGTTCCTCTACTCCGGGCAATCCACATCCCAGCGCCCGGGGTGGCCCCTGCCTGCCTGCACCTCTCTCTGCCTGCCAGGGCCAGACGGCCCTCCCCGGAGTTCAGGCGAAATCCACATCCGATAATCTGATTTGACGGCCACCCGCCGGCCCCTTGTGATCTGGGGGTGGGGGCTCCTAGCTCCCTGGCCAGCCGCGTCTGGGGTCAGACAGCCAGTGACCCTCTCCGGAAGGGTCATCTGGGGACTAGTCAGGCTAGGGACACGCGGGGGGCGGAGCAATTTGAAAATTACTGGAGTGCTCTGCCTGCTAGGAAGCTGGGGTTGGGGGGTAGGTGGATGAGCAAAGAGTGGGAGGCGCACTTTTCCAATTCACTCCCTCCTTCTAGAGAGTTCCCGAAGGTTTGTGGTGATTTGACAGTCTGGGAATCCGGGAAACTGGGTCTGGTCCCTCAAACCCTGCTTCCCAATTCCCCATGTGTCCCTGGCATATCAGCTGACTTTTCTAGTCTCCCCTTTTGTAAAAATAAAGTGCCCGGCTTTCTTTCTACCTCATTTGTGTGAGTGTGGTACCTTTCCATCTCGGGTTTATTTGTAAGCTGCACAGGATAAGGGGAAATGGGTATTGGAATCTAACCAAATCAGATGTGGATCCGTGTCTTGTGTCTTTCACTGTTTAACCATCTTCACCTTGGACCTTAGTTTCTTCATCTGCAAAATGGTGATAAAGGAGGGGAGGATTTAAGGAGACAAGGCTTATAAAACACTTGGCATGAGGGAAGCAGTTAATGGTAATCACCCTCATAATTTATAGTAATGTACGGTGGGAACTCGGTGTCATACTCACCCTCTTTTTCTACAGAGTCCCTGACTAACTCAACACCCTGTTTGAGGGGAAAGGAACCCAAGATCATGAGCCCTTCCTTCTTTAGAATTGGAAGTGGGTCGAGATTTCGCTGGGGCCCATGTGGCCAAGTCTGCATGCAGTCTGTGGATGGGTTTCAGGGTGTCCATGAACCCCTTTCTTATAACCACTCCCAAATCACATTTATTGTGTTAGTAGGAAATGCAGTTTTTCTGGGGAGAGCATTCTTGGCTTTTATCAGGCATTGGTGACCCTCAAAGATTAGATCCCCCCATTATTCTAAGATGAACCAGAGCCAGATCTAAGAAAACCTGTTAGCACTGTGTCCTGGGGAGCCCTTGGCTGCAGGTAGGGTAGTGGGGTCTCAGACTCTTCCAGCAGGAAGGAGTATCCTCCTCCCTGCCCCTGCATCCACACTGCCATCCCAGCAGCAGATGACTTTGTCCCCCTGTCCAGGTCCCTCACTGCCTGGACATCTTCATTTCTAACTTGGACTTGGGTAATAATAAGGAGGCAGTTGATGATGGCCGTTTATTGCACTTTGGTGGTTGTGCTGGGCAAAGCACTTTACACACATTATCTCAGTAAATCTCAACACCGCTGTGAGGTGGATACTGTTACCATCTCCCTTTTACCCAGAGGGAAACTGAGGCCCAGAGAAAGCTGGCTGCCCAGTGTGGCAGCAAGTGGCAGAACTTGATCCATCATGGGAGACACCGGGAGGTGCCCTCTTAAACACTGAGCTGGAATGCCTTTAAAAAGCCATTTGTGGATACTTGAGATAGTGTGTTTTAAGTCCTGGTGTAGGCGGAGCTGTAGAGGAGTTGCTACATGTCACGGGCGGTGCTGCGAAGGGCAGTGGGTGGTGTCAGCCTCCTCCCCGCACCTCTGGGGAGTTGCTAGTCAGGGGCCGGTTATTGCCTCCTGCAGGTGCTAATGAGAAGGGAAGTGGAAATTAAGTGAAAAAGAACATCTAGGGATGGGCTGGGAGAAGCTTCAGGATGCTGAAGCTGGGAATTACCCCCTTCTAATGCAGGCTGGACTTCCCAGAGAAATCCACTTACTATCTGACCAAAGATGTTCTATGAGACAAAGAACCAAAAAAACAAAACTCTTTTTTTTTTTTCTTTTTTTTGCTGTACATGGGCCTCTCACTGTTGTGGCCTCTCCCGTTGAGGAGCACAGGCTCCGGACGCGCAGGCTCAGCGGCCATGGCTCACGGGCCCAGCCGCTCCGCAGCACGTGGGATCCTCCCGGACCGGGGCACGGACCCGTGTCCCCTGCATCGGCAGGTGGACTCTCAACCACTGCGCCACCAGGGAAGCCCCCCAAAAAACAAAACTCTTATGTGGTCTGCCCAGAGTGGACCTCAGTCAGAGATCACTGCCTTCAGGACTGATTCACCAAAGGGTTACTGTTTTTATTTCTAATGAATAACCTCTGCCTTTTATTTAGCAATAGACCTTCAAACATCTTCATTTCCCTGGGTCCTCGTGACAATGCAGGGAAGGGTAGGGCATTATTATTCCCACTGCAAAGATGAAACTGGGCTTGAAAAAAGTTAAAGATCACTTTTAGCTGACCTGAAAAATCCACCAATATGTGCTATTCCCAGACATCAGACCAAATTAGTCCAGGACTAAAATGAATGGAATGTGCTTCCCCATTCCTTTTCATTCAGGATGGGTTTAATTGTCTTGGGTGTGTGCTTGCTGTCTGCCCTGGTGTGTGGATGATCTGGAGTGGGAAAGGGTGAGCGCCCTGCAGGTAGGTAGGAGAGACCACTGGGTGGAAAAGTGCAAGGTCAGTGTACAGTCAAGCTTAGAATGTCTTTAGAAACCTATTTGTAAGGTTGCCAAGAACTCTTGAAGTGTCTGCCTGTCTTTAGGAATTGGTGGGGGAAAGGGTGACCAGTCTTTGGATTCCGTTGCCTATGCCTCCCCGGGAGCTCCAACCCTTATGTTCTGTGAATCGACCTCATTGTGCATAAAACAGGCCACCCTTTCCAATGAGAAGACAAAGCCTGGCAAGCGGGCCACAGGGCGGGTGGAAGTCCAGGATTTCTGTCAGAAAGCTCAGGGCTTGTCCTTAGATTGCATGTGTGAGGGGAGAAGGGAGAAGGAGACAAACTCATCCAATTTTTACCAGTTGTTCTCTGGAGTGTCATGAGGGGGAGCAGCAGAACAGTGATTTGGAGGTTGGGCTTTGCAGTTGGGCTTATTCTTGGCTTTGCCACCTTCCAAGAATGACACCTCACGCAGGTAATTTAACCTGAGCCTCAATTTTCCTCATCTCTAAAATGGGTTCAATAACATGCCCAGCTCGTAGGGTAAGGGTGACGATTCATATAAAGTAAGGGCTCAGTCATGAGCTATGGTGGTTGTTACACCAACTGAGGCTGCAGGAGGCCCCCACTCACCTGCTTCCTTCTGGTTTTTTCTCACCCAGATGTGGAGGTGGATGGGCAGAACTGGACCTTTGCTTTTGACTTCTCCTTCCTGGGCCAAGAAGAGGACCTGGCATGGGCCGAGCTCCGGCTGCAGCTGTCCAGCCCTGTGGCCCTTCCTCCCGATGTCCCACTCTCAATTGAGATTTTCCACCAGCCAAAGCTGAATGAGGATAAGGACCCACCCAACTGCCCAGAACGTCTTCGAATGGATCTGTTCACTGTCACTCTGTCCCAGGTTACCTTTTCCTCGGGCAGCATGGTCCTAGAGGTGACCAGGCCACTCTCCAAGTGGCTGAAGCACCCTGGGGAGCTGAGGGAGCAGATGTCCAGTTTGGCTGGAGAGTGCTGGCGGCTGCCCCCCACACCACCTGTCACCAATGTGCTCCTCATGCTCTATTCCAACCTCTCCCCAGAGCGGAGGCGGCTGGGTGGCTCCACCCTATTGTGGGAAGCTGAGAGCTCCTGGCGGGTCCAGGAGGGACAGCTCTCCCGGGAGAGGGCCAGGAGGCACCGTCGATATCACTTGCAGGACAGAAACCAACTGTGTCGGAAGGTCAAGTTCCAGGTGGACTTCAACCTGATAGGATGGGGCTCCTGGATCATCTACCCCAAGCAGTACAATGCCTATCGCTGTGAGGGCGAGTGTCCTAACCCTGTGGGGGAAGAGTTCCATCCAACCAACCACGCATACATCCAGGTGTGATGCCAAGGCCTGGGGAGGGGAGGCTGTAAGCTGTGGGGGAGAATTGTCCTTACTACCAGATCAGGACCCTGGCTTTGCTGTTAGGTTACTGTGTTCATTCATGCACAGTTATTCGAGCACCTACAATGAGCCAGGTTCTGTGACAGGTTTTAAGGATATAGAGGTGACCAATGATAACATCCTCAGAGAGCCTACATGGAGTCATGCCTTGTTGGGTGACCTTGAACACACTGCTTTCCTGGGACTTTTTTCTTCTGTCATAAAATTAGGGGTGGGGCGTGTAGACTAGAGGGTCTCAGTTCCTCCCACTGCCCTGACATTCTAGGAAAGGAAGTTCAGAATTTGGAGTTTGGGAATAGACAGGCCTGGGTTTGAATCCTACTCATTAGCCATGTGATATTGATCAAGTTGCTTACTCTCTCTGAGCCTCAGTCTCCTCACCTGTAAAATGGGGATAGCAATGCCATACTTCTAGGGTTACATGAGATGATATGCATCATATCACGTGTAGTATCAATAGTTAGCAGGTAACAGGTATAATGTTGTCTTACCATTACTAGCAGTCTGTAACTCATTGATGCAATGGGGGCCGCGTTTATGAGGCCAAGGTAGAGATATTACTGTTCCAGCCACTGTACTTTTGCTGCCTAAAAACAGGAGTTGGACACCCATTTTGCAAAAGTAATAAAGCCAGAGGCTACCACTAGGTGCCACTAATCAGCCTATGGTCTAGAAGGTAGTGGAGGGAGAGGAATGGAAGGAAAATGATGTGGAGAAAGCAGAGAAGAGAGCTTATATATGGTGGTCCTGACCTGCTCTCAAAGGTCACACGGGATCAAAGTGTTTTCATTTTCACTCTATGAAGCCTAGACTGAGAATCTCTAGGACCTGTAGTACATCCTCCATGCCAAGCCTCAGGCAGGGTCCAGAGGCTCTGGGGAGAATGTGAGCTGAGCTCGTGAGAGGCAGTGGTGGGGGCTGGTACCCTAGAGGGCCTGTCCTGGGCACAGGCCCTCCTGAGTCTCTCCCAGGCCCCACTTCTGTCCACCAGCCTACCTGCAGCATGATCAGAGGGAACCAGAGACCCAGATAGTCCAAGTCACCAAATCTAACACTGATCTGAAAAGCCACCACTGGACCACAGGGACAAGGCCCAGTTCCAGAATGCCAAGGGCTTGTTACCTTTTCTCCTGTTGACTCTGTTTGCCCTTCTCTGGGCAAGAAAGCAAATCCCACAAGAATTTCCGCATGACTCTTTTCTTCATATTTCTGGAACTAAACCAGGAGTTTCTTGGAATATTTTTAAAGTCGGTATTCACTCTAGACTAGAACAATAGGAGAACATATGTTACCTACTGCTCTACCCAGATACAGCTTTTAGAATCTTCTGTTTAAAGGCTGTTTAAAAAAAGTTATTTTAGATACTAGAGTTGATGATGTATTGGCATTCTGATTCCTTTATGAAAAGAATTTTCTATTTTTGCCCCCAGAAACTGATTTTAACTGTTAACTTTTTCACCCTTTACCCAGAAATGACACCATTCTGACCTCACCACTGGGATGTGAATTGACCCCCCTGTCCTCCCTTTCACAGAGTCTGCTGAAACGGTACCAACCCCACCGAGTCCCTTCCACCTGCTGTGCCCCAGTGAAGACCAAGCCCTTGAGTATGCTGTACGTGGACAATGGCCGAGTCCTTCTAGACCATCATAAAGACATGATTGTGGAAGAATGTGGGTGCCTTTGAGGAGCTCCTACAGGTGTGTTGGATTTGCCTGTACCCTGGAAGGTTGGGAAGCTCCTAGAAGACAAGATAACCATCTAATCCAATGAGGAGAAACAAAGAGGGGGAAAAGTCCCTCTGTCCACCAGACCTAAGGAGGAAGGGCTACCACCCTGTCCTTGAAGGCTCTGTGGGGTCTGGTTGAGCACAGAGGAGGGAGGAGGAAGCCTGTGAAGCAGGCTTTCTGGGTTTTCTCTTTGCTGAACAGACAGTAGCACGTGAAAGCACTAGTGCAAGAGTCCTTTAGCTGACTTTTTTCAACCCATGATCCCCCAGAAATTGTATGCAAGAGCTGGAGCATATGTGCATTTATTTTTGAGGTGGGACAGGGTTGTATTTAACTTTTGTGTATTCTCAAAAGTGGCCTTTGACATACACCCACCCACACCCTTGCCGCCTGAAGATTAAGTATCACTATGTAAAATTAAAAAGTCCATTGGCTGTGGTTGCCTCAGGCTGGGTCAGGGAGCCCCCCCAGAGTGGATCTCTGCTAATGAGTTGTACATACAAAAGCCACTGTATAGTTCTCTTAGGCCAGCTGGTGCCTTTGAAGGGCGAGGCAGGAACTCGTCCAAGAGAACTGGCCATGTTGGACTACAGAAGCTGGAACCCTGGGGCGTCTCCAAGTCAGTCTGCTTTGGCGGGCACAATCCATCCAAGTCTATTAAAGCTCGTGACAGTTCACCTCAATCTATCAATGCGTGCCATTAATGAGGCCCCTGGGCTTCCTATCCATAGCGGTGAAGACACTGCCCTGGGTGGCAGACTTGCGTTATGGTCGCAGCTCAGCCACTGAGAAGCTGTGTGACCTCCGGTGAGTAATTCACCGCTCAAGCTCATCTTGTGAAATTAAAGCAGGCGGATCCTAGTGCATTTCTGTGATTCTACTTTTCTCTCGCCAGCTGGCCTCATTGAGCACTGCCAAAACAGGGGCTATATTTTGTTTGGCAAGGCGAGGGGGCCATTTTATTGGGAATGTCAGTCCACAGTAAACTTACCCTGCTTTCCTAAGAAGCCCATAGACTAATGCTCCAACTGTAGGAAAAATGATTCCAATCTTGTGGGAATACTTGTTTAGAGGGGACTCAAACTTAACTTGGTTGAGTCAAGGTAGTAATCCTCGCCCAGGAAGGAGTTGGCTAGGCTAGAGCCAGGCCTGGGCCTGAGAAACCTCAATGCCCTGATTCAGCAACAAAACTGATCCAGTTGCTCATTCCCTGGAGTGGAAATAACCTGCCCTCCCCCCAATTCAGAATCACAATAGGATTTTGCATTTGACTCTACTTAGAAAACAGTAGAGCTGGGGAGGCCTTGTGAGGTCAATTTTTGTACCATCCTCTTTCCTAAATGAGACCCCAGTGAGGCCTAGTGGCCTGATGCTACAGCTAGGAGTGGCAGGGCCAAGAGCTCAGCTCTGGTCTCTGGAGCCCCAGGGACACCGTCCTTCATCCCATCTAGGGGTCTTTGCTCTCTTAGCTTTGGGTCAAGGCCTTAACCTTTGGAACCAGACATTTGAAACCCCACTTCCACTACCAAACTTAAGTTCTTGGGAGTAAAAATCCTATCCCAGGGCTTTAGAGCATCCTCTGTACTAAATGGGTGCCCAACTGTTCTTCTATGGCTGGGGCCAGGAAAGCGAAAGGTCAAGCTATTTGTGGCTATAGCTTGTGGGAGTGTTTACAGTTAGCAGCTCTACCAACTCACAGAACAAACCCCACTGACGACAGGACACCACCTCGTATCAAGCAGAAGATGCAGGCACAACGGAGTGAAAGGACGTTTTGCTGACCCCTGCTAAAAGCTCACTGTGCAGTGTGTCAGCGGCAGGGGCCTTCTGCTGCCTGGCCAGAGGTATTTGGGGCTAAGCCTACAGCACAGCTCCATGCTCTGGACCTTACCTGCTAGTGCAGGCTTCGTTAACTCTGAGGAAATGCTGCCTATGGGAACTGAGTCCTGCCCTACCCTGAGGGCCAGGAAGGGGCTTTCAAAGAAGTCAGAGGTATTTTAACTTGCTCTCAAGGCAAAGGTCTCCTTCCGCTGTTCCTGTAGCAGTGCCAAGTCAGTAGCCGATTGGGGGAAACTGGATGCATTACTCTCCTTGGCTGGGGAAGTGGGCGGGCCTGGTACAGGGAGGAGTAAAGATAAAAGCAAAAACTGGGAAGCAGCTGTGACTCTCACACAGCAACAGTCGGGTTAATCTCCATCATGTAGTCTCCCCTTTTACTAACAGTAGAAGCCTTATCCCTCTATCCTAAATTGCCTTTGAAGTTGATACCCTATCTGCCTTTGGAGCAAAGTAAAGGATATATGAAATGGCTTTCAAGATTATCTTCCCTTGAAGAGATTACTTCGTCCTTCTAGGGGTCACACAAGCCTGCTCCACTCCCAAACTTGCATATTCTGGGGAAAAGCAGACCCAGCTGACCCACCTCTACTGGTCACACCAACTGAGCTGTAACTGAGCTCTTGACATACCAGCCACTGGGCTAAGTGCTTTCTGTGATCC
Source organism: Mesoplodon mirus (assembly GCF_964341445.2). Classification (NCBI taxonomy): domain Eukaryota; kingdom Metazoa; phylum Chordata; class Mammalia; order Artiodactyla; family Ziphiidae; genus Mesoplodon; species Mesoplodon mirus. The sequence goes on along the minus strand of NC_138977.1, from coordinate 58,469,661 downwards.
CACCTGAGCCCAAAGCCACCCAGGTAAGACCTACTTCTTAACTTAACCCTATTTTAGAGGACACCAAATGTTACAGGGACTGGGAATCCTGTCAGAGAGAATGTGGCTGCTACTAAGTGGTATAGCAGGAATTCAAGCCTGTCTTACTCCAAAGCCTGTGCTCTAAACCTCTACGCTGTTTTGTTCTGTGGACCTGTTTACATGGTCCACAGGATTCTTGAAAGGACAGGATTCTTGCTCTCAATACTAATATGTGAGCCTCACTGGATTAATAATAGCAAGGAATGTGATGCTCACGCAGCAGAGTCTAGTTTATTTTCAGACATCAGATATGATGGATTTCTAACAAGTGCTCCTGAGGGGCAGAGGCAGCCCTCATCAGGAAAGCTGTTGTCTGGGCTTCCTCCAGGCTGGTACCTAAAGGGCCTTCTTGGGTGCATCCAGCCCCAGCATGTACATGTTCACCTCCAAACCCCTTAGGGAAGGGACACATCACCTCCTGGCACACATAGGGCCAGATGGACAAAGTGCTCCGTAAATGTTGAGAGGAACTGACACATGAAGTGGCCAACTGCCTTTGCCCATCTTCCTCAGCAGGCAAGATGCCCAAAATGTGTCAATAGGATTTCACCTGAAATTAAAAAAAAAAAAAATTAAAACACCAAGTTGATAGTCAAGATCTTTATTGATTCAAGTGTAACAGCAACCGTTGGTGAGAATTTAACTTTTCCCCTAATTTCCAAACACTTGCTGGTTTGGAAGGACAGTTAGAAAAACAAGAAACAAAAACCTGATCACACAGGACTGCCTCAGGACTGTGTGGTGCCCTCTGTTCTCCACCCACGACAGTGAAATGGACAGGCCAGGTAAGGGGATACCCACATTAAGGGAGACGAAGGGAAGACCAAGGGAAGTACTGGCAGTCTATTTTTCCATTCAAAATGGATGCAACTGGGCCACTGGTGGCACAAAGACAGGGAAGAACTTTTTTTTAATATATAAAACATTTTAAAGATGCTTAAAATGGACACCCGAAAAACGTGTGTCCTCTGGGCTCTCCAAGACACCGTCTTTAAAGTTCGCCCCTGGGTAGCAGAGGGTCTCCTCACCCAGGTGGCAAGAGATGGGCTCCATCTCCAGGCGAAGGAAAGGCACTGGCTCACAGTCCGCAGTGATTGGAACAGACACCAGGAGCAGGATGCCCCACCATAGCTTGCCCCTCATCCCTCGTGTTACTGCCCCCATCTCCTGGTTTCAAGTAAAAATGACCCTTGGCCTGGGCTTGGGTTTTTTGCTTTGTTTTGTTTTAAAGATTAAGATGGAGATGAAGCGGGTACACTGGGGCAAGAATGGATATTCTGTGCTAGATCCATGCAATCTCAGGTGTTCAGGAATTTTGGGTTTAAGCACCGGCAAGAGCTCCCTTTGGAAATTTCAATGTGGCCAAATGATTATCAAGCACTGCAGCATCTCTCTGCCAGCCTCCCACTCTTAGAAAGGTGGCAGAGTGAGAGTTTAAATACCCCAGGAATGTGTTTCATCTCAGTACTATTTTCTATTTGGGATCCAGACAGTATGGTCTGCCAGGGCTGCAGGCAGAGGAAGCAAAGAGAAACCACAGATCATCTGAACAGGGACTTGAAAGACTTCTCCTAAATCTAAGCTTTGCCAAAATGTGTCAACTTCCAGGACCAGCCTAGAGAAAGAAATGTAAATTCCAGAGGGTGGGCAAGGTGACATTAATGACTGTATCAACCATCCTTAGTCTTCAATCAGAAATGCCTGTGAGCAAGCCTCAGGGAAATGCCAATACTCAACTGGAAAAACATGACTAGAACAGGAAACGCCCCTGGGGTATAAGCATTCTAAAGAATTGTGACCCAACTGCCTCAAGATCTGATGTCATCTTTTATCAAAAGCTGGGAGAGAGGTAAAGAATGTGGTGGTGGTGGGGATAGTAATGTGTGGTAACTATGCCCCCTTCAAAGTCCACACAGAAATTGCCCTCCCAAGGAAACAACACTTCTTTAAAACAAATACTACCCCCTCCTAGATATCATGGGCAGGTAAGAGATTGGGTTTCGCAGATTAATAAATAGCTCCCCTTATCATGTAGTCCAGAAACATGATAAGGGGAAGTTTTGACCTAGAGAGAAAAGCACCGGGCCTCCCATCTGGAGGGGAATGTAAAGGGCTGAGGGCCCAGGCTTTAAGCAGCCAAGATACATGATACCCCTAAGGTCTGACAGACCCAAAGAGCTGGTAACCCAAACAGCGAAAATAAAAGACCACCTATTTTAACTCCACCTCAAAATCAGACGGAAAAAAATTCATTTGAAGGTGCTTTAAAGATGAGTTCCTTAATTCTGGAAGAAGTACCTTTGTTTTTTTTATAGCTGCCTCAGCAGCAATGCTTTTTTATTCAAGCATACTCTAAAGCAAGCAGGGCTATAGATAAGAAAATGCTGGGAAGAGTTGGAGCATAAATCCAAAAAAGAATTTGCATCCTTAAGATGTCTGAAATCTCTAAAAACTTGGCACAGGTGCCAGAAACACATAGCAGACATTCACTGAACACGTGTTGAACTGACAAGCTTCATCTAAGTTGTTCTTCAGGGTGAAGACAGCACTGGTTCTCTTTAAGAACCCATTTCCATCAGGAAGCCCAGGATGAGGTGGGCACGCAGAGTTAACCTGCAGTGGATTTAAGGAACAATAAAGCACAGACAGACATTTCTAATTCCCGATGTTCCCTGCTTATTGAGAAGTGGCTTCTTGAGTGAGAGACCTGGCCCAAGTCTGCTTCAGCTGGTGTAGTTTGAGAGCAGGTGCCAAGCATCGACTCTGGTGGGGACCTGGCTTCCGGATGCTCTCAGCTCTGTCACCCTGAATCGGAACGGTCAGCTTTCCTCAGCCCAGTAACCCAAAATGTACTTCAAGTTTGCTCCCTTTGCTTAACAACCCTGACTCCAATTAAGTCCATTTGAGTGGCTCAAATAGAAGGATCCAATTCCCTTTGTCAATTACTGGCTAAAGGAGACAGCAAGTAAGCAGTATTGAGTCTTAGATACCAAGCCAAGGACTTACAAAGCAACCTTGGGCTGCTGGTAGTATACCCAATGTATAGATACATTCTCCTGGGAATTGCCATTTCTTGCCTCCCCTCTTAAAACTGGCAGTAGCCATGGGGAGAGAATCCGTTTTTCATCTGTTTGTCAATGCACATCTTAAGAGAACTGTTTTCAGTAACAACACTTCTCTCAGTATATCGTCTACTTTAAACCTACCCCCTCTTGCTGACCTGGTTTCATCCTCTATTGGGGGTGAGGTTGTTTTAAAGTACACCTAAAATTCTTTGATACCGCTCCATGCAGTAGGTGGGGTGTAACTCCCCTCCCCTTGAGTGTAGGCTGGCTTAGTGGCTTGCTTCTAAGGAACGGAATAGGAAGGCGTGATGACATGTGCTTTCGGAGACTGTCATAAAAGGCACTGCAGATTCCTCCTTGCCCTCTTTCTCTGGGATCACTTGCTCAGGGGGAGCCAGCTGCCATGCCGTGAGGACACTCATGCTGCCCTAAAAAGAGATCCACACAGGAAGACACTGAGGCATTTTGCCAACAGTCACAAAGAAAGCTCAGAAGTGGATTCTCAGGCCCCAGGTGACTGCAGATCCCACTAACATCTTGACTGCAACTTCCTATGACCCTGTGCCAGACCCATCATGTGAAGCTGTTTGCCAGGTCCTAACTACAGAAACTGACAGATAATGTTTGCTCTTTTAAGATGTTAAGTTCGGGGGTAATGTGTTAAATAGCAATAGATAACTAATGCAGACGGAGGGACAAAACTCTTGGCTTGGAAGCCTAATAGCTAGAAGCCAGCTTCTCTACACTGTGGTCTTGAGAACACAATAGCTATTTCAACAGAATATGAGGAAGTGGTGAACTCAATGCACCACACCTCGAAGGAGGTAGAATCATGACAATGCATGTCTCCTGCTGGAATTTGGACAAGGTCATTTCTCACCGACATGGATTGTCCCCAGAAGTACAGAAACATGGTTTTCTCCTAAGAAGAAAAGTACAAATAATCAATAAGATTTTAAGAACCGCCTAACTCAAATGCTACCCTAAGGGGGTTCCCTTTCCAGGAAAAAGCCCAGAGAGATTATTCATTTAGGGTTTCAACTGTGAGATTCCTTCCAAACATACAGGAGTAAACCACCTACTGGATTCTGGCTTGCCCTGAAAATGATTCTATGAGGCATGGCACAAAGGTGTCATCTGTTGGAAGTTCATCTATTGCCTTGTGAAATTATCTTTGAAATGCCGATTTATGGAGGCCAAAGTATCTCTAGTAGCAGTGGCCTCCAGGAAGGAATTGCACCAAGCAGTATGGAGGTCGTTATAGAGATGGCTAAAGGATTGGGCAGCTGCTGTATTATACAGCTGACACTCCCAAGAAGTACTAGAAATATGGCCTCTGATTAGGGGGCCACATGCAGCAATTCCTCAAGATAGCAAAAAAGGGGAACATGGCATCTTAAGACTACTCAAGCTGGCATGTTTTAAATTCATTCCCCGCCTCTCAGCAAGGAAGCCGAGTTTTCATGTGCAGCAGTAAAGAGCAAACAAGGGCACGTGCTTCTGCTGACAGCCCGACTACTCGCTGTAGTGGAGTCAGATTCCAGAGGATGCCCAGGCTGGGCCCTGAGGAGGAGGAAAGCGTCACTCCCAAAGAATCAAGCTCCCAGGGGACAATGAGGTCCTGAGCAAGCTTCCCATGCAAATTACCAATGCACCTTAAGTTGTTCCAAGAGTATGTAAAGTGAAATTTGGAGTTTAATTAAAATCAGAACAGAGATACATTAAAAAGCAAACAAAAAATACTTTTCCATTCATCAATTTTGAGACTGAAAGCATCTCCAAAACTTTGGAGATCCAGCTTATTCCTGAGAGACATCAACCATCACAAAAGGTTTCACTTTTTGAACTCTTCACATTTTGTAGCAGAAAACAGAAGAAAGTTCCTCAGACATCCTTCCTTCTGTCTAAAATGTATTCGCAAACAGGGTGTCTTCATAGTTCAAAAGAAAAACAGCTTTCTATCTTAGCCAACTGGCCTGTTACTCTCACCCTGGGATCTGACCTCTTAATAAGAGGGTTCAGGGCACCAAATCCAACCAGAAATTCCCAGGACACCAGTGGCTATTTTACTTGTCTTTCTATGATGGGAGTCACTCTCCCAGGATTACTGTGCCAGTCAATAGTCAAGACCACGGGATGGGGAATGAAGCAGCAAAGGGTAAGGGAAAAGAATGAGGTTTCCATGAACAACCCAGGGAAGGCATAATGGTCCAGTTTCACAATCCACCCACTACAAACTCCAAACATGCACACCCAAAACTAGAGTGAGAAGGAAAGAGCTCGTAAGGGACTAGGGAAGACAAGGGATGGTGACATGGAACAGCAGACTCGCCTACGGACAACTCTCACCTTCCTAACACCGGAAGATGTGTAATTAAAAAGTTGCTGTTCAAAATTGTACTGAAAACATATCTAAAAATAGGTCTGTACTCATCTTAAAAATAAAAGGTCACTCCTCAGTTAAGAGGAGTGACAGATATTATCAGATACCGACACTTGAGGTATCCTGGATGTACATTTGAAAAATGGCCTGGCAGAGATAAGGGAGGGAAGGAAGGAAGGAGAGAGGGAGGGAGCGAAAGATAGGGAAATTCAGAGTACCATGGGAAAGGTAAGAAAAGTGGAAGGAACGCATTTTTAAGCCCATGCTTATCTATCTCAGCAGCCAAACAAAGCAGGTCCACAAAGGAAAAAAGTCTAGTTCTTTTCTAAGAGCATTCTGAAAGTCAACTTCAAACTCAAAAATCACAGACAACAAATATCACAATGCTCACTGGACTGAAAAACAATGACTACTGAGCCTGGGTACTCAGTTCAATGTCTTCCGAGGTCATTCCTGGGTATCATCCTGCAGAGGACTATTGGGTTGGCCAAAAAGTTCGTTCTGGTTTTTCTGTAACATCTTATGGAAAAACCAGAACGAACTTTTTGGTCAACCCAATACATCAGGCCTTATCCAAAGAGCCTCTGTCCTGTCGTAGGGACCTGCTCCAGGAGCAGGAGAAATCACGTGGATAGCTCAGAGTACAAAAGGACTGCAAGCAACAAGATGCAAGCAGGGAGGGGTGGGAGAAGGGGAGGAAAAAGAACAACTGGTGACCGAAGACCCCCTTCTGATGTAGAGTTAAGAAATGTTTGGGCTTCCCTGGTGGCGCAGTGGTTGAGAGTCCGCCTGCCGATGCAGGGGACACGGGTTCGTGCCCCAGTCCGGGAGGATCCCGCATGCCGCGGGGCGGCTGGGCCCGTGAGCCATGGCCGTTGAGCCTGCGCATCCGGAGACTGTGCCCCGCAACGGGAGAGGCCACAACAGTGAGAGGCCGGTGTACCGCAAAAAAAAAAAAGAATGTTTACACAATTGTGATAAGTAAATAAATGGGAAGATGAACTATAATACTAAAGACAGAAGACATTCCTCCCAGAGGAAGGAGGGGAAGTGGACCTCAAAACAGTGCCCCAGGGTAATGCTACCAGAGATGTACAAACAGCGTTCTGTCCCCAAGGACAAACACCTCAAGGTAAAAGAAGAAAGCAGCTCTCTTCCTGTTTACCATTTCCCTCCAAGGGTTTTCAAGACCCCAAACCCAGACTTTTGCAGCACTGAAACATGAGCAAGACAGGGAGGAGAAACAGAGGGTAAGAACAGGAATGATGCTGAATCTATCAAACCTCCATATCACTTCCCCAGACTTCCCAGCCAGCCAATTATTGGTAGGTTGATATTTGATTTGGGATTAAAAAAAAAATGAGGGGAAGGGGGAACCAGAGGTTAACTGTTTTCCTCTGTGGGCTGCTTAGTTCTACGGAAATATGCCAAGGGCCTTCAATCTAACTGTCTAACTGGGAAGGGGAACAGGAAATAGGGAGAAGAAATGGTCAGATGCAGCTCATCTTTGCATCCTTTGGCACCCAGAGAAGGAGTAGGGGAGCAGGAGACTGCAGCAGGGATTGCTGGTTCTGCCTCTTCTGTCTCTGCATTGTTGATCCTATTGGCCAAATCAGGTACACACATGTATCAGTGTTGCTGCTTTTCTTCTGATCCTTGCAGGACAGTCAGATGTCCATCTCAAACTGAGCATCATCTCCTGGTTAGAATGAAGAACAGGAAAAGTTAAGCATGAAGAGGTAAAGCAAAACAGTTTTAACTATAATTCCCTTTGCACAAAGGTCAAAAAGGAATTCAAACTGTCCCATTCTCTGCAGCCTTGAAACAACTATTCTGCTTTGCTTTGGCTAGTCTTTTTAATCTGGGGAAAAACAAGAATGGCAGTCAAATCACCCACAGGGAGGAGCAATTGGGGGAAAGGATACAAGTGAAAACTTTCTGAGTGTCCCTTTGTCCAGACGTTGACCAAACGGGAGCTCCTGGGGAGCACCTGGCCATCTATCAAGTCAGCACATTCTTCTGGAGGCTCTGAACTTTGGCCCTGCTCTGAATCGACACTTTGTCCATTAAAAACTCATTTGGAATTTGAGGCGGCAGAATGCTGGCTCATGTAAAAGGGTCATGGAGTGCAATCCAAGGTGTACTTCAGGAGCTGGCCATTTCCACAGACACAGAGAGGACTCATTAATAAACGTGTGTGTGTGAGTATGGGGGAGTACTTACTGAAATATTATAGGCAGTCCTGGAAAACGGGGTGAAAAACCATACTGCTTTTCCCTACACCAGGGGTCCCCAACCCCCCGGCCATGGACTGGTACTGTGGGCGAGTGACAGAAGCTTCATCTCTATTTACAGCTGCTCCCCATCGCTTGCATTACCGCCTGAGTTCCACCTCCTGTCAGATCAGTGCAGCATCACATTCTCACAGGAGCGCGAACCCTACTGTGAACTGTGCATGCGAGGGATCTAGGTTGCGCGCTCCTTATGAGAATCTGATGCCTGATGATCTGAGGTGGAGCTGAGGCGGTGATGCTAGCGCTGGGGAGCGGCTGCAAATGCAGATCATCATTAGCAGAGAGGTCTGACTGCACAGAGACCATAATAAATCAATGGCCTGCAGACTCATATCAAAACCCTATCAGTGAGTGGCAAGTGAAAACAAGCTCAGGGCTCCCACTGATTCTGCATTATGGTGAGTTGTATAATTATTTCATTACATATTACAGTGTAATAATAGAAATAAAGCGCACAATAAATGTAATGCACTTGAATCATCCCAAAACCATCTATCCCCCCAGTCCATGGAAAAATTGTTTTCCACAAAACTGGTCCCTGGTGCCAAAAAGGTTGGGGGCCGCTGCCCTACACCACAAAAATGACATTCTTCTTGTAAGAAGCAAGGTCTGTTTCTTGAGGGTGATGGACATGGGAGCTATTAAATTGTTTTGTTTCTCTGTGTGCGTGTTATCCCTAGTCCAACAAAGCCCAGGTTCAAGGAGTCCTCTTTGGGATTTACCACTCCCTGATTTTGGATTCTTCCTCACCCCCCAACCCCCACCTAGATTACATTTGGTTATGGTTTAGAACTCAGGGTTTTCAGAACAATTCAATAATTCAATAAGCCTTGGTGAGGGGAGTGGGGGGGACCTTAGAGACATATGACTGAACATTAGTTATAAGTGAAGCATCAACCTTTTTTCAACCCACAGCAGACTAGCATTCAAATCCCAGGGCTACCCTCTTGGTCCCTAATACCAGCACTCTCTTACCAACTGCATGCTTCCTGTCATGATTGTTCAAGTTGTTCAAATTGTTTACGTCTATTTTGGAGTCTTCAATTAAGGTGCCGGGGCTGGTGACTCCTGGGATATTGGGCAGATGGCAGGGCGGGGTCTGAGCCATGGGAGAGTTGCGACGATCCAACAGAAACTTTCGATCATAAATGATTCGAGTTCCTGGAAAACAGGGTTTAAAGAAGACAGAAGTTTTGTATCCTGTTTCAAATATAATTTTAGGACAAGGAAAGTAGAACTATACCTTCACTTTCCTTGCTTTGAAAAATAAGAACTTAGTAACAATTCAAAAAGACAGGACTTCCCTGGTGGCGCACTGGTTAAAAATCTGCCTGCCAATGCAGGGGACACAGGTTTGTCCCAGGTCCAGGAAGATCCCACATGCCGCGGAGCAACTAAGCCTGTGAGTCACAACTACTGAGCCTGCGCTGCAACTACTGAAGCCCGCTTACTCTAGGACCCGTGTGCCGCAACTACTGAGCCCACGTGCCACTACTGAAGCCCGCACACCTAGAGCCCGTGCTCTGCCACGAGAAGCCGCCGCAAATGAGAAGTGCACGCACCACAACGAAGAGTAGCCCCTGCTCGCCACAACTAGAGTAAAGCCCGCATGCAGCAATGAAGGCCCAATGCAGCCAAAGAAAACAAACAAAAAGGTAGCTGAAATCATGAGGAATGAATCATTCTGGAGAGCAGAAAACTTAGTTCAATTTTCGAAAAATGAATAATTTGAACTATTTTGGATGGAAATTTTTCTAATACAGATTTTTAAACTTTTAACCACCTTAAACAGAAAACCAACCCTTTCTTGATGAATCCGGTTGATTATTATGAAACTCATTTATTATACTATGTTGTGACCTAGGAAGTCTCAGGGCCTATTCAGTTGGTGTTCTATATTTTCCTTATACTGAATAGGATTCAGATAGCCAGGTTATGCTTATGGCCCTCCCCACCATGGTTTCCTTGTCTCCTCCTTCACTGTTTGGCTAAGAACCATCTTTTTTCCATGTTTTAGTTTGGTTGCCCTAACCAAATACCACATTTTGGGTGTGTTACACAGAAATGTATTTCCTTACAGTTCTTTATCATTGTGTCCTCCCACAGGGAAGAGGGGGGCAAGCTCTCTGGTGTCTCTTTTGGGACACTATGAGAACCCCACCCTCAGGACTTCATCTAAACCTAATTACCTCCCAAAGCCCTATCTCTAAATATCATCACATTGTTGGGGGTCAGTGCTTCAATATATGAATGGAGGGGAGCACAATTAGTCTACAGTACACACCTTTATACCCATTCTAACTTGATACATCTAATCTGTTGGGTTTGGAAACTGGTGATCTGCTTATTTTAACACTATGTAAAATAAGAACAAGTAGGCTGGGAAGGAGCCTGATGGTTTTCCAATGAACAAAGGGAAGCAGCTTTAGTGGATGGATTTTGTTGTGTCACCCCCACTTTTGTCCATGGCTAGGTTTCAGAAGGGTGAGATTTCACTGTGAGATGTTCTTACTAATATTCACGTTGCAAGTCGGAACAAGATTATTCTCACTTCTGTAGTACACTAAACTTGGAAATTCTGAGGTGAGGTGGTGAAAAAAAACCAGAGGATAAAAGCAAGCTTTCTATTTCTAAATTATATATTAGCAACAACATAAACATTAAAGAATTATAATTGAACCAAGTAGGAAATTAGTAGTAGAAATTCTACCTAAATGTGTCAGATATAAGAGAAACTTTGAAGAATTCCTGTGACTTTGCAGAGGCAATAAAATACATTTTTTAACTTCTTTGGTTTATAATTCATGTACAATTCATTCAAAGTGTATAATTCAATAGTTTTTAGTATATTCATAGAATTGTGCAATCATCACCACAATCTTTTTTTTTTTTTTTTTTTGGCTGTGCCATGAGGCTTTCAGGATCTTAGTTCCCCGACCAGGAATTGAACCTGGGCCACAGCAGTGAAAACGCCGGGTCCTAACCACACTGGACCCCCAGGGAATTCCCACCACAAACTATTTTAGAACACTGTCATCATCCCCAAGATAACCCATATACATTTAGCAGTCCCTCCTCACATTCTGCCAACCTCTCCAGCCTAGGCAACCACTGATCTGTTTTCTGTTTCTATAGACTTGCCTATTCTAGACATTTCATAAAATACAATCATGCAATACGTGTCCGTTTATGACTGCTTCTTTCACTTGCAGGTCTTTAAGATTCATTCATGTTTAGCATTTATCAGTACAGGTGACCCTTGAACAATGCAAGTCTGAACTGTTCTTCAACAGGAAGTACTGCAGTACTATATGGTCAGTGTTGGTTGAATCCATGGAGGCAGAGGGCCAGCTACAGGTTACACTTGGATTAACCCCCACGTTGTTCAATGGTCAACTGTACTTAATTTCTTTGTATTGCCAAATAATATTCCATTGTATGTATAAATCACATTTTATCAATTAACCAGTTGATGGACATCTGGGTTGTTTCCACTTTGAATAACGCTGCTATAAACATTCATGCGGGGAGTTCCCTGGTGGCGCAGCGGTTAAGAATCTGTCTGCCAAGGGCCTCCCTGGTGGCGCAGTGGTTGAGAGTCCGCCTGCCGATGCAGGGGATACGGGTTCGTGCCCCGGTCTGGGAGGATCCCATATGCCGCGGAGCGGCTGGGCCCGTGAGCCATGGCCGCTGGGCCTGCGCGTCCGGAGCCTGTGCTCCGCAACGGGAGAGGCCACAACAGTGAGAGGCCCGCATACCGCAAAAAAAAAAAAAGAATCTGTCTGCCAATGCAGGGGACACGGGTTCAAGCCCTGGTCTGGGAAGACCCCACACGCCGCGGAGCAATTAAGCCCGTGCGCCACAACTACTGAGCCATGCACCTAGAGCCCGTGCTCCACAACGAGAAGCCACCGCAATGAGAAGCCCGTGCACCGCAACGAAGAGTAGCCCCCGCTCGCTGCAACTAGAGAAAGCCCGCGTGCAGCAATGAAGACCCAATGCAGCCAAAAATTAATTAATTAAAAAAAAATCAATTGGCCGCAATTGTGAGGGTTTATTTCTGGACTTCCACTGATCTATGTGTATCCTTATGGCAGTAATACACTGTCTTGATTTGTAACAACTTTTGAAATCAGGAAGTGTGAGTCTTCTAACTTTTTCTTTTTCAAGATTGCTTGGGCTATTTTAGGTCTCTTAAAGTTCCATATATGAATTTTAGAGTCAGCCTGTCAACTTCTGCAAAGAAGCCAGCTGGGATTTTGATGGGGATTGTGCTGAATATTTAGATAAATTTGGGGAGTAGTGCCATCTTAACAATATTAAGTCTTCCGATCCATGAACATGGATTGTCTATTTATATAGGTCTTCTTTCTTTCAACAATGTTATCTAGTTTCCACAGTATATGTTTTGTGCTTTTTTTGTTAAATTTATACCTATGTGTTTTATCATTTTTATGCTATTATAAATGAAATTATTTTATTTCATTTTTGGATTGTTTATTGAAAGTATATAGAAACACAATTGGTTTTTGTATACCAATCTTGTTTCTTTCAGCCTTACTAAACTCACTTATTAGTTTTAGTAGTTTAGTGGATTCTTAAGACACATTTGGTTTCAAATGCACACAAAGTAAACAATTCAGGAGAAGACACCCTGAAGAACTAGGATCTTAACTGATGCTGTTAATGTTCTTAAATATGGCCAGGGAAAATATGGGTACAAAACCACGGTATTTTAAGTGTTTGAATTTTAGATCACTGCAAGATGAAAAAATTAACTGTAGCAGATACAGAGCAAAAAAAGGGAATCAACATGTGACTAAGGATCTGTGGTGTAACTGAAAAGCATTTGACATTCAAAAAACCAAAACTATTGAAAGAAAAACATTAAGACCTGACTATGAATAAAATGCCAGGGAAAAAAACCCTTTATATTTCCTTTTTTAGATATTGTGTTTACTGTGAAATTATATGAATTCCAAGACAATTAAAAACCTAATATTCAGGGTCTCTTATACATGTGCATAGACACATTTTCTGAAGCAAGAACTTCCAATAATTAAAATTTCAACTGCCGGCCACATTTATGTCAGCCCATTTCAACATCAACCAATGCATCCACAACTAACTAGAGAAAAGTAAACCATAAATTCCTAAAGAAGGTTAAAAAAATCCATAGCTTGCATATAACACAATATTAAAATGGAGCATGATTTTAATAAATTGATGAAGTGTTAAAAAAAAGAATCTATTTGACATTGACAGTGGAAACTTTTTCTTTCCAGTGAGTGTTCCATTTCCTTTTCTATGAAAATCATCATACTCCTTGGTTTTATATTGAAAAGTTACAAAATTCATAGTATCGTATATGCTATTTATTGATTTTCAATGTTTACAATCAAACCATAATAAAAGTGAATTATCACAGTTAAGGAAGAGTATGTAAATATTATAGACCTTGATATTGTAAAAAATAATGGAAAGGCAGACCTACCAGGGAAGTAGAGGCAGGACAGGTAGATAGTATAATTTCATATGGTGGAGAGTTAAAACTATCAGATTGAAACACAAGAGGTTTAACTATAGTATTTACAGTTTTAAAGGTAACTACCCAGAAGAACCCAAAACGATAATAAAACAATCTACAAAAATTAGTAAATGGAGAGAGGAGGGAAAATGAGAGGTATAGAAAGTAATGAAAGTATCCTATACGCCTCATTTTCATAATAGGGACTCAACAGTATCATCCAATGTTAAGAAATCAAGAAATTGTGGTATACATATATTATTTACAGTAACAGTGGTGTAACCAATAAAATCACTATAAACAGAAACTGTTAAAAGCAGCAGTCTCTCGGCATTTTTGCATTTTATGTGCTTCTGTTCAATTTTTCTTTTTCTATTTTGTTTTTATAACTTGCATATATTACTTTAGTCTTCATGTTTGGATTTCAAAACAAATAGGAATCTTTAGATCTAGGTTAACATTAGATATCTATAAACATTCTTCATCCCTTGGTGACCACTTTTTCGGATAAATCTAATACCCTGACCCAGCACTTTCTAAATGCTGGCATTACTAGGAAAACATGAGAGTAAAACTGAGTCCCTTTGATGGAGAACAGAGAGGAGGAAAAAAAAGCCTCTATCTTTTGATCTAAAAACTAGTGATTTTCAAATGGCAGGGAACAAGAGGGTGAATGAATAAGGCCCAAAATTATGCTTGTGAAGATGGTTAGTACACAAACAAGGTCATTCAAGCCTAAGGGCCTCTTTCAAGACCAAGTAGCTTAGTTTAAATGATAATTAATCCATATACTAAGCTATACACACCCAAGAAATTGTATAACCTGAAATAAAACCACCTAGACAAAGTCCAATGTAACATGGTTAACTGACAGGGTAGTAGTTACTATACTTTTGCAGGGTCTTGACCATAAAACTGTTTAACTAAGGCTGCTTCCAGAATTAGAATTAAGCATCCACTCATGCAAATAGACACTTCAGAAAAAGAAACAATAAGTAACTTGCCCAAATTGAATAGCTTGAATAGCTGGTGACAAAACCCTCCAAGAAGGCTGAGATGAACCTACACCCTCCTAACAATATCCTAGGCAAGAAGGGAGAGTGTAGCGTCAAATAGGACTTCCCGCAGGGGACTTTAGCCATCAAAAAGAAAAATCTTTCTCAGAAAAGCCGTTAGTGGACTTCCCACTTACAATCCTTAGGCCAGAACTGGGTCAGATGCTCACCAGCCCAGACACTGGGGAAGCCATAAAGTATCAAGGGGCATCTTCTGGGGCTTGGCACACTACCACTTTAAAAAAATGAGGGAATCTGGGGTAGCATGGAAAAAGAGTGAACGGCTGTTGGGCTGGAAACCAATAGAGTCAGTCACGTCACGTCTGTATTTAATATTTACCTAAATTTAAATCCTCATCTTTCATAGTAGGAAACTGTTAATATCTAAAACTGAGAAGTAGCACTAAATCATGTTATTCAGAAATCCAGAGGTAAACGCTAGAAGAAATGGCTAAAAGAGTTTAAAATGCTTTCTCTGGGGAGTGGAACTGGAGATGAGATGGGGCATGAGAATGTTGCTCTTTGTTATTAGTCTAATACTATATGACTTTTAAACTTTACTTTCATAGTTACAAAAAATAAATGTAAAAGAAAAATAAAAGGGTGATTGCATGAATACTGAAGGCATTTTCTAAGTCAAACAAGTCAGTCACAAAAGACAAATATGTTATGACCCCATGAATATGAGGTACCTGGACTAGTCAAATTCATAGAGACAGAATGTAGAACGATGGTTGCCAGTGGCTGGAGGTGGGCAGGTAATGGGGAGTTATTGTTTAGTGGGTATGAAGTTTCAGTTTGGGAAGATGAGAAAAGTCCTAGAGATGGATGGTGGTGATGGTTGTGCAACAATGTGAATGTACTTAATCATGGAACGGTACCTTAAAAATGGTTAAAATGGTCAATTTTATGTTATGTATATTTTACAATAAGAAATATACATGGGGCTTCCCTGGTGGCTCAGTGGTTGAGAGTCCGCCTGCCGATTCAGGGGACATGGGTTCGTGCCCCGGTCCGGGAAGATCCCACATGCCGCGGAGCGGCTGGGCCCGTGAAACATGGCCGCTGAGCCTGCGCGTCCGGACGCTGTGCTCCGCAACGGGAGAGGCCACAACAGTGAGAGGCCCGTGTACCGCAAAAAAAAAAAAAAAAAAAAAAGAAATATACATGATTTCAGACTCCTAGCCTCCAGAAATGTAACAGAATAAATTTGTTGTTTAAAGAACCCACCACCAAATTTTTTTTAAGACCAAGAGAAAGTGTTAAAAGAGCAAACCCCATTATAAGGAATCAGGGGAAAAAATGACTCAAAAAGTATTTGCAAATATACATACATACATAACAGACCGACACTAAAGCCATAAGGAAGAAGGTATCCTTCAAATCCAGAAATGAAAACAACAACATCAACAACAAAGCACTTGGCAAGTAACCTCAGTATTCCATTAGAAATTCCTGACATTCTCCATCTATGCCTCATGTAAGGGCCCACCAAGAGATCAGAAACAGATACAAGATGAAGAAGCAGCAAGTGTTTCCAATACTCAGAAAGGTAGTCTGCCGCTTTCCCTCTTTCCTCCCAAGCCCCTGTCTCCCCCAATAATAAGGGAAAATAAGAAGTGAAAATACAGAAAGGACTTACAAATACAGTGGTTTTCTTTGCTTTTTATTATTCCAGCTTAAAAGGGTGATTAACAAGGCCTGTGTTTGATTGACTGTGTTAGAGAACATTCTTCAATGAACTACAGTTTTAAACATCTGTTCTTCATGGAGGCTCTGGATGAAAGGACAGACTCCTAAAAGCTCTATGCCAGATAACCCAGAGGAGGCTAAAAGCTGCCTAACCCAGTATCCTCCAGGGAAGTTGATGGTGGCCAAACCACATTTACTGTGTACAACCATCAAATCCCTAAAGTGCTAATAAAACCATGAGAGGGACAATTTTTACATCAAAAAAAGGCACAACTGGAGCCAGAGGATATTATAACTTAGTATGGCTAAATAATTACGGCAAACGGAAGACATCCAAGGTTTGTGAAAAGCCAATCCTTAGGGTCCTTTAATTAACTCCAATAAAGATTAACTCCAATAAAGATTTCCAAGATATTAATGTCAAAGGATGGCTCCCTGCCCAATCACGTAGGACACTGCCATAGCAGAACACAAACCTAGGCTGAAAGGGAAGTTGATAATGACTATCTTCCTATGCAGAAGGTCCAGTGCTAGAAGAGGCTTTAGACAGCATCTGGCGGAAGCCTGTCGTTTTACAGATGGAGAAACTAGCATCCAAAGAAAGATCACACAGTGAGCGACACAGGAGCCAGGAGACCGACACAAATAAGCAAGGTACTCTAAGCAAATATGGCTCTCTTGAGTCTTGGTTGCAAAGTGATCTGAAACAAATGACCTTTTTAGTTAGTACCAGGTCCAAAATGGTACACAAACCACAAACTAATCTCAAATAAATGCCGACTGATTTTAAGTCTATCAAAATGAAGTACATCAAATATGTCCACGTCTGTTTGGGCTTGAACATTCATCTTGAAATAAATTTTCTCAAGAAATGCCTGGCTCTGATTCCAGGAAAATGCTGGTTGGATCTGCCAGACTGTTGACTGCATCCTGGATCAATTCTTTGGATTAGATTTCACAGATGTTGTGGTTCAGCCTCTGTAATGCTAATAATTAATGAAGGCTCGCTCACTGCTTTGGTATGGGGAAAGCACTCAGATTCAAGCCTGGCTTTCATTCCCACTTCTTGTTTTCCTCCCAAGTTCACTCCTCTTGGGCACTTAAAAAATAAAAATAAAAACAACGCATATATACATATCAATGTCTTCTACTTTTACTCATAGTGAGGAACTCATCAATAAAGTTCATAAGAGGCAAAGAAGCCTACTGGAGATCACTGGTCTAGGTCACTTTTTTTCAGTGCTGCTTCTTCATAATGGTTCTAGGAACTTATCAGACCAGAGAGTGGTTTCATTTCAATGTAGAGCAGCCCAGCTCTAACAAACATTCTCTGGTAATGAGATGAGCACCTTTCTCAAGCTCAAAGGATTAATTATGACATCTTAAAATGAACCACAAGCCTCTCAAACTTTCTGATAGGTACCTCTTAGAACCTAGAGAGCAATGGTCTATCTTCACCAGTCCTCACTTCTGCTATAAACAGCAGGCCATTTCTAAAAAAAATTAAAATTGAATGAGGTATTACACTGATACTAAAACCAGACAAAGATACCACAAGAAAAATACAGACTAATATCCCTTATGAATATAGATGCAAAAATTCTCAACCATTAGCAAACTGAATTCAGCAACATATATAAAAAGGATTATATTCCATGACCAAATGGCACTTATCCCATGAATGCAAGGCTGGTTCAACATCTAAAAATAATTAACATAATACATCGTAATAGAATAAAAAACAAAAATCACATGATCATCCCAATAGATGCAACGTAATATATATGCATTTGATAAAACCCAACACCCTTTCATAATAAAAACATTCAACAGACTAGGAATAAAAGGGAACTTCCTGAACCTGATTAAGAGCATCTATGAAAAACCACAGCTACCATCTTACCTAACGATGAAAGACTGGAGGTTTTCCCCTAATACTGAGAACAAGTCAAGGGAATCTGTTGTCACTCTCTTGCCATTTTTGTTCAACACTGTACTAAAGGTTCCAGTTCTAGCCAGGGCAATTAGGCAAGAAAAACAAAACAAAATGTGGCACCTAGATTGATAAGAAAGAAATAAAATTATCTCTATGCACAGACGACTGTGATCTTGTATACAGATAATCCCAAGGAATCTATAAGAATTGAATTGTATTTTCCAGTTAACTGATCCTTGCTTGTTAAGGATTTTACTTTTAAAAACTACTCAATGAAATGAACAGCTTCAGTTTGTCAGGGCATTTGTCCTAAGGATCTGAAAGATCATTTATTCAGATATAAACACTCATAGATTTCTGAGCTTCTGGTTTCAAACTGTGGCCTGAGTATCAGGTGAAGAGGTCCTTTAAAAACAAGCCACACATCAGATAGATAGCTGCTGGGTGTTATAACACAGGTTTTAAGGGATCTTTGCAAAACAAAGTTCTGTGATAAACAAATTTGAAAATGGTAGCCTAGGCATTACCTATTCAATAAGTTGAATGACAGCAAGTTTCAACTGACTTTTGTTCTATTATAAACAGATAAGCAAAAATCTTTAAAAAAAAAAACACTTTTATTTATTTATTTATTTATTTATGGCTGCATTGTGTCTTCATTGTTGCGCAGGGGCTTTCTCTAGTTGCGGCAAGCAGGGGCTACTCTTCGTTGCAGTGTGCGGGCTTCTCATTGTGGTGGCTTCTCTTGTTGCGGAGCATGGGCTCTAGGCACATGGGCTCAGTAGTTGTGGTTTGTGGGCTCTAGAGCACAGGTTCAGTAGTTGTGGTGCCGGGCTTAGCTGCTCTGCAGCATGTGGGATCTTCCTGGACCAGGGCTCGAACCCATGTCTCCTGAATTGGCAGGTGGATTCTTAACCACTGCGCCACCTGGGAAGTCCCGCAAAAATCTTTTAAACATTAATTTGTTCATCGAAACACTTGGGAGCCAAGAAAAAGTTCTATCCTTCACCAACAAACTACTGTCCTGCTCAGGCTCTCTTCCTCTCCAACCAGATGAACTAGCTTTCTCACATTAACTTTACCTTGTCTGATCTGCAAATATTTTTTTTTTTCTCATCACAGCCTTTACTTTACTGCTGATTGGCAGTGAAGCATCTCCTACAACATTATTTACTACTGTGGTTATCTGAGTTCCAAAAATTATTTTGGCTGATTCCATATAAAAATAAAAAACCTGACATTCCTTAGTCATTAGTTATGACATGTCCACACACCAAAATATTTTTTTGTCCATACAAATCCATGAAGCCTGAATATTATTCAAGACAATATCGAAAAATTGAAAGGACTTGATCTGCAAATCTTTACACTGTCTCCAAAACATGCAAGACCCCTCCCATAAAATCATCTTTAAGACTCCAGTCCTAGGGCTTCCCTGGTGGCGCAGTGGTTGAGAGTCCGTCTGCCGATGCAGGGGACACGGGTTCGTGACCCAATCCGGGAAGATCCCACATGCCGCAGAGCAGCTAGGCCCGTGAGCCATGGCCGCTGAGCCTGCTCGTCTGGAGCCTGTGCTCCGCAATGGGAGAGGCCACAACAGTGAGAGGCCCGCGTACTGCAAAAAAACAAAAAACAAACAAAAAAGACTCCAGTCCTTACAAGGTCTTTGCACAAGGGAACAACCCTGGTAGTGCCAATTTACAAACTCGTCACGTTTCACCCTTCCCGGTTCACACACAGACCTCCAGAGAGCAGAAAGGAGTTGTGCACTATCAGCCTGGACGAGCTCTTTCTTCCCTCATCAGGCTGTGACTGACGTGGAGCAGGCAGAGGCACTCCCCTCCACACATCGCACTGCTATATATGCCTTGCGGCTGAGGGCTGCTGCCTTCCCAGGCTCAGAATTCAGTCCCTCATCAGCAAACATGCACCCAACACAAAACTGAGCTACATCTTCTAGTACATGCTTTGGCAGCTGATGAATATGAGACTACAGCCAAATCTGCTCCAGAATGACAACACATGTTAATTTTTGTTACTCTGAGATAAGTAAATGCCATCTTCCTCGAACACAAGGCAAAGTGATTGGACAACTTTCAACATGTTTTTCACACACTCCTCACATGTAATCATGAAGTCCTTTGGTTAATATTGAAACGAGAGAGCCAAATAAGTACACTTGCTGGTTCAGAAGTTTTTGGCCTAGAATAAACTCAGCACAAGGTCACTGAATTAGAAATTTTATAACAGTGAGAAACTGGCCTTCCTTCCCCATATCTACACAGAGCTCTATTCATTTCTCCCAAGAAAGGAATCAGATTAACACTCAGGACTCCCCCCAAATACTCTTACTTTATTATGGCTCACTCCAAGTGGATGCTTTTCCCTTCTTCCTGTCTTCTCCTTTATCCCCAGACCCTTCCAATGGCCTTCAGTGAACCAATCAATCACAGCAACTCTCCAGCTGGCAGAGAGGAAGCACAGAGTATGAACAAGATTTCAGACCATCATAGTTAGTTCCCCTCTGGTGCTCTTGTTATGGCAACAGCATACTTTTCCACAGCTGATGAGGATGTTATGCAGGAAAAGAAAGGCAAAAAGAAAGGCTCAAAGAGGTCTCTGTGTTTCTGCTCATTCCCCACAGCACAACCCTCCCACAGGGAGACAGTTCAGAACTAAAAAAAAATAAGATAACAAAAAGAATCGCATTAGCTAGCATTGCAGAGGTAGAAGAGTCTTTTTAAATGTTTGTAAACTTCCTTTCCTAGGAAAATACGCATCTTAAGACAAGAGACAAAAAAACTGGACTAGGTATCAGGACACTAAATTTGCAACTACCCACTGACATTAATTAGCTGTATGACACTAACAAGTTACTTAATTTCTCTCAGTTACAGAATGAAAGCATTAGGTTCCTTCCTAATGTCACAAAAGTGAAGGAGACTGCAGTAACTTTACCTTTCATTGAGGCCAGAAGCAGCTTCTCAAAGTTAGAAACGAACGTCATTCATCCCCATTCCTCCACAGGCAGATAAAACAAAACAAAATAAAATCCAAGGGCATTTTGAATTTACTCAAAAATTTTACTCTTCCTTAATAATGAGAAAATGTACACTTCTAAAAATATGAGAAATACAGCAAGTATATTTTCACCCAACTCTCATTTTCCAAACCACAGGAAGGCAATTTTGAGAAACCTCTTCAAGGGTAAGCTGTATCCTCTGTGGGGAGAGATGGTAAGTTCACTGTGTTAGGAATGTCCTTGCCCAGTCTGATCGTTTAGGGCATTCAGCACATCAACTGTTATCCTGGAATGCTCTGACATGTGTATGACACTCCAGAAAGTTTCCAGAAGTTTGAGACAGAAAACTCTAATCCCCTTCCTTCCTACTAAATAGATTTTTCAATACAAGCCTTCTATCGCTTTTCTAAATGTTTTCAAGTCTGAAATATATGTTAGCACTTGACTCTTTACAAGTTTTTTCAGAACTAAAAAGCGTTTCCACCCCAACCCCCACCAAGACTTTAAGACCATTCAGAGCAAAGACTGCATTTCCTACTTTTGTCTGTAGTCCTTTTGTGCAAAGCACTTCGCTAGACCCACAAAACTCACTTAAGGTACCTAACCGGATTAATTCAGGTGCCTAGAGGTGACCAAATAACAACCCTGGTTCAGGGAAGGAAAACTACATGAGAGGAGAGAGGGTAATGTAACAGAAGAGATGAACAAACCATCACAAAATTGGAAATTTTCCAAAGCGGGGGGGGAGGGGGACTAAATCAGTAAGTACTGAACATCTAGGCGGCACTGAGTTAATTGCTATAAAATAGTGATTAAATCCAATCACAACAGTGCTGTATCTTATAAACACATTATGTAAGTCTTTGTGTTAAAAATTTAAAGATGACAATGTGCTCTACCAATAAATACTGGCTCAATATAATAGATGAGCTAAGATGACAAGTATTTAAATCAGAAATTAAAAACTGTAGAAACTGGGACTTCCCTGGTGGCGCAGTGGTTAAGAATCCGCCTGCCAGGGCTTCCCTGGTGGCGCAGTGGTTGAGAGTCCGCCTGCCGTTGCAGGGGACACGGGTTCGTGGCCCGGTCCGGGAAGGTCCCACATGCCGCGGAGCCGCTGGGCCCGCTGAGCCATGGTTGCTGAGCCTGTGCGTCCGGAGCCTGTGCTCCGCAACGGGAGAGACCACAACAGTGAGAGGCCCGCGTACCGCAAAAAAAAAAGAATCCGCCTGCCAATGCAGGGGACACGGGTTCGAGCCCTGGTCCAGGAAGATCCCACATGCTGCGGAGCAACAAAGCCCGTGTGCCACAACTACTGAGTCTGTGTTCTAGAGCCCGCACGTCACAACTACTGAAGCCCGTGTGCTTAGAGCCTGTGCTCCGCAGCAAGAGAAGCCACCGCAATGAGAAGCCCGCGCACCGCAACTAAGAGTAGCCCCTGCTCACCGCAACTAGAGAAAGCCTGCCCACAGCAGCAAAGACCCAACGCAGCCAATAAATATATTAATTAATTAATTAATTAATTTTTAAAAAAGAGTGTAGAAACTATCTGGAGACAGCGTCAGTGATATTTGAGAAAGAAGTAGTGGCTATGTACACAGGGAGGAAGGATAAATGAATCAGTATTTCTGGCAGAATCTTTCCAAGCACTGTAGGAAATAATCCAGACTAAGAGACAGGCTTCTATCTTTTTTTTTGGTGGTACGCGGGCCTCTCACGGCTGTGGCCTCTCCCGTTGCGGAGCACAGGCTCCAGACGCGCAGGCTCAGCGGCCATGGCTCACGGGCCTAGCTGCTCCGCGGCATGTGGGATCTTCCTGGACCAGGGCACGAACCCGTGTCCCCTGCATCGGCAGGCGGACTCTCAACCACTGCGCCACCAGGGAAGCCCCAGGCTTCTATCTTTAAAGTACGCCTAAAGACTATGCCCTTACTTTAAAAGCATGGTAGCGTGGCTGTCTGAAATATGCCAAAAAGGGTGTCCCTGTGGCTCTTCCCTCAGGGGAATAATGATTAATATACAGCTAAAAGTTTAGTTCCTTCCTCAAAGAAATAATATCTGAGTGCAGTTGCTACTATGACATAAGTTCTGAACTGCTGGAAGCACAGTCATTATGGAATTCACAAAGAATTCTGGAAGAAGTTATAAATCTCTTTCCATCACCTTGGAAAACGGGTATCTGTTTCTTAAAAGCTGTCAGTTCAAGTTCAAGACAACCCTATCTGGAGCAGATTCTGATCTGCCAAAATCTTTCACAATTAAAAGGCCAGAAGATTTCAGCATGCTCTCAGGGTCTGGCCTTGAACAGATCAGGTCAGGAGGGAGGTTTCTCCAATGAGGTAAGCCACCTCACTAGAAACTCCACTGCTCTGCAAAGTTATAATTTCCTTAAGCCCAGTTCTCCACACTTATTGATGAACTTCTCCTGCCTGGGTTATTTAAAAGTCTTCCAAGGCAGCCACCCAACCCCTAGAGTGGCCTGGCTGGATTCCTCTGTAGAGCTCTCTCCTAGATTTTTATCCCCTGTTGGCAAGGTCTTCTTACTCTACCGCCTTGCTATTGTGCAACCGATTAAAGGATCGCCCAGGCCTAACTGCAGGGGATTGGTTGTAGTACAACTGGTGAGCCCAGCCCACAAGAACGAAGCTAGCAATCTTGCAGACTGCAGGGGCTGCCAGCAAAGTCCCAATCCTCTAGCCAGAGGCCGTCACCAAAAGGCAAAGTTACGAAGTTACAAATGAAGCACCATTCCCTTCATAATGTCCCTCAAGATCGCAGTCCAGTCTCCTCCCTCTGGAGAAAAGCCCAGTGAGGGGAAGGACAACCTTTGAGCTCCTTTTTCCCGTGACCAATTAACTCAACGCTCTTCACCTCTACCCCAGTGTTCTTCCTTGTAAACAGTTTCTGGTCGTACTTTGAAAAGCAATGTTCAGAAACCCCGCTCTGCATTGCCCCTTCCCCAGGATCAAGTAAGCCCCCCAGCAAGGGTGCCCTGTTCGACAACGCCCTCTTCGATCTACCTCCAAAGGCGGCGCCGCCAAAACTCTACCCTCAAGGCTGCCAGCGCTCCTTTCCCTACGCTATTACTTGAGCATTATTTTATCACTCTTCCTCCAGCCTGGGGACTCCCCCCACCAGCGAGGCCTGGTCCAGCAAAGTAAACAATGCTGTCAAAGCAGGATAACACTGGGCGAGGCTTCCAAACTCCGCATTCCAGCCTCCTCCTGGTGTTCTAAAAGCAGCAAAACAAGTCATCGCAGCGTCCCAGGAGCGACTTATTCTCCCCAACTTCCCTTCTACAAAAGCCCGGGAGAAGGCTCCAAAATCAAGCGTCAATGTGCACAACTACACAACGTAAGAGGCAGAGGTAATGCGGAGTGAGTGCAAGGCCAAATGTAGACGAATTTGCCCCGGAGCAGGAGGAGAGGGGGCAGAAAACTGGGCCGAGTGCGTAAACCTGCCACGAGGCGGGAACAAGGGCTTTTTTTCGCTACAGGAGAGCCACTTCCCAGAGTGGGCACGCACTGAATCGAGCTGCAGGCGAGAGAGAACGCGAAGTTAAGGTTCCCGAAAGCTGTCTCACGGGGGCTTTGGTGGGGCTGCGGCGGAGGGGCTGTGGCGGAGCCGGGGTGGCCGGAGCGGCCAGCGTGGACACGCCCTGAGTTAAAGGACCGTGGCGGGAAACTGAGGGGACACCGCGGAGGCTGGCGCGGACGCGCTCGGGAGCCGGCTGCAGGCTCGGGTGAGGGTCGCGCGGGCGGCCGGCGCTCACCTCCCGGCGTGGTGGAGAAGAGCGTCCCCCCGGGCGTGGTGCAATAGTCATGAGGTAGCTGCGCGGCGTCGCTGATGGGCACGGTGCGGGTGGGGATGGCGCGGCTCTGGCTGGGCTGGTGGCCGCTGCCGGCGGACGAGGACATGGCTCTGGACGCGGGCTCTCGGGCTTTGTCCGGCGGGTTGGCAGGCGGGTGGGCGGCGGCGGCGGCGGCGGCGGCTGGGGTCCCGGGCTGCTCCGGCTGCTCCGGCGGGCGGAAGGGCGGGCGGGGCTCGGCGCGCTCCGCTCGCTCCTCGCTCGCTTCCTCTCGCTACCTCGTCCCGCTCCGCTCCCGCCGCCGCCCTCTCAGCCGCCGCCGCCGCCGCCGCCCGTTCCTCCGGCCTCCGCCAGCAGCCCCAGCAGCAGCAGTAGCAGCAGCAGCAGCGGCAGCAGCGGCGACTACGACGACGACGACCGGAAGCGGGCGAAGGCGGGAGCCAGAGGGAGCTCGGGGTAGCTGGTCGGCCGGATATGACGTTACGAGGGGCGGGTGCCGTGCGACGAGGCGGGGCTGCTGACGGGGCGGGGCTACTGACGGGGTGGGGCTTACGCCCTGAGGGGTGGACGCGAGTCGGGCGGAGGCTACGCCAAGTGTTTGTGAGCTGCGCGTCCGTGGGCAAGGTAAATTTGCGTGGTTTTTTTTTTTGTTGTTGTTTTTGAGGTACGCTGGCCTCTCATTGCTGTGGCCTCTCCCGTTGCGGAGCACAGGCTCCGGACGCGCAGGCTCAGCGGCCATGGCTCACGGGCCTAGCCGCTCCGCGGCATGTGGAATCTTCCTGGACCGGGGCACTAACCCGTGTCCCCTGCATCGGCAGGCGGACTCTCAACCACTGCGCCACTAGGGAAGACCGCGTGGGTTTTTTTGTTTTTTTGTTTTTGTTTTTTTTAATTGTCAATCAACACTACTTTCCTTGAGCCGACTTCTGTTTCCTATCCATCTAAACAAAAGTGTTATTTTACTTTTAATTGCTCAATATTAAAATAAGCAATGCATGCATTTATTAAAAAACACAGCAGAAAGGTTTACGATGCCACCTCTCCCAGTTTCCCAATTCCCCTTCCGAGGGTGAACCACTGGGACCAGTTTATTGTGTATTCTTCCAGAGACAGTCCTTATATACAGACATAATGCAACATATAAACATTAAGAAAATAAAGAAATTAATAGCTGCCCATGTCACATGAGTGAGTATTGTGTTAGAGATAAAAGAAACTGAAGCACAGGGGAAGGTTAAGACCACGAGGTACCTGGAAAATTCAAATCTGTAACTCTTTCCTCTAGGGATTCTCAAACTTTTTGATGTTAAAATTTACATTCTTGAAAAATTATTGAGGATCCCAAAGAGCTTTCGTTTGTGTGGATTATATCTGTTGATAATTACTCTATTAGAAATTAAAACGATTTTTAAATGTTTATCAATTCATAAAATGTCATCCCATGTAAACATAATATTTTATTTTTAAAGTTATATTTTCCAAAAGAATTAGTGAAAACAGTGGGTTTTTTTTACATTTTGGCAAACATTTTAATGTATACGTAATAGGAAACAGCTGCAATCTCACATCTGTTTTTTTTTTTTAAGATTTTTTATATATTTAATTATTTATTTTTGACGGTGTTGGGTCTTCGTTGCTGGTTGTGGCGAGCGGGGGCTACTCTTCATTGTGGTGCACAGGCTTCCCATTGTGGTGGCTTTTCTTGTTGCAGAGCATGGGCTCTAGGTGCGCAGGTTTCAGTAGCTGCAGCATGCGGGCTCAGTAGTTGTGGCTCACGGCCTCTAGAGAGCAGGCTCAGTAGTTGTGGTACACAGGCTTAGTTGCTCTGTGGCATGTGGTATCTTCCTGGCTCAGGGCTCGAACCCGTGTCCCCTGAATTGGCAGGCGGATTCTTAACCACTGTGCCACCAGGGAAACCCTCACATCTGTTTCTGCATTCAATCTGTTGTGTTGATTCAAGTATAAGAAGAAAACTCAGATTCACACAGGTATGTAGTTGAAAAAATAGGAAACTCACAGGTCCCTGGAAGGGGTCTCAGGGACCCCCAGGTATCTCCAGACCACGCTTTGAGAACTGATGATCTAGTCAACATTGCCTCTGTCCACAACATTCCCAAAATGGAATTGAAAAGAAAATCATGGGTACCACAAACATAGCGATCATCGTTCCTATTTGACGAATGAGGAAATTGAGACTAAGAAATACCCAGTGTTCAGCCCAGGTAAAACAGCTACTACTTCTTAACAAAAATACAGACAAAAGAACTTATACAGCAAAGCAAATACTGTGGTTGGTGGTCAGGTTGGACCAGAGCATGAGGTGGGAGGGATTTTATGGTGAATGTCCAGGAATCTAGGAAGAGCCCCCTGCCTACCCTGCAGTCTGGAGGTTCCCAGAGTTGGAGAGGACTGAGCTCAATCTTGAAAGATCCTAAAGCTTTGCATATGTCAAGAGAAGAAGGCACTTCCTAGAGGAAGGAAAAGGTGAAATGCTAGTTTACATCTGTGTGGAGCTTACAAAGTACACTGATTACAACATGTACCCCTCCTTGATCTCTCTTTTGGTAACAGATTTTGGGACATTCAGGGAGAACAGGGAGATATTTCTGGCCAGAGCAAAGTGTGAAGGAGGTAGGAAAAGTTGGACATAGAGATTGGGTTGGAGTATAGAATGAAAAGAAGTAAACGAAGTTGACACCAGGGTACAGTTTTGAAGTTTCAGGGATGGGGAGTATCAACTTTTTTTTTATTCATTTTGATAGGTTGCCTGGAGTAGAGAAAGGAGCTCTCCCGTTAACATGCTGTGTAACCCCAGGCAAGGTACTTACACTCTCTGAGCATCATTTGTAATATGGAGATAATGATGCTACCTCACTGAGTAGTCCCGTGAGTTAAGTGTATAAAGTGTTTGGCAAATAATTGCCTCCTAGCAAAGTCATATTGAAATTAATGGTGATATGGTACTTCCCTGGCAGTCCAGCAGTTATGGCTCACGCTTCCACTGCAGGGGGCATGAGTTCAATCCCTGGTCAGGGAACAAAGATCCCACGCTACATGTGGCCAAAAAAAAAATGATGGTTTAGGATTTTCTTCTTGGGACCTCTGGTGTCTTCCTTTCCCAGTTAGAAGGTGTCAGGGAGTTCCCTGGTGGTCCAGTGGTTAGGAATCGGTGCTTTCACTGCCTGGGTTGGATCCCTGGTCTGGGAACTGGGATCCCGCAAGCCTGGAGGCAAGGCCAAAAAAAAAAGGTGTCATAGTCACCTGTTCTGTTTTCAAAAGTACCACAAAATTGCTTCTGTGTTCTTTTGAAATTAATGTGTGTGCGCCTGCATGCGCGCGTGAATGCATTTTGTTGTGTATGTGCATGGATTTGTGTATGTACATGGTATGGATTTCATCACCTCTAGAAAACCCTAAAAAAACTCACTCAGCTAATTTTTCACACCCTTTCTAAAAACTTGCTCCATTTTTGGATAACAGCTTTATTGAGATTAAAATAATCTACCATAAAATGCAACTTTTTAAGGTATACTATTCAGTGGGTTTTAGTAGTATATTCACAAAGTTGTGCGACCATCTCCACTGTCTAATTCTGGAACATCTTATCACCCAAAAAAAGACACCCAGTACTTATTAGCAGTCACCCACCATTTATTCCCAAACTCCTCAGCCCAGGCAACAATTAATCTACTTTCTGTTTGTATAGATTTCCCTATTTGAGATATTTCATATAAATTAAATCATATAACATGTGATCTTTGTGACTGGTTTCTTCCACTTACTATGTTTTCAAGATTCAACCAGGGCTTCCCTGATGGCTCAGTGGTTAGGAATCCACCTGCCAGTGCACGGGACATGGGGTCAAGCCCTGGTCTGGGAAGATCCCACATGTCACAGAGCAACTAGGCCCATACACCACAACTACTGAGCCTGTGCTCTAGAGCCCGCAAGCCACAGCTACTGAAGCCTGTGAACCACAACTGCTGAAGCCCGCAGGCCTAGAGCCCGTGCTCTGCAACAAGAGAAACCACCGCAATGAGAAGCCTGCGCACCACAATGAAGAGTAGCCCGCGCTCGCCACAACTAGAGAAAGCCCTCTCGCAGCAACGAAGACCCAACGCAGCCAAAAATAAAATAAGTAAAATTTTAAAAAAAGAAAGAAAAGAAAGATTCAACCGTATGTAGCATGTATATAGTACTTGGATCATTTTATGGCTGAATAATATTTCACATTTTGTTTATCCATTTATCAGTTGATGGAAATTTAGGGTGTTTCCACTTTTTGGCTATTATGAATAATGCTGCTATGAACATTTGTGTACAGGTTCTTGTGTGAACGTGTTTTCAGTTCTCTTGGGTATATACCTAGGAATGGAATTGCTGGGTTGTGTTGTAACTCTGGGTTCAACCATTTGGGGAACTGCCAGTCTGTTTTTTGGAGTGGCTGCACCATTTTACATTCCCGCCAACAGTGTATAAGGGTTCCAATTTCTCCACATCCTTGCCAATACTTGTTATAATCTGTCTTTTTTTTCCCCGTTACGGAGCACAGGCTCTGGACGTCCAGGCTCAGCAGCCATGGCTCACGGGCCCAGCCGCTCCGCGGCATGTGGGATCCTCCCAGACCGGGGCACGAACCCGTGTCCCCTGAATCGGCAGGTGGACTGTCAACCACTGCACCACCAGGGAAGCCCCTATAATCTGTCTTTTTGATTGTAGCCAACCTAGTGTGTGTGAAGTGTTATCGTATTGTGGCTTTCATCTGCATTTCCCTGATGGCTAATGACATTGAGCATCTTTTCATATGCCTATAGACTATTACAAAGTATATTTTCTTTGGAGGAATGTCTATTCAAATCATTTGACCATTTTTTAGTTAGGTTATTTGTCTTTTTATTGAGTTTTAAATGTTCTTTGTACATTCTGAAAACTGGAGCCTCGTCAGATACATGATTTGCAAATAACTTATCCCATTCTATGGGTTGTCTTTTCACTTTCTTGACGGCATCCTTTGAAGCACAGAAGTTTTTACTTTCAGTGAAGTCCAATTTTTTTTTTCCTTTGATTGCTTATGCATTTGGTGTCATATCAAAGAAACTGTTGCTTAATCGAATGTCACAAAAATTTGTGCCTATGTTTCTTTCTAAGAGTTCTATAGTTTAGGCTCTTATTTAGGTCTTTGCTCCATTTTGAGTAAATTTTTGTATATGGTATGAGGTAGGGGTCCAAGTTCATTCTTTTGCATGTGGTTATCCAGTTGACCTGGCACCATTTGTCGAAAAGGTTATTCTTTCCCCTTTGAATTGTCTTGGCAAAAACTTCCTTCTTAAGCTGACATTCTCTGGGGAAATGTACTCCCAGATGAAGAACTCAAGGAAGTGGGAGCATTGTAGATTAGCAAAGCACCTTTTAGATTCAACTGAGCAATAACAACCACAGTAACCAACGTCCAAGAGTGACTACATTACCCCACTCTCCTAATCACTTTATGTACACCACTGCTTTGTGTTTTTCTGACAGCAACCCTGTGCAGTAGTCTCCATTATTATATCCATTTTACTGAGGCTCAAAAAAGTTGAATAACTTGATGTATTAGTTAGGTATTGCTGCATAACAAATTACTGCCCCAAAACTTGTGGCTTGAAACAACAAATGTTTGTTAACTCTTAGGTTTTGAGGGTCAGGAAAGCCACCCTCTCATGAGGTTGCAGTGAAGATGGTTTCCTGGTTTGTAATTACCTGAAGGCTGGCTTGACTGGGACCAAAGGATTTGCTTCCTAGCTCTTTCACGTGGCTGGGGGCAGGTGGTCTCAGTTCCTCAGCACGTGGACCTCTCCATAATGTTGCTTGTGTCTCTTCATGACATGGCAGCTGGCTTCTCCCAGAGTGACTGAACCAAGAGAGGGAACAAGGAGTAAGCTACAGTGAATCTTATGACCTAGCCTTGGAATGTAGCTTCTGCCACATTCTAATCATTAGAATTGAGTTACTAAGTACTGCCAACATTTTTTGGGAGCGGAATTAGGCTCCACCTTTTTTTTTTTTTTTTTTTTTTTGCGGTACGCGGGCCTCTCACTGTTGCGGCCTCTCCCGCTGCGGAGCACAGGCTCCGGACGCGCAGGCTCAGCGGCCATGTTTCACGGGCCCAGCCGCTCCGTGGCATGTGGGATCTTCCTGGACTGGGGCACGAACCCGTGTCCCCTGCATCAGCAGGTGGACTCTCAACCACTGCGCCACGAGGGAAGCCCTAAGCGCCACCTTTTGAAGGACAGCATATCAGATAATTTGTGGACATGTTTTAAAACCACCACACTTGCCCAAAGTCAAAAAGGTTGTAAGTGTTTTAGCAGGAGAAGCCCAGTGTGCAAGCACTCATAAACCCTGGCTTGCACCACACTCGTTAATGTCCCACTGGCCAAAGCAAGTCACATGGCCAAGCCCAGAATCAACGTGGCAGAGGATAAGAGCCTACATACCAGGAGTTATATAGTTCATTGGGGAACACCAATATAAGTCTACCACAATGCAGTATCTTTTATGTCCCTGAGATATTAGACTCTTTGAAGTTCTAATATCTTTGAAGATATCTAATATCTTCAAAGTTCAAAACTTTGAAGTTTTGCAACCTGCATTGTCTCTATTTCATTTGGGTTTACTTTCTCTACCTGCTTTTAAGGCCCTGTTTTTCAGGTTAGAAGCATTCCTCACATGCCTGATGATTTTTGGCTGTCCTTCCATAGTCAGCCTCTAGTGAGGGGCTAAAATACTTAGAGGAGGCTCTGAGTGAGAGGAGTGGGTGGGAGGGCTTGTCTCAGGATGAGGTTCTCTGTGAGATAATCAGATCCAGACCAGCCATTTCATTGGGGGACCCCCAAACGTCAGTGTCTATAGATGTTTTGTCTTTTGCTGGTCAATATTCCCCAAGAAGGATCCTCCATTCTCCTGCCTGGGGAGTAGAAGTCTGGGTGCCGGGTTCTGAGACCCAGCCTGGGGCAGGGCAAGGAGTGGGAGTCTCCATTCAGAACGCAGACTTTCACTGACTCCATTGCTTTCAGTATACCTTCCCCAGGCCACACCTGGGGGGTGTCTCCAGGGACCCAGGCATCCCCAGATACCTGCTGTATCTATTGTTCAGCCTCATTAGAAGGTGACCCTCCCATCACCTGCAGGTGTTGGGGAGGAATGTGACACTCCCATCATCTTAGCTGGGCAGGATGGTGGAGAAGATTTGGAAGGATTCCAGCTGCTCCTTTTAAAGATTTTGAACTAGTTTTTTTATCTCTTCAGCCCCACTTTGCACCTCTGACTACAGAGGTACCTGGAGCCTCTGATTCATCAGCCCTCCTGGAGTGCTGTGCTATGAACTGGACTTTTTCTTTTCTTTTTTTTTTTAATTGAAGTATAGTTGATGCGTAATATATGTTACAGATGTACAGCATAGTGATTCACAATTTTAAAGGTTATTTTCCATTTATAGTTATAAAATATTAGCTATCTTCCCTGTGCTGTACAATATATCTCCTTCCTTGTAGCTTATATATTTTCTACATAGTAGTTTGTACCTCTTAACCCCTATTCCTATCTTGTCCCTCCCCCCTTCTTTCTCCCCACTGGTAACCACTAGTTTGTTCTCTATGTATGTGAGCCTGTTTCTTTTTTTTTTAAATTAATTAATTAATTTTATTTATTTTTGGCTGCATGGGGGTCTTCATTGCTGCGCGCGGGCTTTCTCTAGTTGTGGCGAGTAGGGGCTACTCTTCGTTGCGGTGCGTGGGCTTCTCATTGCGGTGGCTTCTCTCATTGCGGAACACGGACTCCAGAGCACGGGCTTCAGCAGTTGTGGCGCACGGGCTTAGTTGCTCCGCAGCATGTGGGATTTCCCAGACCAGGGCTCGAACCTGTGTCCCCTACATTGGCAGGCGGATTCTTAACCACTGCACCACCAGGGAAGTCCTTGTTTGTTTTTTGTTATATTCACTAGTTTGCTGTATTTTTTAGTTTCCACATGTAAGTGATATCATATTGTATTTGTCTTTCTCCATCTGATTTATTTCATCTCCAAGTCCATCTGTGTTGCTGCAAATGGCAAAATTTCATTCTTTTTTATGGCTGAGTAGTATTCCATTGTGGTGTGTGTGTGTGTGTGTGTGTGTGTGTGTGTGTGTATACACATCTGGTGATTATGCATATATCACATTTTCTTTATCCACTCATCTGTTGATGGAGACTTAAGTTGCTTCCACATCCTGGCAATTGTAAATTAGTGCTGGTATAAATATTGGGGTGCACGTATCTTTTCAAATTAGTGTTTTTGGGTTTTTTGGATATATACCCAGGAATGGAATTGCTGGGTCATATGGTGAACTGGGCTTTTTCTTGTTAGCTGTTCCACCTTCACTTTTCCCACTCTGCTAAGTCACTTACCACTTCCCTCTCTGCTTTCCAGCTTCCAAAATGTTGTTGCCATTATTCTTCCACTGCTATATCCTTTCCTGACTTCTTAGTCCTTATGGGTTTATACTTTAAAAAAAAATTCCTCTGCTCTTACTTTAGCGGGGGGTCTAATGGGAAAGAAGAGCTAAACACATATGTTTTTTAATCTACCTGGTTTCATTTAAAGAGCACAGCACAAATGTTTAAGTAGTATACCCATCAGGAGTCAGTTGCAGTAACAGAAAAGGTTGATTCAGAGAAGTAGGTGCTTGAAACACACTGGATAAACTAGAAGAATGGGCTCCAGGCTCGGCCTCCAGGAATGATTGTCAGAACCCTGCAGAACTGATCCTCCAAGAGAGCTGCAACCTGGATGAGAGTCAGGGACCTGTGAAATAATAAACAACTGCCAGTCCCGTCTTAGCCACATTCAGAGGTCAGGTTGCTGCTGCTGCACTTTCAGCTTCAAAGCCACACAGTCTGCTAGACCAATATCCGCTAAGTGGAGGCCCGGAGCAACACTGCCTCTCTCCCTTCTACACTCAGGTAAGCACTCAAGTCTTGTGTGAAGGTGTCTGATTTTTTTTTTTTTTTTTTTTTTTGCCGCGCCATGCGGCATGCGGGATCTTAGTTCCCCAACCAGGGATCAAACCCATGCCCCCTGCATTGGGAGCATGGCGTCTTAACCACTGGACTGCCAGGGAAGTCCCTGAAGGCATCTGACTGGTGTAACTCCAACCCCTGAAATGCATCTGGGGGGTTTTGCTGCAAGGGAACATAAAAAATACTGTTTTTCAGCCTTCCAGCCCCTGCAGTGTAAGAAGGCAGACCAAAAGGAAGTTAGATCAGGTGTCAAGGGCATTAATCTACGTATCCACCAGAAAAGGTAAGTCAATGTGTACACACATTTTGTAACTGGACAATGAAGGATCCATTCACATTGTTTTTCTCACCTTACCTAATTTCCTTCCTCTTAGCCTTTGGGATTAACTCTAAAAGCTTCGCCTCCTTGCCTTTGCTCAGGGGTTAGCAAACTTTTTCAATAAAAGATTGGAGAGTAAATATTTTAGGCGTCACAGGCCATATGGTCTCTGTCACAAGTTTTCAACTTTTATTGTTGTAGTGAGAAAACAGCCTGAGACAACATGTAAACAAATGAGCATGGATCCAGTTAAGACTTTATTTACAAAAACAAGCGGCCAGCTGGATTTGGCCTGTGGGCCATAGTTTGCAGACCCTGTCTTTGCTTTTTTTTTTTTTTTTTTTTTCTTTTGGCCATGCTGCGTGGTTTGTGGGATCTTAGTTCCCCGGCCAGGGACTGAACCTGGGCCCCCGCAGTGAAAGCGCCAAGTCCTAACCACTGGACCGCCAGGGAATTCCCCTGTCTTTGCTTATATTGTCCATTAACTCAACAGATCCTTAATGAGCACCTACTGAGTGTCAGGTACTTTCTAGGGGAGGAGGTATAGCAGTAAACAAGACAGAGGCCCCCCAGCTCAGTGGAGCGAACATTCTGCCCGCAGTGATGCTCTCCGCCCCACCTCCCCTTCCCTGCCTAACCCAGACTCCTATTTAATACTCTGTGTGGGTTGACCTGCCGTGACTTTCCTCCTCCCGGCCAGAGCTGGTTCCCTCCCCCAGAGCTCCCATAGTGCCTTGAGTACACTGAGGTCACTTGTACCAACCTTGTGCATGAATGTTGCCTGCTTATGCATCTGGTTCCCTGCAAGACCGTGAACTCTTCAAAGGCGAGAACTGGGCCCCTCCTCACCTTGCATCGTCTGGGGCCTGGCTCAGAACCAGCCTGTGGTCCGTGGTGCTGAATTGACTTTAGGGAGTCTTTGTGGAAGCTGAGATACAAACATTAGACACAGTTGCGGGCAGTGGGTGGCCCAGTTCAGGTGAGAATTTGTGTTTATCAACTGGGTTATGGTGTAATTTATGTGCACCTCTTTCAAGTGTGCATGTCAATGAATTTTGATAAATGTTTACATCTCTGTAAATACCACCACAATCAAGATCTAGAACATTTCCTCACACCCCAAAGTTCCCTTGTCCCTCTTTGTAGTCGTCACCTCACACCCCAAGCCCCAGCCTTAGATAATCACTGATCTTCTGCCTATCACTACAGCTTAGCTTTGCCTGTTCTAAAACTTTATATAAATGGAAGCACACTGTGTATACTGTTTTATATACAGCACAATGTGTTGCTATATCAGTAATCCATTCCTTCTTATGGCTGAGTGGCATTTCATTTATGGATATACCACAGTCTGTTGATCAGATGAGAATTTCAAGGAAAAAGATATCTCTGCTCCCTCTCCCAGAACCTACCATGGGGAACTAGGAGGGTCTTTTCTGGCCTCAAATGTACAGGCTGTGTATTAGCTCTTGTAATATTAGGATTTATATTAGGAAATACGTATTTGTTCTCAGTCCCTGTTCCTAGCACAGAGTTCCTAAGACCCTTGGCATTTCCTAAGTGAAGAGAGTGATCAAGGTGTCTTTTGTGATGTTGAGGTGACTTTTGAAATGCCCTTAGGTCACCTAAGAAGGAGGGCTGGTCACCAGTGGAACCAACCAAGTAATTGGAGAGCTGGAACTTTCAGTTCCACCCCTCTGACCTCTGGGGAGGAAAAAGGGACAGAAGATTGAGTTCAGTCACCAATGGCCAATGATCTAATCAATCTTGCCTATGTAATGAAGCTTCCATAAAAAACCAAAAAGATTGGGGATGGGGGAAGCGGGGAGGTTCAAAGAACTTCCAGGTTGATGAACATGTGGAGATCTGAGGAGAGTGGTACGCCCAGAAAAAGCAGGAAGCTCCACACCCCTTTCCCCATACCTTGCCCTATGCATCTTTCCTATCTGGCTGTTCTGAGTTATATCCTTTAATAGTAAACCAGTAAGTAGTCTAGTAAGTAGAATGTTTCTCTGAGTTCTAGAGTGAGCCGCTCTAGCAAATTAATCAAACCTGAGGGGGGCGGTAATTGGAATCACCTGTCTATAGCCAGTCGGTCAGAAGCACAGGTGACAACCTGGACTTGAGATTGGCATCTGAAGTTGGGGGGGAGCAGTTCTGTAGGACTGAGCGCTTAGCCTGTGGCATCTGACACTATCTCCAGGTACTTAGTGTCAGAATTATAGGGCACCCAGCTGGTCTTGGAGAATGGCTTGGTAGTGAGGAAAAAATGCACATGTTGGAATTGGGAGCAGAATCTTATCTCTGAATGAGGTTATCTAGATAGTTGGTGATTTGAAAGCTGCTGATGCAATTGTGACCCCTGGATCCATACCCAATGTGCTGCCAGGATTGAACATGCAATATATACCACATTTGGGCAGCCCTTTCTTGGAACTTTTAATGTTTATTAGTATAACTTGAGTTTCAAAAAATGGACGTGGCCTGGGTGTCCCCAACCCAGGGATGATCCTTCTGTAACTTATTATTCCAGTGTTTAGCCAGCAGAGCCTCCCCAAACTCATTCCTTCTAACTCCCCTGTACATAACTTCTACCTCTGTTCTCTCTGGTTCTGTCTTTCCCAGGGGCAGAGGGAGGCTCTTTCTGCCCTCTGTAGTGAGGCTACCCGCTCTCCATCTGTATCATCATAGGGATAATAGCCCCTTATCTTTATTTATTTTTTTATTTTTTATTTTTTGGGGTACGCGGGCCTCTCACTGTTGTGGCCTCTCCCATTGCGGAGCACAGGCTCAGCGGCCATGGCTCACGGGCCCAGCCGCTTCGCGGCATGTGGGATCTTCCCGGACCAGGGCACAAACCCATATCCCCTGCATCGGCAGGCCGACTCTCAACCACTGCGCCACCAGGGAAGCCCTGGCAGGCGGATTCTTAACCACTGCGCCACCAGGGAAGCCCGCCCCTTATCTTTAGATAAAACTTTTCCACTTTAACAAGCACTGTCAGACCATTATCTCACTTAAGCTGAGCCACAGCCCTGTGTTGGAGGCAGCCTGCTTATTATTTTCATTATTATTATCAATATTATTATTCTTACACTTCACAGGTAAAGAAACTGAGACTCAAAGAGGATATGGCTTCTTGAGCTTCTGGCTGGCCATCCTATGTGTTTCCTCCTGTGCCCACTGGCTTCCTGCATCGTAAAGAGTGCAAGGTGCCCCT
The DNA here is from genome assembly GCF_964341445.2 of Mesoplodon mirus. Lineage (NCBI taxonomy): Eukaryota > Metazoa > Chordata > Mammalia > Artiodactyla > Ziphiidae > Mesoplodon > Mesoplodon mirus. Next base: position 58,432,223 of record NC_138977.1, on the reverse strand, counting down.
TGGGGACCCATTCTTTATTGTCACATCTGCTGAACTCAGGCAGGGATGAGCAGCAGCCATTTCTTGAGCTCCTGACACATAAAAGGCAGAATGTGTTCAGAAGGTGATAATAATCATCAATAACATTTATAGACAGCGAGGCTGAATCAAGGGCTGTTCTAGGACTTCCAGAGATCTTATCTCAAATACTCCCAACTTCCATACAAGGTGGGTATTATTATGCCTGTTTTACAGATGAGGATGCAGCCTCAGAGAGGCTAACTTGCCCGAGGTCCCCTGACGTGTCTCTGGAAATTCTCTACCCTCTCACTGTGATTGGGAACCGTCCACTGCACACAGGCTACGACCTCACGTGTGCTTTGGTTCAAAAGCTGGCTCTCCCACCTGCTTGCTGTGTGACCATGAGCCTGAATGTGTTCTCTCGTGTGAATAAAAGGAGGAGTCCCTCATTCACAGAGTGCTCTTCTGAGGATTAAGTGTCAGGCCCAGCCAAAGTCTGGCAGATGGGAATGATGATTAGGCACCAGTCTGGGTCCTAGAAGATGCCAGGGGCCCTGAGGCTAGAGGGCAGCATGTCTGACTGAAGCAGAGGCCATGCTTCAGTCTTGTTATTTCCTCCTTCAGAGGCCTTGTCAGGTGACACCAACAAAAGTCTGTAGTTGGGCTTCCCTGATGGCGCAGTGGTTGAGAGTCCGCCTGCCGATGCAGGGGACACGGGTTCGTGCCCCGGTCCGGGAAGATCCCACGTACCACAGAGTGGCTGGGCCTGTGAGCCATGGCCGCTGAGCCTGGGCGTCCGGAGCCTGTGCTCCGCAATGGGAGAGGCCACAACAGTGAGAGGCCCGCGTACCGAAAAAAAAAGGAAAAAAAAAAAAAGTCTGTAGTTGTAGGAACTTCCCTGGGGTCCAGTGGTTAGGACTCCATGCTTCACTGCAGGGGGTAGGGGTTCAATCCTTGGTCGGGGAACTAAGATCCTGCAAGCCTCGCATGGTGCGGTGTGGCAAAAAAAAAAAAAAAAGTCTATAGTTTCCGACTTCAGAAAATGAGGTACAGTTTGTGCAAAGTTACTTAGGTATCATAAAATCCTCTGCTGAAGTCCGTTTATTGTCTGCCTGTTTACTACAAGTCAGCACCTGCAGTTCCTGTCTTTCTCTCTCCATCTCAGTATCTTCTCAGTAGAAAATTCTTCATGGGTATAACGTTTCCTCCATCACCCCTGGCCTGCAGAGTGAAAGTGGGCAGTTCACTTAATGCCATACCATAGCCAGTGGCATGTGCTGGTTTAGATAGCTTGAGCTCCAACCAGAGAGAGCACTTTCTTTTTTTTTTTTTAATGAGAGCACTTTTAAAATTGTCATCCACGATGAATGGTGTGCAACGCCCTGTGCCAGCCACAGCCCAAAGGCAAGGCACACAGCGTACAGAGCCTGGCAGCCCAGATTGGGTGCTCGCCACGTTGAGTCAAGAGGCACTTTTGCCCCGGGAGCTTCTGCCCTCTCTTAGGTGAAGCCCAGGGTTTTCAATGGGAATCCTTTAGTGGTGACTGGGTGGTGCTGTCGAGTTCAGGGTGGAAGACTTGACTCGATTAGGGGATCTGATTCTCCACGAAGGTTCTGGACAAGCTACCTGGCTTCCATGTCTCCATTAACTAATTCATTCAGAAATATCTGCTGAGCTCCTGGTATGGCCATGGCTCTGGGTTCAGGGGTGAACAAGGGCAAACCTCATGGAGCGTCCATGGGGTGCATTCAGCTCCTTGCATCCAGGTCTTCTGGCTGGATTTAGATGGGGTCATTCATCTTTCCAGACTGAGTTAGGCTCAGAAGCCCTGGGGTAGCAATGGCTGTCAGTGTATACTGTATTGTACCACCACCTTCTTCCCATGACATCCCACACCTCTTGGGATCCTGAATAAGGCCCTCCATGGTCTGGCTTCATCTCCCTCTCCCTTTCTGTGCCCCTGTTCCTCAAATGGACCATGCTCCCTCCCATAACAGGGCCTTTGCACTTGCTGTTCCCTTTGGTTGTTCTCTGTGATGTACAGACTTTAAGGTGACCCCCCATGACCCCTAACTTCTGGTGTTCACACCCTTGAGTGAGGGTGGGACTTGTGACTTGCTTGTAACCAATAGAATATGGCAAAGGTGACAGAATGTCACTTTTGTGATTATGTTGTGTAAGACTCCATCTTTCTAGAGCCTCTGAACCTTCCCTAGTCAGGCCTCCATGTGAGAACACAGCCCTGCTTCATACCTTGATTGCAGCCTTGCAGAGGACCCAGCCAAGCCGTGCTAGGACTCCTGACCCAAAGAAACTGTGAGATAGCAAAGGCATTCTTTTTTTTTTTTTTGGCTGCACCATGCGGCTTGCAGGATCTTAATTCCCCAACCAGGGATTGAACCTGGGTCCGCGGCAGTGAGAGTGCCGAGTCCTAACCATTGGGCCTCCAGGGAATTCCCACAAAGGTATTCTTTTAAGTTGCTAAGTTTGTTGTTTAAAAAAGAAAAAGCTGCGTAAATGTGTTACTATTTTCTATATGCAGCATAGAAAACCAACCTATTCTCTAACATTCACCTAGCTTACTCCTACTCATCCCTTACCATTCCCATCCCACTGACATGAGTTTTCCCATCAGCCAAGATGCCAAGGCCTGATCTCCTTGTTAGAGGCTCTCATGCCATTGTGTGCCTCACCTCCACATGACTTATACATTTATAACTGTGTGATTATTTAATTAATAACTGCCCCCCCTCCCCACCCCCCAGATTGTAAGTGCTATGAAAGCAGCTTGTCATGGTCTCTTCATTTCCCCAGGGACTAGCACAGTGCCTGGCACATGTAGGTGTTCAGTAAATATGTGTTGAATAAATAAATGATTTATAGGACATTCAGGGTCAAAAGGAGTGAAGGGATAGGCAGGGGCTGGATTGTTCAATGGTTAGAGGCTAAAATGACTTGGGTGGAAAGTGGATATTGTAGTCCTAAAAACTCACTTTTATTGTGACCTAGCTGGACAACTGTATTTGGGGGCATCCTTGGTGGGAATGATCTGTGTCCATACAACAGTCACATGAGCCACCCCATGGCTTGGCATGAGGGTGTTTCTCTTGGAAGCTCCAGACTCCTTCCACCTTCCAGAAGAACATCTTGTATTTTGACCATCAGGCAATTCTCTTAACAATGTCCTTCCTATAAGTCAGAGAAGGGAAGACACAGGGGGAGAAGGGGAGGGTGTGGTTAGGTGGAGGGAGCTCCAGCTTGGCAGTTTCAGTGAGGCCCACGAAACGTCAAATAGCTTGCTCCAGAAATAGACAGAAAGGTGAGTACATGGCGTGCTGGGCACTGAATTATATTCCCTCCAAATTCATTTATTGAAGGCTTAACCCCCACGTGATCACATGTGGAGATGGGCCTACAAGGAGGCATTTAAGGTTAAAAGAGCTCACAAGAGTTGTGTCCTAATCCTGTAGGGCTGGTGCCTTGATAAAAAGAGGAAGAGATGCCAGAGTTCTGTCTCCACCATGTGAGGATACAGAGAGAAGGTAGCCATCTGCCAGTCAGGGAGAGAGACCTCACCAGAAACCAAATGGACTGGTCCCTTTACCTTGAACTTCCCAGCCTCTAGAACTGTGAGAAAATAAATTCATGTTGTTTAAGCCACCCAGCATATGGTGTTTTGTTATGGCTGCCTGAGCCGATTAAGACATGGGGTTATCTAGAAGGCTCTATCTTATGCTATAAAAATAAGGTTGAGGGGCTCCAGAGTTCAGGTCAGTGTTTTCCTGTCTCTCCAAATGGACTTTCTGTGCCTCCCCTGATTTTTTGGCGTCAGAGTTTACATATGCCCAAGTTTACCCTCCCTAGGCCTTACGGCCCTTCCCAGTTTATTGAGGCCATGTTTTCCTCCTTTCCTTCCATCCAAGCTTTTAGAAGGAGTTGCCTGCACTTGCCGATCACGCTTTCCTTTCCAGGCATCCACTCTTCGGTCACTTCATTTGAGCCTCCATCCTGCCATTGCACAGAAGCTGCTTCCATGCCACATCCAGTGGATACTTTTGGTCCTCGTCTGACTGTTCTCTTTTTCTTAACTTTCTCCTCCCTTGCATTTCAGGGATTTCTCGTCGCCCCTTCCTGGCATCACCATTTTGGTCTTCATCTACTATCTGCCACCTACTGCCCTTCATGTAAATGTTGATGTTCCCCGGGTTTTGCCCTTGGTCCTCTTGCCTTTTCATTCCACATCGCCCTAAGGTGAGCTTGCCCACTCCTGCTGCTTCAGCTTCTGCCGATGGCTCCCAAATCTGTAGCTTCAGCCCAGAATCCCTTGCTGAGCTCCCATCTCAGATTTTAACGGCCACATGGATGTCCTTCAAGCACATCTAACTGTACATCCTCTAAATCAGGGGTCCCCAATCCCCAGTCCGAGGCCTGTTAGGAACCGGGCCGCACAGCAGGAGGTGAGCGGCGGGCGAGTGAGCGAAGCTTCATTTGCCGCTCCCCGTCACTTGCATTACCACCTGAGCCATCCCCCTCACCCCTTCCATGGAAAAATTTGTCTTCCACGAAACCAGTCCCTGGTACCAAAAAGGTTGGGGACCGCTGCTCTAAATCAAGCCTGCTGCTCCCCCTCTGCTCCAAATCCTCTCCCACCTCCTGCATGCCCTTTCTTGGGACATGGCACCATCAACCTCGGCTCACTCCAGCCAGAGACTAAAGGTCAACCTCAATTTATCTTTTGCTCACCCCTCATATCTAATCAGTCACAGTGACCTATATTTTCTGACTTAAATATTTACGTGCATCCACCTGTTTCTATCTTTTCTGCCTTAGTCCCATATGGACAGCCTGAAAGATTCCGATGTATCTGTTGTCTCTGTATGGCACTTTTTTTTTTTAAACCAGGCAAAGAGAAAAGGATATTGGATGCATGGAGGAAGCAGTCTTCTGCTTTTTTTACGCTGCAATAGAGATGTGGGTTGATGTCTGGAATTGTAGGATTTGGTGGATTTTTCATGAACTCTTGTGTCACTGGAGGCATTCAAGGTGAGGTTTGGGGAGCCCTTGTGCAGGATACTGTAGTGGGGTCTACTGCTTTCGGTATGAGGTAGGGCTGGACCAGAGGTGGCACTCTGGTTGACCACATCTAGCTCACAGATGTATTTTATTTGGCTCACATATGGTTCAAGACCACCTAATGAGTTTTCCACATTAAAAACCTAGAGATTTCAACATAAAAAGTGGATTTCTAGCTTTTCTTGAAAAATCAGATTTAATAATTCTTGGCCCAGAGCAGAGCATCAAGACTGGACGCTGATTTACCGCTGCCCCATCTGGTGGACCACCTTGCAGTCTTCACCTGCCTACTTCACTCACTCATGCTACTGCCTGGACCCCAGAAGCATCTGAGTTTGCTATACCTAAACTAGATATTCTCAAGTTTTCATGTAGCCTGTGATTTTACATTATTGTATTTAGGCAATGGAGGAAATTCCCTTGGGACTTCCTCTAGGTTCTCCCCGCTCACCAATCCTAGTAAATCCACCTTCCCTAGTCTCCTCAGTAGGAAGCATTACTAAACCCATCTGTTTTTTGCCTCTTTTCTCACTTCCCTTTCTCATTCACCCCAATCACCATCTTGTTTCTAATACTCCTCCGGCTCAGCCTTTAGCTATGAGGCCCACTGCATTCCAATAGCGCATCTCTTCAAAGCCCAGCCTTCTCAGGCATTTCAGTAAAGACTATGTGTGCCTGTGTCTTGCCGTTGCTCTGGAAGTTACATGAACTTTAGAATAAGACATCAGAAGACAGATGAGTGGGATGTTCTTATATAAGATTCTGAAGGTCCCCTAACAAGTGCAGATGAGCTAAAGACAGTCCAGGGATATGGTGGACCAGTTAAGAATGCATTCAGCTGCAGGTAATAAAAAACTCTCCTCTGGCGCTTCCCTGGTGGCACAGTGGTTGAGAGTCCGCCTGGCGATGCAGGGGACACAGGTTCGTGCCCTGGTCCGGGGGGAATCCCACGTGCCGTGGAGCGGCTGGGCCCGTGAGCCATGGCCGCTGAGCCTACGTGTCCGGAGCCTGTGCTCTGCAACAGGAGAGGCCACAACAGTGAGAGGCCCGCGTACCAAAAACAAACAAACAAACAAACAAAAACCCTCTCCTCAAAAGCCTGAATGAAAGCCACATAATAAGATGACCAGAGCTCTGAGGTTGCTGGAGTTGATTCAGTGTCCCTCTGTCATGGTCAGAAGATGGCACCCAAGGCTGCAGCTGTTACATTTACATTCAAGGCAGGAAGAAAGTTATCTCATTGTATCAGGAAAGTAAACACTTGCCCAAATACCCCCAGCTGACTTCTGTTTTTATTTCATTAGTGTTATGAGTGGAATTGTGTCCTCCCAAGGAAAGATATGTTGGAGTCCTAACTCCCAGTACCTCAGAATGTGACTTCATTTGATGATTGTATCTTTTTTTTTTTGGTCGCACTGCACTGGTATGTGGGATCTTCGTTCACCGACCAGGGATCAAACCCGAGCCCTCAGCAGTGAAAGCACAGAGTCCTAACCACTGGACTGCCAGGGAATTCCCTGAAGATTGTATCTTTAAAGAGGCAAGCAAGTTAAAATGAGGTCATTAGGGTGAGTTCTAATCCAATAGGGTGTCCTTGTTAAAAGGGGAAACTTGGACACAGAGGGAAGGCACAAAGGGAAGGCGATGTAAAGATACATTGGGAGAAGATGGCCATCTACAGGCCAAGGAGAGAGACTGGAGTAGATCCTTCCCTCCCGGCCCTCAGAAGGAACCAGATTTCCTTCTGGAAATCAGACAACTTGATTTCAGACTTGTAGTCTCCAGAACTGTGAGACAATAAACTTCCATTGTTTAAGCCACCCAGTCCATGGTACCTTGTTATGGCAGCTCTAGGAAACTGATACAGTTGACCAGACCATGACACAAGGTTTCCCCTAGTTTCAAGAGAGGCACAGAAAGCGAGTGTGTAGTTGGCATATTGCTGCCCCAAACAAAAGTGTATTCTATTGATGAGAAAAAAGAAGGGCGTGGATGTTGGAATAGCAACCGATAGCATCAAACAACATCCTGGGGAGTCAGAGGCAAGGCAAGCTGATCTACAAGAAAGTATGAAAAGAATGGATGAATTAATGATTTCCTGGCCTGCTGATAAATGAATGATTGATCAATAAACACTTCATAAGCAGGTAGGGTCTGCAGCCCTGTGCCATGTAGAGGATACTTCCACAGTCAGTCTCAACGCTTCATAATTATACTCTGGACACAAAATCTTTAAATCATATTTTCCTGGACCCCAGTAGTTTGAGCATGAAAAACAAGATTTATTTCTTCAGCTTAGTCTCCACCTTTTAAAATGTAGGAACCCCTACCCCTAATCCCTGCCTTGGGCAGAGATCACTAATCGTTCCCCAGTGTCCATTTTCCCCTTCTTTTTAGCAATAAAATTCACAAGCTTTAGCTGGGCACATGAACACTCAGACATGGACTACATTTTCCAGCCTCCCTTGTAGTTAGGTGTGACCAGGACCAAGTCCTGGCCACGGGATGCAAAAGAGAGTGCTACGAAACTGACTAAAACTGAGTCCCCCTAAAACTGAGTCCCCTTCCCGAGTTTATGATGAATCTCTCTATCCAAAACTTGATTCCCTTGCTTGTCTCCTCTGAACTCAATCCCTTTCTTGTCCCCTCTAACCTCAATCCTGTGCTAACTGAACACCCATTAACCAGAGTCAGATGACTAAGATTGCTGCTGCCGATAACATCGTTAATGTACTAAAATTGCTGCTGTAGAAATCATTGATGTATAAACTCAGGCTGTTTCTCCAAGGCAAGATGAGCTCATAGACCCCTGAACCATGGACCACCTGGCCAAGAACTCTAAACCAGAGACATCCTGGCTCCCAAAACCATGATTAAGAAATGTCACAAGATGGGGGCTTCCCTGGTGGCGCAGTGGTTGAGAGTCCGCCTGCCGATGCAGGGGACACGGGTTCGTTCCCCGGTCCGGGAAGATCCCACATGCCGCGGAGCGGCTGGGCCGGTGAGCCATGGCCGGTGAGCCATGGCCGCTGAGCCTGCGCGTCCGGAGCCTGTGCTTCGCAATGGGAGAGGCCACAACAGTGAGAGGCCCGCGTACCGCAAAAAATAAAAATTAAAAAAAAAAAAAGAAATGTCACAAGATGATAAATCCCAGCCTCTTTGTTCTTCCCCCTTAAAACATCCCTAACTCAAAGACCGAGCTGGAGTGGATCTGAGACTTGTTTCCCACTCCCTTGCTGGGCATCCTGCAAATAAACCCTTACTTTGCTGCAAATACCTGCTGTCAGAGTTTGGCTTTCTGCGGCTGTGGGCACATGAGCCCTCCTTAAATTTTGTATCTTGGGAACCTTTGGTACCTTTGCCTAGTCTCAGCCCTGCCAGGAGTCATAGCATTTTCATTAAAAAACTTAAATATATGCTTGTTCTTTGTCCTAATTGCTAGGAATTCACTGCTAGGAATTCTTCCTATGGAAATAAACGAGCAGGGCTCTAATCCATGTGTACAAAATGATCATATATGTAAATATAAGACTGGAAGGACATGCATCCAAACGATAACAGAGGTTATCTCTCTTTGAGAGATAGGGTTATAGGTGATTTTTTTCCATTGTATTTTGTGTATGTGTGTGAGTGTTTTGCAAATTTTCTGCACTCGGCAAGTAATATTTTTGTAGTTGGGAAAAAAAACATTATTTAAAATGTTTTTAAACTGTCCCTCTTTTCTGAGTGACCCATCGTGCTTGGGCTAAGCATGTTGCTGTACTCTTCCCTTCTGGACAGCACTTTCCCATGAGGCTTTCTGATCCCTTAATGCCAATAGCCCCACAGAGTCTCAGCCCACAAAGCTCTCAGACAGACATGCCCAGACATATCTGAATCCACAGACAGGTTGGGACAAGCCTGCTGGGGGTGCTGTCTTCTCTGAGGGCACTGTGGGAGGGGATATGAGAATAAAGCAGGGGTGTAGGCCTTAAAGGCCCCTCCCCAACTTCTACCTCCTCCCCCAACTCATTCCCAGGGGTAGCTCGGGGAATTGACCTTGTGGATGGAATCTGGTGGACAGGGTTTGAATCCCTGACTCTGCCAGGTACAAGCCATGTGACTCCGGGCAAGTCATTTCATCTCTGTGCTCAATTTTCACATCCTTAAAATGGAGATAACACTGGAAGTTACTGCACAGTGGTCTTTTCTGGAGCCAGTAAGAAGATGCATGTGAAGTGTGGCTCCCAGTCTGGCACGAGGTGACCCAACAGAGGCAGGTGTTGACATTGTTATTGACACCCCGGTGGATGTGTCTCCCATGTCTCAAACACAGCATTGGACATGCTGAACTCTTTTTTTTTTTTTTTTTTTTTTTTGAGGTACGCGGGCCTCTCACTGTTGTGGTCTCTCCCGTTGCGGAGCACAGGCTCAGCGGCCATGGCTCACGGGCCCAGCTGCTCCACGGCATGTGGGATCTTCCTGGACCGGGGCACGAACCCGCATCCCCTGCATCGGCAGGTGGACTCTCAAACGCTGCGCCACTAGGGAAGCCCCCATGCTGAACTCTTGATCGTCCCCCTCCCCCCAACTGGTTCCTCTTCATGCCATGGCACCATCCAGTAAAGGCTCAAGCCAGAAGCCAGGGTGTCACCCTTGATACCTCTCTTTCAGTCTCCAAATTCAATCCATCTCCAAGTGCTGGTGGTTCTATCTTCTATCTTACATCCTTCTCTCTCCCGTCACCATCATCTCTCCCCTGGAAGACTAAGTGAGCCTCCTGATTATTCTTCCCATGGGCACTCTTGGCCCCCTTCTCCACATTGCAGGCAGAGGAATCTTAAAATACAAATCAGGTCTTGTCACTCCCCTGTTCAGAACCCTTTATGACTTCCAGTGCATTTAGACTATATAAGGTTACCAAGCCCGGCCTGGTCTGCCCCTGCTCACTCTACCATTCTCATCCTTTGCCCACTCTCCCACTGCATGCCAGCCTCACAGACCTTATCTTGGTTCCTGAAATCACCAGCTCTTTGCACCTTCAGTGGCTTGGCGTGTGCTGTGTCCTCTGCTTCTTTATCCAGTCCTCTGTTGATGGACATTTAGGTTGCTTCCACGTCCTGGCTTTTGTAAATAGTGCTGCAATGAACATCGGGGTGCATGCATCCTTTTGAATTATGGTTTTCTCCGGAAGTATGACCAGCAGTGGGATTGCTGGATCAGATGGTAGCTCTATCTATTTTATATATAATAGTGTGTACCTGTTAATCCCAAACTCCTAATTTATCCCTCCCTCCCCCCCTTCCCCTTTGGTAACCATAATTTGTTTTCTAAGTCTGTGAGTCTATTTCCGTTTTGTAAATAAGTTAATTTGTATCATTCTTTTAGATTCCACATATAAATGATATCATATGATATTTGTCTTTCTTTGTCTGACTTACTTCACTTAGTATGGTAATCTCTAGGTCCATCCATGTTGCTGCAAATGGCAGTATGTCATTCTTTTTATGGCTGAGTAGTATTCCATATGTATATACCATATCTTCTTTATCCGTTCATCTGTCAATGGACATTTAGGTTGCTTCCATGTCATGGCTATAAAATAAATATTTTTAAGTTAAAAAGTAAGTCAATTTAGGGGCTTCCCTGGTGGCGCAGTGGTTGAGAGTCCACCTGCCGATGCAGGGGACGCAGGTTCGTGCCCTTGTCCGGGAAGATCCCACATGCCGCGGAGCGGCTGGGCCGGTGAGCCATGGCCGGTGAGCCATGGCCGCTGAGCCTGCGCGTCCGGAGCCTATGCTCTGCAACGGGAGAGGCCACAACAGTGAGAGGCCCGCGTACCGCAAAAAAAAAAAAAAAAAAAGTCAATTTAAAGGAAAAAGGAAGTAAGCTGTATCTGCCCCCCCCCCACAAAAAAGTCCTGATTTGTAGTGTGTGCTGGTTTCCATGCTGTAAATTCTCTCACCATGCCCGTTTCTAATAACCTACAGGATGCCACTAAATGCAGAGCTGGAAAAAGATGTGCAGGACTTATATGGACACTCTGAGTCCATATAAGTGACTCAAGCTCACTGCTGGGTGGGGCTCAGATATAGCAAATATCCAGAAAGTGGTATGGCAATGGCTGAAGCTTGAGAAACACTTTATTATAGTTACTTTTTATTTGAATCTTATTCCCCATGGCAAACTGCAAGCATCTTGAGGGAACTGACTGTTTCTTGATCATCTTTGCAAACCCTGCAGTATCTAGAGGGGGGCTCCAGGCTGAACTTTCTGGAAGAGGGACTGGGGTGAACTGCTCTTCTGTTTAGGGTGGCAGTAACTTGGAGTGACCTTGAGCTGCTGGCTATTGGTAACTTAGCTCCAGGCAGAGGTGTGGCCCCAGGTGGAGGACTCAGGGAGGCAAAGAATGATACATGGGGTCTGGCTCATCCATGTCCCTGAGACTTCATGTTTTATTTCTACCTAAATGTACTTTCCCCTCACGGGGTGTATGACAAGGGTAAATACGAGGAGAACAGAAGGAAAAAGGAGAGATTGAAGGCCTTGTATTCGTTTTGTAACAGAGTACCACAAACTGGGTGGCTTAGCAACAGTAGTTTACTATCGCACAGTTCTGGAGACTCGAAGTCTGAAACCAGGTGTTAGCAGGGTTGACAAATCAAGGTGAGAGCCGTGAGGGAAGGATCTGTCCCAGCTCTCAACCCTTGGCTTGTAGATGGCCCTCTTCTCCCTGTGCCCCTTCACATTGTCTTCCCTTTATGTGTGTCTGTCTGTGACCAAATTTACCCCTTTTACAAGTATATCAGTCATATTGGATTAGGGTCTACCCTGTTGACCACATTTTAATTTGATTATCTCTATAAGGTTGCAATCTGAGGCACTGGGGTTAAGATTCCAACATATATTTTTGGGAGGACACACTTCAAACCACAGCAGGCCTGGAGATTGACTCTAGTAATTCTCTGATGGGAAGCGTTCCCCATCAGGGCTCTCAGTCATAGGACTTGAGCTGCGGGCTCTGTCCACAAGATATGTCCCTTCCACAGATGCCCTGAGAATTTATCCTGCTCAGTGGAGGGATAGACCCTCCAGGAAACAGCCAGATAACCATTCTGTCGTCACACAAAATTGCTTCCTATCTGGCAGGCAGCTTGCAAGGCAATCAGGCTTAACGGGGGCTGTGTTCGAGCCCTGACTAACATCTAAGTCTCTCTCTGTTCACAGGTAAAGATGTATGGCTTCCAACCACGTGACCATGTTTGGACCAGGTTCCTAGGGGACCCAGTTCTCTAAAGATGCTCTGGATTCCTTCAGAGGAGGCTGTTTGGGGCCAGCTGAACTTCTTCCCAGGGAAGCCTCAGTGGGGTTTCCCCTCGCACAGGCCTGTATTCCCGACCTCCTCATTTGCTATTCTGAAACTGAAGGTAGTAATGGATAACTTATGAGTGAGGGCTAAAATTTTGCCAATTAATTGCATTGCATGAAGTCTGTAAACATTGTGATTGAAAATCTTAGCACTGTCAATAAATACTTACTGAGTACCCACTATGTGGTAGATATTGTGGGAATATTTTTGAGTACTGCAGTAGATTGCAAAACTAGCCCCAATTCTCTATCCATCCCTGTATCCGTGTTCCTTGCAATGTGACTTTGCTGCTCCTGCCGTCAGGAGATGGAGTCTATTTCCCCACCCTTGAAGCTGGATGTTGTGACATGGTTTAGTCAATACAACTGTGGAAGTGACACAGTGCCAGTTTTGAGCCTAGGCCTTGAGAAACCTGTATCATTCCAGTCTTGCTCTTGGAAATCTGCAGCTCCATGTGAACCAGCCTGGGCTAGACTGCTGGTGCATGAGTAACATGTGGCCCAGTTACCTCAGTTGACAGCCACCCCCAAGAAGTAGAGCCTCTGGCTGCCTAGCAACTACCCCAGAAGCATGAGAGGGTCCAGCTGAGACCAGAAGAACTGCCCAGCTGAGCCAAACCTAAAATCCTGACCCACAAAATCATGAACCAAATAAATATTTTTTAAAGCCATTTCTAAGTTTTGGGGTATTCTATTATGCAGAAAAAAAAAAGTACTGACTGATACAAGCATTTACCACAGGCCAAGCTCTGGCTCTGGTCTATTTGAAATCAGGCAGAGTCTTGGGAGCAAAGACCTGTGCAGATGTGCCATATTAATGGGTGTGATGCAGAAAGTGCTCTGGAGAGCAAACACACCAGGAATAGAAGAGGTGGCATTGGAGCTGGGGAAGAGTCATGTCCATGTGGAGTAGGCGGGCCCAGGAAATTCCTGAGAGAGGAGACTGAGTGAGGTGAGGCATGAACATGGGAAATCCCAGGCTGGGGCCATCAGTGGTATTTATTGTGTGCTTACCTTGTGCATGGAAGCACTACACACGCTATCCCAGGTCTGCATACGGCCTAGCAGGGGAGAGAAGACATCCATATTGCTGTAGGAGAAACTAGTTGAGGCACCCCCATTATGTTAGCCCTTATTCAGCCCTTGTTCTTTCTGCCTGTTCAGCCGGCCTCCTATAGATGTTTTATCCTCCCTCACTTTCTTGCTTAACTGCACTCTGAAAGTGACTGCCCTCTAGCTAAAGTTGTACTATGTACCTGATGCTTACTTCTCTAAGACAACACTGCCTAACACTCCTTTCTTCTGTGAGCATTCTTCATTCCAGAAAGAAGGTCACATAACGATAACCTCAATGACCTCCAGAAACTGCTCTGGAACCACCTGACGCCAGCCCTGATGATCTCAGTGTCTCCAGGAGGAAAGAAGAATGCAAGACTACATCAGTCCCAATCCTTATCTACAGCCCTATCTTCCACTCTGAAACTATAAGACACCTTCCTATTTCCCAGGAACGGGGGCACAAGCCTTGAGGGTGTTAGCCTTCTGTGGCCCCGTTTGCCTGGCAAAGTAATAAAAACTACTCTTTTCTACTCCTCCAAAGCTCTGTCTCTGCATTTCTGTTCGGCACTGGTGAACAGAGGCCGAGTTTTCGGCAACAATGTGTAGAAGTTGGCCAGAAATGTCAGGTTGGTTTGAAATGAAACAGAAGTAGCAGAGTCTACTTTGTCCAGAGCAGTGAGGATCTTGGCTTGGGCAGAATGCAACTTGATTGATTTGTTATTTATACCTGGTACCTGGTAGGTGTGGGGCAGGGACGGGGTGATGATGAGGTTGGGGAGAGGCCTTCGTAATCTTCCCGGGAAGGCACGAGGAGTCAGAAAACATGGCTGCCTGCCGCCCTCATCCCCCACCCCCCGCCCACCATGAGTGGTAATCTCTTGAGGGCAGGGTCTGTCCTATTCACTTTGGTACACCCCATGACACAGGGCCTTGCATACACTAGGCATTCAGGGGTTTTGTTTGTTTGTTTGTTTTTTGCCTTAGGCATGGTCTTTATTCACTTGGACACTGCACAAATATAATAATTTCCTTTTGTTGCAAAAAGTATAAAAATAATCTTTATATAGGAATCCATTCGTTACTGCAAATCTTTCTAAATCTCTGCAAATGGCTCTAAATGAGGATAAATGAATAAACAAGAGGGGTGCTGGAGATTGGTTCAAAATGGCAGAGGAGAAGGACGTGCTCTCACTCCCTCTTGCGAGAGCATCAGAATCACAACCAACTGCTGAACAATCATTGACAGGAAGACACTGGAACTCACCAAAAAAGATAACCCACATCCAAAGACAAAGGAGAAGCTGCAATGAGATGGTAGGAGGGGCGCAATCACAATAAAATCAAATCCCATAAGTGCTGGGTGGATGACTCACAAACTGGAGAACACCTATACCACAGAAGTCCAACCACTGGAGTGAAGGTTCTGAGCCCCACATCAGGCTTCCCAACCTGGGGGTCTGGCAACAGGAGGAGGAATTCCTAGAGAATCAGACTTTGAAGGCTAGTGGGATTTGATTGCAGGACTTT
The DNA here is from genome assembly GCF_964341445.2 of Mesoplodon mirus. Taxonomy (NCBI): domain Eukaryota; kingdom Metazoa; phylum Chordata; class Mammalia; order Artiodactyla; family Ziphiidae; genus Mesoplodon; species Mesoplodon mirus. Next base: position 58,417,217 of record NC_138977.1, on the reverse strand, counting down.
GACAGGACGGGGGGAAATAGAGACTCCACTCTTGGAGGGCACACACAAAGTAGTGTGCACATTGGGACCCAGGGGAAGGAGCAGTGACCCCACAGGAGACTGAACCAGACCTACCTGCTAGTGTTGGAGGGTCTACTGCAGAGGCGAGGGTGGCTGTGTCTCATTGTGAGGACAAGGACACTGGCAGCAGAAGTTCTGGGAAGTACTCCTTGGCGTGAGCCCTCCCAGAGTCCACCATTAGCCCCACCAAAGAGCCCGGGTAGGCTCCAGTGTTGGGTCACCTCAGGCCAAACGACCAACAGGGAGGGAACCCAGCCCCACCCAACAGCAGACAAGTGGATTAAAGTTTTACTGAGCTCTGCCCACCAGAGCCATAGCCAGCTCTACCCACCACCAGTCCCTCCTATCAGGAAACTTGCACAAGCCTCTCAGATAGCCTCATCCACCAGAGGGCAGACAGCAGAAGCAAGAAGAACTACAATCCTGTAGCCTGTGGAACAAAAACCACATTCACAGAAAGACAGACAAGAGGAAAAGGCAGAGGGCTATGTACCAGATGAAGGAACAAGATAAAACCCCAGAAAAACAATTAAATGAAGTGGAGATAGGCAAGCTTCCAGAAAAAGAATTCAGAGTAATGATAGTGAAGATGATCCAGGACCTCGGAAAAAGAATGGAGGCAAAGATCAAGATGATGCAAGAAATGTTTAACAAAGACCTAGAAGAATTAAAGAACAAACAAACAGAGATGAACAATACAATAACTGAAATGAAAAATACACAAGAAGGAATCAATAGCAGAATAACTGAGGCAGAAGAATGGATAACTGCCCTGGAAGACAGAATGGTGGAATTCACTGCTGAGGAACAGAATAAAGAAAAAAGAATGAAAAGAAATGAAGACAGCCTAAGAGACCTCTGGGACAACATTAAATGCAACAACATTCGCATTATAAGGGTCCCAGAAGGAGAAGAGAGAGAGAGGACCTGACAAAAAATTTGAAGAGATTATAGTTGAAAAGTTCCCTAACAGGGGAAAGGAAATAGCTACCCAAGTCCAGGAAGTGCAGAGAGTCCAATATAGGATAAACCCAAGGAGAAACATGCCGAGACACATAGTAATCAAATTGGCAAAAATTAAAGACAAAGAAAAATTATTGAAAGGAGCAAAGGAAAAAAGACAACATACAAGGGAATTCTCATAAGGTTAACAGCTGATTTCTCAGAAGAAACTCTACAAGCCAGAAGGGAGTGGCATGACACATTTAAAGTGATGAAATGGAAGAACCTACAACTAAGATTACTTTACCAGGCAAGGATCTCATTCAGATTCAATGGAGAAATTAAAAGCTTTACAGAGAAGCAAAAGCTAAGAGAATTCAGCACCACCAAACCAGCTCTACAACAAATGCTAAAGGAACTTCTCTAAGTGGGAAACACAGAGAAGAAAAGGACCTACAAAAACAAACCCCAAACAATTAAGAAAATGGTAATAGGAACATACATATCGATAATTACCTTAAACATGAATGGATTCAATGCTCCAACCAAAAAACACGGGCTCACTGAATGGATACAAAAACATGACCCATATACATGCTGTCTACAAGAGACCCACTTCAGACCTAGGGACACATACAGACTGAAAGTGAGGGGATGGAAAAAGATATTCCATGCAAATGGAAATCAAAAGAAAGCTGGAGTAGCAATACTCATATCAAATAAAATAGACTTTAAAATAAAGAATATTACAAGAGACAAGGAAGGACACTACATAATGATCAAGGGATCAATCCAAGAAGAAGATATAACAATTATAAATATATATGCACCCAACATAGGAGCACCTCAATACATAAGGCAACTGTTAACAGCTATAAAAGAGGAAATCAACAGTAACACAATAATAGTGGGGGATTATAACACCTCACTTACATCAATGGACAGATAATCCAAACAGAAAATTAATAAGGAAACACAAGTTTTAAATGACACAACAGACCAGATAGATTTAATTGATATTTATAGGACATTTCATCCAAAAACAGCAGATTACACTTTCTTCTCAAGGGCACACGGAACATTCTCCAGGATAGATCACATCTTGGGTCACAAATCAAGCCTCAGTAAATTTAAGAAAATTGAAATCATATCAAGCATCTTTTCTGACCACAATGCTATGAGATTAGAAATCAATTACAGGGAAAAAAAATGTAAAAACCACAAACACATGGAGGCTAAACAATACGTTACTAAATAACCAAGAGATCACTGAAGAAATCAGAGGAAATCAAAATATACCTAGAAGCAAATGACAATGAAAACATGACGGTCCAAAACCTAGGAGATGCAGCAAAAGCAGTTCTAAGAGGGAAGTTTATAGCAATACAAGCCTACCTCAAGAAACAAGAAAAATCTCAAATAAACAATCTAAACTTACACCTAAAGGAACTAGAGAAAGAAGAACAAACAAAACCCAAAGTTAGCAGAAGAAAAGAAATCATAAATATCAGAGCAGAAATAAATGAAATAGAAACAAAGAAAACAATAGCAAAGATCAATAAAACTAAAAGCTGGGTCTTTGAGAAGATAAACAAAACTGATAAACCACTAGCCAGACTCATCAAGAAAAAGAGGGAGAGGACTCAAATCAATAAAATTTTAAATGAAAAAGGAGAAGTTACAACAGACACCGCAGAAATACAAAGCATCCTAAGAGACTACTACAAGCAACTCTAGGCCAATAAAATGGACAATCTGGAAGAAATGGACAAATTCTTAGAGAGGTATAACCTTCCGAGCCTGAGCCAAGAAGAAATAGAAAATAGGAACAGGGGAGGGTGGGAGGGAGGGAGATGCATGAGGGAAGGGATGTGGGAACAGATGTATATGTATGACTGATTCACTTTGTTATAAAGCAGAAACTAATTAAAAAAAGAAAAAAAAATAGGAACAGACAAATCACAAGTAATGAAATTGAAACTGTGATTAAAAATCTTCCAACAAACAGAAGTCCAGGACCAGATGGCTTCACAGGTGAATTCTATCAAACATTTAGAGAAGAGCTAACACCCATCCTTCTCAAACTCTTCCAAAAAATTGCAGAGGAAGGAACACTCCCAAACCCATTCTATGAGGCCACCATCACGCTGATACCAAAACCAAAGATTCTACAAAAAAAGAAAATTACAGACCAATATCACTGATGAATATAGATGCGAAACTCCTCAACAAGATACTAGCAAACAGAATCCAACAACACATTAAAAGGATCACACACCATGATCAAGTGGGATTTATCCCAGGATTGAAAGCATTCTTCAATATATGCAAATCAATCAATGTGATACAGCATATTAACAAATTGAAGAATAAAAACCATATGATCATCTCAATAGATGCAGAAAAAGCTTTTGACAAAATTCAACACCGATTTATGATAAAAACTCTCCAGAAAGTGGGCATAGAGGGAACCTACCTCAACATAATAAAGGCCATATACAACAAACCCACAGCAAACATCATTCTCAATGGTGAAAAACTGAAAGCATTTCCACTAAGATCAGGAACAAGACAAGGATGTCCACTCTCACCACAATTATTCAACATAGTTTTGGAAGTCCTAGCCACGGCATTCAGAGAAGAAAAAGAAATAAAAGGAATACAAATTGGAAAAGAAGTAAAACTGTCACTGTTTGCAGATGACATGATACTATACATAGAGAATCCTAAAGATGCCACCAGAAAACTACTAGAGCTAATCAATGAATTTAGTAAAGTTGCAGGATACAAAATTAATGCAGAGGAATCTCTTGCATTCCTATACACTAATGATGAAAAATCTGAAAGAGAAATTAAGGAAACACTCCCATTTACCACTGCAACAAAAAGAATTAAATACCTAGGAATAGGGACACCCCTGGTGGTCCAGTGGGTAAGGCTCTGCGCTCCCAATGCAGGGGGCCTGGGTTCGATCCCTGGTCAGGGAACTAGATCCCACATGCATGCCGCAACTAAGCGTCTACATGCCGCAACTGAAGATCCCACGTGACGCAACTAAGACCCAGCACAGCCTAAATAAATAAATTAATTAATTATTTTTTTAAAAAACCTAGGAATAAACCTACCTACAGAGACAAAAGACCTGTATGCAGAAAACTATAAGACACTGATGAAAGAAATTAAAGATGATAGAAACAGTTGGAGAGATATACCATGTTCTTGGATTGGAAGAATCAGTACTGTGAAAATGACTATACTACCCAAAGCAATCTACAGATTCAATGCAATTCCTATCAAATTACCAATAGCATTTTTAACAGAACTAGAACAAAAAATCTTAAAATTTGTATGGAGACACAAAAGACCCCGAATAGCCAAAGCAGTCTTGAGGGGAAAAAATGGAGCTGGAAGAATCTGATTCTTTGACTTCAGATTATATTACAAAGCTACAGTAATCAAGACAATATGGTACTGGCACAAAAACAGAAATATAGATCAATGAAACAGGATAGAAAGCCCAGAGATAAACCCACACACCTATGGTCAACTAATCTATGACAAAGGAGGCAAGGATATACAATGGAGAAAAGACAGTCTCTTCAATAAGTGGTGCTGGGAAAACTGGACAGCTACATGTAAAAGAAGGAAATTAGAACACTCCCTAACACCATACACAAAAATAAACTCAAAATGGATTAGAGACCTAAATGTAAGACTGGACACTATAAAACTCTTAGAGGAAAACACAGGAAGAACACTCTTTGACATAAATCACAGCAAGATCTTTTTTGATCCACCTCGTAGAGTAATGGAAATAAAAACAAAAATAAACAAATGGGACCTAATGAAACTTAAAAGCTTTTGCAAGCAAAGGAAACTACAAACAAGAGGAAAAGATAACCCTAAGAATGGGAGAAAATATTTGCAAACGAATCAATGGACAAAGGATTAATCTCCAAAATATATAAAGAGCTCACGCAGCTCAATATTAAAAAAAAAACAACCCAATCTAAAAATGGGCAGAAGACCTAAATAGACATTTCTCCAAACAAGACATACAGATGGCCAAGAAGCACACGAAAAGATGCTCAACATCACTAATTATTAGAGAAATACAAATCAAAACTACGAGGTATCACCTCACACCAGTTAGAATGGGTATCATCAGAAAATCTACAAACAACCCATGCTGGAGAGGGTGTGGACAAAAGGGAACCCTCTTGCACTGTTGGTGGGAATGTAAATTGATACAGCCACTATGGAGAACAGTGTGGAGGTTCCTTAAAAAACTAAAAATAGAATTACCATATGACCCAGCAATCCCACTACTGGGCATATACCCAGAGAAAACCATAATTCACAAAGACACATGCACCCCACATGCACCAGTGAACACATGCGTTGTTCACTGCAGCACTATTTACAATAGCCAGGTCATGGAAACAACCTAAATGCCCATTGACAGACGAATGGATAAAGAAGATTTGGTACATATATACAATGGAATATTACTCAGTATAAAAAGGAACGAAATTGGGTCATTTGTAGAGACGTAGATGAATCTAGAGACTGTCATACAGAGTGAAGTAAGCCAGAAAGAGAAAAACAAATATCGTCTATTAACGCATATATGTGGAACCTAGAAAAATGGTACAGATGAACCAGTTTGCAGGGTAGAAATTGAGACACAGATGTAGAAAACAAATGTATGGACACCAAGTGGGGAAAGCGGCAGAGGGGGATGGTGGTGGTGTGATGAACTGGGAGATTGGGATTGACATATATACACTAATATGTCTAAAATGGATAACTAATAGGAACCTGCTGTTTAAAAAAATAAATCAAATAAAATTCAAAAAAAAAAAAAACCCAAGAAACAAGAGGGGAGCTGCGGGTCAGACAGAGGCTGGGCCAATCCTCAGGGACTCTCCCACCCAGATTCCTAGCTAGAGATCTCCATTCCTCCTGTTAGCAACCTGCTCCTCCCCCTGCCCCCAGCAGGTTCTCAGGGCCAAGGGTCCAGCAGAAAGGGGCACATGAGCGGTACAGAGAAGCTGTGTGATCCGCATGGGGAGAAGTGAAGGAGGCTAGGCTAGGTGCTGGCAAGTGCCCAGCCCCACACCATGCTTCCTCCTGGAGGGGGAGGGGCTGGCAGGTACTGGGTGATGGGGCTGGACGAGCTGCCCTAGGAGGGTGATGGAGGGTCCTTGGATCTCTGCGGCAGATCTCAAAATGGATTAGAGACCTAAATGTAAGACTGGACACTATAAAATTGTGTGGCAGCTGAAACTGAACTCTGGGAGGGCGGGGGGAGGCTGCCAGATAGGGGAAGTCCCCAAAAAAGGAGTGGCAAACACTTTGGCTCCACAGTGGAGTGGGCTAAGCCCCTTTCCCCTGCTCTCCCAGCACAGAACAGGTGTTGGTGCAGGAGTGGGACTTGTGGCCAGAACTGTGCAGTGAGGGAAGGCTGGGGAAGCCAGGAGTCTGCGGCTCTCAAGCTGTGTATGGGTGGGGTGGGGTGAGGTCCCCAGGCAGCCCCCAGGTTAGACAGTCTGTGTCCCAGCCACAAAGGGCATGCCCCTGTCAGTCAGAGGTTGGGGACAGGCACATCAAAGAGGTCACAGACACCTTCACTCTCATCCAGGTTGTAGATGTAATCGTGGTCTCCAGGGGATGGAGAAAGGCGGAGGAGGGGTGCAAACACTTCTGAGGACATAGCTCCTCCAGGAGCTCTGAGCTCATGCACTCTCGAGTGGGATCAAAGATTTCTGACAGCTCTTTGGGGAGCTCCAGAGCACCTGTGGGGTCCGCCTTGATGGGCTCAAAGGAGGTAGAAGGGTTGGGTCCGGATGAACTGCTGCTGCTGCTACTGCTGTCCAACAGGGCAGAGGACTGCAGCGGCCGGGTGTCCAGTGCTGTCAGGCCCAGCGGGAGGGAGCTGAGCTCACCACTGTCCTTGCTATCGGTTCCAGGGCCACCACTCACTGTGATCTCAGCTGCTGGACTGGCCACCCCCTGGGCTTCGGTGCTGCCGGGAATAGGGTTCGGGGTGGTCACCTGGGGACTGCTTGGGCATGAGGCATCCTGGGGCTGGGCCAGAGCAGGCTTGGGCAGAGGCAGAGGGGGAGAGACAGCAGGTGGGCTCTGGAGCAGACCTTCGGGTGGTGGCACAGGCACCGCCCCAAGTGGTGAGCTCCATGCCTCCTTGTTCACCAGCAGCACCTCGATGGGGCCACTTACACTCTTCAGGTGAATCTGGTACTTCTTCTGCCCATTGAGGCCCTCTGGGATGGGCACTTCCAGGCTGGTGCCCGACGGGGCCTGGGTGGCATCTCCAGCAAAGCATCTGCAGATGTCCTCATGAGTCACGTAGGCCAAGCAGCTGTTCTGTACATCCTCTGTGATGTTCCGGATGCTCTGCTGCACCCACACCTTGTGCTGGTCTAGTTCTTGCTCTCGCTGCTGCAGCTCCTCCATCTCTGCCTTGAGCTCAATCAACTTGTCCGCAATCTCTCGGGTATTGCAGCCAGGCCCCACGCCCTTCTACTGGATGCTATTCTTGGATTTTTTTCTCCATCAGCCTGATACCTTCTAGCACATTAGTAATGTCATAAGTCCGCCACTTCCAGCGAACAGCTAGGGTGTCAGCTGCCAGCTTGAGGTCAAGCACACCATCCTGTGCCTCCTGCAGAAGCGACACGAACTTGGTAGTGAGAAGTTCCAAACTCTTCTCGTGCCGGCTTGGGGTGCCCGGGGGCGGCGGCGCCTGTGGCCCAGCCTCCACCATAGCGCCCTCCCGCCACCTCCCCTCAGCCAGGCCAGGCCAGCGCAGCCCAGGCATTCAGTTTTGAAAGACTTTCTTGGAGGTGTTTCTCATCCCCTTCCCTTTATTCCGACTCACCTATTGTAGCAGTTTCCCAGGGCTGTTGTAACAAATTGCCACAAACTAGGTAGCTGAAAACAAGAGAAACTTATTCTCACAGTTCTGGAGTCTAGAAGTCTGAAATCAAGGTGTCTGCGGAATTGGTTCCTTTTCGGAGGCTCTGAGGGAGAATCCGTTCCTTGCCTCTTCTTAATTTCTGACCCTTGCCCACAATCCTTGGGATTCCTTGGCTTGTAAACACATCATTCTACTCCGCCTCCATCTTCACATGGCCTTCTCCCTTTGTGTCGATGTGTCTCTTCTCTTCTTATAAGAACACCAATCACAGCCTATGCCAGTATGACCTCATCTTAACTAAATTATATCTGCAATGACCATATTTCCAAATAAGGCCACATTCTGAGGTACTGGGGGTTAAGACTTCAACATACCTTTTTTTGGGGGGAGACAATTTAACCCATAATATCCATCAAGACCCAAGTGAATGTGTGTTCCTTATCTAACTACCCCAATCCCCAGGGGCAGAATTAAATGTTCTTTCTTCAGGACTCCCACATATTTAACACATGCTTCTGCTGATTAGAGCATTTGACTCATTGACCACCATCGCTGGCTGAGTTAGGGGCCTCATCTCTTTGGTCCTCCCCACAGTGCCTAGTTAAGAGTCTATGGGGAATCCTCTGTAAATGTAGGCCTGCGAAGCAGCTACCCTTCCCTGAGCCATCATGCCGGGCACTGCACTAAACTTTTCAGGTATTAATCCTCACAGTGACCCTGTGAAGTTGGTATTTATACATTTTAATTCATATTTGATAGGGAAGAACACTGGGATTTAGAGAGGTTAAGTAACTTAGCGTAGCCAGAATTATTGCCTCTAAAAACCTGAATGGGCGCCTTGAAGGCACCATGGGGAAAGCTTCCTGGTCCCCATCTTCACCTTTCTCAATGTACCCCTGATCTGGCTAATTCAACTCTGCTCCCTCGAGACAAACAAATCTGGAGACTCAGTCCTATTAATCCTGGGATCTGTTGCACGTTCCGGTCTACACTCCCGCCGTCCAAAGCGTTTTTCCTCCAGAAGCCGAACACAAAGCGAATCCACCCTGCGGACGAGAGCGCACAGGCCGCTTTTCCGGGGGCGCCGCGTGAGGACCCGCGCATCAATTGGTTGCGCGCGGCTGCCTACTCCCGCCCCGGGGCGGCTCCTGGCGCGGCGATTGGCTGGGCGACCGTGCGCTCAGAGACCTCAGCCCCTCTGCCCCCTCCCGGCCAGTTCCAGCTCGCCGCTGCTGCATGGGGCGCCGCCGGCGGCCGAGGGAGCGTGACTGCGCTGCGCAGGGCGCTAGGAGGCATTGTCGCCGTAAGTGGAGCAGAGAGCGGCCCGGAGTGGGGCCCCACGTTCGTGCCCCGCAAAGTAAACGTAGTCTGAGGCTTATCGCTGGAGGGGCTGGGGGAGAGAGGGAGAGAAATGCCCCCGTTTCCGTAGTGTACCCTCCCCTCCCCCAAGTCACCCCGTGGAAGGAGCAGCGGTGCACCAGCTGCGGCTTCTGCAGTGCCAAGGGGCCCGGCGCCGCGCCGGCTCTGGCTTGCAGACTGCGGCTGGAGCCCGGCTGGCTCGGGGGAGCGGGCGCCGAGGTACCAGGGAATAGGGAGCCTGGGGAAGCCGTCCCGAGGCGGCCTCCGTTCCCCGCGGGAGGCGCCTCTGCTGGGAGAGGCTGTTGTAAATTTCGTCCCTGAAGCCACACTTTTCGGGGTTTGCTTCCCCTCTGGGGAGCTGCAGACGCCTGTCCCAGAGTGTTCCTCTCGGCCTCCGGGTAGCGCGGGAGTCCCCGGCCCTCAGCGATCACCAGCGTTCTCCTCTCTGCCTGCTTTATTCTCCCCAGTCCCCGCCTGCCTGGCGAGCGGAGGGCCGGCGATGAGGAGCCATTGGCTGCGGGCGCCGGGGGGTGGGGAAGACGGTGAGGCGGTCCCCTAGCGCGAGGCGTGGGGACCCTGGCCTGGCGACCGCGCTCAGTCCTGGGAGGCGCAGCCGGAGGATGCTTAGATTCCCATACAGAAGCATGCACGCGACTCTGGGAACCTCATGGCTCAAAAACAAGGCGCCAGTCCGTCCCGCTCTCGCCCCAGCGGGCTTCTTTCCCTTGGGTGGAAAAGTGGGTCAACTCTGTCTGGGCTCGAGTGGGCCTTCGGGGCTACTTGGGTCCGATCCAGCCGACTGCTTCGCACTTCCCCAGTGGCTCCTTAGCTTGGGCGGTCGAGAGGACCCGCTGCAGCCAGTGGGGGTGGGAGTGGGGGGAGCTTGCACACATGGAGCAAGAGGCTCGAGTTGCCCTTCGGAGCGGCTGCCAGGCTCTAAAGTTCCCAAGTGCCCACACCAGTAACTAAATATAGGAGCAGCTGGTGCGGACGGGGTGTCACAGCAGCTCCTTTGCACAGATCTCGGGGCTTCAGATAAGGTAGAGTTCTCACTGACGAGGGCTGGAGGCCTGGCAGAGGGTTAGGGTCAGTGTTTAAGCAAAAATCATCCCCCCCAAACCTGTATCCAGGTGAAACCAGGTTATAGATACAGGAGGACTCTATTGCCAGCTCTCACAAAGCAGGACAACTTCTTTTCTGACATTCCATTTATTATATCCTAACTTACCGTCTGTAGCGGTTTAATCACATATCAGTAATGCCTTGGTGTGCGAATTGCTTAACAGTTTGCAAAGATTTCTCAAAAGTTATATGTCATTTACTTCTCAAAACAACCCAGTGAGGAGGGTGGTATTTCCATCTGACAATGGGACTGCTCACCACAGTGATAATTTTCCAAAACTCTGGCTGGATTAGGCTGCTCTCCTCAAAAAAACCTTTCATAGTTCCCTGAAGAGAAACAGAGGACAGACTTATAGAGTGGCCTCCAGCCCCTCCCCCAGTAATCTGGGGAGAGACTGGCTTCCTGTCTCCCTCTTTCTCTCATCATTTGGGTACTTCTGCTCAGCCCCTGCCTCTGTTCCCTCTTCCCAGCCATGCCATGTGCCTTCATGGCAGAAGGCACACATGGTCCTTGGGCCTGGCGTTGTGGCCTCCAGCATCTGGCTCATTCTGCCTTTCTTTTTTTTTTTTTTTTTTGCGGTACGCGGGCCTCTCACTGTTGTGGCCTCTCCCGTTGCGGAGCACAGGCTCCGGACGCGCAGACTCAGCGGCCATGGCTCACAGGCCTAGCCGTGCCACGGCATGTGGGATCTTCCCGGACTGGGGCACGAACCCGTGTCCCCTGCATCGGCAGGCGGACTCTCAACCACTGCGCCACCAGGGAAGCCCTCATTCTGCCTTTTGTCACTGAGTCTCTTACCTGATGGGAAGCTTATTCTGGCCCAAGCGCTGTCTCTGTACCTTTACTCTTCCAGTGAGGGCCTTATAGAAGGGCCCAGCACACGTTTGTTGGATTTAAACATTTCCTAGGGCTATGATGCACACTCTGAAGAAAGAGGAGTTGGGGAGGGATGTGGAGAGGGATGTATTGCTGAGACAGCAGCAGTGTGAGTATGAGTTTGGACCCTGTGTTGAAGGGTCTCCAGGATTTGGAGCATTTTGGAGCAGTTTTCTAAGGCTGACCTCTGATGACTGGGACTCCAAACCCAGAACAGACCCATATGGGCTGGTGGTTCCTGTTTCCCCCCATTTGGAACACTCTCTGATTTTCTGCTACTACTACCCCTGCCTGTGGGGTTGACCAGATGCCTCAAGGAGCCTGCCTGTAGGGTTGGGTTGTCTTTGGGGCCCTGTGGTTGTGGTCTGGCTCCAGGAGGGCTGCCTTGCGTGCTGATGGCTCCCACTGGCTGGCAAGGTCTTTCTTTCATGGAATTGCATGAGACTGGGCAGCCAGAATGGTGCCGACATGCTGATTTTGGTTGACTCAAATTGTTTGCATAGATAGGGGCCCCTCATGTCCTAGGGTGGCCCGGCCTAGGAGGCTTCTCACTCAGTGAGGAGTGGGTCCATAGTTCTCTCCATCACTCATATGTGACTCAGACAATTCTCTATTTTTCTTAAAAACAGTTTAAAACCAAAGAAAGGAAGAGCAGCTTGCCTTATTTCTCCCCCCCCCCCCATCTCTGAGGGCTCCTGTTACATGTTCAATAAATTCTTGCTACTTTTTGGTCAGAGAGGTCCAGTGTTGGGTTGGGGCTGGAAGGAGCAGTCAGCAAAGTTGGACAACCTTGTAGGACCTCTTTTGGGGACCCACTCCAGACTCTCATCATCTCAAGTTTGTTCTCCCCTCAGTTCTGGGGCCCTCCTACCCCATCTTGGGCCTTATACCACATATGGCCCTGCCCCTCCCATTTCAGCCCTGCCCATGCCAAAAAGTGACAGGCCTTGGTCACCTGACCTGGGAGAGGGACTGTCAGCTGGAAGTTATAAGAAATTCTCCCTTGGGGAATGGGTAGTTTTAGGTGAAGGGAGGGTGGTTTCCTAGCCAGTTAGTGGGGTTGGTGATTTTAGGTAGCCGGAACCTCTTGGGGGCCTAGGGCACATCTGTGTTGTATCCAGAGCATCCTCTGGAATGTCAGGGGCCTGTCCTCCCAGTGACTTACTCTGACACCTAGACTTTACAGGCTGTTCCTGCTTCAGTGTCCAATCTCTGACCCACACTATAGGGTGTCTGAGCTTACCACCAGGGGTAAGGTTTTTAATTTGACTAGTTTTCTTCAATAGGCTCTTTAGCTTAAGGCACCACTGCTCCCACCTGGTGGCAGCTAGTAGAATTGCAGGCATAGTGCCTGAAAGTAGCCTATGCAGCCTCACCAGGGTTAGCACAGACCCTGGGTAGCTTGGAGATTTACCTTCCCTTTCGTCTCTGTTGTGAGGCCAGGATTGCCTCAGAAAGGTCTTCCTCATCAGAAGCTCATAAGTCAGAGCTATTTCCTATATTTCCTTCCTCCCTCTTCATTCTTATGCCCTGTTCCTAGTAGATGTGCAATACATGTTTGTGGTTACTGATGATGAATACTGGAGATAGGAAAAGGAGGGAGCATGGTATGTAGGAAGAATCCTGGGCTGGGAGTTAGGAGACCTAGGTTTTTCATTTCTGTTTGGCTGATTTACCTCCCTTCTTGGGTCCTCAGTGTTCTCATTCATAAAGGCATTAGACTGAGTCACCAAGATTCCAGCAACATTGCTGTGACTCAGGCTTAGGGGGTTGGTCTTCAAGGTAGCATGATAAAGGTGTTGGGTCCAGTTTTCCATGGTCCTCACTATTCCCTGCTGTTCTACCCTGGACCACCTTCTGCAAGTTATCCACCTGGCATTGTTAGGACTTATGACCCTTCTCATTTAGATGGTATCTTTGTTGTAAGAGTCAGTTGACTTGTCTTTAGATTTGAAACCCAAATGATGGCTGTTGATCATCATCACTATTGGGGGAAACTAACTGAACATCTGTTTCGGTATGTGGTATAAAGTGCAGGGGAAAAGCATAGTATATATCTGCTCCCTGCCTTAAGCTGTCTGCAGGCCAGCTGGTGGGGATAAGTATGTATATTTTTAAAAGCTCATAAATAACCCAAGTGGCTTGAGCTAAGGCATTGTGTGCTACTGAAACTTAGGGAGGAGAGAACACTGAGGGCTGGGGCAATCTGGGAAGACTTCCTGGAGGTGGAGAGAAGGAAGTTCTACTCATTCCTTAAAGATGAGTTCCACTGACTTGTTTGTTTGAGTCATATGGGTATGTAACTGGGATTAAGTGCTGGCATCATATCTGCACGTGTACTGCTTTCATCATTTCAGCTAGCATTTATTAAGTAACTTACGTGTCCTGAGCCCTGGTCTAGAAAGGTATGTATTTTTTGTTCAATCCTCATATGAACCCACTGTGGCAGGTATTACTAGATCTCCTACTCAGTTGAAGAAACTGGGGCTCAGAGTAGTTAGGAATCTTTCCCAAGGCTTCTCAACTAACAAATGTCAGAGTTGGGCATTAGGCCTGTCTTCTTCCTTGGCGAGATGCAGGCACATACTGAACTCATCACTAACTCTCCCTGAGCAGCTGAGTGGGCTTGACTGGGCCTCCCTGTCCAGTTGAGCACATGTGGACTTTTTCTTGGTATCTGTTTGTACCCTCACCCCCTTCTCTCTGCCCTTCACATTCTTCTGCCTTTGACCCTCAGATGTGTTCATTAGAGCTCCTTGAGCTGTCTGTGGATCTGGGACTGGGATCCAGGAGCAAAAAAGGGCACTGATGTTGGCCTCAAATTCATTATCTGCATGGGGTGCTGCCGCTGGTGATGTGGGTGACTTTTGTAAAGAAGTGAGCACTGGATGTAGAGTTGGGCCAGGTTAATGCCATTTACTTACTTTGACCTTGGCCAGGTCATTGAGTCCCTCTCTCTGCCTCAGTTTCCTTCTCTAATAAAAAGCAGTTGGAGACATTTCCTGAGTCCCTTACGTCTTTCTACACCTGATCGTTTTGATTGTGTCCTCACCCTTCTTTAAGCCTTTTTTCCCCAGTGATCCGGCCCCCCTTCCTTTTTCCTTGGGGTCTTGCCAATAAACTCAGCATCAGACTAACAATCAGATCTGTGGCTAAAACTGTAACCTTCCGTCCGTATTGCTTCATGGAAAGGGAATTCTTAGAAACCACCCACCAGCCAGACAGTGAGCTCTGACCAGGCAGGGCTGTGTTTCATTTGCCTTTGTGTCCCCGCTTCCTGCCTGCGGGAGGAACCTGGCAGAGGTGGCTGAGGAGACCTGGGAGCTGGAGCGGTTGTCCTGTGGACTGGGCTCCGAGCCTGTGGGATGGAGGGACAGGTGTCTCTCCTTGCACTTGGCTGTACCCCGCCTTCTCCCCACTGCTCTGCCTGTTAAGTGAGTCACAGGCCAGCACACACCTAAATCCTCACACCCTCCTGGCCACTGGTTCAAGCCCTGGCAGGATCATATGTGTCAATCCTCCCAGAAAACTGGTAGGGCCGGGCTGATGGGCAGATCAGCCACTCTGAAGGCTGAGCCGGATGTGGCCTGGGCTCTGGGCCCCTCAGGAGGAGGTGAGTGGCCTGGACCCCTCCCTGCGTGCTTCCTGCAGCCTGGTTCCCCGGGGAGGGGGGGTCGGGGGGGGTCCCTGGCTGGTAGTGGGCAGGCGCTTCATGGCCCTGTGTCTTCCCCAAGCGCAGGTCCCTTTATGAGCAGCAGACCAGCCTGGTGGCTGGCATCAGGACACCTGAGTCTGCATGCTGAGGAAGATGGGTGAGGCCGTGGCCACAGTTGCGAGGAAGGTCAACGAGACAGTGGAGAGCGGCTCCGACACCCTGGGTGAGTGAGGGCACGGCTTTTCCAGCTGTAGGGCACCCTGTACGTGGTTTATTGAATCAGTTTGGAAATGAAATAGAAAGAGAAGATGAAAGACACAGTATCAGCATACACCCCTCGCCATGAGGAGCTGTGTTCCATGGACTTTTTTTTTTTTTTTTGCTGTACGCAGGCCTCTCACTGTTGTGGCCTCTCACGTTGCGGAGCACAGGCTCCGGACGTGCAGGCTCAGCAGCCATGGCTCACGGGCCCAGCCGCTCCGCAGCATGTGGGATCCTCCCAGACCAGGGCACGAACCCGTGTCCCCTGCATCGGCAGGCAGACCCTCAACCACTGCGCCACCAGGGAAGCCCAACTTTTGTTTTTTTTAAATTTATTTTTGGCCGTATTGGGTCTTCATTGCTGCACACAGGCTTTCTCTAGTTGCGGCGAGCGGGGGCTACACTTCGTTGTGATGCGCAGGCTTCTTATTGCGGTGGCTTCTCCTGTTGCAGAGCACGGGCTCTAGGAGTGCAGGCTTCAGTATTTGCAGCATGTGGGCTCAGTAGTTGTGGCGCACAGGCTCAGTAGTTGTGCATGGGCTTAGTTGCTCTGTGGCATGTGGGATCTTCCCGGACTAGGGATCGAACCCATGTCCCCTGTATTGGCAGGTGGATTGTTAACCACTGCACCACCATGGAAGTCCCTCCATGGACTTTTTATTGCAGTTGTGTTTAGTTTGTGTATATGGGGTCCCAGCATAAGATGTATTTCTTACTATGGGTCATAGTTCAAAGAGGTTTGAAAAGCACTGAGTAGGGCTTCCGTCTGCCGGGAGCATGTCTGCCTGCCCTCAGACTGCTGATGACTCCAAGTGTGTATGTGCCCTTGGACCAGGTGGCAGTAGCTGGCACTGCTGGGTAGCCCCATGTACCACGCCCTGTGCAGGTGCCTCCTGAGTGTTGCGTTATTGAATCTTCACAACTTCCCTGTGATGGATGATACCCACCAGGCATGACTAGCCTCAGATTTCAGATGAGGAGATAGAGGGTCGAAGGCAGAGTGGGCTCTTTTCAGGTCACACAGTCAGGCGGCCCCTTTTCATTCCACTGTTTTAATTGAATTGTGTCGTATATTGTTGAATTGGTTATCGCGTTTTAGGCCTTGCAGCTACCCTAAGGCTGTAAGCGCTTAAGCAAACTATCCCATTTAATTGAATTCAGCAGATATTTGTCAACTATCCACCATGTGCAAGAGTTAGCAGGGGATTGTGTGTGTGTGTGTGTGTGTGTATGTGTGTGTCCCGCTGGAATGTAAGTGCCATCTCAGAGTCACAGGTGTGTTGCAGGAATGCAGAGGCGGTGAACGCAGGCCTGCCTGGGGGATGATTGACAGGCTGGGATTTGAGTTGGGTCTTTGACACACAGAGGAATTTCACCGGCAGGTTAGGGATGTGTGTGCCTGTGTGTGCCTGTGTCTGTCTGTCTGTTTCATGAAAGAGCATTTGCATGGAGGTTACTGCCTGGTAATGGCCCAGAGACTGGAAAGGCGGAGCGTTTCTGTGAGCAACCATTGGTCAGGTGTGTCTGAGGGTCCTGGGGCAGGGGGTGGTGGCCCAGAAAGTGGAGGGACGCTCAGCCTTCAAGATGCACTTGGTCACCATCTCTTCCAGGAAGCCTTTGGCCCTGCCCCATCCACCTCTTGCTCCCTTCCTCCTCTGTAGGACTCATTCAGTGTCCCTGGAAGGGAGGGATCCTGTGGTCTTTTGTCCCCCACCTGCCAAGAGCCAGAGCAGTGTCTGGCACTTTGTAAAGCACATAGCGGTGTTTACTGAACTGAGCGATAGTGAGAAAAGCATCTCCTCTGTCAGCAAACAGACTTGAAGATTGCTGTTGGTTTTGGAGGGAAGTCTGGCAGGGGGTGGTGCCGGGGGGAGCCTTCGGCTGGTGAACTGAGGACTGTGGGCCCTCAGGAAAGGAATTCTGGAATCCTGTGCTGGTCACTCATATGGTTGCACTTACCCGAGTGCTCAAGACTCTCCACCACTGATGTGGCCTGGATTTGAATCCCCACTCTGCCACCTACTAGCCTGCTTCCTTTGCAGATTGCTTTACCTCTTGGAGCCTTGATTTCTTCATCTATAAAATGGGATGGTAATTGTGCCTCCCTCATCAAGGGAGCAATTGTAATGTCTTAAGCTGCTTGGCATGAGTAGCTCAATAAATGGCAGCTATTATTTTTAATTTTTCTTATCTCCAAGGGCTGGAGGTGGGGCCTAAGTCCCTCCCCTCCCCCACCATAAACGCACCTCCTCCAGGTGTCAGCCAGTCACTTGGCTGGGTGTCCCCACTTGCCTTGGGATGGGGAGTTCAGTGCAAATGGACGGATCTCTGTGGTGAATAACCTACCCCTACCTTAAAATGGTGCACGGGAGAGGGACACATATGCGGCTCATTCTCATCCAGATGTGTGAAGGGGGCAGGGTGGAGGAGCAGCAGAGCGGGGAGAGTGGAATTCTGACCTCCTGGGGGACGTGCTGTTTGAGGGAGGATTTCAGGAGGCAGCAGTGAGGAGGCGGGTGTCCCAGGCACCGGGAGGGCTGTGCCTGAGTGGGGGGCGAGACCGCTGCAGAGTTGCCGCTGGGGATGGGGGAGATGAGGGATGCCACTGGCAGGCGGAGAGCCTGCAAGGCTGTGTTGAGTCTAGACTTCAATGTCTGAGGACCAGAGATTGCAAATTCAGTTGCCTCCACAGGCCAGGTGGGGATTTCTGTGAACAGAGTGGACGCCCTGCCTGCAGTGAAGTGTGGAGGGCGTCTAGGGTAGGGCGCTTTGCAGCCAGCTTCTCTCTTTGCCCGGGTCATGCCCACTGAAAAACTCAAACCAGGCCTCTGGCAGCCCTGCCTGGCCACTGCAGTGCCTGGGATTGGAACCCTAACTGGCTGGCACCAGCGCCTGGGCCCTCTCTGTTCTGGGGTCGGGGCAGATGGTTGCTGATCGCAGGTCAACTTGGGAGAGGAGTTAAATGCTTGAGCCTTGGTGGTCTTGGCTGAAGCTCGAGACTTTCACACAGAGGTGGTTGGGTCTTTAAGCTCAGGGCTGAGTGAGAGGGGGCCTTTTTACTTCTTCAGTGACCAACGAAGAAGCAGAATGTCAGAGCAGGCCACTGTGGGCGCCTGCAATCCTGACCCTTTGGCAGGTGGAGCTCATCAGGCTCATGCAATCTGAGGGGTCAGCAGTTAGCACGTATTGAGCGCCTGCTGTGTGCACAGTGCTGGGGAGCTCCCAGGGGTATGTGCAGTGGAGTTCTGGACCTGAGACTGGCCTGCCACTGGGACAGCAGTGACTGACGCACGGGCTCCGTGCTGAGCCGTGTCAGATGGACTACAGGTGGTGGTAATTCAGAGGTGGGAGATATTGCTGGGTGTTGAAGGAGTCTGGGAAGGCTTTCTGGAGGAGGTGGGAATTGATGGGGGTCTTGAAAGAGAGGTGAAGTAACCCAATATGGTTCTCATGTAGAAGAGCAAACAATCTGAAGCAACTAAAAAGCCAGTACTGGAAAATTGCTTAAAGAACTTTTGTTACAGCTATATAATGCAATTTACGTAGCTGTTAACCATGGTGTGTAAAATTTCATTACGTGCTTGAATGAGGACTGGCAAATTCTCATGTATAATGTGAATTGGAAAAGAACAAGGATCCCAAACTGTATAGACAGTAAGATGCCAATTATGTTAAACATGTGTATATGCATAGATAAAAATTGGAAAGAAATAAGATACAAATGGATGTTAGAAAATACCATTCTTCATTTTCTGAATGTTCTATGATGAACATATTACTCTCACAACCAGAGAAGAATAGATTTTAGGGAGAGGACCACCTGCCACTCTAGAAAGTGAAAGTAAAACCCACTTCCCAACAGCAGACAAGAGGTACAGGAGTTAAGGGAGTAGCTCCTGCTCTAAGCCCCTGCCCCTGGGTGTGGAATGAGCTTCCCTGGCTTCTCCCCTTCTGCTGGGTTTCCCAGCCTGCCTCCCTGTGCACAGGCTGGGGGCGCAGGCCCGGTGGGATGTCTGCTCCAATGCTGCAGAGTGGGAGATCCCTGCAGAGGCTGGGCTGGGGAGAGCTCGGTTACAGGCTCTCACCTTACTCAGGTACATAACCCTGGGAAGCATCACTCACGCTGCCCCGGCCACTCACGGGTGCACTCCAGAGCCAGGCTTGCTCCTCCTGTAACCTGAGCTTTGGTTCACAGCCCTTGTTGCCTCACTCCAGGCCTCTTGACCCCCAAGAAGTGGGCTTCTTTCCACCTGGCCCCTGGTCTGCCCCTAGGTTTGAGTTGAAGCCACTTTCTTCCAGCCCCTCACCCCTCCTCAGCATCATCTTCTAGACTTTTCGAATGAGCTTGCAAAGAGTTGGGAACTCTTCACTGTACTCAGACTCCCCTCCCCTGAACCAGGCACTCCTCTCTATCCCTCCTTGTCTCCCCAAGTTAGTTTTTCCTCTTTTTAAAGGCCTCATGCCCACCTGGACTTCCTTGGGCTCTTGCACCCCTGAGGGGCTTCTGACCTCACCCTTCCCTCCCTGGCATCAGATGGCAGCACATCCAGCCAGTGGACCATCAGGCCAGGCTACTCTGCACCCACTCCTTTCCAGGGGGAGGCTCTCAGGCTTGGGGGGATGACTTTAAAAAATTGATCATTACTGCAGAAGAGCAGGATTTGGAAAGGCTTGGGAGAGTGTGGGAAGGGAGGGCTTGGCTGGCTGAGATCGAGGCACTGGCAAAGATGGGAAGAAGGAAGAAACAAGGTGAGCTGGGAAGGAAAGGAGCTAGCATTTATCTGGGGCCTGCTGTGTGTCAGGCTGCCATACTGGGCATTTAACATGTCTCAGGTGGGCCCGCATGCCTAGAGCCCGTGCTCCACAACAACAGAAGCCACCGCAATGAGAAGCCCATGCACCGCAACGAAGAGTAGCCCCTGCTCGCCGCAACTAGAGAAAGCCCTCGTGCAGCAATGAAGACCCAATGCAGCCAAAAATAAAAATGATAATAAATAAAAATAAATATTAAAAAAATATATGCCTCAGGTGGTAAGGAGAAGGGGGCAGCCCCCGTGGGCTGCTTCTGCTTACGTGCAGATCGTGGACCCCACTCTAGAGCTTTCACAGTGGAATCTCAGAGGTTGGGCATGGTGGCCTGCATGTTAATGGGAACCCTGTATGATTCTTCCCTGCCTCGAATTTTGGGAACCACTGGCTTACTATTTACAATCTGGAACTTCCTTCTTCTGGTGAGTTCTGGAGGGCTGGGTGGCAGGGGTGGGGTGGGGTGAGGGGGGGTGGTGTTGTCTAGGCAGGCCTCTGGATTTCTATGTGTGTGTGTGTGTGTGTGTGTGACAGAGAGAGAGGCAATGAATATGAACATGGACTTGATCCATCCTCAGGGAACTGAGCGGCTAGGCTGGGCACTGTGAGATAACCAAGTGATGAGACCAAGGCTAGTGAGAGAAGGGATTTGTTGTTCCCTACTCTCCCCCTTCCCCTCCTTTCCCCCTTCCCCTCCTTTCCCCCTTCCTCTCCTGCCCTCCCTCCCTCCTCTCAGGCTCACTCATGCTCTGGCCGCTTTTCTCCTGTCTCACCAGCAGATGGCACCCCGTCACAGCCGACCTGGTGACAGGCAGCTGAGTCAGGGACTTGGCCAGGGTGTGAGGGCCTGGTCCCGACAAGGGCTTACACGCCCTGGCCGGCTTCACATCCCGTGTCTACATTCCTAGCTGACTTCACAGTGTTTTGATTTTGCAGCCCCTTTCTTGAGCAAGGGTGCTGAGTAAATGCAGTATCAGGAAGCACCCCATACATACTCACTGGACCAGAATAACATCTTCCCTTGGATCAGATACTGCCACCGCTGCTTTGTCAACAAACACACATTGAACACCTACTGTGTGTATCTTCCCTGGAGGACCCAAGTGTCCCAGAAGTGCCCAGTCTAGAGGGGGAGACAGACATACACACATACTCACATACACGTCCCGAGGGAGGGGGGCAGCCAGGGTTTATGGTGGGAGCAGTCTTTTTTGGCCCCAGGAGGGGCTTGTGGGTCTACAGTTCCTGGCCCAGAGCCCAGGAGGCTGGTGCTGGTAGTAGGGGAGGGGTGTGTGTTTTGCTGCCATGTCTCCTGGCCTGGTGAGTCCTGAGTATCAGGCAGGTACAGGTCAGCTCTGAAGGCATGGAGCAGGGAACAGGCTGTCTGTCACAGGGCAGCCCTCAGCCTGGCCGGGGCCGCCCGTCTCTTTACCGTGAGGGCTGGAAGCCTCAAATCTGCCGATCGGCCACCTTTCAGTTCCTTGAATTGCTAAACCCTTTCCAGCCTCAGGGCCTTTGCACATGCTGTTTCCTTTGTCTGGGATGCTCTTCCTTGTTCTTCATGGCTGGGCCCTTCTCATACGTTAAGGTTCAGCCTAAATGTTTCATCTATAGAGAGACCTCCCTGACTTTCCTTTCTAAGTGGCCTTCACCCAGTCATTTTTCTTTAAAAAAAAAAAAGAAGAAGAAGAAGCTATGAAAAGGTATACACAGGTAGCAAAGTCCATAAAATCATATATACTTAGTTCAGCAGATATTTGTAAAACGAATACTCATGTAACTACCATCCAGGTCTAGACATGGAATATTGCCAGAATCTCCAGAAGCCGCTCCCACCCCCAGAGGTAACCACCATCCCAACTGCTGTGATGAGCTCTTCCTTCCTTTCTTTAGTTTGATCTTACTTTCCTTTCATTTTCCTGGCCCTTGGGTATTGGAGAGAGCAGACTGTGGGCACTGGTGGGGGGGGATCAGGAGGTCTTGCTTGGCAGGATGTGCCAGTGCAGAGAAAGGGGTGGAGGTGAGACCCTGGCAGGGGCTAGTGTGTGAGGGTATCATTCAGAGGCAAATAACCAGTATACAAAGGGAAACCAGTAGAGCTTTCAGAGAGCCCAAGGGTTTCACTGGTACTGAGTTGGCACAGTGCAGTAGCCTGTGGTGCAGAAATGCAGGGCCTGCACCTGGCGTGCCCTTCTCATTTCAGAGGCGAGTGATTGGTGTCAGCCCAGCCCAGGGTGCCTGTGGAGTCCTGGCTGCTTCTGAACTGGCCCCAGAGAGGTGGACATATATGGCCGTGTCCAGGCAGGTAGCACTGAGCCCATTGTTCAGGCAGGTGAGGAGGGGCCCGGGTGGGGGTTTCTAGAAATCCTTTTCTTTCTCTCTCTCTCTCTCTTTTTTTTTTTTTTTTTGGCTGCACTGCACGGCTTGTGGGATCTTAGTTCCCTGACCAGCGATCGAACCCATGCCCCCTGCATGGGAAGCGTGGAGTCTTAACCACTGGACCGCCAGGGAAGTCCCTGGAAATCCTTTTACACCATGCTGTCCTCTGGCATTGCCTCTTTGTGCCCAGGTCGGTATGGGCTCGTTGGAGTCCTGTATGGACCCCCAGCCTCAGGTATAGAAGGGGCCATGGAGGGAAAGAGAACAGCTCAGTATTGGAAATCAGCTCTTGAGATGGAGAGAGAGAAAATTTATTCTGTGGCTCCAGCCTGGGCATTTGCACTCTGCGGAATACTTTTAAAACTATATATGTTTAACTTAAAAAAACAGGGCTTCCCTGGTGGTGCAGTGGTTAAGAATCTGCCTGCCAATGCAGGGGACATGAGTTTGAGCCCTGGCCCGGGAAGATCCCATAGGCTGCGGAGCAGCTAAGCCCGTGCGCCACAACTACTGAGCCTGCACTCTAGAGCCCGTGAGCCACAACTACTGAGCCTGCATGCCACAACTACTGAAGCCCGCGTGCCTAGAGCCTATGCTCCACAACAAGAGAAGCCACCGCAATGAGAGGCCCGCCACCGTCACGAAGAGTAGCTTCCGCTTGCCACAACTAGAGAAAACCCGCGCGCAGCAACGAAGACCCAGTGCAGCCAAAAATAAATAAATAAAAATAAATAAATAAATTTATATTAAAAAAAAACCCAGTATGTATCACCTATGCCTAGTGCACAAAGCACAAGGCCCAAATCGTAAACAGAGAGGCCAGGCTTCCTCCCACCCTGTCTTCTGGTCCACTGGTCCCTTCCCCGTGGCACAGTGTCTTGTGGAACTAGAGGAACAGTTGCGAGGTTACGCTGGCTAACTCTAGAGTTGCTAAAGGATGAGGATGGTGAGCTGTGTCCTGAAGTTGTTTCTGTAGCAGTGATGGGACGGAACTCCAAATCCCTTTGGTTGTGGCTCAGGTGTCTCTGTTGGTGGTGGGGGAGTCCCTGAGTCCCCTTCTAGAGCTTTGGAAGCTCCAATGGCCATGAGCCCCACCCATCTCCATCCCAGCCCCACTGCGGGCCTCAGTCTTCTGGAAGGAGGGAGGATAAGAGTGGGGGGCCTGTGGTGGGCGTTCTCAAGCACAGCACACCTGTCCCTTGGGTCCCTGTTTGCTGTGATGCTGCCCCGACACAGCGTTGGTGCTCAGAAGTCATGTGTCGGATAGATGGAGGAATTCCCTCATCCCACAGGCACAAATCGCTCAGTCTTCTCTCCTTAGTTTTCTCTCCTGTTCATTGTTCGGTCTGCAGAAATCACCCCAGCCACGAGAGCCAGTCCAGCCCTGAGGGGCCTCCAGGGAAGCCCAGTGGGAGGTGGAGGTCTCATCACAGCAGGGAGACTGGGCCCTAGATGGCGCGGTGACTTGTGGAAATGCCACAAGCCCTGGAGACAGGCCACCAGGCGGCCAGCTGATTGCATGGCGTGTGGCATGCTTGCAGAACCTAAAGTGAACTAAGTGAGGATGAGTTCCCCTTCTACTGTCTTGAGTTGTGTACACACCGGATGTTGGTTTAGCATCCGTGTTAAGGGGGTTGCACAGAAGAGGCGGCATTTCAGCTGAACCTTAAAGGACGGAGCAGGTTTAGGGGTGTAGGTGTGGGACAGGAGTGAGGGGAAGGCGTTCTAGGTGAGGGTGTCTGAGCAAAGGTGGGGCAGCATGCAGGCAGGTGCTTGTGATGGGAATAGCAACACGGGAGAGCAAAGGGAGCTGAGGCAGGAGGGGAGGTCGGGGCTGGCCCAGATCTCCGAGGGCCTTGAGTGTCACCTTAAGTAGTTCCTACAGTAAAGTCCTAGCTTACACAGAGGTTAGGTTCTAAAGAGAGCCTGAAAAGTGAAGATCACCTAGAGTCAAATGACCCATGAAAAAAACCAACCCAGTGATTTAATCGTCGCTCAGCCTTAGCAGGTAGCTGCTGTTATTGGCCCCATTTCACAGAGGAGGAAACTGAGGCACAGAAAGACTAAGCAACTTCCCCAAGCCGGGGATTTGCACCCAGGCACTCCTACCACAGAGCCTACGTTCTTAGCCCTGTGTTAACCCGCAGCCTGGGACAGACCGTTTTGATGGTTGGGGACCAGGTGAGGTTGCCGGCTCACAGATAGCAGACCCAGGCTGTAGGGAACCATGTACCTTCAAAAACACCAGAGTCACACTCAGCATCTGTGTTCAGCAAGTTAAATGGGGGCCCAAGCTGCCTCGGCTGTACCTGATCTGGGCAGCAGTGGGGGGCCCCTGGCAGGTTCTGAGCAGGGAGTGACGTGATCTGGGCCACGTTTCAGAGGAGCACCGCCGGGCACAGGATGGATGTGAGACCATGGAAAGGATAGCAAGGAAGAGGCACCTTCCATGCGCCGGGCCTCTGCTGGTGTGGCCTTGTCCTGAGTCAGACCAGTGGGAGGAGGACGAGAGGAAGGAGAGGCTGCGGGAGGGGCTGGGCAGCCGATTGGCTGTGGGCGGAGTACAGTTTGAAACCTGGTCATCATGTAAACTAGGGAGGCCTGGGCCATTTGGGTGGATAAGGAGATTCTGATGATTTGGTGTCCCCAAGGGACACCCCTGAAGAAGCACATAGCAGGGAAATACGGGCATAGCCAGCTAGAAATGAAGATGTCTGCAGAAGTGCTGCTGCCCCAGAGGGGCCCTAGTTCTGGGGTCCCTGACAGCCCCAGTGCATCCTTCACCCCTCCCACTAGCACAGACCAGCAGACATCCCAAGAAGCAGGTGGTTAAATAGGATGTCAGGCTGCCCTGTGTCACTGGCACTGAAGAAGCGTTTTTTTGAAGGCAAAGAGAAATCTTCTTTGAAACCACATGGATAATTATGCAGCTTTAAAAAATGTATGTTGGTGGAAGAACAAAAATGTTCTGCCTCAGGGAGATAACCAAATAGATAGTTTGGTGGCATCAGAAGCTTGTGTCGCCCAAGTATGAGAGTGGTAGCCTTGAGGAGGTGATTTAGCAAGGCTGAGGAGGTTATTAAAATCAAATGCTTCCAGAAATGCAAACATGGCTCTGGCTGACAAGGCAGCTGGGGATGGAGGGAGGTGATACAGGGGCCTGGCAAAGCCAGTCATTCCCGAATGGAGCCCTGACACATCCCGAGCGGTAAGTGTGGTGACCCAGGCTGAAATGAGTGA
The DNA here is from genome assembly GCF_964341445.2 of Mesoplodon mirus. Classification (NCBI taxonomy): domain Eukaryota; kingdom Metazoa; phylum Chordata; class Mammalia; order Artiodactyla; family Ziphiidae; genus Mesoplodon; species Mesoplodon mirus. Next base: position 58,391,576 of record NC_138977.1, on the reverse strand, counting down.
TCTGTGCTCACCTTTAGACGTTAGGAAATTGTAGTTTATTCAGGGACAGGTGCTGCCAAAGGTCATTGTCATTAAAGATGAGGTTGAATTAAGAGCTGCTTAATTGGCATCTGCCTCATCATGGTTGACTGTGTTTTGCTAAGACGCATATTTTTGTCATGCTCCAGTGTATCGCTGGGATTCCTTATTCTGTCAAGTTCATGTCACCAAACGTGTATTCACTGTGTGTCCCGTCTGTCTGTGTCACGCTCTGCAGAGGATGGGGAGGTGAGAGGAGGAGGAGGGAGCTGATTACTGAGCTCCGGCAGGTGTCTCATTAGGCCGTGCACTTGCTGGTATTGCTGCCTGGATCGTCCTTTGCCCAGATCTTTGCATGCCCTGCTCCTTCTTTTTTATTCTTGTCTCAGCTAAATGCCACTTCCTCCGAGAAGCCCTAGTGAGGGTTGCTGCCCTTGCCCCTGCCTCAGTTACCTGCTCCTCATTACACCGTTTTATTTTTTGGAGAGCAGTGTCATTGCCTGACATTCTTTCAGGTATTTGCCTCTGTATTTACCACTCTTCTTCCCAGGCTGGCGTGTAAGCTCCTTGAGGCCAGGGACTCTGTCTTGCTCATCACTGTACCCTTGGACTGTGCTACCGTGTGCTGGGTACTCAGGAAATCTTTGTCATATGAATGACTGCATCTGATTTTCTCAACTGCTCCGGACAGGTGGTGTTTTCATGTCGCTTACAGAAGGGGAAACCGAGGCTCCGAGAGCTGTAGTGGTTTACCCGGATTCTCACAGCCAGCAAATCTCATGCTGGAATTTAAACTCGAGTCTCTTGGCCTCCCTCGCCCTCTGCAACAGGCCACCCGCCTCACTGGGACCTAATCCCTGCCCTCAAGAAGCTCTCCGCCCTGCCAGGAAGAGTGAGACAAACACATTAGTCATTCTCGTGGAAGACAAACAGGCGAGGCGCCCTGACAGAGGCAGCAAACACACACCGGGAGCTTCAGGGCGGGAGCAGTTCCATCAGTTGAGGACTTGAGCAAAGACTTCTTGGAGAGGTGGCCTTTAGACAAGACCTTGTAACGTGGTGTTGCCGGGAGAGGATGTTGAAAAGGGACACACTCTACTTAATGGGAACAGCACCTGCAAAAATACAGAGGTGGGAAAATAAAAGGAATTTGCAGGGAACAATGAGTAGTCTGGCTTGGCCAGAAGGTGGGAGCAGGGTCGCAAGCAGGATTCCTAAAAAGGGAGGTCGGGCCCAGATCCCTTGGCGGGATTGCTGGGCTGCAGAGAGTGGGTTCATTCTCTGCGGCATGGGGAGTCCATTCTTGAATGGAGAGAGGTATTCAGGTGATGGGGATGGAAAGGTGGGGCAGGGTGTGGAGGGATTCCTCAGTGAAGAAGCGGCCATGGTCATTGTCAAGGTGGATTTCAGGGTTGTTAAGCTGGTGTCTTTTAGGTAACAGTAAAACCATATTAGAGTAATCACATCTTTGCCACAGACAGCAGGGTTCTTGCCATGAGTTCAAACCCTAAACAGATATTAGCTCATTCTTTTCTTCATTCCCCAAAAGGGCATTTGAACCCCCATTTTATAGAGGGGGATCCCAAAACAAAGCTTCCCAGGGGTGAGGGGTATGGTTACGTTCAGAAGTGTTTGCCCAGCTCTGTGCTGGGCCTGAGGGGTAGTCAGCAGGAGGGCACATGCGCCTCCAGTCAGGTTCATTGCTCACGGATCCTGTAGGCAAGTCTGTGGATATTTACCAGTTGGGGGAAGATGGTCCAGCACAAGCACGAAGGCGGGTGTCCTGAGGTTGAAGGTGAAGTGGTTGGGACACCCTTCCTGGGGGAGGTGGGCTGGGCTGGCAGGAGGAGCTCTAGGGGCAGAGTGGAGAGGGAGGGCATTCTAGACTGTGGGAATGGCATGAGCCAAGCCTGGGTGAGGAGTGAGCTCGAGGACTGGCAGGTGGGTGGCTGCAGTGAGGTGTGCAGCCGGCGGCCAGGCCCTGGTGTTTGGCTGGGTCAGATGCTGAGCCCATGGTGCTGCTTGGAGGCGTTTGCTGCCACTTCCTGGATCCATTCAGTTGTTCACCTGTGACCTCAGGAAGCCCACTTACTCCTCTGAGAAAGCATGCCTTACAGGGCAGAATTCCTTATTATTTCAAGCCTGAGTGATTGTTTGAGGAGGAGAAAAGGCATTGTAAAAGTCCAGTCAGTAACTGCAGCTCTTTCGTGCCCGGGCGCTGCCTTTGTTCGATAAGTACAGTCTGCTCAGCTGTCAACTGCAACCCTCTTGCCTTCTGCCCTGCTCAGAAGCTGGCTCCAGGCTAACTGAGTGGTCTGGCATCTCGTCACCCCTGGAGAAGCCCACATGCACACGTGGGCTTCTGCTATGGCAAGAGTACTGTCAGGTCTCCTCTGCCCAGCACGTTAGACCGGGGATATATATTCTGGGACATGCACTGGCTCCTCCTGTGGGCCAGGCATTGTGCCGGGCACTGGGGGTGTTGGGGAGGATGAGAAGTGAAAGGATACTGTCCCTGCCTGCAAGGAACAAGTGTTTGCCTCCCTTTAACCATGTGCACGTGATGTCCACAGTTTTGGCCATGTCAGAGGGCCAGATGTACTCCCAGTCACAGGTGGAGTAACGTGATTGACTCTCAAGTCAGGCTGCCCTGGTTTGAAGCCTGGCTCAGCCACTCATTAGCTGTGTGACCTTGGGCAAGTTACTTGATCTCTCTGATCAAGTTAAGTCTGATCTGAGCTAAATTTCCATTTTCTCATGTCTAAAAGGTCCTCACTTTCTAGAGTTGTGAGGATGAAAATTGGGTAATGCCCATAAATGTTTAGAATGGTGGCCAGCGTATGCTCAGTGCTATGAGTATTAACTATGATTATTATTACTTAACATTTTTCTTTAAATAAACTTAGCATAGATACAGTTTAAAAAGAACTTTATATCATTGCTGTAAATGGAAAATCAACATAATTTTTCATTAATAGTTGATAACCATAAAAACAAAGATGAAAACAGAACACCGTTATGAAATCTTAGGTTAGGCTTGAATCTGCTTCCCCATTAAAGAGGGGGTAAAGCAAGGACTAGAGGACTGAGAATTTGAAATGGGACTTTCTCACCATGTGGCTGATTGTTATTTGTACAGTGATCACCATCTAAGTCCTTCTCAAAGTGTGGTCCGAGGACCAGCAGCATCAGCATCCCTGGGGGGCTTGTTAGAAATGCAGATCCTTAGGCCCCATCCCAGATCTGCTGAATCAGAACCTGCATCCTGGGACTTCCTTGGTGGTCCAGTGGTTAAGACTCCATGCTCCCAATGCAGGGGGCCCGGGTTTGATTCCTGGTCCAGGAACTAGATCCCGCATGCATGCCGCAACTGAGTCCACATGCTGCAACTAGGAAGTCCGTGTGCCACAACTAAAGATCCTGCATGCCACAACAAAGATCCCCCCTGCCACAACTAAGACCGGGTGCAGCCAAAATAAATAAATAAAATTTAAAAAAAACAACAAAAAGACCTGCATCCTAACAAAACCTCCATGTAATTCATGGGCACATTACAATTTGAGAAATCTGGTCTTTTGTCGCCAGATTTGTGAGTTCCACACTTGGAGAGCGACGGGCTCAGTTCAGTCTCTAAGTTTTATGCATGAGGAGGTTAAGGTCCAAGAGTGACCTGCCCAAGGTCACTTGATGAGTTAAGAGCAGCAGCAGATCAGAATCCAGGTCTCCAGACTGGCTCTCCAGGGCAACATCCTTGAGAGGATGGGAAGCCAAGCCAAGCTCCTTCCCATCTTTACTTACTGTGTGACCTTGAGCACATTCTTAACCTCTCCGGGCCTTAGTTTCCTTATCTGCAAAAGGGGACTGACACTACTGCCCTTCCTCAGAGGTTGTTGTCAGGATTAAATGAGATGATGCTCAGTCAGTGTTGGCTGCTGTTGTCCTTGTAGAAGACCTCAGAGCCTGCCTGGGCCTCTCCAAGACCTGGCTCAGCGTGTGGCCTCTGCTCAGACCAGCTGTGATCACCTCAGAGCTGTTGGTGGCCACGCTTTCGGCATCAGTGTGGCCACCGTTTCTGTTCCCTTTTGTTCTACGTGTTAGTGATGAGTCATTGATTGAATGAAGTAATTTAATATCTCAAATCAGTGACTGTGCATCACTTGGTTGTATTCTGTGTGGGATTAAATTTTGGTTTTAATTAAATACAGGATTTTTTTTTTTTTAAGTGATTGGCTGGCTTGCCGGGAAGAAGCAGGGATTGTTTTGGCAAGTCCCACATCCCACAATAACACACACATATGGTTGTCTCCTTGTTGTGATGTTGTTGGAATAAGTGACTGCCAGGGGTTCTCTTCATCCTTCAAGGAGCAATGGAGCTGAAGCACATCCTTGTAATGAATTCTCGCATCGAAACAATGTCTTTTCATCCTCATAATGGCATCTCTTAGTTACTGAGTACACACTGTCTGCCATGCTGTGCTTGGCCCCTTGTGGACCTTTTATTTCATGCTCAGAACAGCCCTGTTAGTTAGATCATCTTGTCCTCATTTTTTTTTAAGTTGAGGAATAATTCACATACCATAAAATTCACCATTTTAAAGTGTAACATTCTGTGGCTTTTTGTATATTTACAAGATTGTGTAACCATCACCACAATCAATTTTAGAACATTTTCGTCACCCCAAAAAGGAACCCTGTACCACTAAGCAATTACTCCAGATTTCTCAAGTCTCCCCCAGCCCCTGGCAACCACCATTCTCCTTTTGTCTCTATGGATTTGCTTATTCTAGACATTTTATATGAAGGGAATCATCCAGTATGTGGCCTCTTGTGGTTGGCTTCTTTCACTTAGCATAATGTTTTTGAGGTTCATCCATGTTGTATCAGTACTTCATTCCTTTTTATGGCCAAGTGATATTCCAGTGTATGGAGCTACCACATTTTGATTATCCATTCCTCAGTTAATACACATTTGAGCTATTTCTACTTGTGGCTATTGCAAATGATGCTGCTATGAACATGCATGTAGAGGACTTTGCGTGAATTCTTGTTCTCCTTTTATGGAGGGGGAAACTGAGGCTGGAGTTAAGTGACTTCCCTGAAATTCCATAGCAAGAAAGCCTCAGCCCAAGAAAAGCCTCAGTTTGGAACTGGAGGAAGAGAGTGCTCTCAGGCCCACACTGTAGGTGCCTCTTCCTTTTTTAGGTCTCTGGCTGTTCTTGTGTGGTTAGAGCACATCCTGACTGTTGGGTGTGATGGCCACTGGCCAGGGGCCAGAAGCTCAGCTTTGTTTGCGGAGACAGACACTCTGCAGTTCCATCATTTCCCAGAGAGGCTGGGACTTCTGCAGTAGGTCACGGAGAAAGCACCTCTGAGTTCCAGAGTCTCACGTGTGCAGCATTTGTTGTTGGGCTGTCGGCTGTGCTCTGCAGTAGCCCCTCTGAGCTTGGCCCTGGTGGGATTTTACCCCATTCCCCATGTAACCATCAGGATGGATCTCCACTGACCCAGCCTCCTTAGCCTGTTCCCCATGGATAGCTGGATGTTAGGGATGTTACTTTCTTTAAACTGAGGATATTTGTAAGAAGTAGTAAGTGCTTGTTGTAAAAATATCATACAGTACAGAGATCTATAAAGTAGGTAGTAGAAGAAATAACACCCCCAAAACCATGGCCATGTTCAGTGGTCTCGCCATGTTCCCAGAAGATGCCATGCACATTTCCCCTTTCCTGGGCACCTTCCTGCCCTTCTCTAACTCCCCGCCAGGGCCCAGTATAACTGCTGTTGTGGTGGAACTTTCTGGACTTCTGCAGTGCTCGGTGAGCTCCTCCTGTGACCTTTCCTCTCCAGGTGGCATGAGACAGTTGGGGAAAGGCCAGGAAAAGGCTGCTCTCGAAACTGGGAGTTAAACACCAGCAAAATGCCCGAAAATCCCCAAAGCAGTTGTCTCTGGGGAAGGGGATTTTCCAGGAGGCAGGCCAGTGCTCTCTTTTTCCTCTTAAACCTTCTAGAGCTACTTAGCTCTATAAACACTGTGCGCAGATAACAGAATCCAGCCTAATTGTGTGCACTGGTGCGTTGACACCAGTCCTTGATGACTTGTTTCGCTTGCTGTCTGCACCCCGCACGTCCCAGCTTTGGAGATCAGACAGCATTTCAGAGAATGGCAGCCCTTTGGCTTCTTATGCCAGGATGCCAGCTCCCAACCCCTAGCCCTTGAATATACATGGAGGTGCTGGGAGTTTGATCTTCTGGAAGGGGTGGTGGCTCTTCCCAGCAGGCCCACGCTTAAGTTTTCATTTTCATGTTCCAGAAGAATCTATTTTCTCTCTACCAGGCTCAGGGATGAGAGTCTCATCCCACCCAGGGCCTCTGATCTGAGGTCCTTGCACAATCCCACATGTTTTGCTAAACTGAGCTCTCTCAGGGTAGACAGCCTGGGTTCAAATCACAGTTCTTCTATTAACCTACTAAGCCTGTGTTTCTACAATGATAAGATGGGAATGAACGTAATACTCCCTACTTCATGGGGTTGTTGTGAAGATTAAATAAGATAAAGTGTGTCAAATATTTAAGAAAGTCTCAGGCACGTAGGAAGCACCATACAAGGGTAAGCTATTATTATATCACCTTTTTTTAGGACTATCTTCTGACAGTAGGAGGAGGAGGGAGCATAGTGTTGTGTAGACTGATGTAGGGGTCGTAGAAAGACCATGGGCATCGGAGTTGGGTTACTCTTGGTTCAAATCCCAGCTCTCTACTCATGGACCTGGGTGACCAACTTCCCTGAGCCTCAGATCCCCCCATTATACTAAGGCACAGACAATTCTAGAACCCTTGGCTGCAGCTTGCAACCTCTCCTCTTTGACAGGAGCACTGGCCAGAGCTCTTTGCTCAGTAGGATCACAGAGTCACAGAATGTCCAGCCTGGTTGAGACCCCCCATATACCATGGTCTGAACCCTCATTTACAGAAGAGGAGTCAAGGCCCCCGGAGAAGTTGTTTCCCTGAGACCCCACAGCTAATAGCAGAGGGACCGGGACGAGAACATGGGCCTCCTGAGCCCAGCCCAGCTGCTAACACACTGACGGTCACCTGTGCCTCTTTCAGAGCCAGAAACATGAACAAGCAAGAGAGAAGAATGAAGAGACGGTGGCTCTGTCTTGAAATAGCCCAGTCTGAGGGGAATCGGGAGGCACCCAGGGCAAAATATCTTTCCACGAGTGAGCAAACTTAAAGCCCCTGCACAGGCATGGACCAGCCAGCACTTAGTTAATGTGAGTTGCTGTCATTATTGTCACCATCATCACCATCAGTCAGGGCCAAGAAACCACAGCTGGTGGAGGCCCAGTCTCTCTAAGCCAGTAATTCTCAAACTCAAGTTGGAGGGCTTGTTAAAACACAGATGGCTGGCTTCCCTGGTGGCGCAGTGGTTGAGAGTCCGCCTGCCGATGCAGGGGACGCGGGTTCGTGCCCCTGTCCGGGAGGATCCCACATGCCGCGGAGCGGCTGGGCCCGTGAGCCATGGCCGCTGGGCCTGCGCGTCCGGAGCCTGTGCTCCGCAACGGGAGAGGCCACAACAGTGAGAGGCCCGCGTAATGCAAAAAAAAAAAAAAAAAAAAAACACAGATGGCTGGGCCCCACCCCCAGAACTTCTGATTCTGTAGGTCTGGGGTGGGGCCTGAGAATGTGCATTTCCAACAGGTTCTGGGGAGATGCTGATGCCCCAGACCCCCCTTGCCACTGAGAGTGGTCCTTGGACCTGCCTGGTAGAAATGCAGGATCTCAGGGTCCGCCTGAGACCTGTAGCATCAGAAGCCTCATCTTAGCAGGATCCCCAGATAATTTGTTGGCACATTATAGTTTGAGAGGTGATGGCATAGTGCAGAGTTCTCTACCCTGGCTGCATGTTAGGATCACCAGGGGAGCTTGGGAACCCCTGATTCCCAAGCCCCAGCTCACACTAATTAAGTCAGAATCTCTGCAAACGAGACTCAGGTATCAAGAGTCTGTAAAGCTCCCTGGGTGACTGGCCCAGTGTGTCGCCAAGTCTGAGAACCACCAGCTAGAATTCAGAGTGGCAGCCAGGAGGGGTCTCAGAGATGATCAGCTCCAACCTTGGCATTTACCAGAGATGCACACCAAGGGTTTAAGAGCCGAAGGGTCCTGCCTGAGGTCCCACAGCCAATTAAGTGACACATCCAGGCTCTGGATAATTCTTTCACCAACTCTTTCAACTCTAAACCTCCTTAATATAGCTCCATGGTAACTGCAATATACCAGTGTCCACAGGAATTCATTGTAAATCTTGGAAGGCCTGTCTGCTCATTGGAACTCAAGATTTCTTGTTTCAGAGCAGTTGACCATCCCAAGTGACAGTTACATATTGTAAGGAGGCTGTGTACATAGTGGTTAGGAGCACAGGCTCAGGGCCAGCTATGCCCTTTACTAACAAGCCCGCAGGTCTGTGTCTCAGATTCTTCCTCTGAAAGCAAAGATGGTGATAATAGTTCCCATCTCATGAGGCTGTTGTGAGGATTAAGAGTTAATATGAGGGCTTCCCTGGTGGCGCAGTCGTTGAGAGTCCGCCTGCCGATGCAGGGGACGTGGGTTCGTGCCCTGGTCCGGGAAGATCCCACGTGCCGCGGAGCGGCTGGGCCCGTGAGCCATGGCCGCTGAGCCTGCGCGTCTGGAGCTTGTGCTCCACAACAGGAGAGGCCACAACAATGAGAGGCCCGTGTACTGCAAAAAAAAAAAAAAAAAAAGATGAAATTTTGCCATCTGCAACAACATGGATGGTCTTGGGAGGTATTATGCTTTGTGAAATAAGTCAGAGAAAGACAAATGCTAACGATATTGCTTAATCTGAAAAATAAAACAAACTAATGTATATAACAACAACAGAAAAACAGACTCACAGATATAGAAAACAAACTAATGGTTACCAGTGGGGAGAGGGGAGGGGGAGGGGCAAGATAGGGGTAGGGAATTAAGAGGTACAAACTACTATGTATAAAATACACAAGCAGGGCTTCCCTGGTGGCGCAGTGGTTGAGAGTCCGCCTGCCAATGCAGGGGACACGGGTTCGTGCCCCAGGCCGGGAAGATCCCACATGCCGCAGAGTGGCTGGGCCCGTAAGCCATGGCCGCTGAGCCTGCGCGTCCGGAGCCTGTGCTCCGCAACGGGAGAGACCACAACAGTGAGAGGCCCACGTATCGCAAAAAAAATAAATAAATAAAATAAAATAAAATACACAAGCACAGGGAATATAGCCAATATGTTATCACTACGAATGGAATATAACCTTTAAAAATTGTGAATCACTGTGTTGTACACTTGAAACATAAAATATTGTATATCAGCTATACCTCAATAAATAAAATTAAAAATAAATTTTAAAAATTTTAAAGTTAATATGACAATGCTGAGATCACTGACTTGCACACAGGAAGCACCCTATAAATGTTGATTATTATTTCATTAACTGAGTGACCTTGAATAAATCATATGACCTTGGGGCATCCCATCTTTTAACTTCTCTGTGATTCAGTTTCCTCCTTTGTTAAATGGGGGTAAGTGTAGAACTGACCTTACAGAATACTTAGGAGGAGCAGATGAGATTGTAGGTCTGAGGCCCTGAGCAGTTTTGGACCCACAGCTGGTGTCAGTGAATGGTGGCTGTGGTCATATGTCACAGACAGAAAAACTTACAGTAGTAAGTTCTGGCTGGGGCAGGGTCTGAGCTGGGCTGTTCCAGACTTTCTGAAGGGAGCATCTAAAACCATGGGGATTGAGGTTTCTGAGGTGTTTTGCCTGGAGTAAAGCTTGTCATGTCCTTTATCCTCATATATGTAAAGCATTGTCACTTGGGAGCAGATATCTATGTGTGATCCAAGAGGGCAGAAGGACCACTAGGTAGTGGCAGGGTAGCTGTTATCATATGGTTCATGAAAGAACTCTCTAACAGTTCAAACCATTCTGTGGAGGGGAGGGGAGCTCCCCATCATCAGAGGTGTTCAAGAAGAACTCTGTGTCCTCCGGTGGAGACATTGAGAGAATTTCAGGTCTGAGATTGGAGGCTGCATTACTCAGTATTTCCCAAGTTTGCTTATGGGTAAGAATCATCTGGGAATACTCGTTAAAAAACACAAATTCCCTGGCGCCATTCCAGACCCACTGAGGCAGAATCTCAGGAGTAGGGGCCTAGGACCCACCTCTCCAGATGCTTCTTACTGGGAAATTTGGAAAACATGGGCTAAATGGCCTTCAGCCTCCTTCTAATCCTGAAAAAAAGAGTCCATGAAAAAAGACGTTTGTGAAAAGAGATATTTTGTGAAAACAAGACATTCTGGGTGGGACCGGGTCACACTGGTGGCAGATTTCCTCCTGCAGCCTGGGGAGTCTTGCATCTTGGTCAGGCCACAGAGCCCACGCACCCGCCAGCCTGAGTCCCAGACACTTTCTCCTCGGGTCCTGTGGCTTGGTTACCAGGGGCTCCGTGATCCTCTGCGCTCTCTGCACAGGGCCCTGTCACCAGGCCTACCTCTCAGCAGGAACTGAGCAGGGGTCAGAGTTCTGTTTCTAAGGAACAACACAAGCTTGACTCAGCCCTCCAGACTTCCTGCAGAACGTTCTGTTTACTGCTTGGATTTTGCTTTTTCTGCCCTGGTTTTGCCCACCAGTTACTTTTCATTAGGCATTCGTTAGAATTTACGAGATAACCTTTAATGAAGGACCCATGCATTTTGAGTTAAAGAGCTTCTTTATTAACACGAAGTACTATTCTAATTGGAGGTTTGGGGACATGCAGTTTGGCCTTCTTGTGATAATAATTATGATTATGAGGATAATTATGCCTTGTGTTTATTACAGCGCCTTCCCCCCCCAAGGGTCTCTGTTCTCTACTATAGCTCAAGTGTCGGTGCCGGGGGCACTGAGGAAAGGCACACTTGAATCCAGCTGCCATCCAGATGTTGAAAGAGAACCCTGTGTTAGTAACCCCAGCCCCTGATGGGGTCTGTGGGCGTGCATGCACCACCAAGTAGCATGAAATGATTCCTTCCTCTCTGGCGAGGCTCCAGAAAATTGCAGGAGGAGCCAAGGCTTAAAGGTGGAGCCCCAGAGGAAATGAAGGTTCTCTGGGCTTTTGCGCATGCCATGGCCCATGCCTGGGTTGCTGTCCCTCCCTCCTCTCTGATTCTAGTGACCTCTCATCCATCAGTGTGCAGCCTGAACCTAGGCAACCAATTGTCCTGAGTTGTCTGGGGCTAAGGAGGGGTCCCCCAGGATGCAGGGCTTTTGGTACTAAAATTGGGAATGTCCCAGGCAAACCAAAACAAGTTGGTCACCCTACTGGAATCTTTGCATTCCGATTCTTTGCACTCCATCGTCTCCCCCAGATGACCTTGGACAATTGGCTTATCAACACAGGCCTCATTTTCCACCTGTGAGGGTAACTCATGATTAATACATAAACAGCGCCTGCTACTGTGCCTGCCACATAGTCAGTACTCGTGATGCTAGCTATGCCTGTTTTTTTAGTTGAATGAGAACTTTGAGATCACCCAGCCTCCATCTGGTTCAGGGATCCTCTCAGTGGTGACCCTGCCTGATCACCCCATGACGCTGCACTTACTTCCTCACATGGAACCTTTTCCTTATGACGGCTGAACTAGCCCCCGTCCTGTCAGCTCTGAGGACCCATAGAGAATGGGACTCTCGGTGACATCCCATGGCTCCTGGAGGATGACTTGCCTGTCTCCAGCCTGGGTCTTCTCTTCCCTTGGTAGGGTCCCCCTCTCCCTTAGTGGGACCTGGCCCCCAGCTACATCCTGGCTGTGTCTTCTGGAAGTCGTGCTGTCTGCCCTCATGAGCATCGGACTTGGCTCAACCCCGGGGGCTTTTCTCTACTACACACAGGCATAGTGGGTATAGAAGGTGCCCATCCTTTGAATTAGACCTGGAGAAGAAGTTCCTGAGGACAAAAGGCTCATGAAGAAGGCTGCGGGGCCTCTGTCCCCAGATCGCAGGTGCTGAACTAGAAAGGCCTACAAGAGTTTGTAGCCAAGGCCCTGGTGTCCCACTGAGCTGCTCAGCAGACTCCACTTTCTCTGGCCTAGAGACAACTGGGCACATTCTTGACTCAGTGGGGCAGGATAGCAAAATGGTTAGTACCCCTGGCTGCCTGATCAGCCTAACCTGTATCCAAATCTTACTCCCCTACATTTAGCTGAATGACCTTGGGCAAGTCACTTACTTGCAGTTTCCTCATGTGTACAGAGAGGATAGTTCTGACAGCCTAGCTCACATGAAATAGTGAGTGGTGCTATTTATGGTATTATTATCCCCACCCCACCCAGGGAATGGACGTGAAGTGTTTTGCTCCATCTGTACAGATGGGAAGGTGACTGGGCAAGGTCTGGGTACCTGGATCCCCATATTCTTGACCCAGGGACCATGGAGAGCTGTGCTGGAGATCACGGGCCTGTCCTCCCAGTTGGGATGGGAGTTCACAGGCAGTGTTAGTGGCTGGTGACGTGGCCTGGATGGGGGTGTTTGCATCACATCCCAGCAGGGCACTTTGTAGGAATCCTTGGGGGCCTTTGCCATCAGAGGCAGCCAGACTGTTCTGAGCAGGAGCTCCATGGTGCACACTCCTACCCGAACACCAGTCAAAGGATGGAGGGAACAGACGGAGTCCCCAAGAACAAAAAAATCATAGGGAAGCCACAGGGCACAATGCGGAACGGTGCCTGGCACATAGTAGGACCTCAGTAGTTATTTGTGGAAGATAAATGAAAGCAGCAGGTGTGGATGCATTTTGGGCCCTCAGCCCGCCCCCCACCCCAGATGCCGGCCCATATGCTTCTGTGACTGTGTCGGTGGGCAAGTGAGGCTGCAGAGGCCATGTGTTGCTTGCACTGGGGACTGGGAGAGTGGGATGGTGTACAGTTGGGATGGCGTGTGGACAGCCCAGGTGGGAGGAACAAGGCTGTGGGCTGGGCGTTTCTGAGCTGATCTCCTCTGGAAGACAGCTGCTTTGAGGGTCCTTGGAAATAACCTGAGTGGCGTTATGTCTCTTCGGCCTTCATCTTGAGCACTTTCTGTCCCCACTTTGGGGAGCAGGGTTCATTATATGATTCTTCAGTAGTGCCTGAGTGCTGAAAGTGCCAACTCATAACTTCGACTTCAGTCCAGTACAGAGAGCTACTGTCTTTCTTTCATGGGTCTGCCTTCTCTGTTTCTCAGATTGATGAGCTGGCTGGCTTCAGTTTATCCTTGAATATGCCAGGTTATTTTTTCCAATAAAAGCTATTTTTATGATACGTTTATTTTTCTATTTTAAAAGTAAAGTATCACCATATATACTTAAAATATTTTTATGCAGATAAATAGTGGTACTTATTTTGTACAAAATAAACAGCAGGACTATAAATAGTAATAAATTGCTCAAATCCTTTGTAATAACCGTTTAACATTCTGGTTATTTTCCTTTTGGTCTTCTTTCCCAGGCATGTATACTTTTGTACATAGTTGGAATTACTGTGTGCATATAATTTTTATATTCTGCTTAAAAAAAACACCTAAATGCTATAATTTGAACTATTAAACAAGAAAACAGTGCACAGACATAGGTTGATAATATTATTTAGGGACCTCTACCAACACCTAGAGGGGTGATGGAGTGGGTGGAATGCCAGAACTCCAAATAGAAAAATAGCAAGAGACCTGAACAAGATTTTCCACCAGGGAAATAAAAATGGTTAATTAACCATAAAAGATAATCAGTCTCATGAAAGCAAGGGATACCATTTCCCCTGATCATATTAGCAAGGGTTTTTTTAATGATCCTCTTACTTGTTGGCTAGAATATATGTAAATTGGTATAAATATCCTGGAAAGCAGTTTGGCAACACATATCAGTGGCTGTATATTTATTTACTAATTATATTTTCTCCCTGGTGAATATCTATCATCTGATGGCCTTTTTTTAATTGAGTTACATTGAGCTTTTAAAATAATCAGTATAACAACTTATGTATCCTATTTATAGATCCTTTTTTACAATCTGTTGCTTGCCTTATTTTCTTCTAAGCATCCAGGTGTTTCATATTTTTTTTATAGTTAGGTTTGTTGATCTGTTCCTTTGTGATTCTTCACGGCTCCTAGGTTGAGAAAGTCTTCCTCACTTAAGTGGTTGTATAAGTCTGTTTACTTCTGATTTTTTTATTTGATTTCAAAAAATATTTAAAGTGTAATTTTATCTAGAGTTTTTTTTTTTTTGATTCTTAGGTTGAGAGTCTCTCTTATTTTCCCAAAATTGTTAATTGGTTATTCTGACATCAGTTATTAATCCTTCCCTTCCCTAATTTATTTGTGAGGCCTCCATTTTAGTGTTTATTAAACTATGACATATTATTTATGGTCTGTATTTTCTGGACTATAGATCTGTATTTTCTTTCTATGTAGTTACTGTATTTTCTTTCTATGATCTATTTTTCCTATTACCCTCTGTTTTAGTTACTGCAGCCTTATAAAATTGGTAATCACTCCACCTTCTTCTCTTTTAGAGAGTCTTGCTTATTGCCCAGTTGAAATTTAAAACCATTTCATCAAGTTTAAAAAAAAAACTTTTTGGGCTTTGAGTAGGAATTGCATTAAACAATCTGTAAATTAACTTCTTTAAAAAATCACCGTTATATCAATATTTTAACTTGTTGTCAACGAATGCTATATATCTCCATGTACAAACCCATTTTTATTTGTTTATTTGTTTATTTATTTTTTACTTATTTTTTTGGTTGCATTGGGTCTTCGTTGCTGCACGCAGGCTTTCTCTAGTTGCGGTGAGTGGGAGCTACTCTTTGTTTCCGTGCACGGGCTCTAGGTGCGTGAGCTTCAGTAGTTGCAGCATGTGGGCTCAGTAGTTGCAGCGTGCGGGCTCAGTAGTTGTGGCTCGCAGGCTCTAGAGCGCAGGCTGAGTAGTTGTGGCACACGGGCTTAGTTGCTCCGCGGCATGTGGGATCTTCCCAGACCAGGGATCAAATCTATGTCCCCTGCATTGGCAGGCGGAGTCTCAACCACTGAGCCACCAGGGAAGTCCTCCCATTTGTAAAAATATCTTTGTGAACCTTTCTACTTTTCTTTTGTTTTAATCTTTTTTTAAAATAGATCTTTATTGGAGTATAATTGCTTCACAATACCGTGTTAGTTTTCGTCGCACAACAAAGCGAATCAGCCGTATGCATACACATGTCCCCATATTCCCTCCCTCTTGATCCTCCCTCCCAGCCTTCCTATCCCACCCCTCTAGGTGGTCACAAAGCACCGGGCGGATCTCCCTGTGCTATGCTGCTGCTTCCCACCAGCCAACTATTTTACATGTGGTAGTGTATATATGTCAATGCTACTCTCACTTCTCCGCAGCTTCCCCCTCCCACCCCAAGTCCTCAAGTCCATTCTGTATGTCTACCTCTTTATTCCTGCCCTGCAACTAGGTTCATCAGTACCATTTTTTTTTTTTTAGATTCCATATATATGCGTTAGCATACGGTATTTGTTTTTCTCTTTCTGACTTACTTCACTCTGTATGACAGACTGTAGGTCCATCCACCTCACTACCTATTAGAGAAATGCAAATCAAAACTACAATGAGGAGGGAGGGAGACGCAAGAGGGAAGAGATATGGGAACATATGTATATGTATAACTGATTCACTTTGTTATAAAGCAGAAACTAACACACCATTGTAAAGCAATTCTACTCCAATAAAGATGTAAAAAAAAAAAAAACCTACAATGAGGTATCACCTCACACCGGTCAGAATGACCATTATGAAAAAAGCTAGAAACAATAATTGCTGGAGAGGGTGTGGAGAAAAGGGAACCCTCCTACACGGTTGGTGGGAATGTAAATTGATACGGCCACTATGGAGAACAGTATGGAGGTTCCTTAAAAAACTAAAAATAGAACTACTTTTCTTAATATTGGTCAGATATATTTTCTATTATGATTATCTCTATATTTTATATTATATTGCTGTTTGGAATAGGATCCTAAAAATTATATTTATTGCTGGCATATAGGCAATTCAATATTATTGAATTTTGCACTTTTAATTAGCCACTTTGCTGAGATCTTTTAAATTTGTGTACTTTGTCAGATGACTGCTTTGTTGAGGTTATGCAGTCATCTCACATGCACATAATAATCATTTTGTCTGTTTCTAATGTTTATGCTTTCTATTTCTTTGGCCAGAACTTCTAAGACCATATTCAGGCATACCGATGATGGAAGGCATCCTTATTTTGCTCTTTGTTTTAAAGGGAAGGCTTCTGACATTTTCCTTGATGTTGTTCCTAGCAGGTCTGAGATCTGTTGCTTTTAGCCAAAGGGGCTGTTGTGATTCACAACCACAACAAGACTCCTTTCTAGACCTTTGTGCATCTGGCACAAAGCACTAGGGGGCTCATTGTTTGGAAGTGTTTGCTCTTTCAAGAATCCTCAGCTTGCCCCAAACTTCGAGCCTACAGAGCTGGTCTGGTTCCAACCCTTGATCTCTTTTTACTGAAAGTCTGACCTCTGGGCATTCGTTCTTCCCGGCAGGACCTTGCACTCTCTTCTTGCTGATACAAGAGCAGGTATCTGACATTGGACTGGTACGCAGGGCTGGGGTCACCTAACATAGCCCTGGACCAGAGCAAACAGTAAAGACACTTCTTTTCTTTTTTTGTTGGCCATGCCACACGACTTGTGGGATCTTAGTTCCCTGACCAGGGGTCAAACTCAGGCCCCCTGCAGTGGAAGCTCGGTGTCCTAACCATTGGGCCAACAGGGAATTCCCTAAAGACACTTCTTAACAGTATGTCCTACCCCTATGGTTCCTCAGTCTTTTGCACTTTTGCCCTTACCCCCACCTGTCCCCTTTCTTTCCTTAAACCAGCTTAATGAGGTCACCAGTAAACCTGCCCTGCCCTCCAAGCCTGGTGGACCTCTGCTGACGCTGTGCTCTGGGGGCCTTCCCAGTCCAGTGGGAAAACAGACACAAAAGGAGGTTAATACAATACAGGATGAAGAGGTCTCATTTACACCATATGAGACTCAGAGGCTGGAGCTTAGGGCTGTCAGGGAAGACTTCGTGGAGGAGATGACATTTGAGCTGGTATTAGAGCCAGAGTAGAAATTCTGTGAGGCAGATAAGGGAGAAGGGCTTCAATTTTGATTATTTCTATAGACTTTGCATTATTGTTGCTGTTCAGAATAGGATCTTTAAAAACTATTTTATTGCTGGCTTATAGGAATATTACTGAATTTTGTATATTAATATTGGAACAATCTTCAAAGGCTTAGAGGTGCCTGGGGAAGCCCGGCCTCTTTCGGGAAAAGACAAGAGTTTGTTGAGAGATGGGGCAGTGCTGTCTGAGTTGATGAGTGCTCCTGAACGGGGTTGGGGGGGCAATCACCAGTAATGGGGGTGATCCAGGAAGATTTCCAGAAGAGGTGGGATGGGAACTGGCCTTGAAGCATGGAGACGATTTGGGTAGGGTGGGAAGGGGAGAGCAAAGTGGAAGGTGAGTAGGGAAACAGCATTTGTATTTAGCATTCCCACTACTTATCTGCCAGGCATTTGCTTAGTACATTGAGTACTTTTTATTATATTTACTTTTCCTGACAGACTTGCTAGGTAGACAATGATATCCCTATTTTACAGATGAGAAAACTGAGGCTCAGGAAACTTAAGTGACTTAGATGAGCTGGACAGCCCAATTTCTGAGCCTCCATGCTTTCAGTGTCTCTCTGCTGCCATATATATGAAACAGGTTTATTGAGATATAATTCACATACCATACAGTTTAGGGTGTACAGTTCAGTGGTTTGAGTATATTCACAGAGCTGTGCAACTATTACCACATCCAATTTTAGAACATTTGCATTACTCCAACAAAGAAGCCCCTCACCCCTTAGTTGCCATCCCTCAATACCCCCAGCCCTAGGTAACCACTAATCTACTTCCTGTCTCTGTACATTTGCCTGTTCTGGACATTTCATATAAATGGCCTCATACAATATATTGTCCTTGGTGCCTGGCTTCTTTCATTTACCATAATGTTTTCAAGGCCTGTCTATGTTGTAGTATATATTGATACTTCATTTCTTTTTATTGCCAAACAATATTCCTTTTTATGGATATACACATTTTGCTTATCCATTCGTCTATGGGTGGACACATGGGTTGTTTCCACTTTTTAGCTATTATGAATAATGCTGCTGTGAACATTCACGTGTACTGTTCTGTGTGGACACATGGTTTCATTTTTCCCAGGTATATACCCAGGAGTGGAATTGCTGGGTCATGCAGTAACTAGGTTTAACCGTTCGGGGAACTGCCAGACTGTTCTTCACAGAGGCTTCCCTGCTACCTCTTAGACAGACCTGTCTTCAGAGTGACAGGATGAGGAAGAAAGTCATAACACAAAGTCTGTGTGAATTGCCTGTTTTCAAAGAAGTAGACTATTATAAAGTACTCTTAAGACCCTGGCTTCGCTGTTGAGTCTGATGATCCTAGAGGGACTTGTGGATCCTTCAGGGCCTCAAGCACACGGCTGTGAGTGCTGATCATCAGAGCTCTGTCTTCTGCATTCCGGCCAGCAGGCTGTGCTGTTAGAGAAGGTGCTAGAATAAGCTGTTACATTCAGTGTGTGAGACTGGGACAAGTGTGATGAATGGTGATGAAGGCTCTTGGAGGAGGGACAGCAGGGTCTTGAGCCTGGCACAGGGGAGACAGGTAGGAGACAAAGGAGGCCAGGAGGAGAGACAGGGTGGGGTCTGTGGGGTTCAGGGCAAGTCCATGGGCAGCTGTGGCTGCTAACTCTGGTCTTTGTCCTTTGGCTGCAGACCTGGCCGAGTGCAAGCTGGTTTCCTTCCCCGTCGGCATCTACAAGGTCCTACGAAATGTCACCGACCAGATCCACCTCATCACGCTGGCCAACAACGAGCTCAAGTCCCTCACCAGCAAGTTCATGACCACGTTCTGTGAGCTCCAAGGTAGGCCCTGGTCAGCTGAGGCCAGGAGGGCATGCTGACCCTCATCCTTCAGGCTCCGACCCTGTCTAGGGAATGTCACCAGGGCTAGTCCCCAGTCAGCTAGTCTCAGGAAATCATTCCCAAGGGGAGGCTCTAAGGGTGGACCTGTGTCCTCTGGAAATTTCTAAGTGCCACTCCTGCCTCTAGCTGGCTGTGAATCAGATTGACTCATGGTCAAGGGTGTGGGTCCTGGAGTGATTCTCCTGTTTTGAACAGACCAGTAGAGTATTTGGGGTCCTGCAGCTCAGGAGTAGTTATTTTTCGGTGGACTTGAACGAGCCCCCTTCTGACCGCCATGCCCTAACCCCCCTGCAATCTAGCGTTGCTCTCCCATGTTGCTTTCTCAGTTCAGGAGTGACAGACGCCAGGGTTGTTGTTTTCTGTGCTGTGCACATGTACAGCAAGCAGACACGGGTGCTCGGCAGGGAAGTGGGCAGGAGGCTGGCAGGTGGGCATTGTAGATTCATCTGAAATGGCTCCTCCAGGTGGACAAGCAGGTGGCAGTGCCCGCTCTCCACTCTCCAGGTAGCCCCTCCATCCTTCTGCAAGAGTCCACTGCCACTCAATGACCCGTGGGATGGAGTTGCAGCCTGGGCGCTTGGTGTATGTTCGTGAAATGGTGGGGCGGAAGAATTGGAGAGGGCACAGGAGAAGTGATTCCTGCCTTCTGGAATTCTCTATCTGATAGGGGCATGAAAGGAGTCTAAGAGCCTGTTTAGAGAAACCAATATGTAAAATGCTGATGGTACCTGAGGGACCTGAGAGGAGCATATTTCATGCAGCTTCCTACAGGAGGTGTGAGCCCTGGGCAGAGTCAAGAGGGGAGGGGAGAGGTGTGAATTGGCAAAGCCAGTGCAGGGACAGGAAGCAGCTTGGACAGTGGCTCAGGAGGGAGCTACAGGCAGGACCTAGACTGGGTGCAAACACAAAGGGCAAGCAGGAGGGATTGGTCTGTGTTGTCGTTTCTGACCGAAGCTCACAAAGCCCATTGTGTTTGTGCCTAAAAAGCTAAAGTGCTTATGTTGGGGGTGGAGAGGATCCCAGGGCAAGACGTGTTTCCCCAGGGGCACCTGTGGGTGCTTTTGACCAGGCCCACTTTTCCCGTCCTTCTTTTTCTGGTGGCTGCTTCTTTACACAGGTGAGATGGGTCCTCCCAGCTGCCGGGGCCCTTGGACTAGCAACTCTCGGCCTGGCTGAAATTAGAATTAACTGAGGAGTTTTTCTACAAACATCATTGCCTTGGCTCTACCCCAAGACCAATTGAATCAGAATGTCTGGGTGTGGGCCTGGGCCTAGGCATCTGTTAACATCAATATCAGTCGTTCTAAAGTGCCGGCAGCCAAGATTGAGACCATAGTTCAGGGGTTATAAACACCAACGCTTAAGAGACTAGCATGTAGGTAATGAGTGACTCAGATTGGGCATGGGACAAGAGGGAGTGGTGGGGACTGTGGCCACCTGGTACATACCCTACTCAGCTTCTGCCAGACGTGCCACGGGATTGTTCTGATAGTTTGATTCAGTTGAAGCTGGAAAGGTGGATATTTATGTGAATTTTATCCATTTTTACTTAATTTTTATTTTAATCTGGAAGCCAATAGAACACATTTTGCAAGCTAGACTTAGCCTGTGGGCCACCTGTTGGGAGAATCTCCCATAAAATATTAGAGCTGTCACTGCCATCTCACCTCACAGGTGGAGAAGGAAGGTCAGGGTGAGAAGGCACTCGTCCAGGCTGTCAGAGCCATACACCCAGGTCACCCACCCTGCAGCCAGGGCTGCCTTTCCAGGCCACCTGCATGAGCTCAAGGGCTTGGAGAGGACTTGACATGGCAGTGCCTTGTGGGATAAGCAAGTAGGCCGTCTCCAGGGACACAGCAGCCAGTGTGGAGAAACACACTTAGGGCCCCTGGATTCGTGACGCCTCATGATACCCTTCCATCGGAAGTCTGTTGAAGAATGCCGTTTGAACCCCCTCCTGTGCTCTGGTGGCTCCTGGCTCCCCCCACGCCACCTCCAATTACAAAGGCAAGGCTGCCATGTGCCCAGTAATTGGATTTCACAGAGGCAGCCATGGACGAGGGTTGGTGACCAGGCAGGGAGGGGCTGGAGCTGAGAGACCCACCTGGCTCTGGACCCCAGCCTTTGTTGTGGTTTCTCTTTCAAGTAAAAAAACCCTCTCCTTTGATGTGTGAAGAGGAGACTTGAATAGGCTGTGCTGGGCTCCGCACTGCCTGCTAGCGTCGTCTCCTGGATTCTTGACAGAGCGGGAGTGCTGCCTTGGTGCTGGGGAGAGAGACACCTGCTTGCTCCCTGCCTGCCAAGTTGTCTCCTGTGGGTACCCTGGGGACTTTCTGCTCCTGGGGTCACGGCCGCCTCAGAGTTGGGTGGTCTTTAAATGATTACATCCCATTGATATCCTTCAACCGTCTTATGGCGGGAAAAATGGAATCTGTCCAAAGGGCACATCAGTTCTGCAGAGAGTGGATCCTGAGGTCTGGCTGTGGCTCCTCTGGCCCCTTTCCTCCTGTGTTCCCATCTCCCCACTTCCTCCAGATTCAAGTCATTCAGCTCTGCTTATTGAGTGTGTCCTGGGCCTGCCAGGCCAGAGGTGTGTAAGACACACCTGCAGAAATAGACAAAGACCATCCAAATGAGAACCAGCAGAGGCTGTTCATTCAGAGTTTGCTCTAGCCAGGGAGTCAGCCACTGTCACTTGCATTTGGCAGAGACTCAAAGGCAGGCAGAGGAATGGGAAAGCTTCGTAGTGGATGAAAGGCAGAAGGCTTCAGGTGGGCCTGATGGCAGGCTATTGGCCTGGGGAAGCTGGAGGTGGGCGGGCCAGCCAGCAGCAGGGCGTCCTATGGGATTGGTTAGGATGCGCATCTGGCTGTCTCTGGTTGGTCCTGAGTGGGATGTTGGGACAAAAATTTAGGGAAACTGTCAGTTAGTAATCAAGTCCCAGCCATTTGGGGCCAACTGTTACAGGGGGTATTCTTTGGCTTCCTGGATTGTCGATGGAGATAGTAGTCTGACTTCCTACAAGCCTGACTTACAGAAGACTAGCTTCCTGGGCTGGCTGCTTTACTAATGGTTTGGTTTCTTGGGCAGGATGCTTCAGGTTATGAGTCCCAGTTCTATTTTTATACTCGGTCTGGCCATTGTCTTTGTGTATATTCAGTGTCTCACAGCCTGCCTTTAAACTCAATTCATTAGTTCCTCCCGAGCATCTGTTCAGGGCCGGTGTGAGCATGAACAGGAAATAACATGAAAGCCCAAATTCGCTGGGCACTTAGCCCCCACCAGCTCCACACTGAGGGTTTTACACACGTCACCTCATCTAATCCTCATAGCACTGACGTTTGGGAAGGATAAGGAAACCAAGACCTAGACCTGGCCTTTGAGGAGCCCACAGTCTCTCAGGGAGGCAGGTGTAGGAGCAGACAACCGATTTATAATGTGAGGGCACATTTACTCAAAGTCTGGTGACTCTGTGAGGTCAGTCCTCTTATTATCTTTGTTTTACATGAGGAAACTGGGGCACAGAGAGCTTAAGTACCTTGCCTGAGGTCACACAGTGAGAGAGAATAGGGTCAGGACTGTGGGTCCAGCTCCAGAGCTCCTTTATAAACTACTAATGGGAGTAAAGTGTATGCACAGTTTTGCAACGTGCCCCTTTTACTTAGCAATATATTTTAGGAACTGGTTCACGTTGGTAGAGTGAGAGCCACCTATCCTTTTCATGGGGGCAGAATGGCTAGCACTTCATTTTAGTCTGTCCCAGACTCCTCGGTTAGAAGAGTTTTCTCACCCCTTCCCTCTGTCCACCCAAGGAGTGGATGTGGCTTTCGGAAATGTCACTTCTTTCCCCTCTGTTCCCCGTGGGCAGCAACTGTCTCTGTGTGAAGAGCCTGAAGTGCTGAGTATGGGCCACTTGAAGGACAATTATTGTTCCACCTGATCCACTGACTCTGCCCTGCAGGCGGCCCCTTGCAGGTGGGAAAGTAATTGCTCATTGATGCAGTGTCGTAGCCAAGGTGCTGATTGACACTCAGTGGGCAGGTATTTTTGGAGTTGGCACATTCCTTTACCACCAGGCTGCGTAATTACTGCAGGCCAGCCTCATCTGTCCCTTAATGTAATCAACTGGCCTTGTCTCTCCGCTGGGGTCAGTCTGAGGCCTCTGAGTCAGCCCTGACAATTATCCAAGATAAGGATGATGAGGAAGTAATAAGGGGAACTTGGGGAAGGAGAGATCCATTTAGCAGACTCCAAAAACCACAGTTCAGAAGGGATAATAAGGGGATGTCATGCCTGGCTGCATTCAGGCTGGGGACAGTCTTGGGAGTGGGATGGAGTAAGGTCTTCTCCCAGAGACCCTGTCCATCCTGGGAGCCTCGGTTGTTTGACTCTGAACCTTGGTGTAAGAGAGCAGGAAGAAACATCTGGAGCTCCCCTAATACAGCCACACACACACCCGCTCCGCCCTGCGACAAGAGGGCAGTGAGACCCTGGGCATAATTGTGAAAGTCTGATTGACTTTCCTGCAAGCCATGTGTCCCAGCTGCATATACCTTCTCTTATTTTATCTTTTGATTCCTGCCTTTAATGATAGCTTTCAGGGGTTTTTTCCACAAAAAGCTCCATGATCCAGTAATTAAGTCTCATGGATCTTGTACCCCTCTAACAGAAACAGTGCTTTTACTTTTCAAAGATTATCCTTTTCATGTTCAAGCATAGGGCTGAGCATGTAGTAGGTGCTTAATAAATATCTGTATTGTGCAGCACGTCCTGCTTTTCACAACACTCTTAACTCATTCTCACAGCCCTGCTGTAAATGGGCAGGGAGGACCTTCTCATGGAGGCTGTCCAGGGAGAGGATGGGCCCAAGGACACATGATGAGTTAGATCGGAACCAGGTCCTCCTGGTTTTTCCCCCATCATTCATTCACCACTAAATAAGCAGGGATTTGCCGAGTATCTACTCTGAGGACAGGTGCTGCGGGGATTAGAGGTGCAAAACCTGAAAAAGCAGGTGGCCGGAATGGCCCACCTCTCTTGGGGAGGTTGGCTGGGGTTCACATCCTGGTTTGGGGGTTGGGAGAGGAAGGTCAGATTAACTGGGGGAGAGGTAGGGGTTTGTGTGACCTTAGGCAAGTTATTTCATCTCTGTAAATTGGAGGTAATGGGTTATAGTAAAATTAAATTGATGATTGCGTGTAAACTCCATAGAACAAGTACCTGGAGCATAGTACTACTCATTAGATGTTAGCCATTATTATTCGTTTTTGGTCTAAGCCCCAGACGCAGTGTGGCTGGGTATCCGGCCCAAGAGCTCTTTCCTGGAAACCCTCCCCCACCCAATCCCAGCACTTCAATACTTTCTTAATGCAGCAGGAGCCTGACTACCTAGAGTGGGTTGGCACCGCCTTTCCAGAGCAGATCTGGGCTCCCTTTGAAGCTCAGTAATGGAAAGCTCTCCCTTCCTTCCCAATTTCAACACAGCCCCTCTGATTACCCTAAAGCAGTCAAGGAGCTGAACACCAAGGGTGCCAGCCCTGCCTGCCCAGCCGTGACTCCCTCTGCGCCTTTTGCTTTTCAGAAGTGCTTCTGAGCCGGGGGAGAGGCCGCCTTTCAGGCAGATTCAGCTTCTCCTCCTTGCAGCTGAGCGTCTCCTTAGAGCCTGCTGCTGAAGAAGGGCTGGACTTCAGAGAGCAGCCTTCCCTGGGAAATGAGATGCTGGGCAGGGGCATGATTTTGTATCCACAAGTCTCAGTCTTGAGAGTAGTGATCTCCAGAGAAGGATACACAAAGCAATGACTTGGAAAGCTGCCTCAGCTTTACTGAGTAAAAAAAGCAGTTCTCAAAAGAGTATATAGTCTATGATTCCATTTGTTTTTTGTTTGTTTGTTTGTTTTGCGGTACGCAGGCCTCTCACTGTTGTGGTCTCTCCCATTGCGGAGCACAGGCTCCGGATGCGCAGGCTCAGTGGCCATGGCTCACGGGCCCAGCCGCTCCGCGGCATGTGGGATCTTCCCGGACTGGAGCACGAACCCGTGTCCCTTGCATCGGCAGGCGGACTCTCAACCACTGCGCCACCAGGGAAGCCCTCCATTTGTTTTTTAAAAACAATATCCATCCATCCATAAGCATGTACATAGAAAAATATAGAAGACTGAATACCAAACAACAATGGTTCTGGGTGGGGAACACACAGGATTTTCATTTTCCTTTGTTCCATATTTTTGTGATGTCTCTGTTTTTACAGTGAGCATACATTGCTTTTATAAGTAGAAAATGCATTTAAAGTGAAACAAACTGCATCAGTCAGGATAGACCAGTTTTACATTAGGAACAAATAATTTCAAATCTCAGTGGCTTCAAAAAACAAAATCTTGTATTTACAGTTGGGATAGCGTTGGGTTTCTGTTATGGTTATTGGCACTCTTCACGCGCCTGAGGGCTAGGCGACCTGCTGCCTTCAGTGGTGTTGGAGGACTGGACCTGAATTTTCTCAAGAAGATAACTCAGCACAAACAAGACCCAGGAGGGCTATGCACAGAGTGGGGAAAATATTAAATCAGTGAAAACAAAAATCTCCCTTGGTGATAACAGATTTCAGCAAGAGCACCTAATTTTAAGCAGCGCATCTTTCTGAAGCTTCTCCAAGACAAACCAGCTGCAAACATTGTCCATGGTAGCTAGCTGAGCAGCCTTGTGTGTGTCAGGGTGTGGAGAATCAGTAAGTGGCGTGGATAAAATTACGGACCTGGGAGCCACACTGGCCTGAGTTCAGAAGCTGGCTCTGCCATTTCTAATGTCCTGATCTGTAAAACGGGATCCATTCTATGCAACTTCAGTGGGTCATCATAAGGATTAATTTGAGGTAAAACATGGTAAACACTGAAAAGAGGGTACTAGCGTGTGGTGAGTGCTCAAGACGGTTCGCTTTCTCTGTCATTCTGTAGCAGGTCCCCCGTGTAGTCGTGTCCAGACCCTGCCTGCTCCTCCCGAGAACACTGACCTGAGGAATCCAGACAGAGCTTGTCAGGAGGATCCGTTATACTTTTGGGATGGACCACCTAGTGAGCAAATAGTCTGTAATTTGATAGGAGTGAAAGTTGCCCTTTTCCAGAATGGGGTCCAACCAGATGGAATCAAGCTGGAAAGTCATGAGGGGCAAAAGAGCTCCAGAAGAAGAGTCTGCTGTTCAGAGTGGTTCTTGAGCAAATACTTCTGGAGGAGGAATGCCTTGTTTGGCTTGGACTTTTAATTAACCTCACTGGGCGAGGGAGCAGTCTTGGCTTTCTGACACCTGGGGTGTCAGAAGGTAGTGAGTTGACGCTGGTTTGTAAAGCTTGGAAGAGTAAGCCTCCCATGGGTCCATCAGGGAGCCTGGGCAGAAAGGGTCCCTGCCCTCCTGCTTCTCCCTCAGCCCTGAGAGGAGTGGATGTGATCATACAAAAGCCTCGGGATAATGTTCATTGTAGCCGCACACAAGGGCAGGAGATTTGCAGAGCCTTTGAGTCATGGATGCAGCAAGACAGAGACGTATAGGAAAGCTATTGAACAGCAGGGAAAGAGACCTGGGAGGCCACACTGAACTTTCATTAAAAGACAACCCTCAGAATGGGAGAAAATATTTGCAAATGAAGCAACTGACAAAGGATTAATCTCCAAAGTTTACAAGCAGCTCATGCAGCTCATGCAGCTCAATAGCAAACAAACAAACAACCCAATCCAAAAATGGGCAGAAGACCTAAATAGACATTTCTCCAAAGAAGATATACAGATTGCCAACAAACACATGAAAGGATGCTCAACATCATTAATCATTAGAGAAATGCAAATCAAAACTACAGTGAGATATCATCTCACACCGGTCAGAATGGCTATCATCAAAAAATCTAGAAACAATAAATGCTGGAGAGGGTGTGGAGAAAAGGGAGCCCTCTTGCACTGCTGGTGGGAATGTAAATTGATACAGCCACTATGGAGAACAGTATGGAGGTTTCTTAAAAAACTACAAATAGAACTACCATACGACCCAGCAATCCCACTACTAGGCATATACCCTGAGAAAACCATAATTCAAAAAGAGTCATGTACCAAAATGTTGATTGCAGCTCTATTTACAATAGCCAGGAGATGGAAGCAACCTAAGTGCCCATCATCGGATGAATGAATAAAGAAGATGTGGCACATATATACAATGGAATATTACTCATCCATAAAAAGGAATGAAATTGAGCTATTTGTAATGAGGTGGATGGACCTACAGTCTGTCATACAGAGTGAAGTAAGTCAGAAAGAGAAAAACAAATACCGTATGCTAACACATATATGGAATCTAAGGGAAAAAAAAGGTCTTGAAGAACGTAGGGGTAAGACGGGAATAAAGACACAAACCCTACTAGAGAATGGACTTGAGGATATGGGGAGGGGGAAGGGTAAGCTGTGACAAAGTGAGAGAGTGGCATGGACATATATACACTACCAAACGTAAAATAATAGCTAGTGGGGGGGCATCCCTGGTGGCGCAGTGGTTGAGAGTCCGCCTGCCGATGCAGGGGACACGGGTTCATGCCCCGGTCCGGGAAGATCCCACATGCCGTGGAGCGGCTGGGCCCGTGAAACATGGCCGCTGAGCCTGTGCGTCCGGAGCCTGTGCTCCGCAACGGGAGAGGCCACAACAGTGAGAGGCCCACATACCGCAAAAAATAATAATAATAATAATAGCTAGTGGGAAGCAGCCGCATAGCACAGGGAGATCAGCTCGGAGCTTTGTGACCACCTAGAGGGGTGGGATAGGGAGGGTGGGAGGGAGGGAGATGCAAGAGGGAAGAGATATGGAAACATATGTATATGTATAACTGATTCACTTTGTTATAAAGCAGAAACTAACACACCATTGTAAAGCAATTATACTCCAACAAAGATGTTAAATTAAAAAAAAAATGATAGCAGTTAGATGAAAAGCTTTTCGGTTTCCCAACTGTGGAGATGCCCCCCGTCTGATTCCAGGCACATCTTCCCAGCAGGATGTGCAGACTGGGCTTCACGTGGAAGTGTTTTCAGCCTCTCCCAGAGACTGCTTCCTGAAGGTTCCAGCCAGCCCTGCCCTGATGTTGGTGTCTGGATGGACCCCTCCCCAACCCCACTTTCCTGAGGAAATGGGACTGTCATTCCATTCCCCACTTCCCTCCCTTATCTGTGAATCTCAGGGAACATGGGGAACTGCTAGGTGCGTGTGCCCTGGGGCAGGTTACTTGACCTCTGTGAGCCTCAGTGCTCTCATCTGTAAATTGGGAGAGAAATTTTTGGGGAGGATTGTATGAGATTTCATGAATGACTAATACATTGCCTGGGACATTGCATCACTCGTTAAATATTCACACCTGCCTCTCCTGTTGCCTCTGTCACCATCCCCTTTGTCCCATGTTTTGTGACCAGCATTGAGTCATCCAGGTCATCCCAATCCTGGCTTCCCTGCCACCTGGTGGTGTGATCTTGGGCAAATTGCTTAACCTCTCTGAGCCACCATTTCTGGTTCTGTCAAATGGAGCAGAATAAGATAAATCTTGCAGAGCTATTCTGAGGATCAGATGAGACACTTAGCATCAGCTCCTGGCAGTGTGTGGGACTCAGAGTAGGCCCCCCCGAAAAGAAAAAGAGAGCTCTCGTTACTACTTCTTTATGGGATGCAGAACCATGCAGGAGTCCAGCAAGATGATGTTGTATGACTTCTCCTGTGATGTGTCTCTTTGCTCGAGATCATCCCAGAGGACATTCCAGGGCAGCCAGGGCATAGACCCAGGTGTGAGTGCTGGACCTGCAGGAGCAGAGAGCTGCAGGGGCCTGATCACAAAGGGCCTTGATTGCCTAGGGAGGAGGCCTTGGGGAGCCACTGAAGGTTTGTGGGCTCAGGGCTGCGCTCATGAGGTTAAAAAGGTCCCACTGTGCAGCGTTGATTGGAGAGGGACTGGAGGCAGGAAGCCAGGGAGGAGGCTGCCGGAGTGGTCCAGGTCAGAGGGACCACTTCTGTCCTAGGATGCGTTTGCGGGGAACAAAATCGAGGGGCAAGCCTGATTGAGCTGCAGTAAGGAAAGCCTCTCTGGTCATTCTGGATGCCTCAGTTCAAAGATGTGATGGTCCCTAAACCAGCCTTAGGAATGACCCCAGATGTGCCACCCGGAGCAGGGGTGAGAGACCTCTGCTGGGCAGAGCCTTCCATTCCAAAGCCAACAGCCAGGAGCCCAGCTGGAATGATGGGTGGCAGTGGTAGTGGTTACCCCTCCTTTTGCATTAATATGGAGTTCGTCCCTTGGGGGGCTTCCTTCCTTGCCGCCTTCCTGGCCCAGGAGGCCAGCAGTCACTGTGGTCTCTGGGTTGCTCCCCTTCCCCCACCTCCATACTCTTCCTCCCCACCTGGCAGAGCTCCACCTGGAAGGGAACTTCCTGCACGACCTCCCCAACGAGGTCAGCACCCTACAGCACCTCAAGGCCATCGACCTGTCCCGGAACCAGTTCCACGACTTCCCTGAGCAGCTCACCACCCTGCCTGCGCTGGAGACCATCAATCTGGAGGAGAACGAGATCGTGGGTGAGTGGACCCAGCCCACCAGGCCCCTCACCTCCCTCTGTGTGCAGAGCCTCCCCTGAGCTCCCTTTCCTGAGTGAGGTTCACAGGGCCTCACAGGGCACAAGGCATGGGCCTCTGGACTCAGAGTTTCATAGACAAGAGTGCAAGCTTGGGCTTTCTGGTCTGAGATTCACGAGTACAGGGCACTGAGCCTAGGAAGGTAACCATTACGAGGCCCTGCCACCTGCCAGGGGCCAGGTCAGACACTTGCTTTCACCTGGCAGGTAGAAGGTCTTGGCTTTCCCCACAGCGAGCCCTGAACTGGCTGGGCCACCTTGGGCCACAGGCGCTCCCTCTTGCGTCTCCATCTGCCAGCCTCAGGTGCCTCTGCGACCCTCTATGCATTGACTCCTGGCAGAGTCCCCGGCTCTCCCTCGCTGGCGTCACAGTGAGCTCTTTGCCATTATTAAGCAGGAGCCACTAGGCAGAGGTGTTCAGAACAGTGTCTCTGTGCCTTCCAGTACAGATATGCTCCCCCCAGGGAACCAGAGGGTCTTCCCGTCTGGGCTGGAGATGTGCCTCCTGCAGACAGCAGATCCCAGCGAGCTGGGTTCCTCTGAGGTGGAGGAGGGGTCCCTCTCTTCCTTTTGTAGCAGTTACATACCTGCCGGTCTCATCAGGACCTGAGCACCTCCCCAGCTGCTGTCTAACCTCCCCCCCCCGAGAGAGCCCGGCACTCACAGGGTCCTTTTGCGCTCCTCCTCGGCCCCTCCTGTGGCTGCCTTGGTGGGCTCTGGAAGCCTAGCTCCAGCCCCATTTCGTCCTCTCTCACGTTGCCTCTAACATTGATGGTTAATAATAACCCCCTTCAGTTATGCTTTTATTTGCGTAAGCACTTTCACAGCCATTATGCCGTTTGATTAAAAGGAAGAGGTCTCTGGTGGTTTGGAGCTGCTCAATAAAGAGCAGCCTGCCTTGTGCGCCAGCGAGCGTCCCTTCTGTCAGCGATGCTGCCTGCAGGGCCCTAGCCCTGGCTGAGTGGGAGGTGGGACCAGCTAAGCTCTGAACTTCTGGGTTCATCCTTTTAGAGTTGAGTAAACTGAGGCTCAGAGAGGTTGTGAGAGAGCATCGGGTGGCACAGTGAGACCACAGAAGTGCCAGGATAAGAATACATGATTCTAAAACTCAGCCCTGTGCCTGGAGTGGGGTTCCCTTGCCTGGCCTCTGGGAAGGCCCTGGGGGTGGGCTCTGGGTCAGTCTTGCCTCCCAAGACCAGGATCACTGAGTGGCTGGCCCGTGCGTTAGCCCCCCTGGTCCCTTGGGCCCTTGTTCTGTCTTTAAGCGGGGAGCATGCCCAGAAGTGCCTTTTCACTGCACAGTTCTTCCTCCTGTGCTGTCCTGACCACCCGGGGTCTCGCCCTGAGCTCTTCCTTCTCAGCCAGGCTCTCCTTGCTGGGCCCTTCCTCCTCCGCCTCTTGTTCTTTGAGGCCATTCCTGATGCCTCCACCTCCTTCTCCTGCTTATCTAAATGGCGCAGTAACCAAGCAGGGGCTACTTCAGGCTGATACCAAGACCAGAGCTGGGTGGGTAGCTGCAGGCAGGCAGGTCAGGACAAGTATTGGCCATTGGCTTCCCCACTTCCAAACTGCAGCTTTGAAAGACTCACATCCCCTCTCTGAGCTTCAGCTCTTCTCAGCTTTCAAATGGAGTTTCTCCCCAGCCCCCCACCCCAGAAGGTGGCTTCCCCACGCCCCCAGCCGGAGAACTGGGTGAGTGGTCTATGCTGGCTGCAGTACAAGAAAAAGTGGGAAGTACAGGGTGGCACAGATTCCCTAATCTTTCCCCTCCCACAAGGCTGACGACATTCCTTAGCAGCAACAGCTCCCAGAGCAAAGATCGGCTGTTTTGACTTCTTCTTTTGTACACGTATCTCTAACTTTCTGCAGAGTGACAGTAATAACTCTACACATGGAAGCATCTTACAGCTTACCAAGAGTGCTCGTGTGCATGCCCGAGGCAACAGGGTGATCATCCCATTTGATAGATGTAGAGACTGAGGCACTAAGACATTCCCCCGGCCTTCATGGTCAAGTGTCTGTTGCACACCTGGCCAGGTAAAAGAGACATCAGCCACTGGGCTGTGTGTCCCAGTCAGTTCAGTCTGTGACAGAGCCCCCTGCTGCCCAGCCTGGGCCAGGCCTGGGAGACATGGAGATGTCGGGGACTGCCCCTGCCTTCTAGTTTTCCCCAAGTGTCCAGCAGCTCCGCGAGGTGCTTGGCTGATCCCAGGGCCTGCTCCATTGTGGGATGCCTGGGTGTTCTCCCCCAACCAGGTGGAAAGAGGGGCACACGGCGGCAGCTATGGTTCCCTTGCAGGAGGGTCCTCAGCTTTATTTTCTACTTGTCTCCAATCCATCCTAGTTAACTACTTGGATGGCTTTCTAGCTCCCAAACCAGTGGAAGGCCAGGCCACAGCCTTCGCAGCCCAGTTGGAGGGAAGAGAGCCGTAATCACAGTGAAGAAGGTGAGGGCTGAAAAGTCCTACGTTATGGAAATAGCTTTGCACTCTTCACCAGTTGTAGCCGATCTCCTGCAGGAGCTCATTGGGATAATTGTAGTTGGAGCTTAGGATGCCTTAAGAATGGCTTGTTTTTCCCCTTTAGAGCCCTCAGAGAGGATTGGAAAATTTTTTTAAAAATCGTTTTTAAAGAAATAAATTGCAGATGCATGAGTTGCCTTAAAGCTTTAGTTCAGTAAGTAGAGAACAAGCAGCTCTGAAGCAAGCCCCCAGGTGCGTCCGAAAGAGCCTCTGAAGGGACCTCCTCAAAAGGTGCCTCCAGCAAGGCCTCAGGAAGGCCTGGAAGTTGCCGAGGGCGGCAGCATCTTGTTTCTGAGCAGTGCCGCTGCCCAGTCTTCCTCCACTCTCTGGACCACGATGCAGGGAAAGGAGAGAGGGCTCCAGTCCATGGATGGGAGGAGGCACAGGACCTCATCAGGGTATGCAGGCTGGGAGAGAGGCAGGGACACTGCCCTCTGTTTTCTGGTCCAACCGCCGGCGGGCAGGGCGGGGAGGGTGCCCGTCCTTGGTGCTCACCAGTAGCTGAATGCCCTCAGGTCGAGGATCTGGGTTAGCATGTGGCGCCCTCGTTGCTGCCGCCTTGTACGGACAGTCCTCCAGTCCACGTGTGTGATGTGGCCTCCCTGTGCTCTCATCTCTGGAGCCACCCTGCTCCCTACCCCCACCCAGCATGAGCGTGGTGTCCGCATACAGCGGCCGCGCAGTTGGTTGGGAGCACAGTACAGAGCAGGAATTCCAAAGGCTCCAAGGCCCTCCGAAATGACTGACACATAATAGGGCAGATTGTTTCGAGTTGCCAGCTATGACCCACTAGTAAGTTGTGGAACCAGCATCACGGGTAGCATGGTACATACTGCTTTGTGACTTTTTATTTTAGTTTTGCTATGTACCCGCACAGATACAGGTACTGGGTCATGCTGTAAAATGTATTTTTTTTTTCTTTTTTCTTTTGACCTCGCCACGCAGCTTGTGGGATCTTAGTTCCCTGATCAGGGATCAAACCCACACCCTCGGCAGTGAAAGCGCGGAGTCCTAACCACTGGACCGCCAGGGAATTCCTAAAATGAATTTCTTACAGTGAGTCATGATGAAAAAGTATTGAAAGCCGCTTCCATGAGTTGTCCCGCAGAGATTTGGGGTCTGTGCTCAGCCAGCCAGCTCCCTGTCCTTCAGCTCTCACCCCTCAACTACGCTACACTCTTCCCTCCTCTCATCTCCACCCACGTCTCTGTCCATCGTGGTCGCCACCACTGCATCCTCAGGGTGACTGGATGGTGAGGGTGTCGTGAGGATGGGCAGTGATGCCTCGGCTAAGGGGATGAGCTCTCCTCTCACCCGAGTGTGGAGCCAGGTAGATGACAGGTTCAATGTCATCTGACTCTTTATCTCCACCCCATCCCACCTCAGCCAGCCTGCACGGCCAAGCTCTCAGTCCAGAAGTCCTGCCTCTTGTCTTACCATTTTCTCTGCCTTTGTCCTAACCCCCTGAGTCTGTAGGTCTGGGCCTGGTACAGATGAACAGGAAGTGGTGCAGGTCACAGGCCTCTCCTCCACCCCACCAAGCTGGGCCCTGGCACACGCACATAGCAAGTGCCCCCATCCAGATGGGAGGCTTCCTGGGTCCTTGGGGACAAGCCTGCCAGGCACTTCCGAGAGGGAGAAAAGGGTTTGTAGCTTAGGGTATTTATTCTGACAACAGTGACTTACAAGTTTCTGGGATATGGGATGGTCCTTATATTTTCCAAACCAGAAGGAGCCTCTGGTATATGGAAGCTTCTGAGTGTGTATAAACAAGACTGCTTGGGGAGAGAGAGTCTCTGCAGAAATAGGGGCGACAGAGATGAATGAGATGCAGGTCCTAACCTTAAGCTTCTTACAGGCTGTAGGGAAAGTCTGAGTGGGAGCGGAGAGTAAACTACAAGATAAGACATGGTCAGAAGTGCTGAGGTGCCAGGGGGAGGCTCCCAGGCAGAGGGTGGCTGTCCACATGTCCTTGTGAGGTGGGGTTCCCCAGAGAGCCCTGGAAAGGCTTTGGAGGATGTAGAAGCATTTAGTCTCTGAGTGGTGACGTGGGCAGAAGATGGGTCACCCATCCTGTTAAAACCAGGGAGTCAGTTCTTCACCCCAGCAGCCATCACACAGGCCTTGAAGGTGGGTGTGGGAGCAGCGTTCACTCCTAAGAACTTATAATTACTCGATGCTGCAGAGCAATTCAACACGTTCCTGGAACATGTGGGGTGAAGGGGAGACCAAGTACTGATATTTCGGAGACTTCATTTTGCTTAAGCAGGAGACTATTTTGGTTAAGCTAGAACTTAACTTTCCGTCACCCTCGACTCGCTGGGTTTTTTACCCCATACAACCACTGTTCCAGAAAGAGCGAGAGATCATAGGGAAACAAAAGCTTGTTAAGAATTTAACAAATAGAGCAATAGCACTTTTAAAAGGAAAAGTACAGATATCCCCTGCTTTTCGAAAGTTTGCTTTACACCACTTCACTTTTACGAAAGACCTGCACTGGTACCTGTTTTCGTTAATCAAGGAAATCAGAAGAGGACTTACACTTTTATGAAAAAATAGGAAAAGCGCAAATCGCATTCAGCGTTTATTTTGTAGCGAGTGTTAACAGAGGAAGTTTGTGCCCCGAGCAGAGAGAGTGGCCCTGCCAAGCTCCTTTCCCAGAACCACATCTCAGCATCAAGCTGCCATGTGTTTTATCTCAGTTTATTTTGTGTCCGTTAATAAGATGTGTCCTAAGGTAGTTGCTTCTTCACTTTATGCCACTTCTGCTTACGAAAGCTTTTCTAGGAATGCTCTACTTTCAGATAGCGGGGGATAGCGGGGGACATCGGTACCTGTATCACGTAGGGATGCTTTGGGCTGCATTTACTTAATTCTGTGTTCACACAGTTTCACTTCTTACTGTCAAGGCCACTAGTTCTCAGAGTGGGGGGGGGGTCCCAGGAAGAGCAGCATCATCTGAGGACTTGTTAGAAATACATATTCTTAGGCTCCTCCCCAGACCTCCTCAATCAGAAACTGGGGGAGTGGGGACAGACAGCAATTTGTGCATCTTTTTTTTTTTTTTTTGGCCACTTGGCTTATGGGATCTCAGTTCCGGACCAGGGAGGGACTGTACCCGGGCCACGGCAGTAAAAGCGCCGAGTCCTAACCACTGGGCCACCAGGGAATTCCCTAGCAGTTTGTTTTAATAAGTTCCCCCCCCCCAGGTGATGCGGATGCATGCTGAAGTTTGAGAACCCCTGTCGAGGCTCTGGCTTCTCAAAGTGTCATCCACAGACCAGCAATAGTGTGGGCATCACCTGGGAACCTATTAGAAATTCAGAACCTCAGGCGCCACCTCCAACCTCCTGAAAATCAGAATGTGTACCTGAGCAAGACCCCCAAGTGCTTTCTATGCATAGCAGGGCCTGAGAAGCGCAGGGCCTTTTCCTAAAGCACCAGGTGCCACCTCCGGGCAGCTGACTGTGCTAATGGCCGCACCGTCCTCCCAAGCACAACTGCTCCTTAAGCCTCACAAATTCCTCAGGGTACCCAAGGTTTCCACAAAGTACAGGACCCTTGTCCCCTGGGCTACAAGGATGATTTGGGGGCACTGTGGAGATTTAGATGGAGCATACCTGGCCCAAAGGGGCACCTGCACCCCTGCCACAGCCCAGTGTATCACTGGGAGCCCAGGCCCTGTATCACAGCAACTTTTTCCTTCTCTGGGCAGGCGGGGGAGGGGCAGATCCCTCCAGGGAGCCGCAGCTTCACTCTGGTCTCCATCAATAGAAGAGATTCTCCAGGATATCCTCCCTTAGCGTGGGGCACAAATGCCCACTAGGACCTCAGGATCGCCCTTTCCTGACATTGACATCACTGTTCCACCCTGTTTCACAGACTAAATTGATCAGCATCACAGGGGCAGAGAGATGTGGCTTTATTTCACTTTGGGGCTCTACCAAGCGGCCCCTTAGTGAGAGGTTCTGCAGGCTCTCCTTGCTCTCGGAACTCTCCTGTGGCCGGGGGCATGAGCCACGAGCACTGAGTACCAAGTGCTGAGTGAGTGGTACACGAGGAAGCTGGGCTGGGGAGGGCTTCCCGGGGAGCGGGAGTGAGCGGGACCTGGTTCTATTGCTCCTCATCACACCCCCTCTGTGCCTCTGGGGGGACAGGAGGAGAGTTCGTTCACCGGAGCCCAGGAAATAGTTTTTAAACAGAGGAAACCCTAGAAAAGCAGAAGTGGAAATAATGCTCTATTTGATCTGAAAAGATAAAATCACACACACTTGAAAGCCTAACAGCTATGGCTGCTTGACACTGCTCCTCTGTAATGTCTCCTTTAATCTGCTCAGGCCTCTCTTCTGGATAGGGGGCGTTACCTCCACTTGACGGCTAAGAGAGAGGCTCAGAGAGATTAAGCAGACTGCACAGGGGCCTGGTGGAGGCAGGATTTGAACCCAGGTCTTTGGCACACCTGGGCCCACGTGTCTTTGGTGTTCCGGAGCCTGCCAGGTCTTCATGTGATGGGAGAGGAGGGTGTGGATGGCGCCTGGGGTAGCAGGTCAGGTGCCACACGTCTGGTAGCACCGGTAAGCTATTGGCCAGGTCACAAGGGCAGAGTTTTCTTATACTGGCCTCTCTCAGCCCTGGCAGGAGCCCTGCAGTTGCAGAGAAAGGAGCTCTCCCTGTGAGCGGCCTTTTAGCTGGTATTTACAAGGAGCTGATTAGCAAGCACACTTCCTGTAGCTCCCTGCCTGCCAGAGAAGGCTGTTAGCCCCTAAGACAGGTCAAAGCAGAGAAGGTCTGGGAAGACAATGTCAAACCCCTGACACATTCCTCCTGCCCCTGAATCTTGGGCTCCAAGCCCATCTGGGGGGAAATGGATGGATCCCTGGACATTGGGTTTGAATTACCCCCCCACCCTCCCACCCACCGTCCCAAGCACAGCCAGCTGGCGACAGTCTGAGCCTTGCCCTGCCCTCCAAGCGCTGAGTGTCACAGTGCCCAGGGGAAGATGATTCACCCTTCAAGGTGGCAGCTGCCTGCTTGGCACAGTGGACTCATGCCATCTGCCCAGAATGCCCTCGTCCAGCGCCAGCAGAGTGCTGCCCTGTACCCACGGGCAGTGAGCAGTCAGTACAGGCATCGATCGTGAAGCCATCACTAGACACAGTGTAGGAGCGCTTGCTGGCTGTGGAGCTGCTTGAGGGAGAGGTTAGGAGTAAGCAAACAGTCTTCAACAGCAGTTAGTGCAAGTTAGACATGGTCCCCAGACACGGAGGGGAGGGAAGCTCCTGTTGCAGCTCCTGCCCACATGTGTCTGCCTGAAGGGAACTAGCAAGCCGGGTCTCTGGGCAGAAGACATTTCACACACTTGGTCTCTGTCCAAATGGCATTCTCCGTGCCAGCAACTGAGTGGTAAAACTTTGATCACCCACAGAACCTCCAGTTCTCCAGGGTGCTGGTAGCACACAGGTGAACAGCAAGAAAAGTTCTTTGACATTTGCTTAAAACAAAGTACTTTCTTGCTCCCTTAGGCAAGCCAGTCTAAGGGACTGTCTGTCTCTCTCTCTGTCCAGAGTGCTGGAGAGCAGCCCAGATGCTCTGACTCTCAAAGCTTAGCCTTGCAAGAGACCTATTCAGGGAGTAAGAGGCTCGCAGGGTCACGAACACGGATTTAGGCATTTGGGAAATGTTCATTCGACAGTTGTCATTTTTGATTGAGCAGCTTGCTGTGCGCTAGGCGCTGTGCTGGAGATGGAGATGGAGATGGACAAAGCCCGCTCCCTGTTCCCACGGGGCTCATGTCATGGTCAGTTACACTAGCTGATACTCAGTGGCCATTTATTTCATATCTGGATCTTCTCTAACCATTTTCAAGCGTGCTCTTACTTAACGCTCACGGCTGCCTTATGAGGCAGGCACTATTATTCTCCCCAGGTGAGGAAACTGAGGCTCAGGGAAGTTAAGTAACTTGGCCAAGGTCATGCTGCCTGCACAAAACCAGGGTTCCAACCCAGGCAGTCTTGCTCCAGAACCCCAGCTATTGAGGGCAGTGCTTTGCATAAGGAGAGATTTTTTTTTTTTTTTTTTGCGGTACGCGGGCCTCTCACTGTTGTGGCCTCTCCCGTTGCGGAGCACAGGCTCCGGATGCGCAGGCTCAGCGGCCGTGGCTCATGGGCCCAGCCGCTCCGCGGCATGTAGGATCCTCCCAGACTGGGGCACGAATCCGTGTCCCCTGCATCGGCAGGCGGACTCCCAACCACTGCGCCACCAGGGAAGCCCCTCACCTGGGTTTTTCAGAAGGAACTTTATCAATGAGCCAGAGGCAACTGAGAACATGCAGACAGCAAAACGGCGGGCCAGTTCCCAAAGTTCAAGTTTATTCCAAAGAATCCTAGTGTAGGTGGACAGGAGTTGGCCTGAGCTCTGACACTTTGTGCTCAGGAGCCTGTGGTCCTGCCTGGGCGGGCTACTGACTTGGCTCACCATTACGGGAGGTGCTTGCTCAAGTTCAGTGACCTCACCTTGGTAGCTTGAAATTGGCCATGGGAGGAATGTTTACACTACGAAAAATCGGCAAATGCCACACATCAGGGATGTTTCCCTCCAGGAAGTGGATTGTTAAACATTAGCCAGCACACCACTTCCTTGCTGGTGTCCTGGCCACTCCACCCGCTTCCCCTCCACCGCCACCTTCTACTCATTTTGTTTCTCAGAAGCTGGTTTCCCTGGTGAGGCCCTACCTAATTCACTCCCGTCTGGTGCTTATCTTAGGAGCTTTTCTTCTTATTTTTCCAATCATAACGGAGGTCTTATTTCTCTGACAGTGATCTTGAGCCTGAGTGGAAAGAGTTGTAAAGTTGGTGGCAGCGACCTTAGGTTCCAAGCACGGAGAAGATTTACAAAGGAGCTATTCACATGTCCACCCCACCCAGGAGAAGAGCCTGTAGGGGAGGCGATTACTTTTCTGTCCCACGCGTCCTTCACCCCTCACTTCCAGACTCTTGCTGTACACACAGCAGATATGGCTGCTCTAGTCTTCCGTGTGAGTGTTATAGACACACATACCTCCAGCTGTGAGGGAGGGACCGGCAGACACTTAATGGGAGGCCATGGCAAAACTGCCATTCTTTCCTGAGCCCCTCCCGGGGTATCTAACTGAAGCAGCTGGAGAAGCAGAGCAGAGGGGTGGGGGGACTTCAGGGGGAGGGGCGGTGGGCACAGGGGAGCAAAATGGGAAATCTGACGGGGAAGGCAAATGCCAGGCTTGGGCCAGGCAGTCCGAGTTACTTGGCTGTCTCCAGAGCAGCCAGTAAGGGGACTGTGTTCTGACCCGGCTTTGACTGCACGTAGATCCGGGCAGGGCAGTGTGCAGGAGGGGGCGGTGGTGGCAGGTGGCCGCACTGGGAGCCCGTGGGCCCACATTGCTGGCCAGTCTGAGGTGCAGAGGAGGAGGAAATCATAGTGGGGGCTTTTCTCCCCCTTTGTTTTTCTTTCCCCACAGCCTGCACTTAAGGTTCATTAACGTATTCCCTAAAACAGTCTGTGCTCCCCATCCTCTTGCCGGTTGCCCGCCACACTCTCTACACCTCCTTGGGGAGTGCCACATGGTCCCTTCTGCCAGCCCCTGTGGCCCCATGAAGCCGAGGGCCGTTTAAAGATGGGAGGCTGAGGTTCAGAGAGGTTAGGGGCCTGCCTGAGGTTGCACGACTCCAAATGGCAGATCCGAGGTCAGGGCCTGGGTCTCTGCCCCATCCACTCCCCCAGCTGGCCTCTCTTTCACCAGAGGACTTACAACTCCCCAGGCCAAGCAGACTTCCTTGAGGGACTCAGCCTGCAGGACTGTCAAGGGCATGCAGTGTTCTCTGTGCCTCCTGAGCGCAAGGGCTGCTGCTGCTTTCTTCCTGCACACATCCCCCCCGACAACCAGGGCTCGGGCCAGGGCTCTGTGCAGTGGGGGAGCTCGATCACTCCCCTCCCCGGGCTTCTGAAGGGACAGACCCAGCCGTAAGTGTGGCCCGGGAGCCTCCTTGTTACAGGCACAATTCTCTGTCCCTCCAGGTTACCATAGTTTGCCTGCTTGTGTCTTGTGGCATTTCGAGTGGGGCGTGAAGCTCAGCTCAGCTCAGCTCAGCATCCTTGATCTTTGTTGTTGAGGCACCAGGCACCAAAAGCTGTGTCAAGGCTGATGTCAGGCCAGCCTGAATTCTCGAGCACGAATGTGCCCACAGCCCCCTGGGGAGGCTAAGGCAGCCTCCCATGTGCTGCCCACAGGCCTGAGGCACTAGGGCTGGGGCGCTGCCTCTGCATCTTTACCCAGCGCCCCAGGTCCCATTGTAAGGAGGCCTCAGGCTCCACGCTCACTGGTTGGGATCCTTTGGGGATTGGAGGCAGAGAAGCTGAAAAATCCTGAAAAATCAGGCATTCTGGCTGGAAGGAGATTACCTGGATCAGAAGTGAGACAGCCAGCCATGTGTAAACTGTTCAGTGTTGCTCCAGCCTGAGCAGCCAACAGGGCGCCATGATTTGTTTCTAAGCTGCCAAGGAAGCCGGGGAACTGGGGCCCTAGGCCACCAGGTTGGGGAGCCTCTCATCCCAATTCCAGATGGGACCTTAGATGTAGTGGGACTCAGCTCCACCCAAAGCGGGAATCAGAAGTCACTGGTCTCTGTTGGGTTACCTCTGTGCTGGGAAGCTCACTCAGTACCCCTTACCACTTCCCTGGGCCCAGACCCCTCCTCCTCTCAGCCTCCTTTCAGACCATGGGTACCACGTATATGACGAATCGTGCTGTGAAGCGATCATTTTTATCATCTTGCCTCTAGCTGGTCCCAGGGGCATGAAACAAGTTTGCCAGTCAGTAGTGCCAATGATTAGTGAAGGGAGGTCAAGCTGACCTTGGAGAAGTAATTTTCTCTAAATACTGCCCACTCTGATTCTGCTTTTATTGATTATTTTAAGCTTCCACAGACATAGGCAGGAGTCTGGGAGGGCTGTCTGTGGTGGGAAGAGGGTTGGATCCATCTCTCATTGTCTGTAATAGTGAAAGCTGGAAACAAACTGAATGTCTAACAGTAGAAACATGAGCCAAAGTGTGATCCCTCCATTCCATGGACACCACGTGGCCATAATAATGTCACAGACTTGTAACCTGAAAAGATGTTCACAATGTGTCATCAAGAAAAGCACGTTATGGCATAGTATCTAGGAGGCCTTTTTTTTTTTTTGCGGTACACGGGCCTCTCACCGCTGTGGCCTCTCCCGTTGCGGAGCACAGGCCCCGGACGCGCAGGCTCAGCAGCCATGGCTCACGGGCCCAGCCACTCCGCGGCATGTGGGATCTTCCTGGACCGGGGCACGAACCCGTGTCCCCTGCATCGGCAGGCGGACTCTCAACCACTGCGCCACCAGGGAAGCCCTAGGAGGCCATTTCTGAAACATAGTTGTGTATGCACACACACACACACGCACGCACGCATGTTTAAAAGTTGGTAAGGCCATGTACCTCACATTAACAGTGATTGGTTCTGCGTGGTGAGACATGGGTGATTTTATTTCTGCTCATCAATATTTTCTCATTTTCTAAATTGGATGATTGCACTAAAGGGCCAGTAACCGATCACAGCCTTGGCCCACAGAGGCCTGGCCCTGACCGGCCAAAGTGCCCAGAATGGGTCAGGTCAGGGGAAGGGCCCCAACTCTTGAATGTACTGAGGTCAGAGTTGCTTAATCAAGTGGTGTTGGTGGTGGGTCCACTGTGTGCCCAGCCCAGGGCGGTCCTGAGCCTGAAGGAACTTACAATCTAGTTCAGGAGGTAAAATATTCATTCATTAGTTCGTTCACTCATTCATCCAACAAATAGCTATTGAGCACCTGTGAGCACTGTGCCAGGTACTGCACTTATAGGGTGAACATAGTCCCAGAGTGTGATGCGTGATATGAGTCTTGTATAAAGGGTTATGGGGCTTTGGATGCAGACCAGAGGGAGTGACAGAGGAGGGGGCCTCTGAGCTGGAATATGAGGATCCACAGGACATGGGCGAATGGGGATGAAGGCATGGCCCAGGGGAGAGGGCAGAGCTGGGCTCCTCTTCCTCTCCAGGTGTGCCAAAGTCCAGGGACCTGGCTTCCATTACCACCACGAGGCCAATGTGTCTTGTAGCCCTAGGAAACTTATGTAACCTCTTCAAGCTTCAGTTTCCCCACCCACAGAACGCAGATCATTTCACATCTTCCTCTCTACCCTCCAGCCATCTCCCGCTCTTGTCAGGATGTTCTGAGCGTAAATGTTCTTTTAAGCTTTATTCAGAAACTCCCGATTGGGCTCTTGGGCTTGTTGCTTGCTAGCTTGGCTTCTCCGGTTTGTTGATTCTGCCAGCTTTGACACAGTCTGGTGGCCCCATTGCTCCTTCCTCTAAGCTGCTCAATCACCTTTAGCATTTAAATCAGGGGAAAGAGATACACTTAATCCCCACCATCACTGTCCTTGGGCAGAGTGGTTTGGGGAACGCTGCAGACCCTGAAGAGGCCAGCTCAGTGAGTGGTACTTGGAAAAGACAGGCTGAGAACTCAGGCAGCGCTGCTGTCTCTAGGCCTGGAGTCACGGGGATTTGCTCCAAGCCTGGGCTGCAGCTGGTCTTCGTGCCACACCCAGCAAACCTCGGCTGGGGCATCACAGGGAGACCCTCCTCCCCATCTCAGGAGCACCGGCCACTCTGCAGCCTGCAGGCCTCCCTGGCTGAGGGGTGGAGGAGTCACGGAGTCCCGAGAGAGAAAGTCCTTAGCAACCCCTAGTTCTTGCTTGAGGGCAGGCAAGGGTGATCTGACGTCACCTAGGGGATAGTGGACGGTGAGGAACCTGTAGGTATCGAGGGTGGAGGATTCTGGCTAAACCAGCTTAGCAGAATTCTTGCTAAAATTGGACAATGAGAGATGAACACTGAAGCACAAAAGTCAGGCCTAGTTGAAAAATCCAGGGGAGCTGGAGCAAAGTTAGAGGATCATTGTCAGCATGGAGAATCCGAGGCCCAGTTTCCTTATCTGCCCAATGAATGGGTCATTATGAAGAACCACCTAGCACAGGGCCTCAAATATCAGTTCCTAGAAGCAGCCTCCTTTCTTGGGCCCTTTTTTTTTTTTTAATTGGCTGTGCCCCGCGGATGTGGGATCTTAGTTCCCCGACCAGGGATGG
Organism: Mesoplodon mirus; assembly: GCF_964341445.2. Classification (NCBI taxonomy): domain Eukaryota; kingdom Metazoa; phylum Chordata; class Mammalia; order Artiodactyla; family Ziphiidae; genus Mesoplodon; species Mesoplodon mirus. The sequence goes on along the minus strand of NC_138977.1, from coordinate 58,348,117 downwards.
AACCTGCGTCCCCTGCATCGGAAGTGTGGAGTCTTAACCACTGGACTGCCAGGGAAGTCCCTTGGGCCCATTTTAACAAGGTGTTAACCTCCCTGGGCTTGGATTTCCTCCTGTGCCACGTGGGGGTATAATACCCTGTGAACTGACCTGACTTGCTAAGAGCCCAAGGCGAGAGGATTTTCCTCTCTGGGCGATCAGGGGCAGAGGAGATGGTGCGTCTGTCCTGCCTGCCCGGCTGCTGGCTGCGCTGTTGGCCATCACAAAGCTAATGTGGAGAAGGGGAAGCTTCCAAGTCATTAGCCCTTTTCTTCCCAGCCATTAACTGGTAGGGAAATTGGGGGCCCACTTTCCATGAATACAGACAAGAAATGCCACAGGCAACCCCTTCCTTCAGCCCCCACTCCAGCGGCCGCCCCACCCAGGAAGAGGCATAGAGGAGCAGGCTGCTGGCAGCTGTGCAATGTGACGTTAGCACGTGGATGAGCTCGAGGGGAAGCACAAGGTGAGCGGGAACTGAGAGCAGTTGATCTTGCTTTTCCTCCCCTCCCAGGAGTAGCATCTGCTCACAACCTTGCATTCTAGAAACGCCTTATCTCTGCTTCTTTCCCTACCTGAGCCTCCACGTTTGCCTTGGGCTCTGGGTCCCTCCCCATTGCCTCCTTCACGCCTCCTGTCCTCTCACCCATCATGCAGGTTCCTGCCTGTCCAACAAGAGCCCCACTCACCGCACTATAGCCACTCTCGCTTGGGACCCGGCTCCCGACCACGACCCACCCTAGTAACTCCCTGCCGGCTGCCCAGAACGTGTTTCTGTGCCCACCATGTCTATGTGCCAGGTATAGTGTTTGGCCCTGGCGATTCAAGGACAAAGAAAGACTCTGCTCTCAGGAGGTTAAGAGTTGCCCCTGCCTCCAGCACTGGACCCTTGGTCTAACGAACAGAGCCAGGCCCCAGGGAGCTCAGAGCCACTCACCCCAAGGTGCTAAGGGAGGGCAAACTCCCGTGATCTGTGATCAGTGATCTTTGATGTTACTATTGCAAAAGGACTGTGACTTGCTGAAGGCTCACGTGATGGTGAACATTTTTTTAGCAATAAAGTATTTTAAAATTAAGGTATGTACGTTGTTTTTTTAAACGTGATGCTATTGCATACTTAATAGACGACACTGTAGGGTAACATAACTTTTACATGCATTGGGGAACCAAAAAAAATTCATGTGACTCGCTTTGTTGTGATATTCACTTTATTGCTGTGGTCTGGAACCAAACCCGCAATATCTCCGAGGAATCACTGCACAGATATTCTCTCATTCATCCTTAAACAACCCTGTGAGGTATATACTATTATTACCCTGATATGAAGTTTATTTTATTATTTTTTTAATTGAAGGATAGTTGATTTACAATATTGTGTTAGTTGTAGGTATATAGCAAAGTGATTCAGCTATACATATATATATTTTTCAGATTCTTTGCCATGTAGGTTATTACATTCTTTCCCATATAGGTTGAATATAGTTCCCTGTGCTTTACAGTAAATCCTTGTTATCTATTTTATATATAGTGGTGTGTATCTGTTAATCCCATGCTCCTAATTTGTCCCTCCCCGACCCCACCTTTCCCCTTTGGTAACCATGAGTTTGTTTTCTATGTCTGTGAGCCTGTTTCTGTTTTGTAAATAAGTTCATTTGTGTCATATTTTAGATTCCACTTAGAATTGATATCATATGGTATTTGTCTTTCTCTGTCTGACTTCACTCAGTATGATCATCTCTAGGTCCATCCATGTTGCTGCAAATGGCATTATTTCATTCTTTTTTATGGCTGAGTAATATTCCATTGTATATATGTACCACATCTTCTTTATCCATTCATCTGTTGACGGACACTTAGGTTGCTTCCATGTCTTGGCTATTGTAAATAGTGCTGCTATGAACATTATGGTGCATGTATCTTTTCAAATTAGAGTTTTCGTCTTTTCCAGATATATGATATGAAGTTTAATAATTTGCTTTAGGTACACAGTTGTTATGTGGCTGACCTGGGACTTGAACCAGAGACTGAGTGATCCTAAAGATTAGGTGTGAGGAACCGTAAATGTTTTCAAGTATTAGTATAGCTGCTGCCTTGTTCTGGTCCTTTTTTTTTTTTTTTAATTGAAACAAAACTAACCATTTAAAAGTGTACAATTCAGTGGCATTTAGTGCATTCACAGTGTTCTGCACCGGTCAACTCTAGTTTCAAAATGCTTTCATCACCCCAAAGGAGACCCTGCACCCATTAAGCAGTCACTCTCCAATCCCCTCACCCCAGCCTCTGGCAGCCACTAATCTACTTTCTGTCCCTATGGCTTTGCGTATTCTGGACACTTCATATGAATAGAATCATATACTCTGTGACCTTTTGTGTCTGACTTCTTTCATTCAGCATAACGTTTTCCAGGTTCATCTATGTTGTAGCATGTGTCAGGCTGACTAATATCCCATTGTTTGGCTATATCACTTTTTGTTTATCCATTTGTTGGTGGACATGGGCTATTGTGAATAGTGCTGCTGTAAACACGTGTGCACGTATTTGAATACCTGTTTGCAGTTCTGCGAGATCCACTCAAGAGTGGCATGGCTGGGATAAGTGGTAATCTGTGTTTAACTTTTTTTTTTTTTTTTTTTGGCTGCGTTGGGTCGTCCTTGCTGCGCGCGGGCTTTCTCTAGTTGCGGTGAGCGGGGGCTACTCTTCTTTGCAGTGCGCGGGCTTCTCTTTGTGGTGGCTTCTCTTGTTGTGCAGCACAGTAACTATTTTTTAGGATGCTTTTCTGCATGTGGTTGTAGTGCCCTGGTGGGCCCCAATGGCCCCTCGCACAGGGCCGGGTGCTGGGCACTGAGCCCATGTGCATCAGGTGATGCATCCTCCTTCTTCTCTGCCCGCTTGGCTCCAGCCCCCTAATCTGTCCCTCTCTCCCTGACAGACGTGCCCGTGGAGAAGCTGGCCGCCATGCCCGCCTTGCGCAGCATCAACCTGCGCTTCAACCCACTGAATGCCGAGGTGCGCGTCATCGCCCCGCCGCTCATCAAGTTCGACATGCTCATGTCTCCGGAGGACGCGCGGGCCTCCCCACCCTAGGCCTCCCTCCTCATGCCCGCCCAGCAAGGGACAGAGGCCACCTGGCCTGGCGCCCTGAGGGGAGGGAGTCTCACGAGCCCATGGGAGGCCAAGTTTGGGGGGCTGGGGGCGGGCGGGCTGAACAGCGTGTGGCGGGAGGGGTGTGGCAGTCCAGGATAGATAGTGTAGAGCAGTAGTGGGCCCTGGAATGCCCGGAGGGAGGAGGCGAGGATGGGGCTGGAGCCCAGACTCTGGGCACTCACAGCTTCTGTGCAAACCTGGGCAGATCCTCTGAGCCTTACAATTTGAGGAAAGGGGCAATGGCAGGGGCTTTTGCCTCCTTTGGGCTCCCTAAAGTCTTTTGGGGGAACACATGCCTCCAAGTTACCTTCAAATCATTGGTACCTTCTGGGCCCACGGATGAGCATCGCTGAGCATTTTCCAGGCCCTTGTGGGTTCGAGGCCTTGTTTCTAGTGCTGAAAGCCAGCGGCTGCCATAAAAGGGACAGAAGACAATCTCCATCTATTTATTGATTCCTGAGAACGGACCAGGATGAGGCCTTCCACAGTGCCCCGTCCTCAGCCCTGTGGGTCCCTGGATTGGCAGGAACCTGAACCAGGAGTCATGGGAAAGCTGTGGAGACAGTGTGGCCCGACACTGTAGCAGGGTTGAGAACGTTTGTATAGGAGCCCAAGACCGGCAAGTGGAGAGCAAATCAAGTACGCTCTGTTCTTCCTCATGACTAAGAAATCGGTGGGGTGGGAAGTCAGGAGTGCCCCATCCCTCCCCTGGGCGTGAACGGGGGTGCCTGGCATCAGCCCTTCTGCTGCAGGAGAGGTGGCCCAGAGAGAAGCAAAGCCATTTGCACCTGTGCCACCCTCAACAGTCTCCTTCTGGCAGGAGTCTGGCTGCCTTGTCACTGGTCCACACGGGGCAGAAGGCACTATGGACCATTAGATTCGTGACCAGCCAGCTCCCAGGCCACCACCCAGAGCCCTGATGACCTAGTCATCTCCAGGCCCTCAACCTGGAGTCTAGGGTGTGGCCAGGTAATTGCGTGACCAACCATCTCTGTTTGCCCGGGACTGAGGGGTTTCCTGGGACGTGGGACTTTCAGTGCTAACACTGGGATGACACCCGGCAAACGGGGGCAACCGGTCCTTCGACCAGGAGAGAGCCTGGGGCTGTTGCTTCCTGACAACACCTGTGGTTTGGAGAACCTCTGACCCCTTGATCCCCAGGTATCTACCTCCCACCTTCTCATCGGTGGAGCAAGCAGACTCAGAGCCCACCTTGCCTGGTCTGTGGGAGACACATGAGGCCCCAGGACTCGGAGCAAGCCAGGCTACCCGGATCCTACTTTTGTGGACCAGGGGCCAGTCTTCCACTCCCAAGGTTAGGCTGTTCAGAGCTCAGACCACCGCTCAGAGCACTAACCCTTTATCAGAATGCTCCCCGTCCCATTCCCCCTCTCCAGCTCCGAGGCCTGCCCCTGCTCAGGCCTTCTGTCTCCTGGCGAGAGGCTGACAGGTTGGGCCATTGTTGGCCCATTGCTGAGCGCTCCGTGTTCACGTTCGCTCTGCTCATCTCCCAAGGCCTGGTCGGTGAAGCTCTGGAAAAAAGGGTTTTCAGCGTGAGGAAGCTGAAACAGGATCTTCTAGGGCTTCCGAGTTCAGCCATGGATGCTGGGGATGAGTGAGCCTACAGTCCAGCCTAGGCTGTCCTGGTCCCCCCTACCCCCCAGCCTGTGTTTTGGAGTGGGGTTTCTCCTTGTCAAAGAAGGGGCGTACTTTTCCGACATGCACAAAGGCATTGTATGGCTAGAGCTTTGCAACTCAAGTATGGTCTGTGGGCCAGCAGCACTGGCGTCCACGGGAGCTCGTTAGAAACGCAGAATCCCAGGCCTCACTCCAGACCTCCGGAATCAGAACCTGCATTTCAGAAGATCCCCAGGTGATTCCTACGAGCACTTTACTGTTTGAAAAGCAGAGGCCTGGGGGGACCCTCGGGATGTCCTGAGTGGAGGGTGAAGGTTCTCAGCTCTCCCCCTGCCCTGTCAGGAGTCCGAGTCTGTGCTCATCCCCCTCCCTAAAGCAGTCCCCAGAGACCTTGGGCCTCTTAGCTCTTTCCAGTCTGTGTGGCACCTCCCAGTGAAGGGACTGACCCAAAGCCACCAGGAGAGGAGGGCTGGGTTTGCCTGGCCCTCTGGAACCCTGCCTTTCTGGGTAACCTCTGCATGCTAAGCTGCTGCTTCCCCAGGTCCTCACCTAAGCCCTTTGAAGGGGATGCTTCTGGAAGCTGTTTTCTCCTCTGCTCGGAGAGTTTGCCCTTGCCTGCTGGGAAAGCTTGGGCATCAGAGACGGCCCCAAATCAAAGCCCACTGTGTGAGTGAGCCCTTAGTTTCAGTCTGCAATAAAGAACACGTTGGTTTCATCTGCCTCTTGGTGTCTGATTTATTCTCACGGCACACATCTCTCGTGGCCAGATTGTTGATCCCACCACCAGCGAAGAGGAGGGGCTGCCCCTCTTGCTGGAAGCATGAGGTAAAGCAGCTCCGCTGGGGTGAGGCTTGGAACATTCACAGTGGGCGGAGGCACGGCCAGGCGGAGTTGACGCCTGCCCTGACGCTGCGCTGCTGCAGAGCGCTAAATATCAGCTGGGGGAGACCTACTACCTGCGGAAGCGTGAAGGGACCTGCTGTGCCCCCACTTCTCCCTGACTGATGCCAGAAATTCTCCCCTTAGCGATTGATTTCTCAGGGTCCAGAGTTCTGAAGGAGGCGTCTCTGGACCAGCTGCCGCATCCAGGGAGCGGGTTAGATAGCTCCCCCCCACCCCCGTATCTACAGAATCAGATGCTCTGGAGGTGGAGCCCAGCCCTCAGCTTTAACAAGCCCTCCACGTGTTCTGATGCAAGTTAGAAACTGCTTCTGGGTTCAAGGTTTAAGTTAGTTTTTGTTTTCTAAATCTGGGAGGTCAGCCTGAGTTTGCCTTGAGTTTTAGGCTAGACTCTCCATCATTTTTATTTAACAAACACGTATAGAGCTTAGTGCGTACCAGGCAGTGTCCAAGCACGTTACAGATATTAACTCATTTAATGCATCGAAAAACCACAGTGAGCTCTGTGAGTTGGACAAATCCTTTTCCCCTCTCTGGACCCCGATTGCTGTCTGTAAAGGGAAGGGGCTGTACTAGGAGATCCCCGAGCGCCTTTCCAGAACTCACCTGGTCACTGTCTCTCTGATGCTGGGGGCTCTGCTATAGCTGTCTTCAGTGGACTAGCCTGGACTCAGGCTGCTGCCCACCCCCACCCCAAAGGTCAAGCGGAAGACTCCCCCTGACTCCGTTTCTTCTTGCTGAATGCTGGCTCACCAGAAATATCACAAATTGACCCGTTGGTCAGACAAAGCTGAGCCGACTCTTCTCCCAGTAAGGGACAGCTTTACTACATCTTCCCAGCGTGTCAGCATGGGGAGGGCAAAGTCACGGTAGTGAGATTTCGGAGTCTGGTTTCAGGTGGGGCTTTCAGTGCAGAGGAGGACGCCTTGACTAGGATTGCATAAAGATTGTGATATAGTTTAGGATCGGTGGACACAACAAAGACGTTTTAAGGCGAGGAGTTCAAAGAGTCTTAAGCTTAAGTCCTAAGCTCTCTTTTGATGCTATTTACTGAAGAGTCCGGCAGTTTGATGTTCATTTAAATGATTCTTTCTGGAATTTCTTAGAATGAACAACACAATGATTTACAACTTTTACTTCCTGGGCAAGAGTTTCCTGGAATAGTACTGTTATGTTGAAGGGGATGGGATACAAAGACTTATTAATGTCGACAGTAAGCTGAATGGGACTAGAGGGTCATTTTGTTTTGTTTTGTTTGAGAATACAGCTGACATATCAGCTTCAGGTGTATAACAATGATTCAGTATGTGTATATACTGCAAAATGACCATCACAATAAGTCTAGTTAACATCCATCGCCACACATAAAGGGTTTGGGTCCTCAGGCTCTCCCAAATTCAGTGTTGGACGAAAGGGCCTTACTTCGGAGCTGCCATTTACATTAAACATGCCTGTCCCTTCTCAAAAAGCTGGCCCTGGGTGGGGACCAGTTCCTGGAAGGGTGAGCGTTAGCAGGGGCCCAGAAGGCCTGGCCAGAGCGCTGGGAGAGTTGCCAAGGCCAGGGAGGGCAGGCCTGAGAGACCATGTCACTGGATTGCTGGGCAGGTCATGGGCTGGGATGGGCCCAGGGGCAGCCGGATCATGCTGTGGACATGTGCCTCAGGGCCGGTGGGCTGGACCCACGCCTCAGAAAAGGCACCCAAGCCCAGATACTTTAGGTCCGAGCAGGAGCACTCACTGAGCGCCTACTGTTCATCAGCACTGGGCCAGCACTTGTATGTTTTCTCGTTTACTGTCAGCAACAGCCTCTTGGTGCTCACTCTGCAGATGAGGACAGGCGTAGGGCTTGGGGGTTGGTGTGTGGCTCGGAAGGAGCAGAGCTGGGGTTTGAACTGGGAGGCTGGCTCGGGTGGGAGAAGCGATTGCTTTTTCCAACTCACATGTTCCTTCTCCCATCACATTCCTGTGAAGAGCCTCTGAGCCTTGCTATCCTCATCTGTAAAATGGGTGCAAAGACTGCCTCCTATAATGCCACAGGTGGTGTAGGTAAGTAGCCCTTGGTGATAAGCATTATGCCCATTTCACACACCCGAGAGCTTCCTCACCCACCTGCTTACACCTGCCCTTGTGTGGACAGCTTTAGTGCCCTGACAAGAACCTTGCCTCTCTCAGGTGAGCACAGAGCTGTTTGTCACACATCCCTGGGGCACATCTGGATGCTGATGGGCGCATCTGGATGCTGATTCCCACAGGGAATGAGAAGACTGACAGCTCACCGCTCCCCCCATCTTCACAGTTCAAGGATCTATGAAGTTCTGCCTCGGGCTGCCAAGGACAACTAATAACTCAGGACAAAGAGGCATTCAAGGCCTTGGCCAGGAGCCAGTTGGGGTTCATGCTGTTCTGTGTACATCCAGATTCTTACCAGCCAAGAGCACCCTGGCACCCTCTCTCCTGTAGATGGGAAGCACTTAAATTAGGGTGTCTTCAGGGGTGGACCCTGCAGGACTGCCACACCACACAACTCCAGTGGTGCCAGTCAAAACGCATTCTAGGGATTTCCCTGGTGGCACAGTGGTTAAGACTCCATGCTCCCAATGCAGGGGGCATGAGTTCGATCCCTGGCCGGGGAACTAGATCCCACATGCGTGCCGCAACTAAGACCTGGTGCAACCAAATAAATAAATATTTTTTAAAAATGCATTCTAGCTTATCCACGCCAGTTACCTAGAAAATAACCTGCGTGGGCTCTGGGAGTTGTACAAGGGACGTCTGGACTATATAAGAGATTCAGTCACTAGGATCTTTTTAGGTGCAGATTCCAGGCCCACCTGAGCCCCAGTAAACCAGACTCAAAGCAGGGCCCACACCTCTGCACCTTAATGAGTCTCTGTTTCTCCCTCACACAGCACCCAGAGGATCCTTTTATTTTTATTTATTTATTTTGGCCGTGCTGCATGGCTTGTGGGATCTTAGTTCCCCAACCAGGGATTGAATCCAGGCCCTTGGCAGCAAAAGTGCGGAGTCCTAACCACTGGACCGCCAGGGAATTCCCCAGAGGATCCTTTTCTAACTCACTGTCTGCCCATGTCCCACAGGGGCTCTCCATGGCACTTCAGTGGAAAAGCCAAGTCCTTATAATGGACTTTAAGACCTGGCATGGTCTTCCCTCCATTACTTCTCTGGTCTTCACTACTTCCCCCTTCTTCACTGTACTCCAGACACACTGGCCTCCCGCTGTTCCTCCATCCCTTGGAGGGGCGGATGGCCAGTATGCATGACCTGAGGGAGGATGGGCATCCCCCAGTCTCCCCCACTAGCCTGTCACTGTGCCTGAAATCCCACCAGAAGGGGAGCATTGCTTTTGGCTTAGCATCACCCTCTCCCTGAGATCCTATTCCAACCCTTGACAGGATTGCCAAGGGGATTCCTATAGACAAAGCTGAGAGGCTGGACGGGACTCTCGCTCCTCAGAGAGTGATTCTCAGATGAGCAGCATCAAGAGCACCTGGGGGGGCTTCCCTGGTGGTGCAGTGGTTAAGAATCCGCCTGCCAATTCAGGGGACATGGGTTCGAGCCCTGGTCCGGGAAGATCCCACATGCCGCGGAGCAACTAAGCCCATGCACCACAACTACTGAGCCTGCGCTCTAGAGCCCGCGTGCCACAACTACGGAAGCCCATGCGCTTAGAGCCCGTGCTCCGCAACAAGAGAAGCCACTGCAATGAGAAGCCTGCGCGCCGCACCGAAGATTAGCCCCTGCTCGCCTCAACTAGAGAAAAGCCCGCGTGCAGCAACAAAGACCCAGTGCAGCCAAAAAAAAAAAAAAAAAAAAAGAGCACCTGCAACAAAGACCCAGTGCAGCCAAAAAAAAAAAAAGAGCACCTGGGGGCGTTACACCTGCAGAGGCTGGGTCCCTCCCCATACCTTCTGAATCAGAATCTGCATTTTAACCCCCCCACATGATCCATGGGCATGTTAAAGTTTGAGAAGCTTGGCTTTTGATGACTCTGTGATGCCCTCTCACCTTCTCAAAGTCCCTGTGATAGGCAGTGCCAAAATGTAATTTTGGTACTTGCAGTGGGTCTTGCAGTGGGTCTCTGCCTTGCCCGCATATTAGGATCACCTGGAAAGTTGTGAAAAAGTACTGATTCCTAGGCCCTGCCTGCCAGAAACTCTGATTCAATTGGTCTGCACTGGGTCCCAGCACTGGTGATTTTTTTTTAAAAGCTCCCTGTGTGATTCTAAGGTGCGGCCAAGGTTGAGAACCACTGGCCTGTAGAGATTTAAGAAGTTGCCGGGTTTCCCTGGTAGCGCCATGGTTAAGCATCAGCCTGCCAATGCAGGGGACATGGGTTCAAGCCCTGGTCTGGGAAGATCCCACATGCCGCAGAGCAACTAAGCCTGTGTGCCACAACTACTGAGCCTGCATGCCACAACTACTGAAGCCCGCGCGCCCAGAGCCCGTGCTCCACAACAAGAGAAGCCACCTCAATGAGAAGCCTGTGCACCACAACGAAGAGTAGCCCCCGCTCGCCAAAACTAGAGAAAGCCCACGCGCAGCAACGAAGACCCAACACAGCCAAGAATAAATAAGTTAATTAATTAAAAAAAAAGAAGTTGCGAAAGGGCCCTGAGCTGAATTCAGCCCACAGATGTATTTTGTTTGGCCTGCACAATGTTTAGAAGTAATTTTGAGTTAGTTTCTCAATAATTTTAAATTGGGAGCTGAAATTTTTCATGAAAAATATCTGGGTTTCTGGCTTCTGAAAAATCAGAAAAGCTGGCAACCCTGAGCCTACATTCTGATGGCAGTGATCTCCTGGATCTGGAAGCCAGGCAGGAGTGCCCTAGTGGCCACAGCTGGCCACATTCATTTATGCACTGGCCTCACCTGCCCCGCCCCTGTAGGCCCCCACGTCTGACACCTGGTCAATGTTCAGCCTGTGCAGAGGTGTGTCTTTCCCTAGGAGGACAGCACAGCAGGAGGAGCAGCCAGCAGGACGGGGGAGGGATGATGAGCCGATTTAAAAAGAGGTGGGATTTCCAGGTTTGTGTCCACTGGGAGCTAGAAATGTGAGTACTAGGAGACCAGATTATTGATCACCAGGTGATTTGCTTCTAATCCCACCTCTGTTTTCACACTGATGCCAAGAATGTGGACTTAAGCAACTGTGTAACTTGCTCAAGTTTACAAACTAAGCAGAACTTGTTCTAGAACCGGAGGCTCCTGACTCCCAGACACAGCATCACACAGCCTAACACATGGCACACTGCCAGCCTGGACCTCAGCCAGGTTGCTTGGCTAAGCCTCAGTTCCTCCAAATTCACCACAGCCCATTAAACCTTCCCTCCCTTGGCTGGCGGTTCCTGTTTTGCTTTCTCCAAGGAGAAAGGCAGTCCTTCAGTCATGCGATTGCCCCTCTGACCTCCCTCAGTGCCCCCAGAAAGCTTGATTTAAGAAGATTGGGCTTCCCTGGTGGCGCAGTGGTTGAGAGTCCGCCTGCCGATGCAGGGGACACGGGTTCGTGCCCCGGTCCGGGAGGATCCCGCACGCCGCGGAGCGGCTGTGCCCGTGAGCCATGGCCGCTGGGCTTGCGCGTCCGGAGCCTGTGCTCCGCAAAAAAAAAGATCACCCTTTACCTCCTCCCCCGCCCTTCCCTTCAGACCCTTCTCCAAGCAGCGGTCCACATCGATCCCAGTTAGCACAGGAAATGCTCCTCCCTCAAGGACCTTCTCAATCCCACTGCCCTCCTGCCAGCTTTTCAGATGGAAATCAGATCCTGGAAGGTGAGGCTGTCTGTGCAAAGACTCCCTGGGGCACAGCACTTGAACCCAGCCACAGCTGTTGGGGGTGGGGTGGGATGGGAAGCAGCTCCCCTGAGCATGAGGGGTGAGGCCAAGGGCTTGGCCAGAATGGGCAGAGCGGGAAGCCCTGAAAGGCAAGGAAGTGGTGGGGCTCCTCGAGATGAACAGGGATTGCTTCTGTGGCCTGGATGACTGCACTCATAGTTTCTCAGATGCTCCCAGAGGACCAAGAACCTTGAGGGTAGGCTGGGGTGGGGGGGCAGCAGGGCCAATGCCCTAGGAGTCCAGAGGAATGTTCTGCCTCTTTCCTCCACTGTCCAGCTGTGTAATATTGGGTAAGTCATTAACCTCAGTAGCTTCACCTGTAAAAGAAGAGTGACGATGCCTGCTTGACTGAAGGTTCAGGGCTGGGCAGTACCCCAGACTGACGGGCAGGTGAACCTGGGAAGAGGCATGATCTGAAATAGAGCAGTGGCAGTCAGGTTTCCCAGGAGGCCCTTTGGAGGAGGGAGGGGAGTGAGAGGAGAAACTTTTTAAGTCTTCATGGAAAGACCTTTACCCAATCTATCTGTGTAGCCTCCACCCATAACTTTGGGGATAAGGAAGGACAGTGTGTCAGTGGTACTTGCCTTTTTATCCTCACAGCAGCCTTGAGAAGAAGATGAAAAATCCCATTTTACAGATGGGGAAAATGAGGTTAGAGGCCTTCAGCGACTTAGGCAGGGCCACACAGGTAATAAATGGTGGAGATAGAATTCACACCCAGGTCTTTCTGTCCACGGCACTGCCCTGCCTGGCCCTCAAAGGCTGGACAACTGAGTTTGTTTTGAATGGTGCCACATGTACTTGGGCACGGCACAAAGGTTCCGATGGTGAAAGAAAGAAGTCTGTAGAAGAGGAGGGGAAAGGAAGGAAAAGAGGCTCTGTGATCCAGAATGATTTAAATAAAAAGGACCAGGTGGGGGAATTGACCACAAGCTTAAGTTAATGCACCAGAATGATGTGGCTGCTAAAGAAAGAAGAAAGGGAGGGGAAAAAGAAGGAGGAATCAAGAAAAGGTGAGACTGAACTATTCAAAGCCTAGTGCCCACATAAATATAGCTCATATTTATTGAGCACCTTCTATGTTAGGCACTGTTGTAAGTGCTTTGCTATATGGTAGGCACTATTATTATCCCTATTTTTTAGATGAAGGGAAACTGAGGCACAAAGAGGTTATATAACTTTCCCAAAGTCACACATACAATAAATGGCAGTGCTGGACTATGCAGATATTACAGCCTTGTCCTGAACTCTGCATTGGTCAAGGGGGCTTGATATGACTTGTCGCAGTTCTGGGTCCTAACAGGGAGACTTCAAGAGCTGCGAGCACTTCCACAGGAAGGTGGACTCAAGATAGGAATGATATGATAACTAACTTTTATTGAGCTCTTACTCTGAGCCAGGCATTCCAAGAGCTTTACACAGAGGAACTCCTTTCGTCTTCACAATAACTCGAGGGGATGGGCATTATCCCCATTTTACAGATGAAACTGAGGCAATTCACAGGAAGCAAAAAGCCCAGAGAAACTCAGGTGTTTCACCTGCAGAAGGGCAGACTTGAGAGGGTGCCCTCCCTCACTCCAGCTCTCTGAAGGGCTGTCCTGGAGAAAAGAGAGTGACCTGAAGGCAGAAGAACCCACTGCTGGGCATTAGGATGGGGACACCTGCCCAGGTCAGGGTTACACTCAGTGACTTCTAAGGCCCTTCCAGTCCTGAGACTCTGCCAGCCATTTGGGGCAGAGGACAGGCTAGAGGGAGAAGGGAGACTAGGAAGAAGCCTGGTGGGAACCGTTTCCCCAGAGTCCCCCCAGAATAAACCCCTAATCCCCAATAATGGGAAGAATGGGACGTTCACTCTCTTCCATCTGCCTGGAACCTGGGATCATCATTCATATGACAAAAGTCTATGGTGGTGCCTGACAGGGACTGGAATGGTGGGAGGGAGATGGCCTCCTACCCACCTCAACGGACCATTTGTTGGGCATCTACTACATGCTGGGCAGAAACTTTGATGTCATCTCATTTACTTCCCTCAAAGTCATTTCACAAATGCAGAAACTGAGGCTCAGGTGCAGGTAAGACACTTGCCCAAGGGTAGACATCTGGTGAGCGCCAGTTAATTCCAGAGTCAGTGGTCATCTACTGACACATTGTCCCTGCTCTCCTTGCCTTCCTGTATATCACAGCTGCCTCCATCCCCTTCTCAGGAGGGCCTCAGGGTCCTGGACACTAGGCTGGGTGGCTGGGGGTGAGGCTGGAGTGAGACGAGGACGAGGAGTGGCGCTGGGATGGGAGTCACGGGGAGAGGGACACAGAGTTATCGGATGTCGCGGCCAGGGCTGCAGTGGTCAGTGGGTTGTCCTCTACTTTGGAGGGGTGCTCCGTCCCTGCGGAGGGAGTCACATCTGGGAGGCGACCCCGGGCGCCCAGGCTCGGACGGATGCTGCGGGCAGGGGGCGCTGCGCAGGCAAACGTGTGCCGGGTACCATGGCGACGGCGCGGCGCGAGCCCCCTCCCTCTGGACGGGGAGGGCGGCAGCGGGCAGCGGGCAGCGGGCAGCGGGCAACAGAGCCGGGAGGGTAGCTGCGCTGCTCGGGAGCCTTCAGCCCCGGCCGCTGCCCGGCCGCCTCCGGGCGGCAGGGGGAGCGAGACCCCGCGCAGGGCTGGGGCCTGCGAGTGCACGCCCCTCCGTCCCCTTCCGCCGGGCCCTGGACCAGAACCGCCAAGCGCAGAGGCTGGGGCGCGCGCCAGCAGCCCAGCGCCGGAGACCCGCGGTCCCCTGCTGGCTCACAGGGGCCCGCTGCCTCCCTCCGTCGTTGACTGTCCCAGAGCGGGCTGGAGTGGGCAGCATGGAGGGTGAGTGACCCCGGGGCTGGGGCTGGGGCTGGGGCTGGGGGTGGGTGGGTACCGACTAAGGAGCAGTGAGCCAAGAGAGAGGAAGGGGACTGGGGAGTCTGATGGGGGCTGTCCAGAGCCCAACACTGTGACACTGTGTGTATGTGTGTGTGTGACAGACAGACACACACTGAGAGAGGGAGAGAGAGAAAGACCTGGAGGGCTCTGTAGTGTGTGTGCGTGAATATGTATGTGTGAGAAACTGAGAGAGAGAGGGAGGGGGGAAAAGACCTGGAAGCCTCTGTCCCTGTGTGCATAGGACGCTCCCTCCTGCCTGGGCAGGGGATCCTTTGAAACTGGCAGAGGACAGCTTACCTATTAGCTTTAGAGTAATTGCCATCCCTTCCAGCAGGCAAAGTCACAGAGATGGAATTCTACACAAGATCTCCTCAATGCAGAATTTCCCTCCCTGGGAGAAAAGAGAGGGAACTATGGACCTGACCTCCAGGACTTTAAGGGATAGGGACCCCAGGCATAAGGCTGCTTCCTCCAGCCTTACCAGGTGGGGGTCCAGACGCCCCTCTCAGCCAGTGTAGGAAGGGAAACCATATTTGGGCAAAGAAACTGGAGGACTGAGGGCTGGTCCACTGGCTTGCTGGGTGTCTTTGGGGTTTTGCTTAAACCTCTCTGTGCTACTGGTTACCCATCTCTTTAACGGAGAAACTTACATTCAGCTGGCTTCACAGAGTGGCTGTGAGGGTAAAATAATACAAGATGTGTTGAACAAAATCATACCTGTAAAAGAAGGCTGCTCCAGGAGGTAATAAAACCCAGAAATGCCAAGCAAGGCATTGCAAACACTGCTGGCAAGAGAGAAAAGGGAGTTTTACAGGACATCATGTGCAGCTGCACTTGTAGCTTTCCAGTGAGTTAGGGTTGAAAAGTGCACACACACAAGATACAATGAGAAATGCAGAACCAAAGTGTCAGTGAACGGAAGCCAAGGAAAACTGGTGAAGACAGAGCAAAGAGCTTTCAAAGTCTACGTAAGGATAGCAAATGAACCTGCTCGGGGCTTGGGCATGTGGTGCTCGTAACCTTTACGCACCAGGGAGAGCAACCAGCGCAGGGCACAGGCAATTTTACTTCAAATGGTGGAAGGAGGAAATTGAAGCCCAAGATAGGTGATTGGATAAGGCGTCAAGCCACATACAATCCAAGCCCAGACAAATGACATCCCAGGGACCTGGAGCCATTTGCAGATGTAATTATTGCCTTAGAGGAAATGTCAGAGAATGAAGGAAGTGCCAGAAAACTGAAGATGGGCAGATGTCCTGATTTTCAGAAAGGAAGGAAAGGTAGATTTAAAAAAAACCCTAAACTGCTCAGATTAATCTTGACCTCTATTAAAATTCCAGAATAAATTATCAAACATATAGTGAACACTTAGGAGACAATAAAGCAATCACACATCTAAGAATTTTTTTCAAAGGATGCCATCCTGTACGCTTGCAAAGATATGTGCCCAAGCATTTTCATCACACTGCAAAATTGGGAATCATGCAGATGTCCATAAATTAAACGATGAGAACACTTGCAATGGCATGCCGTATAGACATTAAGAATTATGTTTAGGATTTTATTTACTGGCACGAAAATATGTTTACTGCCTACTGTGAGTAATTTTTTAAAAGGCAGGTTTTAGAACACATGTTTAGTATGATCCCCTTTATGCAAATTTACATAGGCTTATTATTGGATGTATATGTAAAGTATATGCAAAGAGATGGTCACTAACATCTTTGGGTGCTCATGCTTCTGAAAGCATACCCTAAGAGAGTTTATGCCTGGAAGCAGAGGTCAGGAGAGTAAGATGGGAAAGGGAGAAAAGGCAAGAACCAGAACCAGGTGTGTGGACAAGCTGGGTTCAGCTATGGGCCAGTAGGGCTCTCTCTCTCTGGTCGCCTTCTGAGAAAAGTGCCGAATGCACCTGAGATTTTCGCCACGCAAGATGGGGAGCTGACTGACTGCTGTTTGTTCCTCTCCACTGGCTGTACTCCCACACTTCTAGATTGTTCCCGTTTGGGGCTTCAAAGAAAGCAAACCAGAGAGAGCCCTGGTGCAGGCTTGATGAGGTACTGGAAGTGCAGGGAACTGTCCACCCGGCCAGAATCTTTGGGATGTGGCTGGGAGCATCACAAACGCGTCGGCCATGAGGGTCATCTGTGGGTGAGAAATTTCAGGGATGTTTATTTTACTCTCTTCTTTTGTCGTGCTCAGAACTGCTTTCTAGTAAGCACATTTTTTTTTTATAAAAACAAAACAATCTTTTTCAAAAAGAAAGAAAATAATGTAGTGGTCATTAGGAACATATTCATGCTCACTAAGAACAGATCAGGCTAAACCTACCACATTTCCTCTTTCAGACTGGGTTTCCAAGAGGTAGAAAGATGAATTACGAGATATCAGCAGGACCCTGCTAAGTTCTCTCATGAGAGCCCTGTGAACTGATGGAGAGTTGCGGGAAGGGGGCCGGAGGACTGATGGCGGGGCTTTCATTAAGACTTTAATGCAGCTTAGAGGTCCCTCGGACTCTGACCTTGACATGACATTAAATAATTTAGAGGGAAAATAAAAGGCATGCTCATCAAATCTGTGGATAAGAGCCATGACACCCACACGGCAACAGTTCAAGATTTAAATGAAGGGTAGCTTAACATTCTGGAATGCTGGATCAAAACCAAGAAAGTGAAATGTAAATGGAAGTGAAATGCAAAGTCCTGAATTTAGGTCCCCCCCAAAATCAATTGCATACATTTCATATAGGGGAGATCTGGCTTGTAATCTTGAGGAAAGTTTCTGGAGAGATCAAAATGGATTGACAGTGAGATGGGTCTAGAATCATGCTTGCTGAAGAGACACTGAGATGTTCAGGGTGGGGAAAAAAGGCAGGGAGAGGGGGATGACCTTGGGGACAGGTGCCCATTCTTGTTCTGTGTGGCTCCAGGGAGCAGAACTGGGGCAGGTGGGGACAAGTTACAGTAAGACAACTCAACTCAACAACAGGAAGAACCTTCTGTCACTCAGAGTTGGCCTGGAAGCTGTGTGCTTACCAGGTCTCACTGAGCAAGGGTCACGGACTGGCCGGATTACTGACTGGAGGGCAGAAGGAGGTATTCTTGGGTGGCTTGCCCCAAAATAGGATCTGGATGGTCTCTGAGGGCTTGCAGACAGTCACCGCAGTCTGCCCAGCCTCCTGCAGAGCTGCTGGGGTCAGTGGGCAGTAGTCCCCCTCAGGCCTTCCACCCTGGGCCTTGGCTGCATGGTATGCTGTGCAGTGAGACGGCAGAGGACAGCAGTCCCCACCCCACTCCCAGCCCAACCCCAGTCTAGCGGCATCCTCAGAGCCCCTGGAAGCCTCCACAGCTGCCTGCCCGGCCTGGGAGCGCCATGGCTGAGGGAGGCCAGAGGCTGGGAGGATGTCTGCTCACACTGCCTGGCAGTGGGTGACTTGTGGGGAAGTGGCCCATGCGGGGGAAGGTCACTGGAGAGAGGAGGGGAGAGGAGCAAGCTAGCTGGTGTCCCTCAGGCACGGGACACAGAAGCTTCTTGGAAGTCCAGGGGGGTTCTGCTTTTCCGTGCCCCCAGAAATGCTGCCAGAGACACTGTCAGAGTTGAGAACCACTGAAGTAGTGAGTATTTTAATCATATTTATCAGAGTTTCCTTCTGATTAGAAGGGTTAAAACTCAGGTTAGTGAAAAGGAAAATAAGAGTCACTTAAAACACCCGCTGTGAATATACACTGTTAGCGGTTTTTTTGTTTATTTTTTGCCATTTTTTTTTGGAATGACACACACACTTTTATACGGAATACAGTTTATAATGCATGTACATACTATTTTGTAAGCATTTCAACCTTGGCCAGTATTTTCCCTCACACCATCAGAACTTGTTCTATTCCTTAGGTAAACCCCTAGAAGTGGAATGCCTGGCTCCGGGTGTGGGTCTGGTGTCAGGGTGCTGAATGGATGTGCCCCAGTTGCAAAGCCTGAGCTGATGTGTGTCTCTCCTACGCCCCGCAGTGCACAGCCACCCTCTGGCATCACTGAGCGCTTTTCCTCTCTGTGAATATGATTGATGGAAAGCTTACCCCTGTGTTCTTTTAAAATTGCATTTCTTTGATTACAAACGAACTTTTTTGTCTCATGTATTCATTAGTCATTTGTACTGTGTTATGTTCTTCTGTGGCTCACGGCCCAGGCTGTGTTCACCCAGGAGGCTCTTGGGAAGTGGGTGCTGAATGGTGAACCCAGGTCTCTAGTCTGGGGCTGAGCTCCCAGGTGGTGGTACCAGGGCAGACAAGCAGGTGGCTATAACGATGAAGGTATTAATGAGAGAGCTGTGAACCCAAAGGAGTACACAGATGGATTCTGTGCTCAGGAACTTCATTTTGGTGTTGATTTATCTTTCAGGCTTTGCAGGGAGGCCCACACTAAAAGTATTATAAAAATATCATGCTCAGATTCATTGTGCAGTTTAATACTGTCAGCAGGGCTGCTGCTGGGCTAACACGTATTGAGTGCCATGTGCCCCACATTTTGCCGAGTTCTCTTCATACGTTTTCTCACTCTTTTCAGTAAGTGTGAGCTTATCTCCATTTTGCCAGTGAAGACTTTGGTTTCCAGAGAGGTGATGACTTACCCGAGGTCATAGCCAGGAATTGTGTGTTTCCACTTTAAAGCTGAGAACAATAAGCTCCCACATAGATGAGGAGGTGTCTTAGTCAGCTTGGGCTGCTATAACAAAATACTATAGACTGGGTGGCTTATAAACAACTGAAATTTACTTCTTACAGTTCTGGAGGTTGGGAAGTCCAAGATCAAGGTGCCAATCCAGTGTCTGGTGAGGACCCGCTTCTTAGTTCACACACGGGATCCCTGTGTCCTCAGGTGGTGGAAGGGGCAAGGGAACTCTCTGAGGTCTCTTTTATAAAGGCGCTAATCCCATTCATGAGAGCTTTCCCTCATAACCTAATTACAGTTGACCCTTGAAAAACATGGGTCTGAACTGCGTTGGTCCACTTATACCCAGATTTTTTTTTTCAGTAGATGCATACTACAGTACTGAACCATGTGTGGCTCGTTGAATCCATGGATGTGGATCCACAGATACGGAGGGCTGACTGTAAAGTTATATTCGGATTTTTGACTGCACAGGGGTCCGAGCCCCTAACCACCCCATGTGTTGTTCAAGGGTCAACTATACCTCCCAAAGGCCCTACTTCCAAATACCATCACACTGGGGAAAAGTTTATAGCATATGAATTTTGAGGGGACACAGATATTCCATCTATTGCCTGAAGTCACCGGGAAGGAGAGCTGGGATTTCCCAGTCTGTGTGCATCCACTACCTTCAGGGTCTTTGGTCCAACTCCTTTATCTGTGGCTCCCAGACTGGAGTGTCCATCAGAATCACCTGGAGGATGTGTTAAAACAGAGATACCTGGTTTCTGGTTCCCTGGGGTTTCTGGTTCCCTAGATTGGGGGTGATTCCTGAGAATCTGCATTTCTAGCAAGTTCCAGGTGAAGCTGCTGCTGCTGCCTGGGGACCACACACTGAGAACCAGTGCACCCCCATCTTCTCTCTGGCCCCAGACTTTCAGTGGCTCACAGCTGGATCTCTCAGATCATCAGAATGCCCTGGAGATAACCATTATTATACCCCGAGACCTCCAGGAAGCTCCCCGAGTAGAGGAATGGCTCAACTGGGTTCAGTGGGTGAAATTTTCACAGGCTGTAGTGTATCCGCAAGGGCACCAGGCAGATCCCAGGAAGGACGAGTCCAGGTGTTAGTGAGGTCTCCGGCTGCTGGCTTGGGGCCCAGGTCAGGTGGGAGGCCTGCCTGCCTCCAACCCATCTCACCACAGGCCAGGGGAGTTGCCAGGAATAGGAAGCAGTTTTTCCTCCTTGAGAATAAATGCCGGAAACTGGCCTAAGTATAGAGATTGATGCTCAGGCTCAGCCGAGGGCCCAGGGATGGGCAGGGTTGCGCCCAGACACTTCTCAGGGCCAGATGAAAGGCAGTGGGGGAAACAGGCAGACTAGAGTTTAGCTGGGCAGGTTCTGGCAATTTCCTCTACCCATCCACACCCACAGATTTCCCCAAGTCATGCGGGTTGATTTTGAGGCTCAGCAAGGGTGAGCTATCTGGGGAGGCTCCCAGAAGACTCTTTGATGGGGGTTCTTTCCAGAGGACCCTGGAGAAGGCCTTCCAACACCAGAAATGCCAGGCTTGAGCAGGACCCTGTCACCTGATGTCAGGATTTGTCTTTCCTTCCTTTTTCTCCTCATACAAATATTTATCCATTCAACAACCATTTAGTAAAGCATTTACAATTGTCAGGCCCTGACGAGATGCTGGGGATATGATCACCAATGAAAGAGTGAAGATCCCTGCTCTCCAGGACCTGACTTTCAAAGGTGGAGGAAAAAAACCAATAAACATGGAAACAAATAAAATATTGGCAGATTGAAGAAAATAAGCAGGATGCTGTGAGAGATAATAATGGGGCACCTAAATTAGAGTAATCAGGTACAGGCTTCTCCGAGAAGACAATGTTTAATTGAAAGCTAAAGGAGGGGAAGAGACAGAGGGAATAGAAAGAGATAAAGGCATTGAGACTGGAAAGAGCAAGAATGTGTTGGAGGCATCACGAGGTGACCAGAGTACAAAGGGCAAAGGGGAGAGTAGCAGGGGGTGAGGCCAGTGATGACAACAGGAATCAGACCATGCAGTAAAGAGTTTGGATTGTATTCGAGATGCAATGAGGAGTCTAGGCAATAATTGTTAGTGGCTCCTGCTGAAAACATTGGTGAAAAGCTAATGGGGAACTTGACAGTGGAGGGATCAGGCTGACATCACCTAAGCCCACTGATCAACCTTAGCGTTAAGAAAGAGACCACCAGGTGGCCTACTGGTTAGGATTCCGGGCTTTCACTGCTGCAGCCCAGGATTCTGCAAGTCGCATGGCCAAAAAAAAAAAAAGGAGAGACAGAGAGAGACCATCAGACATAATCAGATCAAGCCTCTAGATCTAATTATCATTTATAGGAAATGCAGGGGACAGAGAGTAGAACGTGTAAAATGACATCAAGAGGTAGAAATGCACAACCTGCCAAGACTGAATCAGGAAGAAATAGAAAATATGAACAGACCAATCACAAGCACTGAAATTGAAACTGTGATTAAAAATCTTCCAACAAACAAAAGCCCAGGACCAGATGGCTTCACAGGCGAATTCTATCAAGCATTTAGAGAAGAGCTAACACCTATCCTTCTCAAACTCTTCCAAAATATAGCAGAGGGAGGAACACTCCCAAACTCATTCTATGAGGCCACCATCACCTTGATACCAAAACCAGACAAGGATGTCACAAAGAAAGAAAACTACAGGCCAATATCACTGATGAACATAGACGCAAAAATCCTCAACAAAATACTAGCAAACAGAATCCAACAGCACATTAAAAGGATCATACACCATGATCAAGTGGGGTTTATTCCAGGAATGCAAGGATTCTTCAATATACGCAAATCAATCAATGTGATACACCATATTAACAAGTTGAAGGAGAAAAACCATATGATCATCTCAATAGATGCAGAGAAAGCTTTTGACAAAATTCAACACCCATTTATGATAAAAGCCCTGCAGAAAGTAGGCATAGAGGGAACTTTCCTCAACATAATAAAGGCCATATATGACAAACCCACAGCCAGCATCGTCCTCAATGGTGAAAAACTGAAACCATTTCCACTAAGATCAGGAACAAGACAAGGTTGCCCACTCTCACCACTCTTATTCAACATAGTTTTGGAAGTTCTAGCCACAGCAATCAGAGAAGAAAAGGAAATAAAAGGAATCCAAATCGGAAAAGAAGAAGTAAAGCTGTCACTGTTTGCAGATGACATGATACTATACATAGAGAATCCTAAAGATGCTACCAGAAAACTACTAGAGCTAATCAATGAATTTGGTCAAGTTGCAGGATACAAAATTAATGCACAGAAATCTCTGGCATTCCTTTATACTAATGATGAAAAATCTGAAAGTGAAATCAAGGAAACACTCCCATTTACCATTGCAACAAAAAGAATAAAATATCTAGGAATAAACCTACCTAAGGAGACAAAAGACCTGTATGCAGAAAATTATAAGACACTGATGAAAGAAATTAAAGATGATACAAATAGATGGAGAGATGTACCATGTTCTTGGATTGGAAGAATCAACATTGTGAAAATGACTCTACTACCCAAAGCAATCTACAGATTCAATGCAATCCCTATCAAACTACCAATGGCATTCCTCCCAGAACTAGAACAAAAAATTTCACAATTTGTATGGAAATACAAAAGACCCTGAATAGCCAAAGCAATCTTGAGAACGAAAAATGGAGCTGGAGGAATCAGGCTCCCTGACTTCAGACTATACTACAAAGCTACAGTAATCAAGACAGTATGGTACTGGCACAAAAACAGAAAGATAGATCAATGGAACAGGATAGAAAGCCCAGAGATAAACCCACGGACATATGGTCACCTTATCTTTGATAAAGGAGCCAGGAATGTACAGTGGAGAAAGGACAGTCTCTTCAATAAGTGGTGCTGGGAAAACTGGATAGGGACATGTAAAAGTATGAGATTAGATCACTCCCTAACACCATACACAAAAATAAGCTCAAAATGGATTAAAGACCTAAATGTAAGGCCAGACACTATCAAACTCTTAGAGGAAAACATAGGCAGAACACTCTATGACATAAATCACAGCAAGATCCTTTTGGACCCACCTCCTAGAGAAATGGAAATAAAGACAAAAATAAACACATGGGACCTAATGAAACTTAAAAGCTTTTGCACAGCAAAGGAAACCATAAACAAGACCAAAAGACAACCCTCAGAATGGGAGAAAATATTTGCAAATGAAGCAACTGACAAAGGATTAATCTCCAAAATTTATAAGCAGCTCATGCAGCTCAATAACAAAAAAACAAACAACCCAATCCAAAAATGGGCAGAAGACCTAAATAGACATTTCTCCACAGAAGATATACAGACTGCCAACAAACACATGAAAGGATGCTCAACATCTTTACTCATTAGAGAAATGCAAATCAAAACTACAATGAGATATCATCTCACACCAGTCAGAATGGCCATCATCAAAAAATCTAGAAACAATAAATGCTGGAGAGGGTGTGGAAAAAAGGGAACACTCTTGCACTGCTGGTGGGAATGTGAATTGGTACAGCCACTATGGAGAACGGTACGGAGGTTCCTTAAAAAACTACAAATAGAACTACCATATGACCCAGCAATCCCACTACTGGGCATATACCCTGAGAAAACCATAATTCAAAAAGAGACATGTACCAAAATGTTCATAGCAGCCCTATTTACAATAGCCCGGAGATGGAAACAACCTAAGTGTCCATCATCGGATGAATGAGTAAAGAAGATGTGGCACATACATACAATGGAATATTACTCAGCCATAAAAAGAAACGAAATTGAGCTATTTGTAATGAGGTGGATGGACCTAGAGTCTGTCATACAGAGTGAAGTAAGTCAGAAAGAGAAAGACAAATACTGTATGCTGACACATATATATGGAATTTAAGAAAAAAAAATGTCATGAAGAACATAGGGGTAAGACAGGAATAAAGACACAGACCTACTAGAGAATGGACTTGAGGATATGGGGAGGGGGAAGGGTAAGCTGTGACAAAAGTGAAAGAGCGGCATGGACATATATACACTACCAAACGTAAGGTAGATAGCTAGTGGGAAGCAGCCGCATAGCACAGGGAGATCAGCTCGGTGCTTTGTGACCGCCTGGAGGGGTGGGATAGGGAGGGTGGGAGGGAGACGCAAAAGGGACGGGATATGGGAACATATGTATATGTATAACTGATTAAATTTGTTATAAAACCAAAAAAATAAATAAAAAATAAAGATGAAAAAAAAAATGACATCAAGAGGGAACAATCAGCAAAATCCAGTCTGTGAGAAATTCTACAGACAAATGACCCAGACATTTATATGACAAATAAATTGCAGGGGGCCAAAAAGAAGCAGAGGGAAAACCTAGAAACTAAGAGAGACTTAAGAGCCACATTAACCAAGTGCAATGTGGAGATGGCAATAGATTTTACAATAACAGACCTCCGGGCTTCCCTGGTGGTGCAGTGGTTGAGAGTTCGCCTGCCGATGCAGGGGACATGGGTTCGTGCCCCGGTCCGGGAGGATCCCATGTGCCATGGAGCGGCTGGGCCCGTGAGCCATGGCCTCTGAGCCTGCACGTCCGGAGCCTGTGCTCCGCAGCGGGAGAGGCCATGGCGGTGAGAGGCCTGCATACCGCAAAAAAAAAAAAAGAATATCAATAACAGACCTCCATGAATCACGATTCCTGCTTCACACCCCTTTTGCAATGTAATGTTGCCACTCTTTCTATCAAGAGGTAGAAAATGTTTCTCCTTTGGCTTGAATCTGGGCTGACATTGTGACTTGCCTTGGCCAACAGAATGTGGCAGAAGTGATGATACGAAAATTCTGGAGCTTAGATCTTAAGAAACCTGTGGCTTCTTCCCTTGTTGTCTTGGAACCCTGAGACCACCAAGCTAGCCTCTCATGAAAAAGCCCAGTCTAGCCTCTTGGAAAATGAGAGGGCACATGGAGGAGAACTAAGACACCATAGCATCAACCACCAGCCATGTGAGGGAGGTCATCTTGGACCTGCCAGCCCCAGCTGAGCCATCAGATGACCACAGCTGCATGAGTGATCCCGAGAGAGACCTGCAGAAGGGCCACTCAGATTACTAAGCCACAGTGCCATGTCACTAGATTTGGGGGTGGTTCACCACATAATACGGAATAGAAACAGAAACCTTGTTTGGATCCTGACTCAAAAAAACCTATTATTTAAAAAATTCTGTAACAATGAGGGAATTTTGAATGCTGGATAATTGATAGTATTGTGACATGATGGTTAATTTTGTTAGGTGTGATAATGATACTGGGTTATGGATTTTTCTTGAGTCCTAATTTTTAGAGATACAATCTGAAATATTTATGAATGAAAGGAAGTGATGTGATTATGCCTCAGTATAATCCAAAGAGAGGTGTGGGTATGGATGAAACAAAATTGGCCTTGAGATGGTAATTGTTGAAGGTGGATGATGTACACATGGGGGTTCTTTATACTATTCTCTGTTGTCATGGTTCATTAAACTATATACTCTTGTATATATTCACTATTACATTCTCTCTTGTACATGTTTGACATATTAAAATAAAGATGTTTGGGTACAACTGGATGCCCTTGGAGGGCCTAAGCAGGGGAATATCATTTCCTCTTCTCACTGTGCACCCAAAACTTCCAGCTTCACCCCCTCCACCGGCAGTCCCTCCACCCCCCTCCTAAGTGCCCCGCTGCACCTGCTGGTCCCTGTGGCCCCCACTGTGCCAGGTCATCGGCCTGTGCTCCCCCAGGGTCTTTCTAGCCTCCAGGTCCCAAGCTTCTGGCCATCCTCCAGGCCAGTGGCTGAGCTCTGGATGCAACAGAAGATTCCCCTGAAGACTCCTCATCTCCTAGAACAGGCCACATTCAGTCCCAGAGGAAGGCAGGAGGAGAGTTTACAAGACATCATGAGTCACCATAACTAATGACTTCCCAGAAGAGCTGTGATTGGACACTCAGCCGCTCCCTTCCATACGTGTCTAGAGAGACACACACTGAAGCCTGGGATGAATTAGAGACACACAGAGCAGTGCCAACTCTGTTGCAGACTCCTATGTCCCCTTGAGGGAGTCTGGGAACCCCTCTGATCCCAGTTCTCCCATTTCAAATGGGGCTAATACCTAACCTGTTTACCTCATGGGGTAATGGGGAGGGTTAGATCAAATAATAGGCACGGAAGCACTTTGTTAAATGCTGTGCAAATGAGGCAGCTGATACCACCATGGGAGGAGGTAAAGGATGGGTGGTGGCCTTGGCTTTGAATGGTCTTCCGGAGAATTTAATGTGTGCCTTCTTTGATCCTCAGCCCTGGTTCAGAGTCCCCTTTCGTTCTTTCTCCCTCTACTGCCTTCTTGCCTTCCCCAACTAAAGTTCTGTGGAGATGATGAGGAGGGGCATCAAAGATTTTGAGGGTTTAATAGTTAGAATCCCAGAAGAAAACAAGTGGTGCACTCAGAAAGGATTTAACAGAAGAGCGTTTAATAGAGAGACTTTACAGTGGGCAGGGGAAGGCAAGAGAACCAGCAGGGATGGTGACTCACCCAGCGACTGGCAGTCACAGGAAGCGGTCAGTGCAGAGAGGGAACGGTGTCACCGCGGCTCTGCAAGAGCTGGAGCCATGGGAGAGGAGTCACCCAGCAGGAGCTGTGCCCATAAAGACAGCCCCACAGGAGAGCTGGTCCAGGCAAGGATGGAGTCAGGAGATGAATACCCTGACCTCTATCCTCCATTCCTTCAAGCTCTTTCAGTGCCTCCCATTGGCTGAACCCAGTCAAAAACCAGAGGGCAGGGAATAGAATCTAAAAAAAGAATGGATATATGTATACGTATAACTGACTCACTTTGCTGTACAGCAGAAACTAACCCAACATTGTAAATCCACTATATGCCAATAAACAAACAACAAAGCAAACAACCCAGAGGGCAAGGGAACTTGGGTCATATAGTCCTGATGTAATGTGGTCCTGAGAAGTCAGCCTCTGGGGCAGAGAGCAGGGCAGAGAAGGATGGAGGCTAGATGGGGCAGAGGGGGATTGTGTGCAAATGCAGAAGAGCCAACATTGGGAAATGACATGAGTGGTGGACAAGACGGGGTGGGAGGTGTGAGATCAGGGTTTGAATGGCTGTGGGGTAGAAGCCTTGGATCAGTGCATCCAGTTGCAGTTGGAGTTGAGTACATGATCTGGGTGTTAGGGCAGGGGCAGGGTTTGGAGCACAGAAGGATCTTGCCAGCGGTGAGAAGTCAGTCACCTCTTCTTCGCCTAGGGTCCTGACCTGTGTGCTCCTTTGCTCCTAGGGGAGCCCTCCCAGCCTTCCAACAGCAGCCGGCCCCCATGCCAGAATGGGAGTGATGCCGAAGCCAACCCTGTTGCAAACCTCACCTTCTCCTCCTACTATCAGCACTCCTCCCTGGTGGCTGCCATGTTCATTGTGGCCTACGTGCTCATCTTCCTCCTCTGCATGGTGGGCAACACCCTGGTCTGCTTCATTGTGCTCAAGAACCGGCACATGCGCACCGTCACCAACATGTTTATCCTCAACCTGGCTGTCAGCGACCTGCTGGTGGGCATTTTCTGCATGCCCACCACCCTTGTGGACAACCTCATCACGGGTGAGTTGGAAGCGCTAGAGGCAGCAGGAGTACCCCTACCCCTGAAATCATGGCTGGACTGGTCTCTTGGCCGAGATGCCACTGTCTCAAAATCTCAAGACAGCCTTGTGGCTGAGGGATTAGACTAGAAATAATAGATATAATGAATTAATCATTTTCTATGTTCCAGGCATTGTGTGATTTACTCTTCCTGCATGATCTTAACTAATCCTCACAACAATCCAATGAAGTATGCGTTATTGTTATCCCCAATGTATGGATGAGAAAACTGATGCTCAGAGTGATTAAGGGGCAGGTCTGTAGTTTACACAGCGAAGTGTCAAGTCCCACATTCACACATCTGTATTTCTAACCACTACACTGTTCAATCCTACTCTCCCAGGTAGCTCCCTTGGGCAGAACTAGAACCAGCGGGAAGAAGTGGGAGGGAGGCAGGTTTCCTCTGAATAAGGACCTAAAAACTTATTTGAGATGTTTTCCAACAAAAGAGTGTTCTCTCGTACAGGTATTGGGCTCCCTGTCACTGGGAGTGTCTAAGTAGGGACTGGCTGGCTGTTTAGCAGGGATTTTGTAGAAGGGATTCAAGCAGAACTAGACCACCCAACCTCTAAATTCCTGCCTATCATCCTGCAAATATCAGAAGGATCCTACCGTCATCTATTCTCTCTCCTGTGATTCGCCTTTCTTACTTCAGAATAAGCCTCCACAGACTAACTGGTGGGAAGGACAAGTTTCCAGAGCTGTGGAGACCCCTAGAGGTCTGCGCCTGCAGGTTCTGAGCTCAGAGCTCCCAGGAACTCAGGATTCAAGTGGACAGCCCCATTTGGAGTGACTTAGCTGACTTGAGGCTGGAGGACTAGCAGCCTGTGTTTCTGTAGGTTCCAGGACCCAGAAAGTGGAGCCTGGGCTGCCGGCTTCCCCTCAGCTGTACTGGCTGCGCCTGGTGGGATCTTTGATCACAGCTGAATCCCAGGTTCTTTCAGGGCTGCTGAACAGAAACTGCATCCTTCTTCCCAAAACACATAGGCATGCATGCACACACGCGCAGAGGTGCACACACATACAGGCTCATGCACACACACACACACCAGTTAACAATGATATGGTGAGGTCACTAGTGGGTTAAGGTGGTGTCTGCTGGTCCTTTTCACATGTGTAAATTAAAAAAATTGTTTAAATTGACAACACATTCACATGGTTCAATGGTCAAAAGCTAACAAAAGGTATGCAGTGAAAAGTGTTCCTTCCACCCCTGTGCTTTGGCCTTCCAGCTCTCTCCTGGGAGGCAACCGATGCTGCCCGTGTCTTGTATCTCTTCCCCAAAATATTTTGTGTAAGTACAAGCACTTTCCAAAAATATTTTATATAAGTATAAGCAAATTAAGGAAATGCTAACTTTCTAACCAGTCAGTTCTGCACCTTTACTTTTTTCCTGCTTAAAAATGTAGCATGTAATTTGTAAATAGGGTTCATTACAATTAACTTACATAGAGTAAGTTACTCCATACTAATAAATGAAAGAGGTTTTTATTCTTTTTTTTACAACTGTTTAGAATTCCATTGTATAGATATACTACAATTTATTTAACCAATCTCTTTTTGATGGGTATTTACGTTGTTTCTAATAGAATCTTCTGCAAGGAAAGAAAACTTCACATAGCTTTTCTTTCTTTGTTTTTGTTTCTGTTTTTTGAATTCAGGTGCAGAGTGTTGAATTATTCGCATCCACTGTTCCTGGCACTATGTGACTTCACTGTGTTGGGAAGCCCCTTGTGTATCTTTATTCATTCCCTTCTGTACCCTTACCCCACTCCAAACCCCCTCCCCCACTGATAGGCAAACACTCTATTAAATGTAATGTTTGTGATTTGCATGCATTCTTACAAAATGTGCATTGTACATGTGTGCATGTTTTACATTTAAATATTTTTGTTAAGGTATAATTTAACATACAAAAACTCCACTCTTTTTAGTGTACAGTTCCACAAGTTTTGACAAACATATACAGTCATGTAGTTACAATCAAGATATAGAACAACTTCATTGTCCCCCACAACTCCCCCTTGTTCCTTTGCAGTTGCTTCTTCCCTCTGCTCCCTGGCACCATTGGTCTGTTTTCCTGTAGGGACAGAAAATATCCTTTTGTCTTTGCAAGAATATTATATAAATGGAATCATACAGTATGTAGCCTTTTGAATCTGGGTGTGTTTTGTTTTGCTTGCTTTTACTTTCTATTTTGAAATAACTTTAGATAGATGTACTGAAAAGTTGCAAAAATGGTAGAGTGTTCCTGTATACTCTTCACCTACCTTCCCTTAATGTTATATTTTTTTTTTCTGGAGGAGATTAAGCTTTTATTTCTTTTAAATTTATTTTATTTATTTTTTATACAGCAGGTTCTTATTAGTTATCTATTTTATACATATTAGTGTATATATGTCAATCCCAACCTCCGAATTCATCCCACCGCCCGCCCCCCACCCCCTGCTTTCCTTGCTTGGTGTCCATACATTTGTTCTCTACATCTGTGTCTCTATTTCTGCCTTGCAAACTGGTTCATCTGTACCATTTTTCTAGATTCCACATATATGCATTAATATACGATATTTGTTTTTCTCTTTCTGACTTACTTCATCTGTATGACAGTCTCTAGGTCCATCCACGTTTGTACAAATGACCCAATTTCATTCCTTTTTATGGCTGAGTAATATCCCATTGTATATATGTACTACATCTTCTTTATCCATTCCTCTGTTGATGGACACAGGTTGCTTCCATGACCTGGCTATTGTAAATAGTGCTGCAATGAACATTGGGGTGCATGTGTCTTTTTTAAAATAATTAATTAATTAATTTTTGGCTGTGTTGGGTCTTTGTTGCTTCGCACTGGCTTTCCCTAGTTGTGGCGAGCGGGGGCTACTCTTCATTGTGGTGTGCAGGCTTCTCATTGCAGTGGCTTCTTGTTGAGGAGCATGGGCTCTAGGCACGAAGGCTTCAGTAGTTGTGGCTCGCGGGCTCTAGAGGGAAGGCTCAGTAGTTGTGGTGCACGGGCTTCGTTGCTCCACGACATGTGGGATCTTCCCGGACCAGGGCTCGAACCCGTGTCCCCTGCATTAGCAGATGGATTCTTAACCACTGCTCCACCAGGGAAGCCCTGGGGTGCATGTGTCATTTTGGATTATGGCTTTCTCTGGGTATATACCCAGTAGTGGGATTGCTGGGTCATATGGTAGTTCTATTTTTAGTTTTTTAAGGAACCTCCATACTGTTCTCCATAGTGGCTGTATCAATTTACATTCCCACCAATAGTGCAAGAGGGTTCCCTTTTCTCCAAACTCTCTCCAGCATTTGTTGTTTGTTAGATTTTCTGATGATGCCCATTCTAACTGCCCTTAATGTTAATATCCTAAATAACCATAGTATAATGATTGAAACCTGGAAATTAGCATTGATACAATACTATTAACTAATCTGCATACTTTATTTGAATTTCACTCCTTTCCCCACAAAGGAGTCCCCTGGAGTCCTTTTCTAGTCCAGGAT
The DNA here is from genome assembly GCF_964341445.2 of Mesoplodon mirus. Lineage (NCBI taxonomy): Eukaryota > Metazoa > Chordata > Mammalia > Artiodactyla > Ziphiidae > Mesoplodon > Mesoplodon mirus. Next base: position 58,316,759 of record NC_138977.1, on the reverse strand, counting down.
CCAACCGAGGGCTATACATTGTATCTGTTTTTTGTTTGTTTGTTTTCTCCAACCTGTGACTGTTCCTTGGTTCTCGACTTTCCTGACCTTGACATGTTTGAAGAATACTGATCAGTTATTCTGCAGAAACCCCAGAAACTTGGGTTTGCCTTATGTTTTATTACAATTCGATTTCGTTTATGCATATTTGATGAGAATACTACAGAAGACATACTGATAAGGCACACACTATCAATATGTATTAATGGTGGTGTTAATGTTGATCGCTTGGTTAATGTGGTGTCTGCCAGATTTTTCCATTATAAAGCTACCATTTTCCCCTTTATAATTAATAAGTATCTCATAGGGAGATACTTTGAGACTATGCAAATGCCTTGTTTCTCACTATACTTTTACTCACTAAAAGCATCCTTTGGATGGTTCCTGCCTGCAACAGTTATTACTGTTATATTTCCTCAGTGTTGATCTTCTACTTAACATCATTCCCCCTACATTTATTTTACTCTATGGGTTATACCCCAGTTTTACCATTATTTTGTTGCTTCAATTGCCCCCAGTTTTGACTATTGGGAGCTCTTTCAATTTGGCTCCTGTGTCCTTTTTACATGCCACCATGGATTTTTTTTTAGTATTTCCTTACTTTCTGGCACCATAAAGTGTTCCAGGCTCACCTTGTATGTTCCCTGCTCCAGCCCTGGAATCAATCAACAATTTCTCTAAGAAGGTCTGGTTCCTTATATTGGAGAATGGCATTTAGAAACCAAGACCTTGGCACTGGATGTGATCGTTGGCACTGGGGTTTCATTGCTTCTAGGCCCTCTCGAGGGACAGAGCTAGGAAATATATGCATGCTAACACACACATACTTAACATGTGCATCTTTATCTCTATATCTATCCATCTGTACGTATATTGAAAACTATTATGCCTCTGATTCCAATCTAATATTACAGGATCATTTTAACTTTCCTCTTTTCCTCACCTGTAACTTCTTTCTCTAACAATGAGAAATCTAAGTCTGTTTATGCACAATATATTTACTTATTTGTTCAATCTTGGTATACACATAAGGTAGATTCAGTATTGCTAACCCATACCCTTGTGAGGAACACATTTATTAATGAGAGTATAGTGTACATGTATAGTTCTTTTTGCAATCTTATAGTGTACAGTCAAAATACTGTTTTCCAAAGTTACTGAGGTTAGTTTCTTGCTTCCCCATTCCCCTTCAGTGTGGTTATTTTATTCATTTGTAATGCATTTAGGTTCATTTGTTACTGTTTGTGTCCCACTTTGGGTTTCCCCCACATCCTGATGTTAATTAACTTATTTTTTGAAGATGTGAAACATTGCCATAATTCTAAAGAGTCAGATCCATACAAAAAGATATACTCAGAGAAGGGTCACTCCTCTGTCATCTCTACTACCCCATTCTTCCTCATTCTTACCACCTCCCTGTATAGGTAGCCAATCTCATTATTTTCTGATCTACCTTCCTATACTTCCTTTGTACAAATAAGCAGATAAGTGTATATTTTCCTATATCCCCTTCTTTCTTACATGAAGGGTAATATACTATAGATACTCTTTGCACTGTGCTTTTTGCATTTAGCAGTATATCTTGAAAACCTCTTCATATCAGTTCATAGAGGTCTTCCTTATTCTTTTTTACAGCTGTATAATACTCTTCTGTGTAGATGTACCATAGTTTATTCAACAACTTCTTTATATGGGCATTTAGATTGTTTCTGATATTTTGCAGTTACAACAATGCTACAATGAATAACTCTGTGCATATGTATTTTGTGTCATCAGAGGTGTATATTCAGGATAGAGTGAGATTGTCAGATCAAAAGATAAGTGCAGAAGTTAGGCATCGCCTAGTTCCCCTCCAGAAGGACTGTATCGGTTTTCATTCCCACCACCAATGTCTGAGAGCTCCTATTTCTCCACAGCAAATATCATTTGCATTTTTAAAATTATGAATGAGGTTTGAACATTTTTTTCATAAGTTTATCAGTCTGCTCTCTACAGCGATATTGACTTTCCATGACATTTAAACTCCCTGGCACCCAGACCAAACTCTCACCACTAATACATAGTGATTTAGGGACAAAGAGACTGTAAATCAATTAGTCTCTCCCTCAGTTTCACATCTGTAAAAAGGAGAGAATAATGGGCCTGCTGTGAGGATTGAGTGAGCCAGTGCCTGGCATCTAGTAAGTGTGCAGGCAGAAAATCAACATGGGGAAGGACGTTGGTGAAAGAAGACCCCAGCCTTGGAAGATGACTCCTGTCTGCAGGCACAACAGACAAGAACAAGGTGGGCCCCCCCCCGCCCTGCCCCCAGGCCTAGAGGGGCAGAAACACTAGGCAGTTACCAACACACAGCCTCAGGTAGCCAAGATGTGGACCTGGCTACTAGTCCTGAGAGCAGGTGGGACCCAGGTCTCATGAGAAAGCAGAAGCTTGGGGATCAGAGTGAGGACATCAGGTAGGAGGGGCTAGAGCTGCTTATACCTCCCCCTACCTGACAGTCAGGCTTGATCTGTCCTAGTGGTTCTCAACTTTGGCTGCCACTCAAATCTCCTGGGTAGATTTGGAGAATACGGTTGTCTGGTGTGAGCCTGGGCACTGGTCCTTTTCCAAGTTCTCCGTTGATTCTAGTGAGCAGCCAGGGTTGAGAACCACTGGCCTAGAACCTGGAACAGGGCTATGGGAGCAGAAAGCCAGGCAGGGCTGGATGGATCTAAAGCTCATGGAGAGAAATCGCTGGTCAGTATAAAGACTGTCTCTAATAGGACTGTCCACGGTGGTATTGGCTGCTCAGTTCCTCACTCCTGGAAGTGTGTAAGCAGAGGCAGGATGACGACCTGGCAGGACATGCAGGAAAGATGCAAGCCAGAGGGGACTGGCCCCGATGGCCGGAGGTCTTTGGCTCTCTGCGAATGAGGCATCTCTCACTCTGGTGGCTTCTGTCATTGCAGGGTGGCCCTTCGACAACGCCACATGCAAGATGAGCGGCTTGGTGCAGGGCATGTCCGTGTCGGCTTCTGTTTTCACACTGGTGGCCATTGCCGTGGAAAGGTGAGAAGGTTCCTGTCTGGTTATCCCGGGCCTGGCACTAGGACAAGCAGCTGTCTCCACTTCTGGGCCTGCCAGGAGGCCGAGGCTGCTCTGTGGTCAGTGGGGCTGAATCCTGAGCCACAGAGGGAAGGGTTGTGGGGCTGGCTGCCTTCTAGACTTGGGGGACTGCAGAGGACACTGCCACCTCCTTCTGGAAGGCCCAGAGGCAGCTCCTGAGGAGGTTTAAGAGGGATTCCTGGGCCCTAAGAGGAGCTTGGGGGCAGTCCTTGTTTCCTGAGCAGCAGGCCTCCTTGCTGGTCCCTGATTCCCCATCTCCACCATGTCCAGCTAGTTCTGGTCTTTCTGCCTCAGATTCCATCAGATTCTCTGATAAGCATGGGTCTGCTAATGGAATAGAGCCAGGGACCAAGGAGGCTTTCTTTGCAGGCAACACATCTGACCCAACTGCAGTAGGTCCTCCTCTCCATCCTCCCTCTCAGTGAGCCCTTTCAATAAGGGTTCACTCCAGGCACTTCCCCCAGGGCAAGGGAGGCAGGCAGGTAAGCTGGAGGGCTGCCTAGCTGCATGAGCTTGGTTAAGTCACTTAACTGCTCTGAGTCCCAGTTTTCTCATCTGTAAATTGGTAAATATCCTACAGGGTGGCTGGGAGGCTTCAGTGAACTTCTGTTTGTAAAGCTGATACACACCACCTGGCACAGAGACCAAATGTCAGCAGTTAATATTATTCTGTTTCTTCCTTACACCCACACCCTCCTTCTTGTCCTCTTCCCAACATGGGCACCTACTAGCTCCACCCTTTCTAGAATCTAGTGTCTTCATCCTCTCTCCACTTTGGCCCTCATCAAACCCAGTCTTTTGTGACCCAGTGAAGTAGGCAGCTGGGGAGATAGAACTGGGTTCCTGTCTGCAAGGCCACTGATGGTGGGGGAAGTCCTCCTCCACTGATCTTCATTTTGTTGTCATTGTTAACGATAGGTGAGTGTGCAGTGTCTCCCAGTAGTGTTTGGAGTATTCTTCAAGTTCCTGTCTCCTCCAGGAAGCCTTCCTGGTCTGCCCCAGGATTCCCCTCCATCCATTAAGTGCTATTGCACTTACAGCCAGTACTACGTGCTTTAAAAATTATTTGTTCTCTGGCAATTCCTTAAGTATGTGATGCTATGAGACCAGTAGGCCAGAGTCAGGTAGGTTGAGAAAACAAGGCTTGAGACTGGCTGTGGGAAAAGTAGAAAGTGTTGTCAGGCCGGGGAAAGGGTGCGGAGTGGGGAGAGCAGGACACAGTTTGCTGAAGTAGAAAGAGCAACATGGCTGGGAGTCAGCTCTAGGCCTGTGTTCTAGTCTAGGTTCAGCTCCTAAACTGCCCCATGACTTTCTTAGACTAATTAGATTGGCATCTTCGACCAGGAGAACTGGGCACAGGTATTTTTTTAAATGCTTCAGGAGATTCTAATGCACAGTGAGGGTTTACAGCTGCAGGTTTATATGGCACAGTGGAGCAACACAAATCTGGGTTCAAGGCTGGTCCTTGCTACTTGCTAGCTGTGTGACCTTGAGCCAGTTACTTATCACCTCTGAATACCAGTTTCCTCAGATGTAAATTAAGGGTGTAATAATAATCACTGCTGAGACATCCTAATGAGGAAATGGTGCAGGTCTGTCCTAATTTTGTGGAGGCACTGTTGGAAAGACGCTGGCCAAGGTGACATAGGGACAACCTGTCACGTAGACTCTACACCTGAACTCCCAAGATTTTCTGGAGAAGCCATAAACAGCTAAAAATTGTTTTCTCTAAGACACCTACCCGATCGGCCTACTCAAGGACAGAATGTGCGGACTTATAGCTCTGCAACCTGCCAGCTAATGTTTATCCCCCAAAGTGCACAAACAGGATTCAGCTCTTGTAAAACCCTCCTTTTGCCTTTGTTGCGTGGCTACTCAGCCGAGGAGCTGACTCCCCAACAGGTGAGAAACCAGTTTGCTTGCAAACGAACGTAATTAACATCTGAGCCTTCTTTGATGCCGCCGAAGGTGGAGTGCCCCTACCCCGCTCCCAGCCCTCCACCCTCAGTCGGGGATGGCTTTCATCCCTGGGGCCACTGGGACCCCTGGGACCCGTCCAGACCCCCCGCTTCTCTTTCCTCCGTCGCCGCAGGTTCCGCTGCATCGTGCACCCTTTCCGCGAGAAGCTGACCCTGCGGAAGGCGCTGGTCACCATCGTGGTCATCTGGGCCCTGGCCCTGCTCATCATGTGCCCCTCGGCCGTCACGCTGACCGTCACGCGCGAGGAGCACCACTTCATGGTGGACGCCCGCAACCGCTCCTACCCGCTCTACTCGTGCTGGGAGGCCTGGCCCGAGAAGGGCATGCGCAGGGTCTACACGGCCGTGCTCTTCTCGCACATCTACCTGGCGCCGCTGGCGCTGATCGTGGTCATGTACGCGCGCATCGCCCGCAAGCTGTGCAAGGCCCCGGGGCCCGCGCGCGCCGGCGAGGAGGCGGCCGGGGAGGGCGGCCGCGGCGCCCGGCGCAGGGCCCGGGTGGTGCACATGCTGGTCATGGTGGCGCTGTTCTTCACGCTGTCCTGGCTGCCTCTCTGGGCCCTGCTGCTGCTCATCGACTACGGGCAGCTGAGCGAGCCGCAGCTGCACCTGGTCACCGTCTACGCCTTCCCCTTAGCCCACTGGCTGGCCTTCTTCAACAGCAGCGCCAACCCCATCATCTACGGCTACTTCAACGAGAACTTCCGCCGCAGCTTCCAGGCCGCCTTCCGCGCCCAGCTCTGCCCGCCGCCGCGGGGGAGCCACCGGGAGGCGTCCCAGCGGGCTCCTGCGCACGCGGGTCTTCGTGGAGGTGCAGCCCAGCGACTCGGGCCTAGCCTCCGAGTCAGGCCCGAGCAGCGGGGCCCCCAGGCCCGGCCGCCTCCCGCTGCACAGTGGCCGCGTGGCCCCCCCCTGGCTTGGCCGCCGAGGGTCCCGTCTTTTCTCATACGCCCCTCACCATACTAGCCTGGGACGTTTGAGTGGGACATGGAGGGCCGGCCCCTGAACCCGAGGGCCCGGGCTGGACACGTGACACCCAGGCATGCTAGCGGCCTGGTGTGGTGTTAGCAGAGGGTTCCATGTGCCTCCCTCTCAAATACAAGGTGAGCAGTTAGTTGCTAGTGGAATCTTCTCTGCCACCTCCCCCCTCAGACAGAGGCAAAGGAGGGTAAGGGGAGAGGAGCCTTGTTCCCTGAAAGCCCTTCTGTGTGGTAGAAGCCACCGGCATCATCTCACTGAATTCTCAAAAAGCTTTCGGAATAGGGGTTTTTCATCCCCCTTCTGAAGACGTGAAACTGAGGCTAGAAGAGATGGGGCCAGCCCAGTCTCAGCTGGAAGCCCTACAGGAGTCTGTGTGCTTCCAGTGCCTGATGGTTTTGACCATCTCCAGCTGTCTCCAGAAGCACCCCCGGAAGGCGAACACAGTGAAAAGTGTAAATCCTAATTAGGCAGCTGGGAAGAAGTGAAAAGCAAGGCTGGCCTGTCCATCGGATGCTTGGTGTCCACGTCCTGGTGTCCTGTATGTATGATTGAAGCCACTCCCCTGACCCCTTCCCAGGAGAACATAGTGTGTTCTGTGTAGGTTTGTCTTGTTTGTTCCAGGAAGTGTCCAGGGCCATTCTCTTCTCCCCAAAGTACCATTTACAGGACGTCATGCCTGAGCAGCTGCGGAACTAGCCCTGGGGAGCCTGCATCAGTTTCAGGCACTCTGGGTCTGAGCCCAGAGAAGGGTGGGTCTCTGTCCTCCCTCCTCCCCTCATAGGGCCCACCACCATGACGGCGGCCCAGGTGGGAGTTCACAGTGCGACAGGCAGCTGCAAGGCCACAAGAGGCATACGTTTATTTATTCATGGACAGGAGGAAAGGAGGGCATAGCACCCACTTTCAGCCTTCCGAAACACATCTGCTCACTGGAGCTGCACGTATAAGCCTTCCCCAAGGCCTTTTCCCCTGCTCCCTCCAGGGGATTGCAGGGGAGAAGTTGGCCAACCAAAGCTATGGTGTCTTCTGGGGCCTCTGGGATGACAAACACTAAACCTCTCCCTGGCATGGATAACTTGTGTGCCCTAAAAAGGGATGGGGACCATCCCTTGTTTGCTCTGGCTCTCACCCAGCATATCTGCATCACCTTGAAGAGAGAGGCTTCTCTCCAGGAGGTGGGATCACCTTGTGATCCTTGCACGGCTCCAGTAATCTGCAGTTAACTGGGTATTTCCCCCTCATCTCTATAGAAAACGCACTGCTGCCAGAATTTTAGTGAATAAAAAAGAAACATTTCCAGGGCAGAGAATGTGACTCTGAGGCTCCAGTAGTCTCCTTAATCGACACACGATGACTTAAGACTTAACCCTGTTTACTCCATTCTAAGTACTAGATGTAGGGGCAGAAGAAAATTCCTAAGCCACTGTACAGTGTGTTCTCCAAGCATGTCGCCAGACACTGTCTCATTTGATCCATACAAATGAGGCTGAAGGAGATGTTGCTGTTTTACAGAGTAACTGAGGCTCAAAGGGACCAAGGCCACGAGCCACAGAGGGGCAGGGTTTGGGTTAGAATTTGTCTTCTGATTTCTTCCCGGGCCCCTTCTTCCTTTTTAAGGAAGGTGGATTGGGGAGGAGAGCTGGAAATTCCCACAAGGACTTTTTGCCTGATGGTGAACCAGAATCCCCACCCTCAAGCTCTTGGTCTGGGAAATGAGAGTCTATTGTATTTACTTTTGTAATATCTGGCCTGAGCTGTTCTGTGTATGCTCTCTATGACCCATGTATTGAGCAGGCTGCCAAGATCCATCATGACCCCACCCTGGTCAAGGTGTCTGGAAGTGATGGATGAGGGTCTTAGGAAAGGGTGTGCCATCCTGTCCCTCATTAGGTAGTGCATGTGTGGGCCCCATTTCTGGTGCTGTATCAGTGTTCTGTGTCACATAGGCCAGAGGATTCCTGGCTGCTTGCTGTAAAGAACTCTGGCTCCAGGCTCTAAAAATAGACCAGAGAAAGGGCCCTCTTAAACCCAAATGCCTGTCCCTGTGGCAGGGGGGAATCTGTTGGGAGACACTGTCTGGTCTCTCCTCTGGTGTGTGTTTCTCCCTTAGCATGGTCTCCCCAACCACAAAATCACAGCCTTTACAGCTGGGGGGAGACCAGGGCACTCACCCAAGCCAAACTTCTATCAAGGCCCCTTTGTTTTACTTCCCCCCCAAAGATGCCATGCTTTGAAAGATTGGGCCTGCCAAAACAAAAAACAAAAAACAAAAAACAAAAAACAAAACCTGCACTAGGCCATAATTCATATATTTGCTGTTATTGTTATTTCTTTAAAAAAAATCTGTCAAAGGCTATGCCTGCTGGTTCAGATTTGATTTGAATCAGGCATGACTTGATGCTTTCATGAGGGGTGAGGCCTTGTGGGTACCTGTGGGATGTCTGGTTTTTTGTGTATGTGGCAAAATATATACAACATAAAAGTTACCATGTAACCATTTTTAAGTGTACAGTTCAGTGGCATTAAGTGCCTTTGCATTGCTGTGAAACCATCACCACTATCTGTTTCCAGAATTTTTTTAACATCCCAAACTGCAATTCTGTACCCATTAAACAATAACTCCCCATTCCTCCCTGCCCCTGGTAACCACCATTCTACTTTGTCTCAGTGAATTTGATTACTCTAGGTACCTCATGCAGGTGAAATCATACAGGATTTGTTCTTTTGTGATCGGCTTATTTCACTTAGCGTAATATCTTTCAAGGTTCATCCATATTGTAGTAGGTGCATAATTTCCTTCCTTTCAAAGGCTGGATAATATTCCATTATATGTATATGCCAGTCATCCATTCGTCCATCGATGGACATTTGGGTTGCTTCCTCATTTTGACTATTGTGAATAATGTGTGGAGTTTTAAGATATTGGAAGTAGCTCCTGAAAATAGGGTGTGTGTGAGCCCTGAGGACAGATGCTGTAGGTTGGGACCCAGGATCTTTCCCAACTTGGCATTTATGGGTGATGAAGCAGAGGCTCAAGGAAAGCTATGATTTGTCTCATTCCCCTGTGCCCACCCCATCTGCTCTGAGCTTCTGTTGGGCTTTACTTCTTGACTAGAGTAGCTAGAAAATTGTATGCTCCCTCCATGAGGTCATATTTTATGAAGGTATTTTTATAAGTGTAGGTTTATTATCCTGGCTGGAATCCTGTGACCCAACAAACACCTGGGCCCTGTCAGGGGCCTTGTCCAGTTACCCCAAGGCACACAAGGGCAAGCAATATGGACTTCACTCCATGTGCCATCCTTTGCCTACAAGCTGGTTGGGTCGCCTAAGGTGACTGCCCTTTCATAGGCAGCAAGTTTGGAAATGAATTGGATGTGTGATAGGGGAAAAGGGCCAGAGGCCTGTTGACCCTGAGCATCCCCACCCCAGCGAAGCTCTTGAAGGGACTCTGTGTCCTGTCCTGCCATTGGCAGCATGAGAGATCATTCTAATCATGGGAGTCCACTGAGGAATGGCCTCTTGACTTGACCAAGACCATGCAGCACTCAACAGACCAACGTGAGCTGGAGGCAGATGCCTGGCCTGGACCCCGAAAACCACAATCTGCCCAGCCCTCTGCCGAGGACTTTCTCCTGGGGCCTGGAGGACACATGAGATGACTTAGGTTGGAATGGAGGGCAGAGTTGGCAACTAGGATGAGAGCCCCCCTATCATTAGTCTACTGTGTATTCATCCAAAAATCCAGGTGACAGCCAAACTGAGAGCTGGATGGACAAAGCATTCCTATTAAGCTCTGTACCTTTTTGCATCTGTTTCCTCAGCTCACCCCTCAGAAGTGCCACTGAGGAAAGATAGATGAGAAGGAGGTGACCCAAATGGGCTTCACTGCAAGCAAACAATGTGGAATCAGCAATAGACTTCTTGTTGAACAAGCCAATTATTTATGTTTCTGGCATTTTATTGTTGGTGTTTTTCTCTCTCTACACAAATACTCCATTGTGGAAATTTTACAAAATTTAGAGAAGAAAATAAAAAGCACTCAAGTCCCACCACAAGAGATAAGTATGGAATCATTTTCTATGCATATATATGTTTTAAAATTTTATAACAGCTTTATTAAGGCATAACTTGCATACAATAAAATTCACCCATCTTAACTGTACATTTTGATGAGTTTTAGCTATTGTATACAGTTGTGTAATCACCACTACAATCAAGATACTTCCAGCATCCCCCCAAAATTCCCTTGTGCCCATTTGTAGTCAACCCTTTCTTCTCCTCCCTGCCCCAGATAACTACTCATCTGATTTTGGAAGGTCATATACTTGGAACAATATGGTGTGTAGCTTTTTGAGTCTGGCTTCTTTCACTCAGAATAATGCTTTTGAGTTTCATCCATGTTGCAGCATGAATCAGTAGTTTGTTCCTTTTTATTGCTGAGTAGTATTCCATCGTATGGCTATACGATATTTTATTTGTCCATTCATCAGTTGATAGACATTTAGGTTGTTACCAGTTTTTATGAATTTATGAATTATGAATAATGCTGCTATGAACATTCATATATGTCTTTATATGTATATATGTTTTCAGTTCTCTTGGGTAAATACCCAGGAGTGGGTTGGCTGGGTTGTAAGTGTATAGTTTAACTATGCAAGAAACTGCTGAAGTGTTTTCCAAAGTTGCTGTGCCATTTTGCATTCCCATCAGCAGTGTATGAGAATTCTAGCTGTTCTTGCCAACACTTAATAGAATCAGTGTTTGAAAAACTTTCCTGGGACTTCCCTGGTGGTGCAGTGGTTAAGAATCTGCCTGCCAATGCAGGGGATATGGGTTTGAGCCCTGGTCCGGGAAGATCCCACATGCCGCAGAGCAGCTAAGCCCGTGGGCCACAACTACTGAGCCTGCGCTCTAGAGCCCGTGAGCCACAACTACTGAGCCTGCGTGCCACAACTACTGAAGCCCACGCCTAGAGCCTGTGCTCCGCAACAAGAGAAGCCACCGCAATGAGAAGCCCGAGCAACCGCAACGAAGAGTAGCCCCCGCTCGCTGCAACTAGAGAAAAGCCCGCGCGCAGCAATGAAGACCCAACGCAGTCAAAAATAAATTAAAATTTAAAAAAATAAAAAACTTTCCTGATGATTAGGGATGCTGGGCATCTTTTCATATGCTTATTGGTCATTCTTATTTTTTTTTAATTAATTAATTTATGTATTTATTTTTGGCTGCGTTGGGTCTTCATTGCTGTGCATGGGCTTCCTCCAGTTGCGGCGAGTGGGGGCCACTCTTCATTGCAGTGCGCGGGCCTCACTGCGGTGGCTCCAGGCATGTGGGCTTCAGTAGTTGTGGCGCATGAGCTCAGCCGCCCCGCGGCACATGGGATCCTCCCAGACCAGGGCTCGAACCCGTGTCCCCTGCATTGGCAGGCGGATTCTTAACCACTGTACCACCAGGGAAGTCCCGGTCATTCTTATTTTATTTAAAGTGTTTTGAAACCTATCTTTAGAAATATGATTATATTGAAATGTAATTATATGATATGATTATATTGTAGAGACTTTAGTACAAAAATTTGCCCTGAATCTAAGAGGAATTAATCACTAACAGAGGATTTTTAAACCCATCAAGAATGGGTTTAAAGCAAGATAGATCCTTTTACAGGATCCTGTGGATAGAATGTGGTAGGGGTGGAGGGCTATTTTAATAAGTGATTAGGAATGGCCTCTCTGAGGAGGCGAGATTTGAATATAGATATGAATGAAGTGAGAGAGGGAGCATGTGAATAGCTGAGGAAAGAACAACCCAGACAGAGAATATCATGTGCAAAGGCCCTGAGATAGGAGAGGGAGCATGAGAAAGGAGGTCATGCACATCAAAATGGTACTGACTTTCAATAATTACATTCTGGTCAACTCAAAACATTTACTGAGTGCTTGTTAAAAGCCAGGCACAGTACTAAGAGCTTTGTGTCTGTTATTTATTTCTCACAACAGAGCATAAGCTCCATGAGAACAGGAGCTATGTCTATTTCACTCACTTTTGTGGACTCAGATCTAGGGCACAGGAGACACCCAATAAATGTCTGTTGAATGAATGAAGTAATTACATAAACAGGTATTTCTTATTATTCCAATATTATAGATGGAAAAACCAAGTCTCAAAGAGTTAAGTAACTTACCGAAGGTCATATAACTAGATGGTGCTGAAGCTGACTCAAATCTTGGTGTGTCTGACCAGGAAGCCCAGATTTTTGCCACTCCCTCAAGCTGCTGTGAATTCTCCTTCCTATATTTGGGAAACTGAGGTTCAGAATAAAAGAAAGAGGCTTGATGGAGATCTCCTTTAATCCTAAAAATAAAACCAGCCAGCCACAGGCTCCAGACTGCTGTTTTAGCCATAAAACCACATTTCCATCACTTTCAGTGGCTTCCACAAATCTGAGATGAAAGGAATACCAGCAGTTTAAGTAAACGATGTTTACTTAATGTATTTTCTCAACATACTGGAGGTTAGAAGCCTGAGATCAAGGTTGTGGGCAGGGTTGGGTTCTTCTGCAGCCTCTCTCCTTGAATTGCCATTTAGTCTGATCCAATACCGCATCAAGCCTTCATGGCAGCCATGGGCTAAAATAAATCATCCTTTGGACTCCTCTGCCTTGTGGTCACTGATGAGGTGAAAGCTGCTGAACTGGCTGTCAGGTCCCACCTTGAGCTGTTTGTGTTCTCTTAGTAACTGCAATGCTCAGGCCTTTGAATCCCATAACCAACAAATGCTGCTGTTGTCATGTGCAAGCAACCAAATGAATGTGGGTGGAAAAACCCAAGCTTGGTGATTTGGGCAAATTAGCTTATCTGTCACATAGCCAGTGGTGGTGTTAAATCACTCTCTGTTTGAGGAATAATCACTCCCCACTGCCCTCTGTCTTCCTCTCTGCTGTAGCCTGTGTTAGGATTTCGTTCCTTTTTCAGGCTATTAGTTTATTTTAGCCAAGATATTTTGACTTCAAGTAACAGAAATACCCAATTTAACTGGTTTAAACTCTATGAAATTTGTTATCTAATGCAATAAGAGATTCAGAGGAAAAGTAACTCCAGGCTTGGTTAAGTCAATAGCTCAAAGATATCTTGAGAATTCAAGTTCTTTCCATCATTTGCTTTGCTAATCTCTGCATGTCAGCTTGGTTCTCTCTCAGGCAAACTCTCTTGGTGGTTAATGCCTCATAAGAGGGCTGCAGCAGTTTCAGTTATTTGTGTTAGCTGAGCTTTGGCTAGATTATGCTGCATAACAACCTCTAAAATTTCTGTGGCTTCAAACAACAAGCATTCAGGAGTATACTCTCCTTTTAAGATAAAACCTTTTCTGGAAACACTGGGCAGCCTTCCCTTCATCCCATTGGACAGAATTGTATCACATTTGCATGCCTGAAACAAATACTGACAACCCTGATTGTCTTAGCTTATTTAAAATGCATTCCTTTGCAGGGGGAGGGCGGAGGGATAAATTAGGAGTTTGGGATTAACATATACACACTACTATATATAAAATAGATAACCAACAAGGACTTACTGTATAGCACGAGGAACTATACTCAATATTTTGTAATAATCTATAAGGGGAAAGAAGCTGAAAAAGAATAGACAGATATATATGTATAACTGAATCACTTTGCTGTGCACCTGAAACTAATACAACATTGTAAATCAACTATATTTCAATAAAAAGAATAATAAAATGAAATGCATTCCTTGAAGACAGTGGAGGGGCTGGCTGCCCTGAAGCAAAGGTATGTAAAGAGGAGTAGATTCCTGAACAAATTTAGGATTCTCTTAGAAAGGAGGAGGTAATATGGTTACTGGGCAGGCAACTAGCAGTGTTTGCTATAATATTCAAAACTAAAGCCATCATTTTGCTTACCCTCCATCCTAACCAAACTATCTCAGTAAATGACACACCATTCAACCAGTTGTCATAGCCAGAAACCTAGAAATCATCCTCAAATCCATCTTCCTCATCTTCCACTCTGTCCAACCAATGATCAATTCCATTGATTCTACCTTGAATATAGCTCTGTAATCACTCACCTCTTTTGCCACCCAAGTCCAGGGCACCACCATCATCTTTTACCTGGGCCATTGCAGCAGCCTTCTCATTGTTCTCCCTGCCTCTGTTCTTGCTAAAATTCAATCCAGCCTTCAAGCTGCTAACAGAGCCACTTTTAAAAGCAATTCTGACATGTTACTTTCCTGCTAAAAACCCCTTCTAGGTTTTTCATTTCTCTTTTGGAAAAAGTTCAACCCCCATGTCATGCCTTCCAAGGCCCTCCACCATTTAACTCTGACCACATCTCTTCATAGTCTCTTTCTGGCTTCTACCTTGTCCCTTTTGCTTTATTAACCCCTTGTCGTCTTTCAGGTCACAGATTAAGGGTCACTTCCTTGGAGAGATTCTCTGCTCCCACAAGGCAATGCCTTGTACTTCCTTTATCACTCTACTTATCCAAACCATTTTTGGGGCAGCACCCCACAGCTTGTGGGATCTCAGTTCCTCGACCAGGGATTGAACCCAAGCCGTGGCAGTGAAAGCCTGGAATCCCAACCACTAGGCCACCAGGGAACTCCCTCTACTTATCCAAACTTTTTGGACGTATTTGCTGAAGATTGTCTTCCCTTCAAACTATAAGTTCTGTGAGGGCCCAAACCATGTCTTTCGAAGCACTACATCCCTACCACCTAGCACAGACAATAGTCACAAGTGTTAAATAAAACACAGTTATACATTTGAAAGTTTTCCTGTTATAGGACCTAGAGGTGGTAGTTGACACCAAATATATACATAAGGTAACCTAGGGAGAGGGTATCTCTAGAGAGAGAGAACATGATACATTAGAAAGACAGTGATGATCAAGATGAAGGGATGAATGGGACTTCCTTGGTGGTCCAGTGGTTAGGATTCCAAGCTTCCACTGCAGGGGGCACGGGTTTGATCCCTGGTCCGGGAACTAAGATCCTACATACCAGTGCGGTGCGGCCAAGAAAAAGAAGAAAAAAAAAAAGATGAAGGGATGCAGAGAAGGCTAAAGGGGAAAATGAGAAATAAGTGGCCAGAGAAGTAAGAGGGATGTCAGAAGGACGTGTAGTCACAAGCCAAGGAAGAGAGAGTGCATCAGGAAATTGGAAGTGCCTAACAGGGTCAACCACAGCAAAAAGGATGTGGACTGAAAAGGACCACTGGTTTGGTTACAGAGCAAGAAAGACAACGTTTGAGAACAGTTGGGGTCATCCTTTGTCAAACTGTTATACTTAAGAAGGTATTTTTGCCCTCTTTTTCATTAATTCCTCTATCTATTGGTCCAGCAAAGAGTCATTAAACACCTACTCTAGGCCAGGTACTGTGCTAGGCCCCAGGGAGACATGAGAAAGAGAACAAGGTCCAAAGGGCCTGTGGGGTTCAGCAACCTTGCCTGCAAGGGAAAGTTACAAAGCACTGACTTCTGCCCCAGCTAAGGCAGGGCTTGGCTTTTTACTGGAGTTGGTACTGATTGGCTCTCTGAATACATTCAGTACAAGAGCTAGCATGCAAGTCCAGAGATCAGCAAGACTATTTGCTTGCTCTGAGCTGGCAGGAAGCAAAAGGGAAAGTGCGTGTGGCACACTGTTCCACCATTTCTGTCTGTTCACAAGTCAGTCACAGATGAGATTCTGGGGTTTTCCAAGAAAACTAGCTCCATCTGCTCAAAGGTAGAAAACTGATGGCACAGTTCAGTCAGAAGAGCATCCTTTTAAGAAACTCTCTGAACATGAGCCTACTTAGTGTTCACTCTGCAGAGATTCCCTTAGCTTTCAGTAATGCGTTACTGACTAAACTACTGCTCTACTATTTTTTTTTCCTGCCCTTGTGTTCTAACTACAGTAAAGATGTGTGGTGTAGTGTTCAAAAGGTCAGTGAGTCATGACCTTCTGAAGATTAATGGGAGTCTGGCGGGAGATAAGGGAGGAACACTAACTGGAAACTTATCTTACTACATTTTCATTTACTACAGGGAGCACCTCATTTTATATAATAGATATTGATTTTAAAAAAAGAGTTTAAGTCAAAATGTCATAAAGGCACATTATCTTTAATGCTCTAGAAAATCAAGATCATTTAAAGAAGACCAGCCCATCAAAAATTTTAAATGAAACTAGGCATTCTTCGAAATAATTTTGTAATCAAATTGGTGAATAATAATTGCCTAATTTGAGGATTCTGAAATATACAGTAAAAAAAAAAAAAACCCCACATACAACTGGGGAAGTAAGTGATGCAAATATCTGCCCGCAACCTCAAATGACTTTAGCTTTTGGGGTCTGGCCTGACACCATGAAACAGTGGTATAAAAACAAGCTTCAAGGAGCTTGCACCTGAGGAAATGTCCTCAGGAGACTCTGAGCTCACGCCTGGACTTTCCCAGTGCTTCCATCTGAAGTCCTAGGGGACGTGGGGAGGGTTGGGCAAGCCGGGGGAGCAGACTGAATCCTCCACTGGGGAGAGTGGGAACAATTTACACTTCCCGAGCGCTTACAACAAGCCAGGCTCTTCCTCCAGCTCTTGACGTGTATCAACTCAGTTCATCATCCCAGCAACCCTTGAAATCGTTACTATTAACATCTCCATTTCCCAGGTGAGAAACTGAGTCACAGAGGTTAACAGCAATTTGCTCGATGTCATACACTAGAAAGTGATGGAGCTGCTACCCAGCTCGTAGCCATTACAGGTGTCAGTAATATGTCTTAACTTCGCTTAAAAGGATCAGAAAACCGCTCACCTTTAAGACTGCTTGGCAGGGATTGCCAGGTAAAGCAGCTGACTCCTAAACGTCTTTTGAGATAAGGAATTACTCTGCGGAGAAGGGTGTGTGAGTCAAAGGTGAATTCCCAGTGTGCGTGAGAGGCGAAAGGTCGACGGTCAATTCTTAGCCGGTCGAAGCTGAGAACGTGTTACCCATCTCCGTCAGAGCCCCAAAGCTCGCCAGCCCAGACGGATCACTCAGCCAGAGCCGGCCGCCAGCCACGTGGCCCAGCCTGGGAGCTGAGGGGAGGTCCGCGGAGGCGCGGCCCGAGGGGGCGGGGCTGGGGCGCTGGGACTCGCGGGCCCTACGGAGTGCGCCTGCGCGCGGCGTGGGCTCGCGGGCGCCAGCAGCGTTAAAGGCTGCTCCCCGCCCTGCTGGCCGGTACAGTCACGGCAGTGCGCAGGCGCAGAGCTTACTCCTTGTCAGTCGGCGTCGCGTGCTGGCTAGTGGCTTTGTAGCAGCGGCGGCAGCGGCGGCTGGTCTCCGGTATCATGAGCGGCTTCAGCAGCGAGGAGCGCGCCGCGCCCTTCACCCTCGAGTACCGAGTCTTCCTCAGTGAGTGTCGGAGGCCCGCGGCCCCTCCCTGCCCGCCCGCCCATTCATTCCTGAGTCTCGCCTCCCCTCCCGCCCTGGCAGCTTCGGCCCGCGCTCGGTACCTTGTCCCGGGCGCCGGCCGGGCTCCTCGGGCCGGTCCCGGGGGCCTGGGCGGGCCTGGCCCTCTCATTTCTCACGTCCCGCTCGCGGCCAGGACGGTGTGGGTCGGCGTTCCTCTTTCACATGCTCGATTGGACCTGAACCTGGGCCAGGCTAGTTTTGCAGGTGTCTGCCTCGGGCAGTGTCTGATGGGAAAAGGAAACCACTGAGTCACCCTAGAAAAGGTGGCTGGGGGTAAACTAATCCCCGTAAGAGGATTATTCAGTTTGGAGGAATGGCGTGGCGAGGGGGAGGAGGTGATGGTGGTGACTCCCTAAGACCTTAATTCCTCCACTATAGCTCAGATTGTGGGCACGTAGCGGGGTCAGGTACAGGCCCTCGTCCGACAGACGGGGAAGCTGAGGCCCAGATCTGGAGCGATCAGTGGAGGACTGGACCCATCCCTCTGGGGCCCCAGCAGCGCTCCTGCCTCCCTGACGCGTGCTTTCCAGTAGCACTGATGCTGGGAAAACGCCTTGTGAAACAGAAATCTGTTCCCCTCCAAACAGGTGACGTCAATCTGGGAAGCATGAGTAAGAAAGTGCCAAATTTTGGCCCCTGTGCAGCGGATCGCGTTTAAGGGGTACCTCCCCTAAGTCTGCGTTTAGAGCCGAGGAGGCTGCAGGCTCCGCTTTCCTTGGTGCACCTTTAGCCTTGTAGGTGGGGGAAAGCTACCTCGGGTTTATCTTTATCCTCTTACCACCTCCCCGCGCCCCGCCCCCCAAAAATTATTAGAGATAACGGAGGCGTTTCTATTTTAACTTCTTTACAATTTTGTTCCCAAGGAAATAGGCAGGTGCCTTGAATTCTATGAGTTCCGGTGTATGAAGGGAAGTAAAGAGAGAGGAGGAGGGGATGAATGGTAATACTGAAAGAACAAAGCTCCTAGCAAAAACTAGCCAGGTGTGAGAGGAAAAGGAAAGTGAACTATAAAGTTACACAACTAAAGTTTAGATTGCCATGTAAAATCCAGTGACGTGTGGGACCTCCCCCACGCATTTTATTTAATTTCAGAATTCAGCAACAAGGGTAGTGCAGGAACTTTTGACAAATAGTTCCCTGAACTGTTTTTCTGGAGTTGATGTTGGCTCCAGAATTTCTCTGTAGGAGGGATTTAGAGAGGTGACCCTCTAGTTTGTAGGTGGGGGGGATGATTAGGGTAATTTTTTCAAGCTATATTTGCAGAACAAATACAGTTTTTTACTTAGATTATGTATTGGTAGTGAGTACTATATAATTTTAACTTAAAAAATCATAGATTTCTTAATATCCTTCCTTAATAGGAGGAGATTTTTACCTCTATAATGTTACATTTGCCAATCTCTTTAAAATTAATAGTGGGTTGGATTGCAAGTCACTATTAACACTGACGGGACCAATATGCCATTGGGGATGGTCACAGATCAATTTTGCCTATTCCACGTTGAGTTTTTTGCGGGCAGGATCTTAGTTCCCCAACCAGGAATCGAACCCGACCCCTTCACAGTGAGAGCACAAAGACCTAGCCACTAGACTGCCAGGGAATTCCCTCCACTTTGATTTTTAATCATGAAGGGATGCAGTGTGGACTGACCCTTAAGGTTTCCTAAAGAATAGTAAGGAAGTTTTAAAATTACTTTTTGGATATGGTAGTTAGGTCTCTAGAATACAGAAATTACCTGTGAGAGTGCTGTTACAGCTAGATTATCCTTAAGAAAAATCCTAATCTATGATGGCTGTGTCTCCCTGGAACACCACTTAAAGCAACACGGTTTATAATTTGGCAAATTGGTCCCCTGCCTTCTCCCAGAGCCCAAGTATTTCATTAGCTCTGTTAACTGTTAACCGGTATAAAATCAAACAATTTGATTGCCTTTTGTATACCAGGCACTTCTAGGCTCTGATACAAAGGCTTGTAAGGCAGTCCCCACCCTCACCATAGAGGTTAGTACCTTTTAGGCCCCTAAGGAACATGTAGGATGAAAACCTAACCTGATCTTGGAGCAGTCGGGAAGGTGAAGTATATAGCCAGTTTTTCTGGGGTGGGAATAAGATCTGGTGAGTGATGTTGATAATGGGAAGAGAGAGGGCATGTGGGAAATCTTGGTACCTTCTCAATTTTATTGTAAGTCTAAAAATTCTCTTAAAAAAAAGTCTTAAAAAATGTGTGCTTCATGCATCTGGAAATATAATTAACCAATAAAAGCAATAACTTTTTCTAATTAATTTTGCAGAAAATGAAAAAGGACAATATATATCTCCATTTCATGATATTCCAATTTATGCAGATAAGGTAAGACATCCTTCTCTGACCTTAGTCTCATTGCTCAGATCAGTTAGTTCCACGTACGGATTTTCTTATATGTCTTAACAAGTGCTTAAAATGCCTCATTGCGCTGTGAGTTAAAGGTGCCTTGACTAAATAAGGAGACAGTCTTAAATCTAGATTATTTGGTTTGAAGAAGCAACTATCATTTGGAGAAGGAGTAGAGGAAAAGAAACAAATGTTTTAAAGCCGCCTTGATTAACAAAAATCACCAGAATTGCTGGTAACTCTTTTTGGTTTTCTTTTCTTTTCTTTTTTTTTTTTTTTTGCGGTACGCGGGCCTCTCACTGCTGTGGCCTCTCCCGTTGCGGAGCACAGGCTCCGGACGCGCAGGCTCAGCGGCCATGGCTCACGGGCCCAGCCGCTCTGCGGCATGTGGGATCCTCTTGGACCGGGGCACGAACCCGTGTCCCCTGCATCGGCAGGCGGACTCTCAACCACTGCACCACCAGGGAAGCCCCTATTTTCATTTTTGCCTTTTTATATTTCCTTTTTTTTTTTTTTTTTTTTTTTACAGAGAGCATGCATTGTTTGTGCAAATTTAAATAGTTATTTTTTTAAAAAGCCATTGCTTGTTTTAGCCTCCCTCCCAATAAGAGAAGTTTGTGCTACATTTAGGAACCGACACAAGGACAAATGTCTGATTCTTTTTTATACCTTAACATTTTTTTTTCATTCAACCAGGAAGGATCCACACTGAGTGCAAATCTTTTTGAGTCGTAAAAGCGTCATAGGTTATTGATCTTCCTTAGCTAGATGTCAATACATAATACATGTGAATATCACATTCCAATGCATGTCTAGAATAATAAAGATGAAATCTTATCCATGTGTGTGCTGTCTTACTTTTTTTCTGTGCTTGACGATCATAAATTGATAAATTCATGTACTTCTACCAGGAAGATTGCTACAGTTCTGCACTGACACTTGGACACTGGCAGAAAATCTAACCTGAGTGTTGCTTCTGAGCAGCCAGCCTGAGCTGGGCTCTAGCTGGAGACAGTAGAGCAAACAGCCCGAGGGCAGTTATGTCCCACAGTTACAGGAGGGACCTCTAATTGGCATGTGTTCTCCTGTGGGATTCTCAAAGCTGTATTTTTTCAGAAGCTTTTAATTTGTTACATCTGATTCCCTGGGAGTTGTCAAGAACTGCAGAATCCTTCCTTCCTCTTGAATTGGCATCATTTGGTTGGCTTAAATTAGCTGTTGTATAATTAGTATGTATATGAAAGTACTTGGCAGTAACATCTCAGACCATTTTGAATAATGAAGAGGTATAAAATGATGACCCTAAGTTTACTGATGGTACCTTGGCATACAGATGTACTAGGGAAGGGAAACATTTTCTTGACCTGTAGCTGGGTTTCTTTGCGTTCATAAGTGTCTTAGCCTGTTTGGGCTGCTATAACAAAATACTATAGACTGGGTAGCTTATAAACAGCAGAAATTTATTGCTTACAGTTCTGGAGGCTGGAACTCTGAGATCAGGATGCTAGCATGGTTGGGTAAGGGCCCTCTTCTGGTCGCAGACTTCTAGCTGTTTCCTTATGTGGTGGAAGGGGCTAGCGATCTCCCTGGAGCCTCTTTTATAAGGCACTCATCCCATTTATGAGGGTTCCACCCTCATGTCTTAAGCATTTCCTAAAAGTCCCACCTACTACACCATCACCTTTGAGGGTTAGGATTCCAATGTATGAGTTTTGGAGGGACACAAACATTCAGACCATAGCCTTAAGTTACTGGACAATATTCTAGCCAAGGACCAGAAGAATCAGCAGTTATGGTGCCTAATCTTGTTGCTGCTGCAAGTTACCCCAAAATAGGAAGCTGAGACTACATTTTGGTGTCGTGTAAAACATCTTCACTCAGGTTACTCTGCAGCTCCTTGAAGTCTTTTACAGGACTGGTTGTATCTGTAATTTGGGATTACTCAAATGAAGAATCTGCCTTTTGTACCACATTGGGCTGGCTCAAAAGTACAAGCTCTTGCAATGACTCTGGATTTCACCAGTGGTCCAGACCTCAGTGAACTTCAGCACTTCAGATTCCTGCCTCAGAGGCAGGAAAGAGTTCTTTTTGTTTTGTTTTTAAGGAAGTTTAGTTTATACAAAGCACAAATAAGGGTGTGGTACACATAACCTATTTTGGATTCTAGCCTAAATAAAAGATCTGATTAATTCCGTTGGTTACAGAAGAGTATGGTTTTTGAAAAAAAAATTTCATTATGATTAAGTTTAGGTAAATACATTTTTGTGTGGGTAGCCATGGACTTTATCCCTAATATGGTCAGTCATTTGAGGGGTGATAATGAGGGAATGTGCCTTTAACACAACTCAGCTCTATAAGGAAAAAATGCCCAAAGGCTTATATTCTACTCCACATCAGGACCTTTCAACGTGGACAGCATTTGATTTAGTATATGTGTCATTAGGTAATCCATCCAGCCACTTCTGGAAATCCCTGTGACTCAGATACCCTACTTGGGTTATTTCCAAATCCACTGGGTGAAAGAAGGCAAAGGCAAGGACTCACTGGATGTATATATATTGTAGGGCTGTTCTTTGCTTTGGGTCTATTTTGGAATCAAATATAAAAAACCTGTAGCTCAAAGTGTCTTCTGACATAAAACTTCTGAGATAACAGAAAATTTAAGAATCCAGAACATAATCAGCATAAACAGTGTGAAACACTGGGTAGATTAAAAGCTTTATCTAAATCTTAGAGTATTCAAGTATCATGACTTGATGTTCTAATTTTAGAAGTTTGGTATTTTCTATTCTATATCTTAAACTTCCATGTTAAATACTAGTTCTAACAATATAGGCTTCTAAAATGTTTTTCAGCTGACTGTTGGGAGAATATATAAATATGGAACTGTTCTCCTCTAAAAAAAAAAGGCAAGCTACTAGTCAAATAGGTGGGTGCTTCAGAAACTGAATAGGATATCTTTTGCAGTTGTGTATCATTCTTAAATTTTTAAAGATACTATCTTACTGTACCTGAAACTTTTAGAGGAGATATGCCACCCAAGTGGATGCTTTTTAAATTATAGTTGAACCTTGAACAATGTGGGAGTTAGGGGCCCTGACTAGCGTATAATTTATAGTTGGCCTCCTGTATCTGAGATTCCTCTGTATCTGGAGATTCAACCGACAGGTCATGTAGTTCTGTAGTATTTACTATTGAAAAACATCCACGTATAAGTGGACCCACACAGTTCATACCTGTGTTGTTCAAGGGTCAGCAGTACTCACTTCCGTACAGGGTTTGCTTTGTTTTGAATTTTCTATTTCTTTTTGTAGACAGTTCTATAAATGGAACTTTAAAAAATGTCACCAAATTAATCATTTAAATACTGTTGGTCTTCTCCAACTTTATATGTATATAGAATGGTTGGGGTTTTGTTTTATGTTTTCCAAACCGAAGTTAGAACTGGCAGCATAGGTGAAAACTGATAACAGACTTAACTGGCATGTCATAACTAAGAATAAACTCCTATTTTTTCCCCTCAGATGAGCTTTAAGGTGACTCAATTTTGAAAACAGATATTCTAACCATAATATCTGTGGTTTAACAATTTTATCAAAAAGATAAAGTTGTAAAACAAACTTAACAAAACAGAAACAGACTCATACGTAAAGGGAACAAACTGGTGGTTGCCAGAGGTGGTTGCTAGAGGCGGGGATGAGGGAAATAGGTGTGGGAGATTAAGAGGTAAATCTTCCAGTTATAAAATAAGTCATGGGGATGTAGTGTACAGCGTGGGGAATATAGTCAATATTGTAGTAACTTTGTATGGTGACAGATGGTAACGACTTACTGTAGTGATGATTCTGTCATGTATATCAGATCACCATGTGGTACAGCTGAAACTTGTATAATATTTTAAGTCAGTTATACTTCAATCAAAAAATACGTAAAAAGACAAAAGTTTTTTGGATAGCTTTGACTAAAAAAAAAAGTTGTGTTGATTAAATATACATGTAATGTGCAGTCACAATGCCTGGCTTATAAAGTCTCAATATACAAAAACCAAAAAAAACAACAACCCCACAATAGGATGATGACGTTTACCACAATGACTGGTTATGTCTGAAGCCTTTCAGAGCTCTACTGTATAGAGTAAGGATCACCGAACTGGAAGTAAGAAACCTTGGTGTTAGTCCTGGTTTTACCACTAACTGGCTTTGCCATATTGAGCAAGTTGCTTTACCTCTGAGCACTATTGGTGTCCGTGGGTGTTTTAGATCACATTTAGCACTGTGCTAAAGCCCTTATGTGGATTTTCTCCTTTAGCCACCATTTCAATCTGTGAGCTGGGTTCTTTCAGTAACTTAGTTGTCCAGGATTACCAACTAGAATCCATACGCGGTAGTGGCAGGATTCAGACCCAGGCATCCTTGTTCAGAACCTGTGGTGTTAGCCACTGAGCCACACTGCCTCAAGTGATAAAGGGTGGTGGATTTTACTTTGTGTTTTTGGTATTTTCCAAATTTTCTGCAGTAACTATCTCTTTGATATTTACAAAGAAAAAAAGCAGAAAGAAAAGGCTTGCTTAATTTTTTTTTTTTTTTTTTTTACGCTTAGAATTCAAGGGAAATGAGTAAGAACTTCCTTCATTCGGGAAAGCTATTAAGTCTTCTAGTCCAGGAATTCTTGGTGGCCCTGAGACCCTGGAATACTCATCGATGGGTTTCTGAGGTTCTGAGTTCTGTCTGAAA
Source organism: Mesoplodon mirus (assembly GCF_964341445.2). Classification (NCBI taxonomy): domain Eukaryota; kingdom Metazoa; phylum Chordata; class Mammalia; order Artiodactyla; family Ziphiidae; genus Mesoplodon; species Mesoplodon mirus. The sequence continues at coordinate 58,292,105 of NC_138977.1, read as the reverse complement.
TTGCAATTTGGTGTAAATGTGCATTTTTCTCGGAAAAGGTTCTATGGTGGAAATTCTTAGTCATTGCAGATCATAGAAGGTGTTGACAGCTGGAAATCCAGACTCTTGCTTGATTTTATAAAGATAAGAAAGTAAACAGATGATGGTTAGAATATCTGTTTTCAAAATTGAGTCATCTTAAAGCTCATCTGAGGGGAAAAAATAGGAGCTTATTCTTAGTTATGACGTGTCAATTAAGTTTTATTACTTTCCGTGTATGTGGCATATGGCAGTATGCATTACCAAATACAATAGTTTGTTGAAACTGCTATGAGTAGAACATCTGTGTGATTGCAAAACAAGTGAGCATTACTGAAAGGTGTTTGTTTTTTAACTATCTCCCCTGCTCAACAACTTGTTGAGCAATTTTTTGGGGGGTTGGTGTAAATCATGTTTTCCTTTGTGAAGTTATAATTCTAAATGAATAAGAAGCACACAGTGTGAACTTCGGTCATCATATTTCTTCTGTGTCAGCTTCTCCAATAGACATTTGTCACTTGTCACTGAAAGAAGTCAGGAGCCCATTTATTTTTTCTTTAAAATTTTTTTAAAAATTTATTTTTCAGCTTTATTAAGGTATGATTGACAAATAGTCATTGTATTTAAGGTGTCCAGTGTGATGTTTTGATATATGTGTACATTATGAAATGATCCCACTAATCACGTTAGTTAACCTCTATCACCTCACATATTTATTTTTGTTGTGTGTATGGTGAGAACACTTAAGATCTACTCTCTTAGCAACTTTCATAGAGCCATACTGTACATTAGGTTTCCAGAACTTATCACTTATAACTGAAGTTTGTACCCTTTGATCAACATCCCCTCCTATCTCCCACCCATCCAGTCTTTGGCAACCATTTTTCTACTTTCTGTTTCTATAAGTTGAACTGTTTTAGATTCCACATACAAGTGAGTTTATGTAGCATTTGTCTTTCTCTCTCTGACTTATTTCACTTAGCATAATATCTTCCACATTCATCCGTGTTGTCACAAATGGCAGGGTTTCCTTTTTTTTTTTTTAAAAAGGCTGAATATTCCAGTATGTGTGTGCGTGCGTGTGTGTGTGTGTGTGTGTGTATGTATGTATCACGTCTTCTTTATCCACTCATCCATTGATGGACACTTAGGTTGTTTCCGTATCTTGGCTATTGTGAATAATGCTGCAGTGAACATGGCAGTGCAGATATTTCTTTGAGATTCTGATTTAATTTCTTTTGGATAAATACCCAGAAGTGGGATTGCTGGATCATATGGTAGTTCTTATTTTGTGTTTTGAGGAAGTGCCATGCTGTTTTCCATAATGGTGCACCAATTTACAACCCCATTGGTACTGCACAGGAGGAACCCATTTACTTTTAACAACTTAGAATATATCCTGTAATCACAGAACTAGCTTTGAAGCCAAAACTTAAAACCAAGTGTTACTTGGTGAGCACTTAATACGATAAAAATACTCTTGGAAATGATGAAATCTGCTAAACCTTTACAAAAGCACCTTTACGTGAGTAGAGCATTTCCTTACTAACTACATGAGCTCTTCTGATAGGAATTTTATTCTCCAAAAATATTCTAGAGATTAAAAAAAAAGGCAAGCTGCCCTTGTTTTCTATTAGCCTCTTGCTTTATATCTAATCTCTAGATAAATTTAGAAGAAAATCCTCTCTACCACCATTGTTTTTCTCCAAATTTTATTGCAAAATGGAAAAATAAAAGAAAGGATAGTGAAATCAGGATGATTTTGTATTTCTTCGTAAGTCTGGTATTTATTGTACTTGGTTTCTGAAGTTATCTAGAGAAACACATGAAGAGTCAACTTAAATGCTAATTTAAGTAACTTATGCAGTTTTGCAATACAGTAGGTCATGTTCACTAGGCTTCAGATCCAGTGTTGGGAAAAGATCATAAGTCATAAGGTGTTCGTAAGTCTCCCAATAAAGACACATTTAACCTTACTACTAAGATTCAGAGATGGGATGTAATTAAGAGTATGTTTCCTGTATATGTACTTAATGATATTAGAAATAATAGCCTACCAAGTAGCTATAGCCTATTCATTAGTAAATGACTTGTCAGACTACTGACTTGATCCACAAGAAAACGAACCAGTTTGGAGATGAGACCTATGATCACTGTACTACTGTGATACTCCTGTTTCATCAATGAAGTTAAAAGCCCGATCAAGATGTAGGTTATATTTCTTCTATCTGTAAAACAATTTTATTTTAAATCTTTTTGATTAGTGGAATGCTATGATTTAGACTTAAGTTTCTAATCTCCTTAGAATCTGGACATCTATAACATTAACATACTTGTCTTCCTGTTGAAATGACTGTAAATCTGGGAAGTCAGACTGATTGCTATGTCTTTGACTTTGGAGGTCACAGCTTAGAGCTATGCTTTGCCTTTCCCCTGCCTCCTACAGCCTTGTCAGCATCATCCTACTAGGGATACCAACGTCTTCCTTCCTTCCTTTCTCTGAAACTGTAAACAGGGAGCTGAAAGCTTGGTGCCAGAGCAGGGATTGAGAATCCAGAGCATAGTAGAAGTGGAGAACAGTTCTGAGAAGTCCTAACAATGGGAATAATAAGACACTAAATCCAGGATTGAGCTAAGTAATAGTTTAAACCAGTTAGGATTAGAGAAAGAAGGCATGAATTTTTAACTAGGTAGTACTAAATTTCCTAAAATCTTGTCTCATTCTTTTAAATTCCATAAACATTGGAAATATTAGAATGCATAATTTTTTCCAGTTTTTTAATGTAAAATACATAAAGTATAAAATCTACCGTTCTAACTATTTTAAAGTATACAGTTTGGAGGTATTAAGTACATTCATATTGTTGTGCAACCATCACCACCCTTCATCTCCAGAACTCCTTTCATCTTGCAAAACTTACTTTCCATACGCATTAAACATTAATTCCCCAGTCCCCTGGCAACCACCATTCTGCTTTCTGTCACTATGAATTCGACTTCTCTAGATACCTCATGTAAGTGGAATCATATAGTCATTTGTCTTTTTGTGACTGGCTTATTTCACTTAGCATAATGTCCTCAAGGTTCATCCATGTTGTACCACATGTCAGAATTTCCTTTTTAAGGCTGAATAATATTCCATTGTATGTACATACCACATTTTGCTTATCCATTCATCCTTTGATGGACACTTGGGTTGCTTCTGCATTTTAGCTATTTTGAATAATGTTGCCGTGAACATGGGTATACAGATATCTTCAAGACCCTGCTTTCAATTTTGGGGGGTATATACCCAGAAGTGGAATTGCTGGATCATATGGTAATTCTATTTTTAATTTTTTGAGGAACCACCATACTGTTTTCCACAGTGGCTATACCATTTTACATTCCTACCAACAGTGCACAAGAGTTCCAAATAGAATGCATAATGTTTTAACAGTAAAAGTGTTTTTTTCTAGTAGCAATGGAGTGATTGGTTGAAATTCTCATGTCAGTTGCCCTGAAAATCCTAAGTATCATTGTGTACCTAGTGGCAACTCCCTGAATTGTATCCATGGTGTCTAGGAGAAATAAACTGTTCTTTACTAGTACTTCCTTCTAAAGAATAAGAACGTCCGCCCTCTTTAATATAAAAAAAAACCCCAAAAACCTCTGGGTTTTTTTTTTTTTTTTTTTTTTTGTGGTACGCGGGCCTCTCATTGCTGTGGCCTCTCCCCTTGTGGAGCACAGGCTTCGGACGCGCAGGCCCAGCGGCCATGGCTCACGGGCCCAGCCGCTCGCGGCATGTGGGACCTTCCCGGACCAGGGCACGAACCCCTGTCCCCTGCATCGGCAGGCGGACTCTCAACCACTGCACCACCAGGGAAGCCCCCTCTGTTTTGATAATGATTGATGGGGAAGGTAGTGACAAAATTACTACACATTCATTGCTTTAAAAAAAGATACAGGGACTTCCCTGGTGGCACAGTGGTTAAGAATCTGCCTGCCAATGCAGGGGACATGGGTTCGATCCCTGGTCTGGGAAGATCCCACATGCTGTGGAGCAACTCAGCCCGTGCACCACAACTAATGAGCCTGCGCTGTAGAACCTGTGCTCCGCAACAAGAGAAGCCACCGCCATGAGAAGCCCATGCACCACAATGAAGAGTAGCCACCGCTCGCCACACCTAGAGAATGCCCGCGCGCAGCAATGAAGACCCAACCAGCCAAAAATAATTAAATAATTAATTTTTAAAAAGATCCAGGCCTCCCTGGTGGCGCAGTGGTTGAGAGTCCGCCTGCCGATGCAGGGGATACGGGTTCGTGCCCCGGTCTGGGAGGATCCCATATGCCGCGGAGCGGCTGGGCCCGTGAGCCATGGCCGCTGAGCCTGTGCGTCCGGAGCCTGTGCTCTGCAACGGGAGAGGCCACAACAGTGAGAGGCCCGCGTACAGCAAAAAAAAAAAAAAAAAAAAAAAAAGATCCAGTAATCACTATGGTATCTACATACACTTGAAAATGTGCTAAACATTCATTTTACAGACTAGTCTCTCACCTAGATTTGTGGACCCTAGGCTACAGGCTGAGGCCTGCAAGCTGAAATGACCTGGTTTGGCGATCCAACTCTTAGGGAGTTAGAAGAGCTTTAATTCTGTTCACTGCTAGTATCTGGCACAAAACAGTGGTGCTCAATAAATATATGTTGGCAAAAACGAATGAATTGTCTCTGAGGCTCCTTGCAGGATACTCCTTGCTATTTTTGGCCCAGCTAATTTCTAAAAAGTACCAAAACCTCAGGCTTTCAGAGTTCTTCTGTTTGCAGTAGAGTCTTTTCCTGAAAGATGTTTTCTTTCCTGTAATGTTGGTTCTTTCTCCTCTCTTTCTTTTCTTTTCTTCTGCTTTCCTATTAGTTATGTAGGTTTGTAATATTAGGTAATGTGGTTTTTGAGGATCTCTATGTATTTATCATTTAATTCCATTAAAGTGTTCAGTATAGTTTCCAAACTTTGAATCAGTGATTTTAGCTTTATTTGCTACTTTTTTTCTTGAGGCAACTTATTCATTTGGTAATATTTTCTTTTGAAAAACTAGCCAGTTTCTTTGGTTTTCTCTTCTCAGGTGATCTTTCATGTAGTAACAGCTCTATCTTGTGGACCTTTAGGGTATTACTGCTGTACAGTTTTAAGTTTGACTTGGTGGTGGACGTGCAGATCTTTCATTTTAACACCTGAGGCGTAGGGGTGGTGCTAGATAGACACAGGTCTCGCTTACAATGAGTAGAATGAAATGTAATCGAAGATTGGGTCTGAGGTTTCCTACCCATGAACAATGTGTTACTTTTTCTAAAACCACCCAGTTATGACTTTACAGGGATAGAGCAGTTTATTCAGTCCTGGATTTAAACAATGTCTCCATTCATTGTGTTTTTTATATTGTATGGAGTAGGCAGACGTCAGGAGGCTTGGAGCAGAAACTATGGAATACCTTAGTCTCCCTCAGTAAATGACAGAAGTTTTAGCCTCTTGAATGCAAATCTGTGGAGCTTTCTGCTTGGCTAAAATAACAAGCTAATTATTATCTGGAAATCTTTGACTTATTCCCTTGTATTCAATATTTTTTTTTTTTTGCGGTATGCGGGCCTCTCACTGTTGTGGCCTTTCCCGTTGCGGAGCACAGGCTCTGGACGCGCAGGCTCAGCGGCCACGGCTCACGGGCCTAGCCACTCCGCCACATGCGGGATCTTCCCGGACTGGGGCACGAACCCGTGTCCCCTGTATCGGCAGGTGGACTTTCAACCACTGCGCCACCAGGGAAGCCCAGTACCTGTTTTTTGATGCAAAGTAGCAAAGAAGTAATTCTAGCAAGTGTGTAACTAAGTGATTTTCATTTTAAATCAATTGTTTAAAATATGCATTTTATAAAAGTAATGGCAGAGTTGGCTTCATGTGTGCCCTTTGTAGAGGTTTTAAATTGAAAAACTGAACTTAGTTTTATTCCTTGGCAAAAATAAATTTCTGACTATTTAAAGCTCAGTTTTAATTACAAAATGTATTTCAACTTGGTATTTGACTCTGGTGTGCAAAGGAGATAGCAACGTGTGATTTTTCATTAATTGGGTTTTTAAGCAGTAAGCATCTGAGAATTTTTTAATATGTCATCCAATTTCAAGTAGTCAATTTAAGGCTATAAACTAATTACAATAGAACTGCCATTGGTTAAACTATTTTTGGAACATAATATTTTATCTTCAGTATCAAACTTCTTGTCTTTTTGAGGAGTATCTGATTTTTAAAAACAGCCTAATTGGGAGAATAATGTGGGTAATCAAGCCGATTGATTTTGTTTGAGGCTAAAACTAAAGTATGACAAATAAATTTTCTGATTTGGGGTTTGTCTTATAAACCACCTCTGAAATAGAAGTTCCAAAAACATTTTGAGTAATTGCACTGTCACTGGAGGATATGCATAGCCTTTGGAGACAGTTGCTTTGAAGATGGCCCTCCTCAGAGATACAAGTTCTGCTATGTTTAAAACTGTTTCCGTTCTTTATAGGAAAATTCTTTCCACCCCACCCTCTCAACATTTTATTATGAAAAATTTACTGTGTTTATTAAAACAAACAAAAATTCTAAAGAAAAATACAGTGAACAATCATACACCCACTACTTTGATTCTACAATTATTTTGCTGTATTTGCTTTACCTCTTCATCCATCAGTCTGCCTTATTTTTTGATGCATTTTGTTGAAAGTCCGTGACTTCAAAGATTTGATACAATTAACAGTTTAACTTTGGAAGGACTGGGACATACTCACTGAAGTAATAGAATAAATGAACTCCTGTGACCATCTCACCATCTCTGTGTTTTTCAGGATGTGTTCCACATGGTGGTTGAAGTACCACGCTGGTCGAATGCAAAAATGGAGGTATGTTTCACCTTTGCTAGTCAGATGTAGGATATTAGTTTTGATCTAGTTGCACCGATTTGCTCAAGGGTTAAACAACTAATGTCCAAGGTTGTCCTCTTTCTAGTCCCAAGCTATTTTCCAGCTGTATCTCCCATTGCCTGCCAGTCTTCCCTCTGTGCTCCAACTAAACTCAACCATTTACTATTTACAAATATGCTACAGACTTTCCTTCCGGCATTCCCAAAGCCTAGAATTACCTTTTTCTCTTCTGTCTTCTTCCCTTTAATTCCATCGTTGACTCCTCCATGTAGTCAACAGGCTTGCTTCAGTCACTCCAGCCATAAATTATTTTATTGGAATTTTTGTCACATTTTGTTAATTTATTTCTTTTTTAAAATATTTATTTATTTATTTATTTATTTATTTTTGGCTGCGTTGGGTCTTCGTTGCAGTGCGCGGGCTTCTCATTGCGGTGACTTCTCCTGTTCCAGAGCACAGGCTCTAGGCGCGTGGGCTTCAGTAGTTGTGGCACAAGGGCTCAGTAGTTTTGGAGCACGGGCTTAGTTGCTCCGCGGCATGTGGGATCTTCCCGGACCAGGGCTCAAACCCACGTCCCCTGCATTGGTAGGCGGATTCTTAACCACTGCGCCACCAGGGAAGCCCCTGTTAATTTTTTTCTGATGATACCTAATAGATTTGACTTTTTGTTATGGATATTTGTAACATTTTCTGTCACTTAATAATTCGTCCTGGCAGTAACAACACATCACATGTAATAGACAGTCAAATATTTGAATAATTTTAAATGTTTTAAAGGAAAGCTGAAGTTAGATATTTTCTCAAATGTTAGGATTTATTCCAGCTAATTTTTGCTTTCTGGAATTAGAAAATGTTCTTTTTCCCTTCTTGATAGTTCCTCTGTACCTCAAATGTTTTCCACTTAAAGGCTGATTATGGAGAAACTTATTTCAAATTATAAAAGGGTTAGGGGTAAAAATACATCATTAAAGTGGAACTAGTGCATTTCATAATTCATTTCCTTAAATCCTTATTTGAATAGTATTTCACATACAAATATACAATGATTTGAAATTTTTTATTTCAGATTGCTACAAAGGATCCTTTAAACCCAATCAAACAAGATGTGAAAAAAGGAAAACTCCGTTATGTTGCAAATTTGTTCCCTTATAAAGGATATATCTGGAACTATGGTGCCATCCCTCAGGTATGTCTCTGTGCACTTGCTAGAAATGTACTTTTTAGCTTACAAAAATTTAACCTGCTACTGTTAGTAAAAAAGATTTAAACACCTTCAAAAAGTTTTTGCTATAGTAGATTATAAAAACATAAGGGGTAATTAACTCATTTTAATACTTCCTTAACTTATTTTCAAGATGAACTAAAAGGTAAATATTTACAATGTTTGAATTCACATTTGAAAGTTTGTTCTTTTCTGAAGTATTTTTTTATATGGACTGGTTATAAACTACACAAATTCTTTCTTTACAGAACGAGTGGCGTATCTATTGAGAGAGGCCGTGTAGACTAGTGCTTAAAAGCACTGATCTTATGGCACCACACAGATGAGGGTGCAAATCCCAAGTCTGCCACTTTCTTCTTTTTTTAAGATTTTTTTTGATGTGGACCATTTTAAAAGTCTTTATTGAATTTGTTACAATATTCTTTCTGTTTTATGTTTTGGCTTTTTGGCCGGGAGGCATGTGGGATCTTAACTCCCCCATCGAACCCGCACCCCCTGCGTGGGGAGGCAAAGTCTTAACCACTGGACTGCCAGGGAAGTCCCAGTTGCAACCTTCTAAAGCTTAAATCAGATTCATTATCATGTCCCTGCTTAAAACCTACCAGTGGCCCTCACTAAAGCTGGAAATAAATCTAAACTGTCTACGAAAGCTTATCTAACTTGCCTCTGCTTCTTCCTCCCTGAGATGTTAATATTTTCTCCTGGGATATTCCTAGTACATAGCTTGTGTGGCTATTTGAGGAATAAAGCACTTAGTACCTGGCACATGTAAGTTCTCACAGCTGCTGACTTGTATCTCTATAGTCCTGATTACTTTCTTTGTGCCAAGCTCTTTGTGGTAAAGTAATAATGGGATTCTGTTTCCTGAACAGTCAAAGCTTTGAGGAGGGGGGATGTCTGCATTGTTTACCAATTTATCCCCAACACAATACCAGTGTGTAGTAGACTCTTATTTAATATTTGAATGAAGAATCACTAGAATCATGTCTACTATGAGTAAATAACATATATTTAATTCTGGTTTGGTTAAGCTAATGCTGTGGCACTTAGGATCTTTAAATGAAATATTCAATTTATTTTCTTCCTGTTGATAAATGGTTTGTTTTTATTAACCATTAAGTCTATTAAGTGGAATCTACTGTGAAACAATCTGTAAGTTACTAAAACATAGGTCAAACCCATCTAGCTTACTAGGTAGTCACAAAGTTGTTTGCTTTCGTTATAGCACTTCACCTTGTGCTTCAGTTGATTCACTATTTAGCCTTGAAATATCATCCCTCTGGGAACACATTGCTGAAATACTTACTCTTCTGTAGGTTGGATTTGGCTTTGTTGGGTCCAGTCTTCCTTTTCCCCCTTTACTTTTATTTCTCTGCCTTTACTCCAGCTGAGTAAGCAAACAAATCCAAGAAATATGTTCCAGATTGGGAGGGAAAAGAACCCAAACAACAGCTACACTTTAAACTGAACTTCCTGGCAGGCACGGGCCATCGCTTCTTCTGTGAGCTGCTCTGCAAGGACTCTGTCTTGCAGTTTAGCAGGGAAGAAACCCAGCCATTTAAAGCTTCAGCAAATCCTGATTAAACTTTTTATTCTTGGCTCCTGGTCAGCAATGACATTTTTGCCACCAGCACACGTCATTTCCATCTTAATATTACCACCTACCCATCTCTGCTTGGAGATTTATTTTAAAGAAAATCTGGTTAGTAGAAGACAGTAAATACTAAAAGTTGACCAAAGCAGTTTTCTTTTACTATATATATATATATTTTTTTTTTTTTTTTTTTTTTTGCGGTACGCGGGCCTCTCACTGTTGTGGCCTCTCCCGTTGCGGAGCACAGGTTCCGGACACGCAGGCTCAGCGGCCATGGCTCACGGGCCCAGCCGCTCCACGGCACGTGGGATCTTCCCGGACCGGGGCACGACCCCGTGTCCCCTGCATCGGCAGGCGGACTCTCAACCACTGTGCCACCAGGGAAGCCCTTTACTATATTTTTTAAGTGAACATCTGGCTCTACATTTGTGTTTGCATATTGTCTCAGTTATTAGATAGTTGGGTTTTGTTTGTTTAAAATAGCATCATTATCCATTTTAAAGATTAAATTTAGTTCCACATTATGCGCTTAATAGGAGCCCAGCATTTAGTTAAGATTATTGTGTGTAGTTAAGATTCTTAGACGTGAATAAAGAATTATTTTTTTAAAAAAATTCTTTTTAATGAGAATAAATAGCTGAAGATTCATATTTTTGCAGGAAGATCGTGGGATGTTATCTTTTAATGCCAACATGATCCACTTTGTCATTAGCATATACAGGAATGATATACTGTATCTTATTTTTTTTCTTAGACTTGGGAAGACCCAAGACACAATGATGAACACACCGGCTGCTGTGGTGACAATGACCCAATTGATGTATGTGAAATTGGAAGCAAGGTAACGGAATCTGAAATATTTTTCTGTAGAGTTGAGACGATATCAATGAAATATACAAACTTCATACCTTTAAAAATATTGTAAATAAAATATATGAATATTAGTGAAGTTATGATGGGTCTCTTTGGGTGACAAAAGCTTCCATTCCATTCTAAGCATTTCTACATTATAATTTGTACATTTAAACCTAGCCTAGAAAAAATTGTGTACTGTATGCATGTGTGTGGAAGAACTGGACACGTTCTGCATTGCTTTAGAAGGCAGATGAGTAGTCAATAGATGAAGGCTACCAGGAGTCAACAAGGCAAACCTTGCCTAAGGATTTGGAGTGACCAGTGAATTGGCCCAAACCAGGTAACCTCATGAGTTGGAGATTTATGGTAGGGATTCCTCTCTCAAGTAGGGTTGCTCTAAGATTCTGACTATAGTTATTTTCTTTATGATCTTTCCCAGGCTCAAGAAAATATTAAGCGACTGAAAAGAAAGTTGTCATTCAGTTGCTTAACTCATCAAGTTCAGGCATATTGTATGACTTGCCTAACTCAGTGACTTCTATAAAATAAAAGGTAAAGAAAGTACATTAAAATAGGTATTTGAAATAAATTATGGAGGACTTATTCTTCAGCACAATCGATGACAGTTTAAAAACATTAATTACCCTGAACTCTGATGGGACTAATGGACACTTGTTTAGCTTTTTTTTTTTAACATCTTTATTGGAGTATAATTGCTTTACGTTGTTGTGTGAGTTTCTGCTGTATAACAAAGTGAATTAGCTATATGTATACTTATATCCCCATATCCCCTCCTTCTTGTGTCTCCCTCCATCCCTCCCTATCCCACCCCTCTAGGTGGTCACAAAGCACCAAGCTGATCTCCTTGTGCTATGCAGCTGGTTCCCACTAGCTATCTGTTTTACATTCGGTAGTGTATATATATCAATGCCACTCTCTCACTTCATCTCAGCTTACCCTTCCCCCTCCCCGTGTCCTCAAGTCCATTCTCTACATCTGCATCTTTATTCCTGTCCTGCCCCTAGGTTCTTCAGAACCTTTTTTTTTTTTTTAGATTCCATATATATGTGTTAGCATACGGTATTTGTTTTTCTCTTTCTGACTTACTTCACTCTGTATGACAGAGTCTAGTTCCATCCACCTCACTACAAATAACTCAATTTCGTTTCTTTTTATGGCTGAGTAATATTCCATTGTATATATGTGCCACATCATCTTTATCCATTCATCTGTCGATGGACACTTAGGTTGGTTCCATGTCCTGGCTATTGTAAATAGAGCTGCAATGAACATTTTGGTACATGACTCTTTTTGAATTATGATTTTCTCAGGATATATGCCCAGTAGTGGGATTGCTGGGTCATATGGTAGTTCTATTTTTAGTTTTTTAAGGAACCTCCATACTGTTCTCCATAGTACTGTATCAATTTACATTCCCACCAACAGTGCAAGAGGGTTCCTTTTTCTCCACACCCTCACCAGTATTTATTATTTGTAGATTTTTTGATGATGGCCATTCTGACCGGTGTGAGGTGATACCTCATTTTAGTTTTGATTTGCATTTCTCTAATGATTAGTGACGTTGAACATCCTTTCATGTGTTTGGTGGCAATCTGCATATCTTTGGAGAAATGGCTATTTAGGTCTGCCAATTTTTGGATTGGATTTTTTTTTTTTTTTGATATTGAGCTGCATGAGCTGCTTGTATATTTTGGAGGTTAATCCTTTGTCAGCTGCTTCATTTGCAAATACTTTCTCCCATTCTGAGGGTTGTCTTTTTGTCTTGTTTATGGTTTCCTTTGCTGCGCAAAAGCTCTTAAGTTTCATTAGGTCCCATTCATTTTTGTTTTTATTTCCATTTCTCTAGGAGGTGGGTCAAAAAGGACCTTGCTGTGATTTATGTCATAGAGTGTTCTGCCTGTGTTTTCCTCTAAGAGTTTTATAGTGTCTGGCCTTACATTTAGGTCTTTAATCCATTTTGAGTTTATTTTTGTGTATGGTGTTAGGGAGTGTTCTAATTTCATTCTTTTCATGTAGCTGTCCAGTTTTCCCAGCACCACTTATTGAAGAGGCTGTCTTTTCTCTATTGTATATTCTTGCCTCCTTTATCAAAGATAAGGTGACCATATGTGCGTGGGTTTTTCTCAGGGCTTTCTATCCTGTTCCACTGATCTATATTTCTGTTTTTGTGCCAGTACCATACTGTCTTGATTACTGTAGCTTTGTAGTATAGTCTGAAGTCAGGGAGCCTGATTCCTTCAGCTCCATTTTTCGTTCTCAAGATTGCTTTGGCTATTCGGGGTCTTTTGTGTTTCCACACAAATTGTGAAATTTTTTGTTCTAGTTCTGTGAAAAATGCCATTGGTAGTTTGATAGGGATTGCATTGAATCTGTAGATTGCTTTGGGTATTATAGTCATTTTCACAATGTTGATTCTTCCAATCCAGGAACGTGGTCTATCTCTCCATCTGTCTGTATCATCTTTAATTTCTTTCATCAGTGTCTTACAGTTTTCTGCATACAGGTCGTTTGTGTCCTTAGGTAGGTTTATTCCTAGGTATTTTTTTCTTTTTGTTGCAGTGGTATATGGGAGTGTTTCCTTAATTTCTCTTTCATATTTTTCATCATTCGTGTACAGGAATGCAAGAGATTTCTGTGCATTAATTTTGTATCCTGCTACTTTACCAAATACATTGATTAGCTCTAGTAGTTTTCTGGTAACATCTTTAGGATTCTCTATGTATAGTATCATGTCATCTGCAAGCAGTGACAGCTTTACTTCTTCTTTTCTGATTTGGATTCCTTTTATTTCTTTTTCTTCTCTGATTGCTGTGGCTAAAACTTCCAAAACTATGTTGAATAATAGTGGTGAGAGTGGACATCCTTGTCTTGTTCCTGATCTTAGTGGAAATGGTTTCAGTTTTTCACCACTGAGAACGATGTTGGCTGTGGGTTTGTCATATATGGCCTTTATTATGTTGAGGTAAGTTCCCTCTATGCCTACTTTCTGGAGGGTTTTTATCATAAATGGGTGTTAAATTTTGTCAAAAGTTTTTTCTGCATCTATTGAGATTATCATATGGTTTTTATCCTTCAGTTTGTTAATATGGTGTATCACATTGACTGATTTGCGTATATTGAAGAATCCTTGCATTCCTGGAATAAATAAACCCCACTTGATCATGGTGTATGATCCTTTAATGTGCTGCTGGATTCTTTTTGCTAGTTTTTTTTTTTTAATTTTTATTTATTTATTATTTTTGGCTGTGTTGGGTCTTCGTTTCTGTGTGAAGGCTTTCTCTAGTTGCGGCGAGCGGGGGCCACTCTTCATCGCGGTGCACGGGCCTCTCACTATCGCGGCCTCTCTTGTTGCGGAGCACAGGCTCCAGACGCGCAGGCTCAGTAGTTGTGGCTCACGGGCCCAGTTGCTCCTTAGCATGTGGGATCTTCCCAGACCAGGGCTCGAACCCGTGTCCCCTGCATTGGCAGGCGGATTCTCAACCACTGCGCCACCAGGGAAGCCCTTTGCTAGTGTTTTGTTGAGGATTTTTGCATCTATGTTCATCAGTGATACTGGCCTGTAGTTTTCTTTTTTTGTAACATCTTTGTCTGGTTTTGGTATCAGTGATGGTGGCCTCGTAGAATGAGTTTGGGAGTATTCCACCCTCTACTATATTTTGGAAGAGTTTGAGAAGTGTAGGTGTTAGCTCTTCTCTAAATGTTTGATAGAATTCGCCTGTGAAGCCATCTGGTCCTGCGCTCTTGTTTGTTGGAAGATTTTTAATCACAGTTTCAATTTCAATGCTTGTGATTGGTCTGTTCATATTTTCTATTTCTTCCTAGTTCAGTCTTGGAAGGTTGTGCTTTTCTAAGAATTTGTCCATTTTTTCCAGGTTGTCCATTTTATTGGCATATAGTTGCTTGTAGTAATCTCTCATGATCCTTTGTATTTCTGCAGTGTCAGTTGTTACTTCTCCTTTTTCATTTCTAATTCTGTTGATTTGAGTCTTCTCCCTTTTTTTCTTGATGAGTCTGGCTAATGGTTTATCAATTTTGTTTATCTTCTCAAAGAACCAGCTTTTAGTTTTATTGATCTTTGCTACCGTTTCCTTCATTTCTTTTTCATTTATTTCTGATCTGATCTTTTTGATTTCTTTCCTTCTGCTAACTTTGGGGGGTTTTTTTGTTCTTCATTCTCTAATTGCTTTAGGTGTAAGGTTAGATTGTTTATTTGAGATTTTTCTTGTTTCTTGAGGTAGGATTGTATTGCTATAAACTTCCCTCTTAGAACTGCTTTTGCTGCCTTGCATAGGTTTTGGGTCATCGTGTTTTCATTGTCATTTGTTTCTAGGTTTTTTTAATTTCCTCTTTGATTTCTTCAGTGATTTCTTGGTTATTTAGTAGCATATTGTTTAGCCTCCATGTATTTGTATTTTTTACAGTTTTTTTTCCTGTAACTTAAATTTAAAGGCTTGATTTGTAACCCAGGATATGATCTAGCCCAGAGAATCTTCCATGAACACTTGAGAAGAAAGTGTATTCTGTTGCTTTTGGATGGAATGTCCTATAAATATCAGTTAAGTCCATCTTGTTTAATGTATCATTAAAAGCTTGTGTTTCCTTATTTATTTTTATTTTGGTTGATCTGTCCATTGGTGAAAGTGGGGTGTTAAAGTCCCCTACTATTATTGTGTTACTGTCGATTTCCCCTTTTATGGCTGTTAGCATTTGCCTTATGTATTGAGGTGCTTCTATGTTGGGTGCATAAATATTTACAATTGTTATATACTCTTGGTCTGATCCCTTGATCATTATGTAGTATCCTTCTTCGTCTCTTGTAATAGTCTTTATTTTAAAGTCTATGTTGTCTGATATGAGAATTGCTCCTCCAGCTTTCTTTTGATTTCCATTTGCATGGAATATCTTTTTCCATCCCCTCACTTTCAGTCTGTATGTGTCGCTAGGTCTGAAATGGGTCTCTTGCAGACAGCATATATACGGGTCTTGTTTTTGTATCCATTCAGCCAGTCTGTGTCGTTTGGTTGGAGCATTTAATCCATTTACATTTAAGGTAATTATCCATATGTATGTTCCTATTTCCATTTTCTTAATTCTTTTGGGTTTGTTATTGTAGGCCTTTTCCTCCTCTTGTGTTTTCTGCCTAGAGAAGTTCCTTTAGCATATGTTGTAAAGCTGGTTTGGTGTGCTGAATTCTCTTAGCTTTTGCTTGTCTGTAAAGGTTTTAATTTCTTCTTCGAATCTGGTTGAGATCCTTGCTGGGTAGAGTAATCTTGATTGTAGGTTTTTCCCTTTCATCACTTTAAATGTGTCCTGCCACTTCCTTCTGGCTTGCAGAGTTTCTGCTGAAAGATCAGCTGTTAACCTTATGGGAATTTCTTTGTATGTTATTTGTTGCTTTTCCCTTGCTGCTTTTTTTTAAAAATAAATTTATTTATTTTGGGCTGCGTTGGGTCTTCATTGCTGTGCGTGGGCTTTCTCTAGTTGCGGTGAGTGGGGACTACTCTTTGTTGCGGTGCGTGGGCTTCTCATTGTGGTGGCTTCTCTTGTTGTGGAGCATGGGCTCTAGGCGCGCGGACTTCAGTAGCTTGGCTCGAAGGCTCTAGAGCGCAGGCTCAGTAGTTTTGGTGCACGGGCTTAGTTGCTCTGCGGCATGTGAGATCTTCCCGGACCAGGGCTCGAACCCGTGTCTCCTGCATTGGCAGGCGGATTCTTAACCACTATACCACCAGAGAAGCCCTCCCTTGCTGCTTTTAATATTTTTTCTTTGTATTTAATTTTTGATAGTTTGATTAATATGTGTCTTGGTGTGTTTCTCCTTGGATTTATCCTGTATGGGACTCTTTGTGCTTCCTGGACTTGATTGACTCTCTCGTTTCCCATATTAGGGAAATTTTCAACTATAATCTCTTCAAATATTTTCTCAGTCCCTTTCTTTTTCTCTTCTTCTTCTGGGACCCCTATAATTCGAATGTTGGTGCATTTAATGTTGTCCCAGAGGTCTCTGAAACTGTCCTCAATTCTTTTCATTCTTTTTTCTTTATTCTGCTCTGTGGTAGTTATTTCCACTATTTTATCTTCCAGGTCACTTATTTGTTCTTCTGCCTTCGTTATTCTGCTATTGACTCCTTCTAGAGAATTTTAAATTTCATTTATTGGGTTGTTTGTCATTGTTTGTTTGCTCTTTAGTTCTTCTAGGTCCTTGTTAAACATTTCTTGTATTTTCTCCATTCTATTTCCAAGATTTTGGATCATCTTTACTATCATTACTCTGAATTCTTTTTCAGGTAGACTGCCTATTTCCTCTTCATTTGTTTGGTCTGGTGGGTTTTTACCTTGCTCCTTCATCTGCTGCATATTTCTCTGTCTTCTGATTTTGCTTAACTTAGAGTGTTTGGGGTCTCCTTTTCACAGGCTGCAGGTTCGTAGTTCCCATTATTTTTGGTGTCTGTGCCCAGTGGGTAAGGTTGGTTCAGTGGCTTATGTAGGCTTCCTGGTCGGGGGGACTTGTGCCTGTGTTCTGGTGGATGAGGCTGGATCTTGTCTTTCTGGTGGGCAGGAACGCATCCAGTGGTGTGTTTTGGGGTGTCTGTGAACTTAGTATGATTTTAGACAGCCTCTCTGCTAATGGGTGGGGTTGTGTTCCTGTCTTGCTGGCTGTTTGTCATGGTGTGTCCAGCACTGGAGCTTGCTGATCATTGAATGGAGCTGGGTCTTAGCTTTGAGATGGAGATCTCTGGGAGAGCTCTCGCTGATTGATATTACGTGGGGCCAGGAGGTCTCTGGTGGTCCAGTGTCCTGAACTCGGCTCTCCCACCTCAGAGGCTCAGGCCTGACACCTGGCTGGAGCACCAAGACCCTTCTGGGAAGTCTGAGGTCTTCTGCCAGCATTCAGTAGGTGTTCTGTAGGAGTTGTTCCACATGTAGATGTATTTTGATGTATTTGTGGGGAGGAAGGTGAACTCCACGTCTTACTCTTCCGCCATCTTGAAGGTCCCTCCTAGCTTTTTAAAAATTGCTTAAAGGAACTATCTTAAGTTTGCAGAAATTTGGCGTCTTCCTCATTTCCTATTATCCACCAAGTAGAACTTTTCTTCCAAAGTTTCATTCTGTAGTATTGACCTGGCTGTGGTTTTTGACTTTCAGGTATGTGCAAGAGGGGAAATAATCAGGGTGAAAGTTCTGGGCATACTGGCTATGATCGATGAAGGGGAAACCGACTGGAAAGTCATTGCCATTAATGTGGATGATCCTGATGCAGCCAATTATAATGGTAAGAAATATTTGTAGGGTCTGAAGTCTTTATACCTAAATCTTACCCAGCACCAAACTTAACCTGTAATGACAGAGTTGTAAGCCCATGCCTTCAAACTGTTAAAGAATGGAGGAGTAAAACATTTGACAAAGCATTGTTATTTCTACTACTGAAGTTCTGTGGTTAACTAAGTAAACTTTCTCCCTCATTCCAGGAAAGAAAAAATCTGGTAGTTTGTATTTCCTGTTTTCTTCTTTCCTTCCCCACATGCTAACACTTAGTTGCTCTATTTATTTATTTTTAAAAATTTGAAAACTGAGATATAATCCACATACCATAAAATTCACCATTATAAAGTGTACAGTTCTATGGTTTTTGATACATACACTAGTCTGTTAACCATCACCACTGTCTAATTCCAGAACATTTTCACCACTCTGACAGAAAGCCCCATATCCCTTAGCAGTCACCCTCTATCCCCACATCGCTCAGTCCCTGACAACTACCAGTCTATTGTCTGTCTTTATGGATTTGCCTATTCTGAAAATTTCACATAAATGGAGTCACATGATATCCGGCTTCTTTCAGTTAGCATACTGGCTTCAAGGTTCATCCACATTGTAACGTGTATCAGTACTTCATTCCCTTTTTTTTTTGGTGGTAAAATTAACGTAACATAAAATTCACCATTTGAACTATTTTAAAGTGTACAATTCAGTGGCATTAGTACATTCACAGTGTTGTGCAACTCACCACTTATCTCATTCTAGAACATTTACATCACCCCAAAGAGAAACTCTGTACCTTTAAGTAGTCACTCCCTGTTCCCTCCACCTCCCAGGACCCGACAACCACTAATCTGCTCTCTGTGTCTATGAATTTGCCTATTCTGGATATTTCATATACATGGAATTGTAAAATATGTGGCCTTTTTGTGTCAGGTTTCTTTTACTTAGCATAAGGTTTTCTAGGTTCAGCCATGTTGTAGCATGTATCAGTACTCATTTTTTAAATGGTTGAGTTATATTCTATTATATAGATATATATCACATTTTATTTATCCATTCATCTGTTGATGGACATTTGGGTTGTTTTTGGCTATTAGGAATAATGCAGCTGCTATGAACATTCCTGTACAAGTTTTTGTGTGGACGTGTGTTTTTAATCCTCTTGGGTATATATACCTAGGAGTGGAGTTCCTGAGTCATATGGTAACTCTTATGTTTAGCCTCTTGAGGAACTGCCAAACTTTTTTCCAAAGCGGCTGCACCATCTTACAGTCCTGCCAGCAATGCATAAGCTTCCGATTTTTCTACTTCTTTGCCAGCACTAGTTGTTATTTATCTTTTTAAATTATAACCCTTCTAGTGGGGTGTGTCTTTTTATTTTTGAGTTATAAGAGTACTTATATGTTTTGGATTCTAAACCTTTATCAGATATATGATTTGTCTGTATTTTCTTCCATTTTGTGGATTTGTCCTTTCATTTTCTTAATGGTATCCTTTGAAGCACTCAAGTTTTTCATTTTGATGTAGTCTATTTTTTTATTGCTTGTGCTTTTGGTATCATTATCTAAGAAACCATTGCCTAATCCAAGGTCACAAAGACTTAGTTATGTTTCCTTTTAAGAATTTTATAAATATAGCTCTTACATTATTTCTTTCTGCTGTTTTACAGAGTACGATCTCATATATATTTAAATATATGCAAATTTATATGTAAACGCATTTAAAAAGGACTCAACAACAACCTTTAATAGTACAATGGGAAGAAAGATGAAAAGAGTCTGACTTTTTGTTTCAGATACTTCTGTATTGACTAAATTTTGTACAATGAGAATGCATTCCTACATTTAGCTCTGATTCTAAATGTAGGAATGTGTGTCCATTTTCAGATGTTCTATTTACACAAGAGTGCACATGCTAAATAGCATGCTTTGGCCACAGTTAATGAAGCCACACCATCATTACATCAGCACAATTTTCTGGGTGTCATTTCCCTGCAGTAGAGGTTATTAGGACCCTAAAATTTTCTCTGGGGGGCTGGCCCCATGATGCAAGCAGTATGCAGCTTTCCTTAAATGTCAGCCTAAGGCAATGTCCATCATCAGTTATAACTGGAAGAGTATTAGGTAGAACTAACTAAGAGTAGAACTCTTGACAAGCCACAGCTTTGTGAGGGATACACACAGAGCCATGGAAGAGGATGGCCTACCCAGTAAAGCAACCAAGTTGGCCATATTGATCCCCTTTGTTATTGTGGGCCCACGATGGCCAGTAATCCTTCTGCCTCAGTTGTGGGCATCAGGAAATTGAGTATTTTATGCTCATGGTTGTGGGCTGGTTAGAGGCTGAACCCAGGGAACAGCACAGAATTGGTGCTGTCTTTGGTAGGATCTATTTTTAATTTATTTTATTCTGAAATTCAGTGACTTTGGAAGGGGCTATTTTTATATTTTAATCCTGGGGGTATTTTTTTTTTTTTTTGCCATGTTTTTTGTGGGATCTTAGTTCCCTGACCAGGGAGTGAACCTGGGCCCTTGGCAACGAAAGCACAGAGTCCTAACCACTGGACTGCCAGGGAAGTCCTTGTCTTTGGTAGGATCTTGATGTGGCATCAGGAGGCAGTTCAGGGAGCTCTGCAGACCACTGGCTTTGTCTGTACGTGTATAATGTACAACTGGAGGAACAAAAATTGACTGAGTTCTTTTCTCCTACTTTTTTCCTCTGGGTCTGGTGTTCACAGTTCCCTAGTCAGGATCCAGCATAGCTTTCAATACCTGGTTCACAGTGAGTGAGTTAATCAACTGTTATATTTTTCCTTGCTGCAATGTAATACAAAAATATGTTTGATCTTTGTCTCCAGTTCCTGGCAAGGAACTCCTAAAACACTTGGACTTTCCTGAGTGACGAGTGTCTTTTTTATTCATAATGAGCCCCTTTCATCACCCCTGAGTTTATGCTAATAAGGTGACTTACGGTGGGGCCCCTAGCTAGCCTCAGACCAGCTCAGTCAACAGAAAAAATGAATGATTAGAGGGTGGGAACCTCCAGCCCCAACCACTGACCTCTGGGGTCGGGAGGGGAGGCTCCATAAAAAGTCTGGGGTCATGAGATGCAGAGCACTTGTGAGTTGGTGAACACACTGACTTGCTGGGAGGGTGGCACGCCTCCCCACCAGAGGGCATGGAAACTATGCACCCCTCATACCGTGCCCTATGCATCTCCTCCATTGGACTGTTCCTGAGTTGTATCCTTTATACTAAACCAGTAAACATAGCACAGTGTTTTCTTGGGTTTAGTGAGTCTTTCTAGCAAATTATCAAACCTGAGGAGAGAGTTGTAGGGAACTCTGATTTATAGCTGTTGGTCAGAAGTATGGGTGGTCTGGGACTTGCGACCAGCGTCTGAAGTGGGATCAGTCTTGTGGAACTGAACCCTCTGACTGTGGGACCTGATGCTAACTCCAGTTAGATAGTGTCATAATTGAATTGTCGGACACCCAGTTGGTATTCCTAAGGAATAGAACTGGATGGAAAATTTGTTGGAAGATACCCTACACTTGTATTTTGGATTTCTGGGTTTTCAAACTATTTCTGTATCAGGTGATATGTTTTATATGAATTCTAAGTTCCTTGAAATTTATCAGTGTTTAAACATTTCCCAGTTCAGTTTGTAACCTTTCCATACTTTTAGTGGTACCCTGATAATAAAATGCACGATATTCTTTAACTATGTAGATTATAAACTGGGGTTAAACAAAGTTATTTTATAGAAATATAAATAAGCTGTTGTTGAATGTATTCCTCCTTCCAATTACAATTTTCCTGATGGATTTTTTTTTTTTTTTGCACATGTATCTAATATTTGTTTGCATGGAGAAGCAGTTCAGTCATTTAAACTTGAATTTGATGACACTGAGGCTAGGCACTGTTAATGGCTGTACAGAAACTTTTAAAAGTTTTTTTTACACAGGACACTTTTTTTTGTTGGCCAGAACTAAAGTATTGTGGTACCGAATGCCTATACTGTAGAGTGAGAAAAGCCTATTCACATTTAATATGTAACCTATCAATGAATATGTGTAATGCATTTTTCTTGTCTTTTTGTATGTAATTGGGGTGTGATCCTCGAACACAGCCTCAGCCTGTCTTTTGGTATCTTCTGTCTATCTCTTAGAAGTTATGTACACCTGCCAAACTATTCTCATTATGTAGCTGCCAGTTATTTCTCCCTTATCTAATAGGGGTCACTATGGTACTGATTGTTCTCTTAGTATACTTAATGTCAGAGCTATTTTAAGACACTAGACGATTTCCTTTTATTTATTTATTTAATTTATTTTTGGCTGCATTGGGTCTTAGTTGCTTTGCGGGCTTTCTCTAGTTGAGGCGAGCGGGGGCTACTCTTCGCTGCAGTGCCCAGGCTTCTCACTGTGGTGGCTTCTTTTGTTGCGGAGCTCGGGCTCTAGGCGTGCAGGCTTCAGTAGTTGTGGTGCAAGGGCTCAGTAGTTGTGGCTCAAGGGCTCTACAGCACAGGCTCAGTAGTTGTGGCGCATGGGTTTAGTTGCTCTGTGGCATGTGGGATCTTCCCAGATCAGAGCTCAAACCTGTGTCTCCTGCACTGGCAGGCGGATTCTTAACCACTGTGCCACCAGGGAAGCCCCGATGATTTCCTTTTAATGTGTGTATGTGTTCTCTTCTCAACAAGGTGTTAGCTCTAACATTGTCTTGAAAGTTTTTGATAATCCATCCCGTAGCTCTTTCCAAGTAAGCACTTGATATTTTTATTGAGTGCATAAATAATTACATACACATCTTGCAATCTGAGAAGAGAATCTTATTCTCTTCTTAGATATTAATGATGTCAAGCGGCTGAAACCTGGCTACCTGGAAGCTACTGTGGACTGGTTTAGAAGGTACAAAGTTCCTGATGGAAAACCTGAGAACCAGTTTGCTTTCAACGCAGAATTTAAAGATAAGGTAATGTGTCACTCAGAACTGTAGCTTTAGGCCTGTTTGTATTGAAACTTATAATTTAACCATATTGTTACCATCTAAAGACAATATGATCATAAAACAGATGTCTAAAGACACACAACAGGCTTGATGTTGATTTATTCATTTAAATGTTTTCTTCCATTGTTGATAGAAAGAAGTGATTCAAAAGAGACAAAGTTATCAGGCTTTGGGAAAATATTGAGAATAAGAAAAGAACACGTTTCTATTATTCTAACGTATATCTCTTCAAATTATAGGACTTTGCAATTGATATTATTAAAAGCACTCATGACTATTGGAGAGCATTAGTGACTAAGGAAACTGATGGAAAAGGAATCAGTTGGTAAGCATTAACTCTTTTCTGCATGTTTAACACACAAAGCAGACTAGCTTACTCCAGAGGTTTTAATTACCTTAACATACTCCACCGTTACATTCACTTAGGGAAAGAGACTGGTTTTGTCAGTGCTTATTAAGTCAGTAGGAAGTGTAGACTGAAAGAAAAACCACACAACGGGAAGGTTGTGAGTTAAGTTTTATTTGAGGACTGTAGCCCAGAAGATAGCCTCTCAGAGAGCTCTGAGGAACTGCTCTGGAGAGATAAGGGAGGAGCCAGGATATATATGAACTTTTTTGCCAGGAAAACGTGTAGTCAAGTATAAAAAGATTACTGCTATTCATAAAGAAGAGACCTCTCAAGTTAATGATTTTAGTGTTTTTCTATGTATGGGAAGAGGCAAAAATCTGGGGTCATGTGAAATTTTTTCTTAGAAATGCATGTTAACTATCTAGGGGCCAATATACCCAAATGTTTCCTGGTTTTCTCCATCCTGAATTCCCCTCAGGGCTCACTGTCCGTGGGTGACTGTAGTAGCTAATGGCTTGATCCTTGTAGAACTGGAATGGCAGGCAACATTTTTTTTCTTTACAGAAGGTAACTATATAAACAACTGAAAATGCCACAAGATACTCTCTGAATAAGTACAAACTAAAACTATAAAGGGCACAGTGAGATCAGGGCTTTGTAAGGCTAATCGGGAAAACCTGCCTAGAATCAGAGTGCTCAGAATGGGATGGGTATAATCAGGTTGAGTTCAAGGGTTGCTATTCTCTGATGTGAATATGTAAGGTTCATTACAACTAAACCAGGATCTACTATGCACACTGAATTAACTACTACTAATAATAAAGCTAATATGATTGAGCAGTTAATATTTGCCAAGCCTGCAACACAGATGCAGGGAGATTAAACTTAACCAAAGTCATACCACAGTAAGCGTTTTGGAGTTAGGACTCGCATCCAAATCTGTCTGGCCCCAGATCATTTTTAGTACAGTACTTCCTCTTTTAAAGATTATAAGAGAATGCCCACCATTACCACTTAACTAGTGTCGTTCTGGAAATACTAGCTGATGAAGTAAATATGAGAAAGAAGACGCAGAAATATTGGAAAAGGGGGAGCAAATTGTTGCAGATGATATGATTGTGTACCCAGAAAACCCTAGAAAAAAGAACTCAGCAAGGTGAATGATTACAAAATGAGTATATATGTACATTGCTGGCTTTCTATATGAAGTGTAACAGAAACTATAATGGAGGAAAAGATCTCATGTCGAATAGTATTTAAAAACAAAACGCAGTATAAATAAGAAACCTGAAGGACCCAGAAGAAAAGTTTGACTCTATTGAGAAATATAAAAGATGTTAAATAGAAAGGTATATATTCATGAATAACATTCAGTTTCATCTAGAAAAAATCTGCATCTCAGAATAACGAGGGAAATTCTGAAAAAAGTAAGGGTAGTGGTGGTGAGGAAGAGTGTTAATTATTTTGGTACTGTTTAGTAATATTGTTTTACTAAGAATTTGGTACTGAAGAAGAAAGTCAAATTATTCAGTTCTGTTAGAGTTTGATAGACCTAAAGTAGACCTAAAGATGTATGGGAATTCAATTTATAATAAAGAAGATATTTTAAATGAGTGGTTTGGACCAACTGCCTGTTTAGGAAGAAAATAAGACTAGATCTCTATCTCGCTCCTTACATTCCTTATGCCAGATATACACACTGGCAACCACCCTCATGGCTGTGGCCGTTTCATTTTGGAAAGGTGCTGTAAGCAGGCAGGTGCTCCACGAGTGCCCTGTGCAAGCAACCCAGCACCAGTGTTCTTACCTCCAACTACTTTATATCCACATGTTAACTGGGTGCTGGCTGAAAACTAGGGTTTGTAACCCTAGTCTTACATCAGCATTTAATTCCAGACAGATAAATTGTAATGTGAGAAAGTTCTAGAAAAAGTATAGGTGAATTTATTCATTAGCTTGTAGTAGGGAAGACCTTTCCAAACAGAAGACAAACTCAAAATCCATAAAAGAAAGATTTACTTGTGGTATTATTTTTTTTATGTATCAGGGACAATTTTTCCCAGTTTCTGCTTAAACAACATGACAGAGGGCTAAATTCCTTAATTTATAAATAGCTTATTCAAATTGATAAGAAAAAGAATAATAGAAGGAGAGGAACAGATAAAAAAAGAAAATTTACATATAAGAGGATGTACAGGCTCATTTTATAACTTTTTTAAATAAATTCTTTCAGGATTTGTTTATTTCATTCGTAGTGGAATTAGTTTATTCTTTTTTTTTTTTTTTTGGCCGCGTTGGGTCTTTGTTGCTGTGCGCGGGCTTTCTCTAGTTGTGGCGAGCGGGGGCTACTGTTAGTTGCGGTGCGCAGGCTTCTCATTGCGGTGGCTTCTCTTTGCAGAGCATGGGCTCTAGGCGTGCGGGCTTCAGTAGTTGCAGCACGCGGGCTCAGTAGGTGCAGCACGTGGGCTCTAGAGTGCAGGCTCAGTAGTTGTGGCACATGGGCTTAGTTGCTCCGCAGCATGTGGGATCTTCTCAGACCAGAGATTGAACCTGTGTCCGCTGCGTTGGCAGGCGGATTCTTAACCATTGTGCCACCACAGAAGTCCTCATTTTATAATTTAAAATGCAGCTCAGAAAGATAGTGTTATCCCCCAGTAGCTTTGCAAATTTTTTTTTTTTTTTTTTTTGCGGTACGCGGGCCTCTCACTGTTGTGGCCTCTCCCGTTGTGGAGCACAGGCTCCGGATGCGCAGGCCCAGCCGCTCCGCGGCATGTGGGATCTTCCCAGACCGGGGCACGAACCCGTGTCCCCTGCATTGGCAGGCGGACTCTCAACCACTGCGCCACCAGGGAAGCCCTGCAAAATTTTTAAAAATTAAATGATAGCGGGGATGGCAAGAATATCACTATATCTATCTATCTATCTATCTGGTTGTTGAGAGTTTAAATGGGTACAACCTTTGTGAAGGGCAATTTGACAATATTCAGCCCAAAATTTTAAATGCATGTATTTCTTTGTAGAACCACTACTAGGAATGTATCCTATAGATATGGTCCCAAAAGATTTATGTATAAGGATGTTCATTGCAGTGTCATTTATAATAGCAAAAAGTTAGAAACAACAAAAATGTAATGGTTAAGCACATCCATATAACAGAACAGTATATGTCAGAGTTAAAAAAAAAAAAAGTTCTATGTTGATAAGGAAAGACGACCAAAATATATTAAGTGAGAAAAGCAAAGTCCATAGTAGTATATTTAGTATGATCCCATTTATGCAAGGTGAGATACACAACCCCCCCCAGCATCTGTTTATATTTAAATTTTTTTTCTGGAGGGAAACAAGAGCTATAGATAATGATTGGAGATCATTTGGAGATGGGAGGGAGAGAGGCTTTCAATTTGTGACTTTCTGAATTTTCTAACTATATATGTGTATTACTTTTTTTTTATAAATGTCAGTTTATCTGGGTAGTAAGATTTTTTTCTGATTATGAGAAAATCCTAATGTAAAAATAATTCTCAGGAATCTTCTGTAAGTCAGGATAATGTCCTGTAAAATGCAAACATTGTCTCTCCACAAACATAAGAAAAACTGAGCACACTTACACATTTGTGTGAAAATGTACAATCATGAGACTTTGCTTTTAATAACTTCTCTATTTTGTGGTGTCCTATTATTTCTATGGAAATGGGCTTAATGCATGTTAAGTGGCAGGTAACTGAAGATATTTCTTTTTCATTTTAATAGAATATTTCTGATCATACCCATGTTATAATATACAATAATTTAATACATAGGAAATCTTGAACTATAGTTAACCAAAAAAAGTTTTTAAAAAATCATTTTAACCACAATTTTTCCATAGATACTCTTATTAACATTTAGAGTTTTTTCTTTTTACAGTCCTTTGTGTATAAGTATAATATTTTCAAAAATAATTAGGATCATATTGTATATACAATTTGTTTTATGGTTTAAAAAAGTTAACACTATAAGCATTTCTCATGTCATTAAGAATATAATACTTTTATACTATATAACATTCCATCTGTGTAATACTCCATCTCATGGATAAATCATTTTTAGTCATCCCTGTTGTTGGACATTTTGGTTACTTCCAAGTTTTCACTCTTACCAATAGTGAAATCGTGTATGTTGAACATCTTTGTACATCATAGTTTAAGTCTCTGAGTTCCGACATGTAGAATTTATCTATCAAAGAGTATGTGCTTTTTAAAAGGTTTTAGACACATTTTTTTGTTTGTTTTTTTATTTTTTTCTCTTACTTTTTCTTTTTTTATTTTGTTGTGGACAGATTTTACCAGGTTATTTTTCAGGAATATTGAACCATGTGTTACTCCTGCCAGGAGTGTCTATCTCAGATGTCAATACTGACAGAAACTGGATTCTTTTGTTTTTTGTTTTTTTCATTTTATCTAATTAGGAAAGATATGTTTGTCATTTTCATTTGCATCTTAGCTCTTTCATTGAGAATTACACTGCATTCAATCACATACTTTAAAATGTGAACTTGTTAAGGGATTTGAGTAAAATTGACCACAAGAATAGCTGTATATTAAATAATTAGAATATTTAATATAGGTGAAAAAGCTTTCAACTAAGCCAGACTTGAATCTCATCTGGCCTACCACCTTCAACTTGTTATTTTTAACAAGAGAAAGTTTTAATAAGAGAGAAGTTTTTGTTACTGTGACTCATGACAACTTTCCTTTATTCAATAGCATGAATACAACAGTGTTTGAGAGCCCCTTCCAGTGTGATCCTGATGCTGCCAAAGCCATTGTGGATGCTGTAAGTAAAGGTTTCCTTGAAAAAGAACATGCCTGGTGGCCAAAAAATATGGTGTTGAATGGGGAGGGAAAGTACCTTCAATAAATATTTGAGGATGTCCTGTACACATATTACAATGTGAGATCTTGAAATTACAAGCCATAAATACAAGAAGACATTTGACTGAGGGGAAACCTGAGGAGGGTCCTAGCCAACACTATATTGGGCACATAACAAAGTAGGACAATTTGTAAAAATCAAAATGACTCCAGAATGTTCTAAGTAACCCAAGTGCCTGGGTACTTATCATAAGCCATTTTTTCACAAAAGTACCAATGGGAACTTACTTGACTTGGTCATAGCAAGGAATGAGAAAGTTACCAAATTTCAGGTACCATTGCAGGAGTGGTTTATAGTCCTAGAGGAGAATTTCATGTGAGGAAGTAAACTGTCCATCAAAGAAATAATTTTGTTTTTGTATTATTTTTAATGATCTGATTTGTATTAACCTAAAGACTGAAGATTGTCTAAAATTATTCTTATTTACAATATTAAATAAGGAAAACAAATGAAAATGAGGTCTGACTTTACAGCCTTGTAAACAGGGTAATACAAGGGAAAAGGACAATTTAATGATGAAGGCAATATATTTAGATTTATTTTTATTTATATATGAATTTTGACAAAGTTGAGATGAATAAGATAAATTGGAAGGGAAAAGCCATTGGTTAACAATCATAACTTTTCAATGAGAACATTCTGCCTACATTTTATATATATGTGTGTATATATAAAACCTTTATATATACATATGTTGGTTTTTTAATTCTTTATTTCAAAAAGCAGGGTTTTTTTAATTGGAG
This sequence comes from Mesoplodon mirus, assembly GCF_964341445.2. Taxonomy (NCBI): domain Eukaryota; kingdom Metazoa; phylum Chordata; class Mammalia; order Artiodactyla; family Ziphiidae; genus Mesoplodon; species Mesoplodon mirus. The sequence goes on along the minus strand of NC_138977.1, from coordinate 58,263,195 downwards.
TATAGTTGTTTTACAATGTTGTGTTAGTTCCTGCTGTAACAAATTTATTTTTATTATTTATTCTCCTGTATGTCATTAAAAGGTAAGAGGTTTGAATTTGTTAGCACTTCTTAGCAGTAGAGCAAGCTCTGCATTGTTACTATCTATTGTAAATTATTTTTAGGGCCTAAAAATTGGGATGGTTGTCTTCTGTTTAGATTCCTTTTAATTTTTGTATCAGTATACTTTTTTAGCTTATTCTTTTTCTGGGATTAGACTAATACATTTTAACATTTTATTTTAGTTACCACCACCATGTGAATCTGCCTGCACAATACCAACAGATGGTAAGATCTATATCTAGTAAAATTACATTAAACATTATGCATATGTGTGGGAAAATTACATCTATATCTATAGATACATCTTACATACCACATACATACAGAGAAAGAGAAGGACGGGAAGAAGAAGCATTTTTAGAGTTCTGTAGCATATGTGGGAAGAAAAATGGCTGTACATACCACCTTTAGGGCCACCTCTGTGACAGCATGACCATGACCCACTGTTCTCGGAGTTCCTGGTAGATGCCTTGTGGAGGTCAGAGCAGGCTGGGCTCTTCGTCCCCATCTGGCCCCAGGCTGCTTCACCCAGGAAACAGTTCTTTCCACCTTTAGATGTTAGAATTCTCTGTAAGGTTCTTCTGGTGAGAATTGCATGTCCATAGGATCAGCATCAAGAGTAAAGAAGCCCAAAAGAAAACACTGGTAAATTACCTGTTTTTGCTGTAGTGAAGCTTTGCATGTATGTAGGTTTGTTTTAATGTAATTCATAGGAGGATACATTAAAGCAAACATATTATTTATTGTTATATGTTGGGTGTAATTTTGATTCCTAACAGGGATTCTAATTTTTTCTTTTCCCTGACTACAGTGGATAAGTGGTTCCATCACCAGAAAAACTAAGGACATTTCTCTGGAATACAAGCTGATATTGCTGCATCCTTTTCATCTGAAAGCATTAGATGCAAAAGTAGTAACTTTTCCAAGCTTTAAATTTATAGAACTAATCAATCAAATTCTGCTGTGACCAATCCAATATATCCATACTGTTATCCATCTAAAAGCATCTTTCATATCAACTAAGATAACTTTTAGTTCCTGCTTAAATATCAAGACAGTTGTAGTTTGGAAGTCATCTGTGAATAAATGTCCAAGATAAGTATGTATTGGATGTATATGTTTGCCATGTGTTAGGAAATAAAATTATTTTATTGAAACTTGGTTTATGATATTTTTATTTTAATCTGAAGCCTAACACTACCAAGCAGGCTTGGGTGCTGTTTGGTATTTGTTTTCTGTGAATGATCTTATAATTCACTTTTATTTATTAGACTAAAACTGACTTTTTTTGTAGGCACCTGAAAATGAAATCCCTTATATTTACAGCAGTCTTGACACTATACTCTTACCTAATTACTATCATCCCATCGTGAGCCATCAGCCAAGATAGTTTTGTGATTAAATTCGTGGCTTTGGAGCTGTGCAGACCTGCGTTTTTAATCCTAGCCCGTCTACTTATTTAGCTCTATAATCTCAGGTCAGTGTTGGCATCCACTGACTGTTTTCTCAATCAAGTTGTGATTTTCTTGGTTGTTGGTATGATGGGTGATTGTTAATAATATCCTAGACATTTTGTCTGTTATGTTAGGAGACACTAGGATCCATTTAAATCTTTTAGCAGGCATCACCCTATTTAGGGTTAGCACATGGGTCTTGGCCTGCTTTTGTGGACTGTGGTTTCAATGGCAGTTTAATTTTCAGCAGCTTTGCAGTGTTATTTTGGTCAGCTTGGTTTATCTGGTGCCACTGGGGCTTCTGTTGGTTCCTGCTGGTGCTGCCTGAGGGGGCTGAGTATCTCTTGGTAGAGGAGGAGAGTCTTAGGCTACAGGGATAAAGAAGCTTCCTGAACTGGTCTACCCATTATAGCTGGATTTCTCCCTCAGGCTCAGCTCACCTGCCTACCTAGGTAACTCTTGGTGGAAAAGGGGAGTCTCGGGCCTTGTGGGGAAGGAGAGTGCCTCCCTGGTTGTTTATTTCTGCCTGGGCTCCCAATGAGCCCCTTTGCCAGGTAGTGTCGTGCCCACCAGAGGGACCCCCATTCCCTATGGGAGAGGTGGAGGAATGAGCCTATCTGGACTGCCTTCTGTTGCTAGGTTAGGGTTTGGGAAGGACTCTTCTCCTCCTCCTGGTGGTGGTAGGATGCATGTGCCCTGTCACTGCTGTTCTCTGGTCCTGGGGGCCCAAACCAGCTTGCCTTCTTAGCACCTTTCAGAGTTCTTGGTTGTGTCTTGTCATCTCCAGGGTTCATAGCTGTGCTTAGCAGGAGAAGTAGAGAAAAACAGGTCTATGCCTTCTTGTCTGGTCCGGGACCAGAAACATCAGCATTCAGATTTTAGTAATATTTCTCTTATTCCTTTTATAAGTTCTGTTTTTAAATGCTGCCCCAGTCATTGTAATATATGATTTCTGAAGTGATTTGTTAGGATAAGAAATGTGTTTTCTAATGAAAGACTGTACAAAGTGGGGGACTTCACAAGTATTGGTCCAATAAATAGGAATCATCCGCCCAAATTTATGGAAAGCAAAGGGGATAGAACACTAGTCAGAAGAAATGTCAGCAATAGTTCTCCTGTATGAGATCCTCTGTAGAAAGCTTCCGCTCCTCTGTTCAGGTAAGAAATGTAAAATACTCTTGTATTCACTTGCTAGGCAACCATAACCAAGTACCACAAACTGGATGGGCTAAACAAGAGAAATGTATTGCCTCACTGTTCTGGAAGCTAGAAGTCTGAGATCCAGGTATCAGCAGGCCCATGCTCCCTCTGAAGGCTATTGGGAAGGATCTGTTCCAGGCCTCTCCCTGCTTTTGATAGTTCCTGGCTTGTGGCAGCATAACCCTAATGTACACAAGGTGTTCTCCCTGTGTGCTTGTTTCCAAATTTCCCCTTATAAGGACATCAGGGGAAAGAATTCCCTGGGGTCCAGTGGTTAGGACTGTGCTTTCACTGCCATGGGCCTGGATTCAATCCCTAGTCTGGGAACCACAGGCTGTGTGGCACGGCCAAAAAGAAAAAAATACGAACATCAGTCAGGGCTTCCCTGGTAGTGCAGTGGTTAAGGATCCACCTGCCAATGCAGGGGACACGTGTTCGAGCCCTGGTCCGAGAAGATCCCACATGCCACGGAGCAACTGAGCCCGTGCACCACAACTACTGAGCCTGTGCTCTAGAGCCCGCGAGCCACAACTACTGAGTGCACGTGCTGCAACTACTGAAGCCCGCGCACCTAGAGCCTGTGCTCCGCAACAAGAAGCCCACTCACTGCAACAGAGTAGCCCCCACTCGCCACAGCTAGAGAAAGCCCGTGCATAGCAATGAAGACCCAACGCAGCCAAAAATTTTAAAAAATAAAATAAATAAATAAAGTATACGACACAACGGTTCTTCCTATAAAAAAAAAAGATACGTGCACCCCAGTGTTCACTGCAGCAGTATTTATAATAGCCAAGATATGGAAGCAACCTAAATGTCCATTGACAGAGAAATGGATAAAGAAGATGTGGTACATTTATACAATGGAATATTACTCAGCCATAAAAAAACAATGAAATAATGCCATTTGCAGCAACATGGATGGACCTACAGATTATCATACTAAGTGAAGTAAGTCAGACAGAGAAAGACAAACATCATATGTTATCACTTATATGTGGAATCTAAAAAAATGATACAAATGAACTTATTTACAAAACAGAAACAGACTCACAGATCTCGAAATCAAACTTATGGTTACCAAAGGGGAAAGGTGGAGGGGAGGGATAAATTAGGGGTTTGGGATTAACATATACACACTATTATATATAAAACAGATAATCAACAATGACCTACTGTACAGCACAGGAAACTCTACTCAGTATTCTGTAATAACCTATATGGGAAAATAATCTGAAAAAGACTGGATATATGTATAAGTGAATCACTTTGCTGTACACCTGAAAGTAACACAACATTGTAAATCAACTACACTCCAGTATAAAATAAAAATTAAATTAAAAAAAATTTTAAATGTAATCTCAGCAACACTGCATGATCAATACAATTTTTCAGGTAAGGGAATCTGAAGCGTTGGCCCAGTTGTAGAAAGGGTCCGAATGAGAACTCCAATTAGAAATTCAAAATTCATTTTCACCATCCCTGAGCCCAGGCCTGCATGTGCTGCAGCTGTAATGGCAATTATGTCCTGTCTAATCAGCATATTTGCTACGCAAGGGCTTATATTGTGCTTTTGCACAGAATGTTCTTTACATTTAGAACAGCTGCCCTTACTGCTTTCTGGGAGTCTAGGCCAAAGGGAATTTGCCTTTACACTGACAAGAATGCTGTGCGAATTGCTTCATGATAGCAAGTATTTACTGAAGAGTTATTGAGTCGATTGCCACAGAGTTTATTGCTCCCTCTGTCTCTCTTTGGGATCTTTCCCTTAGTTATTACAAAATCTTTAACAGAAAATATTTGCCAGAAATAAGATTAAGCAATGAACACCACAAGGGTATGTGGCAATCTGAATTTTTTAAAAAGCCTGAGAGCAATTTGGCAATCTCTATCAAAATTTTAAATTTGTCTTTATACTTTGAGTCAGCAATTCTGCTCTAAGAATTCATTCTAGTTAACTAAGAATAGTCAACCGGGCACACAGCCTATGGCAGCTTTGTTAAGGATAGCAAAACCTGGAAAAATATCTAGCAGTCCAGTTGAGGAATGGCTAAATATTCGTACATGTAGCAGTCAATGAAGTCACTGCATGGGCTGATAAGGAAAAGATGTTCAAAATACCTAAGTGAAAAGAGAAAAAGTTGTAGTACTCTATAGCTGCCAGCTATGGCCTGTGGGCCAAATCCAGCCTGCCAGAGGTTTGGTAAAAACACTTTATTGGAACACAATCACACCCGTTCATTTATGAATTGCTGTGACTGCCTTCCAGCTACAATGAAGAGAGAATTTAGTAGTTGGGATAGAGACCACATGACCTGCAAAGTCAAAAATATTTACTATTTGACCCTTTACCAAAACCATTTGCCAATCCCTGCTCTATCCTATGACCCTATTTGTGTTTTTACAAAGGGAGCATTGTGGGGAAAGAGACACATTAATGGATATGCTTGTATGGGTATAGACAATTTCTGGGGACAGACAAACAAAAATAAACCACAGCCAACAATGGTTATCTCAGGGAGTGCGAATGAGTTACGTGCGGAAGAAGTCAGGCCCATGGGGTTTCCTTCCACTTTGTAAGCTCCTATGCTCTTTTTTTTTTAATTTGTTTTTCTTTTTGGTTGTTTTGGGTCTTTGTTGCTGTGTGCGGGCTTTCTCTAGTTGAGGCGAGCGGGGGCTACTCTTTGCTGCAGTGCCCAGGCTTCTCATTGCGGTGGCTTCTCTTGTTGTGAAGCGTGGGCTCTAGGCGCGAGGGCTTCAGTAGTTGTGGCACACAGGCTCAGTGGTTGTGGCTCGCGGGCTGTAGAGTGCAGGCTCAGTAGTTGTGGCGCACGGGCTTAGTTGCTCCGCGGCATGTGGGATCTTCCCGGACCAGGGCCCGAACCCATGTCCCCTGCATTGGCAGGTGGATTCTTAACCACTGTGCCACCAGGGAAGCCTGTAAGTTTCTATGCTCTTTGAATTGTTTTTCTAAAATCATGTATAAAATTTTAAATTTTTTTTAAGAAAATCAAATGAAGTAGGAGAAGGACACCAGTGGACAGTGCTCAGCACAGCTAGTGGCAGGGGGCTTCTCTTTCTCTCTCTCTCTCTCTCTCTATATATATATATGTATACATATGTGTATATATGTTATATATATATCATATATATGTTACATATATATACATATATATGTAACATGATATATACAATATATATACTTATATATGGATATACACATGTGTATATATATTATATATACTTTAGACATACAGAATAAGGACTGGGAGGGACTGAGCCCTGGAATCTACTTTTTAACCAGTTCCCCAGGTGATTCTAACATCGCCTATGTTTGAAACCACTGCTCTCATCGTAAATTTCAGAGATCAGGAAAACTTTCTCATGGGGTTGTAGTCATGATCAGCACGAGATAACCCAGCAAACATCTATCACAGCAACAGCAGCAAATGACAGTAGCTCCCATTTGTGAGCACTTCCGAAGTGTCAGGCCCTGTGCTACAGGCTCTGTGTGCTTCATCTCGTGGGCATCCTTGTCCTGTTCCTCATCTTAGAGGAAATGCGTTCAGCTTTTCACCATTGAGTTTAATGCGGGCTCTAAGTTTATCATATATGGCCTTTATTACGTCAGATAAACCTACAGATGTTGGCCGTAGGTTTATCACATATGGCCTTTATTATGGCCTTTATTATCATATATGGCCTTTATTATGTTCACTGTATACCGACTTTGTTGAGAATTTTTATCATAAATGGATGTTGAATTTTGTCAAAAGCTTTTTCTGCATCTATTGAGACAATCATATGATTTTCATTCTGTAATTTGTTACTGTGATGCATCACACTGACTGATGTGTGGATGTTGAACCATCTTGCATCCCAGGGATAAATCCCACTTGATCATGGTGTATGATCCTTTTAATGTATTGTTGATTTAATGTATTTTATTTGTTTCTAAAATTACACAAAATTTTTAAAATTAATTTTTTTCGAGTATAATTGCTTTACAATGTTGTGTTAGTTTCTACCATACAGCAAAATGAATCAGCTATACATATATATATATATATCCCCTCTTTTTTGGATTTCCTTCCCATTTAGGTCACCACAGTACATTAAGTAGAGTTCCCTGTGCTATACAGTATGGTCTCATTAGTTATCTATTTTATACATCGTATCAATAGTGTATATGTGTCAGCCCTAATCTCCCAATTCCTTCCATTCCCTCTTCCCCCTTGGTATCCATACATTTGTTCTCTACATCTCTGTCTCTATTTCTGCTTTGCAAATAAGATCATATATACCATTTTCTAGATTCCACATATATGCGTTAATATACGATATTTGTTTTTCTCTTTCTGACTTACTTCACTCTGTATGACACTCTCTAGATCCATCCACATCTCTGCAAATGACCCAATTTCGTTCCTTTTTATGGCTGACTAATATTCCATTGTTATATGTACCGCATCTTTATTGATTCCTCTGTTGGTGGACATTTAGGTTGCCTCCATGTCCTGGTTATTGTAAATAATGCTGCTATGAACATTGGGGGGGGTGTGTCTTTTTGAATTACGGTTTTCTCTGGGTATATGCCCACTAGTGGGATTGCTGGGTCATATGGTAGTTCTATTTTTAGTTTTTTAAGGAACCTCTATACTGTTTTCCACAGTGGCTGTATCAATTTACATTCCCACCAACAGTGCATGAGGAGAAAATATTTGCAAACGAAGCAACTGACAAAGGATTAATCTCCAAAATATGCAAGCAGCTTAATATAAAAAAAAATAACCCAATCAAAAAATGGGTGGAAGACTTAAATAGACATTTCTCCAAAGAAGAGACACAAATTTTAATATGTTAAAAATTCAAAAATTACAGATAAAGTCCTCCTTGCTTGCTGTCAATCCTACTCCCTTCTTAGAGATTAACCACTATTAGTTCGGTATGAATCTTTCTTGATTTTTCTCTATGCTTTTACACACATTTATCTGAATATAAATATACAATTTAGTATTTTTTAAGTATGTATGGGATCATAGTTATATACATTTTGAAATTTCATGTTTTTATAGATGCTACCTAATTCTTTTAAACTGGTGTAAAGATAATACAGATGTATTGTTGAACACATATTCTTAATCCACTCCATGAGACATGTTCCTGAAATCTAATGTGTTGTACGTAGCTGGGATGCTGATTACAAGTTGGAGAATAGAAGGGGGCCAGGCAAGAAAGGTAGGCAAGGATCAGATAATGAAAGGCCTTGCTAAGGAGACCCTGGACTTTAAGAGGCCCTCGAGAGGCACCAACAGTTTTTAAAACTGGAAAGAACTATTATCTTATTTCCGTAATGGGTACAGAAGTATTCAAGGAATCCTGGTGATCTGCAATGCTGTTTGATAATATCTACCCCTCCCCACCATACCCTTCTCATTAGGAAATATCCAAGCATATTTACTGAATGCATGACTCCTCTATAAATACTGGAATGGTCATGGTGTGATATGCCATTTGAACATGTTCCACAAGCATTTGCTGGGTGGCCCTATAGGAGGCAGTGGAGGGGAGTACAAAGTGGTGTAATGGCTTCCAAAGCAGGGTCCAGGGCTCTCTGGATGTGCTAGAGCGCCCTCCAGTGGGGCCATTAAAAATCTAGGAGATGATTTCCAAGTACCACTGGACTGCAAGACTCATGAGGGCAGGGACCCTATCTCTTCTGTTCCCCTCTGTATTATAAGCACCTAGCATATGTCCTCACATATAGCATGTACTTCATAAATATTGAATGAATTAATCTAAAATATACAAATTCTTTCATTGCTTCCTAAAGGGAAATAAATATGTAGCAAAATATCACTATAACTGGGTATTCACAAACTAAAATGTATATTTTTGGACTTCCTGAGAACTCTAATTCAATATTCAAAATAGTCAAAAATTTTGTAAAGCTTCCACATTCAGGCTTCTTTTCTTTTCCTTTTTTGCACGTATGGAGGGGGTTGGAATTTCTGCAATGTAAGGAAAGAATCTTTATTTTGTTGCATCCTTAATGCTTCTTGGGGACCTCGACCAATGTTTTTAAATTAAGAACTATTATTAATTATTCTACTAATATTAAGGGAGTATGTTGTGGGTGCTGGGTTAACCCTGTAATATGAATAGATACAAGAGTAGCTGCTAAACCTGTGCCTCCAAAGCCAGAGCCCAAGCCTGAAAAGACCCCTGTAAAGAATGGAGAGTAGGGACCCAAAGAGAAAAGTGGAGGGACTTCCCTGGCGGCACAGTGGCTAAGACTCCATGCTCCCAATGCAGGGGGTCCAGGTTCAATCCCTGGTCAGGAAACTAGATCCCATATGCATGCTGCAACTGAAGATCCCGCGTGCCACAATGAAGATCCCACACGCGGCAATGAAGATCCTGCGTGCTGCAACTAAGACCTGGCGCACCCAAATAAATAAATAAATAAATAAATAAATACTTTTTTAAAAAAGAGAGAGAGAAAAGGGGAAAAGTCGATGTTGGCAAGGATGAGAATAACCCTGCAGAAAATGGAAATGCCAAAACACACCAGGCATAGAAAGATGAAGGTGCTGGAGGTGCCAAGTGAAACCAAAAACTTTTGTTGTTTTTTTAAAAATTTTTTTAAATATTTATTTTTATTTATTTGGCTGCATCAGGTCTTAGTTGCAACACTCGGGATCTTTGTTGTGGCACACGGGCTCTTTTGTTGTGGTGTGCGGGCTCAGTAGTTGCGGCACGTGGGCTTAGTTGCCCCGCAGCATGTGGGATCTTAGTTCCCTGACCAGGGATGGAACCCGTGTCCCCTGCATTGGAAGGCAGATTCTTAACCACTGGACCGCCAGGGAAGTCCCCTGTTTTTTGTTTTGTTTTGTTTTGTTTTTTGCAGTACGCGGTGGCCTCTCCCGTTGCGGAGCACAGGCTCCAGACACGCAGGCTCAGCGGCCATGGCTCACGGGCCCAGCCGCTCCGCGGCATGTGGGATCTTCCCGGACCAGTCCCCTGCATCGGCAGGTGGACTCTCAACCACTGTGCCACCAGGGAAGCCCCCCTGTTTTTTTTTAATTGTCGTAAAATACACATAACATAAATTTACCATCTTAACCATTTTTAAGTGTACTGTATAGTTTAGTAGTGTTAAGTACATTCACAATGTTGTGCAACAGATCTCCAAAATTCTTTTCATCTTGCAGAACTGAAACTTTATAACCATTAAACAATTCCCCATTTCCGCCCCCTCCCAGGCCATGGCAAGCACCATTCTACTTTCTGTCTCTAGGAAGTTGAGAACTCTAAGTACCTAGAATAAGTGGAATCATATAGTATTTGTCTTTTTGTGACTGGCTTATTTCACTTAGCATGTCCCCCAAGCTCATTCATGTTGTAGAATGTATCAGAATTTCCTTCCTTTTTAAGGCTGGATAATATCCATTGTATGTATATATCACATTTTGTTTATCCGTTTATCCATTGATGGACACATGGGTTGCTTCCACCTCTTGGCTGTTGTGAACATTGCTGCTGTGAACATCAGTATACAAATATCCCTTTGAGACCCTGTTTTCAATTTTGTGGGTTATATACCCAGAAGTAGAATTGCTGGATCATATGATAATTCTATTTCCTATTTTTGAGCAACCCCCGTATTGATTTCCGTAGAGGCTGCACCATTTTACATTCCCACCAACAGTGCACAAACTAGGAAACATACAATTAGTTTAAGAAGAATTAAGGTTTTTTCCTAATTGCACTCCAGATTACGTCAAAGGGAAAACATTTAGAAATCTTAAGACTTTTACCTCTTCAAATTTTAGATGGATTGCTTTTCAGAATGATTTTTCTAATCAACATTTTATGAAATCCTCTAGCTGATAAAAGGCTAGACATTTACATTCTTCTCAAGAATTGAATGAATTTTTATGTATTAACACAGATGGTATTCCAGTTTTTACCATGCTCAATGCAGCAAGGGATCATTAATTTTCAGCATCCATGCCCTTTCGGCTCCCTGGTCTCTCCTCTCCTTCACAGCCACATTTCTAATGGCACTGGCCAGGGTCACTGCCCCCTTTCCTCCTCTCACGGTCTCTCCTTAGGTCACTCCAGTCCAGCATCCATCCCCATTACTCCCCTGAAACTGCATGGGGGTCCCTATGGCCCCCATGTTGACAATTCCAATAGGTGGTTAATTTTATGGGTCAACTTGACAGGAATAAAAAACACCCAGATAGCTGGTGACACATTATTTCTGGGTGTGTCTTGTGTTTCTGGAAGAGGTTAGCATTTGCTTCAGTACATTGAGTAAAGAGATGTGCCCCTCACCAACGTCGACGGGCATCATCCAATCCATTGAAGGCCCAAATGGAACAAAAAAACACAAAGGAAGGGCAAATTCTCTCTCTTCTTGAGCTGGGACATCCACCTTCCTGCCTTTGGACATCAGAGTTCCTTGCTCTAGGAGCTTCAGACTCCAAGACTTACACCACCAGCCCCCTGATTCTCAGGCCTTCAGAGTCAGACTGAACTATTCCACCAACTTTTTTGGCTCTTTAGCTTGCAGATCGAAGCTTGTTGGACTTCTCGGCCTCCATCACTGAGTGAGCCAATTCCTTCATGTATCTCCTCTTATACAAATCTATGTATCCTATTGGTTCTCTTTCTCTGGAGAACCTAACACAGTTGCTTTTCAGTCTCCATTTCAGTTTCTGAGTGCCTGTCAACCTAATGTTGAGCATGCATAGGGGGAAAAGAATAGAGTGGGGAGAAGAATTACATAAAACTCCTCTGCTTAAACCCTCCATCTCCAGATCACTCACAAGAAAGTCTAAAGTCCTCACAGTGGCCTACAAGGCTCTAAACATTTGCCCCTGTTGGGAGACAATTCTCTATGAATCTCTTATATTTCTGCACTTCTTGGAGCAGAGGTCCTGGAGGCCTTTATTTCAACTATCTTTTCAAGGATGTTTATATAAAGAACAGCCTTGGAAGAGACTCTCCATCTGAGGCAGGGGATAGTTTTGTCTGCTGTCCAGTGTAATACTGTCTCCATCTGGGTCAAAAGTCAGCCAGGTTTGCCTGCAGTCCATTATGAAAGACTGGGGTTCCCTAAGCTCTGGGTTCTTCAGCTGTGATGCAAATCCACTCTATGGGCAGCATCCGCCCAGGCTGCTCTGCATCACCCCAGAGGACTTGTCGGGGGGCGGGGGGGCAAGTACAAAATACACAAACATTAAGCTCATGCTTTGCTTGAGGTAATAAAGTCCTTTGTCTCTGCCCCAGGAATCTCGTGTTTGCCAGTGTCCATGGAAGTGTGCCTGGCTAACTCATTAGGTAAAATCTCAGAACCTTCCCAATTCTTAACCACCTACCCCACACCTTTCTCACCTCACCTCCTGCTACTACTTCCCTTTTCACTCTGCCTGGCTATGCTGGCCTCCCAGCTGCTCCTGGAAGCTGCCATGAACACTCCTCCTTGAGGCCTCTGCACATGCTGTGCTGTCAGCCTGGAACATTTTACCCCCAGATGTCCTTCAGGTCCTGTCCAAATGGCACCTTGGTGGGGCCTTCCTTGACTACTCTCTACAACAGCCTCGCCACCAATAAACAGGTCGACTTTTGCCAACCTGATGGGTGAAAATGGTATCTCAGTGAGTTTTAAATTTATTAACTTTTGTTAGTTTCTGTATCTATTATATTTGTATTATGAGTTTATTATGATTAAGAGGCATGTGTATTTCCTTTCCTGATAAACGTCTGATTCCTTGTCTATTTTTTTAACAAGTCTTTTTCAATTTTTCACTTGCCTATGATGTGATTACACATATTTTTTCTCGTCATCTGTCTTGAGTTTATGGTGTCATCACTATTGCTGTTTTGCCATATAAAATATTTTTATTTTTCTGTGGTTAAATTTATCAATCTTTTCTTTTATGGCTTCTGGATTTTCAATCATAGCCAGAAAGGCCTTCTCTATTCCAGGATTATAAGGAATTCATCCATGCTTTTTTTCTATTTTTCTAATACTTTTATGGTGTCATTTTTAAACATATATATCTTTGAATCATTTGGAACTTACTTGATGTGGCATGTGACTTATAAATTCAACTTTTAGGTTTTCTTGACAACCCAACTGTCCCAACCCTTTTATTATTTATTTATTTTAAGCACATAATTGAAACACTTCTTGAAAACGTACTCTGAAAAAATTGCTTACGTGCACAACAATGCCTCTTTCACCCATTTTAGAGGTGGGTACACTGTGGTTTGGGGCATTTGTCAACTTGACCAAGGCTGCCCAGCTGGTACGTGAAGTTTGCAGCTCTCCTGAGAATCTGCCTGTGTGCCCCCTCCTTCCTCCCGAGTCCCCCAAGTCATCCTTGTCGTTTGGAAGCCTCTTACCTTACAGCCAGGCTTCTAACAAGGCCCGGTAGTCCAACGCATTAACTTGAACCATTAACTTGCACCGGGGCCAACTTGTGCCTCCAGGTGTGCACACCGGGGTTCCAAGCCCTCTGGACATAGTTCCCCTGGTTTAGTCAAAGCTGGTGAGAGGCCTCAGAACATAGCCCAACCCCTTTCAAATGTGTCTGGGCGGGATTCACACTCAATGCTGAAGACCCACAGGATGAAAGGAGGGGGAAGGTGGTGAGCTCGCCTATCCAGCCCCCTCTGAGTATTGCTGGAGTTGCCAGGTGCCATTTTATCTTTTTAAAATTTTATTGTTTAAAATTAACTTTGGGGGACTTCCCCGATGGTCCAGTGGGTAAGACTCGTTGCTTCCGATGCAGGGGGCGCAGCTTCGATCCCTGGCTGGGGAACTAAGATCCCACATGCCACGCAGTGTGGGCAAAAAATAAAAAAATAGGGCTTCCCTGGTGGCGCAGTGGTAGAGAGTCCGCCTGCCGATGCAGGGGACACGGGTTCGTGCCCCGGTCCGGGAAGATCCCACGTGCCGCGGAGCAGCTGGGCCCGTGAGCCATGGCCACTGAGCCTGCGCGTCCGGAGCCTGTGCTCCGCAACGGGAGAGGCCACAACAGTGAGAGGCCCGCGTACCGCAAATAAATAAATAAATAAATAAATAAATAAATAAATAAAATTAACTTCTATTGGAATATAGTTGATTTACAATGCTGTGTTAGTTTCTGCTGTACAGCAAAGTGAATCCGTTATATATATACACATATCCTCTCTTTTTTAGATTCTATTCCCATATAGGTCATTACAGAGTATTGAGTAGAGTTCCCTGTGCTATACAGTAGGTCCATATTAGTTATCTATTTTATATATAGTAGTGTGTATATGTCAATCCCAATCTCCCAGTTTATCCCTCCCCCTACCCAGGTGCCACTTAATTTTATTTCTGCATGTATCTGAGTTTATATCTGTACTTCGTTCCATTGGTTTGTATGCCTTTTTGTGCACTGGTACCAAACTGTTTTAATTACTGAGGATCTATAATGTTTTAATATCTGATAGTGCTAGATCCCTCTCATTGTTCTTCGTCAGTGCCTGTTTTCTGACTATTCTTGTTTATTTTTCCATTTGAATTTTAGGAACAAACAGGGTAGTTTAAAAAACACACACATAACACTCCCCTTTCACTTTGTCAACTGGACTTATGTCTTTATTGGTCATTCAAGTGGGGCAAAGGAAATACCCTTTTAAAACTCAAGTAAACGGGGTGTTTGTCTCGTAACCTGTCAGAGGAAACAAATTGTAATAAAAACACACACATAATAATTAATCCTATTAGTTCTTTTATAGGAATCATGTTAAATTTGTAATTTTACTTACAGAAAATCGAGATCTTTATGATAGAGTCTTCCCATCCAAAAGCATCATTCATCTTTCCATTTGACTCAGCTTTCTTATCTGTAAAATCGGAGTAATAATACCAATCTCATAGGGCTGTCCTCAGAATTAAATGAGAAAATGCAGGTGAAGGAACCAATGATTTGGTTTGGAAGTGAGTTGCCACTTCCTAGGAAATGAACTCGGGCTTGGTTACCACAGTATTCTGAACTTCGGTTCTCATTTGTAAACTGGGGATAACAATAGTATCTGCTTCACAGGGCCGTAATGAAAGGGTCAAATGAAATGAGGCCTGCAAAGTACTCAGTGCACTGGAACATAAGTACTCAATGAATATTAGCTGTTCTTCTAGAAAACAGGCTATCCCAGGGAACTGCGATTTAACGCAGAAGCTCGCTGGGATCCATCTTAGGTCGAGGGCTCTGAGGTCAACTCTTCCTTCCGAGAACCTACCTACCTGCCGGTCGCCACTTCTGATTTTCCCCCAGCGTCTGGGAACGCACTCGGTCGGATTTGAAGCCGTCTAGGTCCCCCGCGAGACTCCAGGATGACGCCCCCACCCTCCGGGCCTTGGCGCTGCCACGTCTCGCGGGTCCCGCACTCCCTACGGGAGGAGGCGGGGCCAAATCGGGCCCGCCCCCGAGAGCCTTCATCTCGCCTGAGGCCCGCCCCTCCGCGGTCCCCGTCGCTGGTAGGGTGGCACCGGGTGTCAGAGCGCCGTGACGCTGCGAAGGGGCGGGGGCGAGCACGCGCCCGGAAGTCCCGGGGGAGGGGGTGTTACGTATATCCGGCGAGTAGGTGGCGGTCCCGGGTGCTTCTGGGCTCTACGCTCTGAGGGAGGGTCTAAGTCGCCTGCCGCCGCCGGAGGAACCCCTTAGGCCGTGAGTCGGGGGCCGCGGCGAAGGAGGGAGCCGGGGCCGGAGGGGCTGGGGTGGCCGGCGGAGAGGGTCGGGGCGGAGGCCGGCGCAGGCGGGATTGTGGGGGGGAAGTGACACGCAGGCGGTTCTGTGGGGCCGCGGGACTCGTTCTGGGCGGGGACGGGCCGGCTTGGCCGGGTCTGCTCGGTCCCCTGCCGGCCTCTCAGGTATCGGGTCCATCAGCATTCCGCTCGGGGGTCTTGCAGCTGCTGAGCAGGATAACAGTTTTCCTGTCGGTACCGTGCACTCTGGTTTACGAATCGGCTTCACATCCCCTGTCTCGGATGAGCTTCAGCCCTCGGTGAGGTGGATTGAAGTCCTTGATGATTATCCTTTTTTTTTTTTTTTTTTACAGATTCGGGGACTAAGGCTCGTTGAGGCACAGTGAATTGTCCAAGGCCCCGCAGATAGCAAGTGTGAGCGTTCGAACCAGATCTCCTGGCTCCTAGTCCAGGGCTCTCCCCACCCCCACTTCAGCTGTGTGTTATCATCTGCTGCTGTCCTGGGTCGAACCCCGTGTTTTCTTCTTCCACTTCCCCCTTTTTCCCCTCTCTCTTCAGTGCATGGAAAAAAAATCTCTTAGTATTCTCCCTTGTTCTCGTCTTTTCTCCTTTACCGCGATGCATCTGCTTAGGTTTTGACAGGGGGCTGACCTTTGACGTTTACCCTGCAGCCAAGCAGAGTTTCTTAGCTAAAAACCAGCGGCTTGCTACCCCCAGATCTGTCTGAAACAGTGTCTTCAAGTTGCTCTGAGCATGAATAAGAAGTAATGAATATGTATAAGAAGTGATGCATAGATTTTTTACTGGTTAATTGTCAGTCTAGTGCTCCTCCTTTTTATTTATTTGAGTCAGTCAGTCCTGAAATTTTCAAATGTTAGTTTTAGGTACGTTGGCAGTGCTTTTGTTGGTAGTTAGAGCACTTAGATTGTAGTCTAATTTGCCATAAGGTGCCATAAGGTGGTAAAGTGGATCAAGGATAGAAAAGGAATAAAATGCTAGTTATTAATATATAGTTCAGAAGTTGTGATGAGTTGTAAGGAAGAAAACAGCAGGTTATCATCTGTGTAGTTGGTGGTTTAAGGAAGCTTTATGTTTTTTTAAAGCAGTTTTGTGATTTGCATTGGAATTTTATGTGATATTAACAGGAAGAGCTTTGGCTTTGGCATTAAAAGAGGAGGGTTTAAGTCCTGGCATTGTTACTTTTTCAGCTGAGCAGTCTTGGTTAAGCTAGCTAATCTAGGACCATCAGCGTCCTCATCTTGTTAAATGAGGCTAAGGATTCCTACCTCATAGGGTTGGTGTGAGGCTGAAATGAGATATATGTGCAGGCACTGTATAAACTGAAAAACTACTCACGAGGGGGTACAGAGCCTAAGATCTCAAGGATGGAGGAGCCATCAGACACATTTCCTTAACTTTGGGTAACAATACAATGCAACTCTTTGTGTCCAGTAAGGGGTTTTATTATTTTTTAACATCACCTGAAGAGTTTCTTCAAGTACTTTCCGTAGATCATTTTGGCGGGAAGAATTATGGGACTTTTAAAGCAGGGATGTCAAGGGAAAATAAATTGGAAAGTCAAAGTAGTTCAGTTAACCATGAAAAGTTCCCTAAAATGGGCTTTTCCCCTTGTCACCTTGGGAGAATTTATCTAGTTGGGAATACTTCTAAAATGATGTAGTAAAACTTTACAAACTGTCTAGAAAGTAATGACTGCAAACCAGTGTAGTATAAATGAATATATAAGTGTTGGGTTTTAAAGCCGTAATCATTGGGAGTGACCTTAATGAGAGGTGCTCTCTAAAGGTGAGCCCTGCTTCTCCAAGTGGTAGACGGAGAAAATAGGGAAGGATGACTGGTTTGGTGGGATTGCAGAGGAGAGGCACATTGTTCTTTTACTTAACCTACAGTGGAAACTTAAGCACAGGAACTTTGTAAGTATATTTAAGTCATTGGACTTCTTAAAGTAGAGACAAAGTTTCCGGACAAAACTATTATTTAACATACTAAATTTGGGTTTTCTGCCAAAATATATTTTGATGTTACTGAAGAGGGGAAAAAAACCTTATTTAGTATCCTTTTTTTTTTGGCCACACTGCACGGCATGCAGAATTTCCCTGAACAGGGATTGAACCCGTGCCCCTGCAGTAGAAGTATGGAGTCTTAACCACTGGACCACCGGGAAAGTCCTAGGATCTTTCTATAAAAGCTTTTTCCTTCAGTCTCCACCCCACCCAAATTCCCAAGCTTCATTTGGCCCTTCTATGGTAAGAGCCATAGAATATAAGCCCTACAGCAGTCCCTAAAGTTTACCTGTCAGGCCACAGGCCTGATTTTTTAAAAAACGCAGTAATTGGATGAAAAAGAAAATTAACACATACTGTCTCCATTTTTCAATTTCTTCTTAATCTAGCATTCTTTGAATGAAGAATATAGGTGGGTTTTTGTGGCTAACCCTTATACAGTAGACTTCTGTTTACGTTTTTTGTTTTTGTTTTTTTTTTGCGTTACGCGGGCCTCTCACTGCTGTGGCCTCTCCCGTTGCGGAGCACAGGCTCCGAACGCGCAGGCTCAGCGGCTGTGGCTCACGGGCCCAGCCGCTCCGCGGCATGTGGGATCTTCCCAGACTGGGGCATGAACCCGTGTCCCCTGCATCGGCAGGCGGACTCTCAACCACTGCGCCACCAGGGAAGCCCTGTTTACTTTTTTTAAAAAACAAAACTTCAGCAAATTTGTTTGATAGCAGTTGGCCACCTTGTGTTCAGGTGTTCTTGCTGATGGAGAGGAGTGAAAATGGGGGATCATTCTTTTTTCTGCACCAAATCTGAGATACTGAGGCAGAAGTTCAGCGTGATCAGGACATGCTGACTCTGAGAAACCTTAACACCCACCATTGGCTCTAGATCCTACCCTCTTAACATTCAGAGGTCCTCTTGCTTATTCCCCAGTGTATGTAGACCTTTTAGGAGCTTCGGGTCATCTTCTGTTTTGTCTAGGCTTATGGGAAACAGTAGAAAAAGTGGTGTTAATATCAGTATTGAGGTATGTACTTGGCTAGGAACCTACTTTTATGCCCTGAATGAGTATTCTTTTTTTAAAGAAAGTCCATATTTGTAAAATGGGTTAGGTAGGTCTTGACTATTCACATTATGATCAGATTCTCTTATCTCTTCATGGTTCTCCATTATAGTGATATCATCTTTTTTTAAGTTGAGATACATATTATAAGAGGGGTTAAACAAATATTAAGAAGAGATAACATCGGTAAATGGAGCAGTGCAAATTGTGCCAGCCAGTAGGATTTTGGTGACCTTGTTTTTTAGAGTTGTTTGCAAGGATGGGTTAATATGCTTTTCATTCAGGTTAATATGCCTTTATTCTTATTTTCTACTTAGTGCATCAGTGTGACATTTTGTTCCAGATTATTGATGGGGCTGATTTCCTAGAAGTTTTGCTAACTGGTAGACAGCAGTGGTGTATCTAGGGAATGCGAATGAGCAGCTGCCTGGAGGAGTGAATCACACAGCAAAAGAGGAAAGTATCTTTAACTCCTAGTCTTCTGAGTATCATAGATTGAAAACTTAGAAAACCAGAAGTTTGTGCAGATCTGAGGACCCCAGAGACTTCCCTCCAGAGTGCACAATCCTTTGTTTTCTTATGCCCCAAAACATGGGACTGTAAACATGCATCAGGGCCAGCGAAAGAGAGTTAACTTCTCCAGAAATATACTAGCATTCAGAAAGCTAATGTTTGCTGCTTTCCTATTTTATACAGGTAGTAAGCATTAATAATGTCTTTCATCTTTGAGTGGCTCTACAATGGCTTCAGCAGTGTGCTCCAGTTCCTAGGTAAAGCCATTTCCTTGAAATATATCATAGGTTTCAAACTATGTGTATTTCCTGTAACCATTTAAATGTTGATACCAGTAGGCTTTGGTGTGTAGAGAGCAAATTATGTTAACTTTTTTTTTTTCTTTTTAGGACTCTACAAGAAATCTGGAAAACTTGTATTCTTGGGTTTGGACAATGCAGGCAAAACCACTCTTCTACACATGCTCAAAGATGACAGATTGGGCCAACATGTTCCAACATTGCATCCGAGTAGGTTTGAAAATACCCGGTGACCTTTTGATATTTGAGGGTCAGTGTCAGGGCTCTAGGATGAATCCCAAGTTGATACAGTTCTGTTATTAACTGAAGCCCCAAAAGACAGCTTACTTGAAAAAAACTCTATAGGACACACTCAGGTCAAATACCCATAAATTTAAACCTCTGGAACTTTGCCACTATCTGTTCTCACTAGTCCAGCAATGGGATACATCTCCCATATCTACTTCTAAGGAACAGCGAACACCTTGGAGGAAAAGAGACTTGACTTTTTAGAATTATTTAAGAGTGTGTTCACCCTTGTATCCTTTTTTTTTTTTTTGCGGTACACGGGCCTCTCACTGTTGTGGCCTCTCCCGTTGCAGAGCACAGGCTCCGGACACGCAGGCCCAGCGGCCATGGCTCACGGGCCCAACTGCTCTGCGGCATGTGGGATCTTCCCAGGCCGGGGCACGAACCCGTGTCCCCTGCATTGGCAGGCGGACTCTCAACCACTGCGCCACCAGGGAAGCCCTCCTTTTCTTTACATAGTGAAAGCTTCATTAGGTTTTGCATTTGTATTGGATTAGAATACTGGTAGTTGGGCCTTGTTGGATGGAGAAGTTTATTTCCTTCCTTTATTTTTCAGCATCAGAAGAGCTGACAATTGCTGGAATGACTTTTACAACTTTTGATCTTGGTGGGCATGAGCAAGGTAAGAGATGATTCAGTGGAAGGGGTGGTTGACTTCTGGTTCATTTTGTTCCCCTTCTTTTTTAAAGCAGGGTGTCATATATACCTTTTAAATTGCTTGAGATCTTACTTAATGATATTGTATTATTCAATTATTTTTAAGTAATTTCAAATTTGCCAAAAGTTGCATAAATAGTACAGAGAACTCCCCTTCTTTATAACTTTTGCCCAAATTTATTAGTCTCGCTCTCTGTGTAATACATGTTAATATTTATTTTTCTTGACCCTTTTGTGAGTTCATCATCTTCTTTTACTCCTTAAATACTTTAATGCATGTTTCCTAATAACAAGAATATTCCCTTACATAATCATAATAATTATCAGACCCAGGAAGCTTTATTTGTCTACTCTATAGTGTATATTCCCTTTTTTTGTCATTTGTTCTAATAATCTCCTTTATACCATTTTTCCTTTTATGCAAGATCCATTACAATATCACATATTGAATTTAATCATGTCTTTCTTGTATCCATTATTCAATGGAGTTAAAGTATGTAGGAAATTAAGTTATTTGTAAGTAATTTTAAATTTGTCAAAAGTTGCAAAAATAATACAGTGACTGTTTGTGACCACCGTGATCTGAATTGATTTTTTGTATACTCTCCCCATTTGGGGCAGTTGGTGGAACATTTTCTTCTGCCTTCTTGCTCTCCATTTGGTTCCCAGTTCTTGTCAGGTGTTTTGGAGATATGCAGAATGGGGCATCTTTATCCGATCAATGCCCACTTTACATTTGGCAAGACTCTAGGCTTAGGAGTAAAATATTGAAGATGTGGGAATAAATATTCTGGGAAGGTAGACGAAAGAACCTATTGAGATTCTGTCAGGTTTACTCATTTGTTATTAAATTGAGTTGAGATGTTTCCTTTTGGAGCATTATGTTATTAGGTTGAATCTAATACAGTTTTTTTTAAAGTATAGTTTAAAAAAATAGAATATTGGTAATTGTAAATGTAAAGTCATACAATTTTAGCTAGAAGGCTGAGAAGAGATCCAAATAATTTTATAGTCAGTGATTTCATAACATATAATTACATTTATTTTATTCATTTATTATTTACATCCTACAAAATCATTTATGTAGTATGAGCACCATCACATAAAATACCTATACAGAGGAAAGATTGAAAGAAAGTATGCAGAAACATTAGCAGTGGCTGTGTATTGATGGAGGATTATAGATTATCTTGTTTCCTTTTTTTCTGTAATGAGCTTGTATTATTTTCACTTGGGTAGGGATGGGTGTATGGTCTCTTTTCTGCTTCTTTCAAAAGTATTTGTAACTGCTTACAAATTTAAATTCAGAGATAACGCGGTTGGTTATAAGCTGAACTGAGACCATCTGGAGAATGCAGAAGGAGTAGGTGTTTTTAGACACCTGCACGGGGAATTGTGTATTATTTGGTGTGACAAATTTAGCTTTCAGGTTTTGATAGAGAAAGGAAATGTGTTTATGTACAGATGGTCCCCAACTTAATGGTGGTTCAACTTAAGATTTTTTTACTTTATCGTGATGCAAAAGTGATACGTATTCAGTAGAAACTGTACTTCAGATTTTGAATTTTGATCTTTTCCCAGGCTAGCCACGTATGGTATTGTACCATACATAGTCTCTCATCATGCTGGGCAGCTCCCAGTCAGCCATGTGATCCTGAGGGTAAACAACTGATAAACTTACAACCATTCTGCACCAATGCAACCATTCTCTTTTCCACTTTCAGTACAATGTTCAATAAATTACATGAGAGATTCAACACATTATAAAATAGGTTTTGTGTTAGATGATTTTGCCCAACCATAGGCTGATATAAGTGTTCTGAGCACTTTTAAGGTAGGCTGGGCTAAGCTCTGTTCGGTAGGTGTATTAAGTGCATTTTTGACTTATGAGATTTTCAATTTACAATCTATTTATCGGGACATAACCCCATTGTTAGTCAAGAAAAATCTGTACATAGTTTTGTTTTGTTTGAGGAAAATTTACTTAACAGAAACACTTTTTCATGATAACCTAGCCACCATTTTACACAAATTACTATAATTCTGTACATTTGGAGGTTTCCTTTTTTTTTTTTTTTTTTTTTGGTATAACTTAAAAATTTTAACTTATGCAAGTAGTCCAGGCTCAATGTCACAAATTCAGTATACAATCAGTATCCAACTATGGGAGGTAAAAGTGAAATTCCCCGACCTCCCCTTCCCAGTCCCACTCTTCAGAGGTAACCATTGTTAAATGTTTGATGATTTTAGACACCTAGAGATGCTTCTTTAATCATCCCATTGAAAGGACCAGAAACGAATGGCTTAGAAATTATAATACAATTAAAGCATTACTTCCCAGACCATTATCACTTCATGTCATAAACAAAAAAATAAAATTTATAGGGCACACTGGGTTAAATAAGGAAACTGAGGTAATTGGCCTGGGAACTTCAACCACCTGTCAAGCCTAATCTCCCTATGGGCTGTGTGGATGAATGTGTCAGTACGCTTACACATTGGTTACTTAGGAACACATTGGTTACTTGGGACGAAAGTTATATTGAAAAGTAATTTGCATCCTGATACTTTAACTCAGAGGTTGCAAACTAAAATGGCTCCAGGGGTGAGGTAGGTCATTTAAGTGAGTGAAATTGGGAGTAAGTAGGGAGTGGTGGTAACTTTTTCAGACTGAAGAACTGAGACCTCATCTAAAGGGGTAGCCACCACTCAGTTCCAGCTGATTATTATCCATCCAGCATGTGGATAGATATGCCAGATGTTGCACTTTTTCAGAAAGTCAGGCAGAAAACCCTGATTTTCAGATTTTAAAAAATCAGATTCAGTTCATGGACCATCATTTTATATCGTCTGTTCTGACTTAATACTGGCTAGGACTTGGAGAATCTATACAGAGTCTAATGCTATTGAAACCTGGCCAGGATTTGTCTACTTTATAGACCATTAGGTTATTCATTTTCAGTATATATGTTTTTAAATTGATGCAGCTGCAAACTTTGTCTTTTAGCCCGTCGAGTTTGGAAAAATTATCTCCCCGCAATTAATGGGATTGTCTTTCTGGTGGACTGTGCAGATCATCCTCGACTCATGGAATCCAAAGTTGAGCTTAATGTATGTTTATATTTTTTTCCTTTCTTGGCCTCTGTTTAAGAAATACAGCTCAGTAGTGCTAATACTTAATCATTCCAGTTAACATTTGGTAAAAGTCCTAGTTACAGGAAGAAAGTGTTTTAAAATCTTAAGACATTGCTTTTTGATGTTCTGAGGAAACTTGGCTTGAACATGAGTAAATTAACTTTGCTTATATCTATCATAGGGTGACTCTTTGTGCAGTTTGCTCAGGACATTCCTCAGTTAATGCCTGTTTTCCCAGCATAATTAATGTCTTTCCCTTTCACATATCACATATGTTCACTGTTTATGAAGTGCTGGCATAGTGAAACTTTAAAGGAGATATTAGTGTTCTTTGTGTTTTTGAATCTGTGTTCTCAGGTTGTGCCTGCCCACTCTTGCACTGAGTGACCTGTCAGACCTTAATAGTCTGTTCTGTCTTCAGTTTCAGTCACGTGCAGTGTTTGATACTAACTAGGACTCACCTCAAGTTTTTTCCTTTCTCAACATTGCATTTTCTTGGCTTGATAATTTCTGTAATGTTGCCTTAGTAATGCCTACTGTGTTACCTGTGCCTCTTCTTTCTCTTTGATTTACAACTCTCTCTGCATTTTTGTTCCTGGCAATTTGAACCTCTCAGGTTTAAGTATGTTTGTTGAATCTGAAGCTCTAGTCTCATGGAGAATCACCTACAGGGCAGTCCTTCCCTTACTTTACCCCTTGGCACTGTCATTCTCTCTCTAAATTCCCCTTTACATTCTTGGTTTTGGTGCTTTCTCTCTGGCTGATACTTCTCAGACTCTTTCACAAGTATCTGTTCCCCTGCTTAGCCCTTAAATCTTGGTGCTTTCCCAGGCTGGTCCAGGCTTCTCCCATTCCTTCATCTGCAACCCACATGCCAGCGGCCCCCAAATGGATTTCTCTTGTTTAAACCTCTCTTGTGCTCCAGCCTCATACATAATGCTACTTATTAGAAACTCTGCCTACCATTTCTGTTCTCCCAGAATGGAACTGTTCATTTTCCCTCATCTACGTGGACATGCAGTGAATTACTGTAGATTCTACCACCACCCTGCCATATACTGTAATGCTGGAAGGAACTTACTCAGACTTGTCTTTGCCCTACTTAATATTCTTGAATAGATCTCTTAACCACTTTGGGGATAAAATCCACAGATCTTTTGCTTAGCACATAAGATCTTTCATGATCTTTCCTCATTTATTTCTTCAGCTTTACTCTCTATTGCCTACCTTGAACTACATTCCAAACATAGATAACAACTTGTTCTCCCTTGCATATGCAGAAGTAACTGTCTCTGCCTGGTTTTCTCACCTGACCCTTACCCCCTTTTGCTGGTAAATTTCTAAATGTCCTTTTAAGAGATTTCAGAGTTCAGGTATGACTGCTTCTGGGAAGCCTTCTCTGACCTCTCAGACTGTTAAACTCTCCATCTTATCAGTGTCTGTTGTCTTTGCTGATTTTCTTTTAGGTCTCTCCCATCGGACTGTGAACTTAGATGGTAGGGACCTTGGCTTATTTCTTTGTGAAACCCCTGTACCTAGTAAAGCCTCGGGCACATAATACGCACTTTGTTAGTATTTAATGAATGAATGACATTCTTACTCTGATTTTGTATAACATTTCCTGGAACTTGAGATGTTCAAAGTAGATTTCTCTTCAACTCTGCTCTTCTTTCCTAGCTTTTCCTGTCAGTGAAATAGATTCCCAGGCTTGAAATCTCTGCGAGCTTCGACTCCTGTGTTGTCTGTCTTATCATTTAGATATCAGTCTCTTCACTTCTTTCTCCAGAATGCCTGCTGCACTATTCATTACATGCTGCTAGCTTAGGCTAGATCATCATCCCTTACCTGAGCACCACCAGGTAGATAACTATTTGCAAATTCATTGTACTAAAAGTGTAGATTCTATCTAATAATTTCTGGATTTGGGGTCTCTGGGATCTATCGTAGCTGACTTCTCAGACTGGCACTATAATGCTCGTCATCCCTTCCCAACCCATTTACTCTGTCAACACCTGTCACCATAAGTGCTTTAATCCAGCCAGGTGATACTCCATGTGGCTTCCCGAATTCTTTTCCTGCCATAAAGCCATTGCTTATATTCTTCCTTCTTTGGATTCTGCCTATCCACACCCTGCCCCTCCTTCAGAGTCCAGTTTAGTTTCCACATCTTTGCTAAGACTTTCCTCAAGCCCACATTGCCATTTTATTTTCCTGAACGTCTTTTAGTATTTATATTCTCTTCCTATTCATTGAGACACTTAATCATCCACTTGCCTTGCTTGCTGACAGATGAATATAGAGTGAGGATTTCTTGAGCCAGGGATATGTCTTACCTTTCCTTTTTTTTTTTAAATTTTATTTATTTATTTATGGCCGTGTTGGATCTTCGTTTCTGTGCAAGGGCTTTCTCTAGTTGCAGCAAGCGGGGGCCACTCTTCATCGCGGTGCGTGGGCCTCTCACTATCGCGGCCTCTCTTGTTGTGGAGCCCAGGCTCCAGACGCGCAGGCTCAGTAGTTGTGGCTCACAGACCCAGTTGCTCCGCGGCATATGGCATCTTCCCAGACCAGGGCTCGAACCCGTGTCCCCTGCATTGGCAGGCAGATTCTCAACCACTGCGCCGCCAGGGAAGCCCCTTACCTTTCCTTTTGTCTTCCTCTCAGTGTCGGAGATAATGCTTTGCACACATGGGACATCTAGTGGATATCTGGGGACTCCGGTAGTCATCTTTGAGGCTCTGTAGCCAGAGCTTTGTTCTTCTAGGACAGTGCTCAGGGGAGAGCTGAGGACGGCCTGTGGCTGAGTGATTTAGCTCAGAGTTAAGGTTGGGCAGTTTTGCTGCCTTGCAAGTAGACACAGCTTTACATTATAATTGTTTTGAAGCTGTTAGGGGATTTCTAACTAACGTCAAGGTAATTCTTAGGGGCTATAATGTCAAGATTAACTTTTAGTTAATCACTCAGGTATAAATATGGTCAGATTTTCACTTTACATTTGATACCTTATAGACAAGTGAAAGTCAAAGTTGTTTTCATTATTTGGTGGGCTTTTATAGATTCCTCACTCAACTCATTTTTTATCTTGTCTTTAGGCTTTAATGACTGATGAAACAATATCCAACGTGCCAATCCTTATCTTGGGTAACAAAATTGACAGAACAGATGCAATCAGTGAAGAAAAACTCCGTGAGATATTTGGGCTTTATGGACAGACCACAGGAAAGGCAAGAGAAAAATCTTCAAGGGACAGATTATAAAGGAAATTCACAGCTTGTGAAACATTCATGTTGTGCTATCTAGATTTTACTTGTCTTTCAAAAGTAACTGGGCTTAGTATTTGTTTAACTAGAGGTGATTTGTAGACTCTCTGAAGCCAGGAGCGTGTTCTTTTTTTAACTGTTTTCTAATGAGAGTTTCCTCGTGTATATAAGGATGAAGGAAATGGTAGAAAAAGCAAACTTGTCATTTTAAGAATTTTCTGACTGTCTTTCAAATCCAGTTCTGAGAAATCAATTTTGAAAGCCTCCTTAGCCAGAAATTTTTTTCCACTGGAAATTTCAGGTTATGAAGAGTGATCATTTATATCACTTTCCAAGCATTGAAATCAGAGCACTGGATTATCCTCAGTGCTCCTTGCTGAAAGAGGTAGGACTGTTACCCCTATTTTGAAGATGAGGAAACTCTTGAGAGTTATTGGCTCAGGTCTACACAGCAAGTCATTGATGAAATCAGGAATAGAACCCAAGACTTCCAGGTCAGTAGGTTATGCTGTTTCCAGTAAGAAGCAGAACCTTGTTGCAGAAAAGTATGCTTCGGAGAGAAAAATCTAGGTCAGCCATAATTACAGGAATCCTGGTCTTCTGAGCTTGGGGTTTTGGCATATTTAATTTTTAAAAATGTCCTTTTTTGGGATCTTTAACTTCCTGACTTTTTTGCATGGCTCCTTAGTCTTGCCTCTTCTTGGTTATCTAGTTCTTTCTAGAAATGCTTCCTTTAATTAATTAAGTTTTCCCTCTTACACGCACATGAATTTTTAATTTTCTTAATGTGACCTGTCATTAGTGTATGTTTCTGAATGCTTGTGTTAATGAGAATGTCCTTATTTCTAAGAAGTCCTGGACGACTTTTGTCCATGAAAGAGCCTCCTGGTTCTGTGGGTCCCAGTGGCCTTTTTCTTGGTTTGCTGCCATAGCTTTCCAGATGCATGTTGGTGTGTTCAAAGCAAAGGCTCTTCACAATGAGAGGGAGAACCTGGTAATAGGACTGGGCTGCTTATCTGTCCTGAAAGCACGAACCCCAATGGCCTTGACCACATTTTTATAATTAATCCCTACTCAGATTTGCTTTTGAGGGACAGAGTGATTTTTGTTGTCACCCTTTCAAGCTTTTCCACATGGAGACGCTAATGGACCTCTCTTGATTTTGCCTCCCCTAGGGAAATGTGACCCTGAAGGAGCTGAATGCCCGCCCCATGGAAGTGTTCATGTGCAGTGTGCTCAAGAGGCAAGGCTATGGCGAGGGCTTCCGTTGGCTCTCCCAGTATATTGACTGATGTTTGGACAGTGAAAATAAAAGAGTTTTACTTCTCTGGACTGATCCTATTCACAGCTTCCTCATGAACTTTTCTAATAGAACAAGGAAAGCTCTCCGACCATGTCTGGCGTTGAGAAGCCAAGAGTCTCTGTCAGCTCTCTCATCGCCCAGTGGTGACATGTGCTCTTCTCCACACTGTTGGGAGGTAACGCTGCCCCACGTGCTGGTGCAGGTCAGCACCCCGGGACTTGGAAGCGGCAGGATTTGCCGGGTAGAGCTGTGTGCCATCATGGAGCACCTGGAAAGAAAAACACGTCTCACCACTGTGGTTGATTTCAAAAGAAAGTGATTCTATTTTTTAAAGAGAGTGTTACTAGTGTAATTGGTGACCCTCCTAATAACTTCTTGAGTTCACAATTTACTTGGTCCAGAGTTTGCTTTTTTTTTTTTTAACTAGTGAATGGCATTTAGATACTTCATAAAATTATGCACAGATACACGTTGGAGGCCAGAGCTCAGTCAAATGAACAGCAGGCTGGTGAGAGAGGCTCCCATCTCACTAACTGCCTTGTAGCAGGTGGCACCACCTTGTGCACAGAGTACTAGGAAAGGGCAGAACCCCGGCCTTGCAGTTGAGGCCAGTTCCCACAGTCTCGGGCTACCGTCATTCCTCATCCCAGCATGCATAGCAGATTGTTCACTGCGGAGGAGTTAATTGTAGAGTGGGTTATTGTTATTATTTTTACTCATAAAGTTACAAATTTCAGCCAGTCTTTACTTTTATGTAGTTGTGAAACTTCATTTCCCTCTGTAGCACCTTTTTCATATTCAGTTGTAAAAAGTGACTTTTGCCTCATGAAAGACTTGAGAACACATCCCTTGTTGTCACACACTGCAGGTGTGTCTCAGCCATTTTTTCAGATTCTAGGGGAAATTTTTCTGAATAGGAGAGTCACACAGGATGAAGTTAACAGCTTAAGGGCTCTTAATTCTGTGAGTTGAGAACTTAAAAATCTGGTATTGTAGCATTTGTTTGAATCTAGGAAAGATTCATTCATTGGGCTTTAAAATTTCCACTTGCAGAATTTGGTTTCTTTATTGGACTCTTCATGAGCTCTATTTTTTTTTTATTGGTTATCAACTTATTTTTGACGTTAAAGGTTAACATCTGTAGCTTTTCCAGATTTTTTGGGGTGGGGTGGGGGGTGTTAGGAAATGGCCTTTCTCCAGTCCAGAAATAATCTGGGGAAACTCTAAGCCAAGAACTTTGTGTTGAGCTGTTCTTTTGGGCCAGCATCACTTGTCAGTAAGCACCTGGTATAAAAGCCTCAGCATCCCCAGTAGTGTGATGAGGATTATTTTTATAGCATTCCATTTTCCTAATGCCACCTGTGAAATTGGATTTTCATGATCTTAACCAATATTTTACCCTTGTAGTAAAGGATGAAGGGATAGGAGATGGTCTTCATGTGGGAGGATATCTTCATTCATTTTTCCTTTAACGAAAGATAAGAGGTATTTTCCTCAAAACTGAAAATTGTAATTCCGAGGCGTATTTGCAGAGGCCTGAACTAAATTCAGTGGATTGTTGCTTCTAATGTGAGGGCGGGGAAGGTGTGGATAATGTATTCCTGGGGTGAGAGAGTATCGTTCTTTAGTTGGATTCCCCATTGTTAGTCTTCAGTACTCACCTGTTGGGAAAGCATACTTTTTCACTGCTAGGTACCAAATGCAGAGGCTCAGTGAAGTATAAAGCTGGGAAGAGCATGCCTTTCATTTATTAGCAAGCATAGCTGGTTTGGAAAGCGGTTAAAGCCTTAAGTGAACAAATCTAGCTAACAGTGAATGAACTAGGTAGTTAACTTGCATACTTTTAATTTTCTTTGGCTAAAGGTAACCCATACTTCTCTCTCCAGAGATACGAGAGGTATGATTGCTTCAGTGTTTTCTGGTTTTTGTTTTTGTTTTTTTAATATTTGTCCCTAATCACTTTTTAGCAAGCTAGAAAACTGTGGATTCTACACAGGGCATCTCTTTGTGAAGGTGGTTTATTCTGGCCACTGGAGAAAGAGTTGGGATTGAACAATCAAGTGGCAGCAGTCTATTTCTTGCCCCACAGAAATAGTACACAGGAAAGAAGCCGCTGTGAGGAACTTGGCTCCTGACAGTTAGGTCAGAGCTTTGTACTCGAACTCCCGTGAATTGAGACTTTTCATTCTGTTTTATCAGAGTGCATATATGTCCTATTTCAGGAAAAGTAAAACAGTCATTTACAAAAGAAAGTCAATCTGTATCCGAAGCGTTTTAATAAAAAGTTGAAACAAATTTGGTATCTTGCACCTTTTTTTTGGCATTGGTTGGTTCTGTGTGTGAACATAGCATGACATTTGTTGTGGGGAGGTGCAAAAGTTCTTCCATACTTATGGGAAGAAATATTTACAACGGGTGTGAGAGACAATCTTTGCTACGGGGGGGCGTGGGGTATGGGTGGAAAGGCCAGGCCAATTTACACATTGCACTGGAAGTAATAAATTTAGTACCATTTGAGAGCCTTGGGACATGCAGTGGTCCCAGGATTGGTGGTCATTTATGCAACAGGAAGGACATGGCAGACTTGAACAAAATCTCCTATTAACATGCTAGCAAGGACTGGGTCCAGTTTAGCTGTGTTTCATCATTTGATACAAAATTGGAGAGAATCTGGTTGAATGCTACATTTGACAAAATAGAAGTAATGAAACCTGTGCTTGTGCATTTACTAGGCTTGTAGGAAGCTTTGCTTTTAAAAAACCCAAATGAGGTTCTAAAACTAAAGTACTGGAATAAAATAGAATGGGAAGCAAAATGCACCAGGTTCTTTTTGACTGAGTATTAAATTACTGGAGGCATCGAGATTGAAACTAATACAGTGGAATGATGCCATGGGTTTTACGCTTATATGGGTTGGTTTTGTGTCATTTGAGTCAGAGCGGAACATGAAAATTAAAGGCTGAGTCAATGAGCCCAGCACTAGGGTGTCTCACCTTGGCTGTTGACTGTGACTTGGGACTCCACTGTGATGTGCCGTAAACAGAAAAACATGCAAACAGTTCATGCTGGAGGCTTTGGCGTCATTAAGGGAGAATCACTGGACTCCAGAGAGAAAGAAGCAATTGCCAGGAAGTTGGATAGTTAATAGGTTTTACTGCGATCAAGCCATCTTCTATGTCACAGAACCAAAAGAAGACAGTACCTGCTATAGGAAGACTGCTGATTTCAGTCCTGCCTCATGCTATAATGGATCATCATTTCCCTTTCTCAAAACAGGTTTGTGTCACTGGGAGCACTGAGCATTACCCTGTGTTGTGCTTGGGATACACCAAGCAGTGTTAGTTTATTCAAAATTTTGAGGCAGAAAGGTTATGTAATTTAAGTAGTAATTGAATATTTTCATTAATGCTGACATAAATATGTATTAAAATAATCTTATTAAAATTACTTTAGTTGACATTGTGATAGACCTTCATAAAATGTCTAGCTTGTGGTGACTGCTTCAGGGATATCCTGCAGCCCCCCAAAACATACTTGTTCGTGTTCCTCTGTCCTCAGGGTGACTTCATTGGAAAAGTAAGGATGTTTTATGTCAGGGTAGAGCAGGGATGGCAAACTACAGCTCGTGGTCCAGATCTGGCCTGCTGTCTGTTTCTGTATGGCCTGTGAGAAAAATTTAAAAAAAGAATGAAATTTTGTGACATGCCACAATTATATAAAATTCAAATTTCAGGGCCCATAAGTAAAATTTTATTGGAACACAGCCACCCCATTTCTTTAGCTTTTGCATGCTACAACAGCAGAGCTGAGTATTTAAGACAAAGAAGGTATGGCCCACAAAACCTCAGCTATTTATTTACACTCTGGCCCTTTACAGAAAAAGTGACCCCTGATCTAGATAAATCCTGGGTGATGGTTATAAATCATTTTATGAAATGTGCATAATGCAAACTATAGGGTTGTGTAATTTAAAACTTTGACTTCAGCTACTGTTTATCATAGTTTTAAAAGGCAATTTTTGGAGCAAATCCAGTTTCCATGAGATATGTAGGGTGTGGCTTTGGCATCAGAAGACCGAAGGTGTAATCTTACAAGCTCCATTATCCCCCCTAGTGGATTACTGTAAGGTTTACTTACAAAGTTTCAAAATACTGAACAGCTTCTTTTTTATTATTAGTTAATTAATTAATTATTGGCTGTGTTGGGTCTTTGTTGCTGCACGCGGGCTTTCTTTAGTTGCTGCGAGCGGGGGCTACCCTTCGTTGCGGTGCGCGGGCTTCTCATTGCGGTGGCCTCTCTTGTTGCACGGGCTCTAGGCGAGCGGGCTGAGTAGTTGTGGCACGTGGGCTGAGTAGCTGTGGCTCGCAGGCTCCAGAGCGCAGACTCCGTAGTTGTGGCGCACAGGCATAGTTGCTCCGCGGCATGTGGGATCTTCCCGGACCAGAGCTCGAACCCGTGTCCCCTGCATTGGCAGGCAGATTCTTAACCTCTGCGACACCAGGGAAGTCCCCTGAACGGCTTCTGTGCCCGTCTTATCCCAGGGATCAGAGGTCGGATGTCTCCTACACCTGGGCAGATACTGACAGGTCCTGTCAAGGCCTGGGCAAGTCTAGCCACCTCAGGGCGCATTTCTGTTCCCTTTCCTGAAGCTCAGCGAACAGAGACGAGACTAGGCTCCGAGGGACCAGCACGCCCCTATCTCCCAGTAAAGCCACATTCCTGTCACTCTCCCGGGGCTCGTCCTCCGGCCCCGCTTCGCCCTCCCGTCCCGCTTCGCCCTCAACGTCGCACAGGCGACCTGAACCATCTAGGGCGCGGAAAGGCGGGGTCAGCCCCAGCAGCCAATCAGGGCTCGGCCCCTAGCCCAGCCAATCGGGCCGGGCCAGTTGGGGCTTAGCCAATCCGGCCGGAAGAGGAAGACCTGGGATAGTGCCTGCGCTTCTCGCTGCCAGCCTTGGGTGGCGCTACGTGGGGTCAGCTGGTGCCGGCCGCGGTCCTTGCTCGCTCGCTTGTTCCCCGGGAAGTCCCTGGTGTGCCGTCCCCGAGGCCATGGGGCGGCAGTGGGGGCCAGCCATGAGGGCGGCCGAGCAGGCGGGCTGCGTGGTGAGCGCCACCCGGGCCGGGCAGCCCGAGGCGGGCTCGTGGAGCTGCAGCGGGGTGATCCTGAGCCGCCGCCTGGGCCTGGTGCTGTGCCACGGGGGCATCTTCACCCCCTTCCTGAGGGCCGGCAGCGGGGCGCTAACCGCGGCCGGCGCCGCCTTCCTGACCGGCGACAGTTGCGGCGACGACCTGCGCCTGCACGTGCAGTGGGGCCCAATGGCCGCGAGTCCGGCAGGCCGCGCGGAGCGGGGCCGCCCGGGGCTGTGCACGCCCCAGTGCGCCGGCCTGGAGCCCGGCCCGCCCGCCCGGTTCTGCGGGCGGCCGCTGCAGCCCCCCCGCCCCGCCGAGCTGCTGCTGCTGTTGAGCTGCCCGGCCTTCCGGGGCCACTTCGCGCGCCTCTTCGGCGGCGAGGCGGCCAAGCAGTGGAGCTTCGCGAGCGCCGCACCGGACGATGAGGTGTCGGAGGAGGAGGAGGAAGATCAGCTGAGAGCGCTGGGCTGGTTCGCTCTGCTGCGCGTGCGGCCGGACCCGGAGAAGGAGGCGGAGGCGGAGGAGCGCGGGCCGGTATTGGCCGTGGCGCCTCTCGGGGCTGTGCCCAAGGGTGAGCCGCTGCTGGCCTGCGGCTCCCCGTTCGGGGCCTTCTGCCCCGACATCTTTCTCAACACGCTCAGCTGCGGTGTGCTCAGCAACTCGGCCGGCCCTCTGCTTCTCACCGACGCGCGCTGCCTGCCAGGCACCGAGGGCGGCGGCGTGTTCGAGGCGCGGCCCGCGGGGGCGCTGGTGGCGCTGGTGGCGGCGCCCCTCTGCTGGAAGGCCCGCGAGTGGGTGGGCCTCACGCTGCTTTGCGCCGCCGCCCCTCTCCTCTGCGCCGCCCGAGCTGCCCTCTGCCGCCTGCACCCCGGCGCCGCCGCCCTGGCCGCCTTCCTACCGCATGAGATCGGTGCCCCGGGGGGCCTGCCCCTCCGAGACCCCGGCCCCCCCTGGGCAGCTGCGGCCGTGCTGGTGGAGTGCGGTTCCGTTTGGGGCTCCGGAGTGGCCGTGGCACCCCGCCTCGTGGTGACCTGCCGGCATGTGGCCCCTCGGGAGGCGGCCAAGGTCCTGGTGCGCTCCACCACCCCCAAGTAAGGCCCACAGGGTTGCCCCTACTCCACTCCCTCACCAGCTGTCATATCTGGATCCCAGGTCTCAGATCATAATCCTGAGGATTATGGAGGCCTTCTGGTCTCACGCTCATGCTTGGTGGTGCGGTGTGGATAGAGACCTGGGACCCTCCCCTCATCCTTGGCACCCAGAACCCCAGAGTAGGGGGTTCTGGACCTCCTGGCAAGGGGTGAATGGGGCTTGGGCAAGATGACAAGCAACTCTGGGGAACTGTGGGGTGGTCCAGCATCCCTGGCTAGGTATCTTTGAGCTCCCCCTCCCAGTCTGAATTCCTTCTGGGCAACTTCTCTGTCTCAGCCTTGCACCCACACACCAGAGGCCCTTGAACAGAGTCTTCCTAACCCTGCCCACTTTCCCCTGAATGCCGTAGTGAAGCCCCAGGGGCCCAGGATGCTACCCTCCTGGGTTAGGAGAGGAGCCTGTTACTCTTACTTGATTTATCTCTTAGATCTTAACCAGAACTCCCCTTCTGGATCAAAATGAACAGATATGCGGTTCCACCTAATTAGAATGTGGGAGTGGGGGCCAGGCAAATATATTTTGAACAATCATTGAGTGCTCTTGGCAGCCAGGTTGGGACTTCAGTCATTTGTTCCCTCTCAGCTGGGAGAGCACTCTCACCCTCCTTTACTTTCACTTGCTATGACAGTGGAGACAGCAGCCTTGGCTTCCTGGCTTGGTTTTCTAATACACGTTCTGTTTCTTCTGTAGTCCCAGGTGCTTGACTTAGGCCAAAGCAAACACTATAGCACCTTGGTGTTAATGCCTGTTGTTCTGTACCTGGCTCAGCCTCTCAGCCCAGACCTTTCCAAATGCCTCTGTTGAACTCCTGAGGTTAACCCAGCCCGGCTTTGCCATAGAGTCCCCTCTGGCAGCCACCTGGACAGCCATGACTTCATAGGGAAGACTGATGATGAGAATTTTCCTCTGTGTGTGGTCCCCAATTCCTCACCCCTCCACCTACCCCCACATACTCTTGGTCCTAGGGAACCCAACAGGTCTGCTGGAAGCTACCCCAGCAGAGTGTGTAGTAGGAAGCCCCTGTGTAATCTTGGGCAATTTGCTGAATCTGTCTAAGCTGCCTTCCCATGACATGTAAGGTCTTGGAACAGCCTGCCACGTAGTAAGAGCTATAGAAGTGCTGGCATGTATGTAAACAGGTACCCAGAGGGACGAAATCGTATCATGTCTGCCCCCCCCCCGACAGGATTGTTGGTATCAAATGAGGCAGTAAAGGGAAATGCTGAGAATGTGTGCCCTGGCTCCTGCCGCTAACTGTGGGACCTTGAGAAATTACTCAGCCTCTCTGGGCCTCAGATGCACCATCCAAAATGGAGATAATACCAGTGCCTAGTTCATAGGGCAGCTGTGAGGACTAAATGAAATCATGTCCGTAGAACATTAACGCCAGGCCTGGCCCACAGTGCCCCCTAGGTGTCAGGTGTTTGTGATGACGGTGAGGCACCAGGAAGCTTTACACAGAAGTACCCTGCAGTTGGTAGAGCATGTTTGGAAGTTCCACTGTGGATGTGCCCAGAGTTGCATGCTGGTATGTTTCAGGGCTGACAGCAAATCTTTTGAGTCCCAAGTTCATGACTTTTACTGTCACTCTCATTATTTTGCTTCCTCCCCATGCTGAATGTTTGGAAAGCTAGCCTGTCATTTTGTTTCCCTTGTTCCCAGGAGCACTGTAATCTGGGGACATGTGGTATTTGCCACCCAGGAGACATCTCCCTATGATATAGCAGTGGTGAGCCTGGAGGAGGACCTAGATGGTGTCCCGGTACCTGTGCCCGCTGAGCATTTCCATGAAGGTAAAGGACAGAGGGGTTCTCTGGTCTGGGGTGGACCTCAGGAAGGAAAGTCAGTGTTGGGTGCTCTAACCCTGCAGATCAGGGGCCAGTCCCCCAGGTCAGCTCCCTTCCCCACCCCTGCTGGAGTAATGAGTCAGGCTGGCACCTTGTTACATCCTGGTTACAGTGCTTTAGCCGGAGTTGCTCTTGGAGGCCTCCCTGCTCATGCCCAGCATGCCCAAGGTCCTGGGGGGCATGTGGAATTCCCAGCAAAGGGTAAGGCATGCCTTTTTCCTGAGGCCCCACAGCAGTGTAGTGTGTTGAGCCTTGGGGTCTCCTTATAACACTGCAGGCTGGTCTGAGAGATGTGTACTTTTGAGGCTCCAATGGCATGATTTGAGTAAAAGGCTTTGTGACACTGCCACAGAAGTACCAGAGGTCTCGCTTTGTGGATGTCGTATGCTATAACGTAATAAGGATTACAAGCTCTCTGTGTTGGCATCTTCTGCCACTTATTAGCCCCGTGTCCTTAGGCAACTTAGTGAACTCTGCCTCAGTTTCCACATCTGTAAGATGGGGATAATGCTCCCTACTCCTGGGCCTTGTGAGGAGTGGGTGAGATATTGTCTGTAAAGCACTTGGTGAAGGAAGGTGGTGCCCGCTTTGTAGTCATCATCACCATTTTAGTTTTACCAAGAGACTTCTTCGTCTCAGGAGGTGGGTGTTAATTTCACAAACATGTATTAAGCCCCTGGCTAGGTGCTGGGAATCCTAAACAGTGACTACCCAGTGCAGCAGGGGAATGAGGGCTGGAGAACAGCCTGATGCTGACGAGAAGTGGTTGAGCAGAAGCAGTGCCGGGAGCTCAGTGGAGGTCCTGGCCTGTTCCTGTGGGGTGCCTGGGGAAAGCTCTCATGGAGGCAAGAGTATCTGAGCAGAAACTCAAAGGGCAGAGAGGGTTTGGAAAGTTGGAGAGGTCAGGGAGGGGGTTGGGGAGTGTGTGAGTCCTGCCAGACAGAGGAGGCTCCCCAGCTTAACCCTTCTTCCCTCCCTGGCAGGCGAGGCTGTCAGTGTGGTGGGCTTCGGTGTCTTTGGCCAGGCCTGCGGGCCCTCGGTGACCTCAGGCATCCTGTCAGCTGTGGTGCAGGTGGATGACACACCAGTGATGCTTCAGACCACGTGTGCTGTGCATGGTGGCTCCAGTGGGGGACCTCTCTTCACCTGCTCCGGGGACCTCCTGGGTAACCAGCTCCTTGGTCCTCTCCCAGCCTTCCCCTTGCCAGAGCCTCAGTCCCATCCTGGGAGTGCTTGGTTTCCAGCCCTGGGAGCCACCCTCTGTCTGGAAAGATGGTGGGCCTTATGCGCAGAGGTAGTTAGCCAAGGTTTTCAGGCTCTTGTGCTTCTGAGGGTGGAGAGGGACAGATGCTGAGCTTGGAGGGAAGAAATCTGAGTTCTGGTCGCTTCTCTTCCACTGAGCCACTGCACAACCTTGGGTAAGTCACTTAATGTCATTTGATCTGTGAGACTCAGGAGTTGGATTAATCCAAGGGTCACAAACTCAAAAGCCTACAGAGGCTGGGCTGGTAAAGTGAACGAATGAGTGAGTGAGTGAGTGAGTGAAGACAGCAGTGAGTGGAGGGCAAGGGGGACCTGGGGTGAACACCACTCAGCTCTAGCACATTGTTGCCTCATTACAAAGATATGCGGGCCTAACGCTGGCCGACTTTCCAATTTTTCACAAGAAGCTGTGAACCTTTTTTTTTTCAGAATTCCTAACCAACCACACCCCCGTGAGAAACGAATTTACCAGCTAGAGAACAGTATTTGAACATGTACAGTTCTTTTTATCTTTAGCCTTAAAGTGTCCAGTCAAAACACTCTTTTCCAAAGTTTCTTAGATTAGCTCCTTCCCCTTCCCCTTCAGTATAGTTATGTGATTCATTTGAAATACAGTTAGGTACATTTGTCCTAGTCTGCATTCCATTTTTCTCCCATATACTGGTTGACCTTTTAAACGATATATACAGATAAGTGGACACATAAATAAATATAGATGTATGTATGCATGACTTAGTGTGTGTGTGTGTGTGTATATATATATGTGACTCCTAGCTCAGTCTTCTGAGAGGGGCTAGAAGCAGTGGCATCCATTTGTAATCAGCACAGCTAGAGTTCAGATCTTGGTTTCTAAGAGTCATTCTCTAGGGCTGCCTTGTGGTGCTGGAGAGGAGGGAGGGGTAACAGCAGCAGCAGCAAAATGACGGGCACGTCAGATGTTGAAAGAACCAGGGGCTGACGTGAAGGAGCCCCCACTGGAGCAACTTGAGCAGCAGAACAAATAGCAGTAGTTTTGGTTTTCAGAAGAATTCCCATTAATGACTGTAGAAGACATGAGGGAAATAGAAAATCACTATTAGGACACCCCAGTAGGAACTGCTGCCGACAGGATCCATCGATGGATGCCAAAATCAGTAGGCAAAAGTTTAAGGAGAAACAAGATAAATGCATAATCCTAAAATATTTCGTACTTACCAAGGGGGTAATAGTAAGTCTACAGCGGAGGAACCTGGCAGATACCACCCGAGTAGTGAAGGTTAACATCGCAAGCAGTGCTTATAGTCGGCACACATTTCCTGATAGCATGCACTGAAAAGGACACATTGCGTCTATGGTTTTCTCCTCGGTAATGTATAAGCTCAATCTTATCACGAGAAAACATCAGGTAAACCCAAATTGAGGGACATTCTACAGAATAACTGACCTGTACTCTTCAAAGTGTCAAGGCCACGAAAGATAAGGAGAGACTGTGGAAGTGACCCAGATGGGAGGAGACCTAGGAGACATGACGACTAAATGCCATGTGGGATCCTGGATCAGAAAAAGAGCATTAGTGCAAACACTGGTACATCCAAGTGAGTTCTGTACTTTAGTTAATAGCATTTCACCCAGGTTAATTTCTTGGTGTTGATGAGTGCTGTATGGTGACAAGGAAAAGCTGGGTGAAGGGTATACAGGAATTCTGTACTATTTTGGCAAGACTTCTGTTAAGTCTAAAATTGTCTTCAGAAAATTCATACACATGCACTGAGCAGGCCAAACAAAAGTTCTGTGTGGGTCTGATTCATTTATTCAGTCACTCAGCTAGTATTTGTTGAGGTCGTCCTCTGCCAGGCACTGTTGCAGGTACTGGGGAGACTGCATGGACAGAACGCAGCAGTCCTGCCCTCATGGAGCTGAAAGATAACAGAAGTTGGAGAGAGGGGTAACAAAACAAGTGAAACATGGGCTATTAGATACTGATAGTGCTGGGGAGAAAGTAAAGCCAGGAAGGAGGACTGAGGCATGAGGAGCCCGTGTCCATGAATGAAGCCTGGTGCCTGTCCCTACGAGGGGGCTTCAGGCAAGTCTAGGGCCTCCAGGTTGGAGGTGAGCCTCCCTCCCCTATCCCCTGGCTCACGCCCTCTTTGGTTCCTGAACAGGCATCGTCGCCAGCAACACCCGGGACAATAACACGGGGGCCACCTACCCCCACCTGAACTTCAGCATTCCCATCACGGTGCTCCAGCCGGCCCTGCAGCGGTACAGCCAGGCAGGCGACCTGGGCGGCCTCCGCCAGCTGGACCACGCCCCTGAGCCAGTGAGGGTGGTGTGGCGGCTGCAGCGACCCCTGGCAGAGGCCCCGCGGAGCAAGCTCTGAAGCTGTGGCACCCCTCTGGAGAGAAGAGCAACCATCTGATGCCATGGGGAGTGCTGAGGCTGGTGGCCTGAGGACCCTGACATG
This sequence comes from Mesoplodon mirus, assembly GCF_964341445.2. Lineage (NCBI taxonomy): Eukaryota > Metazoa > Chordata > Mammalia > Artiodactyla > Ziphiidae > Mesoplodon > Mesoplodon mirus. The sequence continues at coordinate 58,223,327 of NC_138977.1, read as the reverse complement.
GCACACCCCAGCCAGGCTGCATCCCCATCACCACCCACCTTGCTCAGCTCTGGAGTCTGGACCAAACTTCTCTTTAGCCCCCACGGATCTCTTACCTGGCAGCCCGTTTTGGGGTGCTTTCTCGAGCCGCCACCTCTCTCTGCCCCCGACACTAGGCTCAGCTCTTTTCCCTTCTGGGGAGCTGAGCCTAGTGTCGCCACCTCTCCCTGCCCCCGACACTAGGCTCAGTTCTTTTCCCTTCTGGGGAGCCCAGTACAACCGTACAACAGACAGATCTGGTCCTGACAGACAGATGTTGGCTAGAAGGTAGGCCCAGCCACAGTCCCCTGTCTCCTGACGGTCACTGGCCGCCTGCAGCGGCGGCTTCCCTGGGGCCTGGGCTCCTCTCTGCTCTCGGTCAGAATGGGGTTGACAGCACTGGGGCTTCCTCAGAAAACCTCAGCAGAGAGGCCCTGCTCTGAAGACCAGAGGCGGAAGGGAAAGAGCATCTTCCTGTTCTGCTGGACCAGCCGTGGCGTCCCCGAAAGCCAGGACTCCCGGCTCTTCATATGTCGGGTGCCCTGACCTACAGGGGCACGCTGACACAGTGCCTTAATTTTCCGGCCCGTAAAGTGGCTCTCAGGGGTCGGGGGTGGGGACGTGGGGGGAGGGGTAGAATGTGTCTGGCTGGGGTTTGAGAATAAACAGGATCTATGAGGGACAGGACCTACTTCTATATATCAGCTTCTTTTTTTTCCTTCTTTGTTTTGAGAGTTGAATGGGGAATAGGAAAGCACCAGGCACAGAAATGTACCTTTCCGTCCTGCTTTCTCAGGGGAGTTTGATCTCATGGGACACTCTTGCGCCAGACTAATCCTGGTAGCTGGTCGCGGTGCCAGCTAGCACTGGGTGGGGCTTGCAGATCCCACATGGTGGCCTTGGCCTGGCAGCAACTGTTTACAGGCTGCCTGCATGGGCCCAGGCCTGTGCCAGGTCCTGGGATGGATGGGAGTTGGGGAGTTCAAAGGTGAATGAGGCCAAGGCAGGCCCCAGGAGCTAAGACCAACCCTGGGAGTCAGGAACATGCACTGTGTGCCCAAGGCCCTGCCTGTGCAGGCCGTCAAGAAATGATTGTTAAATCACGGACAGGTTGAATGCCATTGGGGAATGACTGGGGCAGAGGGGGCTAATCTAAGCAGAGAGAATTGCTGTGAGTACTTTGTTTCTAACATCTGTTTGCTGAGCACCAACTCTGGGCAACCACAGAACACCCCTGAGACAGTTGTTCTCCTCTGTGTGGATTAGGAATGGGGCCGGAGGGCAAAGTTAACTTGAGAGAAATCCTGTAGTAAATTTATGGAGGTGGGGAGGGAGAGCCGAGTTCTGACTTGGCTGCAAGTGGGAAGGGGAGAATTTATTCCAGCATGTGTGGGTACCAAGGAGCTCAGGCTATTCTGGGGAGACTGGTGTGTCACCCCATTAGTGGAATGAGCAGGGCGTGTCTGTCCTGTTCAGGTGGAAGACCATGTCCAGGGGCCCAGAGCAGGGAGGGTCAGGCAAGGATTCATGCAGCTGAACCCTGAGGGGAGAGTAGGTGTTTACCAGATGGAAACAGGAAACAGGGAGGGTGTCCAGATTGAGGGCAGTGGGAGCTGGGACAAGGAAGTGTGAAACTACATGTGTGTCTGGCCATGCTAAGTGGAGAAGAGATTGGAATGGAGGCTGGGGAACCAGTGACAATGGCCCTGGTGACGGGGAAGATGGCCAAAGCAGGCCTGGTGGGCATAGAGATCAAGCATGACACAGGAGGTGGACCTGACTGGATGTGGGGCAATGCAGAGAGAGAGAAGGGTCAAATGGTGCTGGGTCTCTAGCCAGGATAGTGATGAGTGTCTGACAAGTTTAGGGACGAGATGTTTCCTTGGGTGTCTGGGGGATCTCAAGTAGAGAGGCACAGCAGGCTGTTAAGTGGGTGAGTTAGGATAACGCAATAAAAGGTCCCCTCTCCCCCATCTCAGTGGCTTAGGACAATAGAAGTTTGTTTATTGCTCATGTAAAGTCCAAAGTCATGCACCTGACCAGGAAGGGGGGGGAGGGTAGCTCCCATGCTGTTCTGGTTGAAGGACTGAGCTCCTTCCTTCTTGCGGCTCTATCACTGGGTCTGGGACCTCAGATCCTCTGCCAGGTCTTCTGTACCTGGATGGTGGATGGGGGAAGAGAGAGAGGAGAAGATATTCCTGCTTCTTTTTAAAAAAATGATTTTATTTTGAAGCAGTTTTAAACTTACAGAAAAGTAGCAAGAATCCCCACACACCCTTCCCCCAGACACCCCATAGCATTTGTGCCATATGCCCCAGAGATGTTCTTTGTAACAAAGAGACCTCATTTGGGATCATGAGTTCTACCCACTTGCCAAGGCTCTCTCCCCTTTGACTTGGAGCAGCTCCTAAGGCTTTCCTTGAGTTTGATGCCCTTGACCTTCCTGCAGAAAACAGGGCAGTCATTTTGCAGAATGTGCCTTAGCTTGGGTTTGTCCAGACTTCCTCATGATTAGATTTGGGATACACTTCTTTGGGATATAACATTAGTGATGTTGTCTTATCATCGTGTTCTACTGGGTGGCGCATGATCTTTATTTGTCCAATTATAGATGATAACCTTGATCATTTGAGTAAGACGGTGCCTGCTAGGTTTCTCCACTGTAAAGTTCCTTTTTTTCTTTGTAATTAATAAGTATTTGTGTGGCAATATTTGGAGACTATGTAAATATCCCTATCCCACTTTCGTCTACTATGCTTATCACCCACTGATGTCCCTTGGCTGAATAACTTTAATGTTTGCCCAATGGAAGTTTTTTATTTTCATTTTTCCTCCTACATTTATTCACTGGCTTTCTGTTGTAAGTAAAAGCTTTCCCTTCTCTCTGTTTAATTATATCTGTGTGGAATCATGGATTCATAGTTTATTCAATGGACTATAATCTATTGTTTCCATTATTTTGATGCTCCAATTGTCCATATTGGCCAGTGAGGGCTCCTTCATACTAGCTTCTGTGTTCTTTTGACATCTCCCCATCATTCTTTGAGCACTTCCTTCAAAACAAAATGTTTTAGACTTACTTTGTACTTTCCCTGGAATCAGCTACTTCTCTAGTGTCCTCTTTACTAGAGAACGGTATTTAGAAGCAAAGATCTAGGTACTAGGTGTGCTTCTTACTCTGAGGTGTTGCTGCTCCCAGGCCCTCTCGGTAGACAGACCTTACATCTATATTTATTTCTATCTCTATATGTTGCAAGCCATGCCATGCGTTAACACTGATAGTTCCAATTTGATACCACAAGTTCAATACCACAAGGTTCATTCCAGCTCTCCCCTTTTCATATTGGCACCTCCCTCCTGTCAGTGAGAAACACGGCTACATTATCCTCAATATATTAACTTGTTTGCTCCATCCCTTGCATGTGGCTAGTCTTCTGACCCCATCAGGCTGCCCCTGCCACTCTGCTCTGATGCTGCTCTTATACGGATCACCATTACTGCTCCGCACAAGCCTGCCTCATGATTTTTTTGACTTCATTAGGAAGAGGGAAGAAAGCCACCCTTGCTTCTTAACTGCTTCAGCCCAGAAGTGACACATATAACTCCTGCTCATGTTCCTTCCGTGAGAATTTGGCCCTGGCCAGAAGCGAGGTGGGGTGGGGGGAGATGGGCAACGTAGTCCCCGGCAGGGCAGATGCTCCTCAGCAGGACCCCTATGCCATAGAAGGGGAGAATGACCTTTGTGGAGAGCTGGCTGGCTGTGCCAAGCTGGGTCTTGTTTTAGTGCTGCTTTAAGAACAAAAACTCACTCGTATTACCAAAATCAAAGTAGGTTTAGTGTTCAGACCCTCCTGCACAGGTGCCAGAAAGCTCCTTGGCCTGGGGAAGCTCTGGGGGCCACTAGGTGTGAATGATGACTCAGCATCCCTCTCTGCTTTATTCCCTCTCTTCTGGCCTCCTGGGCGCTCAGAGTCTCTCCTTCCTCGTAAGTGCAGTTTGGCCTTTCTGGCCCTTCTCTCCATGACCTTTTATCTCTAGATCTCCTTGTCACATGCCCCATTTGCCCCATTATCAGATTTCTTCACTAAATGCTCAGAGAGCAAATACCTGCTTGAGCCTATCATCTTCTCATGCCGTGCAACATCTGGGGCCGCTGTGAGAGGAAGTGCAGTGAAGGGCCTGGGGCCACTGGTGTTTAAGGGACAGAGGCAGAGCCGGAGCCTGCAAGGGGGCTGAGAAGAGACAAGCAGAGGCACAGGAAGAAAACCAGGGAGGCTAAGACCTAGGTGAGCAGGGCAGACACCAGAATCTGTTTTCCTCTCTTCTTTGTGGCCATACACTAGACTGCATCTCCTGGCCACCCTCACGGTCAGGTGTGTCCGTGAGTTCCAAAGGGCAGAAGGGAGGTGTGCCACTTCCAGGCCTGGCCTATAAGAACCTTCTACTTGGCCTTCTGTGCACCCTACCCCCTGCCCCTGGTGGGAGTGGAGGCATCCCTTAAAAGAGACCTTGGGGGCTTCCCTGGTGGCACAGTGGTTGAGAGTCTGCCTGCCGATGCAGGGGACACAGATTCGTGCCCCGGTCCGGGAAGATCCCACATGCTGCGGAGCGGCTAGGCCCGTGAGCCATGGCCACTGAGCCTGCGCGTCCGGAGCCTGTGCTCCGCAACGGGAGAGGCCACAACAGAGGCCCACGTACCGCTAAAAAAAAAAAAAAAAAAAAAAGATCTCGTTGAATCTTTTCTACAGTGATTCGGGTAGGTGCTAATATTTGCATTAAATAGGTGAAGATGGATTATCTGTCACCAAATTGGCTTGATCCTACCTCCAGGTTGTAGCTTGCATCAGTACATTTCTTGACAGATCCGAGTGCTTTCTTCTTCTCCCTGGACTCCCCTCCTGCCCAGTTTACCCAATTTCAGGCAGCCCTCCCATTCCCCTGTCTTTTCACCCTCCAACATAACTCAGACCTCACTCTTCAGCTTAAAACCCATCAGTGGCATCCCGTTGCCCTTGGGATCACACGGGCAGTCTTTACCAGGACCTGGAGGCTTGTGCCACCCTGCCACGCTGGGGCACTCTGTCCCCGACCACTTCTGCAATGCCCCTGCTCTCAGCTATTTATCCTGCCTTGGCCTTTGCACACCCAGAGCATACTTATTTTCCCTCTGCCCAGGACTAACTTCTCATCCTTGGAGAGAGGCCTTGGCACCCTTCTTTTGCCCCCGGTCTTTCTTACTGCAATTAGTGATACATATGTTTTATTGTTGTTTAGTATTTTTCCCTAGACTATTACCTGGAGGAAAGCAGAAACCATGCCTGCATTGTTCTACATTTTACAACCCCTCACTCCCACACGGCGCGCCCAGCACAATGCCAGGCGTGGAGTAGGTGCTCAACTGGGTTTGCATTTTTGTTTATATGTGTGAAGGCAGGAGGCTAGTGATCCGTCCGAGATCTCACAGCCAGTGCCGGGGCCCGCGCTCTAAAGGCTGGAAAGGCGTCCGGACCGAACTTTGAGCAGAGTCCGAGGGGCCGGGGCAGCGCGGGCGGCCTCGACAGTAGCGGTCGAGTGCTCACGATTGGGGCGATTGGCTTCCCGGGCCGGCGGCGCGGGCGGGCCGGAGGCTGCAGTTCTGGGGGGGGCCGCCGGGGGCATAGCCGAGGCTGGAGGGCAGACGCGCCGAGTCACGCCGGCAAGGGAGGGGCCTCGGGCCCGGCGGCGACCACGGGAGCTCCTGGCCGGAGCGGGAGCCGGAACGGCGGGAGAACGCCCGCAGGTGAGGGGCGCGTCGGGGGAGCTCTGCGGGACTTCTGCGCCTGCAGGGCCCCATGAAGCCCGAACAGCGTCCGGGGCCGGGGAGGAGAGGGCGGTCGTCTAGGACAGTAGTCCCGAACCTTTTTGGCACGAGGGACCGGTTTCGTGGAAAACAACTTTTCCACGGACGCCGTGGGGGTGTGTGTGGGTGGGAGGAGAACGGTTCAGGCGGTAATGCGAGAGATAGGGGGGAGGCAGGGCGGCAGATGAAGCTTCGCTCGCTCGCTCGCCCGCCGCTCACCTCCTGCTGTGCGGCCCGGTTCCTAACAGGCCGAGGACTGGTATCGGTCCGCGCCCCGGGGGTTGGGAACCCCCGGTCTAGGATGAGGAGCTCAGGCCTGCAGCAACCCAGGTCCCCCAAAACTCAACGGGGAGCTTTGCTCCCAGTGAGGACGGAGCAAACTCGCCTCCTCCGCGTCCGCTCCCCCCGCCCCCGCAAATCCCTGCTAAGTCTTCCCAAGTAAGACAGGCACCGCCCCCCGTCACCACCCCCTCCCCCAATCCCGGGAGGGCCCCGAGGGTCGCCGCTGGGCGGTGGAAGCTGCTGCGGGGCGGACGGAAGCCCGTGTCATAGGCAGGAGGAAAGCCTCAGTGTCCAGGAGGAAAATGCCCGGGGTAACCCAGTGCCCATAGGCTCCAGGATGAACTGGGAGGTCCTGCTTCTCCACGGAGCCCCAGCTTCCGCACTAAGGCACTAAGGCCAGAGGTGACCCAACTAACTCTGATGGGGCCGGAGGTTGGGGGGAAGCCCAGGACTCCTGATCCACCGGGAGCTGCTTTTAGTGCCTGATGTTGGGTGCTTTTCTTTCAACAGCACCCACTAAACACACCCTGCCTTTCCCCTCTGATTAGACTCCCTTTGACCCTTGGTTGTACCGTGAGGGTGGGGAGGGGAGAGATGCTTAGGAGCTGATGGTCCCATCGGAGGACAGGCACAGGGCAGAGAGTCAGACATAGTTTGTGAAGGGGCTTCCAGGTGTCCCGGCTCTGCACCTTGTGTTCAAATGCCAACATGCAAAATATGTAAATATATAAATTATCAAGGAGTCCTGCTTGGGTGTGTGTATGTGCCCCAAGCTTTCAGAGCCCTCCAAGGGAGACCGTGTGTAACCCTGCATCTGGAGGGTCCATTTCACAGGAGAAGACTGAGGCCCAGCTGGGCGGGGCCTTGCTCAGGACTACCCAACAGTTAAGGAGGAGCTGGGTAGAGCGGGTGTGCTCCAGGGCCAGCCTGATCTTTGTGTCTAGTGGTGAAAGAGGAAGCCAGGGTCCAGGCACAGATCATGGGGATGTTAAGGGAACCACGAAGTGACTGGCTCCCAGGAGACTGTACAAGTTGCGTGGCCTAGGCTTCAGCACCGGAGCCTGTATGACACCTGCATGAACCTGTCTGCCCAGAAGTGCCCTCTCCTGAGGGCATGAAGGGACAGCCCTCTTCAGACTTTGAGCCTCTTTCAGAAATTGGTCTTTTTGGGTTTTGTTCACCATGTGTTCCCTGGGGGACTAGCCATGGAGTGCCCACTCTCAGCCTGGTCCCTGGGGTCCAGTGAGGGAGGCTGCCCACCCCTCTGCCTTCGCCGGGTTGGAGAGATATATTCATGGTGCTTCAAGTCACACTGTAGGCCCTCTCATCCAGGATGGCCACTCTGGAAACAGCTGTGGAAATCTACCTTGGGGGTAACTGGTGAGCACTCAAAAGCTGGGTGTTTTATTTGTAATCTCTATGAAACAATTCTGGGACGACATCTTTGCTTTGATCAGAGCCCACATGGTTCCGCTGTGTGTCTTCAGAGGCATGACCTCCCCACAGCTTTGGCCTAAATATAACTTCCTTGTTTTTCAGTAGGTTCCTAAAAGCCCTTTGTCTGTATTATTAGAGAAGAATCCACCTGGGATCAGGCTGGGTGTCCTTGGCAGAGAAAACAGGATTTACTGAGAAAATTTGAGTGTAGACCATATTGTGTGTGTTGGGGGAGGGGCAAAGGCAAAATTACTTAGGAGTTGCTGCACAGTTAGGAATTGTTTTCTTGGACCTGCTTTTTTTTTTTTTAATAAATTTATTTATTTTATTTATTTATTTTTGGCTGCATTGTATCTTTGTTGCTGCGCGCAGGCTTCCTCTAGTTGTGGCAAGTGGGGGCTACTCTTCGCAGCAGTGCGCAGGCTTCTCACTGCGGTGGCTTCTCTTGTTGTGGAGCACGGGCTCTAGGCGCACGGGCTTCAGTAGTTGTGGCACGCCGGCTCAGTAGTTGTGGCTCGTGGGCTGTAGAGCACAGGCTCAGTACTTGTGGCACACGGGCTTAGTTGATCCGTGGCATGTGGGATCTTCTGGGACCAGGGCTCAAACCCGTGTCCCCTGCATTGGCAGGCGGATTCTTAACCACTGCACCACCAGGGAAGTCCCCTTGGACCTGCTTTTATGCTAACATTCCTGCATCTGGGAAGATTCAGTTAAGATTCTCTGTGATCATTCTCTTGCCTTGATGGTCAGTAAAATCAGATGGTAGGTTTGCAGTTCCTCAAAAAGTAAAATCTAGAGTTACCATAGGACCCAGCAATTTCACTCCCAGGTACAAACTTAAGAGAATTTTTTGTTCACACAAAAAGTTATACACAGATATTCATAGCAGCCTTATTCACATTAGCCAAAAGGTGGAAACAACCCAAATGTCCATCAGCTGACAAATGGATAAACAAAATGTGGTATCTCCATACAATGGAATATTACTCAGCCATAAAAAGGAATGAAATACTGTTACAAGTTACAGCTTGAATGAATCTTGAAAATACTGCGCTAAGTGAAAGAAGCCAGACACAAAAGGTATGGAATAGGCAAATCTATAGCGACAGAAAGATTAGTGGTTGTCAGGGCCTGGAGGGGGGAGGGAATGCTAATGGATGTGGAGTCTTTTTGGGGAGGGGGCGATGAAAATGTTCTGGTGTTAGGTTGTGGTGATGGTTGCACAACTTTATGAATGTGCTAGAAATCACTGAGTTGTACACTCTGAGATAGAGAATTTTATAATATATGAAAAAATATCTCAATTAAAAACATTAGATTGTAGGAAGCCAGGTCTGTCTTTAAAGCTTTATTATTTCACTTAAAAACATTCAAACAGTAAAAAAAAAAGGGGGGGAAAATCTCAAAGAAGAAAGTAAAAACATCATCTGGCAACCACTATTAGCATTTTGGTTTAGAGTGCAGATCTGGTCAGACTGTTGAGGGTTGAACTGGGACAAGTTACTGAAATTCTTTCCACAATGAGGAGGAAACCCCACCTATTCAATGCAAAGACATTGATAAAAGTGCAGTGGATGCTCACTGCTGTCATCATTACTTGTATGTGTGTATATGTAGCTAGGTGCCTGGGTCTGATGGCCCACAATGGAGATTAGGCTCTACATGACTTTCTATTATCTGACTTTTTGATGGACAAGCTTTTTTTTTTTTTCCTAAGACTTTATGTGTTTAGAGTAGTCTTAGGTTCACAGCAGAATTGAGTGGAAGGCACAGAAATTTCCTATATGCCTCCTGCCCTGACACATGCATAGCCTCTTCCATTATCGACATCACTCACCAGAGTGGTCTGTTTGTTACTGAACCTACATTGACATAATCACCCACAGACCATAGCTTACATTACGTTTCACTCTTGGTCTTGTGCAGTCTGTGGGTGTGGATGAATCGTGGACAAACTTTTCATGTAAAAAATCTTCCACTGTAAAATTGAATGTCTCCAGACTATTCCATTGTATGGGTGTGTAATAGTGTATCTTCTAATCTCATTGGTGGAGGTTTCCATTGATTGATGGAGTCGCCCACCGATGGAGGCTGTTTGCCCAGCACTGCTGCTACATTAGAACATATACTTCAGCATCATCGGTTGCACGCTTGCTTTTTGAGCACCTGCTGGGTGTGTGGCTAGGAGTGCTGGTCCATGGCTTAAGCCAATGATTTAGGTGTGTGGTGAAGTAGGTCATGGCCGAGCAGAGGGGAGTCTAGCTGTCCTCGGGTCCAGGTGAGAATTGGCATTGGAAGAGCCAAGGGAGAGGCGGGTGACCAAGAGTGTTGGGCAAGGGAGGCTGCCGAGGAGAAAGGGTGGAATGGGCTGGAGCGCCACCAGGCCCCCGTTCCCCAGGTGGGTGTATCAGAGGTCAGTGGAGGAGAGAGAAGAACAGATTCCAGGAGAGGCCTCAGGTGGCTTGTGGTGTAAAAGCGCCTCCCCTCCCTGGCCCAGCTGTGGCAGCCCCTCTTGGGCCTGGGTGTGCCCTCAGGCCCCAGACTCTGCACCGGAACTCTAAAGAATCAATTCACCTTTACTGAGGGCTGTGCCTAGTTGGGTGAGGCCAGGGTTTGTCCTTTGGGGAAGCCAGTTAATGATCCTGGGGGGCTGAGGGAGCAGGGGTTCAACTCCTTTGGCTAACCCACTGCCCATCAGGCCTGTGCCGAGCTCACTGGGCTTTCTTCCCTGCAAGGGCCCCAGGGCAGCATGTAGGCCCAGACACTGCCCTAGCATGACAGGCCCTCTGTGTGTGCTGTCCCCTGTCCCCTGCCCTCCTGGCTGCCCCACCTTGTTCCCTGAACCCCTCCCACCCCCTCCCTTCCTGCCACTGGACTTCTTGGCCTAAGCTGTTCCCTCTGTGAAGAAGGCCCCTGGCCCCAGCTGTTTTTCAAGGCTCCACCTTGAGCCTCCCTGGGTGGTCCACGGTGGACCCCTCTCCCCAACAAGCTGGGTAGCCTCTCTCAGGCCTGTGCCCCGCCAGCTTGGAAGCAGAGCTCTCTGGGTGTGTCTCTGACCTCTTCGCTGGCTGCTGGCCCCAAGGGCAGGCTGGCACAGAGGGGGCCATGTTGAAGGGGCAGGTGAAATGCACCCCTTCCATAGCTTGCCTGACTGCCTGCCACATGCCCGGGCCCTGCTCAGCTCCTGGTGTCTGCTCCTGTCCCTGGCTGGTCCCCGGGGCCCTTTAGGGTCCTGGCCTAGGTGGCAGATTCAGCCTGATGAACACTCACGGGGCCAGCTCTGGACCACTTACTGAGGGCCTGGAGCAGTGAAGGTGACACTGCCTGCTGGGGGACTTGTTTTGGTTCCAGCCCTAGAATGCACAAGCCTCAATGCATTGGGGACCATTTAGCCAATGAGAAACAAAGTTAAATCCCCTCCAATCTCCTATGCCAGATCTACCCTCCCTCACCCAGGTTTTCACTTCCCCAGAGGAGAAATTAGACAGTGTGTATTTGAATACAACAACAGTGTCTGGAGGTCCAACTGTAAGCTGCCCCCGTAAGTGTGGAAAGATCTGGGGACCATCTTGGGGGTCACCATGTCTTGGAAACCTATTGTGCAAGGGCATTTTAGGCTGTCTCCTCCCATTACAGGGGGTAAATGGAGGCCCAGAGAGGGGAGGGGTTGTGCCCCAGACTACACACCTGATGGAGGACAGAGTGGTGACCTTCCAGCTGCCTGCATTGCTGTCCGAGAGGTGGGCTGGAATGTTCTTCCCCATTGAGCTTTTCGACAGCTTGCTGTCTGTCCACTTCCTCCCTCCTTGCCGTGCTCACATGTGAGTGTGAGCCTGGTGCACATTTGGCCTGCAGACCTGGCCCTCCATCCTCTGCAGATACTCTCTTCGATTGCAGGTTCCCTTTCCTCGACATCAAGCAGGACCTTGCACCCCCTGCCCCTCTCACTGGAGCCCACGTGATGAGCGCTTCTCCATCCTCTTTCTCACCAGCAGACTTCCTTTTTGGTCCTTGACCAGCACTGTTTCTTCTCCCAGCAGAGATTTCTCCCTGCCCCCTTCCTCCTGGGGGGTGTCACCCACCAGTCGCAATGTACATCCTCTGTTCCAGGAATGCTCAGGGGACCACCTGCCCACAGCAGGCCCCTCCTCCCCACCCCACTGTCATGGCCTTAATCACATTGCATCCTGTTTTGCAGGCTGATTGTCATAACTTGCTAATTGATCTCCTCAGACCTGGGGCTGAAGCTGGTGACATGTGAGCTGCGTGGAATCTGGTCGCAGTGTTTGCTTAGTGTGGTGCTTAAATAATTTTGTTTTGTTCTTTTAAGGTGGCCTGTGCTTACCAATTCCCCAGAGGTGTACCCACCATTTTTGGTTACTGTGCACCTGCCCAGTTTCCCACAGCTACATCATCCACCTGGCCCTTTGAGTTTGAAACCCTGCCTTTACAAGGGCTGAGACCATATCTGTCTGTCTGTCTCTCTGACTACAGCATCCACAGCACAGAACATGTCAAAGAGCAGGAGGTCTATTAATTTATACTGTTGAGTGAATGAATATATTTACGAGTGAAAAAAAGTGCAAAAACAGTTGTTTAACGTGTGCAAAAACAATAATCATGATTGTAGGTGCACAGAATATCTCTGGAAGGATTCACGTAAACTTGGTAACAGTAGATGCCTTGGAGAAGGGAACTGGGTGGTTGAGGGGATGAGATGGAATTAGGATACTCCTTGTTCCTTTGGAATTTAATTCAAATTTTACAAAAATTGGAATTTCATAAAAGATGATTATATACTTTTAAAGGATCAAGCCTTGGCATTTGAGGCCATTCTTGATATGGACCCACCTCTGCCCACCCAGCCCTCGAGCCCCCCTGAATCGGATGTGGTCTCTCCTCCAACCCCAGCAGCACCTGGTCCGAGATGGGGTCCCAGGTCTCGATGGACGTGGGAGCCGTGCATGTGGTGATCGTGGGCGGGGGCTTTGGCGGCATCACGGCCGCCAGCCAACTGCAGGCGCAGAACATCCCCTTCGTGCTGGTGGACATGAAGGACTCCTTCCACCACAACGTGGCAGCCCTCCGGGCCTCCGTGGAGAGTGGTAATGGGCTCTTCTCTGGGGCTTTCTTTGTGACCGTGGTCTTGTCACCACTGTGGACCACAGGGTGGTTTTCTCCCGTTAGGGCAAGGTGCCTAAATTCCACCATTAGACAAATTCTGGGGAATCTTAAGGTCCCTGGCCTTAAGCAGCTACCATACCAAGGCCCCAGAAGTCACAGCGAGAGCTTCTCCGAGGACCTGGGGCCCAGACTGGCGCTTTAGGGGGTAGTGGGTACCCAGGGGCTGTTTAACCAAGGGGCCCCTGTTGGCATGCAGCTCTGGAAATGTTCTGAGTTATTCTGGCCTCCTGTGGGCAGCCCAGTTTTACACCGTGACCTCCTCTCTGTCCGTTCCCCAGGGTTTGCCAAAAAGACATTCATTTCCTACTCGGTGACCTTCAAGGAAAACTACCGGCAGGGCCTGGTGGTTGACATAGACCTGAAGAATCAGACGGTGCTGCTGGAGGACGGCGAGGTGAACCCAGCGGGGGCTGGCCATCCTCAGCTGGCTTCAGGGGGCCCCTGGGATGTGGCTGCTGGTGGGAGGACACCTGGGCCCGTCTCCTCAGGGGCAAGGGCCCCCCATGCCCGCCTGGTGCCTGGCAGATAGCAGATGCCTCCTGAGCAAAGGCTGGGCCCCAGCAGCCACAGGAGAGCAGTGCAGAGCCTTCCCTGTGTGCCGGGCACTGTTTTAAGCCTCACGTGATCTCCTTTAATGCCCACTGTGACCCTGTGAGGGAGGTGGAGTAGCCTCGGTTCACCCAGAGGTTAAGAGGCTTGCCCAGGACCCCACAGCTGGAGAGAATCAGCCAGGATTTGGACCCAGGCTGCTTTGCCCCAGAGCCCTCACTCTGAAAGCCAGGGTCCCAGCCCAGGGGCCCCCTCACTGTCTGGAATCAAAGGGTAGGCACCACAATCCCACATCGCCCGGGAGGGCAGAGGTTTTCTTCCCGAAGTTTGTGTCCCTCAGCCCTGGGGTAAGCATGGTGCCTGGTGTATCCTTGTGGGACCAGAGCTCCGTCAGCAAGCTGCCGGCAGCCCACCCTCCATGCTGAGGGTACCCTCCAGCCTGGCCCTCTACTCTAGTCAAAGCTATGGGGGGACTGTACAAAGGGGCTCCAATTCCTGTCCTCAATGAGTGTGGTTTAGCGTGAATGAATCAATCTTCCTTGAATCAATTTTGAGGCTGTAGAATCTCCAGTTGGCAAGATTACTGAGAACGTCCTTATCCTGTGGTTTTGGGTCCATGAGGGCATCTCAGGCCTCCACAGGGGTAGTGGGGTCTGAGTGGGATACAGACCCTCCAGTCCCCCTTCCATCAGAGCAGCTCTGGGTTTGTCAGTTTTATATATTTAGGCTCCAAACAGGAATTCCACCACCCCCACTTTGTTTTTGTTGGCCAGGATAAGGGGAAATTTTTTCTAAAATACTGGTAATAATAGGGAGATTCTAAACTAACTCCACACTGGAAGCTGGAATCCTGCTTATTCCCCACGAGCCGTTTCCTGTTGCCCGCTCACCTGCCCCACTGCCCCTGTGGGGAGCTCTCCCCGCCCGTGCTGTTTCACGGTGGGCGGTCCAGCAGGAGGTAAGCTCTGCCTCCTTGGGTATTTCCTGGGTTCTAGCGCCATCCCTTGGTCTAACCCGGGATGGTTTTGCTCCCCAGCAGGAGGCCTGTCCCCCTTGGTGCTCCTTGCCTGGTGGAGCCTGGGGTTGGATGCAGGAGCCCAGGCCTGCCCTCACCGTTCTTTCCCTTGCCCCTCCCAGGCCCTGTCCTTCACATATCTCATCCTGGCCACGGGCAGCACTGGTCTCTTCCCAGGCAAGTTTAACCAGGTGTCCAGCCAGCAGATGGCCATCCAGGCCTATGAGAACATGGTGACGCAGGTGAGCTGCCTGCTGCCCGGCGGCAGGACAGTGAGGGCAGAGCCAGGGGTGGGGGGCCCTGGGAGAGTGGAACAGCGGTGGGGATGCCCAGGGCTGCAGCAAGGAGCCCCCGGGGCTGCAGTGGCGCTGTGGAGATGGAGAGTTACCAGGAAGAGGCTCCTGGGAGGAGACCTTTGGACCTATCCTGAGGTCTGGACGTGAGTACCCAGACCTGCTCATGTAGCGACTGGCTCATGTTTGCACGGGGCTTGTGTTTTATAAAGCGGGCTTGGATCCATGCTCTCAGTCACTTCTCACGGAGATCTGGAGAGGTGGGTGGGATGGGTCTGTCCCCACTGAACAGATGAGGTGTGGGGACCCAGAGAAGGTCGTACAGCTGTGTGACCAAGGCCAGGTCTTTCCCTCTCTGCACAGCTGCTGAGAGGCCTGGGGAACCTCTGGCACAGTCATGAGCAGACGTTAGAGTGGAGGTTAGGAACCCGGCCTGGAACTCAGGCAGATCCGGGTCACCTGCAAGGTGGGCAGGTAGTGAGAAATGCAGGGAGACACCCAGCAAGAGCTGGCCCCGAGGCAGCACATTTGGACCCTGAACTTGGAAAGGGTTCTCTATGCTTCTTTGGCCAAGGAACCCACTCCCTAGGCTGGACCCCGAGGCAGGGCAGATTTGAGGGGGCACCTTAACGTTTCCTCCTTCTTCAGGTCCAGTGCTCACAGTCCATCGTGGTGGTCGGAGGAGGCTCTGCGGGAGTGGAGATGGCAGCAGAGATTAAAACAGAATACCCCGAGAAAGAGGTGGGCCGGTGGCCTTGTCCTTGAACTCTCAGAGGCGGGATTCTTTTTTGTCTGATGAACATCAGAATTTGCTCAGGGCCTGGGAGGGGAGCCCCGTTACCATAAAGTGGGAGCATGTGTTTCCTGTCTCCTGCTCTCTGCACTGGGGGACCCCCTAAAGTCCCATTCTGCTGGGAATTTTACCTGGAGAGCCAGGGTGCATCCTAGTTCAGTGAGGGGTTCTGCCCTCTGGGCCAACCCGGAGGACCACGCCCCGGGGGGATACATTATGAAAGGTTAACTCCCGTGTCCCCCTGCAGTAATGTGGCCTTTGCGATATAAACGTAGACTTTTGATTGCCTCTTTTTGCCAACAACCAGCTTGATCAAAGACACCCTCATGGGTGTCTTGTCTGGAGCAAGCACAGCCTTTTGGTGTTTAAGGGACAGTAGCCCTTGCCCTAGACAGCATGTAGGGGGACCCTGAAGTGTACACCTCACAGCCCATGCTGGGGAAGGACTGGCCAGCACTGCCTCTTTTTAGTGATAGAGGGATGGAGACCCTGCCAGCATCCTGGAGAGAAAGAGAGCAGGCTGTAAAGGCTCAGCCTAGGGCTGAGTGACGATCAGCAGTTATGGGTCCTTGAGGCAAGAGCTTGCCCAGCTGATGCCAGATCATCTTCTGGGAGCCACGCGGAGCCTGTGTCTGTTCTTTTTCCCTAGGGAAAGGCAGGTTGGTTTTGAAAAGTAAGATCAATATGGGCTAATTTAATTATATGGCTATTCTCTGACAAATTATTGGAAATTATTATGGGTGGTTCATGTAGAAGTTTATTAATTTTGATTTATGGGGTAAAGACTGGTCTGAAGTAGTAAATAACTCAGTATAATTCCCAAATGCTTATAACTAATAGACACATAAGAGTAATAGTAGCCACCCTTTATTAAAGAGTCACTATGTGCTGAGTTACGTGCTTTATACTTACTTTCTCGTTTCATCATTACAAAATTCCTATGAGTAGGACTGTGATCCATCTTACTGGGTCTTCAGGAGGTGTGTGAGTGGGTATCTGAGATGGGATTTCAACCCAGGCAGTCTGATTTCAAAGCTCAAGCTTTGAACATCACTGCAGGCTCCCTCTCACTTCACTGTGCTGACCCAGACAGCAAGTAGACGTGCCTGGAAGCACCAGTTTTAGAACCAGCCTTAATGTAAATGTCAGCCTGATTTACAGTTAGAATGTCGATGGCTTATATATAGACTGTATAAGTGCCCAAGGATGCTTGAAAATAATTTTCCACGTGGCCCTCTGTGAGGTGTGTGTTGTGAAGCATTGGCACATCTGAAAAAATCCTACCCTGGGAGATGTGGGCTCCAGCCCAGCTCACCATTAACTGGTTCTAGCAGTGGGCAAAGTACTTCTCTGGGGCCTCAGTTTCCTCACTTGTAAACTGGAAGTTGGGGAGGAGGTGGGAGAGACAGGCTGATACGTTTTTAAGCCTCTTTGCGTGAGCAGGAGACTCAGTGGCTCCTTCTCTGCCCTGTGGTTGTTTGTCCCCAGGTCACTCTCATTCACTCCCAAATGGCCCTCGCAGACAAGGAGCTCCTGCCCTGTGTCCGGCAGGAAGTGAAGGAGATCCTGCTCCGGAAAGGCGTGCAGCTGCTGCTGAGTATGTGCCAGGCCCCTCCTGCCCTGCCCCTCTCCCTGGCCTGGTGAGACTTGGCTGAGGCTTGGTCCCTGCTCACAGCCTGAGCGTGGCCGCGCTCAACCCCAGGCTCTGTGTCCTGAGGTGGGGCTGCAGAGCCTGTTTAGCCTTGTCGTCCAGCTGGAGGTGTGTCTGTCCCCAGGCAGGGCAGAGGCCCCTGTACTTACGGGATTTTCCTGTCATGCAGGCAGCACTGTCCTGGCTGTTGCTTTGGATACAGTACAGGTGGTACCCATTTGTTGAATGGTTTAAAAAGTCATATAAAAGGGACTTCCCTGGTGGTCCAGTGGTTAAGACTCTGTGCTTCCAACGCAGGGGGCATGGGTTCGATCCCTGGTCAGGGAACTAAGATTCCACATGCTGTGTGGTGAGGCCAAAAAAAAAAAAAAATCATATAAAAGATTTGACCTGAATTATATCTCTTGGTGGAGAGAATAGGTGTTTGGGGTTTGTATTTTGAGGGTGGTGGAGAGCGTGGCTTCTGTCCAGAGCAGAAGGGAGGAGACCTACCCAGCATGTTAGAGTGGGGCTCTCGCCCGTGAGTGTGACCCCCCCCTCCCCAGTTCACGGGCCCGACCCTCTCACCTTTTTCAGGGCGGGCGAGGTGTCTGCTCTCTGAGAGCCCTCCCGGCTCCTGGGCTCTGCAGAAGTGGCTGTGCAGCCCTCTGCCCGCCTGCACTTCCAGGCAGTGAGGAGAGTGGGCTGGCCCTGGACTTCCCTTGCTTACCCCTGTCGGTGGTGAGCCCAGAGGGCTCATCTTGCCTGGTTAGGAGTGGACATTCAGGGAGGCGTGGTTGAGGTCTTCCTCAAATAGCTTTTCCCAGAACCTCTTGGGAAACTTGGCCTTACTTCCCCAAATTGCTTCTTGGAACTTGCTTTCCATCGGATCCCTTGGGGCCAAATGTCCAGATTGTGCTTCTTGGGGTGGCAGAGCGGACCGGTCTCCGGCCCCCAGGCCAGCCCTGGCTTGGGCCCCCGCCTCGGTGGCGTGCCTGCCTGCCCTCTGCCAGCCTCCTGGTCACGGGCCTCCCCTGACAGGTGAGCGGGTGAGCAACCTGGAGGCGCTGCCTCTCAACGAACATCGCGAGCGCATCACGGTGCAGACGGACAAAGGCGCGGAGGTGGCCGCCAACCTGGTGATCGCCTGCAGCGGTATCAAGATCAACAGTTTGGCCTACCGCAGCGCATTTGGTAAGTGGGAGGCCGGGCCGTGACCCCCTCCCCAGGCTGCCTCCTCCCCCTCCAACCCCCGAGAAGGCCCTGCAGGCCTCTCCCCGAGGAACTGGCACTCCACCCTCCCACCCCCACCCCCAGTCTCAACAGCTCATTTGGTCTCTTCAAACTTTAAATTTAGGTTCGGGGCCACTCTTGCTGGGCTTTCCTCAGATGTGTTGATGGTGATTTAGCCCAAGGTGGCCAAAGTGACCAGAATCTTCCAAAATCGGATCCCACCCCCTAGTGGTGAGAGATGGGAACAGGTTTCAGAAGGAAGAAAAAAGATCTATTTTTCTGTTACTTTCCTTGGAACACCGATGAAGAGGAAATTCCAGGGTCAGGCCTTTCTCTGTTCACAGGTGTGCTGCTCTCCCCAAACCCTGACCCAGACGTTTGCCACTTGAGCTTGGAAACGATCATGGGGAGAGGCGGGTAATGAGGCCTCTGTTTGTAAAGCTGAATATTGACCTATTGAGCTAACTGGAGGTGGGGGGAGCTGGACCCATGGCTCCATCTGTGAGCTGGAGGCTCAGTGGCTCCTTCTCAGGCCCCGAGGTGGCCATGTCCCCAGGTCCCCATCATTTACTCCCAGATACCTTTCCTGGACAAGAAGCTCCTGCTGTGTGTCTGGCAGGAAAGAATTATCCAATCCCAGAAGGAAGCTAGTCCAGGCCATGTGTGGGGCTGGGATCGAGGGCTTATAATATACAGAGATCCCAGGACTTAACACCTAATGGTCCTAATGGTATGTTTTCAAAGGTAAATTCTTTTAAGTCCCTTAAAAAGAAAAGTTTATCATCTATTAAAGCCCTGCATTTATTTTAAAAAATCTGATCCACATTCAAAAGGAAATCCAAGATTTGGCTAGGTTGTAACTTAATCATCATAAGTGAATCATTGTTAATCGTGGTAACTTACAAAGAGTCACGCGCGTTATATGAAATGACACTTGCTGGTCTTTCTGACCAGTTTCCACCCCAAAATGGTAACCTCGCCTTTGCAGGAGGAGTTCTGAGGGGGGGACTTCAGGCAGAAATAAACCGGACAGGAGGTTTGCCTCTTGAGGATGTGCCTTTGGAGGGTAGCTGGACCAGCACCACAGCCCATCCTCACTGTGTTCTGGTGACCACTTCTTGAGGCAGCTCAGGATCTTGGTTTCAGGCTGGTTTTCTGGCAGGTGATCAGCTGGCCAGCGATGGCGCTCTGAGAGTGAACGAGTACCTCCAGGTGGAGGGCTACAGCCACATCTACGCCATCGGTGACTGCGCCGATGTGAGGGAGCCCAAGATGGCCTATCACGCCAGCCTCCATGCCAGTGTCGCCGTGACCAACATCGTCAACTCGGTGAAACAGAGGCCCCTCAAAGCCTACAAGCCAGGTCAGGAAGCTCCCCATGCGGCACAGTTTTAAGAGAGTCGGGGTTAGAAACGGTGAAGCCTTTGTGGGCTTTACGATGCCTGACCGCTAGAACACACTCTCAAAGCTGGGGACAGAAACCTCCCCCAGAGCTCTAGGAAAGTATGTCAGGGACTTGCCCACGTCCCTGAAGGCCTTACGCATTTCCCTGCCCTGACACTGAAGGCCCCGGGAAGGGTTTGTGCCCTGGGAGTTGCAGGCCCATGGATGGTGAGCAGGATTCTAGTTTGGCGCGCGGCTCTGCTTCACAGGTTCGCTGACGTTCCTTCTGGCCATGGGGAGAAATGACGGCGTGGGCCAGATCAGTGGCTTCTACGTGGGGCGGCTCATGGTTCGGTTGGCCAAGAGCCGGGACCTGTTGGTCTCCACGAGCTGGAAAACCATGCGGCAGTCTCCACCCTGATGGGGAGGCCGGGCAGGAGATAGGTACTGCCACCGCCCGGTGATCAGATTTCTTGACAAATGGTACCCGCTTGACAAATGCCAAAGGGCAAAAGCTCTTTTCCTGGAGTAAGATGTCAGTGATGTACTGACCAGAAACACAACTTAGACAAAACCAAAAACTGGGAGAGAGAGAGAGAGGGATATTGGTGTTAAAAAAAAAGACACCCTTAAAGGAGTCTGGGTTTCAAAGGTCTGCTTGCGCTTGTGCTGGATGAATGGTTCACTTGGTCCTGGGGAGGGCACAGCCCACCTTCTCTACCCCAGCCTCCTCTTGGGTGTGTGCACGTGCACATGGTGTGTGGCATTCAGAGCTCTCAGAGTAGGGGCGAGAGCTCAGTATCCTGGTGGCAGGAAGGGTCTCCCTCTCTGTAAGGGCAGGAAGGAGGGCCTGCCCAAGGAGACCAGCTAAGGGGGACTGGGGTGGAGAGATGGCCTACATCCCAGCCTCTCCCATCACATTAGGAGGTGGGGAAGCCTCTAACATCCTGCAACACTCAGGTTGTTAAAAGGAGGTTAATTTTAAACTGTTAGTCCCTACCGTCTTTAATCTTCATGAATCTTTCTATATTTCTATTTTTAGATCCTGATTATATACCATGGGTTGTATTTAAGAAGCGTTAGATAAAATTTCCCTCCTGGTGAGTCCATCCTAATGGAGAGTGAGTTTTTTACAAAGCTGACGGGTTAAGACAGAAACCTGGCCTGCCAGCTGCTGGGGGTGTTTAAAGAAAGATAGCCAAGCTAGCGTGACCGTCGGGTGGGTCGTCATCCTGCTAACGTTCAGGGAGCAGAGGGGGTTTCAGTAGGTGAACCCCTGCATGCTTCCAGGTTACTGTCTTAGGCCAATTTGTAAGTGACAAAACTCCAGCCAATGCTGGGGTACCCTTTGGGAACCTTTGTAGTTTTGTGCTTCTGGTTTCTTGGTCAACCCAATGTCACTTATCTGGAGGCGTAGCCATGTGGCAGTAATGCCTGCCACCAATTATGTTAAGGTATAAAAATGACTTCTCTGTTTGGGAGAAGACTTCTAATCAGGATAAACCTATTTTGGACCACATAGGCGAGATCTCTAAGGCAAAAGTTGTTGATGAGTTCATCTGAATAAATTCAGGCCCTGCCCCGGCCTACCCTACCCCTCCCTGCCCACTTTTAATGGTAACCTCTGGGTAGTTGGCCAGAATTCTTAGGATACCAGCCTCACAAGGGTTCTTGGTCTGTCCTGTCTGGGCTGTGGCCCAGGTCTGTTCCATTTTGTTGCCCAGGCCTAAGTGAGACTGTGCCTTTGTCCCAAAGGATGGCCACCCCAGTGAGGCTTCACCCAGTCCTCCATTCCCGTGGACCACAGCCAACCAGGCTCCCCTTCTGGAAGTGGGACCTGTTGCCTGAGAAACACAAGCCATTCCGTGCCGTCTGACCTGGGGCCTAGCATGGTGGGAGTCTCAGCTCCATAGTGATAGGCCTTGTTCTATTTATAACATTCTTAAGTTTCTACCCATAGGGACACAGTTCTCCAAACTGAGCAAGATGTTACAATAAAAGAGTATGTTGTAAGAAAGACACTGGATCTTTTATTTTTTTCCTTTCATTTTCTTTTTCTTTAAAAAAAACAGAACAAAAAAAGCCTGAAGCAAAATCTTTCTAGGAGTAGTTACAGATATTATAGGGGTAAGGGTAGGGGCACTAAAACAGAAAGAAAAGCACCAGTAAGATGCCTTCCTAATTTTCTTCTCTCCATCACTGAATACAGACAGCCAACAAAGCCCAAGTCACTTCTTTGCCCTCTTCCCTTGCAAAAAGGAGAAACAGAAGATTTTAAGAATTCTGAAAGGATTTTGTGTATGTGAGTGTGTAAAAGTCAATGCTATAAATCTAAAACGAAGTCTGTTTTTTTAAAAAAGTTCTAAAACAACAGGAAGAAAACACATGGAAAGAAACCCCTGGTGGAGACCTGGTTAATTACAGACTGAGGCTCTTTTTAACGAGAATATAAAATGCAGAGGGCTCTTCCCGTGGGCAGGACCTGCTCCTGCAGCCTCTGCTACCTGCTTCCCTTTCAGCTGCCCTCCGCTCACCTGCCGTCACCCTTCCTCTCTCCTTTTAAAAGACAAAACCCCGCTCCTGTGACTTTGATCCTCCTGGTTCCGGATGGTGAGCGCGGCGGCCACCAGTGGGCGCGGGGCGGCTACTTGGCATCAAGCTTGGCCATCTCCTGCACATAGATGCCGATGCTCTCGCTGTCGAAGAGCAGGAAGTAGACGTTCTTCAGCGAGGATGCGCTTGAGTCGTCGAAGTGGGCAGAGATGGCTTTGAGGGTCACCTGGGCTGCCGTCTGTTTGGGGAAGCAGTTTCTGTGCCAAAGGAAGAGAAGAGCTGATGTCACTTTGGTCCTGGGACCCATGGAGTAACTCTGCCCTCAGCCCGGGGTAGGGGCAATGTGGTGGTTCCTTCTTATCTTGGCACCAGGTCCTTGTTCCTGTCACTCGGGGTCTCACCACGTGCAGGCTGGTCCACACACGATCCCCTTTCACCTCAGAAGAGGGACAGCCCAGGAGGGGGACAGACAGGGCACATTGTCCCCACTTCACATATGCCACACTGGCTCAGAGAGGCACACTGGTTTTAGGGCTGGCTGGTGAGCGGTGGCCTGTGTTTGAATCTATGTGACCTGACTCAAGTCCAGCTGAGCTTTAAAAACTACCAACTCAGCTGACACAACATTGTTAATCAACTATATTCCAATATAAAATAAAAATTAAAAACAAACAAAAAAACCCTACCAACTCAGCATTTAAAAAAACCAATATAGGGAATTCCCTGGCGTTCCAGTGGTTAGGACTCCATGCTTTCACTGCTGAGGGCGTGGGTTCAATCCCTGGTCAGGCAACTAAGATCCCATAAGCCTCACAGCACGGCAAAAAAAAAAAAAAAAAAAAGCCAATATAGGTTTTATTAGTTCCCTCAAAACTGGTTTACATGCTGAACAGATTGTTTATTAAAGGGCAATAATGTATGCTCAAAAGTACATCTTCATTAATTCCTGTTTCATGTATTTCATGTTCCTCTCGCTAACCTGTGTGGACGTGCCAATGTAATTTGAGCAGTGACGATTCTGGGCAGGGCCCCAAGCCCCAGGATGCCATGGTGGAGCTGTGCGCCAGGGACGCAGCCATTGTGACACCCCTGGTCATTTGGGGTCAGCCACCAAGCCCTTTGGGCGGGTCCAGGATTGGCCCGCCTAATAAGAATTTTTACTAGCCCAGAATATCTCCGCACGTGGGCCCAGCTATGCAAAGAATTCAACCCGCAGCGCCTCTGGGCCAGGCTGCGGAGACCCAGCACTGCCTGCTCAGGTTGAGATAGGATTACGGCAGGAAGCTAGGCCTCATTCCTTCCTTCTTCGCCTTCCTGTGACTCGGCTGTAACAGAATGTCTTCAGAGTGTAAATCACATCTGCACTACAGAGGGGCTTCTCAGGAGAAAGGGTGTTCAAAATTAAAGCAATAACTCACATTGGCTGTGAGCGTGAGGGGAGAGGCCCTGCTACACGTGAGGACAGACAGCCTCATTATTTACCTGAAATACTGCTCCCATGCCCAGTCGGGGTCTGTGGCAATTAGAGCAATCATTTCTCCTAAAAGCAAGCCCTTGCTGAGAGCTTTCACTTCTCCAGCCTCAGCCTCGGGGCTCTCCCAGCCCTAGAGCAGCACCGGAATCCCCTGGGGATTCTGCGATCGGCATCCTAACCCCATGGGCTCTCTGCTGCTGGTCTGTGGACTACACCTGGAGGAGCAAGTGCCTTTGAGCCTGGTGTTTCGGATCCAGTGCTCTAGATTGGAATAGCTGGTGGGAACGTGGGCTTTCAACACGGCAGGCTCTCAAAAGAGAACTCTGCCTCCTGCTCCTCCCAGAACGGCTTTCTCCCTGCATTTTTTTTGGCGGTACGCAGGCCTCTCACTGTTGTGGCCTCTCCTGTTACGGAGCACAGGCTCCAGACGCGCAGGCTCAGCGGCCATGGCTCACGGGCCCAGCCGCTCCGCAGCATGTGGGATCTTCCTGGACCGGGGCACGAACCCGTGTCCCCTGCATCAGCAGGCGGACTCTCAACCACTGTGCCACCAGGGAAGCCCTCTCCCTGCATTTTGAAGGATGGAAACTGTGTCTCTTGCTCTATTGCCTGGTCAGCGTGCTTGGCTGCGCTGGCAGCCCTTGATCACGTCCTCTGGGATGGCCAGACTGGATGTGACCAAGTGGGGGAGCAGCTGGTCCCCAGCGAGAAGGCTGGACAAGCGGACCCAGCACCCTTGCCAACCCCCTGGAGGAGAACATCTTACCTGCCGCTGGGGAAGGGCGGGAATGCCACCGACTTCAGCTTCTTGTCCTCTGCTGCCGACAGGCAGTTTTTGATGGTCTCTTCAAGCTGTTCTTCACATTTGTCGGATCCCCACTGAGGGATGTGACAGTGGATGACGAATTTGGCTGCAAGTCCGCTGGACTGGCTGACGGCGGCTGGGACACGAGAGAAATGCCTCAGGTTATTTCCTACATCTTCACCTTAAGCCAGGGGGTTAGGCTGAATCACCTGTGTCCCTCTTAGGAGAGTAGGAGCTGTATCAGAGTTGCTTTTGACAGTTGGCACAAGCTTTGGGTAAACACACTGAAAGCTGATGTGACAGCATGTCACAGACTCTCACATGGTCTGCCTTCTGGCCACAGGTTAGGTGACTCCTAATCAAAGGTACACAGTGGACTCGTCTCTGATCCCTGGAAATTGTGAATGTTTCCTTACATGGCAAAAGGGTCTTTGTGATTAAGTGAAGGATTGTGAGATGAGAAGTTTACCCTGGACTATCCAGTTGAGCCCTAAGTGTAATCACACAGGTCCTAATAAGAGGGAGGCAGGGAAGTCAAAGGTAGGAGAAGGCGCTGTGATGAAGGAACGGGTTGGAGTGATGCGTCCAGGAGCCAAGGAATGCAGGAGCCTAGAAGCCGGAACAGGCAAGGGACGGCTGCTCTGAGAACGAACCAGCCCTGCCAGCACCTTGATTTTGGCTTCTTAAGACTCATTGTGGGGAATTCCCTAGCAGTCCGGTGGTTAGGACTGCGCCAAGGACGTGGGTTCAATCCCTGGTTGGGGAACTAAGGTCCTGCAAGCTGCGCAGCGTGGCCAAAACAAACAGGCAAGAAAACTGCCTAAAAAAATAAAGGTTATAAAAAAAAAAAGACTCATTGCGGACTTCTGACTCCAGAACGCTAACACAATACACTTGTGGTGTTTGTTGCTACCAAGTTTGTGCTAATTTGTTAGAGCAGCGATTGGAAACCAATGCAACGGCTTTTTAAAAATGGACAAGCCCTCCCCTCTTGCCCCGTCTGAGATCCTGACTTGGTAGGTCTGATGCAGGTCTTGCGCTTGGTGATTTGAGGACCCTGCATAAATTTAGAACCCATCTACTGGGTTGTACACATCCTCAGACAGGGATTGTCCTTTCGATCATCTCTACATACCTGAGGAGCCTACAGGGAGCAAGTGTTCACAGCGGGTTGTGAAATTGGATTATGCCTGCCTTGTCTCATAATTTCAGTTCATACTCCCTACTTTTATTTTTCACCCCCCCCAAACCTATTTCCCATCAGTGACAGAGCTGATGACGAGGAACACCAGGTAAGTCCCTGTGGCCGTTGATCCCTGGAGAAGGGGCTGGGCCTGATCCACTGGCCACTCTGACCCCACATGCTGCTTGCCCCTAAGCTGCCCACCTTGTGGAGCTGGGGCTCTGTGCCACTCAAGGAGCCGGGTGTAGCAAAGGTCCCCAACCCTCCCGCAGTGGCCAGGCTCTGGGAGCCTGGGGGAGTTCGGGCAGGCTGTGGCTGCTACGGGCTGTGTTTGTAACAAATGTGTGTGTGTCTGTTTTAGGGCAGTGTGTGGGGTTGGTTTGAAAGACTTATTTGAAATATATGATGGCCACCCAGCATGTGAGCCGTGTTTCCTAGTGACGCCCACAGTGCTGGAGAGGCTGTGACTGCACATGCCAGGGCTGGTGGAGACAAATGCAAGGAGCGTCCCCTGCCTGTCAGCTACGGCTGTGAATGCCTCGCCTCCCCAGTGCCCAGCTGGTGACAACCATCTGATTAGTGAATGAGTGGGTGAAGGAATCAGTCAATATAAATACTGAGGAGGCAGTGGGCATGACTGGTTGACTCTACGACCTTGTACATTTGTACACCAGAAACGGAACGTCCCTGTCAGCCTTGTAGTCCAAGGGAACCCAGTACCCTGGGGATGGGCCCTTCCTGCTTGGGGCAAATTCCCTGAGGCCCTTACTGCTCTCATGTGCTGGAGAGACTCCAGCTCTTTACACACCGGGTAATGATCATGTTACCAGCTGGATGGTGTATATATATATATATATTTTTTAATATTTATTTGTTTATTTGGCTGTGCCAGGTCTTAGTTGCAGCACATAGGATCTAGTTCCCTGACCAGGGATCGAACCCAGACCCCATGCATTGGGAGCGTGGAGTCCTACCCATTGGACCACCAGGGAAGCCCTTGAATGGTATTCTTTTTAATGTTAAAGTCATTTTATTATTTTTTTAATAAATTTATTTATTTTATTTTTGGCTGCATTGGGTCTTCGTTGCTGCGCGTGGGCTTTCTCTAGTTGCGGCGAGCAGGGGCTACTCTTCCTTGCTGTGCACAGGCTTCTCATTGCAGTAGCTTCTCTTGTTGCGGAGCACGGGCTCTAGGTGCACGGGCTTCAGGAGTTGTGGCATGCGGGCTCAGTAGCTGTGGCTCACGGGCTCTAGAGGGCAGGCTCAGTAGTTGTGGCGCACGGGCTTAGTTGCTTCGTGGCATGTGGGATCTTCCTGGACCATGGCTTGAACCCATGTCCCCTGCATTGGCAGGCGGATTCTTAACCACTGCGCCACCAGGGAAGCCCTAAAGTCATTTTAAATAAGAGGAATATACCACTAACGGCAATGTTAAGTCAAACATTTAATCAGGAAAAAAATGGCACGCCTTCTCATCCTTCTGACACCCGCTATTTACACTAGTTTTTTTTTTTTTTTTTTTTTGCGGTACACGGGCCTCTCACCGTTGTGGCCTCTCCCGCTGCGGAGCGCAGGCTCCGGACGCGCAGGCTCAGTGGCCATGGCTCACGGGCCCAGCCGCTCCGTGGCACGCGGGATCCTCCCGGACCGGGGCATGAACCCGCATCCCCTGCATCGGCAGGCGGACTCTCAACCACTGCGCCACCGGGGAAGCCCTACACTAGATTTTGAAGGTAGTCCATGATAGCACATCAGCCTAAAACAAAGTATTTCCATGGCAACTGGAAATGGAAACCTTAGCTTGTAGTTGTAACAATTTATAGTGTTCTTTACAGGTGCCAAGGTCAAGGTCAAGTGATCTCAGGGCTTGGGACACTGATATTTGGTAGAAGCATCTGCTAATACTCTTTATGTGATGTGATGTCACCTGGTGAAGACCATGCTCTGAGGATGGCAGTGCAGCTGCAAAGGGCCTCCAGAACCTTTCCTCAGGCGAGCCCACCTTCTCAGGGTCACCGCAGCGAAGGGGACTGCAGGGTGGCTCCTTGTCTGGCTGGGAAGCTGCTGCAGCTAATCCCTGGTCTCCATGACACTGTGCTTTTCCTCCTGTCTCAGGCTCCTGCAGCAGCCCCTCTTCTCCCTGCCCGCCCAGGCCTGGTGCTCTTCTCTCTGCTGCCCGAGGTGCTTGGCCCTGGCTTTTAAACAGCCATCTGCAAACCATTTTCGTCCTCAGTTTTCACCAACTGCTTACCAGTGACATTGCTGGTGCCCCAGGTCCAACATGTGCCCAACAAAATCATCCTTCACTCCCGAAGCCTGATTCCCCTTTCTCCATCTCTGTCGCCGGCACCACCTGTCGGTTTCCTCTGACTTGTCTCATTCCAGGCCCATCTGCTTCATTTCTACCGCCACCTCCCACCCCTGTCCCATCCACCTTCCTGGCTGGAATCAGGGTGCATTTTACAATGGCTGTGGGCTTGGATTGAGATGAGTTCTTCCAGAGGGAAGTTGTATTTACTTCTATGTCACCTGGGGACCCTACCATACCCAGGTCATGTCCCACTAACTTTCCTGATTGAGGTTTTTGGGCCGCAGTGGATTCGGCTGCAAATCCACAGGAGTACCAGCTTGTGGTTCAAGTTCCCTAGTGAGGTTTTTTGTCCCCCTCGGTCCACCCAATGCCAAGGTCAAGACAGGTACTTGGGGCTTCCCTGGTGGCACAGTGGTTAAGAATCCATCTGCCAATGCAGGGGACATGGGTTCGAGCCCTGGTCCAGGAAGATCCCACATGCCGCGGAGCAACTAAGCCCGTGCGTCACAGCTACTGAGCCTGCGCTCTAGAACACGCGAGCCACAACTACTGAAGCCCGCGTGCCTAGAGCCCATGCTCTGCAACAAGAGAAGCACTGCAATGAGAAGCCTGCGCACAGCAAGGAAGAGTAGCCCCTGCTTTCCGCAACTAGAGAAAGCCTGCGCCCAGCAATGAAGACCTAACACAGCTAAAAATAAATAAATAAATTTATTTAAAAAAAAGAAAAGTACTTGCTGCCCTTTCTGCATGGTAGTTCATGTCTTGCTAGCTCTTAAACTGAATGTGTTCTGGCTTTGTGTGGGGTCTCCTACTGGACACTCCATCTTGGAAATTTATTCTTTCTTACAATAAGGGCATATCTTACAACTGATGGTGTTTTGAAGCTAAATGAAATATGGTGTTAGACCCTGATGAACTGTCTCCCATTTTCCAGATTCACCCTCACCAATCCCTTCTTCCCAGGGAGCTACCACTGTTTGGTCCCAGGGCCATGGATACTTAGACCTGACAGATATGCCCCGATTTCTTAGCTCATGCTTGTTTCCTGCAGCCCTCTCCTTCCTTCTGGATTCACTTCTGTTTTCCCAGTGAGGCCTCTGTGGTCCTTTCAGCAAGAGTCTGAGGGCTTCTGACTCTCAATTTTTGCATGTCTGTAATTCTGCATCTTTCACCCTCCCTGTTGAATAATAACAGAGTAATACATGGACTTCTTAGTTGACAGTTTTTCCCCTCAGTGCTTTGAAGATACTTCTTTTCTGTCTCCAAGCATGCGTCGTTACTGATGAGAAGTCGGCTGTCAGGAGAACCATTTTTACAGACACTCTGCCTTTCGTTGGGTTGCTTTTCAGGTTTCTCCTGATTTTTCAACTTTAGAGATGTCACCACAATGGGCCAGGTTTTGTTTGTTTTTTTTTTTTTGGTTTTATTTTTGGCTTAGCCACACTGCATGGCTTTCAGGATCTTGCTCAGGGATTGAGCTTGAGCCCTCGGCAGTGAAAGCATGGAGTCCTAACCACTGGATTGCCAGGGAATTCCTGATGGGCCAGGTTTTGGATTTATTTTGATTTAATATACTCAGTGTTTTCAACCTGAGGACTCGTGGGTTTCATTCCGGAAAATTCTCAGCCATGATCTTTTTTTTTTTTTAAATTGAGGGATAGTTGATTTACAACATATTAGTTTCTGGTGTGCAACATAGTGCTTCAAAATTTTTATAGATTATACTTCATTTAAAGTTATTATAAAATATTGGCTGTATTCCCTGTGTTGTACAATATATCCTTGTAGCTTATTTATTTTACTCATAGTAGTTTATATCTCTTCATCTTTTCACATACTGCCTCTCTACCTCCTATTTTCTGCTTCTGGAACTGTTTAGAAGCGCGTTGGAGGCTCTCACTCTATGTAGAGAAGCTATTTTTCTCTCCTTCCCACCCCATCAGGCAGTTTGCAAGACCCCCGCAGTTAGGATCCTGTCTTACAAGGATGATTCAGGGCTCGGTCTCGTGGTCATATAGGGGAGGCAGTAGATCCAGACACTGAGCCAGTGGGCCACGTGGCCCTGGGCCTGGGTGAGGGGCTCTCTGCTCCCTTCTGCTACTCTAGAAAACAGATCTAACACGAGCCATAGCCCTGGGTGGCGGTCAGAGCCTTGGCTTCCTGTAAGAGCTTGGGAGTTGCATCCAGCCCTTGCTTTGAGCAGCGAGCTTGGCTCTGGTCCCCTCCAAGCGTGAGGTGACTCTGGTCCCATCAGCAGGTAAGAGTTGACCTCCTGATGGCTCTGCATGTTACCAGACCTAGAGCCCAGCCCGCGGCTTCCACGTCCCCCTGCTGCTGCTGCCTGCAGCTCTTCTCTGTCCACATGGATGTTTATTTATTTATTTATTTTGCCACGCCATGCGGCACGTGGGATTTTAGTTCCCTGACCAGGGACCGAACCTGTGCCCCCTGCATTGGGAGTGCAGAATCTTAACCACTGGACCGCCAGGGAAGTCCTGGATATTTATTTTATATTTCAGTGTGGCTCTGTCTTAAAATTTTAAAAAGGAAATTCTATCTATCATCGTATGGGGAGTGGTATGTGCAGACTGTAAAGTGTGGACTCATGTTCTTTCTTGACCGGAAGCCCCATTACTTTTCTAGCTATCAAATCTGATCATCACAGTCCCCGGCTCCTACTCTCATCTGTATAGGGTTAAATCCAGACCCTTAGCACAGCCCAAGGGCAAGGCTTATCTCTGGCTGCTATTCCTCTCTTTCTCCCTGCTGCTCCTGACTGAGCCTTCTCACACACAGGTCTTATATCCTCCCTGGCGCCTCCCCAAATCCCCCAAGCAGAGAGCATGTCTCCCTCTCTGTGCCTCACTTGTGTGTCTGTCTCTCCTCCTCGACTGTCCAGTGCTTGAGGGCAGGAGTGGGTTTTATTTGTCTTTGGAGCCCCAGCACCAGGATAGCACTTGGCACTGACTAGATGGTCCCTGGAGGTGGGCGGGGACATGGAACTGAAGTTGGGCCTACCTGTCAAAAAGTTACCCAATATTCTTGAAAATAAGTGTTCAAACAAAAACCTGTGCACAAATGTTCAGAGCAGCTCTATTCACAGTAGCCAAAGGTGGAAGCAACCCAAGTGATGAATGGATAAACAAATGGAATAGTATTCAGTTGTAGAAAGGAATGAAGTGCTGATACATGGTACAACATGGATGAACCTTGAAAACATTTTAAGTGAAAGAAGCCAGACACAGAAGATCACATATTATACAATTCCACTTACATGAAATATCCAGAAGAGGCAAATCCATCAAAAGAGAAGGCAGACTGGTGGTTGCCAGGGGTTGGGGGAGGGACGATGTGACTACTTGATGGGTGTGGGGTTTCCACAGAAGGTGATAAAAAGTTCTGAGACTAGATAGTGTTGATTGAGGAAAAGCACTGAGTGTACTTAATGCCACCACATTGTACAATGTTTAAAGGTTACAATGGTAAATTTTGTCATGTGTATTTTCCACACACAAAGTTACCCAATCGCTCTGGACCATTTTGGGGTGAGCTGGGATGCAAATTGGCTTGAACTATCCAGACACTTTATAGTCCCCAGAGTGTAAGAAATGATCTAAGCAGGCCTGCTCAAATTATCTGAGAGATGCTAAAATAGCTTCCTGATTGGTTATGGCCTCTTTTGCTCTGCAAACTGAATGTGCTGAAGCATGTCATGCTGGAAGGGAAGGTGGTGAGGCTGTGCAGAGAACATGGCCTGATTCCACACTTACCTTCAGCTACTTCCAAAGGGCCCTGGGACTTGCGAAGCTCCTTTACTGTTTCCAAGAACTCTTTCCCCCCAGCCTTTTCCAAGGCCTTACCTGTGAAGGAAACAATGGAAATCCATTGTGGTTGCTCTTTTCAGTCAATAATTACACTGACAGAGTTTTACTAGGTCTTAAAAAAATTGCTTAGAAAGTAAGAATCAAACTTTGCAATTGAAATCCTGTTTGCCAGTGGTCACTGGTGACAGGGGTCCCTGGGCTTCTGTCCAGTGGGACTTAGATTTTAGCAAACTCTTTTTTTTTTTTTTTTAAGAATTATTTAAGGGCCTCCCTGGTGGCGCAGTGGTTGAGAGTCCGCCTGCCGATGCAGGGGATACGGGTTCGTGCCCCGGTCTGGGAGGATCCCATATGCCGCGGAGCGGCTGGGCCCGTGAGCCATGGCCGCTGAGCCTGCGCATCCGGAGCCTGTGCTCCGCAACGGGAGAGGCCACAACAGTGAGAGGCCCGCGTACGGAAAAAAAAAAAAAAAAAAAAAAAGAATTATTTAATATTTTATTTTATTTAATATTGCTTCTAATGTATCATAGGAGTTACTTCCCCAAAATGTTAATCACAGCTGGATTGAAAGAGTATTTGGGAAACGTGGCAATGTTGTTTCTGTAAGTATATCACATTATAAGTCATCTACTGGAGATCCGAAGGGGTTTGCTTTTGTGGAATGTGAAACAAAGCACAAGCAGCAAAAGTTATTAAGGCAGGTCCAGGACCTTTTGTCAGAACAGGGGAGAGGAAAAGAAGTAGCTCTGAAGATAAAGAATGTCTCACTCCCAAATCAGAGATTTTTAAAATGACTCAAGGAGGGGGAGTCAAGATGGTGGTTAGGGAAGATGCGGAGTTAGCATCTCCCCACAGCTAGCACACCTGCCGGCCACTGGTGGCGGACTCTGACGCCCAAGGAGACGGGAGGAACCCCAAAGTGAACCAGTAGGATGCAGGGGGACTAAGGGGGAGGAGAAGTGGAAACCAGACAGGATCGGCGCCCCTGAGGCCAGGGAGATCAGGAGAGGCAGGCGGGAGGGACTCTCTGGGAAGAGCTGGAGAGGAGCAGAGGGTGATTGCCTGGCCCATTCGGGCCAGGGAGCCTGCTGAGCTCCCAAGCCGGCTCCCCCACTCACAAAGCCCCATCCAGGCTGCGTGGGTCCTGGGGGCATAGGAGGGAGGCCGGGGAGATCAGGAGAGGCAGGTGGGAGGGGCCCTCCCAGACCTCAAGAGCAGGAGAGGAGAGGAGGGCTTTGCCCCACCCACTCGAGCCCAGGAATCCTGCTGGGCTCCCAGGTGAGGTCCTCCAGCCTCTGAGACCAGGGGTGGGGTGCACGCTTGGGCCCCTTCCGTTCCTTGAGCCTAAGCCCCACCCTCCACAGACCCCAGGGCCTTTTCCAGCCCTGTGGGTCCTAAGCATAGGCCCCGCCCACCACTCAAATCTTGCTTAGGCCCCGCCCTCCACAGCAAATCAATAAAATTAGAAATGAAAAAGGAGAAATCACAACTGACACTGCAGAAATACAAAGGATTATAAGAGACTACTGCAAACAACTAGATGCCAATAAAATGGACAACCATGAAGAAATGGATAAATTCTTGGAAAGGTACAATTTTCCAAGACTGAACCAGGAAGAATTAGAAAATATAAGCAGACCTATCACAAGTAACGAAATTGAAACCGTAATTAAAAATCTTCCAACAAACAAAAGTCCAGGACCAGATGGCTTCACAAGCGAATTCTATCAAACATTTAGAGAAGAGTTAATACTGATCCTTCTCACACTCTACCAAAAAATTGCAGAGGGAGAAACACTCCCAACTTCATTCTATGAAGCCACAATCACCCTGATACCAAAACCAGAAAAAGATATCACAAAAAACGAAAATTATAGACCAATATCACTGATGAACATAGATGCAAAAATCCTGAACAAAATACTAGCAAACAGAATCCAACAGCACATTAAAAGGATCATACACCATTATCAAATACGATTTATCCCAGGGATGCAAGGATTCTTCAATATACGCAAGTCAATCAATTTGATACACCACAATAACAGATTAAGGAATAAAAACCATATGATCATCTCAATAGATGCAGGAAAAGCTTTTGACAAAATTCAACAGCCATTTATGATAAAAACTTTCCAGAAAATGGGCATAGAGGGAACCTAACTCAACGTGTAAATGTATATGACAAACCCAACAGCAAGCATCATACTCAAGGGTGAAAAACTGAAAGCTTTTCCACTAAGATCAGGAACAAGACAAGGATGTCCACTCTTGGCACTCTTATTCAACGCAGTCTGGAAGTCCTAGCCACAGCAATCAGAGAAGAAAAAGAAATAAAAGGAATACAAGTTGGAAAAGAAGAAGTAAAACTGTCACTGTTTGCCGATGACATGACACTATATATAGAAAATCCTAAAGATGACACCAGAAAACTACTAGACTAATCAAGGAATTTGGTAAGGTTGCAGGATATAAAATTAATGCACAGAAATCTCTGGCATTCCTATACACCACCAACGAAAAATCAGAAAGAGAAATTAAGGAAACACTCACATTTACCTTTGCAACAAAAAGAATACAATACCTAGGAATAAATCTGCCTAAGGAGGTGAAAGACTTGTACTCAGAAAACTGTAAAACACTGATGAAAGAAATCAAAGATGACATAAACAGATGGAGAAATATACCATGTTCTTGGATTGGAAGAATCAACATTGTGAAAATGACTATACTACCCAAAGCAATCTACAGATTCAATGCAATCCCTATCAAACTACCAATGAATTCTTTACAGAATCAGAACAAAAAATTTTACAATTCTTATGGAAACACAAAAGACTCTGAATAGCCAAAGCAATCTTGAGAAAGAAAAACGGAGCTGGAGGAATCAGACTCCCCAACTTCAAACTATACCACAAAGCTACAGTGATCAAGACAATATGGTACTGGCACAAAAACAGAAATAGAGATCAATGGTACAGGATAGAATGCCCAGAGATAAACTCATGCACGTATGGGCACCTAATTTACAACAAAGGAGGCAAGGACATACAATGAAGAAAAGACAGCCTCTTCAATAAATGGTGTTGGGAAAACTGGACAGCTACATGTAAAAGAATGAAATTAGAACACTACCTAACATCACAAAAATAAACTACAAGTGGATTAAAGATTTAAATGTAAGACCAGACACTATAAAACACTTAGAGAAAAACAGGAAAAACACTCTTTGACATAAACCACAGCAAGATCTTTTTTGACCCACCCCCTAGAGTAATGGAAATAAAAACGAAAATAAACAAATGGGACTTAATTAAACTTAAAAGCTTTTGCACAGCAAAGGAAACCATAAACAAGACAAAAAGACAACCCTCAGAATGGGAGAAAATATTTGCAAATGAAACAACAGACAAAGGATTAATCTCCAAAATATATAAACAGCTCATGGAGATCAATATCAAAAAAACAAATAATCCAGTTAAAAAATGGGTGGAAGACCTAAATAAACATTTCACCAAGGAGGACATACAAATGGCCAAGAGGCATGTGAAAAGATGCTCAACATCACTAATTATTAGAGAAATGCAAATCAAAACCACAATGAGGTATCACCTCACACTGGTCAGAATGGCCATCATCAAAAAATCTACAAACAATAAATACTGGAGAGGGAATGGTGAAAAGGGAACCCTCCTGCACTGTTGGTGGGAATGGAAATTGATACAGCCACTATGGAAAACAGTACGGACATTCCTTAAAAAACTAAAAATAGAACTACCATACGACCTAGCAATCCCACTACTGGGCATATACCCTGAGAAAACCATAATTGAAAAAGAGACATGTACCACAGGTTCATTGCAGCGCTATTTACAATAGCAAGGACACGGAACCAACCTAAATGTCCATCGACAGAAGAATGGATATAGAAGATGTGGCACATATATACAATGGAATATTACTGAGCCACAAAAGAAAACGAAATTGAGTTACTTGTAGTGAGGTGGATGGACCTATAGTTTGTCATACAGAGTGAAGTAAGTGAGAAAGAGAAAAACAAATACTAATGTATATATATAGAATCTAAAAAAAAAATGGTACTGATGAACCTAGTTGCAGGGCAGGAATAAAGAGGTAGACATAGAGAATGGACTTGAGGACTTGGGGTGGGAGGGGGAAGCTGGAGAGAAGTGAGAGTAGCATCGACATATATACACTACCGAATGTAAAATAGTTGGCTGGTGGGAAGCAGAAACATAGCATAGGGAGATTGGCTCTGTGCTTTGCGATGACCTACAGGGGTGGGATAGGGAGGATGGGAGGGAGGCTTAAGAGGGAGGGGATATGGGGACATGTGTGTGCATATGGCTGATTTGCTTTGTTGTGCAACAGAAACTAACACAGTACTGTGAAGCAATTATACTCCAGTAAAGATCTATTTAGGAAAAAATGACCCAAAAAGACAACAATAAAAAAGAAGCTTCAGAAGTTTGCAAAGAGGGAATTCCCTGGCAGTCCGGTGGTTAGGACTTGGTGCTTTCACTGCCAGGGCCCGGGTTCAATCCCAGGTCAGGGAACTAAGATCCTACAAGCCGCACAGCATGCCCCCCCCCAAAAAAAAAGTTTGCAAAGAAAGCAAAGGTATTTATAACTTTAAGGTTAGGGTTAGATAAATAAGATTTTCATTTTCCTTAACTTATGTCTTTATTTCTTAACTTGATATTTAATTTAGAATTAGAAGTCTCTACTGAAGAGGAAAATGATACTGGAGATATAAAAGATGGATCCCTCTTGAGAGCAAAGAGGAAGCATAAGAAAAAACATAAGGAGAGGCATAAAATGGGAGAAGAGCTTATACCATTGTGAGTACTATCAAAGCCCATCAGCACTGCTAGTTATATTGTTGGCAATCGACATATTCCATGGAAACTCGTTAACTTTTAGGGGGTGATTTGGCCATAAAGCAGTCTCATGACACGAACCCTAAAGTGATCTTTTCAGAAAATTGAGGCTCCGGTGTTCTGATCTCTGGGTTTGGTACCCGTGTAGTACTGATTAAATTCAGTGTCTTGATTTGACGGCAGCACTCCACACTGGGGGGGATCTCACAGACCCTGCAGCCTGCCTCTTGTCACCAGCTCCTAAGCCGGGTCCCAGAGCCACCCTTGGGGTTGCAGCCACCACCTTGTTGCTGGGGGGTGAGGAGCAGGCCCCGGATGACAGATGGCTTAGCAGGAACCTCTGAGTGGAGAGCTCTGGGGTCCTGTTCCCATCTCACCACCACCTATGTGTTGTAAGTCCCTGGGGCCAAAGGACAGACACAGGCCCAGGGCAGCCTGGAATGTTGTTCCCCCAACTTGGGCCTTGGTTTCCAATGGAAAATGCAGAGCTTTGCAAGGCTAATCTCTAAGGACATTTCTGCTGGGAAATGCCTCGAGTTTTTGACGGTAGGACAATTCTCTACGCCATATTTCAGGGTTGTGCTTCTAGAGAGGCCAAGCGGAACCCCCAGGAGATGGCAGGACTCCACCTCCAGCACAGCAGGAGCCCCACCTATGTGCACCAGGGGATCCTCATGCCCCTGAGATGACATGTGGGTGTCTTGTCCAGACCAGGATGACTGCTGCTCTTGGGTGGGAGATGAGGTATTTCCCCTCATGCATTTTCATCTTCAAATGAATCTGGTGAACTGGATGTCTGGGGCAAGTCTCAGCTCTCTCTCTCTTTGTGGTTATTATTATTAGTTGTTATAATTATTCAGATGATGATTATTATTGTTATTATTATTATTCAGTTCAGAGGCTTCCCTAGAGGCTGAGTGAGGGAGCTTCCCCACTCCACACTCAGACACTCAAGTATATTTGGAAGGGCACAGTATGATGTGCAGATCACTTAGGAAAAATATTGATTGCAGCAATCACTCTCCACTGAGGCGGGGGTGGAGGGGTTTCTCCATTAATGTGCTTGGGTTTCAATGACGCAATTTGGTTATGGTGATCGCAGGCTATGGCAAGTGCCTCTAAGTCTCTTTTCTGCCCCTCAGACCCCTGGCCAGTTTCGATCTGCTGGGTCACAGAAGCCTGGAGAAGGCCAAGTAGCTGAAGCTGGTAGCCAAGTTCACTGTGAGACGCAGGGGAAACAGGTCTAGGCTGCTGTGCTCTGCTTTCAGAGGTCAAATGGGACCATGTAAAAATCAAGGTGAGCCCACCCTCTTCCCTGAAGACATTTAGGAATAAAGTAGCCTGTAGAGTTGATGAGGGGACTTCCCCTGTGTGGAAGCCTCCAGTGAGGAAGTGAAGAAGGAATTAGAATATCTAGGATTAGAGTATCTCCCCTTTGCGACCCCTAACGAATGGACAAAACTAGAGAAGGAGCATCGTGAGAGAGTGGGGCTCCTCCTGATGGGAGAACGTTCCATCACTGCCCAAGTAGTCTTGCTAAAAGTTTTTGAACCTGAATCTAATTAAGCCTCTGGGTCCAACTACCAACTTATAAGAAAAGCAGAGAAGAAACATGTTTAATGACACTAGGAGGATGGAATCAACAAAATCCAGACTGTGGGAAACCCTACAGGACAAACAGCCCAGCTTCTTCAACAAATAAATTGCTAAGGAAAAAAGAGAGAGACAAAGGGGGATCCAATGAGTTATAAGTGACTTATCAACCAATTGTAACGTGTGAAATTAATGGAGCCTGAATCAAATAAACAAATTTAAAAAAATTGACATTTATGATGCAGTTGGAATTTGAACACTGGATATTTGAAGATATTAATTGAATTTTTTTTAGTTGTGATAGTGGTCTTGTGATAATGGTATGTTGTAAAAAAATAGCCCTTGTCATTCTGAAATATTCACAGATAATATGTGTGGGGGGAATGTGGGCGGGGGTAGAGCTGAAACGAGCTTGGTCATGGGTAGATGATGATTGCAATGGGGTGTGTAGGGTTTCATTACACTCTTCTGCTATTTTTGTGTAGGCTTGAACTTTTCTGTAATAACTTATAAAGTCTTAAGAAGAATAAATCAGGGCCTTATCTGCATGGGGAGATTGGTTTGGGCGACAGAAGTGGAGAATGGAATCATGATGGGAGGGACCCCTTCTAACAACTCTGCAACCATGAAGGAGACTATCATTTATCAAAAGCCTATGAGCCCGGCACTGTGCTAAGCTCCCTCTTTGTATTATCTTATTTAATCTTCATAGCACCTCTATGAGACACGTAACTATTGTTATCCTCACACATGAGGAAACTGAGGTTCAGAGAGGTTAAGAAAACTGCCTATAGTCACACAGCTAAATCCAGGACATAGACCCACGCTGGCTCCAGAACCTCCACTGAGGCTGGGATCTGACCTCGAGTTTTTGCTTCAATACCAGTGTTTTTTCTATCCTACCATCACCCACCCCTTAAAAAATAGAAATATCTTTATAGTTTTCCTGATAGAAAAATGCAAATACTATAGAAATCATAAAGAAGGTAAAACTTTAAAAGATAAACTTGTTTTGTTTGAGAGAAGCTAGAACACACTTCAAAACAGAGCTCAAGGGCTTCCCTGGTGGCGCAGTGGTTGAGAGTCTGCCTGCCGATACAGGGGACGCGGGTTCGTGCCCCGGTCCGGGAAGATCCCACGTGCCGCGGAGCGGCTGGGCCCGTGACCCATGGCTGCTGAGCCTGCGCGTCCGGAGCCCGTGCTCCGCAACGGGAGAGGCCACAGCAGTGAGAGGCCCGTGTACCGCAAAAAAAAAAAAAAAAAAAAAAAACAAAACCAGAGCTCAAGATTAAGGCCACGAGGGGGAGTCTTTCCACACAGAGGGAGTTGAGGGCAGTTGGTAGGGCCTGGGCTACGTTTGAAGAGTAGAGGAATTTTCACCATCTCTGTGTGCCAGAGAAATCCTCTTTCTCTGTAATACTGTTTTTTGTTTGTTTTTTGTTTTTGTTACCCCCCACCTGGTGCTATCTTATTTCCTTTTCAGCAAAGCAAGTGGCCTCTGATGCCAAGGGGGAAACACAGGTGAGCCTGGCAGCTACCACCCAGGGCTGAGCTAGTAACATTGGCCGCAGATCACCTACCTCAGAAGCAAGCCCCGTATCCCAAGGACAAAACCCTTTCGTTGCCCATTTCTGTCTTGTAAAAATCGGTGAGGTGGTGACTAAATGGTCTTATTATTATTTCTAGTGCCTGGAAGCTTAGCCTCCAGGTTCCTCCACCTAGCCTAGTAACAGATGCCTCCACCACTCGCGGGACAGGTGGCAATCCACTGGTGAAAGAACTCAGTGTATAGCCTTACAGACCACCTAACTTTTTCCAGATGTCCATTTCCTTTTTACCAATGGTGTTCTCAGTATTTCAGCTTAAAATATACGTAGAGGTTTACCCAAAACATGTACAACAATATTTAGAGTAACACCACTCATTACAGCCCAAATTGGAAACTGCCCCAGTGCCATCAATGGTACAATGGATCAACAAACTGTGTTATATACCTACAGTGGAATACTGTACAGTAAAGAAAATGAACTACAACCACACTCAACAACATGGGTTGATTTCACAAAGTTAAGCAAAAGGAGACAGACACAAAAGGAGACATACTGCATGATTTCATTTATATAAAATCAGAAACAGATGACACCCCTCTATGCTGTTAGAAGACAGGATAGTGGTGGGGACTTCCCTGGTGGTCCAGTGGTTAAGACTCGGCGCTTCCACTGCAGGGGGGCACAGGCTCGATCCCTGGTCAGGGAACTAAGATCCCACATGCCTCGAGGCGCAGCCAAAAATTAAAAAAAACAGAAGACAGGATAGTGGTTACCCTCGGAGAGAATGGTGACCGGGACGAGGGATGAGAGGCCTTGTGGGGTGCTGGCAAGGTTCTGTTTCATGATCAAGGTGCTGGTCCCAGTTTTGTTCGCTTGGAGGAAAATTCATCAAGCTGTGCATTAATGATCTGTTTTTGTATAATACTTCAATAAAAATTTCAAAAATATCTGCAGACCTAAAACAAAATTAGTTTTTCTCTAGTAATGCTGTTCAATTACACACGATGGCAGAGCTTGATTGACACAGTCCGCCAAGCAGGGGCTATCCAGCTGACAATGACCGACTTCACGAGAACTTGCCAGAACAGTAGCTATTCTATGGCACCTCTCCCGAAATCTCAGAACCTTACCTATATCTTCCTTGAGGTCAATTTCAGCTGTGGTTGGGTGGACGATGCCCTCCACTCTCATGGAGCCAATATGGCTGATGTCACTCTGGGTCAAGGACAGCTGCATTGGGAAGAGAAGATGCAGAGTGTGGGCGAGATCAAGGCCTATGGAAAATCTTCATGTTTTACTCACATCTGTTCATTCTCTCAATTGCTTGTGTCAACAGAAAGGGCTGTGCGTGGAGCGACCTTCTGACGTTTCCAAGGTGTGTGGTTTTCAACGGGCTCTTTTGAGCTCAGTGGATTTGATGTTCACCCTGAAGCTAGCAGCAAATCTGCCTCCCCTTTTGGGGGCAGGACCGGGACCTCCCCTCCTTTTCTTTTCCCTACAGCTTATGCCTTCGTTTCCCATCTGGGTGGCCTTGGTGTTCAATATCGTAATTCTCTGAGTAACTCCTGCAAGAAGCTACTCGGTTCCCTGCATTCTCTCCAGAGCAGCACAGACCTGCGGGGGCAGGGATGTAAAGCCAACCACTTTGCTGGAGAGAAGTGAGGGGCTCTGGGATTCTGACCTCTACGTCTAGCCGCCTTGACTTTTGGGACCACCCTCTTGGGGCTACGCTTGTGAAATGCTGCCCCATGTGCCCATAGCTGAGCAGAATGGAAGCCATTTTCCATTGTCTCCCCATGTGAGCTAGAACTTCTTGCTCCCCTAGGTAAGAGAGAGAAAGCTAATCATCACGTAACTACAGAGAGCCCCTAGAGTGGACATAAATTCCACCTCTTTGCTTCCCTGCTTTCATCAGTGATGAATTAGGAACCCGCCACGTTCATGCTCTTCTCAAAACGTGCTCTTCCCAATTGCTTCAACAGAGGTTCGTACTATTGTCAGGCTGCAAACATTTGCTACCCGATATGATTGACTGACTGTTTCCGCGGGTATCATATTGCAGCCCCAGTTGACTTGGTAGATACATTGTCTGTTATGCTTATGGGAATGAATTATTTGCATGTCTGGCTGGGCTGCTGTTGTGCTGCTGAAGACTTTTCAAATGTATAACCCTGTTTGTTTTCTTTCTGCAGCCTAGAAAGGCAAGCAGACTGAATTATTAGCCAATAATTCATTTCTAACACCAGGGATATTCAGGGAACATATCTTTCTATTTTCCTTCTTTGATAAATTACATCACACCATGTAAAGCAGGCCTCCCAAAGCCTGGTTGAGAAAGTTAGCTATGGATTTTTTTTGGTGAGCAAGAGATATCTGGGGCATGGAGACCAGAAAGATCCACTGTGGGTACCTCTGACTGACCAGTGTCAGCATGAACAATTCTCAGCACTAAAGAGCTTGTTTATCCTCACAATGCAGACATTTCCATAGCTCTTTAGTTTAAAAATGAATAATTCAAGACCAGAGTGAAAGTCATATTAGGGAAGGAAGGGATGAAGGAGGCTTCATTGCTTGTAAACAGTAGGTTATAAAAATGCAATAGTGTTTTATGACAGTACATTACAATTCTCTTTATTACCTTCTGCCCTAGAACAAGGCTTTTAGAAGACAGGATGGTGAATCCATCCCCAGGCCCATCTTCAGAGGTGGAATTTGAAGTTCCTTCTTTATCGCTGTCCTTTGGTTTGGACTGTTGGTAGAAATCAGAAGGACAGATCAGAAATAATCCAGAAAAAGCCCAAAGTGGCTTTGAAGTCTTTCCCATGGTTACCACCAAGTTGGATATGAACGGAAGTGGTCAGAGGTTAGGTTCTGTTGTTTTCAACAGAGGGAAGCAAGGGACAGCAATATGGGGAAAACAGAAGGATACTGCAAAAATCAAGTGTATTAAGGGGTTCGCATGTACCCATAGTCTTTGCTCAAACCTGGACACAGATATGTTATTCTTGTTCTTCTCAACGCCTACAGCTTCTGATAATAAGCCAAGTGGGGTCATTCATAGTGCACTGCTCAACTTCCCTTCTCTCCAGGATTCCCCTGGGGCACAGCGGCCGAGAAATGAACTCTTATACCATCTTTTTTGCCATCATGGAGGTATGGGGAATGAAAAGTTGACAACCCCCAAAGCAGCACTGTCCAACAGAACTTCATTCCCTCATTCCCTTTGTGCTGCTCCGTGTTGTTGAGCGCGTGAAATGTGGCTGGTGCACCCAAGGAACTGAATTTGATTTCATTTTCAG
The DNA here is from genome assembly GCF_964341445.2 of Mesoplodon mirus. Lineage (NCBI taxonomy): Eukaryota > Metazoa > Chordata > Mammalia > Artiodactyla > Ziphiidae > Mesoplodon > Mesoplodon mirus. The sequence goes on along the minus strand of NC_138977.1, from coordinate 58,180,181 downwards.
TAATTTAAATTCAAATTTAAATAGCCACATGTGGCTAGCAGTTGCCGTACTGGGCAGCATATGAAAGTATTACTCCACAAATGGCACCTCTGAGCTATAGCTACTTATCCAAAACACCTGAAATGCCATTGGCTGAACTCAGGCGACTCTCTGTGGGAAGCTAAAGGTGTGTCAGTATGTCACATGGGGAGAGGTGGAAAGTAGAGTTCCAGATCAGCTCTCTCACTTGAGATTTTGGTGAGGTCAGTGGAGGGGATCTGGAAACATGAAAACCACCCATGTGTGGGGTTTGGAAAACTCTAGTAGACCCTGCATGATGATCTGAGCTCGTCTCAAAGGCCCTTTATTCTTTTTCACACACATTCCTATCATTTTCTCCCAGCACCAAGCTGAGGTGGGTCCCCAGTCCTTCGGGGATGCTGGCCACGCCCTTCTCTTTGGATGGTTCAACTTTCCTCCCGTTCTGTGAGAGTCCGGAGCTCACAGACACCACTGGGCTCACCTTTTTGGACGTCCGTGGTTTGGCAGCCTTCGATTTCTTGCCCCCTTTCTTGCCCGACGTGGCCTTCCTTCCTCTTTTCTCTGGGGGAGGGGAGAGGATAGTTTCTGACTTGCCTTTGGTCCCTCGTTTTTTGGCCAGCAGTTCAGGGTGAATTCTGGGCAGGACGCCTCCGCTGGCGATGGTCACTCCTTTGAGCAGCTGAAGAGAGAGAGAGAAGGCGTGCGCTCAGACAGCAAAGAGCTCGTTGGTTCTGGATTTAATACGGTTCTAACTGTTGGCAAAACAAGTGTTAAATCTGGTCTCTGCTTTCCAAAGAAACTGCATAATACACAATTTAACTGGTTGTCCCTGCCTCATGGGTACGGCTTTTCTCTGTAGGTAACAAGGCATCCCGAGATCTTGTACAGAAAGCAAAACAAGCAAAGCAAAATGAAAGCGTATAGAGGTTGAAATCAGGGAGGTTGCCCAGAGCTTGGAGATTCCAGACATAACCGAGGATAAAGAGCTTCAGACGTGGGAGCACGGCTTGACAAAATGAGGTTCAAAGGTTAATGCAAGGGCTAGACCCAGTTAACAACAGACCTCACTCCTTTTTTTTGTGTGTGTGTGTTACGCGGGCCTCTCACTGTTGTGGCCTCTCCCATTGCGGAGCACAGGCTCCGGACGCGCAGGCTCAGCGGCCATGACTCACGGGCCCAGCCGCTCCGCGGCATGTGGGATCTTCCCGGACCGGGGCACGAACCCGCGTCCCCTGCATCGGCAGGCGGACTCTCAACCACTGTGCCACCAAGGAAGCCCGACCCCACTCCTTTGATCATGCATTCCATCAGTAAAATATGTTTGACCACACACCTCCCAACTGATATGTGTTTACTTTAACTAATCAACATGAACTACCACACTAATACATTCCGCACATTTTTTTTTTTTTTTTTTTTTTTTTTTTTTTTGCGGTATGCGGGCCTCTCACTGCTGTGGCCTCCCCCGTTGCGGAGCACAGGCTCCGGACGCGCAGGCCCAGCGGCCATGGCTCACGGGCCCAGCCGCTCCGCGGCATATGGGATCCTCCCAGACCGGGGCACGAACCCGTATCCCCTGCATCGGCAGGCGGACTCTCAACCACTGCGCCACCAGGGAGGCCCCATTCCGCACATTTTATAGCAGCGCTACTCCAAATGTGGTCTGCAACCAAGGCTGGTCCACAAGCGATTAGTTACCTGTCTGTGACAAAGAGAGTACAGAAATCATGAGGAAGAGTCTAGTAAGTTGACAGAATTTTTGTATACCTATTGGATCTAGTAACAAAAAATTGTAGCTGGTAGTTTGTTTTTTAATTTTTCTAGTAATTATTTTTTATTGTATTTTTGGAAATTATCAGCCCATGTTGGATTGGAAATAAGAACTGATTCTTAACCACAGACAGTTAACATTATAAAATACACATAAATTAAAATTCTCATACTGTTTACCTGCTACCTTGCACATCTTTGGCGGGGGGCATGGGGGTGGGAATTCACTCGATTTTGGAGTCAGCTCTAAAATATAAAGCGTTAGTTTTGATATATGAAGAAGGACGCTTCTGCCCTCATCAGAATAAATCGTCAACAAAGTTTGGGGGAAGAAACTGTACAGAGAATAACATATGTGCACTGCACTTCCCTCGGCAACACACAGAGCTTGCTTTTAAAGAGGAAAAGAAATTCTGGCAAGTCTCATAATATATAATGGGATCTATTCCAGAGATAATTTTATTTTGAATCTAAATAATATGGCTAGCAGAATTTGTTCTTCTCCCGTATGATCTGACTCTTTTAGTGTAAATGTGACTGGGTACTGTAGCAGAAAGGATTTCTAGCCAGCCAGGTCCACATGCAGTAGTGCGTTTGGCAAACCCAATCCGTGGCTGGTGTCAATGCTTCAGACGTACCTGATTGAGTTCCTCGTCATTGGCAACTGCCAGCAGGATGTGTCTTGGGGCTATCCGGGCCTTCTTGTTGTCCCTCGCTGCATTCCCAGCCAATTCTAGAATTTCCGCTGAAATTTCAAGCGAGGGTTAATAGGCAATCATAGAATGGGGTCTGAGTTTTCCAAAGCGTTCCTTTGGAAATGGCCTTGGAGTTAGATCACTTTTATTTATTTGTGATTTTTATGTCTGGGCCTGGAAAGAAATCCAGAAAACTGAAAAGAACTCAAGTCACAGACAAGTAAGATATTTTAGCAAGACCTGATATACGATCCTGTGGACAAAGCCTTCTAGTTGTCCCTTGACATTAATTCTCCCCCATCTTCCTTAGTAGATGGACCTCTGATTTTTTGCAGAGCCCCAAATCACAGGAATGAAGACAGTATTTCCCAACCACCCTTTTTGTTAGGTGTGATAGTGTGACTAAGTTCTGACCGATGAAAAGCAAGCAGTTGTGTTGTATGGTACTTCTGGGAAGTACCCATTAATAAAGGGACAGTGCCTTTCTTCCCTTTTTACTGGCAGACTGAGGACATGATGGCTGGAATTTGAGCAGCCATCTTTGACCAAGGGTAAGAAGTTGTGGATGATAGAGCAATAAGATAAGAACCAGAATCTCTTAGGACTGTGGAGCCTCCTTACCAACCTGGACTGTCTTCTATAGACGTCTTTTGTATGAGAGAAAAAGAAACTCTTGTTTAAGCCACTGTCGGCAGAAGTTAATCCTGACCAAAACAGAACCCTAACATTGAAGCCGAGTTTCTTTCAGTGTGCAGCCATCTCTGAGGAGAGCTGAGACCCCTTTCAGAATCTCCTTTTCCTCTTCACTTGATGCCCCTTGTCCCTCTCGTCCTAAAGGAAAGTGGATAGGAAGAACTGATTTATACTAAGGGGTGAGGTACCACTTAACCTGAAAAGTGAATTCTGTTTCACATACTATCAGTTTTTGAGTCAAAAAAACAAAACAAAACTATGGAGTTGGTTTATATCCCTGAATGCTTTCCCTTTCCTCCTTTATTTTTTCTTTCTTTCTCAATTTTGGAAGGATGCTCTGCTAAATCAAATTTGTCTGCCTTCAAGAGCATGAATGAGCCTTTAAAGAAAAATTCTTCCCCTAGAAAGAGTTCTTTCCCTAAAGAAAGAGGCAACGTGCCAGTGTGTTATATGTGGGTGGAAAATTGTATGTGCATGTGTGCATGAATGTGTTGTGTGTATGTATGTGCATACGTGTGTGTGTTGGGGGGATTTGCTGGTACAATGGCATAGATACTAAACCCTAAAATTAATAGGCAATTCTGCATGAATTTTTGCAGTCAACCTAATTTCAAATAAAACACCACATGCAATTGCCATCATTCGTAAAATCTATGGCAATAAAATAAAAACTTGGCATAAGTATGCCATATTAACTAAGCAAATGTGATTAACAAAAAATTAGAATAAAATAAGCATTAGAGTTAAATATTTATATGGCATTTCCATAATGAAAAGCACTAAATTACTGCAAATTCATTCTCACAACATCTTTTTTGGGTTATTAAGCAAGGAATATTGTGTTTACCAACAATTCATTTACACGGCACTGCATTTTCTGAATCAAAGATTGGGGCACTGTAGTTTGAGAAATATGAGCAGGCTTCTTGGGACTGGAGGACACAGTATTTGAAATTAACGCCATATTAGATGCCTGGTTTGCTGCCTTCAGATTTCTGCCCAGCTTTTCTTTCGTTTAAAAAGGGTACCCCGGCTTCCCTGGTGGCGCAGTGGTTGAGAGTCCGCCTGCCGATGCAGGGGACTCGGGTTCGTGCCCCGCTCCGGGAGGATCCCACATGCCGCGGAGCGGCTGGGCCCGTGAGCCATGGCCGCTGAGCCTGCGCGTCCGGAGCCTGTGCTCCGCAACGGGAGAGGCCACAACAGTGAGAGGCCCGCGTTAAAAAAAAAAAAAAAAAAAAAAAGGGTACCCATCAAAAAGAGGTGTATTTATAAAGTCTTCACAAACAGGCTTGCTTTATGGCTCTAGGTTAAAATGTACAGCACCCCACTGAGCACAATAAAAGGACTTTCCTGCACCTGCTGCTCCTAAGGGCCCACACCTGGGAGGAAGGAGCACTCTGCTCAGCCCTTTTTCCAGATGGGTGGAAAGGGGGTCAAGGAGCCTCCGAGTTTTAAGCTTCTGAGAAGTTGAATTTCATTTAGCATCTTGGACCATCACTGTCCTCCCTCTGTCTCCTGCATTTAGAGGAAGCAGTTAAGCATCCTCTTGGGGTTCATCAAATTAACTGTCAGCAAAGCTAACGGGAAGCCCTACACGTTCCCAGCCTTCAGGAAGCCCCTGAAGGTCAGGTTATTTTCAGCTTGACAGCCAGATGCACAGACACTGGATTCTCAGACGGAGAATCTGTCATCGAATGCCGCCACGGGAAGAGGCTAAAGGCAGCGATTCGTCAGGCAGCACAATGCAGGCACACAGGTGAGGCTCTGCCCGAGTGCAGCTGGGCTCTCGTACTAACTCTTCCGAAATAATTTATAAGAAAGAAAACCTTGATCGTGTGCTCAAGTGCAAAAACAGAGGTAGAACTTTTTTTATTTAAAGAGAAAAAAACTTAAGAATACATAGCAGGAAATCTAGACCAAGGAGTTCTTTTCTCTGTTGGATGTTTAGTCTGAACATTCCTTGGGCCAGCCTCCACCATTTAAATGTTTGAAATAACATTAATCATTATTAATATTTTCAAATGTTATGACAAATATATTCACACGAACTATAAAAGTTTGCTACATTCTTGAGTGATTTTATTGATTTTTGGAACACAAGTATCCTTGTGTGTCAACTGGCAATCAATAGGAAAACTGAATTTAATGTCACACATTTGTTTCACTGCAAATTTTGTTGGAAGATCATAATTTGTTAAGTGGTGGAGATTTCCACGGAGGTCTGGAGACTTCTACAGCAAACCTCTCACTTCTCGCAAGTCACACTTCCAGCAATAGTAACCATCTGGGATACAGCTGAGTATCTGATAGTAAAAGGAATGATTTCTGTAGCCAAAAAGGAGGTTGGAAAGCTCATCGTGCACATTATTTTGGAAGAGCTCGTGTCCGCTCATTTTGGATACAATCTAAACCAACACTGGATAGCCCAGCCCACAGGAGATGGGAAATACCACAGCAAGTGTAGGCTTGGGACAGAACACATGCATGACTGTCTCCTTCCCTGGCCTCTGCTCGCTTGTCCACCTGCCCACCAGGTGGCGGTGTCTCTGGGCTTCAACTGGGCGCTCTGCTCTGCATCAGGCCGTGCAGTCTTCTGGGGAAACGCCATCCACTCACAGCTCCTGCTTCCACCTTCCTTCCCATGTCACCACATCTGCACTTCCAGCCCTGCCATGATGCCACCTGGGCGTGCCACAGGTAAATCAAGCTCACCAAATCCAAATCATTCCTCGAAACAGGCTCCTCCCATCACCCTTGGGACTGGCAGCTCCATCCACAGACAGACCTGGGAGTCATTCCCTCTCCCTCCCTCTCCTTCTCCCTCTCTTTTCCCAGCCTCATGAATCTTACATAACTTCGCCCCTCTTCTCCAAGCTTATTGCCATTACCCGAGCTAAGGCTGTCTTCTTTTCTTTTCTTTCTTTCTTTTTTTTTTTTTTGGTAAGCGGGCCTCTCACTGTTGTGGCCTCTCCCGTTGCGGAGCACAGGCTCCGGACGCGCAGGCTCAGCGGCCATGGCTCACGGGCCCAGCCGCTCCGCGGCATGTGGGATCTTCCCGGACCGGGGAACGAACCCTCGTCCCCTAGCATCGGCAGGCGGACTCTCAACCACTGCGCCACCAGGGAAGCCCTGGCTGTCTTCTTTTCCAGCCCAGATAATCGTAGTGGTTTTCCTGCCCCCAGTTTTGTCTTCCTCCAGATCCATGCCAACAAGGCCACCACTGGCCCAGGGCACCTTTGTGCAAATTAGAAAAAGATGCCCCTTCCTCAAGACACCTGACTTCCCTAATTTTGTTAGAACAAGAACCTTTACTGCCATCTGCTGGAAATGCTCATAATTAGTCACAGTTCTTTGAGGTCTATGATGTGAATGATACTCCCTTCAATGTGTGTCCTTGTGCAGTGTACAACCTGCACAACCACACATGTAGTCCTGGCTGCCAAAGTGATCTTTTCAAAACACAAATGTAAAAACTGAAAAATCATTATATTAAAAAAATGCTTGGTGTTAAGTGGATAGACCCAATTGTCTGGAAATGATAGGTTTCTTTGTTACATAATGATTTCATGAAGTGCCCTGAAATTAATGCTGTTTTAAGGCCTATTTGTCCTATCAATTAAAAATATATTACAGAACATTTTCTCACCATAAAACGATTATAAATTACTCATTCTCAATATCTTACATTTATATTATATCTATTGCTAATGAATACAAAATTCTTTTCCAGAGTCTGGGGCTTGCTTTTTCAGTCCATTTTTTCCTCACTTACATTGGAGATGTAAACTGGGCCAGCATTTACAGATTGATAAACTGAAGTATGAATGTGATGTCCATTCTGGGAGGCTGGTGGATGTCTCAGGTGGAAGGGACCTTCTAGATGAGCAGTCCAGCATGCATTCGTTGCCAGAGTGTGCAATCTCCCCCAACAGGTTGGGGCCAGAAATGCCATATGGCTATAACATCATGATGATGTGTGAACCTAGGGTTGGTCAGGCAGCCAGGCCAGAGAAATCAGGTAAGGCTGACTGCTATTTCTCCCCAAGTTCCTGAAAATTCGTGCAACTTTCTTTTTGGCTAAGTAGCACCCAACCTTTTCTTTCTTCCTTCCTTCCTTCCTTCTTCCCTCCCTCCCTTCCTTCCTTTCTTTCTGCATTTCATGTAGATTTTATTTTTGTATTTATAAAATCTTTACATTTTTAATAGATTTTATTAAATTTGGGGATCTGCTCTAGGAAGAATTAAAATGGGCTTTAAAATATGGATAATTTCTTCGTATAGTTTTACTTAATAGAAAGTAAGAATGGTTCATGAATTTCAAACATTTGTAAAATATGACTTTGCATTTTTACATGCTATTTTTAAAACTCTTTTTCTTTTTTTTTAGAAATTTTATATTGAAGTATAGTTGATTTACAATGTTGTGTTAATTACTGTTGTACAGCAAAGTGACTCAGTTATATATGTGTGTGTGTGTGTGTGTGTGTGTGTGTGTGTGTGTGTGTGTATATATATATATATATATATATACACACATTCTTTTCATATTCTTTTCCATTATGGCTTTTCACAGGATATTGAATATAGTTCCCTGTGCTGTACAGTAGGACCTTGTTGTTTATGCATTCTATATATACCAGTTTGCATCTGCTAATCCCAACCTCCCACTCCATCCCTCTCCTACCCCCATCCCCCTTGGCAACCACCAGTCTATTCTATATGTCCCTGATTGTGTTTCTGTTTCATAGATAGGTTCATTTGTGTCATATTTTAGATTCCACATATTAGCAATATCATATGATATTTGTCTTTCTCTGTCTGACTTACTTCACTTAGTATGATAATCTCTAGTTTCATCCATGTTACTGCAGATGGCATTATCTTGTTCTTTTTTATGGCTGAGTAACATTCCATTGTATATATGTACCACATCTTCTTTATCCATTCATCTGTCAATGGATATTTAGGTTGTTTCTATGTGTTGGCACCCAGCTTTTTCTTACTTGGCTATTCCTGTGACCCCAGGTCCCCTCTCGGAGGCAGTGAGTGGGAGAAGGGAACTTCAGAGACCATAGACATGAATCTGAGAGGAGAAGTAAATTGGTCTCCCCCCTTATCCCACCCATTACTGAGCAGAGCTGATTCTCCCCTCCAGACAGCTCCCACATGTGCCCATTTCTTCTCATCGTCTCCACTGAGAACCCCTAGTCCTGGCCCCTGTCAATTCTCCAAAGTGACTTTAAAACAGCCCCCACTGGTTTCCTGGACTCTGATCTTGCTTCCCACCAACTGTTCTCCACCTAAAGCCCACGTGAGGCCCCCAGAATGCCACCTCCTCCCTTCGATGCCTCCCCTGGCGTGTGTGTGCAAAATGTGCACACTCTCATGTGGCCCTCAAGGACCTGTCCCCCTGCTCCCCTTCTCGTCTCGCACCCTTCCCATTTCCCAGCTCTGTTCCAGGTACACAGAAATGCCTCCAGTTTCTGGAAGGGGCCACATACTTCCTCTAAACTTTAGATCTTCACCCTTGTTTCTCCCCAAACTGATAATCAACCCATCTGAATCTAGCCAACTCCTACCAATTGCCCACCCTGGCTGCCCATCAGAATCTTTTGGGGAAGCTTTAAAAAAATCCTGATACCCGGAAGTATCCCAGAATCTCTGGGGTAAGACCCAGGTATCAGGATTTTAAATCAATCAATATATTAAAAAGCAGGATTGAGAACCTGGTTAGGTCTTTTTGTCTTTTTTTAAAATTTATTTTATTTTTATTTACTAGTTTTGGCTGTGTTGGGTCTTTGTTGCTGCGCGTGGGCTTTCTCTAGTTGCGGTGAGCGGGGGCTACTCTTCATTGTGGTGTGTGGGCTTCTCATTGCGGTGGCTTCTCTTGTTGTGGAGCATGGGCTCTAGAGCACAGGCTTCAGTAGATGCAGTGCGTGGGCTCAGTAGTTGTGGCTCATGGGCTCTACCGGGCAGACTCAGTAGTTGTGGCTCGCGGGCTCTAGAACGCAGGCTCAGTAGTTGTGGCACATGGGCTTAGTTGCTCCACGGCATGTGGAATCTTCCCGGACCAGGGCTTCAACCCGTGTCCCCTGCATTGGCAGGTGGATTCTTAACCACTGCGCCACCAGTGAAGCCCTGGTTAGGTCTTTTGTTTTTAAACTTCGGTTTCCAAGTTTTCTTTTTTTTTTTTTTCGGTACGTGGGCCTCTCACTGTGTGGCCTCTCCCATTGCGGAGCACAGGCTCCGGACGCGCAGGCTCAGCGGCCATGGCTCACGGGCCCAGCCACTCCGCGGCATGTGGGATCTCCCCAGACCAGGGCACGAACCCGCGTCCCCTGCATCGGCAGGCAGACTCTCAACCACTGCGCCACCAGGGAAGCCTCAGTTTCCAATTTTTAAAATTATTTATTTTTGGCCGTGTCGGGTCTTAGTTGTGGCACCCGGGATGTTTCGATACAGCGTGCGGGCTCTTCGTTTTGGTGCGTGGGCTTCAGAGCGCGTGGGTTCTGTAGTTGCGGCATGCAGGCTCTCTAGTTGTGGCCCATGGGCTTAGTTGCCCCATGGCATGTGGGATCTTAGTTCCCTGACCAGGGATCGAACCTGAGTCCCCTGCATTGGAAGGCAGATTCTTAGCCACTGGACCACCAGGGAAGTCCTCCTGGCTAGGTCTTTTTTATTTTTATTTTTATTTTTTATTTATTTATTTATTTATTTTTAACATCTTTATTGGAGTATAATTGCTTTACACCCCTGGTTAGGTCTTAACAGCCCTTGCTTTATATTAGGCAGCCTCCCTCTGCTTCCCAAAGCTCCTCTGGCTTCCCTGTCCACATGAATGTCATCTTATTGTGTTGTTTTTAATGCTAGTCAACTCTGCTAGAATGTAAACCCACGGAAGGCAGGACCACATCTGTCTGTTTTCCATTGTATCTTTAAGGCCTGATGCAAAGGAGAAACTCAGTCAATATTGTTGTCGTGAATGTTAAAGGTCATTTCAAGGGTGACAGGAGACTTTCACACTTTGAACTCTCTTCCCTAAACAAAATCAATTCATGCCCCCTTCCAAAACAAAACAAAACAACTAACAAAAATCCCCTTTTTACTTACTCAGCAATGGCCTGCAATAACGATTCATTCCTTTGGCTTAAACTCCTTGTCTCATTAAAATGCAATACAGCCCCCAAATATACCACCTTGACAGAGTTACTCATTACACTTTGCCCTGAATGATTTCATCAGCTCTTAATAGAAGAGAGAGGAGAGGAATTACCATTTACTGAGTGCATCCTATGCACCAGACATTTTGCATACATTGGCTCATTAATGGAATTAAATGAGATTAGCTCTGGAAACACCCAAAGCTCAGAGAGGTTAAGGAAATTAGCCCAAGGTAACAGAGCTGGTAAACTGATAAATCAGATTTAAGCTGACATCGAAGCCCCTACTGTCAACTCCAGCCTGACTTTGGAGGGGAGAGAAAAGCACAAAAGGAAGGGAAGGAAAGGACACTGGGAAGACAGTTCTGGGCCTCAGAACACCCGCTTCATCTTCTCCATTTGACCCAGGACGGTGCTGGAGGCTGGGACTGGCCCTGGGGAAGGAGTGTTATTGGCAACAGCATCCTTCCAGGTGCTCCTCCTCTCTTGTCTCTCACTTCATGTCCAACCGTCAGCAGATCCTGTTGACTTAGCCTTCAAGATATCTCAGTACTCTGACCACTCCTCGGACGCTCCACTGCCTCCTCCCCAACCTCACGTCTCTCACCTGGATCTCTGCAACCGCCTTCCTGCTGCTTTCCCTGACCCTGCCTTGTACCCCTCTCCCCACAGGCAGGGTCTTGCACATCTGCTCAAAACCCTCCAGAGCTCCCGTGACAAGCTCTGCTGCGCCCACCAGCCACTCTCCCTCAGGCCTCATTTACAGTCCAAGTTCCCTCCCTCAGCCCCAGCCCTCTGTCCCCATTGCTGCTCCTTGGACACCCCCAGCACCTGCTTCCCTCTGTCCCGAGGGCCCCCCCAGACACCCACATGCCCACTCACTGGCCTCCTTCAAATACCAGCCCCTCAGTGGGGGCCTCCCCTCAGCTCCCCACTTCCTGGAATTAGCCCAAGCCTAACTTCTTTCCTGCTTTATTCATCCCCGAGCACTTAACACCATCTGCTGGACCACATACACTTCACTCATTTGTTTGCTGTTTCTCCCTTCAGAATGCATTCTGCTTGAAGGCAGGGACTCCTGTCTGTCTTGGTCTCTGCTGTATCCTCAGCACCTAGAACAACACCTGGCACATAGTAGGTGTTCAATAAATGTTTGTTGAGTGAATGAAAGACTATGAGAAAATGGGTGACATTCTACTTTGAGAGACACTATCGATCTTTACGGATGTGCTGGCTCGAAGTCCAGAGTGTGACATTCAGGCTATAGTATGCATTGCTATGAGGTCTGGTGGCTCTAATTGAAGATAAATGAAAAATCATATAAATGGCCCAATGCTATTAGCAGGGAAGAGTCTAAGGACTTACTGTGTGCACTGACAGGTAGATGCTCGACAAATATTTGTTGAACGAATGAAAAGGAAAACATACGCTTTTTCATCAAACACTCTGAACCAAAGAACAGAGTCACCAGTGAACAAAATTTGAAAAGGCTAAATTTTGTTGTATTGTATTATGCACAGTTTAGACTTTTGCCAAGTGGAGGCACAGGAACTACTAACTATTTTGATTATACAAACATTATAATGGGGCAGTGTAGTGAAGCAGAAAGTGTACAGCTTAGGGTTGAAGAACATCAGGGTATCCTGGCTCCCCGCTTGGAGGCTGTGGAATCTCTGGGTTACTCAGGGTCTTCCAGTATCAGTAGGTGGTATAGATCTAAAGGTTGTTTTAAAGCTTCAGTCACTGTTTTCAAAGTCCCTCCTCTCCCTCCAAGCCAGGAGACTTTTTTCCATCAGATTCCTGGGTTTAAAATGCAGCCAGGAACCTGCATTTTAAAAAAGCATTCCCCAGGCCTTTAGACCTGCTGCTAAAAGACTGGCTAAAATGCTCCTCTGAGTGGTCTCTGGACCAGCAGCATAGCATCACATCACAGCAATGTGTTAGAAATGCAGAGTCTCAGGTCCTACCCTTGACCTTGTCAACAAGATCCCTGGAGTGATCCCCACTTTGAAAAGCACTGCTCTATCACACTTGATTGGTTTGACTTTCAGAGCCCTCCAGTCCTTCTCTCCAACCTCCAGAGCAACAAAAAAAAGCTAAATGTAAAGTTACTCAAATAGGTAAAGAACACACACAACAAAAATGTCATCTTTCAGTAGAAAAAATAATTTTAACAACCAACATGGGAAACTCTTTCCTATGTATTTGTAGACAGAGAACCACCTCTGTAAAGGAGAGTAAAATTAAAACGTTGTCGGCTTCATGGAACCAACTGAAGATGCTTTCAATGCTGGGCTCAACATTATTTATGGACATTGAGTCCTAGGTTCAATACAGTAGGACAGCTGAGGTTTAGTGAGGACCATGAAGTAAAAGTGAAGACTCATGTTACAAAATGAATAGCAAGACCCTATCTTCCCCATAGTTTGTCTTTTGTGGGAACCTAGAAATTTACGTATTACATTTGTCTACAGCAAGACACACCTTTCTTGAGGCTGGTCTAGCAAAGGCACTTTATTGTGGATTCTCTTCCTTCCATGTTGATCCTCTGCCCTTATGTGCTCTTCCCTCCCCTAAAGCCTGCAGGAGTTGGTTTTAGCCAAGCAGGCAAACTGAAACCCCATTACCGCGCACAGCGACCTTGAGACAGCCACAGGCGAATCAAGGCTTCCCTGCCCAGCCTGTGTGCAGGGGCCGAGGGGAAGATGAGATCTGGGAATGGGTTACCTGCCCTGCGTGTTCTCGTTACCTGCCAGGTATTCGATGACCGCGGCCATGTAGACGGGAGCACCCACGCTGATCCGGTACTTGAACGTCCCTTTCTTCAGGTACCGCATCAGCCTCCCCACCGGGAAGATGACCCCGGCCCTGGCTGAACGCGACAGCTTGGACATTTTCTTCTTCCCGCTCCGGCCCGACATCTTGCCTTAGTTTTGCTCTCAGCTTGCTTGACACGGTGGCCTCCCGGCACTAACTCAATGCTGGAAAGGAAAGGTGGCAGGGTAAGGAAGGGTGACTGGCCTACAGCTTGGGAACCGTGCTGTGGCCACAGAGCTCGTGTGACATGCCTGATAGCCCCGGGGAGGCAGCTCAGACCTGGCTGCCACCGCAGGGTGCTGCAGATGGGGAGCTGGGGGTCGGCAGGCCAACCCGTGAACAGCTCCCCACCCCACCCATCCAGCCCAGCCTCCGTAGGAGAGGCCAGAGAGCGAGGCCATGGTCCTGTGGTCAGCCTCCAAAGAGGTCCACTTCAACATCCCCAGAACCTGTGAATATGCTACTTACATGGCAGAAGAGACTTTGGAGATGTGATTAAGCTAAGGATGCTCCGGTGGGGAAGATTATCCTGGATTATCTGGGTGGGCCTAATGTAATTGCAAGGGTCCTTATAAGATGGAGGGAGGAGATGAGAGTAAGTGACAGGATGACAGCAGGAAATGGATTCTCCCCTCTTAGCCTCCGGAAGGAACCAGCCCTGCTGACACCTTCACTTTAGCCCATTGAAAATGATTTTGGACTTCTGACCTCCAGAACTGTAAGAGAATAAATGTGTATTGTTTTCAGCCACTAAATTTGGGGGATAACTTGTTGCAGCAGCAACAAGGAAACTAATATGGTTCCTCTTTGCCCTGATTTGCTTCTGCCTCTTTTAATAAATAGTACAAAGTTAATACGGCCATGGCTATCATAATGGTTACCTTTGACCCACAGCTCAGAGCTGATGTACACTTCTCTGATGGAAGCACTTTTCTAAATTCCCTAATAACGTAGTATTCTTGTTTTTTTAAAAATTTTTATTGGAGTAGAGTTGATTTACAATGTTGTGTTACTTTCAGGTGTACAGCAAAGTGAATCAGTTATACATATACATATATCCACTCGTTTTTTGATTTTTTTCCCATATAGGCCATTGCAGAGTATTGAGTAGAGTTCCCTGTGCTATACAGTAGGTCCTTATTAGTTATCTGTTATATATATAGTAGTGCATATATGTCAATCCCAATCTTCCAATTTATCCCTTCCCCCTGTAGCATTCTTAAAAACAGAAACATGCCAGAAGAGGCAGTTTTATTGACTATGCTAATGTAGAGTAACACAGAAAATTAAAAGCCATAATGCAACCCAAGCTTTTGCTCCTTAGAATGGGGAATCCAGGTTGATTTTGGGGAGAAACTTCAGAATCAGCACGAAGAGGTGACTTCAGTACAGTGCACCAAGAGACACATATATGATTCTGTGTTATTTTAGGAAGCTATCTTTTGTGCAAAGATAAAATAATTATATACTTCTGAAAAAGCCTTTGTAAGGCTAAAACTAATTCAGAGAATTGTAATAGAGCTAAACCTGTTGGTGGAGGGAGTACTGTAACCAAAAAAGGAACATAAGCCAGAATAAGTAAAAGCAAATTACAAACAAGCAGAACCAAAGAAAAGGAAACAAAAATTTTCTAGGAAAAAATGTTAATGAATCAAAGCTCTCTGGCCCAAGGGCAACATCATTCTCAGTGGCCATTTTCTTTGGGGATGGAAAATGAGAAGGTCAAAAATAAATTGAAATTGGTTCTATCTGTTGAGGCAGCCATCTCAAATTTTGGCTTGGTTAGTTTACTAACAGCAAAGATGGCAATGAAAAGGCCTAAGAAAGTGGGTAAGAATATGATGGAAGAAAGTGCTAAATAAATGCATGGCTAATATGAAAGATACAAACCTGGGATTTCTTTAATCTGGATGGAAGATTGAACATAGAGTTCAATTTTCTAAAGTATCTGATAACTCTGTATGACTGAGGAGTTTTATATAAGAACTATGGAATTTAGCAACAAATCCCATTCTCAACACCCTCTTATCTCTGAGGTAAATGAGTTTGAGGCATTTTACTATATACTTCACATACATTCTTTTTGTATGCTCATATGTACTTATTACTACACTCCTATTTTATGTGTCGTTTTGCCACCAAGACATGTAGGTATTCATCAAAGTTAAGTACAAGCAAAGATGAGCAAATAGCCTGAGAACATTATCTCTTTCCCAGTAAGGCACAGGGATAAAACAGCATCCCTTTTTTTAGAACTTCCACATTTCTCTGCTTCTGCTGCAAACTCTCATAAATCCACTTACAGCTGTCCTCTCTGTGACGAAGCAGGTAGCTGCATATTAGGATTATAACCATCAATTCATGTTGAAGAAACTTAGGTCAGGCATCGATGAGTGTAGAGTACCTGCTGGTAGTCGGTGCTCTCTCAGTGGACAGGGGACACGAAAGCATGTTCAACAGTCCCTGTTCTCAGGGACAGTTACATGGCACATGCTGGCTACCCGCTGGTGGCGTTCAGAATGGGGGTGGCCCCTGGTGTAGTGGAAAGAGCCTGGGACCAGGCAGGAATCCCTGGGTGTGGCCCCACTTCTACATGACTGGCTGTGGGAGCTGTGTGTGTCGTTCGAGTGGGCCTCATCTGTAAAGCAGGGAGGTGACTGATTGATCCTGAAGGTCCCTCTGGTCTTAAACACTCCAGTCTTCGGAACTGCACTTTCAAATGGTTCTGGAAAAGAAGCTCAGTCTCTTTAAGAAATGAGTTCTGAAGAGTTAAGAGCCTGTGCAGGGGCATAAAGATGTGTTAGTATTGGTGACTCCACTAAACCGATTATTAGTTACTGATAAGTGGGGGGAGGGGGAGGATTAGTAGGTCTGGTTGCCGAGGAAACCACCTGAAAAGCCCATCACAGGATGGACATGCTCTGTGGATACCATACGATGTGCGGGATGGTCATAATCTCTCCAACAGAGAGAAAAATGCACGGAGCACAAACACCACAAAGCAGGACCCCTTCATTCCCCCACCCCCCAGTACATTTTTCTCAAATGAAAACAGACAGGGAATGACTAGGTGTGCAGGATAAAGCCACCCAGGGACTTTCCCAGTATCAGTCAAGTGGAGTCACAAATTGCCCTAAAACTTGGAAATAAGGACTGGCAGTAGAAGAAAAACAGGGGACTGTAGGGGATTGATGCCTGACACATTCATGAAGATAAAATAGGAAAGGAAAGGAAAGTCAGGGTTAGATCAAATAGAAACATGAGCTATTATAAAATGTCGGGATCACCCCAAACACAGCACTTTGTAATGAGACTTTCCTTCTTTGGCTTCCAGACTTTCTTCTAGGTTAGGGCCTTAGAGCTGGGGATGCAGTGCCATTTGACTCTAAGTGTGAGATTGACCGTTGCATGCATGTGCTTCAATAGGACTAGAGAGTTCTTTGTGGGGACCCATCTTTTTGATAGGGAACCAGTGAGCCAAACCACTCACCCTGGCCAGGCACGATAATAACTGCTTGCATAAGTTGTCTCATAACAGAAGGTCCTGATTAGGAGCACGATATGTCCTGCCAACCTCCCAGGAACCCTAAAGCTGGAATCCATCTTCACTGGGAGATGCAAGTGCCACCAGGGAGGACCCTGAGTCAGATCATGTATGGGCACAAGCAAGATTGGCCAGAGACAACCCAGAAAACTAACTCCACCACCATCATAAACCCTGAGACGGCGAGCCACGTGGCAGAACAGTTCTCCTGGGTTCCCTTACCCTGCTGCTCTCTGCCCAGGCGCCCCTTTCCAATAAAGCCTTTTGTTCTGTCAGTAGGTGTGTCTCCTCGGACAATTCATTTCTGAGGGTTAGACAAGAGCCCACTTTAGGGCCCTGGAAGGGGTCCCCCTCTGGTAACATTCTCAGACATCACGCTGGGTTTAAGCAGCCAGGTGCCTAATTCCTGGCCCCAAGGGCTGGGAGGCCCCTGCACATTTTAAGAATCAGACTACCTCCAGGAATCCTTAGAGGAAGTAGAGAGGAGCTGACAGGTCATACCTGCCGGAACCCACAGATGGAAGGAAGTGTTGAGCCTCCTTGGCCCACTAGAGAGAAGACCCTACTTTCTATATCCCCCAGGCCCCCAGCCTGCGCTGGACTCTGCCTGCAGTGGTGAGAAGTGATAGCCTCTAACTTCCTTCTTTTCTAGGCCTCCCCTGACTCTATGCAGTCTTGGGAAGTCAGGAGTTTAAAAACTCCTGAATGCGTTTTTATCTACTTCCCGTGAATCTGAATCTCCGTGGAGGGCCACTCATTGAAAGAGAACTTTTGCAATGTGAAATGTTTCCATCAGACTAATACTTAAATGTTTACATTTATTTACCTTCTGCTCGAAAACAAGTTCTGTTCTAATTAGGCAGAGCTTAAGGACTATAGTACATGACATGATGTTTGTTTATAGGTTCGAAGAAAGAATATGGCTGGATGCAGCTCTCCCAAGTGGTCATACACACTACGTGGAGGATGTGAGAGGAACTGGGAAGCAGACCAGATACAACCTAGATCCGCATCATACCTGTCCTTCCACATCTGAAAGACCAAGGTATGACCACAGTATAAAGTCTCATAATTACTCTCAAAGTGAACAGAAGAGTTTTAAGCATGTTAAGTTGGGGGGCGGGGCAGGAAAATAAAACTCAGGGAAGAAGCAAGGAGAATGTAGTGTTGCCTGCTTACTCCTTTCACCTCCAGGAGCACGGCAGTTGGTAGAACACCACTGGTTTTGTGTGTGCTGGGGAAGTATGGGACTCTGTTGTTTTAGGATTTGTTTTTATGTTTGGGTTTTAAGCCCGTAAGAACACCAATGAGTTAGATTTTACAGGTATCACAAGGGTAAATATTAAATTGCGGCACTGACTCAGACATGGACAATAAACTCACACTAGCCTATTTAAATAACTATTGTATTTCATTGATTTTATGATATGCCTTTTAAAAAAATTTTACTATCTCTAGAAATCAGTATGCATCTTGCAATCTGTGACATCAGAGATTCAATGAAAGACAGTATTTATGGAGCATTTATTATTGAACAAGAAATGACATTAGATGTTGTAGAATATACATGGCCTCTGTCCTCAAATATTTTCCAATGAACTTGCATGACAGCTCACAATAAAGTTTTAAACAGATGCTAGAGCCATGGTTTCCAAACTGTGTGCCAAGGGACCTGGGGACACAACAGCTGATTTTTGTTTGTTTGTTTGTTTTTAAATTTTATTTATTTATTTTTGGCTGCGTTGGGTCTTCATTGCTGTGCGCGGGCTTTCTCTAGTTGCAGCAAGCGGGGGCTACTCTTCGTTGCGGTGCGCGAGCTTCTCATTGCGGTGGCTTCTCTTGTTGTAGAGCATGGGCTCTAGGCACGCAGGCTCAGTAGTTGTGGCACGTGGGCTTCAGCAGTTGTGGCTCACAGGCTCTAGAGCGCAGGCTCAGTAATTGTGGCGCATGGGCTTAGTTGCTCCACGGCATGTGGGATCTTCCCAGACCAGGGCTCGAACCTGTGTCCCCTGCATTGGCAGGCAGATTCTTAACCACTGCGCCACCAGGGAAGTCCCACAACAGCTAATGTTTAAGCTTTCAAGTGAAATACAGTGATAGTCAACCTCTGTTGGCCTCCACAACTACTAGTTCATTGTGGTTCCACCAGAGGTTCAGGGTAGATTGTACTATCTTTTGTGTGTGTGTGTGTGTGTGTGTGCGTGCGCTATTTTCTTTTTGGTGATGCCATATCTTTTGCAAAGCTGAATTTTTGGCTTTTGTGATTAAAAGCAAGTGCTGGGTGAAAATCAGTGTGGAACAGAAAATGAGAGTGGCAGTGTCAAATCTGATTCCAAGGTGTGAGAAGTCGTGTAATGTCCAACAGGTGTACACACCCTCTTTGTAATTCATCGTGGTTATTTAAGAACAGGATGCAAATGTTCTTTGTTCTTCTAATTCATGTGTTATTTTTTCAAAGAGCTACTAAATTGTCAGGACAGAAATACTTATTAGGTTGTTGAGACCAAACCACTTAATAAATGGAATGCAAGGCATTTCTTCTGGCGTAAGGGCTCTGTGAAAAAATGGCTGAGACCCTAAGTTCTCTGTGAATCTGTACAAGCTGAAACATAATTATGACTTGCTCAGGGCCACCCTAAAGCAAGGAAAACAAGAAAGTTAAAGAAGTTATTTAAAATTTTGAATTTATCTTTAAATCTAACACTTGCACACAGTAAAACAAAGCAAAAAGGTAAAGGACTTTATTATTTTACTTCCTCCATTGATTGCCTTGAAAACTGTATTTTTATTTATTTATTTATCTATACATTTTTGGCCGTGCCACATGGCTTGCAAATCTTAGTTCCCTGACCAGGGATTGAACCCGGGCCCCGGCAGTGAAAGCATGGAGTCCTAACCACTGTACCGCCAGGGAATTCCCGAAAACTTTAAATAATACACCTCAATCTCCATTTCCAATTCCACCAACTTTAGGGACTGTCTCCTAAGCCACTGTCATGTAAAATGAGGATGTATGGGCCCAAATCTTTCCCTGGTCCTCTCCTCCCAACTTTACCTCCATACTTGCACCTGTCTTCTGTACTTTCCACTATCCCGATTTATCACATTTCTATTTTGCTCTGTAATCACATAACGAAATCTCCTGCATTTTCTCCCTAGGTATAATTTTGAAAGTTAAATGCCAAAGAACAGCATTTATATGATGAAGACTCTGTAACTCTTATTCCCTTCAGAATCAAGTGGGATGTTAGCTTCACATTTCTGTGGTCCAACACTAGGACCCTTGTGTCTTAGTATCAAGAAGTGGAGTCTCTTGGTTCTGAAAACATGTTGTTCAACGTCATTCCACATTTTACTTGGCTTCACATTTGGATCATGTCTTTCTTGTAAAGCCTCCCCCACGCGCCCAAGTTACTACAGGCGTACCTCAGAGATACTGTGGGTGCAGCTCTAGAACACCTCAATAAAGTGAGTCACATCAATTTTTTGTTTCCCGGCACATATAAAAGTTATGTTTTCACTATACTGTGGTCTATTAAGCATGCAATAGCAGTGTGTCTAAAAAAACAACGTATATACCTTAATTAAAAAATACTTTATTGCTAAAAAAAAGCCAAAACTAAAATAGTAACATCAAAGACCAACTGATCACAGATCACTATAACAAATATAATAATGAAAAAGTCTGAAATATTATGAGAATTACCAAAATGTGACACAGAGACATGAAGTGAGCAAATTCTGTTGGGAAAATAGCACCGGTAGACTTGCTGAAGGCAGGGGTGCCACAAATCTTCAATTTGTAAAAAAAAGCAGTATCTGTGAGCAGTAAAATGAGGTATGCATGTAACTACAACTGATCCTTGTTATGTGCAGTAGTTCTGTTCTATAAAGTAGGCAGGACACTAAATTAGTGAGTAGTGAACAATTGTTCCTGGGGAAACAGGGTTAGGTTGCCTCTGATCACAACTTCTTCATCAATGGATCAGTACAAAACCTTGTTTGATGTATGTTTCTTTTAAAGACACCTTATTTAATATGAATTGTTGATTCATTAACATTGAACTCACAGCCAGCAGCAAAGTAACTCTTGCTTGAATACAGCTTATCTAACACACATATTTTCTACATGAGGCACAGCTCAGCCTCCTTGTGCTTAGGAACACTAGACAGCACTTCAAGACTACACTTGGGGGCCTTTTTTTTTTTTTTGCGGTACGCGGGCCTCTCCCACTGCGGAGCGCAGGCTCTAGACGCGCAGGCTCTGCGGCCATGGCTCATGGGCCCAGCCGCTCCCCGGCATGTGGGATCTTCCCTGACCGGGGCACGAACCTGTGTCCCCTGCATCGGCAGGCGAACTCTCAACCACCGCGCCACCAGGGAAGCCCGAGGAGGGGGGCATTTTGTACAGTGAAATCACTAACAGAAAGCACAAAAATGTGAAAAACGTGGCACTAAATAGACCATGAAAAAGACCCTCGTATGCAGGGTGGGAGATGAAACAGGAAGGTAGAGTGTGGCCTTGTTTGACCTCAGCGGGTAAGGTGTGCAGTGGATGAGTCAGTTTTTTCTGCTCTGTGCCTGTCTTTGAAAGACCACAAAAGCGCCACGAGTATTGATTTTGGGTTACAAATAAATTTCAGTGAGTAGGCAAGTTCGCAAATATGCAATCTGTGAATAATGAGGGTTGACTGTACTTTTTCTCTGTTCTTGTTGACGAAAGAGAAATGTGCCTTTACCATATTCTAAAAATCACCCAGCTTCTCAGTCACACTGCTCTTTGCAGGGGGCACTTTTTTCCCAGAGACTTTGCTCCTGAAGCCCTCTGAGCTGGACTTCAGTTTGGAGTGGTTCTTTTACCCAGTGGTCATCTTTCCCAGCTCATCCCTGATGCCTTGGCTTCTTCTTTCTTGGCTTTCTCCCTTGTTTTCCTTTTATCTGCCTCATGTATCTCTTTAGAGACAGTACTGAGAAGTAAATTTTGTTTTCTTACACAAATGGAATTGTCTTTATTGAATGATCTTTGGATTATTATTTGGTAGAGTTTCTAGCATCAAAATCATTTTGCTTTAACGTTTTGAAGCCATTGATCCATCATTTTTGGCATCCGGTGTTAGAGAAGTTTGGTAGCCCCCATCCCCCAAGCTTTAAAATTTTCTCTGTATGTTCTAAAATTTCACAAGGATGTATCTAGGTATCAGCACTTGATGATAAGCCTGTTCAATTTGAAGACTATTCATAACTCCTGGAATTTTTTTCCTGTCATGTATTTGATTATTTCCTCCCATCTCTTTATTTCTCCCACTTCTCCCTTTACTTGTCTCTTAGTGGGATGCCTGTAAACCAGGTCTTGAATCTCCTAGATTGCTCCCCAAAGTCTCTTAACCCTTTTTTTTAAGGATTTTTTTTATATGGACCATTTTTAAAGTCTTTATTGCATCTGTTACAATATTGCTTCTGGGTTTTGTTTTTTTTTTTAATGTTTTGGTTTTTTTGGCACAAGGCATGTGGGATCTTAGCTCCCTGACCAGGGATCGAACCCGCACCCCCTGCACTGGAAGGCGAAGTCTCAACCACTGGACCGCCAGGGAAGTCACAAGTCCCTTAATCTTTTCCTTCCGTTTCTCAGTCTTTTTAATTTTTATCTTGGTAATCATATTGTTAATTTCCGAACGTTCTTCTTGTTCTCTGATGGTTTTTTTTTCATAGCATCCTGTTCTTTTATGAATGCACCATGTCTTCCAATCTCTCTGAAACTAGTTGGGATGTGTTTACATCATCTTCTTTCTCTAAATTTTTTTTATCCAGTCAGTTGTCCTATTTATTTATTTTCATCTTTTTCATGTTGGCTTTCCTTACATGTCTGGTGATCTTTGGTCATGCATTCATATTTAAGAATGTAAGACAAGGTTGCTTATTACAGGCAGATGGGATAGAAAAGCTTTCCTCAGATACTGTTTGGTAGGCATAGTTCCTGTTTGGGACCTCTGGGTACATGTGCAGAGCATGCCAATTAGCAGGCATCACCTTAGGGTCCCTGGTTAGGAACTGAGAGCCCCCAAATGCCAGAATGAGGGAGTTTTACTTGGTAGAGCCATACCCATCCTCCAAATTCTAGACCTGCCATGTAGTTGTTCAATTTCTTTAGAGAAGAAACCTCAGATCATTAGTTTGGAGGATAAATGCCAGATTTGCAGAAGCTCTACTAGGAGTAGGGGAGAGAGAGAGGCCAATTCACCTGGCTGTTCTGGAGACAGACCTTCAATGACTCCCCATTTTTCATCTGCCCACCTTCAGGGCAGCTCCCTCCTGCTTTTATTCTTAGCTGTGGCTCCTCCTGTGATGCCATCCACATATTCCTATGTACTTTCAGTCATAGAAAGAAATTTGCTGAAATTTGTTGAAATCTCCCATTTGCTGATGACCATCACCAGCCCCTGCCCCTTTGTTGTGAAGTGCTTATTTTCTTTGTAAGTTTTGTTTTTTTGTTTTTTTTTTTTGGCGGTACGCGGGCCTCTCACTGCTGTGGCCTCTCCCGTTGCGGAGCACAGGCTCCGGACGCGCAGGCCCAGCGGCCATGGCTCACGGGTCCAGCCGCTCTGCGGCATGTGGGATCCTCCCAGACAGGGGCACAAACCCGTGTCCCTAGCATCGGCAGGCGGACTCTCAACCACTGCGCCACCAGGGAAGCCCCCTCTTTGTAAGTTTTTACCATTATTTCTGTGGGCTCTAGAGAAGGAAAGCTCATGTGCTCAGAGTCCATCATTTAGAACTGGAAACCAAAAGTGTGACTTTAATTTAACATCTTAACAAACATCATTTGGGAATTAGCCTCGTAAGTACACTAGTAAAAGGAAAAGTTAAGGTGTTTTGTAATTGAGTAAGAATGTCATACTGAAAAATTTAGATTACTTTCATCACCAGGTGAGTCACTGGAAACTAACTGGTCCTGAGATAATTGAGAAATATAAAATTTCATATCAAGAGACTGTATAAGACTCACTAATAGAATCAGACCCTCAGTGTGTCTGTATTTGCATAATTATAGCATATGGGATTCCTATAAACAATATTTAAAACTACACTGTAATCCCAGATGGGAGGAGAAGAAAGAAAGGAAACATCCTAAGCATTTGCCCTTATTCAATGAATTGCTCTGGGTGAGAAACAGCAAACTTAATACACTGATTGCCTTCATGAAAAGACAAAATAATCTGGTTTCTTTAGACCATTATCTTCCTTTAATTTAAATAAGTTCTTACTCAAGCATAAACAGCTGATAAAGAGTAAACTAATTTTTATGCCTCAAACAACTTCTTGAAGTTTTTATTATACGCAAACTGAAGAGGAACAAGGCAAAGTAGCCAACTGGCAAGACGGTCCATTAGCAGCCGCCAGCAATTCTGATTTAAATGACCATTTTTTCTGCCACCAAGCTTTTGCAAAGTGTCTTTTAAAAAGAGAGAGCAGTCAACATTTGAGATTTAATTATAGGCCAGTGTGTCACAGGTGAAGTCTGGTTGGGCTGATGAACCACCGTGACAAAGGATCTAGAATTTCAAAACAGCTTATTTTATTTATTTTTTAATTGGAATATAATTGCTTTACATAGTTGTGTTAGTTTCTGCTGTACAACAAAGAGAATCAGCTATATGTATACATACACTCTTTTGAGATCATTGCCTTCAGAAGTATATAAATCAAAATGCTTTCATATATACATTATTTTAAATCTAAAACTAAGAGGTCTTATAGCTTTTTAATGATGGAAATGAATTAAAAAAACTTTAAATGTTTTCTGTAAGGTTCATAAACATGAAATTCATAGTGTCACCCCTTAATGGATTCGTTTTAAAATTGCTGAAATTTATTCAATTTATTCATTTTTAGTTCCCATGATACTTCCTTAATCTGTAGTATTGTGCTTCAGAATATTTTATATTGTAAATATTTATGAAAAAACAAAGTAGTTCTGCAATGAAGCATCTTTACTTTGTCAGTTCACTATCCTTTGGGAGAATAAAATGAGTTGAAATAAAACTAGGTAGGACATAAGGGAATTCAATATAATTATATTAACTATATGCAGAAATATATTTTTAAAGGGTATGAAAAAAGTCTCTTAACCTCATACCTGATAAAATTTTAACATATTTTGGTGTGTTACCCTTAATACTGTATTAAAATAAAAGAAGTTTATTAGTATTATTTTGTAGCTGTGAAAACCATTTTCAGTAGTCCCAGCTAAATCACTTGCTCTATTACACTTCCATTTATGAACTCCAAGGGCAAATCATTATTGCACAAGTAATACTTTCCAAATCATTTTCTTCCATGGCCACCTTTAAGTGAATGAGAAGAGTCAATATAATCTTATTGTCATATATGTTAAAGCACATTAACAATTTATAACGTAAGAGCTGTATCAAATGCAATTTCATTGAAATGACACTCGGATCAAATTAATCAAGTTAACCAACCATGAACGTTAGAACCAAGCGTTAACTCAATTTATTTAAATTATACTATTGGATTACAAATCATTCCCTTTTAAAAAAGCATTTCAAGTCCTGTCCTGGAATAATTTGGCGGGAAACTCAACTGCCAGCACATTCTTTATAATTCAGTCAGAGGATATGTGGCCATCTGGGGCACTCTAGAAGGGGTGGGGAGCCGAGCGCGGGATGGGGCAGACGTGGGGTAGATTTAGGATATCTGCTGCTACTGCAGTACATGCTGACTTTTTAAGACGTTTTGTCTTTGTTGAACCAGAGCTAAGTTTTGTTTTGCTTTGTTTTTGTTTTTGCTCCTTTGTTATTAGCCTTATGTTATTTTCTAATATAAATATATTTGGCCACCTGTGGTACTAGTTGGATGAGAAATGAATATAAATGAATGAATAGAAATACTTTGAGCTCTCTTTGATTCTGAGTTAGCAACGCACCCCAGAAGAAAATGAACCGGTTTGCCTTCCTGAATCTATTTATTCACAGAAAACATAATAAAAACAAAACTGTTCACTGGGTCCAGCCGGCTTTCGTCTTTTTGCACTTTCGAGAATTAACAAATCGGAACAGTGGACAAGCTATCCTGTTTCCTTAAAATCTAATAGTTTCAAATTAATAGTGAGGTGTATTGTTTTACAGTGATCTGTCTTGCTGCCCTGAGCAGGGGACTAGCTTTGAACCAAGATGAGCTGCTCAGGGAGAGCGAGGGGATGTGGCAGCTCCCTTTGGCAGTGGGTGAGGGGACCAGTACCAGTCGGTGGGTGGGCTGCAGCCCCTGGTGCTGCCTGACCCACCAGGGGCTCCCAGAGACATCCATGACTGCTGGGCCAGTTGTGGGCTCTCAAAGCTAGAGCAGACGGTGTGCTGAGCAGAGGCAGCTGCCCCGGAACGGCTCTTCCTTCATCCCTCCCCCTGCCTGCCCCTCCCCACCCTGTTTTCCTTACTGTCAGGGCTAAGGCAGTGGCTGCACTGCGGGGACCAGTGGCTGGGGGTCTGTTGCTTCAGTTTCAGTGTTCTGTGCTGGTGACAGGCAGTGTTGCTCCCTGGTCAGAGCTGTGAGGGTGCATCTTGTATCACCTGCACCAGGTAAGGGCGACGGCCAGCCTCTGTAGGGCACATCATGGTGGGAGAATGGAAGGTGCAGTGGATGGAGGAGGGGGGGGGGATACAGTTCTGCATCGACCAGCTGCGGCCCTTAGTCAAATCAGCTGACTTTTCAAAACCTTCCTTTTGCTCAAACAAAGCCTTTCAGAAGCTCTAATATGTATAACACACAGAAGGAGGGGGAGTTAGGCTGGTTGGAGTGGGGAAGGCCTGGGTAGCTTGATGGCTTGGTCCCCACCCTTTCCTGCTTTGGGCCTCTGGGCCCTGTGGCGCTCCACTGGAGAACCATGGCACCAGCTGACCTCTGAGGTCCTTTCTGACCTAAAAGTTGCTGCTACTCTAGGAAGATGCTCAAAATGTCACTCCTTCTGAGCCCCGACCCTCCATCTGTTACTTCGTTCATAGAGACGGAACAATCAGGTAGAATTAAATCACATGCCGGTGATCTTTCCTTCAAAGTCACTATTTCGTCACCCATGATAACAACAGAAAAGAAAAAGTGGGCTTGAAAAACTGCTTTATTTTGTTTATGGCCTGCCTCTTCTCCACCCCAAGACAATGATCGACATTGTTTACTAAAGAACAGCAGAGGTGAAAATCCAGTTTAGAAGCAAGGGGGCAATGATGACCTCCTCATTGAAATTCTGGAAAACTGGTCAATTTGGAAGTTTAGCATTCTGGTGGGGAACCCACCAGAATTATTGTCTGATCTAAAAGTGTACGATATGAGCTATTGAAATTTATCTTTTCATAGTCTACCACCACTATTTACTGTAATGGCTTTATTGAGCAGTGAAGGCAGCAAAAATACAAATTACGCAGTTCTGTGTATGAACCATTACTGCTGCCAGGCCAGTGAACACAGGGCCTGGGATTTCCTGGAAAAGTTTGACTTCATTTTGTTATTTTTTTGTCCTGTTGTCATGGAAATAACCCACATTTAGGCATCGAAACTATATCATCAGGACTCTCTCTCATATCCAGAAACGATCTCCAAACCTTTGGTCAGACCATGTATTGCAATTCTGACCTAAACAATACGGTCACTGTAGCTTATTCTTGTGGCATCACAGAATCAGCTGAAATAAACGTCCCTGTACGAGGCTGGTGGTCGTACGCCTGTTTCCACACATGTTCTTAAAGCATGGGAATTTTGACTTGAATGACTTACTCCATTCCAAGTCCAAATTGGCAATGCCAGTCAAAATAAATTGGGCAAAGTAGGATGGATGGTGAGATGGATAAATGAACAATAAAGGCTTCAGAGAAACCACCAAATTTATCTTATTTAATACTTTGTGACAAGACAGTTTAAAGTACAGTGTGATGTGGCTCAATCTGATGCTCTTTATCTTTTATTGACATAGGTAAAATAGTGATGCAAACAGGAGTTTAAAAAGAAAATCTGCATACACTAATGTTAAAATGAACATAATCTGAGAATCACTGGAACGCCAGCACCTCCTCTTCCACCACATGCACATGAGGATGTGGGGCCGTGGAGTGAGGCTGCCTGGGCAGGAGTCCTAAATCTACCACCCACCAGTTGTGTGGTGACCTTGGGCACATTTTAACCTCTCTCTTCACTTCTGTAAGATGGGTATAACAACCGTGCCTACCTATAGGGCTGTCGTAAGAATGATAAGCGTTGATACCTTTGAAGGGCTTGGAACCGTACCTGGCAAGCAGTAAGGCATTTAGTAAACATTAGCTACTATGACTTATTTCCACAAAAGAAAGTTTTAGAGATTATTTTCACAGAATGCAGGCTAACATTTTATTTCAAAAGTGACTATTCTAATACTATATTGCTGGATTTGCGTATAACATGAGGCTTAAAACTCAGTGATGTCTTTCTGCTTCTCTCATTGGTCTTAGGAGGCAGTGTAAAGGGGTGGAAAAGAAATAGTCCTGGGAAAACACTAAGAGCCACATACTCTACAGCAAATACTTTTGTTTTTCCCAAGGCTGGGCACTTTGGGCCCCTCTTGTTCTAATCCCATATTCCTCACCTTCCGTCTGCCTGGGAACCCACAATTATCGCAATGTTAGACCCATAGGATTTCACAAAATCATAATCTAAGACTGAAAAGGACCTGAGTGATCAGTCATTTAGACCACTCCTGCCCAATTTTAGCCACAATAAAAGTGAGGGGTTGTGGTCATTGAACGACTTGTCCATGGCTACACGGGGACTGGGTGAGACCAGACCCAGTCCCCTCACCCCCACTTCTGGGACCTGGGTCTGGGGCTGTTTCTCTTATACTTTGTTGTATGTTTCATCTCCACTGGCACCTAGCATGGTATTATGTACACATTTGACATTCAAAAAATATTCCTTAAATGAGTAAATGAATAAGTGAAACCAACCTTAAATATTTGTTTTGAAAGTACTTTGGAGTTCCTTTTGTAGTATTTGTGGGGGGCGGAATGAATTATTTTCTCAAACACTTTTTTCTCCAACCTAATTCCCAATATGCATACCATTGTGCATCTAGGGGAAAACCAATCCCCCGTCCTCATGTTTCCACTACATTCTTTTTTAAAATACCACCTTCCAATACCATTGTTAGAACTCATGTCCTCATTTTTTTCCTTCTAAATCTAACTTAAGATATTCATAGAATCATAGTGATGAACAATTGTGACCTGTTCATTTAGTTCACTCCCCAGCCTGAACCTGGGCAGGGCAGGCCAGGATTTGAGGGAATGCACATCATCGTGCTGAGCAAAGAGGAGGTGCTAGCTAGAGCCTGGTGTCTGCATCAGGCTTCCTTCTGCCTGCCTTGTCTCCTCCTCCCCTTTCCCTCCAAATCCTGCTACATTCCCTGTGAAGCCTTGCTCAAGCCTTCCCATCCAGCTTAGAATTCTCTTCTTCCTTTAAAAACTGTCATAGCATTTTAATTATGGCTTTTATTACACATTATTAATCACTTTTAAATTAATTGTGTTTAGTTATCCAAGCAACATATAAATTAATCCAAGTTGTAAAGTTTCAAATATTATAACAACGGTTATGGATGGGTATGATTAATATGATTAAAATCCTCCACGATGCATCTAATTCTTGTTTCTTTTAGTGGGTGTCTTGTTCTACACCTCTCCTATCCCTTTTTACTTATAGAAATTCATAGTTTTATTTTGTTTTTACAAAAATGGTACCATTCAATATATATTATTCGGTAATTTGCTTTTTTCGTTAATAATGCATCTCGATGACCTTTCTGTCTTAGTA
This sequence comes from Mesoplodon mirus, assembly GCF_964341445.2. Taxonomy (NCBI): domain Eukaryota; kingdom Metazoa; phylum Chordata; class Mammalia; order Artiodactyla; family Ziphiidae; genus Mesoplodon; species Mesoplodon mirus. Next base: position 58,150,635 of record NC_138977.1, on the reverse strand, counting down.
ATATATAGACTTACTTCATTCTTTTTTTTTTTTTTTTTTTTTTTTTTTTTTGCTGTACGCGGGCCTCTCACTGTTGTGGCCTCTCCCGTTGCGGAGCACAGGCTCCGGACGCACAGGCCCAGCGGCCATGGCTCACGGGCCCAGCCGCTCCGCGGCATATGGGATCCTCCCAGACCGGGGCACGAACCCGTATCCCCTGCATCGGCAGGCGGACTCTCAACCACTGCGCCACCAGGGAGGCCCTTACTTCATTCTTTTTAACTGCTTCCTCATTTTCCAGAAGATGTACCAGAGTTTATTTAGCCATTCTCTATTGATGGCCATTAGGGTTGTTTTCAATTTCAGAATTACCAAAACTCTGCCATGGAAGGGAATCACATAATCTGTGTACACGCCTGCCTGCTTCTCTGGGGTACATACCAAGAAATGCTGGGTCACACAGAATGTACACATTATTAATTTTAACAGTGCCAAACTGCCCTCCAGGTTGGCTATATTAATTTACACACCTGTCAGCAGTATATAAAAGTACCCGTTTTCCCACTAGCTTGCCAATCTTAATCACTTTTCCCCTTCTTTTACCTTCCTAGATATTTTATTTCCTAGGTTTGGGGGTGTAAGCTCTCTGAGAGCAGGGCCCATGATCTCCTCATATTTGCATTTCTTCCCCCATCCAGAGGGGTTTAAAAATTGGTGCTCCATAAACACCTGTTGAATGATCTCTAACCATACGTTTTTCGTTCATCTCTGGGCAGTACACACTTTTCAGAAGCATTTACCAAGACAGCATCTAACTTTGAGAATGAAAAACATTCTAAGAAAGTTGGTTGATTTTTTTGCACATTCCTCCTGCTGAACAAGTTACAGATATCTTTCATTTAAAGTTGCCTAAGACAGGATTCTCTTCTGCCTTGCTGGCAGGGGGCAGTGAAAACAGACCTGGTTATCTCAGACAATAGCTAGCAGCGTGTCCCACCCACTGGGAAACAGCAGACCAAAGGCGCCTCAGAATCCCTGGGAACTAGACAGAAGATGGAATGGTGAAGGAGAAGGGTCACAATCTTGGAACATTCTGGATCTAAGAAGGTAAATTCTTTTATAGAGTTTTGAAATAGAGGAAACCATTAATAATGTCTAAAGCATGGCAATAAATGGATCCAGGTGAGGAGGAACTGTGACAGGGTAGGAAAAACTGGAGTGAAGAACTGGGCATAAGGAAATCTGGATAGAGGAAATAGGGGTTTTAAAGGTGTGAATTACGTGATTCAAGAGAAACACTTCCTCCAGGCCTATATTTATTTATATGATAATCTTGGGCTAAAGCAATTCTAAAAATGCACGAGTGTAGCTCCAAATCTTGGTGCTCTGAACATTTATTTGAAAATAGGAAGAGTTTTCCAAAGGGGTAAGAGATAACTTTCAGCTAAATATGAAAGAATTGAGAATTACGTGTAGCTTGGTTTGTGTTTCACAAAAGAACTGCTCCTAAATAAGAAACATAAAGGAAGACACATGTTCGCTATTAATAATGTTTCTTTTTCTCTCACCTACTGAACCGTTTCAATAGCAACTGCGCAGCCCAGTGAGGGTACAATCGCATTTCGACACAAACAAATGAGAAGTGAGGAAACCATTTGCCGTTCTGGACCGATTGGGGAATGGCCCCCTGAGGCTGGACCGATACACCTCAGTTCATTAGCGCTGTTGGAAAACCCAAACTGCCCTTACTTTACCATCAGGGCCTCGGGGCTGTGGTCCCCGCTGCACTCCCTTAACCAGACACGAACCCGCGGTTTGGTTTCTCGGCTCATCTCTTTTCGCCCCTTTCATCCCTTCTCCTACCCTGGGGCCGTTGCCAATAAACCCATCAGTGACCGGGCCTAAATCAAGCCCGCTGTGGCCCATTTTTGGCCAGGAACAATCAGCGCCTGGAAACTACTGGAGGAGGAGGCGCATTTGGCCCTTTGGGGGCTCAGTGCCCTTCTGGCCACTGTTGTGTGGAACAAAGAGGGCAGGAGCGGAGGGCGCCCCCAGGAGGAATGGCGGGGAAAGACACCCGTGGGCGCGATTCAGGAGGCGGGCGAGACTGGAACTAGGGTGCTCCCGGAGAGCGGGCTAGGCGCCCGGGGAAGCATGGCTGGTCCCCGTCCGCTGCGCCCCGCATCTGGCGGCCGGCGCAGCCCTTTCCTGCGTCTCAGCCTCTTTACTTTTATTCCTCCCCCCTCCGATTATTATTACTATTCTTTCCCGCGCAAAGCGGGAACCCGGGACTGCCCAAGCGAGCGGCGGAGGGGCCGCCATTTCCCTGGGAAAGCTCAGCGCGCGTCGGCACCGGGCGCCCCGGAAAGGGAACCAGAGGGGAGTGCCCGGCCCCGAACCCTCCTCCGCGCCGGCCGGGGACTCACAGCCGCCCGCGGCGCCCCGCTCACCGCGCAGCAACCCCCGACCCACGCCTCCGCCGCCCGCGTCCCCGGCCTGACCTTCTCCGGCGCGGCCCACCCCCGGACCCCGGTCCCTTCCTTCCTCCCGGCGCCTCCGCGCCCCTTCCATTGTCAGCCCGGAGCAACCGGCACCCGACCTGGGCACCCTCTGAGGCCCCCAGAGCGGCCCTGCCCGGGCTCTCTCGGCCCCTGCGCAGACCACCGCCCCGGACCAGTCCCCCTCGGCGGCCGGGCGCCTCCCTTCTCCCCCTCTGCGCCCCCAACGCCGCATCTCCAGGAGCCCTCCGCTCCCTCGGGACAGCCTCGCCCGGGGCTCGCGGCTGGACCCCGCATCCCTCCTCCCTCCCTCAACGCCCAAGATGCCCCCGGCTCCTCGCCGGCCACAGGAATTTTACCGCTTCTTTAGCAAACGCCCCCCCCCCTTTATTTCCTGAGGAGGCAAGTTGGGCAGCTTGATTTATTAATTTGTCTTTCTTTTCTTTCTTTCTTTCTTTCTTTCTTTTTTTTTTTTTTTTTTTTTGCGGGGAGGGTCGGCTCTCTGGGGAGCGCCCGCAGGGGCTGGGCGGTGAGGAGGGGCAGGGGTTCTCTCCAGCCCCTGCACTGCCCCCGCGGCGCGTTTTGTTTCCAGACCCCGAAGCCCCCTGAACAATAATGCCACCGCCATGGCGGGCTCACCTGGTGCTGTGCCGCCTGCTCCGGGCGCCCGGTGCCCTCCGCGCGCCGCTCCCAGGGCGCAGGTTCGGCCCGCGCGGCGCCGGTGCCGGGCAGGACTCTTTGCCTTTCTTTGGGTTCTATCTGTGCGTGTCAATGGCGGCAAGCGGCAGTTCTCCGGGCCGCGGATAGTAGCGGGGGGAGGAGGAGGAGGGAGAAGGGATTGCTCCTTCTCCACATAACCACCTCTAGGAGGAGTCGCTCAGCCTCATCCCCCGCCAGCCCAGGCTCCGCGACGGGTCCTGGGCTTTCGGTGGGGCTTGATGAGCTATTGTCCTTCAGGAGCATTAATGATGAAACCGCGCGGCCTCCGCGTCGCTGGCGGATCCGCTGGGTGCGCTGAGGGCCACTTGCTAAAATGAGGCTTTCCCTAGGGCTGGGGACAGAGGCGCTATGGTCACGATCCAGAGTCTCCTGTTAGCAGGATCCACCTTTGGTGGAAGAAGGCGGCGTGGGCGTTCATCCGGCAGTTCTAGGGAGAGCCTTAGAAGGTGAAAGGGAAAAAATGCCACCTTCGATGGTCTCGTGTCCTTAAATAATAATAAATACATTAACGATTGTGTCCATCACTGGGACGATAGCATAGCATAGGGTGGCCATAGCCACGACAACTGAGAATTTATATCCATTCCTGCATCTTAGCTTTTTATAAATTAAGACAGAATCCAGCGTTGCATATTCTTTGGAGTAGCAGATGTTTGTTTTCATGGGTAAGACTGTGTGCATGGACATAATTTTTAATTCAGTTGCTTTACAGTGTGTTAGTTTGTAATCTCAGCGGGTATTAAGACTAGAACGAAGCTATTGTTTTAAGGATTTCTATTAGTTTCTGGAAAAAAATATTTTTATAGGGGTGTGGTGGACAATATCAGGTGTGAAAATGGGGTTAGTAGTTGCTCTGTTCTACTGGAAGCCAGTGCTGTCCTTTGTAACTCTAGATGTTGGCCAGGGCTTCATGGCTGGGGCGGTGAGTCAAAGGAATTTGTTTATTTCAGCGGGAAATGCTAACTTGCTATGGGCCATCCATGCTTCCTCTGATCTGCTGCTCAGTCAAAGGACTAACAAAAGGAGAGGCACATTTTTTATGTCTTCACAAAAGAGAAACCCACAGGAAAACACAGTTCTCCAGCATTGGCCAAATAGATGCATTTCAAAACCTCTTCCATTTGGCAATATTATGTGTACTTACGCCTATAAACTTATAAATGTTTAGGCAATGGGGAAACTTGGGGTGACTAAAAGCCTCCAATAGACTAAGTCCACTCCCCTCTGGATTTATACTAGTTAATCAGGGCTGTTGGTGGAATTAGGAGATGGTGCATTAGACTGGGTTCATGTCAAAGTGTTTTCTGAGCAATCAGTTGACTTCCCAAAAGATTATGGATAAAGGTACAAACAAACCTCTCTGTTTAAATCTCATATGGCTTCTCAAAGTCTCCTGGGCCCAAAGGTCTCCATTCATTGGGACTTCCTTCACTCGCCTTCCTACTCTTTTTACCCTCTCTGTGTATGACCTCACTGTTCTTTGTCTTTTTTTTTTTTTTTTTTTGGCCTTACTGCGCGGGCATGTGGGATCTTAGTTCCCCAACCAGGGATTAAACCCGCGTCCTCTGCATTGGAAGCGTTGTGTCTTAACCAATGGACTGCCAGGGAAGTCCTGTCCTTTGTCTTTGCAGGCACTTTCCAGGTCAGCAATCTAGTCAGGATGAAGTCCTCTCTTCCCAAGACATATATTTATATGGTTTTAAATGATCCCCTGGGGCATCTCATAATGGTTTCGATTTCCCCTTCTTAGAGGAAGCGCCTATCTCCCTTCTTATATAGATTTCTGATGCCCATTCTAGATCAGAAATAACCTCCAGCCAACATTCAAGAGGGCTCAGGAGCCTTCTGGGAGTGCTTGAAAAATCCTCCTACCCTGTGACCCAATCAGCCAGGCTGACTGAGATAGAGTTGAATAATTCATCAATATATATTAGATTCACATTCTCCCTGTAACTTCCCAATAAAAATGGTACTCATGGTCATTTTTATGTGGATTTTATGTAACTCGTTTCATCCTAGCATTTTGTTATATGCTCTTCCTGAGAAAGGCTGGGTCTAAGAAATTTACTAGTCAGAATTTTTCCCCTTTCATACTGGTTGGTTCCTTCAAATAGATGATGTAGTTGAAATTCAGAGAATCAAGGGAATGTCAGCTTCATAATACTCTGGTTCTTGGAATAGAAGAGATCACAGAGTTCACTTGGTCAAACCCTTTATGTGGTAGGAAAAAAACTGGTATTCAGGAGATATAAGGGACAAATACGCAACCTGATATGCAGATCTAGTTAAATTATATTTAATATTGAACACTTAGCACATGAACAGAAATTTAACACTGAGATAATATTGTATAGTTAAAATACATTTGAAGTAGTCAACATGATTACATGTTCATCAGGAATCTTGAGCTCTGTGGTGGCCTCCAGCTCAGGGAGCCTCTGACAAGCTGAATAATAAATACTGATAGTAAGAGCTTACACTTATTGAATGCTTACTATGTGTATTGTGCTTTACCATTACTAACTCATTTAATCCTGACAACAACTCTATGGGGTGGGCACTATTTTCTCCTTTTTACAGGTGTAGAAACTGAGGCAGCGAGTGGGTGAGAAAGTTGCCCATAGCTACAGTTAGGAAGTGGCAGCCTCTTATTCTTAATTCACTGTTACTGTGGTCGGGGTGTGCATTTGCTTTAAGCAAAGGAATTCTGTGATTGGTCACAAGGTGGAAAGTCTCTTGGACCATTCCCAATACATATCCTCAAGGAGTCAGTGGAAAGCTGATGACAGTAGGTTTGGTTGATTACCATTGCAATGAAAATATTTTCTTAACTCTTGACCTGTATGTGTGCATGATAGTATGAATAAACGTATTGATTGTGAGTTGACTCCATTAGCAACAAGGATGTCTCATAAACATTTTACTGAGATGCAGGATGAACTGCTTCTTAGAGGCAGGCATGTAGCATGATATAGAGATGAAAAAATATGAATTAGCCATGCAACCAGATTCATATTCTGTTGGATCTACTAGGAATTCATCCACAAACTCATCTATTTTAAAAATAGCTTTGATTTTGACCCCCAAAACCTTTTTACTTTTTCATAATCCAAATTTATGATGTTGTGTGAATTGAGTGGGTTTTTATTTTCCATGATTAGTTCTAATCTGGTTTATGACACTTATTATAATTCATGATCATTTTACCCTTCTGAGATCTTGCTTTGCAATTGCCCTATTAATTTCCTGACCTCATCCTCTTCTAGAAGATATGTCATGTAGGTATATATTTATATCTGACATATATAAGTATATGAATATAAGATTTAGATGTCCAGATTAATTTCATTTGAGAATTCTGATCTCCTTTGAAGTAACCTGAGATTCCCTGGGAGTGTCATAAAAACAGATGGAAATCATTGGTTTAAGCTCTTCTTTGAATGTAAGTTAAGCAATTCTAGACGGCGTATTAATTCCATCAAGGCACCAACTGGCATAACTCTAAATAGCAACTTGGGAGCCTGAGGTTATGAATGCCCACAAAGCACCAAGCTAAACAGTACCCCACTATTCTAAGAAATAAACACAGCTTCTAAATGTACTTTATAGCCTGGAAAATATTAGGCAATCTGACTTTAAAATATTTTATTAGCTAGAAAAATGCTTAGTCTTTCCTGTTGTTATATTTTGAATAGTGCACATGATTAATGTTAAACATTTATTTCCTTGATCTGAACTGGTGGCTTTCAGATCTGAGTAATTTATGGAAGTGAATAAATATCCTTAAAGAAAGGGCACGTAGGCAATCGTTGTGCCAACAAAGCCCATTCTTGGTATCTCTGGCTAAAATGAACATCTTCGTCCCCTAACAAGAAACATTTTACTGGTTCTGATTCTTAAAAACAACAACAAAATATGTCCTTTATTTTTGTTTTTGCCCGTGCTGTCCGGCTTGTGGGATCTCAGTTCCCTGCCTGGGCCACAGCAGTGAAAGTGCCGAGTCCCAACCACTGGACCGCCAGGGAATTCCCCAAATATGTCCTTTTTGACACTATGTCCTGACCCTTTGATTCTGGGAAAGGGGATTTACGTGAGTGTGTGTGTGTGTGTATAGAGGCATATCTATGTATATACATCTACATATGAACGAATAAATATTTGGTGTGTGTGTTACACGTGTGTACATTGTAAGATGTGTAGTCACTGAGATTGCTGTAGGCTCAGAGTTAAGCCTGACTTGGATTTTTTTTTTTTGCCTTTCTTTTTTTTGTGGTACGCGGGCCTCTCACTGTTGTGGCCTCTCCCATTGCAGAGCACAGGCTCCGTACGTGCAGGCTCAGCGGCCATGGCTCACGGGCCCAGCCGCTCCGCGGCATGTGGGATCTTCCCGGACCGGGGCACGAACCCGTGTCCCCTGCATCGGCAGGCGGACTCTCAACCACTGCGCCACCAGGGAAGCCCCTGACTTGGATTTTAAAGGAAACTACCAAATGTTTAGCATTTAACTGATGAACTATATTGTAAAGGAAAATGAAATATTTCAGGTTTTTAAGGGAAATACATTGTCAGCCCCAGTTATGCAGAGTTGTAGTTAGGAAAATAAGGCACGTAATGTCATTAAGTTTAATGGAAACAGAACCCAGAGCTAAGGGGAGTGTGCCAGTTGGTATCTTGCTCTGTTCAGTGCCGGAGCTCTCTGGAAGATCATCCCAATACTTCCAGGCAGAGCTCTTTACGACAATTGTGATGGGAAGTGGCAGCATGCATCTAGAGACTTTAGACCTTAGCATCTGTGTTGGGAGATCTGTGCAATGTGGCCTCACACCTAAATGAAATTGCTCTTTACAATTTAAACCCATTCTAGAGAATGGGGGCACTGATTTTACAAATGCACAAAAGCAGAATACCATAGTAAAACTATAATTTATTTATACAAATGGTGTGTTTTTACAAAGGCCATCTGTCAGTTGACTCTCTGATCTAAAACAAATCTGTTTGTTCCCCAGAAGAAATAACATGTCTGTTGAAAAAGGATTTATGGACGACAGGCTGCCCAATCCACCAGCCATTGGTATAATAGTAACTATTTATGATATATTTACTTCTAAGGGAGTGCTGTGAGTGGAAACTATTACTTGTGAAGTATGGTAATTAATTTTTCATTACCTCAAAGCCAAGAAATGGAGCCCAGTTGCATTTATTAAGATTACTGCATGAGAAACATGTTTCTTCTGGAAAAAAGAATATAAAATAAAAGCATGATAGGACCATGGGCTTGAACTCAAGCCCTGGATTTGGTTTTGGAGGACAAGAAGACAAAGCACTATTGAATGACCCTGGCCACTTGATCTCTAGGCACCACTGGTAGCCCTTATTGAAAATTAGATCCTACCCTTAATACCAAAAGAAAAGAGGACTCTAGGCTGGGAGAAACAGAAATGGAAGAGAAGGGAAGACCCCTGTCTCCATCCTCCTATACAAAAGACATACTCCAGTGAATATATATTCATATTTTAATAATTATTTTGGAATGGAATCTAATATTTCTTAATAAGTACCCTTTTAAAGAAACTGGGCTAGGTCACATGAGAGGTACAAAAAGGCATGTTTTCTTCTCTCAGGAAACTTGCCATCTTCCTGATAACTCAGGGCATGGTGATAGATACAGAAATCACCTTGACGTTATCAATGAAAAGTGGTTAACCAGAGTCAGTGGTTATCTTATCTCTGAACCCCTTTCTTAAGTTAATACCAATTATATTTTGGTTTTCCAGAGTATTCATAAAATTAGCTAAACCAAGTTCTTGCCCCAAATATTTCATTTTATTTACTTTTATTTATTCTTATTTTTCAGACATTTAAAAAAATATATAATACTTGAATATGACACACAAAAAAGTACAAAGGTAGACGGTCCAAGGGGTCCTTACTCCTTGTCCCCCAGGCAACCAGTTGCACTTCCCAAGGTAACCAAAGTTAAGTTACTTTTGTGTCCTTCCAAGCACCACTTTTCTCCTGGGTTTCTTTTTGTGGACAGAGGTCTTATTTGTCTTTTAAGGGACTCTGGAGAAGTCTTAATATTCAAACCCCAAAGGGGACAGATTCTACAACAGCACATTAACTCCTCTCTGTTAAGATCTTGGGCAGAAGAGTGGACACAGAGGTTCAGAGGCAAGATGTTGGTGAACGTAACTACGAGGATTTTCTGCTGGTGCAACAAAGTGCAAGTCCCTCTCCCCTTTGGATCTAGGAAAATCCTCACGTGATGTAAGTCAAAACCCAGAGACAAGGCTGGCACTTAAATACATTGTGTCTCTCAGGCTGACAGTCCAGGATCCCAGCTCTGAAGATAGGAGGACCCTCCCTTACATCTTGATTAATCCTTGAAGATGCCTGAATGCCATTCCACTTTATTTCCCATGAATACCTCCCAGTAGTGGGGCTAGAGAGGAAGTGGGCCCTGCCACAGAACCCCCATTATGTAGACAAGTCTCCCAGGACAGTTGGATTGAGCCTGTCTGCCCCCAAGTTCCACACTTCAAAAGGCATCAGAAACGATGAGGTGATTGGATCAGATCACATCCAAGGTCATGTCTGCTTGGGATCTCTCCAGCCTGGGGCTCATGAGCAGGGCTGACTTCATCTGGGGCTGCTGCTCTCTGGTTTGGGCTGCCAACCTTCCCATTTGGAGGCTGGGTCTTAGCTCAGCCCTTGGGGGATCTGAGGGTAGTGGACCAGGGCACAGCATGTCCCTGGAGCCTGCATAGGCAGGAGGTTGATTCAGCCAAGGCACTCTAGAAGCATGAGCTTCAGGGACAGTGGGGATGGGGCAGCTCATGGCTTCCTGCAGCCATTTAGCTATGGCCTTCTGAGGTCTGGGTCTCAGCAGCCCTCATGTTGCCCCTCCCCCATCCTTATAGAGGAATTCCACTCTTGGGCCTCAACACAGCACTTCCTGCCTCACTTAAGTATTCCTTCCATTTCCTTTGGGTTGCAGAAGAGTATCAGAGTGAAAAGGAAGAGGGTTCATGCCAAAGGAGACTCAGCCACTCACACCTTCGCTACCCATAGAAATTTCAACCTCTGTTTCTTTCCCTCCCTCCCCCCCTCTTTCCTTCCTTCCTTCCTTCCTTCCTTTCCTCCTTCTGTTTTCCTCCTTGAAAATTCTTATCTTAGCTTGGGTTCTTGAACATATAAAAGTCCACGGAGAGCTGCTGAGCTCTTGGAAGATACTGAGGCTGTGGGATGTTTTGTGTGTGTGTGTTTCTGTTGAGAAGGTCCTTCGTATTTTTTGGCAGCTTCTCACAGGGATTTCTGCGACAAAAGATAGCTGCCCACTACTGAGTCTTCTCTCACCCCAGACTCCTACCCTCCCCAGCCAGTTCTGGTTCCTCTGCTACGTGCTCTCAGAAAACTTCACTCCTCCCTTTACAGCATACATTGACACATTTTTCTGTAAAGGGACAGATAGTAAATATTTTAGGCTTGTGGAGTATATTATGTAGGTACTTACATAGCAAGAGAGAAAACAAATTTCCACAACTTTTTATTAATACAATTCTAAATATAATAATGGAATATGGTTGTTTGTAATACACGTCTACTAATGAGAAGAATGGAATTCTATTTTCTGTTTTGGGGTGATAACATTTCTCCCCCTCCTTCCCCTCCTCCCTCCCCCTTCTTCTTCTTCCTCTTCCCTTTCTCCTCCCCCTTCTTCTCTTAGACATTCCTCTTGGATCTCTCTCTTTGCATTCTCCAGGCTACAGGTTGCTTTCTAAGAATGCTACCTATTTATATGAGGGATTTACCTCTTCCACCCCCTTGACTCTTCTTTTTTTTTTTTTTTTAATTTTAATTAATTAATTAATTTTTGGCTGCGTTGGGTCTTTGTTGCTGCGCGCAGGCTTTCTCTAGTTGAGAGCAGGGGGTTACTCTTCGTTGCCGTGTGCGGGCTCCTCATGGCCGTGGCTTCTCTTGTTGCAGAGCACGGGCTCTAGGCACGCAGGCTTCAGTAGTTGTGGCTCGCAGGCTGTAGAGCGCAGGCTCAGTAGTTTTGGTGCACGGGCTTAGTTGCTCCGCGGCACGTGGGATCTTCCTGGACCAGGGCTCGAACCTGTGTCCCCTGAATTGGCAGGTGGATTCTTAACCACTGTGCCACCAGGGAAGTCCCACCCCCTTGACTCTTTCTTTCACCCCTTTTGTGTGTTGTATCCACTGTCTTCCTCTTTCTTGGTAGACTTCCTTGTTTTGGTGGGGAACATTTTCCAGGAACTTCCTGAGAAAGGGTGCATAGAGGTAAAAATATTTGCATATCTGAAAATGTCTTTATTCTACTATTACATTTGGTATCTTTCATCTGTGGTCATTTATCTTACTCTTTTTGTCCTTGAGGGTTTATGCCTGTAAATTCCTTTACTATTATTTCAGTGGAGTTTTGGGAGGGAGTGGAAATAAACATAGATAACAGAGTTAAAATTTCACCTGCTTTTCAATGTCTTTTTCCTTTATTAATCACCCCCCCAAAAAAAAACCCCAATTTTAGTTAGACTGCATTTCCTAGCTTCCCTTGGAGCTAGACGTGGCTGAGTCATTAAGTTCTGGCCAGTTCTGTGTACATTATGTGTGTAACTTCCAAGTCAAGCTCTAAAAGAAAGAGGCAGGTCTTCTCCTTCTCCACCCTTTTGCCTGGAACATGGTTATGGTGGTGAACCATCCTCAATCTTGCAGCAGAGGGTGACACACGGGGAAGGCTGAGCAATAGGAGAGAAGGAATATGGGTCCCCAACATAGCGGGGCACCTTATCAGCCCTGGCCTTCTAATGATCCCTGGTATGTGGGAGAGAATTACATCTCTATCTTGTTTAAGTCATTGTTAGTAGAACCTGCATCCTGACTAATCCACTGGATGTTCAATCTGCCATGTTTAACTGGAGGAGATCCTTCATTACATGTAAAATAAATTTCTTCTCTTTTTCACATAAAGGAATTAAAAGGCTCAGAAATGGTAAGCAGTGGAAGAAGAAACACATCTCTCAGTTGGGTGAATAGGTGAACTATTGTCACATGACCACACTCCTGACTTCTTTTCTTTTTTTTTTTTTTTTTTTTTGCAGTACGCGGGCCTCTCACTGTTGTGGCCTCTCCCGTTGTGGAACACAGGCTCCGGACAGCGCAGGCTCAGCAGCCATGGCTCATGGGCCCAGCCGCTCTGCGGCATGTGGGATCTTCCCAGACCGGGGCACGAACCCGTGTCCCCTGCATCGGCAAGCGGACTCTCAACCACTGCGCCATCAGGGAAGCCTCTTTAACTTATTTTCTTTTTATTTACATGGTTCATGGAAGGAAGACTGAGCTTAGAAATGAAAGATATGGTTCTTTTTTGTTTTGTTTTTTTTGGCCACGTGGCTTGTGGGATCGGGCACTCGGCAGTGAAAGCACAGAGTCCTAACCAATGGACCGCCAGGGAATTCCTGAAAGATTTGGTTTTGGTCCTAGCTCCTCCACTGTGTAACTTTGGAGGTTATAGAATCTCTTTGAGTCTTAGTTTCCTCATCTATAAAATGATAATAATGGTTAAGAATGGGGTGGGGGATTTATGAAATTCTGCTTTTGTAATTATGTCCTTCTATATTTGCTCTAAAGTGAATCTAAAATGAATCTTTAAAATCAATGTTAGGGAATTTCCTGGCGGTCCAGCAGTTAGGACTTGGCACTCTCACTGCCAGAGGCCTGGGTTCCATCCTTGGTTGGAGAACTAAGATGGCACAAGCCGCATGGCGTGGCCAAATCAAATCAAATCAAATCAAATGACAGTTATTTAACATATAAGCTTAATGTATTATAATATCAATATTATTTATTGAACATTTTCCATGTGTGTGGGACTACAAAGCATTTTTATAATGGTAATGATGTTAATAATAATAACCCCTTATTGCATGCTTACGATGTGCTGTGTATTATGCTAACTGCTTTATATGTATTAACTAATATGCTCCTTAAAATAACCATGTATGAATAGTTCCATTATCAACTCACTTTGCGGATGGGGAGAGTAAGACTTACAGAGGTTATGTAACTTGCCTAAGACAAGGATTCACATCTATGTCTAAACCAACTCCCAAGTCTTTTCTTTTTTCTTTATTCCTTTCCACCTTTTCATAAAGTGTTTTATGTGATTTTTTAAAATTAATTTTTATTGGAGTACAGTTGATTTACAACATTGTGTTAGTTTCAGGTGTACAGCATGGTGAATCAGTTATACATGTACATATATCCACTCTTTTTTACATTGTTTTCCCTTATAAGTCATTACAGAGTATTGAGTAGTGTTCCCTGTGCTATACAGTAGGTTCTTATTAGTTATCTATTTTATATATTATATGATTTTTTTTAATGAAAAATTAGAACAGGTAGGTAAGATTAGAGAACCACAACTGCACCTTAAGCAAAATTTGCCTCTAACCACGGTCACCATGGCCATGACCCGACTTAGAATCGCGGAAGGGGACGTGGGGTCACCCAATCCAACCTCTCCCCCAGCATGGAAATTCCCGCTGTGACAGCCTGGACAGATGGTCACCCAGCCTCTGTTTTATTTAATACCTCAGTGGCTGAACTTTTACTGCTTTATTAGGCTGCCCGTGCCAGTGTTAGGGAACCTCAACAAATCTGGTTTTCAGACTCCAGCCCCTGTGCGTGCCTGCCTTTGCAGTACGTATGTACGCCGTCTTTGCAACGCCAAAGCTAGCAGGTGGTGGCAAATCTGTCTCTCATCTTCCCGCTTCCCCTCTCCTGCAGCCCCATTTGGTAGAGAATTTCACGTAGAAGATTGTATTTGAGCGGAATGTGGAGGACTGCATGGGATTTCTGCAGATGGAGGGGAGAGGAGGCAGAGGCTGCAGGTGGGGCAGGGGGAGGGGGTGGGGGCGTGGCCAGTGTCCCAGCCTGGTGGGTCAGCAGGCGCCCAGAGAGCAGCTTAACAGGCAAGTATCTTTGGGATGGCAATGAGGCCCTACTAAGGGGAGCCTTGAACACAAGGGTGAGGACTGGTACTTACTATGGTAAGCAGTGAGATCTTGGAGCTTCTGATGCATAGGGGAGTAGACAGTCTGAGGGGCCTGCTTTTGGGAGATTCCCCTGACATTTGTGCGTGCGTGCTCAAGGGGTGGCTTGGCGGGGAGACTGTGGATCAGAGAGAACAGCCCTTCCCAACCTGCTGGAGCAGGTGCCCCCGGCTCCTCTCATCAACACGATCACTTTTCTCTTTACACAGCCGCATTTTTATTTCCCCTACTGTGTAACAGGATGGCTTATTATACTTATTAAACTAAAGATGTACATTAAAACAAGCATTTTGAATAAGATAAGAAGAAGAACAGCCTTTTGCAACAGATCATTGAAATGTACCTAGGGCATGTTTTCCTTTACTCTTCCAGCCTTCTCTGGTGAGAGGCACCCTTACTTCACAGCCTCAGAGAGAATTTGTCCTGTGGGCCCAAAGTCACATGGCTAGTGGCCCAGCAGGCATCAGAACTGGGTTTTTTTTTTTTTTTTTTTGCGGTATGCGGGCCTCTCACTGTTGTGGCCTCTCCCGTTGCGGAGCACAGGCTCCAGACGCACAGGCTCAGTGGCCGTGGCTCACGGGCCCAGCCGCTCCGCGGCATGTGGGATCTTCCTGGACCGGGGCACGAACCCCTGTCCCCTGCATTGCCAGGCGGACTCTCAACCACTGCGCCACCAGGGAAGCCCAGAACTGGGGCTTTTTGATGGAGATTCCAAGGTTCTTTCCATTCCACCCTAAATGCCTCAGTTAATCTCATTAACCATCATTTTGTGTGTGTGTGTGTATCATATAAAAAGGTTAGAATAGGCTCCAAAATAATTCAACATAGGAATTTTTGCAGTTGGGTTTTATGTGGACAAATGAAAATGCCCCAATCTCTTTACTGACACATGCTTATTTTCATAAAAAGATACTTTTCAAAGAAGCTTGTTAAGTAGATCTACCCAGAATCTTATGGTATATTCATAGATTTATGACTGAAGGACTGTGTAGTCACCATTTACTGATGTAGTTATTTTTCTTACCTGTACAAGGTCACAGCCGCCTGTCCTCTGAGTCCAGTTTTGTCAAGAGGCCCAGTTCTCTTTCTAGTACCCTGTGCTGGCTCTCTCTCTGGTTGCTGCTTTCATCCAGCTCATTAGATGAAGGTATTCTCCACTTTGTTCTGTGTTGATGATCATGAAATTGAGTGCTCCCAAATAATATGACAAGTGAGCAAGAAGAACCTTCCTTAGAGCCAGAGGGGATGGTGACAATTAAGATCTTTAAGAACTTTCAAAAAGATGTCCCTGGGCCTCCCTGGTGGCGCAGTGGTTGAGAGTCCGCCTGCCGATGCAGGGGATACGGGTTCGTGCCCCGGTCTGGGAGGATCCCATATGCCGCGGAGCGGCTGGGCCCGTGAGCCATGACCGCTGAGCCTGCGCATCCAGAGCCTGTGCTCCGCAACGGGAGAGGCCACAACAGTGAGAGGCCCGCGTACGGAAAAAAAAAAAAAAAAAAAAAAAAAAAAAAAAAAAAGATGTCCCTGCAGAGTGGCTATGACAGCTGCTGCTCATTGAGATGAGAAACCATTGGCTCAGAACCAGCCAGTTCTGAATAGCAGGGCTTCATGTGCTACTCCAAAGTGTTCATTTCTTTCCATGGCGCCCGCTGAGATGCAGTCCCTGGAATTCCTGTTTTAAATGTGCTGCTGGAGACTCTGGGCTATTAAGGGTTATTGCTAGTGGTCCTCCGTCTAGGAAACGATTCCAGTTCTATATTATCCATCTTTCAGTTGGCTTAAAGGAATGCATGTATTATTGCAGAGCGTTGCAGTGATTTTTCTGTTTGCTTTGGTAACCCGCATAGTCAACTGTAACATAAATTTTGTTGTGGACGTTATAGTACATAACCCAAAGAAGCAACTGTTCACCCATCAGATGCTCTCAATTATTTTTTAGAATAAATTCTGTAAACTAACCCTCACATGAACATGTTTTTATTTTCCAAGCAGAATGAGTGTTCAGATTACCTTAGCTCATACTTATATATCCTTAAAATGGTTATATGTATTAATGATTCAGTTGAATTAATAGACCCTAATGCCTCTCTTGGAACTATTTACAATTGTCTTATATATTGCTCCAAGATTAGATAAAATCCCAAATTTTGAATCCCGCTGTCCTGAAGAAACCCCGCATTATACTTAGTGAGAGCTCATGACGTCCCATGTGCCGCCACACTCATTTTCACATTTTTAAAAAAAATCAATAATCAAATTGGGCATTCCTTTTTTTTTTTTTTAAACTACATTGTAATTCCTTCGCTAATCTTTTGAGTGTGTGAGGTGTTTTCTCGAAAGCACTATAGGGCTGATATTCTATGTGGTTAATCTTCCTTGACCCAACCCTAGTCATTCACAAACAACAGATGTTCCTGG
Source organism: Mesoplodon mirus (assembly GCF_964341445.2). NCBI lineage: Eukaryota > Metazoa > Chordata > Mammalia > Artiodactyla > Ziphiidae > Mesoplodon > Mesoplodon mirus. The sequence goes on along the minus strand of NC_138977.1, from coordinate 58,133,951 downwards.
GATATTTTTCACTTTCCTGCTTGCTCTGTGAGCAATTAAGTTTGTAGTAGGCTATGTCTTTGTCAAGTCCTCAGATTTCCAGTCAAACCTGGTATTTTCCTTGTGCTGATTTTTCCTCCCTTGGGACACGGTCTTTTGGTGCGGTTAGAGGTTTGTGGCAGGCTTCATTTACGTTTGTTCTGGTTTTGGGTACAGCTAATTCAGGCATAAGGTTTCTGTCAGATGATATTTAGAGACACCGTATATTTCTGTTTGGAATACTGGAAATACAGGGATTTTTCTACAGAATTTGTGAGTGGAATGCCTCAATCTCCTTGTTTACAAAACAATCACAAGATCTTTTAGACAATTCCAGAGCCTCCTAGAGAAATCCCCAGGGTCTCTCACTGTCAATTCTAGCTTCGTGATAACTATTCCTCATTCCCCATCTCTCAGTGAAATATTATTATTAATTAGAAAAACAGATTGATAAAAATGGGTTTTTATCTGCCTTTAATTCAGTTCTGTACAAAAAAGTTTTGGAATATCTACTGTTTACTATGGCTGTTAGCACACACCACAAAGCAACTTGGATAGGAATGCGTAGGACTGATGTAATCAAAGCAAAGACACAAAGACATGAGAATGATTTTTTTCCCCTGAGGACCATATATCCAATTTGTGGATAAGATATTTCAGTTCAAAGTATTTATTGGTTTTATTTATTTTTTCCTGATTACAAAAGCAATAATATTCGTAATAGGCATTTTGGGAAAAATAAGAAAGTAGTTCTCATCCACAATCTCAACATCCATAAGTTAACCATTGTTAACACTTTATTTAATCTCCTTCCTTTTTTCTAAGCATGTCTATATAGTTCTCAAAAAATTTCACTTCGTATTGTTTTTAAGAACTTTATAAGATAAAACCTGTATCTAGAAAATGACACAAATGTATGGCTTAATATAAATTATCACAAGGTGAATACTCGTAATAATAGCCAAATAAAGAAATAGAAAAACAATAAATAAATAAATAAATAAATAAAAGAAATGGAACTTTGCCGACACCAGAAGCCCCTCAGTCATCCTGATCACCATCTCAACCCTTCACTTCTCACAAAAGTAACCACTATTCTGGCTTTTACCATGCATAACATTTTATCATTTATAACTTCTACGTATGTTACAAGCCTCATAATATATTATTTTCATTAAACTGTCAATGATCTTTTCAAGAGATTTTTAACAAATAAGAAAAACACTTTATATTAACCCCAATATTTCCATTTCTGGTGCTCTTCATTCTATTGTATAGATCCAGATTTCCATCTGTTATAATTTCCCTTCCGTATGCAGGACTTCCTTTAATATTTCCTGAAGTGCAGGTCTGCTGCTAATAAATTCTTTGAGCTCTTTCATGCTTGAAGAAGTCTTTATTTCACTTTTGTTTTTGAAAGATATTTTTTCTGGGTATAAAATTATAGGATTACAGATTTTTGTTGTCATTTAGTTCTTTAAAGTATTGCTCTATGATCTTCTGACTTGCATTGTTTCCATCTAGTAGTTAGTTGTATTCTTATCTTTGTTCTGCTGGCTGCTTATAAGATTTTATGTTTATCACTAGTTTTAAGCAGTTTGGTTATGATATACCTTGGTAGAGTTTTCTTCTTGTATCTTGTGCTTTGGGTTCACTGGACTTCTTGGATATATGTGTTTGATAATTTTGATAAAATTTGGAAAACTTTCTGCCATTATTTCTTCAACTTTGGCCCCATCTCCCTCCTTTTCCCTCTTCTTTGGCGACCCTAATTGTACTTTTTTAGGCTGCTGGAAGTTATCCCACTGCTCCCTGGTGCTCTGTGGTTTTTCTTTTTCAGTCTTTTTTCTCTGTTTCATTTTGGATAATTTCTATTGCTGTGTCTTCAAGTTCATTACCCTTTTCTTCTGCAATGTTCAATATGCTGTTCCTCCTGCTCAGTGTGTTTTTAAAATCTCAGGTGTTGTAGTTTTCATCTCTGTAAGTTCATTTGGGTCTTTTAAAAGTATTTTGTTCATATTGCTATATGCTCAATCTTTCCTCTACTTTATTGAATACATGTACTGTAATTACATTTTTTTAACATCTTTACTGGAATGTAATTACAGTTTTTTTATGTCCTTATCTACTAATTTTATTTGCATCATTTCTGCATCTCCTTATTATGGGTCACACTTTCCTGTTCCTTTTCATGTCTGGTAATTTTTTAGTTGGCTCCAGATCTTATAAACTTTAACATGTGGGGTACTGGATATTTTACATTCCTGCAGATATTCTTTTTTTTTTTTTTTTTTTTTTTTGCGGTACAAGGGCTTCTCACTGTTGTGGCCTCTCCCGTTGCGGAGCACAGGCTCCGGACGCGCAGGCTCAGCGGTCATGGCTCACGGGCCCAGCAGCTCCGCGGCATGTGGGACCTTCCCAGAATGGGACACGAACCCATGTCCCCTGCATCGGCAGGCGGACCCTCAACCACTGCACCACCAGGGAAGCCCCCATTCCTGCAGATATTCTTGAGTTCACTTCTGGGATTCCATGAAGTTACTTGGAAACAGTTTGATCACTTTGAGGCTTGCATTCAAGCTTTGTTAGGTGGGATCAGAGCAATTTTTGTTCTAGGGCTGATTTTGCCTCACTACTTAATGCCTCATGAATTACAAGGTGTTTCCTCAGGTCATGGACTTTCCCTGGATTTATGTGAGCTCCAGAAATTGTTCACCGTTCTCTGTTTGAGTAGTTATTTCCCCCAATTTGGTAGTTTCCTTATAATCATGTGCGATCAGTACTCAAGGGTTGCTCTCTGCAGATCTCTGGAGCTCTGGCAATGTGTTCCTCTCCTCTCCTGTAATTTGCCCGGTGGACTCTAGCCACCTGGCCTCCTTGAACTCCCAACTTTGTCTCCTCAGCTCAGGAAGACTGTTGGGTTCCTCCTATCTGCATTCTGGCCTGGATCTTTTCTCCAGGCAGTAAGCCGGGGCAATTTTAGAGCTCATCTCATTTGTTTCCCCTATCTTAGGAATCACTGTTCTGTGCAGCCAGAGAGCCAATATCTAAAAACAGATTTTTCCCCATATATTTTGTCAGGTATCTTAGTTATTTCAGGCGGGAGGCTCAATCTGGTCCCTGTTACTCCATCTTGATCAGAAGCAGAAGTCCCTATCTTGACTTTGGTAGTGATAGCTTCCTTATGCTACTTTGTAGTTTTATCACCCTCGGGTACATCTCTAGAAACTACAGTTTAGTCTTGCCCATAAAAAAAGTTATTATGCATCTTTTAAGTCTCTTTTAATATACAGATTCCTTCTTCATCCTTTCCTTTTTCTTTCATTTGATCTGTTGAAGAACTGAACTGTTTGACTATAATTTCACATGCTCTGGCTTTTGCTGATGCATATTTTTGGTGTAGTTCAACATATTGCTCCAGTCTTTTATATTTCCTGCAAATGGGTAGCCAGATACAGAGGTCTGATTCGACTTGGGTTCAATTCCTTTGGCAAGATTTCACCAGGAGGTGCATAATGCCTGTTTGTTTCTCTTTTTGTGATGTTAATATTAATGCTTAATGCCTAAATGTATTAATTCATTGAGGATTGCAAAATGGAGATATTCTAGTTCTTTAATTTCTTTTTCATTTATTAGGTGGAGTACCTTTATAAACAGACACATGTCCTCATGACTATTTGATTATCCATGGTACAGCTTATATGGGAAGGCAGAGTAAATGATTCATTTAAGATAACAAATTGGTTTCATATCATTCTCTCAAGATGACCCATTAGTTTAAAAAATCACTTTTAATATGATTATTAACTATTGATTGATGGGCTTTAACCAATTGCAATTATACTTTTTGAAGCTCAAATTGCCCCATCTCTGGCTGGTGGCAGCCTCTTCAAGTTGGCTTTGAGTCTTTTTAACACTTTAGTAGCTTAATAAATTCCTCTCTATCTAGTATGCCAAGATGTTCCAGGCTCATCTTGTATATTTCCTGCCCCAAACCAGGAATAGCAACTTCCCCAAGAAGTCTTTTCATAGAAAATGGTATTCTAAACACTCTGCTAGGGATGATCATTGCTATTAGGTTGGTCATTGTTTTCAGACTTCTTTAGTGAACAGAGCTAAGATTTTATGTGTGTGTGTATGTGTCTGTGTGTGTATTTTTTCTTTTAAGAGAGAAAATATCTCTTGAGTTCATATTGATACTTGTAATTCATAAAGACAGAATTGTACAATTCAACCTCTTCTATATTACATCTGTATTTCCTTTCTTCTACACCAAGAATCTTGATTCTTAAGGACAGAAGAGATGATAGAAATATAATATCCCATAATTACCCATCTACTCTATCCCTCACTCACACAAAACAACCTCAGAATAATTGTAGTATTACAATCACCAGTGTTATTACTAAGAGCAGTTAACATAAATTTTTGCATGTTGTGTCCCCATTCTACTCCCGCTTAAAAATAAACTGTATCTACTCGTTTGTACTTCAGCCATTGCATACTATAAATCTCTCCCTTTTAAGCCTCATTGCTGTTAATTCTATAAATGACTACTCGTTTATTACTTATCACCAGTCCTTATGTTAAATGTTCCTTATGTTAAATGTTCATTTTGTTTGACTGAAGCTCATTCTTTGGTATATTTCTCAGGAAGCTCTCACGAGAACAATATTCCCTATATTTTTGTGTGTTGGTAACACTTTATGCCCTTTGCACTTGAATGCTACCTTTACTGTCTATAAGAAACTTTGGCTTGTATTTTCTTTCTTTGAGTATCTTAAAAATATTCTCCATTTGCTTCTGAAGGAATATTAGTGTAGAAATGTTTCATGATAATCTAATTTTCTTTCTCTTATAACTCATCTACTGTTTTGACTAGATATCCAAAGTATTTTTTTTGTAAGTTTAGGAATTTCTTTAGAATATTTTGTGATATGGGTCATTCTGTGTTGATAATCTTAGGTACATGATGTATTCTTTTAAAATGTAGTTTCAGGGACTTCCCTGGTGGACCAGTGGGTAAGACTCTGTGCTCCCAATGCAGGGGGCCCAGGTTCAATCCCTGGTTGGGGAACTAGATCCCACATGCATGCTACAACTAAGAGTCTGCATGCCGCAACTAAGAAGCCCGCATGCCTCAAGGAAGATCCCGCGTGCCGCAACTAAGACCCAGTGCAGCCAAAATAAATAAATAAAATAAACAAATATAAAAAAAAAATAAAATGTTGTTTCAAAACTTTTTTTATTTCAAGAAAGTTTTTTTGAATTATGGATTTTGGTATTTATTCTGTTCCCTTGTTTTAATTTTCTTCTTTGGAGACTCCTAGTATCCATATATTGAATCTTCTTTGCCTGTATTCAGTATTTGTTACCTTCTGTCTAATCTTTTTCATCACTTCTGAAAAATTTTTAATAGACTTTATTCTTTAGAGAACTTTTAAATTCACAGCAAGAGTGTTGAGATCACTTACTCTTGTCTTGAAGATTCATACTGAATCTTATTTAAAACATCTAAGTAAATAAAAAAGCACCTTAATTAATAAATTAATTAATAATTAAAAATTTTTTGGCTGTGTTGGGTCTTCATCACTGCATGCGGGCTTTCTCTAGTTGCAGAGAGTGGGGGCTACTGTTCGTTGTGGTGCGCGGGCTTCTCATTGCAGTGGCTTCTCTTGCTGCAGAGCACGGGTTGTAGGGGTGCAGGCTTCAGTAGTTGTGGTACGCAGACTCAGTAGCTGTGGCACACTGACTCAGTAGTTGTGGCGCATGGGCTTAGTTGCTCTGTGGCATGTGGGATCTTCCCAGACGACGGCTTGAACCTGTGTCCCTTTCATTGGCAGGCAGATTCTTAACCACTGTGCCACCAGGGAAGCCCAAAAAGGTCCCTTAATTTTTGAAAGATAGTTTTGCTGGCTGTAACATTCTTTACTTTTTTTTTTTTTTTTTTTTTTGCGGTACACGGGCCTCTCACTGCTGTGGTCTCTCCCGTTGCGGAGCACAGGCTCCAGACGTGCAGGCTCAGCAGCCATGGCTCACGGGCCCAGCCGCTCCGCGGCATGTGGGATCCTCCCGGACCGGGGCATGAACCCGCGTCCCCTGCATCGGCAGGCGGACTCCCAACCACTGCGCCACCAGGGGAGCCCTGGCTGTAACATTCTTGGCTGACAGGTTTTTCTTTCAGCAATTTGAATACATCATCTCACTGCCTTCTGGTCTCTCATTTCTGAGAAGTCAGCTGTTAATCTTACTGGGATTCCCTTATATGTGATGAGTTGTTTTTTCCCTTGCTGCTTTCAAGATTTTATTCTGGGGTTTGAGCTTCAACATTTTTACTGTGATGTGTCTGGTTGTGGATTTTGTGTGTGTGTGTGTTTATCCTACTTGGAGTTTATTGAGTGTTGCAGTCAGCCCAGGCTGCCTTAACATAACACCAGAGGCTGGGTGGCTTAAACAGCAGAAATGTATATTCTCACAGTTTTAGAGGCTACAAGTCCAAAATCAAGGTGCCATCATGGTTTCTTTCTGGTGAGAGCTGTCTTCCTGGGTTACAGATGGTTGCCTTCTTGCTATGCCTTCTGATGGTGAGGGGAGAGAGAGAGGGAGAGGAGAGAGAGAGAGAGGAAAGAGATCTGGTCTTTCTTCCTCTTCTTATAAAGGCACTAATCCCATCATGGGGTCCCCAGTCTCATGATCTCATCTAAACCTAATTACCTCCCAAAGTCCTTACCTCCAAATACCATCACATTGACGGGATAGGGCTTCAACATTTGAATTTTGAGAGAATACAAACATTCAGTCCATAGTAGATCTCATGCTTCTAAATCTGACTGCAAGAAAATACCTCCACATTTCTTTGTTTTTTTTTTTTTTTCTTTTTTTGGTGCTGCTGCACGTCTTGCAGGATCTTAGTTCCCTGACCAGGGACTGAACCCAGACCCTGGCAGTGAAAGCACTGAGTCCTAACCACTGGACTGCCAGGGAATTCCCCCAACTTCACATTTCTAACTGAAAACATTTTATTTATTTATTTATTTACTGCCACATCATATTTATTTATTTATTTATTTATGGTACCTCTTAATCTCCTTCACCTGTTTATCTCAGCCCCTACACTGTCCCCACTTCTGGCAACCACCTGTTTGTTCTTTGTATGCTTGACTCAGTTTCTGTTTTAATATGTTTGTTCATTTACTCTGTTTTTTAGATTCCACAGTAAGTGAAATCATGCAGTATTTGTCTTTTCCTGTCTGACTTATTTCTCTTAACATAATACCCTCTAGGTCCATCCACGTTGTTGTAAATGGCAAGATTTCATTCTTCTTTATGGCTGAGTAGTATTCTGTTATATATATACCACATCTTTTTTTTTTAATTGAAATATAGTTGATTTACAATGTTGTGTTGTTTTCTGGTGTACAATACAGTGATTCAGTTATATATATATATTCTTTTTCATATTCATTATATTTTATCACAGGGTATTGAATATAGTTCCTTGTGCTATACAGTAGGACTTTGTTGTTTACTTATTTTATATATAGTAGTGTGTATCTGTTAATCCCAAACTCCTAATTTATCCTTCCTCCACCCCCTTTCCCCTTTGGTAACCATAAGTTGTTTTCTATGTCTGTGAACCTGTTTCTGTTTTGTAAATAAGTTCATTTGTGTCATATTTTAGATTCTACGTATAAGTGATATCATATGGTTATTTGTCTTTCTCTTTCTGACTTCCTTCACTTAGTATGATATCTCTAAGTTCATTCATGTTGCTGCAAATGGCATTATTTCATTCTTTTTTATGGCTGAGTAGTATTCCATTGTATATATATACCACATCTTCTTTATCCTTTCATCTGTCGATGGACATTTAGGTTGTTTCCATGTCTTGGCTATTGTAAATGGTGCTGCTGTGAACATTGGGGTGCACGTATCTTTTCGAATTAAAGGTTTCTCCAGATATATGCCCAGGAGTGGGATTGCAGGATCATATGGCAACTCTATTTTTAGCTTTTTAAGGAACCTCCATACTGTTTTCCATAGTGGCTGCACCAATTTACATTCCCACCAACAGTGTAGGAGGGTTCCCTTTTCTCCACATCTTCAGCAACACTTGTTATTTGCTGTCTTTTTGACAATAGCCATTCCGGTAGGTGTGAGGTATCTCTTACTGTGGTTTTAACCTGTACTTCCCTGATGATTAGCAATACTGAGTATTTCATGTGCCTGTTGGCCATCTGTATGTCCTCTTTGGAAAAATGTCTGTTCAGGTCTTCTGACCATTTTTTAATTGGGCTGTTTGCTTTTTTGATGTTGAGTTGTGTGGGTTCTTTGTATATTTTGGCTATTAACCCCTTATCAGATATGTTGTTTACAAATCGAAAAAAATTTTTTATGTTTCCTCTATTGATGGACTTTTAAGTTTGTTCCTACTTTTTTTTATAACAAACGATGTTACACTGAGTATTCTTGTGCATTTTCTCTCTCTCCCTCTCTCTCTATATATATTTATATATATAATTATAATATATGTAATACATAGGCATATATATTTTATTCATATATTGATATATGATATATAAAGTATTTTGAAAAATATTTTGAAGTTGTACACAGGGCAATTTCTGGACTAAGGATCCGAATTTTTCTGTTTTTACTTTTAATAGACAGTACCTGTCTTCCAAAGAAATTATTTCCCATTTATTGTCTGTTCATTTCCTTTTCTTCCCAATGGTTTTTATCTACAGTTAGAACAATTTTAAGAGAAACATTGAAAAAAATCAGTCATAATCCTGTCACTCTACATCAGGAACATTTTTTTGTGAGTTACATTTGTTAATTTTGTCCATATGTAATTAGAGTCTACCATCTTGTTTCCTGCTTATTTTCATTCCACTTAAAACTGTCAAAAACATTTCCCTGTGTAAACAGTTTTTCATCATCATCTTTATCATTATCATATGGTTTTATGATTGCATGATAATCTAAAAAGATAAAATAGTAAGTTTACTTAACTGTTTTGATGGAAACCATTCTAAACTGCAATACAAAAAGATGTCCCCATCCCTTTTCCCTAAAGATGCATGGATCTTTAGGTTTCTATTCGGAAGGGCTAGGCTACTTTTGGGAGGCCAGTCAGAGAAATACCAGGTGCTCAGGGAATTTACTGTCCAGCCTAGAGACACATTTTTTTAAAAGTTTTTCATTCCAAAAGCAAGTTTGGAATTTTGTTACAGAAACTTTGGAGAGAGAGGTAGAGAGAGAGAGAGAGAGAGAGAGAGAGAGAGAGAGGGAGAGAGAGAGAGAGAGAGAGAGAGAGAGAGAGAGAGAGAGAGAAACATCAGCCTTAATTTCACCATAGATACTACCACTGTAGTATTTCCTGACACTTTGTTTTTTCTATTAGTACACTTCCCCCTCAATCAGGTTACTTTTCTTTCTTTGTCTTTTGCCTTAAAAAGTACAGAATACACGAATACATTCTTACTGTAAAAGATTAAAATAATTATTAAGTGGAGAGGAAACAATAAAGCCCTCCTTCATTCTAGCACACGAGTCTCCCCTCCCTTTAGAGGTTAATTACTGTTAAATATTCGGTGAGCATAATTCCAATTTTATTTCTTTGTAGCTACATACATATAAGTACATATACAGTTATTTTCTTTTTACAAGTAACATCATCTCTCTGATTTTCTATGACTTGCTTTTTCAATTCACAATGTATCTTAGAGCTAGCTTCACATTAGTACTACATTATTCTCTTTAATATCCATTTAATATTCTACAGAGGGGATTATGCCAGAATTTTTAAATGTTTCCTCTACTGATGGAAATTTAGATTTGTTTCTGTTTGTTTCTGTAACAGTGTTACAGTGAATACTCTTGTGTGTTCCTTTTTGAAACATATGTGAAAATTTCTCTGTGGTAGTTTCCTTTCAGTTGAATTTCAACTTCACTTAATAGATATGTTAAAAAGTTTGAGAGATGTTGCCAAACTGTCTTGAATTTATATCCTTTCTAATAGTATATTAGAGTATCTGTTTCCTTTTATTCTTGTCAATTTAATATTATAAAACAAAAATTTTTGATAATCTGATTGGGAATGCTTTATAATTGTTTTAATTCGTATTTCTTTGCATTTTGGTAGATCTGGCTTCTTTCACGTAGCATAATGTTTTCAGTATTCACCCATGTTGTAGCATGGATCAGTGCTTCATTCCTTTTTTTTGATTGAATAATATTCCATTATATAGATACATCACATTCAGTTTATCCATTCATCAGTTGACGGACATTTGGGTTGTTTATACTTTTTTACTATTATGAGTAATGCTACTACAAACATTAGTGTACAAGTTTTTGTGTGAACATATGTTTTTGATTCTTTTAGGTATATTCCTGGGAGTGAAAATGCTGGGTCATTTGGTAACTCTGTGCTTAACTTTTTGAGCAACTGCCGTACTGTTTTCCAAAGTAGCTGCACCACTTTGCATTCCCATTAGCAGTTTATTAGGGTTCCACTTTTCCTGCATCCTTGTCACCACTTACAGTTATCCATCTTTTTTACTACAGCCATCTTAGTGGGTGTGAAGTGTTGTCTCATTGTGTGGTTTGCATTTCTATGCACATTCCAGAACTGTCTTCTTTTTCCTTTTTTTTTTTCTGGAGTACGCCTTCTAGTAATAATTGCAATGAGAGTTCATGGCCTAAGAAATACTCTGAGTCCTGCACATCTGAACATGTCTTTATTTTTTTCTAATACTAGAATAATAGTTTGATTGGATATAAAATTTAGGTTCAAAATTATTCGTCTCAACACTTTGAAATTATTCCTACATTGTCTTCTTTTTAAATACATTTTTTTGGTAATAATTTCAAAGAAAAATTAGAGTAGTATAGAGAGCTCCTGCATACCCTTCACCCAGATTTACCAATTGTTTGCATTTTCCCACATTTGTTTTATTATTTTATTTTTGTCTTTATCCCTTTCTATTTTTTTCTGAACTATTTGAGAATTGTAGCTATCCTTCCCCTTTACTTTTAAGTACTTCAGTGTGTATTTTCTAAGGGCAAGAATATTCACTTCTATAACTACAATACCATTGTAAAAACAGAAAATTTAACATTGACACAATACTATTTAAGCCTCAGACCATATTCAAATGTTTCCAATTGCCCTATAATGAATTTTATGTAGCTTTTCTTTTTTTTTTCCTGGCCCAGGATCTACTTAGTTCTCACGTCTCTTTAATCTTTATTCTTCATTATACTGGATCAGTTCCTCGGTCTTTGTTTTTTGTGACACTGATATTTCGGAAGAGTCCAGGCCCCTGTTTTTGTTGAATCTCTCTCTATTTACATTGTATTCTTACACCTCCAGTGAGAATCTGGAGGTGGAGGGACTGAATGAGACTGCATTTAACTCAGCATGACCCATCCTCACTCTTGAAGAGCCAGGGAGGTAAACAGTCTACTTCTGCAATATTCAGTACTCAGACTCTTCAAGGCCTCTTCAAACTCAGAATCCCTGGAGATGGCATTTACCAGCTCATTTTGGGGAATTTACTGTTCTCTCAAATGAAGCATGAGCTGGGAAAGAGATCTCTATGTGTTGGTTCTATCCAAACCAATCTCTCCTCAATTCCCACCTTACAAATCTTGTCTCTGAGAGGTAGTACGCTGACTGTTTTCAACCACACTTACAGCTGTCAACAACAACTATATATAAATACCATATAAAAATACCAGTGACCACAATGGATCTCCAGGTATCACTGTAGGTCACCATAGTATCAGAAGAGATTTTGAGTTCCGTGATTTCACTTTTTTGGAGAAGTAGAGGCTTTGGGAGATGAAGAGCTAGTGCAGGCCACATCCCTTGTTAGTGTCACAGCCCCATCTTGAATGAATATTCTGATTTATTATTTAAACTTGAAATCCAGCAATCCTAAGGAAACCACTGTTCAGCTGTGGCAAGAATATTACAGTGACCACTTAAATTAAATTAATATTAGAAGAAAGTGGAGGGGGTGGGGGACTAAGAAGTCTCCAGGACTAAGATGGTGTGAATTTGCCAGCCAGATTAAAAAGGCCAGGTGGGTGATACGCATAAAACATCATTGGAGGGGGCTTTATGAGTTCTAAAAAGAGAGACTGCAATTCATTATGCTAAGAGCATCTTAACTGTCAGCACATTGAATTAAGAGGCCAGTAGCAAGGAGGGCCTTCCTAGTTAAGTCACAAGTGTGAAGAGTCAGGGGTCTTTAATTCAGAGGGAAAACTCTAGCCATATAAACGTAGAGATTTATTCCTTACGCAGTGATGAGTGCTATGAGACCCAGGGTCAACATCCTCCACTACATCTGCTTTTGATAAGCTCTGCTGAGTTAGTTATTTATGTCAAGAGTTCTTAGCCCCAAGCTAAATGGGAGTGGGGGTGGGGTGACAATGAACAGGGAGAGGGGGAGGGCCCAGAGCTCACAGGGGTCAGAAGGTTAATGCTCAGATATGGGGCTCCATCAATATCTGTTCAAGGGTTATCCTGATTACACTTTTACCAGCATAATGTACAAGTTGATAATGATCGTGGGTTTTAGTGTTGGTGAAATAAGTCTGGGTACTAAATAAAGCAGAGTATTGCTTTACAATTGTAAAAAATATTTTTGTGTTTCCGTGGAAAACTATGTTTCATCTACAGCCTATCCTTCTGGGTTATCAGATTCTAGACCTGTTCACTGGCTTTGCAACACTTTGTAATTGTAGGTTATGGACAGATATGTATATTCTGTCCTGATAGTAATAATGGGCTTTGCTCCCTTTGTAATTCAGCTCAACATTCCATTAGTCTACATAAATATGTACATTTAAAACTTTTCATCTGGACTGGTTAAAACAATGGTGTGGTTCCCTCATCATATGAGTCAAATAAAATCTTTAACATGTGTTCATTTTTATATCTGTATGAGCGTCATGATTTTACCTTTTTCTAAATATTATCTTTTAACAGAAAATCCTTCTGTAGCCTGATTGCTTATGAAAAAGTTCAGCCACTCCCCTTTTCTGTGTCTTTCTGAGATTTGGTTACACAGATCAGCTCTCTGGCACTTTTAAACATCAGTCATTTAAAACAAGAACAAAACACAGATGAAACCTTTTTTTCTTTTTTTTTTTTAAATGCTGTTTTCTGCACTGTTGGGTTTAATCATTAGAAACCACAGGACTATATATCTAAAGTACTTATCTGTTTTATCACTTCTGCATCAAGGAGCTGATAGAAGTTTGGGGGTGGGGGGAGGATGGTGGGAAAGAAAATGTCAGGAAACAGAAAACAGAGAGGTGCTTTTACATGCTTCATCCCTGTGTGATCATTTCAGATCAGGAAGGGTCCCTGGTCACATTTAATGGCAGAGCCAGACCTGGAACCCTTATCTCCTGGGTTGTAGTTCTGCTCTGCTCTTTGGAAAAGGAGGGGAGAGGTAGACGTTTTTACTTTTAGAAGCCCCTCACTCAGACCCCCAAACTGCTCAATGCAATGGCTGTATTTCCGATGCCTTATTTTGAAGACAGAGGGCCCGTATATAGGTGACAAGGTGAATGAAGCAAGTTCCCTCTCACCCGCCTTCCACGAGCATCATCTTGAACAGCAGGCACAGAGAGAGGGGCCACAGCCCCAGAGAAAGTCCTGGATGGTCCTTTTATCCCAAGCTGTCTTTCTCATGAGCTGGAGAGACCATGATGTTGAGTCACAAAAATTCTGTCTCTCATATACACAAGGAAGGGACTGGAGATGATCTCAAAGGCTTGTTTCTACTCTGACATGGTAGGAAGCCAAGGTCAAGCCTTTTGGTCAGCTGACCTGGGAAGCAACCTGCTATTCATCATGGCTTGCTTTTGAATTGTATAGCTTCAGTTTGGTCATCCACAAAGGGTAAGATGGCACTTCTCAGCTTTAATGGAATTACATGCAAGATTTCCTTGGCTCCACACCCCTTGGGAATTCCTGCCCACTTAGGATGGATTGTCAATTCCAGGTCATTTGACTGTATTTCTGCCTTGGTAGAAGTCTTCTTCATGCGATGTTAGACACTGATGAAGAAATTTTCGTCAAACCAAGAACATATTCAAAGTTTGAGTATTTCATTAAAAATTGTTGAAATTTATTTCTTCCCTAAATGCTCTTAAAGCTAATAAAATAGTTATGGTTATTAATCATGGGTCTTATACATATCAATGGAAAAAGTTAACTTCACATTCAATTTCTTGTTAGTTTTGTCCCCAAATAGACTTTAAGCAAAATAAAATATTAAACAGAAATCTCCTTTATATAAAATGTTTATACTCCAGCCAGTTGGCATAATGAAAGTTAAGACTTAGTAATTCCATGTGCATCTGCTACCTTTCAAATTTTAAAAACAACTGTGGCAGCTGTTTTCATTTTTAGATGAAGCGCCAAGAGGTTAAGTGACTTAGCCAGTCTCACATCTGTTAATGAAAGAGTCAGAACTAAAATCCACTCTCCTGAGCCCTAATCCTTTCCTCTTTATATGATACCATCTTACTTCCATTAGCTAGGAATGAAGGCTCCCTTTAATCATGAAGCTCTTTTTCCCTTCTGAGAGATGTTAAAGGTATATAATTTCTGGGAAAAAAAAAAAGAACAAGATGTAGATGATTTGTAATTTATTACTTAGATCAACTTCCATTTTAGAAAAGACAAAAAGAAAATATATAATTCACATTTACATCTTTTACAACTGAAAGTATTTACACCATAGATACTAAGTACAAAATATCATATAAAACTCTAGGATGACACAGACAGGAAGGACCACAGTTTTGGCAGGGAGTTTTCTGGCGCTTTTTTTCCTTACGAGTTTAAGTGCATTAGGCTAACAGTTGCCTAACCATTTTGCTGATTTTAGGCAGTTACTGTTTCATCTTTTTAGCTTGATGGCCTCTCCAAAAGAGCCTTTGTTTAGAATAATTAGTAATTGATCTTCCCACATCACTCTCTTGGGTTCACCTTTGAGCCTTAGGATACTGTGGTTCAGGCCATTGGCCCTTGTGGGTTTCCAGGGGGTAGGGCTTTCTACTTAAAAGAGTAGTTGTACTCATTTGCTAAAATCCTACCCACATCTGGGAGTAGCAAAGCTACATTTCAAGGAATAGGCTCATTTGCTCAGCTACATTTTTCAGTAGAGAGTATTCCAGTTGCAAAGAATATCCAGCTTTGCACTTAATGGGACCCAGGACCAGAAAGGGCTGTCACTTACTGCACCACTGCAGGACTGGGACCAAAACTGGGTCTTCTGACCCCCTCTCAGGGCCCTTACCCTGGTGTCACAGTGGCTGGGATGGAGTTACTCAGAATGCCAGGTTGTGGTCTGCCTAGTTGTGGCAAAGTGGGAGGCAAGAGGTTTCAAACAGATGTGGGTATGGGCTAGCCGGGGGCTCTGCCTTCTACTTCAGAACACTTAAGAAGCCACTTGCGAAGCCATCTAGTCATAGGTCCTTAGGCACATCCCGACCACCTGGGATGTTTTCCCTGTGGTTTACTTGTAGCCTGGAAGTTATTGAAATGGAGCGAAGGCCCCACTGCCAAGGCAGAAAGCTGTCTTTGACTCGGTATGATCGGGCATTGGCAAATTGAATCACAGGAAATTAAAAATCAAAGTCAGAAATGGGAAGGACAGAACAATCCAGCAGAGAAACAAGTTTTGTTGAAATAGCACCTGATAATGAAAGAAAACCATATAGGTAGTGTTTAGAAGAACTGATCTTTTAATGTCAATATCTATCAGAGAGCTTGCTCACTGCTTAAGCAAAGTGCTTTCCTATGTCTACTAACCCCGAATACTAACATAATTCCAAAATATCAAAGGTGATTAGAAAAATAAATTGAGTGCACCAGAAAAAATATCCAAAATTAAGAATGATAAAAGAATAATAGTGATAATGATCACAATTTAAAAAGAGGCAGTACTTAAAATACCAAGATATAACAGAAGATATTTACATGTATGAAGTTAGCTGCAGCACAAAATATATCAATGGGTGTGTAAGATTGAAACATTTCTGAAATCATCTGAAGGTTGTGAGAAGCAGAAGAAACTCTGTTCCATTATCAAGCTCATCATGGAGATAAAATACTGTGCATTTAAACATTGTACCCCAAATGTACCAAATCACAAGTAAAAACAAGCTTAAATGAAAGTGTAAAATTAACAAATGCGTAAAATCCAATTGCTTCAATAAACAGGCTGGAAAGACCAGCCTGGGATTGCAGTGGAAGTTTGCAAAGTCCAGTTAGGCAGAAAGGTAATGCTGGGAATGCGGGAATCAGGCATTTTGCCCTTCATGTTTTTTTTTTCCTGGTAAAATGGCATTTTTGCTGAATCGCTGGAATATGATATGAGATTCTATAATGTTTCTTATAAAGGAAGCTTTCAAACTTAAATTGGAGTCATTAAAATTCTTTGGAGACTTTTTTAGATCATGAATGTAAAAGGCCATGGTGCTAGGTGGAGTCTGGCTATTGGAGAAAATTAGGGTCTGAGGCACAGGGATTCTGCCCAGAAGTGGTCCCTGTGGTCAGTGGAGAGAGGCCAAGGTTGAAGCTAAGGCCTTGGGCTGTCATGCTCTGGGGTCACCACCCTCCACTGAATGCCTTTGTGAGGCTGGTGGCAGAAGACTAAGAGGCCCCAGGTCCCCAGCGCCCCAGGAAGGCGTCTTCCTCCACGGGCAGTGCTGTGGATGGATGGGCTGGGAGCTGTGAGCACTGATGTTCAGAAACGCACTTGCTCTGAAGAGCCCAATGTGAGTGCCTCAGGAGTTGGTAGGGGATGCCCGCATGAGTGGCTACTTCAGAAAACTTCAGCTGGAGAAACCAGACTTCTTTTAGGGCCTCCTTCCAAGTGGGGACCTGCTTGCTTTATGATTAGGTTAACGTTTGGACGGGGGACTGGAGACTGTGTCCCAACGGAGAGCCAGCCAATTCCTCCGAGTCTGTGTGCCAGGGAACAGCATATTTCTAGGCCAGTTGGTATAGTTAAACGTTTTTCTCTTCTGCCTCAACCCCTGCTGGGCAGGGGTTTGGAAGATACGTGTTTTTACATGGTCCACGCACAGTCATATTCCCAGAGACATCACTTCGTCCTGCGTGAACCTGCAGTAACACCTTCCAGTAGCACATAAGACACAGCTGCTATTTTCTCTTAAACACAATTATACACCCCTTTGGCCATAGGACAACAACAGAGCCACTTAGCGATTTACCTTCTTACATTGGTCATTCTGGAGCACACACTGAACTTTAACGGCCATGGTGGCAGGAACCCTGCAGACCCCTGCTCATTCATGGGAAACACTGAGGGTCTTTCATGGGGGTCTTGGATGGCTACGGAATTAGCTGGCTTGCTTTTGGCTAAGCTATAAACCAAAGAGTCGGTTTTTAAGAGAAAGATCAGCTCTTATGACTTCTGCCACAAATACTTGGCACTGGGTTTCTCTGAACGTCTCATCATGTATTAGAGACCTCATCCCAGATTCCAGCAATTCATGCATGGAAGGAAACCAAGTGGGTTCCCAAAGGAAAAGGAAAAAATCGGCACAGGGAATTGTCCCTCCCTGTCCAAAACAACTTTCCACCCAGGTTCAGTGGGGAGGGAGTGTTTCTCAGCCCAGGCTTGAGCCAGAGCCCTTCTTTTTTTTTTTTTTTTTAATAAATTTATTTATTTTTGGCTGCGTTGGGTCTTTGTTGCTGCACGCGGGCTTTCTCTAGTTGGGGCGAGTGGGAGCTACTCTTTGTTGTGGTGCGCGGGCTTTTCATTGCGGTGGCTTCTCTTGTTGCGGAGCACGGGCTTTAGGTGTGCAGGCTTCAGTAGCTGTGGCACGTGGGCTCAGTAGTTGTGGCTCACAGGCTCTGGAGCGCAGGCTCAGTAGTTGTGGCACACGGGCTTAGCTGCTCCGCGGCATGTGGGATCTTCCTGGAGGGAGCGAACCCTTGTCCCCTGCATTGGCAGGCGGATTCTTAACCACTGTGCCACCAGGGATGCCCTGAACCCCGCTTTAAATTAGAAAACATAGACACCTACATGGTTAAAAACCAAACCAAACCAAACAAATCCCTGATAGGCATAGGGAAAAATGCATTTGATCTGTTCAAATCAGCAAAAAAGCTATTGAATTATGGAATCACAGAATATTACATCTAGTCTCACCCTTTCATTTTAAGGGTGAGGAAGTGGAAGCTCTGCGCCATAGCCTGCTGCCTTCCTCTGGAGAAGCAGCGTGTCGCAGGTCTATACTGAAAAGTTTCTCTGACTTATTGAACTTAAACCAGTAAAAACCCCTAGAGACTTTGCTTATGACCCTGAAACCAGAAAACAAAGAAAATAAAGCATTTCTTCACCAGTAGGTCCTAAAAGCAATGTTTTATCAGACTCAGAATAGAAACCCGAAATGAAATAAAATAAAACAAAGGTGTGGATTTCTCTTCTTATGGGGAACATAATAGGTGAATGATACATCTGTCAACGACTCTATTTAAAGGAAAGGCACTAGGAGAATTTGGTAGGAAAAAAAGCTGTCACACACGTTGACCAGATTGCAGATCTTTCTCCCCAGGGGCCTCGTTTTGCAGCGGTGAGCTCAAATGAGCTAAAATGATGCTCATGGACTGAGCTGCGGGAAGCGTAGGGGAGCTGGGGGGTTGGTCAGAGGATGGGGAGGGAGGCAGAAGGAGATGAGGAGAGGGAGAGCCGAGGGAGCCAAGTGGTCTGAGGGTGAGGAGTGAATGGAGAGAGAACTGAAAAATGAAGAAAACAGAACGTGGGTGGATGCAAGGTAAGGAGGTGAGAAATCCTCAGGGGGCACCAAAAGGAAAGGCTGAGAAGACCGTCCAGGCTGAGAGGCTGGGGGGTCTTACTCCTTGCGGGGGGGTGGGTTGAGATTGATGAGAGGCCTTGGGAACCATTTGCGAAAGTGACAAAAGCAGCAAGAAGGTAGAAACCTTCCAGGCTCTCACCATCTGCTTGACAAGGGGAGGAGACATAAGCCTAGGGCACTGCAGGGATGTGGGGATGGGGCGCCATGGAGACCAGTGATGGACCTGGAGCTAGGAGAGGTCCTGCCCATTGAAAGATGACCTCTTTTTTGGTAAAAGGCGCTAGGATGTGACAGGGGTCCCTGCAGGGGTCAGGATGGGACAGCCTGCTATTGGGGACACCTAGGGTGGGCACAGGGTGTAGGATGCTTCATTCCAGGAACTTAGCACCAGGTTGCCTTCACAGGAGGCGCTTTTGACCCAAAGGAGGGCTCGGAGGAAATAACTTTTTAAAAGTCGTAGGAAAAATGCAACAGTTAGTAAAAAAAAAAAAAGAAGACATCTCACCTTAACATCAAAACAGAAATGCTAGGAAACTTAAACCATCAGCAAACTATATGCAGGTAATTTTTTTTCTTCCATAGAAAAGACCCACTGCCTGCAGTACGGATAGGTCCTTACCAAAAATAATTACCACAAGGAAAAAAAGTAATTCATGAGCACTTTTATCATTGAGGAATTATTCTTGGAAACCGTTTTTTCCTACTCTCTAATCTATATAATCAGTCAGATAAGCTGTTGATCTTCATTATGCAACTCGGAAAATTAGGTTCTGACTCCCTTTAAAAATACATTAAACCTTCAATTAACTGCACTGAAGTTTCCTACAAGACACAGTGCAATTGAACTTTTTCTACTGAAATACCAAGGTAATGATTGTTAAACTTAAGATGACAGATTGACTGCATGGGGAATCTCGGCCTCAGTGTCCAAGAGGGCACAGGTGGGGAGCAGAAGGGGGGTGGGGAAAAAAAGAAGTGGGGCGGGGCTGCTGGGGAGTTGGGTACAGGCCCAGAATCAATAATACATCTTATTTTTTTGGTTGTTTTTTGTGTTTTTGTTTTTGTTTTGGCTGCACTGCGCAGCTTGAGGGATCTTAGTTCCCTGACCAGGGATCGAACCCATGCCCTCGACAGTGAAAGCAAGGAGTCCTAACCACTGGACTGCCACAGGATTCCCAATAACACACCTTATCTTGGAATCAGCAAAAAAGAAAAATCCTCATTCAACCAGGGATATGGGTAATTGGAATTTTAAAGAAAGATTTAAAAAATTTGCTGATTCTTCTCCTTTTAGGGAAAAGAAAATAAAAACCCTATGAACATTTAGGAAATTTAGTTTTAAAAAGCAACTTCCTGGGGAGTGGGGACAGTCCACATCCATCCTGTCCCCACCTCCCCCAGGTTGGCCACCATTTCCACATCTCCATTATTCAGTGTCCATGTTGTTTGTCAAGCAGGCCCTCTGTGTGCACACGAGAGGGCCTGCTCTGAACCTGATTTTGCCAGAAATTTTAATGAACCATTTCTCAAGTGACTCCAGTTAATTGAGGTTTGGCTACAAAAAGCAAGGTTTTTCCCCGAACTGAATACTAACCATCTCTTTGTCTAACCTTTATACGGCCCTTTCCCGTGTTCCAGTTCCTTTCATGGAGATAGTCCTTCCATGGCCTGTGAGGTAGGCAGAACCTGCCCCAGGTTACAGATGACGGAGGGAGTGGAGGCTCAGAGCATGGGAGGCTCTTGCCCAAGGTCGCCCAGCCGGCCCCGGGCAGTCGGGTCCAGCATGCAGACCTCCTTCCTACCCAGGCCAGAGTGCTTCCCACTGGCTGCGGGAGCTGCAGGCACATTTATTTTGGCAGACTTTTGCAATAAAACACTTTGTCTTTGGAATGAACGGAGTGCAAGAAACATGTGTCTTAGCAGGCGATTTCACTGCATTTCTACAGTGAAGTGAGCCCAGGCACCAGCAGTTTCCTCTTTAAAAGGTGGCCATGATGGATCTGTCTTCCTCCAATGTTGTTGGTTCAGAGCTGGTGCTTTGCTGGCAGGTGACACAGACCATTTGACTATATGCAGATGTCCAGGATCCTGTGAGTCATTGAAAGTCCTCAAATCCCTTCACTCATGTATCATGTCATATAGGGATGCTTTTGATTTCTCCCGTGGCCCCAGGGATGGAAGGAGCGTTGAGCGGCTGGTTAATTTGGCAGTAAAAAACCCCTTGGTACCCACCAAGCCTCTGCATATGGTGACCGAGGGAGAAGGAAGGCAGTGAAGGGTAATTTCTAGGCACTGTCCCTTCAACAATTTTGCTAACGGATGAAGGTTTATTCCAGATCCTCTCGCAAATAGGTGGCTTGCTGCCTCTCTCCATCGTTTCTGGACTGCAGACCAGATACGTGAGGCCCTTGGCTCTGAGGGCCAGCCCAGACATCCAAGCTCATCGCCCAGGAGTCTCTCGTGGGCTTCTCTCCTCTACTACACCGTTGTGCCTTCCTCTTGAAGACAAAGCTCTCTGCTTTTGCAGCTTGGTACGCTGGTCAGCTTATGACGTTTGAAAGAACCCAGGAAGTTAAAGGGTTAATCGTGGCAGCACCGAAGAAAGTTAAAGGAAATCGGTTGAGAAGGCGCTGGGACAGGTGACCGGCCTCTGGCCGCAGCCTCCTGGGGAGGCTTCCAAGTTCAGAGTGTGACAGTGCTGGCGGCCCCTTCTGCGGAGAGGTCTCTCGAAGATGCACAATTCTTCCCTGACTAAAGGGCATCCAGCGCCGTTGCGGTGCAGCAACAGCAGAGGGCGCTAGCTGGAGGGTCGCGCCAGAAACCCCAGCAGAGAGCTGGGGAGACAGGCGGGGTGAGCCTGCGCTCTGCGGGCCGAGCGCTGGCCCTTAGAGAGCGCAGGTGTCCCACGCTCTCCCGTGGTCACCCTCTGATCACCCCCTCAAGCCAGACCCCCAGGAAGGGTTCGGCCCGCGACCCTTTGTCCGGAGGCCGCTCCGTCTTCACCCTCCTCCGGGGAAGGCGCTTTCCCCAAGGCTCAGGCTGCCTGGCTTCACTTCTTGGCGACTAACCATGGACTCTGGCCCTTGAGGAGGCAGAGAGAGGGGTTGTTGGAGGAAGAACCCTGCGGTGATGGGCATGCAGGGGTGCCTCCCTGAGCCGGGGGTCCCACTGACCTGGTGACCTTGGCAGGTACCCTCCCAGTTTGGACCTCTCTGTCCACTTCCACCACAATCCTGCTTGCCCTCCCCTGATTTGAGAAGCTGGTGTGGCCCAGGATCCTGCCCACCGGAAGATTCTATGAGGGGGATGAGGCAAGGGAGGGGCCCGCCTGTCTGCAGCGGTCAGCTCCTCCTTCTCTGCTATTAATTCCTTCCTGGACCCCCCAGGCCTCGCTTCATTCTGGCCACGCTGGCGTCCGCGGCCTCCTCAGATGCGCCCTCACTAGCACTCAGCACAGTCCTTGCGCTGCTGGGCACCCTGTTAAGTCCTGGAGGGCCGGCTGTGTCTTCCGGTCCTTAGGAGCCCCAGCTGCCTCCCAGTGCCTGCACGTGGTAGGTGCTTAATAAAGTAGATTGATAACTCAGCAGGTCAGGGACGTTTATGAGCCCCGGCCAGGGCCCTGGCAGGGAGACCTGAGCTAGGTCCCTCAGGAGCCCAGTGAATGAGAAAGTCCTTCTCCACTAAGAGTTCATTGTCTAATATGGGAGACTGACTTCCCTAGTCTAATAGAAGGTGGAGGAAGAAAAGCAGACAGAGTTCCTCGTTGTTCCAGGGAGGGAGACTCATCTAGCTGAGGAACACAGAGAGGTTCCCAGGGCCATGGAGTCTGAGGTGGGCCTTAGAAGGAGGTAGACCTTTGACAGTTGAGAAAGCATGGCATTCCAGGCCCAGGGCCCTGCACGGGCCAGGTGTGGAGGGGAAGCAGAGGGTGCATGCAGGGACCAGCGAGTAGACCTGGAAAGGGAGGCCCTGCTGGGGAGGCCCCCATGGTGCAAGACTTCTGTCCCTGGCTCAGCTCCGCCCCCTCAGAAGCAGGGCTGGTCTAGGAACTGGAGGGTCACTGCATGTGGAATTCTGCCTTGGCCGAAAATCCAGCTCCCTTCCCTGCGCCCTCCGCCCCGTCCTCCAGCGCTGCAAGGAACCTTCACCCTTGAAAGTTCCCCTCCTTGGAGAAATGAACTGCTGTTCCTCCCTGTCCCCGCCTTCCTTCTCTGCCCTCCGTCTCCATGTGGATTTTCTCCTCTTTCCTGGGTTACTCATTAGTGGCCTGCCCTCTTTTTGGTGGTGTGGATGGAGTCTTAGGTGCTTGACATCTCAAGTTGCCTGAGAGTGTGTCCAGGTGCCAGGTAGGGGGTGGGGCCAGGCTGCGGGTGTGTGTGTGGGGCCCCGGAAGGGGAGCCGAGAGCCTGGTGTGAGGAAGGCAGCAGTGTCCCTGTACATTCGTGGGGCTTTGGGGCTCCAGCTGCATGCCGGGTGGTTAGAGCTGTACTGCTGACTGTCTGATGAATGCAGCAGCGTGGACACCTCTGTGAGAGACCCCATCTCTGCAGCCACGGCTGCCCCAGGAAAGCTGCCCCAGTCACCCACGCCCCAGGGCAAGTCCAGGAGTCTTGTCACTCAGGATCACGAAGCACACGCATGCGGCACACAGATTTGCAAGGCCAGCTCCATGCACGATACTGCCACAGCCCAAAATGACTCTAGGTGGAGGGGCATGGAATGCTCCAGCATCCCAGTCCTCCCAGGAGCCGAATGGTCAGTGGAATTGGGGTTTCAGGATGTCAGAGGTCACCTGTCACTGACACCTGGGGAAACTGAGACTTGGAGTGCGTTGCCCTAGGCCAGATAGTTAGCCAGATAGAAAGGGCTGGGAGCTGAGGCTCCCGACTCCTAGCCAGTGCCCTCCCCCTTCACGGGCTGACCCTGACCCTCCCCACGTCTGTGGTATTCCATTCTGCCAGGTGGAGCGGGCCCTGGGAAGGGAGGCCAGGCAGGAAGGAAGCACTGGGGGAGGCTGCGATGGGGCAGTGGGGTGTGTGGAAGGGCCGTCACCTCCTGAGCAAGGTGGGGCTTCCTTTGGCCTCATGACTGCGCAGGCACAAGTGGCTGACCTTGATGAGAGTCCTTATCTGGGCCTAGAGGACTCTGTTACACTGTCACCCATGAGGGCACTGGCTCAGTCTTTTGTCCAGCTGGGTGTTTGCAAGTCTCCAAGCAGACAGTGCCGGCTACAAGGTGCGCTTGGTGCCACCGCATGGGGAGGGGAGCGAACCAGAGAAGGTGGTTCTCCAGACCAGCTGCCTGCAGGTCCAAGAGAACATTCACCAACAGGGCCGTGATTTGTCCCCCGGGCAGGGCTTGGTGCCTCACTCACTCCTTGAGCGAGCAGCTCTCAACACGGGGGCGCTGCAAGTCCCCAGGACCAGAGTGAGCATTTTAACCTCCCCGAGCCTTCTCTGCCACCAGCGCTTTGTGCGGCGCCCCCTGGTCCATCCCTCCTGCAAGGCACCTGCCCCCTTCCCCGCACCGCACCGTCCCTCTAGCACCTGCCTCTTCCTGTTCTCCTGTCTGCCAGCATGAGTGCTGAGCCCCCC
Organism: Mesoplodon mirus; assembly: GCF_964341445.2. Lineage (NCBI taxonomy): Eukaryota > Metazoa > Chordata > Mammalia > Artiodactyla > Ziphiidae > Mesoplodon > Mesoplodon mirus. The sequence goes on along the minus strand of NC_138977.1, from coordinate 58,109,454 downwards.
TGCTTCCTGACCGTTTGTCTCCCTGCTTCTAACCCATCTGACATGGAGCTGAGTTGGGTTAAGGTCCAAGTAGTGAGGCCTGGGGCTCCCTGATGTCAGGAGCCTGGGGTTTGGGAGTGTGCCGCCCGCAGCCCTGTGATGGGGAGGACGTCCGGGTTGAGGATACACGAGGCACCAAACCCCGGTGGGAGACAGTGTGTGTACACAGCGTCCAGCCTCAGTGAACTGCCCCCCAGGGGAGGGCAGTGTGGATGCTGAAACCAGGCTGATTGTTTTTTTTCTCTGCCCACCAGGCCCCTGGGGGTGAAATGTGTGAGGTTCTTCCCTGCCTACCCTGGGCTCACCTGCCACTGCCTCTGATTTATTTTTCCTTGACTCTGACGTTTAAACTCTTCTTTACACATATTTCTATTTTATTATCTGTATTCTTGCAAGTGACTTTGAATCCTTTGTGGTATTTATTAGCTGAGGTGTAATAAATAAATGAATAATAACACCAGGATGGAAACAGAGTAAGGTTTTGGTTTGCTCAAGAGTTATTCAGGGTCTTCAGCTAACACAGAATCTCAGTTTCTGGATCTTTCCAGTTTATGTTTGACTCTACTTTGAGATCATCAGTGGGCTCTGATTGCTCCAGTGAGACCCTGAAAGGGAATGAGGCGGTGGGTCTAGGAAAACCAGGTTATACTCTGATTCCTCAGGACCTCAGATGAGGGGGTGGAGGTGAGGACGGTGGCATTGCAGAAGGCATAAGTCAGTGGAGCCAGGGCAAGAGCACATCTCCAGGAGCAGAGGCTGGGCAGAGCTGTGCTACGACTTTCAGGGGCTCTGGGCACTTTTGCCTGTGTGGACTCCTTCCTCCAGAAAACTACAAAAAAATTATATTTTGTGACTGCTCTGGTAGAAAGATAAATATAACCCTGGCTGGATTCATGATTATATATTCATTTTTTTCTTTTGAGTTTAAAAGAAATGAAAATTAAAATATTGTCTTAACCCCTGAAAGGGCCAGGCTTGCCCTCACTGTGCCTGGTGGAGCTTCTGGGGAGCAGGCTCGGGACGAGGAACATCCCTGGGCTGAGGATTATCGGGGGAGTGCGGCATCCTGGAATGCTCCCTCAGTAGAAAGAGCAACGTGTACCAGCTGGTGGCTGGGGCCTGGGTCCCTCATGCTCTGCCACCAGTGGAGGGGAGAGATGACCACAGACAGCAGCTCTAATTCAACTGCTTCACTTTTCAAACACGGAAGCCAAGACTCAGGGGAGGAAAGGTGTCTGATTTCCAAAATATCTGAGTGGATGTTTGGTAAGCATGCTGGTAAGGTCCCTGGGGTCTGGGCAGCATGTTGTGGTCCCATGAAGATAAGAGTCTGTGAGCGCGACCTCACCCCACAATGTGGCAGGGGTCGCACGAATGTGAAGCTCATTAACTTGGAGTTTCTGTTACCATGCGTGGACAGGGTCTCCGTTTCAGTGTGACTTTGTACTGTCTATGATGAAAGGATATACATATAAAGACAAACTAAAGTGCAAACAAAATGGGGGGGTGTTTAAATTACCCAAGTACTTCGTTATTTTCAAGCCCTCTAGAAGCACCAATTATGTTGTAACACGTAACAGTAAACCTGTGTGCTGCCCCATAGGTAATACTTACCTAGTCTTTAAAATAGGTTTATTTTATTTATAAGCAGCAAGACCTTTATAAGCACTATACTAAGAACAGTACAGAAAACTGTAAAACTCTGCTTCTTAAAAAATAAAAACAGCTTCAGATTGCCAATATCTTGCCCAGATTCCTGTTTTCTGAGCATTCTTTGTTGGAGTGGAATGGTTGTGAGGCAAACTTTTCAACTGCTAGTTGTGAGTAGACCTTGCAAATCTATAGCAAACGAATGGCCATCATCAGCAATAGCTGCTACTAGTGATTGCAGCCCAAAAGAAAGAAAAACAAAAACCCACCAAAAAACAAAAGCAGTAGCAAGTAGCCCTTTGTAACCTTGGGGGCTTCGAGGGTTTCAGCACAACTGAACTTTACACACTCACGTGGCACGGTAATGAACTTGGGGTACATTATAATAGACATTGCTTAATATAATCCCAGCCCTCCCTCTGTTGGACTTAATGGTTCAAACCATTAAACTTCTGAGGACCCCCGCTTCTGGGACTTCCTGATTTCACAAGAAAAGAATGTATTTAATTTAGTGATGAATCAGGATCAAGAATTGCCATGTTTAATTTTTTTAATAATGAAAATCCATAAGAGTTTAAAATATTCTGAGACACACCTAGCTTAGCAAACACCATGGAACTCCACGTATCTCTGAAGTCACACATAAACTAGCCAGCACCTGAGTGCTGGTTGGCCCCCTTTGGCACTGGAACACAATAATTTATTAAGCTTCAATACTTAATAAGTGTGCACAAATATCATGCAAACGTACAGCCGTACTCACTAACGAAAAGTGTATTAGAGTCTTAGACGTATACAAAACATCTTGTAAACAAAAGGGAAGAGGTTGGTGTTTTCTGTACAAAATATGCAGGCTTTCCTTTTTTTTAATAATCTGTAAGATGCATCATACTTCGGGCATTTTCAAAAAGTGAAAACTGTATAAAAATAAATATTCTATTTACAAACACACACACAGGTCAATCCCAGGTTAGAGGCATCACTGCAAAACAAAAACAAACACAAAGCAACATGGAGTTAGTGTCAGTTGGTCTGTGAGTGTTTATTTCCCTTGTGGGAAACGAGGTGGGTCTTGTTCTGGGTTGGATGGGAGCTTTGGGTAGGGGAACTGGGGGAGCCAGGAACCCCCTTCGTTCCAAGACCCTGGTGCTGACTCTCAGCATCCTGAGGGTGGGAAACCACTTTCTCTTTCCAGTCATTCCCCATCCTGGCCACTAGAGGGCACTTTCTCCCTATGCTGCCTTTGGAGGCCTGGCTGTTGAATTAACTGCATCTTCCCAAAATGAATTTATGGTGTGAACCAACAGACACCAGGCTCTCTAGTTGCTTCTCCCAGACACTGTAGCTCTCGAGAGTAGGCTGTTCTTCCCCTGCTAAGCCCAACCATTTCTATCTCCTAACCATCCACAGCAACCTTGAAGAAGAAAATCTTTTTTCTTAGGGGACACACCCCTTTCCTTCTTGGAGCTAACTAGGTCTACAGGAACTCACCGAGAGGGTGAGGCACAGCGAGAGAGATTCTTGGGGAGGCATCATCTCCCTTGAGGGCTGAGCTTTCCCTTTCTCTGGTTAGGGGTGCTTTAGGTACCTGGGTGGTTTCATTGCTTTTACTGAATCCCGTGAACTAATGAGATTGTGGGCACTTAGCCAGAGGATTGTATTCATCTCATTGTAAGTGTGACTGCTTTCACTGGGCAGGACTAGATTAGCTAAGCGCAAACTCTCAGGCAGGTAGTGGACTCCAGCCCTTTAATGAGGATGAACCCACACCTTGAGACCTCAGTGATAAAGGTCTGGCATGAAGTCTCTGAGTGGGAGGCAAGGTGGAGGGAGGCCGTGGGTGGGACTGCATGGCAGCTGCTACCTTTGCCAGGACCAAGTTGGGCTTCTGGATTAGCAAACCAGTGGCCCTGGTCATGCCGGGGAGCCTTGCACTTTGGAGGCCCTGGATGAGTGGGGTGATTGCATGTAAGGGCACAGCCCAGTGCTGTCAGGTGGCTTTAATGATGGCAAATGCAGGGGCAAGTGTGAACAAATGAAACCTCATTGCTGGTAGGAATTCTGGGAACCCAAGAGAGGTTGGGCTGCAGGTCTCATGTGCAGAAGCGTGGAGCTCTGACAGCTTAAGTTCAAGGGGCAAGGTAGAGTGGTGAGCTGGCCAATCTCTAGGAGGAGGTATAGAATCTATGTGACTTTATAGTTTAAAAAACTTAGATTTCCTATATCTGGATAATGGCTTAAATGGCCTCCTACGAACACTATGAGACTAGCTAATAATAACTAATTTTAAAACATGGTTTAGAACTCCTTGCAGGAGAAGTATTGTATAATTTAACCACACAAAGCATAAAGATTTTATCTGTCTGACTACATGGAAATTCCATACACTCGGGTTTGCGGATGCCTTAAAAATCATTTTTAAATGTTCTCAATTTTGTGCAGTGAGTGCGAGGGTGTTTAATGGGCACCCTGCTGGTGGGATCGTTCCTTTTTTGACCCATGTCTTGCTACCTCATCTGCAGAAAGGCCCAGAATGGAAATCGTGCATGCTTTATTCCACCATAGAGAAAGGAGCCCAAGGACACCGCTGCTCCAAGGCACTAGAACCCTGGGAAACCTTACCTTATTCCAGCAGCCCTGGACTGGCAAGCCATCTTCACCCTGCAGTGAGGAAGGAAGGCAGACGGCTCAAGACTCTGCGGGACGGCCCACCAAGCAGCAGGACAGGGGGAACAAGGGCCACAAACATTGCGGCGGCTGATCAGGGTGCGGCCCCCCTGATATAGTCTGTCTCTTTTCTCTACCCCAGGGCCGAGCCGAAAGGAGGCAGGAAGCAAGCCCGCCCGTCTGCCCATTGGCCAAGCTCACATGTAGTTACAGTGCAAGGCCAAGATGCTAGCCTGTGGGCTCAGCAAGCAGAGGTGACCTGAATGCTGTGGAGAGGAGAGACCAGAGGCCTGCTGGTCTCCCCTCGGGCTGTACTGAGTGTGGGGTGCCTGTGGGTGTCACTCAGCGCTTGGGGGCCTCAGTTTCCTCCTCTGTAAAACCTGGGGAAGGTGCGGCTCTATGAAACGACCGCCCCCCACTTCTCCCATTCTCTGATTTTTTTCTCTCTTCCTTAGCAGCTGGGGGAGGACATCTGGGCAATTCCCATCTGGTGATCAGTAAGGAGGAGGAGGGATGATTTCACAGGCATTGCAACGTGGGCCTGAGGTGCCTTCAGCAAGGAGGCAGGGCTCCTGGCACAGCCACTGCTGGGGACTTGGGGGGAAGAGGCAGTGGTGGAATGGGAATCCACCAGGTGCCCTTGTCCCCTTTGCCGGTGCACCTCCGGAGCACCTACAGCCTCAGGATGTCCCGAGTCTCCTCGGGCCCTGCTATCCTGGCTGCTCTGGCACTCCCTGCGGGAACCTAGAAACCACTGAGAGGCAGGTGGGGAGGGTGAGGTTGAACCAGGGCAAAGATCTGGTTCTCAGTCCGGGTCTATTAGAATTGCAGCCCAGATTTTAGAACTCCAGGCTCCAGGGCAGAGAAAGAGATGCACACGGGGTTTCAGGGGACCGCAGCAAGTGGTCAGCCCCCGCGAAGCTGGAATGGGAGCACCCTGTGCCCTGGACCTACTCATCCACCCATGACAGGTGCCGAAACCACTCACCTGGCATCCAGCAGACAGCCGGCCCTGCATGGGGGCCACAGAAGTCTAGTTACCTTGTACTAAAATTCCTGATCAACAGCCCCCAAGCCCTGCCCCACGTCCACAGTAACACAGCGCAGGAGACGGTGAACAGTAACAATGAGAAACAAGAAAGGCAAGGCATGTACACTTCCACAGCAAAAGTAACACACAAATGTTATTGGAGAAAATGCCAGTTTGCATTAAAGGTCAAATCAAGATAACTTTCATTGTCCCTTCTGGGTCTGGGAGGGTCTGCAGGGCGAGGTGGTGCATCCCAGGGTTCCATGAAAACCTCTGTCCCTTTCCCCAGCCCGCCACAATACGACACTTCACATGGTCTCTGGAAGGGAGAGGAGCCTCCGTGGACCACAGGGGCATTCCCATTGGCACGTGGATGGTGGCAGGGGGGACAGAGGAGGGCTGGGCAGGCAGAGGGGAGTGACAGTGTGTGGGTGAGAAGCAGGGAAGCCAGGCTGCAGCCGGCAGAACTCAAGTGTTCAGATCGTGGGAAGGGTCACGGCAGAGGGGACGCCTGGCTGCTTGGTTAACGGAGGTGCCGTGGAGGGCGCGGGAGATTCCACGGCTGAGAAAGGCGCCTGTGAGGTGCGCGCTGCATGCTGGGGGTTCAAGGTGGGGGTGGGAAGGTGGGGAGCGCGGCGGGAACGGGAGGCTTGCGACGCTGCTTGCTCTGCCGTCCTTTGTGTTGCCTGTGTGGTCCTAAAAACTCCCTTCAAGGGGCTCTATGGTCACCTGTCAGGGTCACACAGCATCTTTTTTTTTTTTTTTTTAATAACTTTTTCTCTTCTGTTCAAAGATAATTCCTGTGTTACCCTGGGGTGGGGATGTGAGGCTGGGAATGCTCATCTGACAATTACTGGTATGAAACTAGATCCATGAGCTCCAAACCTCCTCCAGAAATTTAGGAGAGCAGGAAGTTTTTGAGCCAATTGCCTTGGAGTGAAGTGCCCTCTTCTGCTTCCCCTGCAGTATGTTGAAAGGATTGCTGTAGAAGCCTCGGGTGTCCCTGCTTGGAGAGGGACTGGGCCCAGCGGGACCAGAAATGCCACCACTTAGGTGGGACATGCTTGGGAGCGGGTCCTAAATGTCTCCCCTCCCTCCCTGTCTCTCCCTTCCCTTCCTTAACTACATTCTCAACCTTTCCAGGTTCTTCCAGACTTTTTGGTTGTGAACCACCTAAAGACGAAAAAAAAAAAAAAAGGGAAACCAAGGGAGGGTCTTGTAGTGTCTTCTGGGATTTAAGCAAAAAGGATGAACCCTACAGGATCTAGAATCCTGATTTTGGACCGTCCCCTGGTTCTGGGGGTGTCACCGGGGCAGTGATCCCAGATCTATGCCGGAAGAACAGTCAGCGTACCCCCTCCTCTACTTTGGTTCTAGAACTCCTCATTCTTCCCTGTGTTCATAAGGTGCCTGTCTTTCCTCTGCTAAATCGTGCGATGCTGGAGTGGAGCGGGACACGGGGCCAACTCAGGCATCTCATTGAAATGCTTTGCCAACGCTTTTCCAACTAACTGCAGTGTGTGAAGGAAGAGAAGTCACAATCCTAATAACTTGTCCTGAGAATCCACTTCCCTGGCTTTCTTTCTGGTGGCAGGTTTGTCTAGAAGCAGTTCTGAAAGGAGGGTCTGATGCAGCTAAGGTTGGCATCGGGTGGGGAGGGCCGCTCACATTAAGGTGATGGGCTTTTGAAGCAGCTGCAGGAGGAAGCCAAGAAAGCATCCTGGCAGACTCTGCATGCAAGAGGGGAACGTGGCGGGAGCCCCCTGAGGACCAGCTAAGGCAGGGTGACCCTTGGTGTCTACAGAGTGAAGAGTGACAAGCGGGAGTGTGCAGGGCAGCGGGAGAGGCACGCAGGCACAAGCCGCACACGTGGGGAAGCCCACACTGGCCATGCAGGCAAGGAAGGGTGATGCCATACCAGTGGGCACGGGGCATCCAGTCCGTCCAGCCCTGGTAACCCCGGCTCCCCTTTCTCTCCTTTAAAACCTCGGTGTCCCTGTTCACAAAACCAACCACGATGATTATTTAGGTCAAGGCTGGCCAGCTCCGACTGTGGCGTGGAGAGGCCCTGTCCTACCCTGGCCAGGATGCAGGACCCTCGAGGCATCTATAAATAAACCCCAGATCCCAGTTGATTCCCGTCACCCCAGTTCAGCTTTTGCGCTCTCTCTGGCTCCTGCGAGAGTTGAGCTCTGGAACGTGTACATCGAGCCCCCTCTCCATCTAGACTCACTTGGAGTAAACACAGGTGAACTTCAACTTTAGCGCATCATAATTTCAGGACCTTCAAATGGGTCGAGGGACACTTGAGAAGCCTGGCATATGTGCCACGAATCATTCCTCGTTGGCTGGTTTGGGAAGGCTTCCTGGGGGTCTGTCTACAGATTTTGGTCTGCAGCTTTACAGGTTTTAGCCGGATGGCTGGTGCGCATTGGGAGGCTGTGTATGAAAGCCCCTTTCTGGCCTCATTCTGCCCAGTTTGGGGCATAGATGGCCCTCAGGAGACGCTAACCCCAGTGTCCTGCATCCTGACCAAGTGGGGATTCAGACAGCTTGAACTGCTGGCCACAGAGGTGGCCATGAAACGAAGAAGGCAAATGTGGGGTGGGTTTCCCAATTGCTACACTGGCTTCCAAAGCCAGCCTGGAGCTAAGAGCCAAGGCCTGCTCCCAAATCCCTTTCCTCCTGGTGTCTCCGTTTCCACACATCAATTGTTCCGCATCTTCAAAGGAAAGGGCTTTAGCGGGAATGACTTGCAGCTGTGGTTTTAGGGCAACACCAAGAGCAGGCAGAATTTCATCAGCCACATGAACAGGTCGGTTTTGGTAGCATCAGTGGAGTCATTTGGTTTTCATCTTTTTATTTGCCTTCTTTGTTTCCAGCTTGCAAACCTCAAGGAAAAACCCAGAACAACCAAGTGATAGATGGAAACATACCAGTGGACAGGGGGCATCTAATCCAGGCGCTCCTTGGTCTCCCTTATCCCCCTTAGGCCCTCTAGAGCCTTTCTTCCCCCTCTCCCCCTGTAAATAATGGTTTAGTCCAAGAAAAAAAAATAACATAAAAACTTTAGGATCATTCATGTGTTAACATTAGAGACAGAAAAAAAAAAAAGAATGAAAGAGGGAAAAATAGATTCTCTCAATTAGGATATTCTCCCCAGTAGGATTAGGGGTCAGTCCCTTAGCCCACCCCTCCAAGAACCTGAGAATTTGGCTAAGGCAGGTGCGGAAGGGGCAGGGAGCAATAGGCTGAGAGCCAGAGGTGGGAGGAAATGCAGATGGATGATACTGGTGGCCAGTTTTGCTAATTCTGAGCCCAGAGTGCATCTATAATGAACCTGGGGACCCACTTCCTTCTCTTTGAGGGTTCATTTTTGAAAGGGTCTGGCCTGACAGCTTTTGTCCCAACGGGTTTTCATCCCTTTGATATTCTATTTGATATTCTATGAGGAGGGAAGGTGATTTTGTTTAGAGCCCTGGGGTGTGTGTGCATGTGGATGTGAATGCGGCATGTAGGCGTGTGCACATACATGGTTGTGCATGTGTGTATATGAGCTTACACATGTGTACACAAGTGTGTGCATGTACTAGTGTGTGCTCGCACATGCGTGTACAAGTGCACGTGTATATGTTTGTGTCCACGGCTCATAGGGGGCACCTGGTTCTCAGCTGGATCCTCCCATTTTATGTGTGTCTCTGGTCCATCCTGGTCTGAAGTCATAGGCAGCTATTTGTATATGGGTATGTTGGTTCAAGAAATTCATTTGTTTCTGAAAAGCTTCAGTAAACATCGTCTTTCTAAACTGAACCCTATTTTGTATGTGTCAGGGTCACTCTCCATTTAAAGCAGGGCTATGGGAAATTCTTTGTAATGAGTTTGAGTTTGGATTTTTATATGTTGGGTTTCTCTATAAGGGGGCCAAGTGTGCCCCTGGAGAGTCTTCCTGGGAACTCTCCTCCTCTACAGAAGGCCGGTTGTCTAATGCTTGGGGGCTTCCACAGTGTCCCTTGGGGTGGGTGGCCAAGTGGTCAGAGCAAAGGCTTGGAGCCAGAATAGGATTTGCCTCTTATCAGCCACATGACTTTGGGAACTTACTTAACCTCTCTGAGCCTCAGTTTCTTCATCTGTAAAATGGGGATAATAATACCTCCCTCAAAACTTTGTTGTGATATGTATAGCTGAGTCACTTTGTTATACAGCAGAAACTAACAAACCATTGTAAAGCAGTTATACTCCAATAAAGATGTTAAAAAAAACACTTTGTTGCGAGGCCTTTGTGCACATTTAGCGCTTAACACTAAATGTGCACTAATACAGTAGGTGCTCAGTAAATGACAGTGGCTTCATAAAGAGAGCAGTAACGATCGCTACTTCTTGTCAGCCAGTACAGGAGCCAAGGCTGCTGCCAGCGGCACGGTCTTGTGTCTACCGTGTTCCCACAGTGGAAGGCTGCAGGGTTCCTTAGAGGGAGGCAATGGATAAGAATACTTCTGACGTTTCTCCAGGTCTCTGGAAATTACCCACATTCCTTGATTCCAGAGGTTGCCTGCAATTGCCAACACATCTTTCTAAGTGAGTTTTCTAAAATGCAGATGCTTACTTAGAAAATAAGATGTGTTTAAGAGGAAACATGTATATGCATCTTAGGGGTCATCTCATTGGCTCTAAGATATGCCCACCAATGAGGAAGTCATGGCACGATTAATCTGCAGACAGTGGACAAGCAAAACCACTAGCTGTTTGGAGGGGGAAGCCCCATGGGAAACTTTCTCAGGAATGTGGCCCCTTATTCTCTTTGGGTCAGGCCAGTGCAAAAGTGAGCACAGTTCCCTAAATTCAGAGGGTGAGAGAAGCTCCCGGGGAGCGGGGGATGGTGATGATGTGCCTGTGGGTAACAGAGGGTCGGCGGTGGTCCCTTCAGGATGGGAAACTTGCACTCTGGGCCGTCATGTTCTAAGGGCACAGGAAATAGCCTTAATTGGGTGCCCCTTGAAGACAGTAGAGTAGTAACCTCACCTCCATCCTCCCTGCTCCCCTCTTCCGAAGAGGACACGAAAAGGGCCCTGGTGCAGAGGGGATTCTAGCTGGTACGGGAGAGGGGCAAAGAGAGTCAAGCGGCAGGGGTTTCTTAAAAAAATAAGTAAACGTACAAAACTGCGTTTAGAGGAAATAAGTTGAAGTTGGGGGAGTGGAAGGGTAAGGATGCGGGCTATGGGATTATTATAATGGGGTGAACATATCTAGAGGGAGAAATAGTGAAGGAGTAAAGGAAAGAAGAAGCAGGCTGAGGCCGAGACAGAGAGCAGAGGAGGGAGGGAGAGCTAGGAGGTAAGGGGGCCTGGGGAAGCAAGACACGCACACACACAAGTGTGCACACATATACGTGCACACACATGCACACACACATGTACACCCAGGCACACACGTGCACTCTCCCACACTCACGCACATGTACACACACACACACCCCAGATGGCACCTCTCGCAGAGTGGGAGGAGCCTCACCGCACGCTCTCAGACCTTTCAGTTGGCTGGCTTGCAGGCAGCTCCACGGTTACACCCCATTTTCCTGGTACCCAAATTGCCAAATTCACACCACCCTTTATCCTCTGATGGACTGTTTCATCCTAAAAGTGGCTCCTGAGCCAAATTCACAGAGCTGTTAAGGGACAGGAGAATGCCCCTAGTGACAAGGACAGAATCTTTCCCCTGGTATGTGTGTCCCCTTAGAAAACTGCCTATCTTGGGCTCTGGGCCTTGGCCACCACTACAAGGACCGTCCTCCTTCCATGAGCAGAAAGGAGACTCCAAGACCATCCTCTGGCGGGACTTGGAGAAGCATGGCTTTAAGGCTGTGAGATAGGATAACAGACGCTGGGGCGCCCGCCCAAGCCTCTCTGATGGGGAACCCGGGTGTGAAGGGGGCAAAGCTTGGGAGCCCCCTTCCACACTCGGTGGGCACGGGTGTTTTGAACATCTCCAGCTTCACCTCCACGAGAAACAGTGAAGCTTCCAACTAGAATGTCATCTAAGCACTCCTGGCCTTTTACTTTGACAAAAGGGTCAGCATGCTGAGCTTCCAGGCACCAGAAAACACTGGTCAGGGCACAGCGCTGACTCTGCCTGGACCTTTCTTCATTTTGTAGGCTTTTATTACCAAGCCCTCATCTCTCCCCTCAGAAGTCCTGTTAGGGCTGGTGGTATAAAGAGGTCTGGAAGAGGAGGTGAGATGTAGGTGGGACTCTTCTAGGATGTTCTGGTATCCAGAGAGTCAGATGTCTTGGATGGAAGAACAAGCTGGTCCTTGATTTGGAAACCTGCCCTTCAGAAGAAGTCGACTGGTTCTTTATGGTGCGCTCAGAGGAAGGTTCAGGTACCTTGCCTGTTTTCTGGACTTGACTTTTACTGACGTATTGCTGATTTATATGTGGGACTGGGGGGAAGTGTATAAAACCTTGGACACGGCAAGTGGAGAAGAAATATTTCCCCACTGGATCGTGGGGACTCAGCGGCTTATTCAATGACCTCTGTTCCTTGAGCATCAGAGCCACCAGCCTCCCGCCCCTGTCCACCTGCCTGTCCTCTAGAGCACACAGTCACCACCAATGGGAGGACTAGCTTTGCAGCCTTCAAATGCCCAGTGCCTCAAGCCAACTGAAAAAGTCATAAGAGATAGGTTTAACAAGTGTTAATCGAATTAACAAAGAACACCGGAACACTTTAGACATGAATTAGAAAGGAGGTTAGTATGTCAACTGAGAGGTGCAATGATCAATTATTTTAGTGGCCTAAATTCTTGGATGCCACAGTAATGAAGGTGGGCTTCCCAGCCTGCCTGAACAGGCTGGCCCATTTCTGGAAGTAGGTCTGTTTATTCCAGGGGTTCCTAGACTTGAGCTCCCCATGGACGGTCTGGGAGGGGTCTCTCTGTCTCTTCCTTCTTGTTCATAGAATAGATGGGACAAATTGATTGCTTTTGACCAGCTGCCAGAAAGGAAAATTTAGGAATATGGAAGCGTTCGATAAATCGATCTTAAATGGAAGAGACTTGCATTGATGTCAGATATAAACGTACAGATTCTGGCATGTTCTAGCCATAAACACGGCTATCGGTGTTCAAAGATCAGCAGAAGGCCTGGGTTCTGGAAGCCACCTGCTCTAACACTCCTGGGAACTCAGAACATGTTATCATAGTTCAGGGCCTCGTTTCTCCATCGGTTCGTCCCACTCCTCTTTTACCTCTAAGATCCTTGGGTATTATTCCCACTAGAAGATGCTCCTGGGCTTCTAGGGGACGTGCATCCCACTGAGAACCCATGTGATGAGGCAGCCAATGAGACGTTCTAGAAAGGAACCCAAAAGTCATCCCTCGTTCAGATGTAGTGGGATGATCTCTCCTGGGCACAAACGTGCCACGTGTCATGTGCCATCAGGTGGCTGTGGGTGCTGTGGACAGACGCTTAGTAACTGCGTCCTGGTGAACACGGCAGAAACCAAAGGGACAGCTGGGGGCCTCGAAAGGCATGATTTGTTTCACAGTCCTGCCAATTCTTCCCAAGAGAAATAATGGCTGGGATAGTTTTTTTAAAGGATTGGCTGTATACAACAGCTGTCTGCTTGTTCTTGGAACTGGGATTTATTTTCTCTCTCACCAGTGGCCTGGGATGCCTGGTAAAACTAAGTGTCAGAAGACTAGGACTCAGCAACGATGGATATAAAAATATCATTTAGGGGCCCATTATCAGGGCAACCTAGAGAGAGCTGGGCACATGACTACTGTTACTGGATGGCAATGCTAATCTGATGGCTGCCCTGGGATTCAGCCTCCCCTTTCCACGTGGAAAAATACATGCTTCAATTTCAAGATTAGGTCCCGGGCTCCCTGTAACGCTATGGATGAAGCCCCTCACTATAAAGCCTTTTAATTTAGGATGATATATCAGGAAAAACTGTATTTTCGTGTTGGGTCAGGAATCCCCAGTTGGTCATTCCACCTCACTATGATGACATTAGTAACCAGAGCCAAAGTGCGAGGACTCAGACTCACCCGGTTTCCTTTATCCCCGGGTGGTCCGTGTAAACCCTGCAATAAATCAGAGAAACGAAGACACATTAATGAGAAAGCACAGGATGGCCGTACAGTCCTTCCTTCCAGGCTCATAAAGCTCTTTACCGGTGCCTAATTCATCGGAGACAGGCTTAATTATCCCCATTTTACAGAAGGGGGACAAAGGAGAAAACTGCTCAAGGAACTTGACCTAGAGACAGATAACGAGTTATGGGTAAAGTCAAACACAATTCTGGTTTTCCCACTCTGCACCAATGCCCTGGCCTGCGGCCGAGTTCTTCTAGATGGTTCATGCTGAGGACACGGTCTGGGCGCAGAGACCTCTCTTGGAAGGACAGGTATTTGGATGGCTCTCCCACCAGCCTCTTGCTAGAAAAATGACTCCAAAGCTCCTGAGCCCCTCTTTTCAAGGTGCCAGCTGCTCCCCTCGTCTTTAGCTGGGGAGTGGGCACAAGGCAAAAACTGGCTGGAGGTGCCTACTAAGCCAAAGCACAGCCGAGCATGGAACCCACGAACAAGTGTATGACCTTCAAGCGGGTGGGAAACCAAAGTCCTGGCTCTTGTAGGCAGCCGACTTCTATAAGCCAGCAAGGAGACGTCGGCTGCAAATGGAAAGCCAGTCCCGTGGGAAGCTGCCCGTCTCAGGATCACCTTGCCTGATGGTGATCTGGACCAGGTTCGGTCCCTCCTCGAGGGTACGGGCCGTGGCACATTCACCTGTGAGACCCCCGCTGCCTTGAGCACAGAGCCCTGCGGCAGAAGGTGCTCATCTGTGTTTGCTACAGCCGGTCAGACGGTGCACACGGCTGAGGACATGGTTCCCTAACGGGGGCCGTGTGCTCCAGGGCTCGCCTCTAGCGGTGCCCGGCGGGGAAGTTCTAGAGGGTGGGCTAGTGGCTGTTGGCTGCTTCCACTGCCACAGAACTGAGCACTGTCGCTTGGCCCTGGATTTTTTGCCCCAGGCTCTGGGTGTTCGGTTTTGGCAGTGCTTCTGTGGGGGACCAGGGCAGGTGGAGAGCAGCCTCTGAGCCCACGAGACTTACAGGAAGCCCAGCTGCTCCCATTGGTCCTGTCATCCCAGGGTCGCCTTTGCTGCCCTGAAACCGGAGAAAGAACACATAAGCCTTCTCTGACATGGTAACAACCTCCCGTCAGCCATTTTCTGTTTTCATACAAAACTTGGGAAACCTTTCCAGTCTCTTCAAAGAGACAGCCCCCCCGCCCCACACAAGGAAGCGAGGGCTGGGTGGAGGGCGGGGTGAAGGTGGGGTGACGGCTGAGGACTCTGCCCCGAGGAGGGGGCTTGGAAGCCTCTCTCACCCTCCCTCCACAGAGCCTGGCCCCCCAACGCGCTTAGGAAGGACTGGACAGTGTCTAGCAGGGGTACGAGTTGGCCAGAGGCAGAAGCAGGGGTGAGGAGAACAGGAGCAGGAAACGGGCACGGACCAGGGAGACGGGGGAGAACGGGGAGAGGAAGAAAGCTCTGATTTCTCTTCGAAGCTGTGTCACCCCTCGGAGCAGCCACCCTGGTTCCCCAAGTGGCTGGTGATCTCAGGGAAGCCCACGCCTCTCTCCAGAAGCTCCCCACCCTCTCCTCCCTCCCCTCCGCCAGCCGTGGGACCCGAGAGCACAGCGACAGAGCCCCTGGCGGCAGAAGGCAAGAGGGAGAGCTGCTCCCGCAGGCGGAGAGGCCAGCAGACGGCCACTCAGAGGTCCAGCACCCAAGCTGGGCCCCCAGCGACCCCAGGCCCCGCGGTGCGGAAACCAGGCCAGGCTGGGAGGAGCCGACGCGCGGAACTCTCCTGCCTCCGCCCGCCCCGCCCTGGCTGCGGGAGACGTGACCCCTGGCAGCCGGCCTGAGGCACAGGTTTCCTGGCTTCTCGATGTCTCCCAGGTTTTCTAACACCACCTGGCACTCTGTTTCATGCCGTATCCCTAAATCACTGCAGAATTGAGGCGTGTCCGGTGACAGCAGGGCCTGGGGCCTTGTGTGGCACCTGGGACCGATGCCAGGTGACCAGAAGCTGAGTGAAGGAAGCTCTCCAAGTCTCTGTCCACTTGTAGCTACAAAATGAGCACCTCAGGCCTGCCTGCCACCCCATGGGCTGGGAGGATCATCAAGAGAAGACATGGATGAGGTGCTCGCCGGGTCGAGGAGGAACGGATGGGGGCCGAGATGGCTGGCTGACGCGGTGGCCCTGTGGGCTGCAGGCGCAGGGGCTGAGGACCCGAGGCTGAGAGGGGCAGCGGGGCCCCTTGTCCCGGTGGTCCAGGCTCCCGGCTCGCTGAGCACTCACCCTCTCTCCCTTTGGTCCCGCTGGGCCTGGAACTCCAATTGGTCCCGGAGTACCCTGGGGAGGTGAAAGAGCACAGAGGTGAGGGTCCTGACGCCGAGGGGAGCCCCGGGAGCCCCACATGACACCTGGAGATGAGCAAGGTCCAGAGGCCCAGTTTTCAGGGTTGGCGAGGCCAGGCTTGTTCAGGGCGGTCATTGGACCAGGCCGCGTTCCTGTTTGGGTTTGGGGGCCTCGGGGAGAGAGCACCTCCCCCCTGCCTCAGAGCCAGATTTGAGGAAGGTACCCCTTTGGTTTCACAACCAAGCTTGCCAAGGCTGAAAACGGCAGAACAGTTGCTTAGTTTGCTCCCAGAAGCGCTTGGGAGGGAGTTGACGCCATCCCAGGGGTGGGGAGGTCGGGGGCTGGCACCCCTTTGCTGATGCAGCTCCACATGCAGCGGGAGGGTCTTCATGCCACAGAGACCGATGCAGATGCACACACAGAGGCAGGCGTGGGAGGGTCATTCAGCCACCGCCCACGCCACCCGCCCCCACTGTGGGCCCTGGCCCTGGCCTTCAGCCTCTGGCCAGGCCTTCTGTCCCCATCCCAGGCCCTAGGGAACAGGCTGGATTGGAGAGTGGATTAGTATGCTTCGGGTGTCTGCTGACACTGGCCTGGCAGGGAGCTGGGTCCTAAGCACTCCTGACTCGGGGCTGCAGCCCAGAGCTGTGTTGATGAGAGCCACAGCAGGGCTTGCTGAGGCATAATTAAACACCTTCTCCAGGTTCCTAATTCCCGGCCCGACTAGATTTCCAAGCTTCCTATTGCTCAGCCTCGGTGATTATAGTTCTTGCTCAGGACGTGAGGACTGGGCCTGGGCCTGTGGGCGGTTCCCAGTGGTGCTCCGAACGTCGCTGCGATAGGCAGGGCACGAGCAAGGCGGGGAAAGGCTGATTTACTTTACATGAAAATAACAAAGAGGATAAGATGTTCTCGGTGGCTCCTTTGAGGGAAGAAGGAAAGCTGTGGACATCTGTGACAGAGTGTCAGAATAGCACTCTGGAGTCACCGGCCAGCTTCAAGTCCTGCCTCAAAGGCCTATAACTGTGATATTGGAGAAGTTTCTTGGCTTCTCTAAGGATCAGTTTTCCCACCTGTAAAATGGGAATAATAGCATGAGTGTCTGCTTCCTAGGTTGCGGCCAGGTTAGAATGGATGAATACATGTCACACATTTGGTGCTGGGCCTGACACCTAGGAAGTGTCCAGTAAATGTCCTGGCAGGGCAGGATCACTCTTCCCAACCTTTTCCTTTAAGGTTGTGTTACTGATTTTTTAAGAAAAAAACCCTTCAGGTCCAAAGGGGACAGAATATATGGATGTGCACTGCTCCCCTCCGTCCAGTATGAATGAAATAACTGGTTGAGAGGAAAGTCATGGTTTCTCTGATTCCAGCCACAGATAACGCCCCTAGCCCAGACTGGCCACCTGGGAAAGGTGTGCTAGGTGCGAGGAGGATGGAAAGAAAGGGACTGTGGTGGGGGGCAGCTGTGGTGCCACAGGAAGTGAAAGGTGTGGTTGTGACATGCCGTCAGAACACTGAGCTGGGACTCGCCTGTGTGCTCCTAAGCGCTACACCTGCCCTCACCCATCAGTGCGGTCCCCACCCATGTACACACCAGACTGGTGGCTGCACAGGACTAGAAAGCCCTTGTGGGCAGACAGGAGATGGACAGAGCTCACAGCATGAAGACAACACAGCATGACGGGCACATACAGACACTGTTGTGTTGGGTGGGGATGAGTCATGGCCCAAACCCCTAGGGCTGGGGTCCCAGGCTGAAGTCAGCACTTCTATAGGAACAGAGTCTTTGCTGCTGGAGCAGCCTCCCACCCCACAGCCAGTGTTCTGGAAATTCAGATTTGAGGACCCTGGGTGCATTCTACGGACAGGGAAATTTAGGTGAAGGCCAGCTGTCTTTGGTCAAGAGGCCTGAATAAGCACTTCTGAACTGAGCACAGATGGCACTTTCTGGTGTTGGTGGTGGGATAAGGCATGCCTCACTGAAAAAATGAGGCCACAGCAGGACAGACGAAAGGGATTACAGGCCAGGGGTGGGGTAGGGGGGTGTTGAGGGGTAATGGAGAAGTGACACTCACCGGTGGCCCAGGCCTGCCGTCCAAACCTGAAGCTCCCTGGACAAAGGGAACAGTTTGACCAAAAGAAGGGGAAGGGAGGAATGGGAGGGAGAAAAAGGGACCAGGGAGGGAAGAGGTGAGTGAAGCAGTGACTCTGGACAGACATAAATGCTGGTAATTAAACAAAATGGGAGAAATAAGCTTGGGAGGACAGGTAATGTATTCACATGAAAACCAACAAAAACATGGAGACACTGAGTGCAGTGTGGCCAACTGCTGAGCAAGCTGGGTGGAGATCAGTGCAGGTGGCCGTTCCGATCCTCTGTGCCCCCTGCTCCCCTCTCTCCTTTCATCCTCTCTCAGAAACCTCTCTTCCAAGGGATTGTAGTGTTCCAGGGAAAGAGATACAGAAAGTAAATTCATGGAGAGGTGTCTGGAACCACAGCTAGTGCATCCTTCCCGGAGCCAGTCTTACTTGGGGAAGACGCGCCTACATGGCAGGTGGGGCCCAGGTGAGGGTGGTCTTCCCAGCCTTTTTTGCATACCTGTTGGGGCGAGGCCACACTGGGGGACCCCAGGAGGCTCAGCATTGAATTACAGCATCCAGCTTTGAAATCTGGGTAGAAGCTGGCCTACTTCAACTTCAGCTAGGTGGGAGGAGTTGGGGCCTTGAATGACAATACTAATGATGCCTGACATTCCTCTGGCATTTTACAGTTTGCAAAGCTTAACACAAACTCAGTCCCTTCATATTATCCCAGACAAGGCCTCTTTTATAGAAAAAGCCTTTAGGGGCAGCTGACTGGGACAGAGGTCTAAGGCCATGTATCCCTTGGAATAAACTGTCTGGCAGGTGGGATGCTGTTAAGACCCACTCCCTATGCAGCATTAAGTGATATATACAGTGGGAATTAGTGTTCTTGTTCCAATGCTGGGCTATGATGCTGCCCTACAACCCACCTGGGAGAACAGGGGTACAATTATCTGATGATGCCAATAAGACAAAGCAGGGAGAGAGCAACTGGGACACTCTAGGCCAATAAGGACTGAATTCTTGAAATCTGCTTCCAACTGAGCCTCAGGAACGAGCCTAGGCCTCAGGATTTTAAAGGTGGGGGAATACCCCCAGGTAAGGGAGGGCAGGGAGCTGCTTCCTCCTGGGGGAAGGGTGTTGGGTAGCAGGATCCTACAGGGCCTCGCTTCTCAGTCTTAGGACCACGTAATTCTGGGACCAATCTTGCTTATGGCCTAGAGAGCTATGGTTCTCAAACCCAGCTACAATGTCAGAATCTCCTGGGGTGATGTTAAATAATACAGATGCCTGGGCCCTACCCCGGCCCAATTCAAACAGAATATAGCATACTTGGAAAGCTCCAGGGGATTCCAATGTGCAGCCAGCACTGAGAACCACTTCTGTAGGGCAAATAAGAGGAACGCAATAGGATGTGCCTGGAAACACAGGCTGCTGCTCTATGAAGTAAAACACTGAGGGGAAGCCTAAAAACAGAACTTTAGCTAAACATCCATATACTTTGTCTGTGCAGCGTTAATACTGAGTTATCTTGAGAGGCCTCGCACAGAGGGCATGAACTGGAGTTTTTGGGGCCATACGTGGGCCACTGACGTGTTTTGTATGGGTTGCAGTATTGCAGATAATTTTGATTTAATATTAGAAAATGAGGAGATATCCCATCAAATGCCAGATGTGTAGCTTCCTTAGAAAAATTAGAATATGCAGAAATCCTGGACCCTCATTCCCCCAAAGCAACAGTCAGCTGAACTGAGTAGGGCTGTTACCACAGTCCCCACCACTCCTTATTGTCCCTCTGACGTCCACGTTAGTTGCCCTTTATGAACACTGCTTGCTCTGTTGTTTTCCTAAGCTAGCCAAAGCACTTCTCTGTACCCATGTCTCTATCAAAAGTTGAAAAATCAAAGATAGACTGGGTACTTTTTCTTTCGTCTGGCGCTTTCTTTGTTTATATTACCTGTACGGTCTTCATTTCAACCCCTGACTGAATTCCCCAATGTTCACTAGGGTTATTGGAGCCATGAAGGTGAACAAGGAGAGGTTTGTGGTTGAGTGGGGGTGGGCAGGAAGGCGCTTTAATAGTAAAGAGTACTTAGTCATTTTGGACACAGCTTAAGACATGGGAAAGTGTCTGCTAAAGTCATCAGTTTACTGTAGTCTGTCAAGCGAATCCGCTCCTTAAATATTCCCACATTTGATGCACTAACGAGGTGTAATCATACCTTTTGTTCTTGCTGTTTGGTTGCTGTGATTACATTAACCAGACCTTCAAACCCTGCCAAGCTGGGGCATCTGGGCTTCCCATCATTCCTCTGCTTTTTACAGCTTCCTGGGGGTGGGAACTGGCCTTGTGCCCAGCACAGAGGAAGCCTCAGTGGCTGGAAAGAGCCCTTTGCAAGGCTGTGGCCTCAGTGAAGGAGCAGCCTCTGGTGTAGCCAGGCCATCGACTTCATATGTGACCTCAAGTGACTCACTTTTTTCTCTGGACCCACCAATAAAATGATTATAGGGAACCCTAAAGTCCCTTCCAGATCTTGAAAAACAAACAAGAAAAGAGTGCCAACCTCACTGGGGTGTGAGGGAGGTTGGAGCCCAGGGCTCCGGGATGGGTGGAGGGATGCGCTCACCTGGAGACAGGTGAGACAGTGATGAGACCATCAGTCACTGGAGCTTGGGGCAAAGGAATTCGCCCAGTCCAGGCCCGACATCCGGAGATGCAGACGCCTTCTGAGCAGCCCCTGCCCTGACCTGGGGCCTTTAGCTGAGATCAGAGATCTCAGGGAACCAAGATGTGAGTGGCCTTAGGCTGCTGGGACCGGAGGATCTGACTTTTTGCAAGCTTTTCTGCCGTGGCCAGTGCTTAAGAGCAGAGAGCAGGGGCTCTCTTGGGGTCTGCCTGGGAAAGTAGGAGAGACATGAATACTCTACTGTCCCAGTGCTCCCAAGGCCTCTAAGCTTGGCCCCACTAAGGGCAGATTTTTACTGCCTCAGACAAGCACAAGTAGGGCCTAAGGCTGTTCTCGGGCCCCTTCTGGCTCCCAGCTGGGTCCTCCTTGGGGTGGGGGGCTTTGTCGTATTCAGATTCGCATTCCTCCAGAACCTAGGCCAGGGCCAGCCCAGAGGAGGCCCTCGGTAAGAGAGTTAGAGCCTACGGTCTTGTCCAGGTGGGAAAGCAGAACCCCATGGAGCTCTGGAATGCTCAGAACTCTAGAACCTCGAGTTTTCCAGTGGCCTTCTCCCAGGGCCCTGCCCAGCACCTCCTCAGGACCGCCCGGCCAAGCCCCTCACACCGGTTTGCCGGGTCCACGATACTTACGGGTAATCCCAGAGGGCCTCGGTCTCCTTTTTCTCCCTGGACGCCCTTCTCTCCTTTTGCTCCATCTAGCCCTGCTTCCCCCTGAAGGAAAGGGAGATGGGCGAGATCACAGAAGGGCATGGCCCAGACGACTCATTCGTGCATTCTGGGGTCCTGCAGATGGGGATGGGTGGTGGGGAGGGATGGTAGATAGAGGAGGGAGCAGGTAGAGGTGGCTGACCCAGGGGTGGCAGGCCGGGGACCCCACGAATTGCTGAATCCTTAGCCCGGCTCTGCCTCCGTTATAGTCAGTGACTACGGAGCATCTCTGTGGTAACTCTGCGGTCCCCAAAGGGAAAAGGGATGGCAGGAGTAGGGACAAACCCATAGGTCAGTTCCAGGTCAGGCTTTGGCATAGATGACCATTTGCATAGCAGAAAAACTGGGACCCTGCAGATACTGGATGGTGAATGCCTGAAATGCCACCACTGGAGCTCTGAGGCTCCCACACTAACCAGGAGAGGAAACTGCCTAACAGTCCCCTGGAGAACGCCAGTGTCGGAGACAAGGGCTGTTGTCATGCCAGCAGCCTCCAGCCCCTCTTATCCATTTGAAATGCTGGGGGTGGGAGCTGGGAGAGTCCCAGGCCAGAGTCCAGTGGGCTTGGTCCTGGGAAGGGGTCCCTTGCTATGCCACCCTCTGTCTGCCACCTATACTTCAGGGTGAGTGAAGGGTCTGGGGCAGGTTACATGGAAAACGGATTTCATCACTGGTTAAGAATCTAACCTGTCTGTAGGGTTGATTGATGGATGGGAAAATTCTGAATCCAAAGCCTGCCCAGTGTCAATGATGGATGTTAACGGGACCATAGGACTTTATTCTGTCCTAATGGTACCCCACTGGCTGAAGTGTCACATGATTTCATTTAGGGAAGGGGTCAGCTGGGTCCCCTGTCTCTGAAGCATTTTCTCTCTTTTCTGCCTTCACTGACACAGCGCCTTCCCCCACCCCCTTCACCCAGCACCTGTCACGTGATCTCTTCTTACCTTTGGTCCAGGAACGCCTTGGAGCCCCTGCATTTGGAATCAAAACAAAGCACCTCTAGTTAAGTCGACTTCCTTGTCCACAAGTTGGACCACAAAAAAGCAAGGGCTTAGGGTACAGAGCCTGGCCTGGGGCCCCTGCCCCGGAGAGGTAGAAGGGAATGCTAAGGGGGGTCCAGCTTAGGACTTCCTGGGGTGGTGTCTGAGCCAGGCTTCCCCAGCCAGGGACTGAGAATCTCTCTGTGGCCCACACGGCTGACTCATGAGAGAAGATTCAGAGTCTCATGAAGGCAAAATTCAGAGGGAACACAGCAAAAATTAAATGATACGTGCAAAGTGCTTAGAGTAGCATCTGGCACATAGTAAGTTTCAATATACCTTGGCTACTGTCATTATAACTACTACTACTTGTACCAGTGACAATGGGTGGCCCATCACCACGGGGACTCTAAACTCGGCAGAGGCAAGGACCAGCATCTGTTGGTTTAGGATGCTTGGGGACCCTCGAGGCCCAATGCATAGGGGTCCCTTTAAAGGTGCCTTATCATCTGTAACCATGGAAAGGCCAATCCAGTGGGGCTGCTTTTAAATGGGTCACTTTCTATTTTAATCCTGGTCTTCTTGCTGGCTGGTTAGCAGGAATAAAAGAGGGAGAGGAGCAGATGTCTGATGGCAAAGGGCAGAACCGAGTAACAGAATGACTCCTACTCCTGCAAGGAGGGACCAGACCCTGGGACCAGACCTTGGGGCTGCCATGCCAGTCAACTGCTTCCGGGAAACCGGGCAATGCCCAGGCTCCTTGGTGTCACAGAGACGATGCCTGTTTAAGGTGGGAGGGAAGAGGAGCAGGGAGGGGCTTGTGGATGTGAAAATCCCACCGTGGAAGCAGGAGGTGATAGTGACCTAAGGTTGAGGTTAAGCCCAGTGACCGCCATGGGGAAGGGATGTTAGGGACCTAATCACAGTGGACTGAGACACAGACAAGCCCTCCAAACTTACCGGAGGTCCGGGAGGTCCCTCTGGCCCTGGTGGCCCAGGAACCTAGAAGCCAAAGGGAGACAGTTAGCCCACCCCCTGTTATACTCTAAGGGCTCCTGCCTTCTGCCATAGCCTGGGGTCCGGCTAGGGCCTGCAAGGCCGAAGGACAGAACTACCAGCGCGCAGTCTCCCAAAGGCCTAGAACAGGTCAGAAACTCATAGCAACTCATTAGCCTGCACAGTGTTTTGAAAAAACAAACAAACATTGCCATGAAATATCCTCAAAATGTCTATTCTTCTGGATGTTTCTGAAAAACCAGAAAATCTGGCCGCCTCAGGCTCTTGTTCTTGCATGGCTACAGTCGCCTGGAGCTCAATGAGAGCTTTCCCTTCCGGGTGGGGCTTGAGTTCTTCGGTTTACCTCAGTCCTCACCACCCCCTATTATTTTTAACCCAGACTTCTTGCATTCATTTGTTGCATGCCTGGTCCTGGTTGGCATTTGGGTTTGAGACCTTTAGCTTAAAGGAAGAGAGACTGGTTGTCTGGAATGGGGGGAGACTGAGATGCTTCTGAAGAACATTCCTCAAGCTCCCCAGGTTTGTAACAGACAGGATGGGGACTGTGGGTCTCTGTTTCTCTTGAGGGCAGGTTAAAGTCAAAGAGATTCGGACTGGACAGAGAACACGAAGGAACACGGGGCGGTCTTCCTCTCTATGGAGGATGCTGTGCAGGGTAGATTCTGTCTCTGGTGAAGATGGACATCCATTTCTCCACAGTCAGCCACCCAAGAGGCAGGAAGGAGACCTGCCTGCTCTTTTCTGAACGGGTCTCCCCACCAGCTTCTGGACTCTCCTTGGGCACCTCACCTTCCCAGGGACAGAATCCCCTGGAGTGTGGGCAGCATGGGGACCCTCTGCCAGGTGACTATAAAGGGAGCCTCTGCACTGGGCAGACAGGGAATCCCTGCTGTTGCTTGGACATGTGGACTTTTTAACCCCATAACACTATTGTCTCCTTGCAGGGAACTCAATCTTTGGAAACCCTACCTTCTTAAAAAAAAAAGTTTACTGCTTTTTTTCTTATTATAAACAAGTAATTCATATATCTTGATTGGGGTAGAGGTTATATAAATCTATGCATGTATTAAAATTCATAGAACTGTCAAAAAGTCAATTTTACTGTATAATCATTTTACTATATGATAATTTAAAAAATAAAAAAATTTAAAGGAATACAAATTTATTAACATATTAGTAAATTAAAGAGAACTGAAAGAAGAAAAAAGAATAAATATCTCAGAGTAATGCTAATATTTTGCTTTATTTCCTTCTACTACTCTTTTTTGATGCATAAAATGTATTTGAATGTATGTCTATACTTATGATGATATCACATATATATATAAAATTTGGTTCTCTTCTCTTTTTCACTTAACACAAAACCCATTTTTCCATTTTTTGTATGTTCTCCACAAGCCTCGTTTCAATGTTGATGTGTTATTCATTGACCGGAATAAAAATGAGTTCCTACCTAGCCAGGGCTTGGAGCAGGGCTTGGCATAAGGAAAGCTCTCCAGCATGGGGACTATTATTACCATTAGTATTTTGTGGTAAGTTACTTAATCATTTCCTTCTTGTTAGAAATGCAGCCTGTTCCCAATTTTTAGTTTAAATACATCTGGAAGGAACATTTTTGCATATTATGCTTTTCCTGAATTTCAGAGCATTTCTTTAGGAGCCTATCCAAATAAATAACATACATGTTATATAATCAGGTCTGTGTTACTAAATGCAGATGGGGCTTGGTGACACTGAAGGGTGACCGAGGGTTTGGTGGTCTCTCTCTGTGGTAGTGTCTGGGTGGCCCAGGCCCTTCCACCAAATGGCCTCTCCCTCATATATCCTTGACCACTGTTGCTCTCCTGGCTCTTACCCTGAGCCTGATTCCCTCCCCTGTTATGAGAAGCTGGCTTCCATCCTGACTACCTCTCACTCCACTGTTCTCCCCTTTTCCCTTAACCACCACACTTCTTAAAAGAATAATGCCTGTCTCTGGAAACCCTACCTCTGGAGCTTCTAGGTAAACTCCTACAGAGTCTTCAAGACCCTGCTCCAATGACCCATCTTCTGGGGTGCTTGCCCGACTCCCTGAGCTGCTGCCATTCTAGTGTCCACGACTGGGGACTGTTTGCTGCACAGGGATGGTCTTGTTTTCCTGTCTCCAGGCTCTAGCACTGGAATGGAACATGGCAGGTGCTGTGTGAATACCGCTGAGGGACTTGATGAATGGGAAGACCGTGGAGCAGACCTGTGGGTCCTTGCTGACCCCTGAGGTGCTCAGGAAATGTTCAGCTTCCTGCACTCTTCCTGTGCCAGGCAGCTGTGAGTTTCTTTCTAGAGCACGGAAGTGATGTGCACACTGGAGAGACAGTGGTGTGACAAGGTCCCTGTCAAATAATCCCTGTGACACAAGCCGCAGAGCAGGCACAACCTACCTCCACTCCTGGGTCACCCTTCTCCCCGGGTTCTCCTTTCTCTCCCTGTGGGCACAAAACAACATGGCGTGGATGCCAGCATTTGGGTGATCTTGGGACAGACACCCTCAAATCTGTGACAAAACTGACCAATATTAGACTAGGCCTAGATATCAGCAAGGACCACCTGGGAGGCTGCAGAGGTAGCATTGCCTGAAGGATGCAGGCCAGGGCACTGGACTTGTGATCACTGGCTTCCTGAATCTGAGGTTCCAGCACGTGGGAGAGGCTGATATCCTGTATGGATCCTGCAGGGCAGAGGCTCTAGGATGGATCTGGGACTTGTTTCTAACCAGCAGAATATGGCCTATTGGCAAAGATGATGGGATGTCGCTCTTGTGATTATGTTACAAGCTGACGTTACAAAGTATACATGTTATACAAATGATAGGTTAAGACTGTGTTACAAGTATGTTACACACACACACACACACACTCACACACATGTCTTGCTAGGATGCACTGAGAGACGCCTGCTGGCCTTGGTCTTGAAGAAGCAAGCTGCTATAATATGATCTGCCTACTATGGGGAAGGCCGAGTGGCCGGGAACTGTAGGTGGCCTCTAGGAGCTGAGGGACTCATTGCTACTATAGAAGGAACTGAAAATTATGCCAGTAGCAGCGAGCTTGGAAGAGGACCCCAGCTCTAGATGGGGCTGCAGCTGGATGGCACCCTGACTGGGCAGAGGCCCTAGCTGCGACGGGCCTGGACCCCTGACCCATGGAAGCTGTGCCATAATACGTGTGTGTTGTTTTAAGCCATTGAATTTGTGGTGACTTGTTACGCAGCTACAGAAAGTGAATACAGCTCTAGAAGCGGAGCCAAGGCCATGGGGGTCGGGGGTGGTTGATGAGGGTACCTCACACCACATCGGAAGCATTCCCTCCAGTTCGGAGGGGACGTGTCAGGAGGCTACCAGCTGCCTGCCTGTCCCAGCTGAGTGGGGCAGCCACAGTCAGTGGCCTTCGAGGTATCCTGCACTGGGTCAGAGGTGGGACTGGTTGACCTCTGAGGTTCTTTCTACTTCTAAGAGGAGAATTCTGAGTCCAAGATTCTAGCACCTTGGAACTATGCTGGCCCCTGGAGATGGAGGCCACCACGCTGTGAGCGGAGGGTGCTGGAACCCCTGTTGACACCCAACTGCCCCTCAGGGAGTAGCTGCTCATCCAGAGGACGCTCCCATCCCCAGGCTGGGCAGGCAGGCTGGCGGTCAGTGCAGCTCATCACAGCACCAGGCACCCGCCAGGCAGGTGACCTCAGTGAGGGCACCCCGCTTGCTTGCCCTCATCAGCAGAGGCCTGCTGACCACCCTGATGCTCGGCCCCCTCGCCTTACCGTGAATCCTGGGAGCCCGATTGGGCCAGGCAATCCGGTCACTCCAGGTCTCCCTTGGTCACCTGGTTCTCCTTTCTCCCCAGTTGGGCCATCTAGACCCTACAGATCGAAAAAGATGTCTGTTAGTCAAGGGCAAGGTCATCACACTGAAGTCTGGGACCTGCTGTGGCATGCACGTGGGGCCACCTTCTTCCAAGGGCAGGTGTTTAGGGTGCTGCCTGGAAACCATGAAGCCCAGAGAAGGCTCCCAAGTCAAGCCAGAGGCCTAGCTGGCCTGGGCTAAGGTCCCGTGTTTGTACCTCTCCTGGGTCTAGGGCTGTCCCTATACTCTCCTGGATATAGGTATGTTGTCCCAAGAGGCAGTTTTACACTCCCAACAACTCAGCGAGGTATCCAGGGAAGGCATTATCACCCCCATTTTAATTTTATTCTTTTTTGTTAAGTCAAATTTATCAATTTTTTTCCTTAATGAATTATGCATTTGGTGTTGTAGCTAAGAAATCTCTTTTTTTGTTTCCCCCTCCCTTGACCACGCAGCTTGTGGGATCTCAGCTCCCTGACCAGGGATTGAACCTGGGCCATGGCAGTGGAAGTCTGGAATCCTAACCACTAGGCCACCAGGGAATTTCCAATCATCCCCATTTTAGAGATGAGAAAACCGAGGCTCTGTCAGGCTCAGTGACTTTCCCGTGGACACAGATAGGAGATGACAGAACAAGACCCAGGTCTCTTGAGGCGGGAAACTGGCCTTTATAAAGTAAAGCTTGAAGGGAAAACGGGTGAGCGCCCTGTCCCCAGCTCCCGACTCTGGTTTCCAGCTGCAGCTGTCACAGCGCACAGCCACATCATGCTGGGTGGGCCCCAGCACTCACCGGTGGGCCTGGCTGCCCCATCTCCCCTTTCTCCCCCTTCTCTCCTGGGTTCCCCGGAAGGCCATCTTCTCCCTTCAGTCCTGCAGGCCCAGCCTTTCCTGGGGGACCTTGGGGACCAGGAGGGCCCACATCTCCTGGTTTGCCTCGAGGTCCCTCGAGAAAAGATCAACAACACGTATTAGATACACTGATGGAGAAACGAGGGGCAAGAACAAGAAAGACTGGCGGGGGGAGGGGGGAGGGTACAGCGGACTCGGCTCTTTGGCGCTTGACTGGACCAGCCAGACAGCCTGTCCAGCTCCCGGTGGGAACCTGAGGGGCCGCAGCCCATCCCAGCGTGGGTCGGCCTGGCTCCTCCTGGGGCCAGCAGTGGGGCTCGGCTGGGCTTCCAGAGGCGGGCCTCCCCTCCCCTCTCCCTTCCCCACAAGGCTCCCTTCCAGAGCCTTCTGTACCCTCACCTACCAGGGCAAAGATTATCTTCAGAGGTTTGTCTGGGAGTGTGCTTACCTTTTCCCCATCGTGTCCGGGAGGGCCGGGCAGTCCAATCTCCCCCTGTAGCCAGAACAACTAAAGGTCACTCTCAGACCAGAGAAGAACAATAACCGTTATTTATACAGCACTTCCTATGTCAGGTATCCTCAGCACTCACACAGAAGGTATGTACTTTCACTGACTCTGTTTTGGAGGTGAGGACCCCAGTGCAGAGTTGTGAGCCCAAGGCCTGGAGTTAGTGAAGACTGGATCCCAGTCCACGTTTTAGCCACAACCTTGCACCTCTGACAGGCGCTCCACGGGAGGGGTGCTTGCCTCCGTGTTCTCCCTCCCCCCAAACTCAGCCTTCCAGTCCTGGCCCCCACATGGGGAGCTCCCTTCACTTCACATCAACCCGAGTCCCTTCTTTAAGTCAGGGAGGGTGATAAAGGAGGTGTGGCCTCTTCTTTGAGGCCAGGTAAACAACCAGCCTGCATCACCGAGGCAAGCCGAGAGGAAAGAGCAGTGAATTCCTCCTGATAGATCAGGGAAGGCTTCAGGGAGGAGGTGGCCTTCAAGTTGGGCTTGGAATACAAAGACTTTGAAAGGTAGGGAAAACCGGAAGGGACTTCAGGGCAGAGGACCTCATGAGCAGAGGACAGAGGGGCAAATGTGTTGGCCTTCTGGGAAAAATCACAGGGGTCGGGGGCAGAGGATAAAAGGGAGCAAAGGCAGGAATCGAGGGAGGGGTGAGATTGGGGAGGGCTCAAGCGCCACGTGCCCTGGTGGCGGGTTGGGTCCCTGCTGTGGCTCTGGCTGGGGCGGGGGCTCGTCTAGACCCGGCCCCACCACATCAGAGGGGTCTGTGAATTACAGGAGCCCGAGACAGACAGCGAGGGAAGAAAGGCAGAGCTGAGGATGGGGGGAGTGAAGCGGCGGTGATGTCGGTGGGCAGGTGGTGCCTTGGAGCATTGGGGAGAATTGAAGGCTGGAGTGAGGTGGTGGCTCTGGGAACATGAGAAGGACACAGATGAGGGGCAGCCATGGGGTCCCGCGCTCAGAGACACACGCAGGGCTTCTGCAGGGTTTGCACCCGCCTTGTCAAGACAGTGTTACCTTCTGGCCTGGGATCCCTGGAGCTCCGGGTGGGCCAATCTGCCCAGGAAGACCAGGGGGTCCCTAGGAAAGGAAAGAAAGACACGTGGGAGAACTTTCCAACTGAGGAGGGGTGGCCTGTCTCCAGAGAAGTGTATGTGGAGGCTGGTTTATAGAGACTGGTCATTTCTAAACATTTCATCAGGGGCAGGAACACTTTTGTTTGCAAAGGAAATATGGAGACCCCACAGTGTAAGGCAGATAAGCACTGAGTGTGTCTGGATTAAAGTGGGGGATGGGGACCCTAGGGCCACGCTTATCAGCCTCTCCCTCCCTGTCCGTCTACACCCTGGGGGCTCCTTGGGCTCCAAGAAGATAAATCTGACCTTCCCCGACAGTGACTTAAAAATGTCTCCAGGAAGCAACCCAAATGTCCATCAACAGCTGAACATCTGGCATATTCATACAACGGAATACTACGCAGCAGTGAAAAAAGAACCGAGCACTGCACAGGCCATGCCATGGAAGGAAGAAACCCTGATACATTATGCAGAGCAAAAGAAGCCAGATGCAGACACCTACATACTGTGTGATTCCATTCATAAGAAACTCTAGAACTAAAGACAAATCTAAGGTATGGTGAGAGGAAGCAGATCAGTGGTGGCTCAGGGTCGGGCATAAGTGTGGGACTGACTCCTGAGATGCATGAAGGAACTTTCTGAAGCGATTGGGGTGGTGGGTACATAAGTATATATATTTGTCAAAACTCAGCAAATTCTACACCTAAAATGGGTGCATTTTATTGTATGTAAATGGTTCATTCAAGGTTGATTTTTAAAATTAAAAAAAAAGTTTCAGAAAGTTTTGCTTCAAAGAGCTATTTCAAATAATCTATTTTAATGTTTCCAAATGAAGCTCACTGATTCCAGAATCATGCGGTTAATACCAATTTCTGGGATTGGGGCACTGTAAGACTGGTGCTGAATTCTGGCTTTGCATCATCCCTAAGTGTGTTCTGTGGCACACATGGCCACTAAAAATATTAAATGACATAAAATGTGAGTTAGTTTGAGAATGTTGTGATCTCCCCTCTCTTCTCTGCCTTGGAAGTTAAACCTGGTGGTAATCATTTTAGCTACAAATATTTACTGAAAGCCTGGCACTGGTAGGCACACGTGCAAAATCCAGGCTTGGAATTCACTGGTTTTCCAGATGCAGAGAATGAAATTGATTTCTAGGAAAGAGGGAAAGGTAGAGGGTCACTACTGATTTTTTCAGGATAATGCACTTTATTCATTAGCAAAAGATTGGGTAAAAGGAGAACATAAAAACATCCTCCTCTATACCACTATTTCCTTGACACAGCTGCAATGAGAACCAGTATTTGTCCTGTGACAGGAGTGCACCACTGGGTCGGTGAAGAGCTACTCCAGACGACAGCCATGACCCTGCTCAGGCTCAGGTCAGCCCCTGCCCCAGCACTGCAGGGTCAACCCTAACCTTCTGGAGGCGAGACCTCCAGTCCTGGCTTCCAGGCTGCCCTCCACCAGCCCTCAGCCCAGTGCCCGGGGAAATCAGGAAGGAGGACTCACCATCAAGGCCAGTGTCCGGATCTCCTAAAAACCAACACCATGCGATCAGTTGAAGAGCAAATAAGAGCCACATGGAGGGTCCCCTCGGCCCAGTCCTGGAAACGTGGGCGCTGGGCTCCTTGAAGGAGCACAGTAGAGGTAGACCCTCTTGGGGGGCCTGTGCCTTCCAGCCCCACCCCACCCTCACCTCTCCCCTCCCAGAGGCTTGTAGTCACTGGACAGGGAGCACCCCACGAGCACCAGATGCTATCCTACAACAGATTCCTACATGCCCTAAAATGGACTGCAAATTTTCTCTTTACAAGAGAGGGAGGGAAGCAGCATCTCCTGTTCCTTCTGTTTGTTTTTTTTTGGCCTCGCAGCATGGGGGATCTTAGGTCCCTGACCAGGGGTCGAATGCATGCCCCCTGCAGTGGAAGGGCGGAGTCTTAACCACCGGACTGTCAGGGAAGTCCCTCCCATTCTTTCTAATCATTCACTGGGACCCTTCCTTGATCTTTCCTCTTCTCCTAGAACCCAGATTTAAGGCTCTGATGTACCTCCCTTTAAACAGACAGACACAATAGAACAAAACACGGCACCACTGGAAAAATAAATTAGAGGGACAACTCTTGGCATTAAAAAAAATAACTGTACAGCTTGTAAATGGATTCACATAGGTACAAAGATTCCTTTAAAGGAGCAGTTCTCAATCTGAGGTGATTCTGTCTCCCTAGAGATATCTGGCAACGTGCAGAGGCATATTTTGGTTGTTATAGCTGGGAGTGGGGAGGCATCTATTGGCATCTAGTGGGTAGAGACCAGGCACGTTGTTGAACATCCTCCAGCATACGGGACAGGCTTCCCCACAACCAACATTACCCAGCCCCAAACGTCAGCGGCGCCCAGGTTGATAAGCCCCGCTTTTAAACGAGGGTACCTTATGAACCTGAAATATGATTACATTGACACAAAGGTAGATGTGTTCCAGGAAGACAGATTCTACCATGTGAAGGGGGAGGGTGTGTGCTGGAGAAATGGGGTCCTAGAACCCCAAGTGGGCCAGCACCCCGCAGGCACTAGGATGCCCCAGTTATGGCTCTCAGTGACCCAGAGCCAGGATACCTGGCCAGCTGGGCCCAGACCCAAAGCCAGGCCATCTGGATTTCAAATGAGGGGGCCGTGTGCATGGGGGCTGCATGGGGGAGGCCAAAGGAGAGAAGGCAAGGGGATGAATCCCCGGAAGCTCTGTCCAGCGGCCTGGCCTCAGGGACATGAGTCAGGGTGTTGGAACTCTCAGCTCTGTCATCACACAGCCCGGAGGCCCATGAGCACCTCCAGATCTCTCGTCTCTGGGTAAGCCCCGCTCACCTGGAGAGCCTCGTTGATGTTTCCATTGTAGTCCACCATCTCTCCTTTCCCGGGTTCGCCCTTGGAGCCCTACGAGACAAAGGAGACCTGCATCCAGGGCCTGGGCCAGCGGGGACCTCAGGACAAGCTCTCTACCATCACTGGCTGCACAGGGGATGCAGAGCAGCTGGGGCGGCTACTGGGGGCTCCAAACACTCTCAGAGGATGCCCAGGGGCTCCAGAACCAAAGAGAAGACTCTGTGTGAGAACCCTGGACTAGACAGACCTGGGGGAGACTGAGCGCAATCGTGGCTGCAATGTCAGACCTCCTATCTGGGGCCAGAATGCTCTTCCCTGTCCACCCCCACCAAGGCCCCGGGGACAAGCCACTTCATCCTGTGACCCCAGGGAGGTGAGATGTGGTGCTATGACTCTGGGTGAGAGATGCACGTACCTTGGGGCCAGCGGGTCCCTGTTCTCCAGCTGCTCCAGGCTGCCCCTGTTGCACGACAAAATTGGAGTGAAATGGGCACAAAGTCGGGTACACAGAATCTGGTGTCCCCAGATGGGCTGTGTGTTAGGGAACCCAGAGGGGGCCAGGAGGCTCAGCTTAGCTCAGGCTGAGAGGCGCAGGGCTCCCTGTGCATCTCGTGCAGGCTCCACCCCTTGGGAAGCACCTCCACCGGCCAGCAAGCCCCTCTCCCTCCCAGCTCCCTCCAGCTTCTTGCTGGAAGATCTTCTTTCTGTCCCATGTTGGTTGTTGGTGATTGCACCCATGTCCGTCTGGCCACCTCCCCCCGGTCTCTTAAGTAAGCCACCTCCTCAGAAGCAGGGACCAGACCCTCTGCCCCTCTTTATTTCTATCCTGCTCAAGGAGCAAGGGCTCAGAAAGTTTTTGCCAATTGCCTGGGTGGTTGACAATTGCCGTGGACAGCCCAGGCAGTCCCTGTCTGCTGGTGAAAGACCCAAACTGTGGGAGGAAACACGGGGGCCAGGGCGAGGCATTAGAACACCCAGCCTCCTGGAGCAGGTCGGGATGGGGGGATTTGTTCCT
This sequence comes from Mesoplodon mirus, assembly GCF_964341445.2. Taxonomy (NCBI): domain Eukaryota; kingdom Metazoa; phylum Chordata; class Mammalia; order Artiodactyla; family Ziphiidae; genus Mesoplodon; species Mesoplodon mirus. The sequence continues at coordinate 58,075,953 of NC_138977.1, read as the reverse complement.
GTTGGAAACAGGGCAGAACTGTGGGGAATAAATGAAATGTGGTGTAAATTGTGAAAAGCAAACCATAGTTCCAATTGCTCTGGGATAACGTGAACACTGAACACATTTCAGAAAATCAAGACAGAAAGTAAAAATACAGGGAAAACAAACCCTTTAATAGAACTCAACTGCTGCCGACCCTGCTGTTGGCCAGCTCATGGAGCCTCGCCTCCAGGTAACCTGCCCTGCACCTCCCCAAGCCCACAGCCTTTCAGTCACGGGGCACCTGCGAAGGACACAGCAGCACCAGGCTGACCCATCCACAGGGAGTAGCTGGAGGGAAGTGGGGCCCCGTCTTTACCAGGGGTGTGGGAGCTAGCAGAAGCAGGGGCTCCGGGTCAGCCCCAGCCCCAGCGTCCCATCCCTGGGCCTGCCTTTGCCTGGCCGCCGTCTCAGTGGAAGTCCTCCAAAGCCCGAGGCGACCAGGAGAGATGGTAGGCACGAGTCATGGCCGTCAGCCCTGTGCCTGGAGTCCCAGCGGCAGGACGGCCAAGACTCTGTCTCTCTCTCTGAACTCCCAAGCTGACCCTCATCCTGCAGCTCTTAGATCTGGGGGCTCCTGTACCTTGTCTCCTTGCCGTCCTGGGGCGCCCGCCTGGCCATCAGCTCCAGCTTCCCCCTGGGCAAGAGGAGAGAGATGGGTGAGGGCACACAGGGCAGCTGGGACTGCTGCTTCAGGGGCAAAAGACGGTCTTGATATTGATGTTCTAGTAAGTGTCTCTGGGTCTCTGTCTCTTTCCCTGCTGCCTTCTACTAACTCACCCCATTCCACCTGTCTGACTCCTTCCCACCCTTGGGCCCCACCCAGGTCTCACCTCCTCCTAGCAGCCCTCCCTGACTACTCCCTTCCTCCCCTGGGCTCTGCGATGCCAGGCCCTCCTCAGGTCTCGGTTAACACACGCGTGCCCAGTTCTGTAGAGGCCCCTAACTGTGGACTGCCACCAGCCTCCAGGGGCAGGAGGCAGGTCATTTTGGAGCCTGGAACTCTTACACACCTCATCAGGTCCTGCCTGGGGGACAGAGGGGAGCAGGAGGGGCCTGGGCACGTGGGGACGGGGTGCCCAGGAGGCCTAGGACAGGAGGAGCATGGAGAGGTAGGAGGTGGCCCACTCCAAATACTTCATTTATTCAAGATTTTGCCTGGTCCTGGAAAGAGGACATGAGTCTGGGGACAGTCTTCTAGCTTTCCCTTCCTTTTGTCCTAGGATACAGGGACAAGAGTGACCAGATTTCCCCAACCCCAAATCGAGACCCAAGACGTGCCTGGTATTCATGCCCTTCAGGGTCAGCGGGACAGACTCAGCACCGGGCATGCCCTGGAGCCTGGGTGCTCGTAACCAGGGAAACTCTAGTCTCACCACAGTCACGTGGGAACGTGGCACTGAGCCTGAGACCCTTCCTGCCACTTCATCTTGCCTGTCTGTGGGGTTCCCTGTGGCTCCCTACACTATATTTCTGTGAATTGTGGGTTTGCTTCTCCTGCTAGATGGTGGGCAAGCCAAGGGCAGGTTCTCGGCAGCTTCACAGCCCATAGCAGGCCCTTGATAAACGTCGGTGGAATGAATGAGGGTATTGCCTCAAAGCATGCAGAGTAATTAATCCTTTCCTTATAAGCTAAGCAAGAGACCCCCTTATTTCCCTGTGCTGTTAAAATAAACCGAGCAATGCAGGAGGCATCTGCTTTGCAGAACTCAAGTCTTATCACTGCAGCTTGCACCCTCTGCAAGGAAAGTGTGGGCAGCCCCATTTGTAGCTGTCCCACTGCTGCAACCTTACCTGCCCCCACTGTGCCACACCAGGTGGGCCCAGCTGATCCCTGACCTGCAGCTGATTTAGATCCTAAGCTAGGGGCCTTTCTGGTTGTCCTAAGACCTTGTAGCCATTGGTCCTTGACTCAGTTACATCATAGCCATTTGAATCAATGGGACCATCCATCTGCCCTAGAGATGCTTGGAAGCAGAAGCTTGGTCCAAATGACCTTTCTAGAATCCACTGGAAAAACCACACAGAGCAGGAGAGAAGGCAAGGTGCCCAGGACACGGAGTCCCCCAAATGGACTAAGGATAAAGGCCAGAGGCAAACACCTGCCTTGAGCACTGATCCCAGGGAAAGACTCACCTTTGGCCCTGGGGGCCCAGGGAGCCCTGGGGGCCCAGGCTCCCCTCTGCCCCCTCCAAGGGAGTTGCCAGCATCACCTTTTTCTCCCTGGGGGTGGAAGGTAGAGTTACCATCACTAACTCTGGAAGAAGGTGGTTGATCCCTGTCTTTTCTCCCCTCACAATTCGAAGGAGTGAAGGCAGCAGACTGCCTCTCAGTCTATGCTGAATGTTGGGGGACATTAAGGGACTGTGGGCTCCAGGATGGCTGGGGACCAGAGGCCTTCAGAAACCTGGCTGTAGGGTTTGAGGAGAGAATGGAGCTGGTTACTGAAGGAGAATGGGTGTAGAGCTAGAACAAGACACCCATCAGGACCAGGATCTAGAGCAGTGTTTCTCAAAGTGTGTTCCCTGGAACACTCCTTCCGCAGGTTGGGAATATTCAAAACATGAAAAAAAGGGATCTGGTGGCCAAACAATGTTGGAAAGGCAAAGTGAAATGAAGCTTCGCAGGCTCTTTCACTGCAGGGTGCTAGGAGCCTCTTAGGCCAAGGTGCCCATGACTCTCTGAGGAGCCTGTTTTATTTATTTAAATTTCTACTGGAGTATAGTTGATTTCCAATGTTGTGTTAGTTTCAGGTATACAGCAAAGTAAATCAGTTATACGTGTACATATGTCTAATCTTTTTTTAGATTCTTTTCCCATATAGGCCATTACAGAGTATTGAGTAGAGTTCTGAGGGACCTGTTTTATATAGCTTTCCCCAAACTTATTTGACCCAAGTCTTTTTTTTTTTTTAAGTGGAATATCTTACGGAGCTCACATATGGTGGTGCAAAGAAATCAGACCAGGTCGTAGCCACTAAATTCTTTGAATTTGGGCAATTTTTTTGGCCAATCAGGGCCTCCCATGTGGAACCCCATGCCTCTGTCCCCCAAAGCACAATCTGGCTATGTTCCAGCTGCTTTCCCCCAATCTGGGAGGGACACCTCCAGTGCTGGGGCCCGTGTGAAAGTGCAGGGCTAGGAATGTGGGTGGGGATGGACACTGGGGCCTTCACACAGAACCCACCATTCAGAGCTGGTTGCTACTCACCTTCTGCCCTAGGAGGCCGAGTAGCCCAGGGGGCCCCGCAGCCCCCTTCTCACCCTGCGGAGGAAATGCAGACAGTTTGGGTTAGGAACTGTTTCTCCAGGATGTTGGCGAAGGCACCAGCCCTCCAGCGTCGGGCCTTGGCTTTCCTCTCTCCTCTCTCTGCCCCTGCATGGGCTCTTCTCGGAAGGACTCCACTTCCTGCTGGACCCCATCAGGGACCTGACTCCTTCCTTGGGACACTTCACACTGGTTTTGTTATCATCCCACTCCTGTGTGGGCGGGGCCCTCAGCACTTACGCAGGGAGAGGGGCCAGGAGCATTTAGTCACTTTCGGGGGTCTCCTGGGGACAGGCGAGCAGTTCAGAATGTCAGTATTTGGGAAAGGCTTTTTTAAACCGCTTGGCTCTTTTTTATGTTTGTAATGTCTAGCAATTAGATACCCCTGGTCTCTAGGGAGAGCTTTCTGTCTACCTCCTTCCTACCTCTAGGGAGGACAAAAACCATCGAACCAGAACTTCTCCTTTGGAGGAATATTTTGAGAAGTTTGTCTCCTATTATGGGTTGAATTGTGTCCCATGAAAATTCATATGTTGAAGTCCTAACTCCAAGTATCTCAGAATGTGACCTTATTTGGAAATTGGGCCATTGGAGATGTAATTAGCTAAGTTATGAGGTGGGTCCCTCATCCAATATGATTGGTGTCCTTATAAAAAGGGGAAATTTGGACACAGACATGCATATCAGGAGAACACCATGTGAAGATGAAGGCAGAGATTGGGGTGATGCTTCTACAAGCCAAGGTACATCAAGAATGCCAGCAAACTACCAGAAACTAAAAGAGAAGCACGGAACAGATTTTTCTTCACACCCCGCAGAAGGAACTAACCCTGTCGACACCTTGATCTCAGACTTCTGTCCTCAGAACTGTGGGACAATAAATTTCTGTAGTAGAAGCCACACAGTTTGTGGTCCTGTGTTAGGGCGGCCCTAGTAAACGAGTACCCCTCCCTAACTAGCTTCTTCCTGAAGAACACTTTTTCTCCCTTATGGCACAAGTCCCTGAGCCCTGCTCTCATTGCAGTAAGGAAGGGGCTCCGAGACTGTGGACGACCCCTCACTGCAGCAGTGACACAGCCAGGTCCAGCACCCAGGTCCGCCTTCTATGCCACAAAGACTTCACTTTGATTCAGTATCAAGAAGGCCCCTGCCTGGTCAGCATGAGAAGCCCCACTCTCCATAGCCTGAAGGCTGGTGGTTCTCATAGGTAATAATATAAATTGAGGACCCTGGGGTTGTAATGTGCTCACATCTCAATGAACTTTTCAGCTGGAGCCACAAAAGTTGCCACACCAAATCTTTAGCTGTCTTCCCCTTGCCACCTGCCCTTGGGTAGAAGCTGAATGACAAAATGGCCTGAAGCAGGCTAAGGGAGGAGAGGAGGGGCAGATAAGGGCCCAGGTGATGAGAGGGATGTGAATCCTGAGGCCCCAGCTGTCCCTGTTGTGCCTGGGCTGTGCCTTTGCCTTTAGCTGGGGCATCCCCTGAAACAGGCCAGGTCTAAGGGAAAGGGTGCGGTCCTGCCCTACAGAGGTCCTGGGGGAGGGGGGTTGGGGGAGGGAAAGCTTCCCTTCCTTCTAGGCTTTCCTCCTGGTACCCAACGGCTTTCAAGGAGAAAGGCTGTGCTCTTGAGTGTGACTTTCCCGAAGCTTTGCCAGGCCATCGAGGCCCTCCCTTTTTCCTGGAGACACATGCACCCACGGTACACTGCAATCAGCATACCAGCCATAGGGGTGGGGCAGGCAGTGGGGGACCGGCAGAGGCCAGGATGAAGGGAGCACACACTCAGGGACACAGTGTCCTGCCCTCTGCCCCGTCTTTCCCAGCAAACCTGGGGGCCCCGGCTTCCCTGTTGCTCCTGGGTCTCCCTTTGGGGTAAGAAGAGAAAGTCACTGATAAGAGGATGGGGTAGAGGTGGTGAGGGGTACGATGGGCAGTAATCATAGACCAGTGTTTCCAGAATACTCGCCTCATAAGACGCTCCTCTTAAAAAAAGAATGCCCTGGTCAGAAAGTTTGAAAATGCTGCACAAGACCCTGCATTTTTTTTTTTTTTTAGAGTTTCCCAATGTATATTTAGTATAGTAAAGGCTCTGAGAAGGCCTGCAGTAAAGACACCTGCGTAATAGTTTTAACCCCGCATTTCTCAAATGGATTTGACCATGGAACTTTTTTCTCATGTTACATCTCTTATTGTCCTGGATGAGAGAGACAGGGCCCTGTGGGTGCAGGGGACAACAGTCACCACTGGAGCTGGTGTGAATGCAACCCAGGCCAGGATCCAGGGGAGCGGGGAGGCATCTGCAGAGCATTCCTGAGGAGCAAGCCCCTCCCGGCAGGCTCTCCTCTGCTCAGTCAGGTCCCCAGCCCCAGGCTAGCCTCGGGGGGAGGGGACTAGGAGTGAAACAACAGCAGCCCCTCCCACCTCCACCCCACGCCTGATGCTCGGTGCAGCCCAGAACGTGTTGCCTCTGTATCAGTACCTTGGCTCCTGGGATCCCAGGCTCACCCTGTGTGGGGAAAAAAACAAGACTCAGGTAAAGAAATGAGAGAGCGAGAGTGAGTGAGTGCAGGAGCAGAGAAGTGAAGGCATCTGAGGGTAGGGGAAGCGTCTGGCCAGCCCAGGGCTTCCCGCTGCCCAGGACTCGGGCCCCTCCTGGACTGTCCCTTATTCTTCCCCCAGGTGAGAGGGGTGGCAGGTGTGAGGCAGCCCAGGAGGAAGGAGAGGAAGGAAGGGGCATTTGCTTCTGACACGGTGTCCCTGTAAGTGACCTGCTGGGAGAGCCACATCGAGCATTTGTGCTTCCGGGGTGTCCCCTCCCATTGGCTTTTTTTTTTTTTTTTTTTTTTTGCGGTACGCGGGCCTCTCACTGTTGTGGCCTCTCCCGTTGCGGAGCACAGGCTCCGGACGCACAGGCTCAGCTGCCATGGCTCACCGGCCCAGCCACTCCGCGGCATGTGGGATCTTCCCGGACCGGGGCACGAACCCGTGTCCCCTGCATCGGCAGGCGGACTCTCAACCACTGCGCCACCAGGGAAGCCCCCATCTGCTGAATTTTGGAGTGTAAAGGAAAGTGCTAGGTTCCTTTCACATTGGCAGGCTGGCAAGACCTTTAGTTGAGGCTGGTAAACCTTTGCCACTTACTTGCAAGGCTTAGTTAAACATCTGTTGTTCAATCTGTGCATCTGGCATAAATGTTGCTTTAAGAGAAATGGTTCTGAATCCTGTCTGCTCCCTCCTTGGTCCAGTGGCCACCCAATGAGCCCCTGAAGCCCAACTCTGTCCTCTCTCCATCCCTCCCATCCTGCCCCTCAGGTGTTGAGTTACAAGGTCCACTGACCTTCATCCCGGCCACAGCGATTCCAGGAGCCCCCTGGCAGAGAGAAGGAAAAGCATGGAGACTTTCTCACCCAGCGGGAAGCACAGAGGAGGTGGCCAGCCTCCTCTCCCAGCCTCTTCTTGGAGAGATGCGAGATGTGGAGGCTTATGCTTGCCCCCAGGCCCACAGGGAAGGGGGTTGCTGAGCTTGGCACAGAGGGAGTGGGTCTGAGGAAGAGGCTCTGCACAGCTCAGCTGGGCTCCCTGGGCTTCCCACCCACCTGCTCAGCCCCTAGACCCTCCTGGGGGACTCAGAGGGCACTGTGTCAGGCAGCCCATGGCTGGGCTAGACAGGGGCATCCCTGGGTGGAATGCGGGGAGGGCTTCTTGGGATAGGAAAGGAGGAGGAGGGGATGGAGGAGAAAGGGGAGAAAGGGAGAGACATGGGGAAGGGGACAACAGTAGATGGCTGAGTTCACCAAGCTCCTGGACCCTGAGGGTGCCCATGGGACTCACCTCAAGGGAGCTCTCTGGCCCTATGCCCTGATGGACTGGGGAGCAACTGGGAGTGAACCCCATTTCCTTATCAGCCCAAGACCACCAACTTTGAGGTAAATAGGCTGCCAAGCACACCACTTAGTAAATTCCAAGTGAAGGTGATTTTTAGGGGGTCCCGATTCCCACATGGGTCTCAGAACTGCAGCCAGAGCTGGGGGTACCTGAGAGGACATTTATGACCCACAGTTGCCCACAAGGAAGCCTGGCCATGTCGGGAGGGCACTGCTGAGTGATGGCTCACGGGCCAAAAAGGAGCACCCCTGCCTGGAAGACAGGCCGGGCAGCAAAGGGGAGAGGATGGGAAGAAATGTGCACTCCATCTCCTGTCTTTACAGTAAGACAGGATGTGGGAAGGGAAGGAGCTGGGAGAGAGGGCTGGGGCTGGGGGAGCTGCCTGGGGGTGGCGTACCTTTGCTCCGTGTTTGCCCGGCATCCCTGGCATGCCCCGTTCTCCCTGAAGGAAGAAACAAGAGAAACAGTGAGAAGAGGACCAGACTCAGGGCCCAAGGTCTTGGCCCTGGAAGCATGGCCTGCAAGGATGTCAGTGAGAGTGGTTGCTGTGGAAGCTTGGGATGACAGTCCAGCCCATGAGGAGCTTGAGAGCCCCACCATTGCCGGCAGCCATGGTGGGCCACTCTTCTCAGCAAGGTGGACCTGCACAAGGACCCAAGTCGCAGACCACAGAGCAGGAAAGAGCCCCAGAGAGAGGCCCACCGGGAGGAGCCTGAGGCCAGGGAGGGGGAAAGCGGACTTGCACAAGGTCTCCTGCCTGCCAGGGGCCTGGGCTAGGGCCGTGGGCCTGAGCCGCGCCCTTGGCCACTTGCCTACTGCATACCTTCCCTCCCTCCCTGGCCTGCCTCTTGCCCATTTTCACTCTGCACGTTTGCATGGGTGGTACTGCTGGCTGAGCCAGACGGGGCTCCGGCCTCTCCTCTTCCCTGGGGTCCTTTTCCTTCCAGGTTCCTTGGGTCTAACTCTTCCCGAGGACATGAGGGCTTTGGCCCCAGGTCAGGGAGGCTTTGGGCGGTGGGGGACTGTGGATGGAGGCAGGGTGTGGCCCGGAGCCCACCCACTTCTCTGCATTCCTGGCCCTGCCTGGCCAGAGGCACCAGTCACGGGGCTGCTTCTCCAGGACATCACACTTGGGCTTTGCTCCACCATCTCGGCAGTGTCCTGTCTTTTTGTGTAACCTCTTTACTTCCTGGCGAAAATGCCAAATCTAAGGGGAGGAGTGAGCTCAGGAAGGACAGGGAGTGTCCTGCCCTCCTTGGAAGGACACACCAGGAGGAGATGGGGTTGGAGGTGACAGCCAGCAACAATTGGGGGCTGAGAGCAGGTGAGTCAAGACTTACCCGCGGTGTCAGAGAGGGAGGGGTGCAGGGGAGGAAGGAGGCCTTTGTCTCCACGAGGGGAACCCCAAAAGAAGTCCCAGTGTAAGCCCCAGCCAGGGCTCAGGGTGCTGTGCAGCATGCGTGGTAGCAGCTCAGACCCTGGGGCCTGGAGGCCACGCTGCATATCCCACAGGCAGAGGGGGAACATGGCCCCACCTGGCCTCCATCTTTTCAGCTGACCTCATTCCTTCCCTGACATCTTACAGGAAGCCCTGGTCCACTCTTCTCCTTGCAGAGGCTGGAGCTACTTCCAACCTTTCCCCTCCCTGATTGAGCCTCCACGCTGGCATCCAGATAAGCAGCCAACACACAGACTGGACAGTAACACGCCTGTACTTGGACACTGCCACCGCCCGGCACTGACTGTGGGAAAGGGGCCGGGCTCCTGAGCATGGCATTCCACCCCTGCTCCTTCCTGGCCTCATCGCCTCACATCCTGACACCTACACTGTTTCTCTGAAAACCTCACCCGTTTTCAGAATTCTCTGCCTTTCTGCTATTTCCTCTGCTCAAAACCCTATTCCTCCTTGGGGTGCTGGTCAAATGCCATCTCCTCTTGAAGCTTTTTGTTCTGCCCCGTAGTCCAGTGCTGGCTCCTCAGTGCAGCGGGAACCACTGTGTGTACGTAATCTGTACACACAAACCATGTCTGCTAGGGATGGCTTCACCTCCATCCTCTTTGGGCCAAGTCTCTGAATTCTGTGAAAGGCCCAGAAACTTTAGCTCCGAATGCAGGAGCCCTCCCTCACCCGACCCCACCAGGACCCCTGAGCCACAGGCAGGGGTGGTAAAGCTGGATTCAGAAGTGACCACAGCAGACAAGCTGGTGCCCCAGGCCTGCCCCGGGCGCTAAATTCTGGTAAATCCCTCTTGTGGGAAAGAGTGGAGAAAGGCACAGCCATTTACTGTGTCTGTTATGTGTCTGGCACTGAATTAAGCCTTTACATCCTTCTTCTATTCAACCTCTAAGAATCCCCCTCTAATCAGTGAGGGAGTGGATGTTATTCCTGTTTCACAGGTGAGCAAACTGTGGCTCTGGAAGGCCAGGTATGATTGCCAATGTCACACAGAGCAGAGATTTGGACACAGGTGTTTTGTCTGCCAAGTGCAGGTACCAGCGACTGGCGTTCCGTCACTTCCGTTAAACACCCTCTGCAGGCCAAAAGCAGGGCAAAGCCCTCTCTTCTGGATGGCCCTCAGGTCTGTGCCCCAGAGGGGTGAAAAGTCAGTGCTCAGACCAGGGCTGTATCTTTAAGCACAGGCACCAGGGAAAAGAGCTGAGTCGGGGCCGGCCTGTGAGCACAGTTCTGCTCTACGGCCAGCAGAGGGCGCCAAAGGACGTCATCAGAAGTCTGGCAACAGTGGCTGTAGCCGAGGGCCCCATCACTCTTTCCTCTGGAGGACCCCTGCTCAAATTCCAAACAACCCAACTGGGTTGACTCAGCCCCGAGGACACCAGGCAGAGTTCCCTGGGGTGGGGAGGTACAGGTGGGAGGTCAGCTTGGGCGTCCCTGACTATTCAAGGATCTCCCGTTTGCCCCATTCTTCCTCTTCCCACCTTTCCCTCAGCTTTCCCCCAATACATGTGCCCTCACCTTCCCACCTCCACCTAGGGAGCTGGGCGGGGGAGCCAGGAAAGGCTGTCTGTGTGACCCTGCATCAGTCACTTCCTCTCTCTGGGTCTGCAAAGTGAGATTGGACTAGACCCTTCCTACCCACCCCTGCTCCTGAGAGGCCAAAGCCGAGGAGCTGACACTGGGTGTGTTGGCAGTTCCGGAACAAGGCTCCCTGGGGGAGGGAACGTTAGCTCTGGGTAAAACTGCGGCTCTACGAGGGGCTCAGTGGGTCTCCTTCTGCCCTGGAGGACAGCCTGGGATGCCTCAGTAGGGGAGGAGGCTGGGGCCTGCCCACGCTTTCCAATCTCCACGTGAGCTGTGCAGAGCAGAACCCTGGGAGTGAGGGTTTCCGGGCTAATCGGGGTTGTCTTCAGCCCATGATGGTTTGTATATAAAGAAACAACTGCACACTCCGGGGAAATCTGGGCCCCTTGCAGCCTCTAAGGAGGCAAGCCTCCTCGTTAGGGTGGCTGACCTCTGCCCCTTCCCTCCCCTCTGGGTCAAGTCTCTTAATTCTCTAGGTGACCCAGGCTCCCTTGATCCCCATCTCGGGGCCTCCCTCACTTCCCACCCCTCTGCTGGGCAGGAAGCAGGGGTGGCCCCTGCTGACCCCACCCTGCGGGCTCATTCCACTCTCATCAGTCTCCTTCTCCAGGGCTCGTCCCCAGGGGCTTGCCCCAGCCTGACCTCTGAACCAGCGGCTGGGTTCATTCTGCACCAGAAAACATTGATTCTGGATGGTGGGAGAGGTGAGAGCGGGCTGAGAGTCATGATCAAGGACTCCAGGGTGGCTGAGGGCAGGGCATTCATTTGCAGGGGTGGTGGGATTGGGGACGGGGAGCATTTCCGGGGCCATTGCTAAAGGGAGGACATTGACACACTGTGTGCACAGAGCTTTTCCTCGTGGCATGGCTTTGCAAGAGCACATCTAGAGACTCCTTCTTTCCTGTTTCACTTCGTAAAAGTTATTTTGTGTAAAAGGTTTGAGTTTGGGATTGTCCTAAATTTAGATCCACTAACTCACTAATCTCTTAGTTGGGGAGGGAGAGTTCATAGTCTGCCAAAACGCGAGGGCCCCAATTTATCTCCCGTACCTCCTGTCCTCCCAGCAGGGAGCTCGGCCACCGGATCCGGGCCATCCAGCAGCTGGGAAAGTGGGCGCTCCAAGCATTACAAAGGGTCTTGCCCCAGATGCACGGAGCATGGGCAGTGGTCCCTGCTGTGGAACCTGGCCTGCGACCCCCAGGCCAGCCCTACCCTGCCTACCACCTGGGAGACTGGCTCTTTAACCTTGGTGCCAAGAACCAAGGACGCCGGCTGGCTGGCCTGGAAGGGGTGGATTCCAGTCTTTGTGGCCAAGAAAGTGCTGGGGTGAGCACAGGTGGCTGCCCTGAATGACCTTGAAGGCCATCCAAGCGCCCACTTTTACGATGCCACTGACTCCAGCTGCCCCTGTGCAGAGTTCGCACCAGCATCAATAGGTTCTCTATTCTGGTTCCGCTTCCAGGTAGGAGGACCCATCCTTTACCCAGATGACAGGATGGAAGCGAGTTCCTTGGAGCACAAACCGGTCGTGCCCTGCTCTCTTAATTGGTGATTTAATGTTTGTTGAACAAGCTGGGCAGGGACTTGGCAAGAAGACATAGTCTCGAAAGAGGTGGGGGGCTTCCAGGTCAGCTCCCCAGCTGAGCAAAGGTCAGGCCAGAGAAGCAGGGGGAGATGCGTAGACCTCCCTAACGTGAGGCTCCCGCTGCGGCCCAGCTGCGGGTGAGGAGGGCCCTGGGCCTGAGCAGCTCCACACAGACTCTTTGTTCTCTGCAGGGGAGAAGTGTGGGGAGTGGAGGGCTGGGGGGAGGCCAGCAGGTGACTCAGGCCTTAAGTCTGGACCAGTGCCCTTTCCTGGGTTGGAAAAGCTGGGCGAGGAGGGCTAATGTCTTTCTCTCCCCTAAAGAGTTCCCAGGACTCTCTTCCGGGAGAAAGGCAGCTCGGCTCCCTCTTCTCTGCCCTAGCCACCTCCAGACTGGAGAGGCCTGCGACCGCGGAAACACCAGGTCCTCCGGTAATTAGGGCCGGCAGGAAGTGATCCGGGGAATTACCGGGGTCAGGCACCCCACCGAAGGCCAGGGCTTTGGAAGGGCGGCTGGCTTGTAATCTCGATTTGAGATCAGTTGATTTTGTAGTTAGTTCCAAAAAGAAAAGTCAGCTCTAATTAATCTGGGGACTTTGGAGTGCAGGAGAAACAGGGCCCAGAGAGCACAGGCTGGGGGCTGGAGTCTGGCGGAGCGGGAGTCCCATCAGCCCCCACGAGGCCTCAGATCTGGGGCCCGTGTCTCAGCTCCCTGATCTGCTTTAATTGAAATGGTCTGGATGCCCCCGCTGGGAATTCATGGCTTTGAAAGCAAGCGCTGTCCCCACCCCAGAAGGCTCCTGCGTCTACGGTTTCCATCTGCACAGACTGCTCTGCTGCACGTGAGTGCGGCAGGGAGCCTGGGGTTGCCCAGGTCCTCTGGGAGCCAGGGGGTGTGGGGAGGTTTCAGGAGGTTTCTCCACTGGGGTGCAGGGCTGAGACAGCTGCCTTCTCCTGGCTTTATTGGAGGTCCTGGGACCATGCCAGCTCCCTGGGGAAGCTTTCGGGTGGAATCAGTGCCAATGGGAAAAGCACTCCCCTTCCTCAGTTCTTTGACCCAAACACACCAAGTACCCCAAGTTCTCTGCCTTAGATGCTCCAGGTCCTGCTCATAGAGAGCCTGGGAGGCTCGGAGGAGGGCCTGAATCCAGCCACAACCTTTTCACAAGAAGGAAAACAGCCCAACTCCCTCTTTCTTTCCTTCTAGTAGAGGAAGTGGGGGTCTGGGAGGGGAGGTGTTTGGAAATCATGGGTCCCCCCAGGTTCATAAGACCCAGGTAGTAAAGTCATTTAGAACAAGCCTCTGGGGCCAGACAGATCTGGCCTCACCGCTTTGTAGTTGTGGCCCTTTGGGGATTCACCTCTGTGAACCTTGGTTTGCTCATCTGTAAATTGGGGCTAAGAATAAAACCTCCCTCACAGGGTGGTTATAAGGATCCAATGAGGTGAGGCAAGCCAAGGGCCCCGTACAGCTTGGCACGAAGAGGCCCAGTAAGGTAGATATAATAATACGAGTTATCATTCGACAGAAGCATGTCCACCCACGTGACGCCTTGCTCTGACTAGCAGGTCAGAATGATCCTGCCCTTTTGCAGAAGGATTGAGGAGGGATGAGGAGGTGGGCGGGGTGGGCGTGCTTCTGCTCTTCACACCCTTGCTCCAGTGCCCTAGCCAGCCGACCACAGGGCCCATCAGATCTCCTCCCCGGGAACCCCTGTTTCTGGGGAGCCCCGCAGCCTCCGGGGGAGCACCCACAGTTACAGGCTGAGTGAGCATGAGGCTCTCGCAACCTGCCTCCTCTGAAGACGCACAGCCTGCAGCCTGCAGGAGAGCTCTGGTCCTTCATGCAACCCCCAAGGCTTAACACCCAGACCACCACACGCGTCAAACTCATGCCCCACTGCCAAGACGGGTGGACCAGCTATCATGTGCTTAGATATAGGCTCTCACCAGGTTTTGTGATCCACACACAGTCTGACAATACTCATAGCCTCTTGAAAGACAGCCAAGGTTGTAATGTTTTAAACACACTTTGCGTCTTGCAACATATTTAAAATAGATTGGCGTCATAAATTTGGATCAAATAGGTACCACGTGGGCACACTACAATACTCACAGTGTCCAGGATGCGGGGCTGGGGCAGTGCAGGGCCCGCGGGCGACCCCGGGCTGTGATCTCAAGTAGCTGGTGGAGATGCTGCCCTGCTGGCCTGGCTGGCCTTTGAGAGGATGCCAGGCTGGGACCAGCTGCCAGGGTGGTGGTGGTGGTGGAGGATGGAACTAATCATCAGCAAACCTCACAGGATGAGAGACGTCTTTGCTGAGAGTTAAATTCCACCCCTGACTGAAAGAAGGGCCCCGCGTGTGTGTCAAGTTGCCGGGACAGAGCAATGGAAGCAGATGTGGAGGGTCCATCAGTTACCCTGCGGGTCCCCTCATGCCCTGAACACAAGGGGCGTCTTGGGGCCTCTGTGCCAGCTTGGTGTCCCCACCCATCAGTACGGAGTGGTGGGTGGGAGCAAACTCATTGTCTCAGCATCCGTGACCAAGCTGCCCTTCGTGTTGGTACCTCCAGGCCTCATTCCAGGCAGAGAGCAGAGCGGGAGGAGGAGAGAGAAAAAGAGATCTGACAGATGCCCCAGAAAAGAGCCTGGGGCTTAACTCTCCACATCCCAGAGAAACCACACGGGAGGGTGGTCTGTGCACAGATGGCTTAGCCTGGGGTGAGACCCCCCTGAGCAGACATTCACTTCTGCACCAGAGCGAGACGACTGCCTTCCGGGTTCGGACTCATGAGACCTAGCTTCCGATTCCAGCATGACTGTTCACCAGCTGTGCAACCTTGGGCAAAGTATTAACCTCTCTGAGCTTCTCATCTAGACAGTGGGGATAATGCGCTCAAACTACTGGGCCATGGTGAGGATGAGTCAGAGAGGGAGTGAATGGACTTTGGCTAAACCAGAGATGTGAAGTATTGCTGCCCTTGTCCTTGGGCACCAGACTCTTCATCTCAGAATTCTGACAGGAAGCAACCTGCTGCCTGGGCATGGTGATCACGGGGGCTGGGGCAGTGGGACGGGCACTCATAGCCTCCTGAGTAGTGCTTGACCTAGAGGAATGACCCCCAAGTCCTTGGGGGCAGACTCTTTGCTGCTGGCCATCGGTCTCCATTGCATGCCCTCTGGCCTCTGTTGGCCTAGGAGGCTGTGGCATCGGGGATGACAGGACAAGGGTCCCAGCAGAGTGAGGGCCAGCATAGAGACAAGGGTGCTGAGACTACCCAGTGGCTCCAGGAGCGCCTACTGCAAAGTCTCAAGGACAGGCTGGGAGAAGAGGAGGCAGCAGGAGCCTTCCAGAAACCCAGGGAGGCTAGCAGCCCCACAGCCCCTCCGGATTCCAGGAGAAGAGGCCGTTGTGGAAGGGCAGGGGGTGGTCCGGCAGAGAAAGAAAGAGTGGGGAGCATGAGTTGAGCATGAAGGAGAAGGGCCTTCTCAATTCCTTGAGAGCCCTAAGAGCACTGATGCTTCTGACAAGCCCTGGATGCGGATGAAGAAAGGCCTGGACTGGAGGGGCCTGATCGTCAAGCCAGGGTGGGGTGGCGGGCTGCTCCTCTCTAGGGGGTATGGAGCCAACTCTGTTCTTAGGAAGCTGTAGCTTCCCTGAGCTGGAAGGGATTTTAGTCCAGTCTCCCATCTGACACAGAAGCTTCTCTTAACATGACCCAGACCCATAGTTATCCAGCCTCTCCTTGAATACCTCACGTGACGGGGAGTTCCCTCCTTCTCAAAGTAGCCATCTGTACTGCTCTACCCTTAGTCATGCACCCTTCCATGCTCAAGCCTTCTCTAGCAGCCCTGAGCCTTTTCTCCCCAGAGCAGGCTTCCCAGGGGTCAGAAGCTGCCCCTCCATCAGCAGAACCACACTCTTTTTCTCTGCAAATTCAGTGTAGCCAGGGCTGAATGATTCCTCCCACAATCTGAGCCCAGAATTGCCAAAATCATGGAACCAGGCCCTCTATCATCATGACACCCCAGCCCCAAGCTGATGCCTCTCCATCCTCAGGGCAGCAGACCCCCAACCTCCTTTCTGGATGAACTAGACTTCCCGTTGGCAGGAGAGTGCAGACGCCTACCATAGTATGGATGCCAGCTGCGGGCATCCCCTTGATCCAGGGGGGAAACTGCCGCCCTGAAGTTTCTTCACAGTTTGAAAGAGCTGGTCTGGCTGCTAATGGGAAAGCCGACCCCGTGCTGCACCAGGAGAGGCAGTAAATGCTGTGAGTCTGCGTGAGTGGGTGGAGGCAACCTCGGGGGCTGTAATTTCCACTTCCTGACACAGTACAAACTTTGCAGTTTATGCAGAACTAATGAAAGATCTCTTGGGTCTTGCCATTTCACCCACCAAGCACCCGTGACAGCAACCGCCTGATGACAGAGCTACATGGCGTGTGGAATGTGCTTCTCCAGAGTGATTCCTGCCTTTCCAGAATCCCTCCCCGTCCTTGTCCTGCCTTTCCTTCCTGTCTCTTTTCTTCTCCTGGAAGGCGCCAGAGCCTCCCAGCTGGGGCCTGGAGGGCGGGATGGGCTCCTTATGGCAGGTGGCACCCTGTGAAAGACCCGGACCTGGCCTTGAATTCCTGCTCTGCCGCTTATGACACTCCAGGCGTGCCTCATTTTCCTCATCTGTTAAATAGGAGAAGAAGAGTATCAGCCTCCTAAGGTGGTGTTAGGATTAGATATGATGCAAGTCACGTTGAAGGGCAGACTGGTACACAGTAGGCATTTAGTAAGTGGTGCCTAGTATTGAAATGATTTTTATGTTATATAGTTACCGTAATGACCACCTCTGGGCCTCTGCTCAAATTGTTTTCTTGTCTAAAATGCCATTTCCCTTGAAATCTGCTGCTTGAAGGACCACAGTGGTGGATTAAAAATGGCCACAAAGGCTTTGCCACCCTTGGACAAGAAGAAGCGGAGGCTGGGTCCCCCAGCCCCACTGACTTGCATGCTTCGGCTGTGTGACTTGCTTTGGCCAATAGGACTTCAGTAAATGTGATGCAAGAGATGTTTTTGAAAAGCACTTGAGCACTGGGACTCACCCGTTTTGAAAGCTGACCTAGGCCTGCCATGCTGTGAGGAAACCTCTCTGCCCTACTGGGGCTGAGAGGCCACGTGGAGGAGAACAGAGGTACCCAGCTCACAGCCAGCACCAACCCCAGGCATGTGGATGAGGCCATCTTGCCCCCTTCCCACCCAGCCTTTCCGCCCAACATCCCATGTGACTGCATCAGTGAGCCCAGAGGAGACGCAGAACTCCCACATGGCCAAGCCACAGAATCCTGAGAAAGAACTGTTTTAAGACAGTAAGTTTGAGACGGTTTGTTACACAGCAGTAGATAACCGATACAATTACCCATTCACCAGGACTGAGCTCAGAGGCTGTCCCTCCTCAGAAGAATTCCCAAACTCCTCCCAACCTAGAATTAATCTCCCTGCACACACCGCCCCCCCCCATATTGACACAGCACTTTGTAATGGTAGCAGTTAGCACAGTCTGCCTTCACCAGGGTTATCTGTACAGGAATCCTGTCTCTCTGGCCTGTGAGCTGCCAGAGAGCAGGGTTGGGACCCTTTCATATCTCCCACCATGCTCAGAAGCTCTGCCTGGTTCCCACATACTAGGTCCTCAGGGGGGCCAGTGAGAACCTGGCCTGCCTCTGTGCAGACACAGCCACCCAGGCTGGCGGGGGACACACTCCTGGGTCTGAGGTCCAGCGGGGCCACTGACTTGCCCAAGGCCCTTCCCCTTCTGAGCCTCTTCCTCCCCCAGGTGGAGACATGAACCCCTGTTCAGCCCACCTCAAGGGTTTCGAGGCTCCCGCTGGTATGTGTGCAAAGTGTGTGTGCGTGACGAAGTCCGGACCCTGTGTGCACTGTGGTGGAGCCCCACTTGGGTTGTCACTGGGGGGTGGGGCCTCCGCTCCACTCCTTCTTACCTTCCGGCCGTGGTAGCCCTGGATCCCCGGGTCTCCCTGGGGGAACCAAGAGAAGACCATTAGAGGGGTTTTCTTGCCACCCCCTTCATATTACCATCCCTCCTCCTCCCAATGACTCCAAATCCTCTGACCTCCACCTCCAGCCATCCCTGGAACAATAACAGGGACTGTTCTACTCTTCAGAATGAGTCCTTGCCTTGCGGAGGCAGAGGGAGGTGGGAAAGGTTAACTCAGCAGGGGCCCAGGACACCTGAGGGTCAGTTTTTGTTCTACCATGGACCCTCTGTGGCATCTGGACAAGTCACTTTTCCCCAGGGCTCTAGCTTCTGCATTTGTGAATTGGTTGGCTGGGATCAGTGCTTTGCTACTTCTCATCCCTAGAGCCGCAGGGACTCCAGCTTCAAAGGGAGATTCTGTTTGACATCGTGGGCTTCCAGATAAGGTTTCCAAAGAAACCAGATGACCCTGAAGGTCCTTTCCAGTTCTGGCCCCTTATGAAATGCTGTTTTACTGGGATGTTGTCACAGCGTCCTGGGCATCAACTTTGAGTTTCCAACTAGACCATAATCTCCTTGGAGGGCAGGGCCGCATCTTCCATACCAGCCATAGCACTTGCTTGGCCTGAGCCCACAAAAATGCAATCCTTGCGGGACCCAATCAATTTCCGAGGGCATTCTGGAAATGAGCCACTCGTGATCCTTCTCTCAGCTGAGATCCCTCTCAGCTCCCTTCAGTGACGCCTCCCCCTCCCTCCTGCAGGGAGCTCTCCCGCCCGTTTGATGCATCACCCAGAGGGCCCTCACCTTTGGTCCAGGAGGCCCAGGTAAGCCCTGCGGAAGCAAGAAAAAAGGTGAATGGAGATGGATTCCTCTGGCAAACGGTGGGGGCTCGTCACGTTTCCAGTGGAGGCTGTAATGGGTTCTGGATGTGTTGAAGAACAGATCCAGAGGGTCCTGGAAGGGTATCTGAAACCTGCTGAGGGCACGTGGGGACAACAGGCTCATGTCCCTCTTTGGAGCCACATGGGCGCCGTGGGCATCTCCGCTGTGCTCGCCCACTGGAAAGTAGGTCAGTGGCATCATGTGAAATTGGCAGTGTGGTTTGGTCCAGATTCCCACCCACCCACCTCCTAACTGGAACCACTCCCTGGAAAGCCGACCTTGCCCAGCAAAGCCTGGGTTTTGCCTCTGGCCCTGCCAGCCTGTGGGGGAGCCCTCTGTCTCCTTCCCCCACCCCTGGGGCACAGTGAGCACAGCAGCCAGCGCGGGGGAGGTGGCATGGGCCCCGCGGGAGCCCGAGGGAGAAACAAGGGAAGGCGGGCTCCGGCGTGGTCTCGGGCGTGGGTCTGGACGGCAAACACTGGCTGGAGAAAACCATGATGCTCGAGTCTGGCCTCTTTCAGTTGGTTTAAAAGCATGCTTTCTGGTTTTTCTCTTTATAAACAACCTAACAAAGAAAACCACCTGGCTTGGGTTCAGTGATCGGGAGTTACCCACTGTGTTTGGGCAAGGGCCATCAGTAAAGAAGTGAATTTTGAGCTTTGTTTTTTGGTTTTCTTGGCTTGGTTTGTTTGGTTCAATTCCCTAAATTTCACTTCCTTTCAGGTTTTCTGTTTTTGCATCTAGAAACCCATGGAAGTGAGACTAACTTCCCTCCCCAGCGTTCTGGGGAGAAATCATGGAAATATTTAAAATTCGTTACGGGGATCAAGCTGAGCAGGAGAGCTGGCTCCCAGCAAGTTAGGTTTTCACTCTGCTGTGCCGCCTTCTGGCCAAGATGGCAACCCTGGCCTGCCAGAGCTGTCGCCCAGCCTAGGGGGACCCTACGCCGAACCTCAGCTTTGGCAGCTGGGGTAGTTGAGGGCCCAGATGTGAAGCCAAGTGCCATGGAATGTGGCTGTACTCATTGAGGGCTCTTTGGCAGGGACACCCTGACCCAGCAATTCCACCTTTGGGAATCTATCACCATGAAAGCATCAGAGATGTGCACATTGACGTTCAAGAATATACAGAAGGGAACTCAGTAACTACCTTGTAGATAGACCCAGCAGTCCTAAAATCCACATCACAGGAGACTCCTGACTTAGGAAGGGGCATGGTTTACGATATTAAGGGAAAAAAGTAACAGGATACAAACTGTTATATTATTCAGAACATCAACAACCTGGAAAACGTTTATGTGCAGATCTAAGGAGAAAAATGGAAAGTACTCTCTACAGCGTTAATGATGGGGAACACTGGATATGAGAAAGCATGCAATTTAAGACTTTGTCTATGTTCCAAATTTTTCACAATGAAGGTATGATGCCTTTGTCATAAGGGAGAAAAACACTTTTTAAAAAAAAGCCTCGTGGAAAAAACATTATCAAACAGACTATGTCCTTAACCCCTGTCCCTCTAATAACTGCTGACGTCAGTCTTAGCTCTGGGTGGAGAACCCATTTTCTCCAAAGAAGTCCAAGGGCCTGCTAAGTTATTCTGCCCTGGTGCTTTCTTGCACTAAATTGGGCTGAGAAAGAGTCGGGGCTTGGCCAGGGCTTACAAACAGATGACTGGTGGACACTGGGACTGACCTGAGTGTGGTCGTGCTTGGAGGGGTGTCTGTTGGCCCCCCTGGGCCCTCCCGGCAGTGGTCCAATCCCCAGGCTCGATGCAGGGCCCTCCTGGCCGACCAGACGTGTAACTTGGCTGGAAGGTGGCCCAGGAGTGGAAGCCCACACACATCAGCAAAAGCATGTCTGTTAGGGATGCCAGGCAGTCGGATGCCCGCTTGCTACCTCCTTAGAACACACTGTGCCCAACTCAGGTTTTCCTAAGCCCGGGGGTCAGGAGACAGCCATCAGAATGGCCCTGGGAACTTTCTTTCCAAGCTCCTGTCTGCTGAACCTGGGAGGGGGCGCCTGTTCATGGTGTCCTCCCTGGCAGGCAATGACTGGAGTGGAACACACGGTCCCAGAATGTGTGTTCAGAACCAGAGTGTAACAGGTGAGTGTGACAGGGACAGGCAGCTCCTGCAGGGGCCAGCCACATCCAGCGGCCTTGCCAAGTGTTTCTGCCTGTTCAGTGGGGACCCAGGTTCCCACTGGTTATGAAAGGTTTGGAAGCTTCCAGGGAAAGGTTTGGAAGCTTCCAGAGATTTCTTGGGACAAATCTCGAAGGAGAGGAAGCAGTGGAGAGCGGGAGAGTTACTTACGGGTGGCCCCATGGGCCCTGGCAGTCCTGGGTGCCCCAGTCCACTTGGTCCAGGAGGGCCTGGTGGCCCTGGTGGGCCTTGGATGCCAGCCTGGCCCTGTTCACCCTGAGGTTCGTGGAAACAAGCGTTAGAGAGAGAGCCCCAGGCTGCAGAGCGGTCCCGCCCCAGTGCCATGCACCCGCTGAGGCCCCGCCGTGGGCTCTGGGGGGAGGCGGTGGTGGCGTGATGGTGATGGTGCTGTGGTGGTGACTACGTGCAGGGGCTGGTGGCAGTGAGGAGACGGCCAAGACATTAGCCCCCAGAGGAGGGGCTTCCAGAGAGGACTCGCTGCATCAGCTGCTGGTCCCCAGGGCTGAGCTCTGCTGCGGTGGCAGAGGAGCAGGTGAGATGCTCCCCGGCCCGACCGAAGGCCTCTTCCCAGCCTGGTCAGATGGCCAGGGTACAGCCCAGGTGGCCGGCAGCCTGGGCGTGTCTCGGCACCTCCCTCTGTGTGGCGAATCCACCATCTCTGCGCCCTGGCCTCCTAACTATCAAATGAGAACAGCTGTTCCTTGTTTCCCCTCACTGCTTTTTGCTGTCTTTGATTATCTGGCCCAGAGGATCAACTGAGATCCTTAGGTCAGAGGCCACAGAATTTTGTTTGGCTCACCAAATAATTGGGCAAGAGATTTTATGTAAAAAATTTGGCTTGGTGGCTTCTGATGAAAAACTGGGAGCCCTGGCCAGCTAGGCCCACATTCCCAGGGGGCTGCCATCAACTGGGCTCTCCAGCTGCCTCAGGCCCACCCCCATCCTTTCTGCCTGCAGCCTGTTTCTGTCACTTATGTGATTTGTACCTGACCTCAGGGGACAGTTGAGTTTTGAAAGTGTAAAGTGCTTTGTGCCTCTCTGGAGTCGCTATTATTATTCCTTTGCCTTATCCCCCAGCCTTTGTCACCCACTGTGCATGTGCCCAGGGTGGACCCAGGGCCCAGGGAGGAAGGGGTGGGATCATGCTCCCTCAGGAGGAGGAGAGAGCCTGGTCCATGTGACCCAGATCTTGGGGCTGAGGGCCAGCCCAAGTCAACCTAGATCTACGCAGATCCATGTCATTATGTTATTTTCTACGTGACCTCTCCAGGGAGGTTCTGGGCTCAGCTCTTGATGGGGGTCCAGCCCTGCAGACAGACTAAGGCAGAACAGCCTGGCAGGTGTTGAGCGCTCCAGGCTGGGATGCAGGGAGACCCAGGCGGCCAGACTGCAGTCCAGCCCACCCTTCTCAGTGTGATCTCAGTAATCCTCTATGACACTGCTGCTTCCCTATATGAAAAAGGGAGCTGACAATGCTTGCTGCAAACTCCACAGAGGAAAATGATGATTACAAATAGGAGTGTACATCCTCACAATGAGAACTAAGATTTTAGCAGCATCTGCTTGAATCATATCTCAGATGGGACATCCTAGGGCAGATGCCACCAGCAGTGCCACTCTGGGGCCTGGGCTGCAACCTGCCACACCCTCTGAGAAGCCACTTAAGGGCTCAGAGTGTCCATGGTGGAGAAGGCAGGTGCAGAAATGGGTCACAAGTCCCATTTTACAGAAGAGAAAAGTGAGGCTCAGAGAAGTTGAGCTCCCTAACCAAGGTCACAAGAAGAATTTGGGGGCAGCCAGGACCCAAGCTCAGAACTCCAGACTATTCCTATTCATTCCAAGTAAGCCCCCAGCAAAAACTGCTCACAGTCCAACTTTCTGCACTTTGGCAATGACTTCCAACACCGTCTGCTGAGCACATCATATCTCATATAAAGTTTCCTCTTTCAACTAATGTTAGACCCAATGTTTAAGCATCTTATAGAGCCTGTGAAATCAATACTGGTTTATTGATAGGAAATGGACGAGCCTTTTTATGTCCCACCATGGCTGACAGCATAAAAACCTTATTCTCTAGGCAGAATCTGCAGCAGGCAGCACAGGGGCCCCTATTCTTCTCTCTACTTTGCAAATCAGGTCAGGGCAGCACAAAAAGTTCTGGCTTATCCACCTCTTGCTCTTGAAAAGGGGGGCAGCAACATGCCTCGGCCCCTCCTAATTTCTTCATCTGTGAGGTGGCGATGATGCCACCTCCACTGCCGGGTGGCCCATGTGGGATTACATGAGATAATCCATACAGAATTCTTACAATAGTGCTTGGGACCCAGCAAGGGCTCAACACATAGCGGCTAATGCAACTAAGGCCAGGAGGTGGCTGCTGGGGCTTGAGGCGAATGGCCGCTCTGAGAGCAAGGACTCGGCTCTCCTGAAATGGGGTCTGACACGGGTAGGGGTGGCTGAGAGCGGGGTGGGCCTGGTGCTTCTCTGAGCTGCCAGTGGGCCCCCTGAATAGCCAGGCTTGGGCTAAGCGCTAGGAGCACATGGAGGCTCTCAAGGATTTGGCTGGTGTAACAGGATATGTAGGCTTGGGTGGCACGTGTGTCAGATGTCCCTCTGTATTTTTAGCTGTAAATTGGAGTGATTTTTCAGCCTTGTTCAGTCAGGTGCCTGAACATGCAGGCCCCTGGGCTCCTGGCTCCTGAGTCAGGCCAGATGGGGGCTCCAGGCCCTGCTGTCAGGTTTTCAGAGAGCATCTCGGAGCCCTGCCACTTCCAGCACCCCTGTGGCCTTGGGGGTAACCCCTGACCCCGAGTGTAAGGAAGGCTAGGGGCATGGGTGGCAGCCATGGAATTCCTGGCCTGGCATCAAGCTGCAATGCCTATGCCTGGATCCCTGGGTCTGTGGTCTCTTGTTCTTTGTGATCTGGTCCTATCCCAGCCTCCTTGGCTTAGTTAGGCAGGAGAAGGAAGCAGTTGCTCACAACGATTACACCTGTCAGTTGTGGGCTACATTTCCTCTGCAAATTCCCTCGCTTCTCAAACTCAGGTTACAAGTGATCAGATGCTAAGCAATCTGCATTTCTAAATATAAAGGGTGTAGGTCCAACTGAGAGAGCCTGGATGTGGGGTCTGAAGACCTGGCTGCCAGTTCCCATTCTGCTTCTTGTTGTTTGTGCGACCTTAGGTACAAATTCACCTCTCTGAGCCTCAATTTAATTATAGCACTATGCCATGAATTATTCCCAGTGCTGTGCATACACAATAACCCTATGCAGTAGGAACCGTTATTATCCTCATTTTACGAATGAGAAAGCTGAGGTGCAGAGAGGTTAAGTAACTTGCCCCAAATCACACAGCTAATAAGGGCAGAAGAATCTGGCTGCTCTGCAATTTATTGGCTGTGTGACCTCAGGCAACTTACTTAATGTCTCTGAGCCTTCCTCATCTGTGAAATAAGGATGATCATGCCTAATTCATACAACCACTGAGAGAATTAAATGAAATGAGGCCTGTAAAATGCATAGCCCAGTGGCCGGCACACAGTGATGGCTGTCGTGAGTAGTAATGGTGGGGTAGTTGTTGTGGCTTCTGGGCCCGGGAGTTGTGTATTTCCACGTCTACAGCATTCGTGAGTCCATTTTTGTCCAAATTAATGTAACGGGAGTGCAGTGAGATTCTCGCTTCACCTATAGCCCCAGCTGGCCTGACAGGGACCAGAGACTCACCAGCCCTTGGGAAGCCCCACGTGGTCTGGGAAAGGGAAGTGTCTACCTGGAAGGTCCGCCTTTTAATGACTGGGGGTGGAGCCAGCCGCACTGAATTGAGGAGAGGCAGCAGCTGAGGAGAAAGATGAGTTGGAAGGCCAGAGGGCAAAGGCCAAAGATCGCAGGGGCTCAGGAGGGTTGAAAGTCCACCAGGATGGCAGGGCGGCCAAGAAGGAGGGAGGAGAGGAAGAGAGAAGAGAGATTAGCGAGTGTGAGGCACAGGAGGGCGGGCGTGGACGGGGCGCTTGATGCTTGTGGGTGCAGTGCTGAGCTTGCCCTTGGATGGCACCCCATCCCTGGAAGGAGGCGGGCCCTCGGGGTATTGGCCAGAAGCACTCCCCGACTGGGAGAGTGGCCCCCCTGGCCAGACCTGCCCTCCATGGCCAAGCTGGGTCGCAGAGGCCTCCTAACATGCGGCCCAACATTGCACTGCCAGCCCCGCCGGTCCCTGGTCCTGGACAGGCTGCCGGGCTGAGGGGCACAGACTCCGAGGCTCTGGCTCGGGAGCCACAGGACCACCCTAAATTGGTACTTGAAGCCAGGCTGCTGTGTGGCGACCTCTGGGTTCTTTTTTTGGCTAAACAAGAAGGGCTGGTGTCAGCGGATCTGGGGAGGATAGTCAAAAGCAGAGCCAAGCCCGGATCCCGAGGGTGTGGCCAGTGTGGGCACCAGCTAAGTGCTACTGAGGTCTCACCCTGGGGCTAGTGGGCTTGGAAAATAGACACTGGACAAAGACGTCTCTTGCATGTTCAACCACGTTTTTGGGGGGAGGCAACTTGCAATCATGTTATCTAATGTAATTTTCATTTCTGGAAATTCTTGCTGTTTCCAGACTCTCAACCCATGGGTGCTGAGCACTTCGCTTTTGGAAGAGGTTAGAACCCATGTGAAAAGAAAGACGGCATATAATCCACCTCTCGTTTTTGAAAGCATTGTGACTCACACGAGGCCACTGGGATGAGCATTAGGAAGCAGGGGCCGCCTGGGCTGAGGATGCACCCAGCTAGGGACCTGGGAGCCCAATCGTGGCCTTTCCAGGTCATTGCTGCCTTCATGGGCGGCCCCATCCCTCCCACTGTGGGGCCTGGGGACGTGCAATGTTGGGCTCTGCATCTAGGGGGCCTCTAAGCAGAGGGGCCTGGAGACCTTCCAGAACCTACAAACCTTCAGGGTAATTATCTGGTTGGAGTGCAGAGCTGCTAGAGACCTGCTTAGGTGCTCCTGGTGTGGGGTGGGGTGGGGGTGGAGGTGGAGACAGGGCAATGGGGAGAGTGAGTGCCAGGCCCAGACACCAGCTCCCCGTCCCAGCGCACCCCTCCTCCCCCTCCCTCCCTGGGGATGCTACAGGCTGGAACAGGGGCCCGGACCGCCTGGATCTTGTATCTTGCGGGCCAGGAGGCCTGCCACCCCCATCAGGTCTGCAGTCCCCTCAGAAAGCCAACAGATGCCTTGCCCTAGAAGGACCCTGCTTTCCTACCCACTTCCAGATAAACAGAAGGTGCCAGTTGCCTTGCCCTGCCCAGCGGCTGGATCCCCAAATCCACTCTCACCCGGCCTGACTCGTTACCCACACAGGCGCAGTCATACCCTGGGCTCCTCTGTGCCCTGTGGCCCTGTGGAGCCTTCTCTCCCTGCCAGCTCCCTCTTCTTGGGGTGCGCTGATGGGCAGAGAGCTCTCTCCTAACCAGCCCCATGCGTCCTCTCGGGGCTGATGACACACTGTCAAAGCGTTTAAGTTGTGTAGTCTTTTGTGCTGGGGGATGCTGTCTTTCTTTTGGGTAACATAACAATCCTGTGAGCCCATCGTTTCAAATAAACACAGCTGACCTTCTATTATTGTATCAGGATCAGGCTGGCCGGAACACCAGGGCCCCTGCTTCCCTGCAGCACATGCCGCTGACAGGCTGGCTCTGTCTGTGCTGCTGCCGGCCTGTGCCCCCAACCCAGTCTCGGCCTCGCCCCCACCCCAGCCACTGATGTTCAAGGCTGTCCCCGCCTTGGCCTCCCCCTGGCCTGGGAACCAGGGGTCAGAGTCTGAGTGGCCGGACCCTGCCAGCAAGGCCCTCCCAGTGGTCTTCTGGAGCCAAGTTGACCGACTCTGAGTCTGGCTTGTGCTTCTCTCCACTCCCTCAAGACACTCCCTGGCAGGGGTGGGTGCCCAGGGCAGCCACACTGTGTGTGTGTCTGTGGGCACGATGCAGCCTATGACAGGGGGATGGACACCTAAAGATGCTCCACTGAGAGAGGCAAGGCCGATCCACAAAACGAGGGGCATTTCTCTGGTCCCAGCTCACTGGGGCTCCTGCACACCTTCACTCCACCCCATCCCCAAGAATGGCTCTCTGATGTTGGCACACACATCTGAGGGTTCCCGATAGGACGACAGCAGACTTTGGGCTCTGTATCCTGGGCTGAAGCAAGGGAAAGGAAGGAGCTGGGTGGGGGCCAGGGGGGATGGGAGATCATCCCAGCCCTGAAATCCCCCACTCCACTTGGAGGGGCTTCCTTGATTCTTAAAGAAGCAAAACAGAGACTTTACCCTTGAATTGATTCAGTCAGCCTCCAATTATCTCCCACCATGGAGGTTTGGGTCCTCTGAAACAATGACTAATCCAAAAGTCCCTCTGATTCCGCCAGGGCAGGCAGATGGACACACACAAGCTGTCTCTCTCTCTCTCTCTCTCCCTCTCACACCCCCACACACACACACCCACACCCACGCACACACACACGCTGGGTAGGGAGCCAGACCCAGACTCACACAAGCCGCACGGCCTTCTGTTGAAGGCCATGTGCAGAGGAGCACACAGCTAGGCGTGCAGAGTTCCAGATACACACACGCTGGGGGCGTGCAGGCCCAGCCAGCACAGAGGCAGACGTACCAAGACACGCAGCTCTGCACAAACACACACACGCTGACTACCAGGCACACCCCCAGGAGCTGGCCAAACACACCACCACCGTCACGGCACCACTCTGGCTGCTGAGTGCAGAGGGGGCTGTGTGCTCCTGGTCCCCAAGCTCTGCAGGGAAGAAGATGAGGCTAAACTGGGGGCTGTGCCCCAGGGATGGATCAGTATTTGGGGTTCACTTACCCGGTGTGGGTACTCTCCACACTGACCCTGGGGAAGAGAAGGAAGGAGAGGAGGAATCAGACCCTTGCTGTGGGGCTGTACCATGGGGGCAACCTCAGGACTTGGGGACGCACCATGCATGTGCGTCACCCGCTGCCCTGCTCTGTCTTGGGCTGAGCTCTCTCAGGCAGGAGAACTGATTCCCTCCCTCGAGCCTGGCTGGCAGCAGGGCGGTAACCTCCAGGGCCTGCCCAGACGTGGCTCCACAGAGCCAAGGGCAGGACTCTGCCACCATACATCACATGCCATGACGGCAGAGTCAGGAGTTATGCTCCGTGCCTGGCTGGAAGAAGCTTCCGGAAAGGCTGACCCTCTGGGTGGGTCCACCCAATGGCACTGAACAGGAGCCCATGGATGGGAATAGTAGACACCAAGGCAGGCTATGGGCAATGGGGCCCTCGGAGACGCCTTCTTGGATCCGGGGGTGCCAGGTCCCTGCACCGTCCGCCTGGGGGCAAGCCCAGAAGAGCCCCCATCAGAAACTCAAGGAAGCAGAGAAGGTAGGAGGCTGGGAAGAGGGCCAGACCAGTGGTTTACAAATTGACACCTCAAAATCCTAGAGGCTCATGGAGGTGCTCAGGAAATACCATGGGGGTGGCAGGCTGGATGGGCAGAGAAAGAGGCTGAGAAGGACCAGGCTCCAGGCCGTGCCTTCCCCCCAAAAGAAGAGCCCCACACAGGGCAGCTTCCCTTCTCTCTCTCATATACCATGTACCACAGGGTACAGGGGATTCCCCTGGTTCTGTTGATAAAATCTGAAGTTTGAAAATAATCCTTTCCACCTGTTGGAAGGCTGCTTCTTGAGATGAAAATTCTAGAAAACCTCCATCAGCTTACCTTTTCTCCTTTTTGTCCTGGAGGTCCCTAAGAAGAGAAATGAGACAGTTAGAAACTGAGGCTAAGGACTCAGGGCCCAAAGCCTCTCTGCTGGGAAACATTGGGGCGATGTACCAACTGGCTATCCTGGGGGACCCGCCAAGCACTGTGGGGAGGAACACACACACAGGTCAGTGGCACACAGAAGGCAGGCAGAATCAGAGATGCAGGCCTGCGTAGGATTGTGCAAGAAACTTTTTGGAAAGCCTGCAGTCCCGAAGGCTGGGCTTGGCCA
The DNA here is from genome assembly GCF_964341445.2 of Mesoplodon mirus. Taxonomy (NCBI): domain Eukaryota; kingdom Metazoa; phylum Chordata; class Mammalia; order Artiodactyla; family Ziphiidae; genus Mesoplodon; species Mesoplodon mirus. The sequence goes on along the minus strand of NC_138977.1, from coordinate 58,047,111 downwards.
CCCACGCCAGGTCTTTCGGTGCCCGAGATGTTCCAGCTGGTGTGGCCCAGCTCCTTCAGCCACCCGTGGACGTGACTAGGTGTGCCCTGACCCCCGCACACGGCCGCGATGAAGAACAGGTGCCATCCTTCATTCATTCCCGCAACCACCAGCATCTTGTGGGCCAGCCACGGAGGAGGCTGCATGGCCACGTCAGGCAGGGCTCTGCTACTGCGCACTCACGCCGCGTCCTCACAGAGCCAAAGGCACCTTCTAACTCCTACTCTCCAAGGCCTCAGCATCAACCCCACTGAACCAGAAGGGCTTCTGGGGACACGGGGGCTGGGGCAGCGCTGCAGACTTTGGGGGTTTTGGAGAAACCTTTGGCCAAAGAGAGGAAGCAGGAAGTCGGCGACTTAAGAATATTCTGGGCTCCTCGGAGGAACATAAGGGACCTCGGGGTTTCCTTCCAGGGTGTCTTGTCAAGCTCGCAGAGCTGAGGAAGGAGCCCGGGTGCAGGGTGGACCTCCTCAGTTCTCTGAGGACATGGCGTCCAGCTGGGTCTCTCAGGAGCCTGACCCGAGGCCAGTGCTGAGAAGGCTTCACACTTGGCCAGTGTGGAGGGGAGGGGGGAGGATGGCGCACCTTGTTCTGAGGACCCCCTTGGAGGCAAGGCTTTCAGGATGTGCTGAGCTCACACCCGCGCTGGCCCGAGAGGAAGGCGCTGGCGTCACTCCATCTCCCGGATGAGGTGACGGAGACAAGGCCCTGCGGCTCAGTGAATGGTGGCACTGGGACCGTGAAGGTCCAGCTGTGTCCACTCTGCCACGCGCTCTGAACTGGGCTGGACCTCAGGGGGCAGGGCTTCTAAACTTGGCTGGAGCCACAGGCAGTGTCCCAGCCTCTGGGGCCCTGAGCTCCCTTCCATCCTGCAGGCCTTCCTCAGGGCCTGTGAGGACGCACCTGCCAGGCCAGTCTCTTTGGGGTTTGAAGACCACAGGATGCCCATGGACAGATCCATCTGGGTGGGAGGAAAGCCTTCTTTTGTCCCCGACTTGACAACTGGACCAACCCCAAACTGGGAAATTCCCAGGAGGTTCGTGGGAAGAGACAAGTGGTCTTTGGGACAATCCATGTGGCACCCCAGCCTATGCAGTTGGCTAAGTGTTTAGCATCAAGTTTAGCAGAATATGATGCATCTGGCAGGGAACCAGACTGCAGCGTACCAGGCCACCCTCTCTTGGGACAGAGAGAGGAGTATGATGAGAGAAGGAGGGCCAGGGGCCCAGAGAAAGAACCCAAGGGCTTGGGGCTGCAGAGACTTGGAGGACTGAGTCCAGACATCCCAAATGGCAGCCCATGGGACAATCGTGGTCCCCAAAGTATTTTGTTGATCTCACACAGTTTTATTTCAATAAACTGAAATACTGAAGAGCAAGGAGAGTACAACAAAAATCTGAATTTCAAGTTTCTTCAAGGTCCAACAACACAGGGCACCGATTAGCTCTTGAGCCTGCCCCTTTAGGACAGGTCAGGGCGATGTGCTAGCTTGGCACCTATCGTGCTTCCTCTGTGCCAGGCACTGTTCTAAGCACTTGGTGTGAATTAACTCCTCTCGTCCTCAGGACAGCCCTGTGAGTTGTGGGACAAGCAGTGAACACAGAGTCCTGGTTCTCCTTTACGCCACCTGGGGGGCCCCGATCCTGTCGACACCTTACATCAGATTCTCGGGGCTACTGTGAGGTGGGTGGGGCAGAGGTGACCCTCTTTTGACAGGTGAGGGCACAGGTTAAGCATGTGAGGGTGAGCCCCAGCCCCCCATGTTGGATGCCCAGCAGCAGGTAAACCATCCAGGAAGGGAGGCGAGTGGGAGACAGACAGATGATAAGCAGGCCAAGATAATTACATTAGACAGCGTGTTGAATTAATAGCCTGGGGTCCCCGTGCCAAGCCAAACAGAAGCCTAATGGCTCTGTGGCCTGTCGGATTTTGACAGATGACTACGAGGTGGACAGGGGACCTATCACACTGACGTGAGCTCACGGGAGAAGGGGTGGCCCTACCCTTCCCTGCTCAAGATAGTTCTGACCCTGGAACAGACGGGGAAGACTCACGGGGGGTGAAGTGGGGTGGGGCAGAGGGATGGCAGAAAGGGGAGTCCCCTAGAAGGGTCCCTTTCTTTCTAAACAAAGGGTCCTGGCAGCAGAAGGAGACACGGTGGAGGGTAAGAGTCTACCCCGTGGATCTCACTCCCTGTTCTGTTATTTAGGCGTTGTGTAACCTCAGGCAATACACACAACCATTCTGAGCCTTGATCTGCTCTTTCATAGAGTGGGGATAATAAGCTGTTAGGAGGATTACAGAGCAGTGCCCCGCTGATGGCCATCACTATTCCTTCTGGGGTGGCACGGACTGTGTTAAGGCTCTCCAGAAGGTGGGAAGGGGCCAGGAGGAAGGTGGGGGCAGAGGTCTGCTTCTCCAGGTCTGCCTTGTGCCTGGCTGGGGCAGGAGCGCCTGGAGCCCTGGGAGGCCCAGAGCAGGGAGCATGAGGAAATTAGGCTCAGGATGAAGTGCTGGATGGGTGCCCCTCGGCCCCCCTGTGAGTGCTGGGTGAGAGTGGCGGTTTGGGAACACTAGCTGCTAATTCCGTGTGACACTGGCCAAGAGCAGACACTCCCTGGACCTCCCTTTCCTCATTCTTCAGGTGGAAAAGCCCCCTGCTGCCTCTCCTCCCTGCGCTGAGCGAGGACCTAGGGGGACCCGTCGCACCCAGCCGGGGAGTGACCGTGGGCCGGCCACTCCCGCTGCCGGGCAGTGCTTCTGTGGCCTGTGAGGGCCAGGCTGACCCCCGCACCCCTCGAGGGAAGGCAGGAAAGCTGGGTCTTACCGTCTCCCCTTTTGGTCCGGGGCGGCCCTGGAACGAGAGGAGCACGAGTGCTGGGTGAGTCATTTGCACCCCAGAAGTACCCCAGCCCCATCCCCCAGTCACACAGGGCTCCTCCCGTGAACGTGTGCATCTGGGGCCCAGTGAAAAGGACTGAGATGAGCAGAGAGGAGCTCTGGACGGGAAGCAGCCTCCATGTGGACTTGGGCACGTGTCGGGGCTGGACCGAGATGGAGACGCCGAGCAGCACACAGGAGGCGCCCTGCGGGGCTGGTGGGGAGGGCGCGAGCCAGAGCTCTCCAGCCCTCTCCTCTCCCGCGGCCTCCTTGCCTCACTACCTTCCAGCCTCTTCCAGGAGGCCCTGGAATCAGCAGATTCTAGGATGGCTCTTGCTCCAGATACTGAGAGTGCAGCTTGGAGGCTGTGGACTTGTGCCCAGGGGAGGCTCATGGGGGACGGGGCAACTCATTCAAATGGCCTCTCTTCCCCTTCCCACTGGCAACGACGTTCCGCCCCAAGAATGTTCATTTTATCTGAAGCGTCTTCCAAGGAGTCGGGGTCTTGCAGAAGGACTAGGAGACCCCGGGTTAGTGACCTGGACTAAGTGGGGGGAGCCCACAGCCCGAGAGGGTCCACTCACCGGTTTGCCGTCAAGCCCAATGGGACCCTGAAAGAGAAAGAGGCCAGATGTAAAGACCGAGTATCACAGCTGTCCTGGCAGAGAGGCAGCCTGAGAGGTGGTTAAGGGCACAGGTTCTGCACTGTAGCAAGTTAGGGTTCACATCTCTGCTTCACCACTTGCTGCTATGAGACCATGGGTAAGCTTAAACCTCGGTTTCCCATTCTAAAGTGGGGAGTAAAAGAATCTCCCATGAGGGGTCTTTGTGAGTGAACGAAATGCCACCTGCCCCGTGCTGGCGCGAGGGAGAACCTGACGGGTGGCAGTCGCCATGGTATCAAAGTCCTTTTCACCTCGAGTGGAAAGTGGAGGGTGTGTTCCTGGAAAGCAGGGCTGGCCAGCACCGAGGCCTGCGGGAAAGGGGGAGCTGGCTGCTCCCTGCCCTCCTCTCATAATCTGTCTTAGGCCTTAGGCAGGGCTCCCAGGACATCCAGAGGGCCACATGACTGCCCCCAGCAGGCGGATCTGCTCTCAAAGCCAGGTCAGAGGTGGCCTCCGAGTGGTGCATCATCTGCCCCACAGTCCAGGGTCCTGCAGGGCTGGCCAGCCTGTGACTTCACAGCCTGTCCTGTCTGCCATCCCTGTAGTTCCGTGTTGATGTCCCTGTCCCCTCCTGCACTATGAGCCGAGTGCTGGGCTACTCTCCTCAGTTAGTCTCCACGAAAGGCTGTAGGAGAGGGTCCTTACCGATGGGAATTTGGAATGGCAAAAGCAGTCTGAGGGCCGGCTCTGCCTGAAGTTTAACACAGCCAGGCCCAGGAGTCGCCAGGGGCACAGCTGACCAGTCCTCTCCACTTACCGGAAATCCAGGAAAACCTCGAGTGCCCGGCTGACCCTGAAAAGAGCAGGAGAGGAGTGAGTGTGGGTGAGGAGGAGAGGAAGCCACACCTTAGTCCCCGGTTCACCTTGGCTCCCAGAGGGTCAGTGGTTTCCCTCCCACTCCTCTCTGATCATCCGTGAGAGACACAGGCTGCAAGGCGGGATGGAGAAAGGAGATGGACCATCATAGGAAATCTCCTCCAGGGAGTGGGGTGGGGAAGGGAAAAGCAGGTGGCCAGCATCCTTTGGGTCTTTCTGGGAAGTAGCCTGCCAGAGTTCCTCACTGCCTGCCCGGATGCTCTGAACCTCGGCATGGGAGTGGGATGGAGAGCAAGGACGATGGGGACTCAGCCTACAGCGCGCTGAACTCCTGGACTGGGATCGTCTAAGTCCTCTTCACTTACACAGTCATTGTTCATGGTCACCTATCTAACGATGGTTTGGATATTGGAAATTGGCCTTTGGAATGTGTTTTCAGACCAGAACAGGTCAGACTGCCCACTGTCCTCTCACCCTGGCTAATAGGGCTCTCCTGGTTGGGCAATCTCTGGGTCCCCCAATCTTTGTGGGATGCAGAGCAATCATGTCCATTTTTCCGGAGGTACAGAGTGCACAGATCAGTATTCAGGTTGGAGATTAGAAGCTGGTTCACTGGCCAGATTCAGGACAAAAGAGAAGTGCGGAGGTGAGAAGAAGCCTGAGATTGTGCAGACCCAGGGCTGGAACGGGCTGACCAGGTGGTCCAGGGTGATGGAGAGCTAAGAAACCTGGGTCCTGTCACTCCCCTTCTCAAGAACCAGCAAGGGTTCTCTTCTGCTCACATGTCATTCAAGGTCAGCCTCAATCTCATCCTGATGCACCATTTTAGCTCCTTTCCTGCCTCATCTTCCTACATACTCTCTGCTTGGGCACCCTGGCTCACCTGCCTTTCAGTGGACACACCACATCTTTCACACGATTAGCTTTCAGCTTGAAGTCTCCCCTTGACTGAGATGGCCTCAGTCTCTTCCCAAGCTTGGGGTTTTGACTCTGGCAGACTGAGTTCTAATCGTGTCTCCACTGCCACCAATGGCTATGTGACTCTGAGCAAATGGCTTAACCTCCCTGGGCATCAGTCTCCTCATCTATAGAATGGGGATAACTGTATAAACTCATAGGGTCATTCAGCTATATTTGTAAAGCCTATTGAAATGGTAGCTGCCATCATCAGATGTTTGTTAAACTGAACTGAACCTAGGAGCACCAGAATAAAGCAAGGTTGTCTTTGATCCAATGTCTTAGGATCAATGGAGGTTTGTCCTTGCCAAGCAGTCGTTTCAGAATTGGCTCTTATCCAGAGGAAGATTCCTCTGGGTCCAACTGCTGTAAACCTGAAACACCTCCAGGCTGCTTGGGTCTTCCTTGAAGTTGTGGACATGGATGCCTCTGTTCGGAGGGGACAAGGCTGGGTGGGATGGGGTCCCTGCTGTCAGGGTCCAGGCAGGGAGCCAGCTGGAGCATGCTGTGGGCCCGGGATGGGCTTGTGGGAAGCATCCCAAAGGGCAAGAGCGTGGAGATGCCACTCATGTACCAGAAGGGCCCCAGGCCTCTCTCCTCTCAAGGATAAGTGATGCTAAGAATAGCACTAAGAAGAAAACCTGGATACCACCCAGTGTAAACTTCCAGCTACGCTGAATGCTGAGAGGCCTGAAGAAGAGGTCAGGAGGAGAGGATTCCAAGAAACATCTTCAAGTCCCACTCTGGGTAATGTTTACATGATAGGGATAATGACATGGTTTGCTAATTACAGAGCTGTCCCTGGTAGCAGGATGCATCTCTCCAACCCAGAGCCAAATCCAGGGCTAACCAAAGCTTTTTCAGGGATCTTGGGAAGAATGTTGTCATTGACCAAATGGAAACTGGGACTCTACTTCCTGGAGAGGTCAGGCCTTGGTGAGGCACTTGGAGAGGCTTGGAAATGGATTTTAGTTTCCATGTCTTCATATCTATACTGAAGGTGGACATCTCTTCCAACATTTATTGACCCATCCTATTTATTTGTGAACTGCCTGTTTGTATTCTTTACCAATAATTCCTACTACGTTTATCTTTTTCCTACTGATTTGAGTAAAGCTCTTTGTCAAGAAGAGTAACTGAGAGTCATATGTGTTGCAAATATTCTTTCCAATTTGGCATTTATCTTTTTTATGGTATATTTTCTGCCGTATGGAAGTTCTACATTTATGCCGACAAACATATCAATATCTTCCTATGGCCTCTGGGTTTTATTTTAGGTCATGTTTTTTTTTTAATTAATTAATTAATTAATTAACTTTTGGCAGTATTGGATCTTCATTGCTGCACACGGGCTTTCTCCAGTTGAGGCGAGCGGGGGCTACTCTTCGTTGCGGTGCGCAGGCTTCTCATTGCGGTGGCTTCTCTTGTTGCAGAGCACAGGCTCTAGGCAGGTGGGCTTCAGTAGTTGTGGCACACGGGCTCATTAGTTGTGGCTTGCGGGTTCTAGAGCGCAGGCTCAGTAGTTGTGGCGCACGGGCTTAGCTGCTCCGTGGCATGTGGGATCTTCCCGGACCAGGGCTCGAATCCGTGTCCCCTGCATTGGCAGGCGGATTCTTAACCACTGCACCACCAGGGAAGTCTTTAGGTCATGTTTTGAAGGGACTTCCTCAGTTCAGAATTATAAATGTTTGCTCATGCTTTGTCCTTATATTTTATGGCTGCATGTTTTACATCTGAGTATTTTGTTCATTGAAATTTACTCTGATTTCTAAACTGTTTGTCAGTTGTCTCAGCATCATTTCCTGAACAATCTATCTTCTCTATTGTGAAATGAAGCCTTTATCATGGACCAAATTCCCAGATGTGTTTGACTTTACTTCTGTTCTATTTGTTGTTTTAATTGCTCTGTTTCTATAATACGTTTTGATGGCTGGTAGAACAACTAAACCCCTCCTCCCCTACCCCCCTTACTCTAGGTTTCAAAAAGTTTCTGAAATTCTCATAACTTTTTTTTTTTCCAAATGAAATTGAATGTTATTTTGTCGGACTCCTAACTCCACCCCCCAGATTCATGGGTATTAGGATCATGTTAAAATTATGGATAGATTTATTTGTAGATTAATTTACAGATTAATGTTATATCCTTCTATACAAGAACAAGGGAAATAAGCTTTACATTGCTCTCTAAAATCTCTTCCTTTAATTCAAGGCCAGGGAAGACAGGGAGCCAAGTGCATCCCTGTTTTTCGGAAGTGGACCCCTACGTCTACTCCTCCCTACCTTCCTCCTGCCTGCATTTGTGTGGGGTAAAGCAACACAAACTGAAGTTTCTGGTAGGAAGGACGCTACCAGGAGCTCTCCCTTCCCTCTTATCTAACCCCTGAAAGAGGGCCAGTCGTAGATCTGTCCAGAGCCTGCCTTATTCTACCTCCGCTACCCCAAGTCAGTGCTGGCTATCTTTTAAACAAGACTCTGCTGGTAAATGCTTAATCACGTTGGGGAGAGTGGGAGAGGAGAGCCCTGCTTTGTACAGCATTTGCCAAATTCTGTAAATCTGTGATTCTGTAAATACTCCCACCACAGCCCATTTTAAGCTTGAAAAGTGATGTCACTGAACGCAGAGTTGGGAGGGGGTGTGTATGACCCACCCTCGTGAGCCGCCTCCACTCACTCTGACCTCCGGCAGCAAACGGAGGGCCAAACATTACAAGGACATCCCAAATCTATCACCTTCAGATTGAACTCATCTGCCCCCGCAAAATCTGCTTCTCCCTTTGGGGAAGGGCACTGCCAGGCACTCCGTTACTCAAGTCCGAAAGGTGGGGTCACCTTGAACTCCTCTTTCTCCGTCAATCCTCATTTTTATCATCACTAAATTCCATCGATTCCCCTTCCAACATATCTCGCCAGTCCAGCCCTCCCACCAGCCCCACTCCCACTGACTATGCTCCAGTCCAGGCCTTGACTCTTACAAGTCCCTTCCTGCCAGCCCCGTACCTGCAGCCTCTTCTAAGCATGCTCCGTGCTGGAGCAGGAAGGATCAGGGTAGCTTTTTTTTTTTTTTGCGGTACTCGGGCCTCTCACTGTTGTGGCCTCTCCCGTTGCGGAGCACAGGCTCCAGACGTGCAGGCTCAGCGGCCATGTTTCACGGGCCCAGCCGCTCCGCAGCATGTGGGATCCTCCCGGACTGGGGCACGAAGCCGCGTCCCCTGCATCGGCAGGCGGACTCTCAACCACTGCGCCATCAGGGAAGCCCCAGGGGAGCTTTGTAAACTGCAAGTCTGATCGTGTCCCTCCTCAGCAGAACACAACCCCAGGGGTCTGCATTGCCCTCGGGGTAAAATCCTGACTCCCGAACATTGCGTCCTTCATGATCGGGCCCTTGCTCACCCCGCCAACCTCCCTCTCACCATCCTTGCTCTTGCTTTGCTCTGGAAAGAACTTTCCCCATTTCTCCGGTAGTTTACGGGAACCGCTCCTGCCTTGGAGTCTCAGCACTCCTCCCCAGCCTTGGTACCTGGGACCTCTGTTCCTCCTTGATCACAGTTTAGTTAACTCTTCCTCCCGGAAGCCTTCCCTGCCTGCCTCACCCCAAGTCAGGTGCCTCCTCCGTATCTTCCACAGCTCCCTAACCGCCCCCAGCTGAGCGCTGACTGTCTGTACTATAATCACTATGGGATGGCTTCTCTCTGCAAAGGGGCAAGCGGGCTGCAGTCAGGTTTTCATCGTCTACCCAGCACCTAGGATGTCGTAGGTGCCTGACAAATATTAATGGAACGAATAAATGAAGAAACACTCAATGGGTATATTGCCCTGGTGTCTCCTTGTGAATGAGGGCTGGAAAGCTCCTCCTGGCCCCTGAAGAGAACCTGGGGTCTCTGCGAAAGAATGAGCTCCCTTTGAGATGGGGGGCATTTCCTAGCCTGGCAGCTGACCTCCCCAGTGCCTGTGGGGCCAGCCAGCATCTCGGGGTCCCAGCCTCCTGCTCAGTTTAATGGCGTCTGCTACTCCAGCATCTTGCCTCACTGGAATGTGAACCATCCTTCTCCAAAGTGCCCGGGTGGTGCCCCCTTTGCATGGACCGTTTACGAAGCTGCAAGACAGGAGGCAGGTGGCCCCTGAGAGTGGCAAGGCTGGTTCTCATTAGCAGCATGTGTCCTAGGCCTTTCCTGGCTGAGTGGAAAGCCACATGTTCCCCATCATCCCGGGCCGCAGAGGGCTTGCCCACTTGACCTCTACCCCTTAATTGCAATCGGTCCCATGGTCTCCTGCGGTCCCCTGCTCTCAGCAGCTCCAAGTGGCTTCCTAGGAGGAGCTAAGGGGGTTGCCCTGGTGTCTAGCGAGGACTCAGCAGGGGCAGCCCCAGCCATCTGGGTGAAGGTCTCACACACACAGGCCAAAATCCGAGGACACTGGGCTTGATCAAGCCTCCTGGTGCCATAAAACCTTTCCTAACATCGACACAACACTCACAGGGAGGACTGTTTTTTCAAGGTAAATATCCTTTTTAAACAGTAGAGCTTAAAGCGTGGAAGGCGGTGTTGGAGAAAGAATGCTGGCTTTGGAATGAGGCCGACTGGGCCCAAACCAAGCTCCAGCACTGAGGAGCCGTGTGACAACAGGCCAGTTATGGACCTCTGTTTCCCGCTCTGTGAAATGGGCTGGCAGCTTTCCTGGGGGCCGGAGGGACTGAAGGAGGCTGGCACATACACAGGCTTTCAGCGTAGGACCTAGCATGCCTCCTAGGTGTCCAGGAGAGGGAAGCTATTGCTATTACCGGAACAGAAGGTAATTTTCACCGTTGGAACCATGTCCAGCGTGGTGGGTATAGTTATACACGCTGGGCTGGAAGCAGGGGGAGCTGAGGCAGACCCTGACCCTGGAGCGTATTATCCAGAAGTGGGGCCTTTTCAACCACTTCTAGGTATCCAGCTGACACGACACTGCTGAAAGATGCTGCTAAGAGGGTGTGAGAGGACCAGCCTGATCCACACAAGGGAACATCTGTGGTCCGACCAGGAGGCCGACAGAGATACTGGCCAAAGGGTAGGGCCTGTATTCTGTGTTACTGCCCTGTCCTCCTAACAGGTCCACCCCAGACTCAGTCCTTGCCATTGGAACCTGGGGGACAGTCTTTCTCTGTGACCTCCCCATCTCCTAGTCGCCCCCTGGCTGGGCACCCCACCTGGGCTCAGGGCATCCACACTGTGGCTCCCCCAGTACACGAGGGGGCTTACAGCCCACCGGGACGGTGGCCACGTGAGCCAGAAGCACAGGTGATGGGAACCCCGTGGCTGGGTAGCAGCAGGGGTCAGAGTGTAGACTCTGAGCACGCGGCCCGGGCTGAGTGTCAAATCCCAGCACCATGGCCACACTCTCATGTATGACCTTCGGCAAGTCACTCAGCCTCGCTGTGCCCTGCTTTTCTCATCTATAAAATAGAGGTGCTAATAGTACCTACCTGTGGAGTTCTCATGAGGATTAAGTGAGCTACTATGTGTAAAGCTGTTAAGATACTGCCTGCCACAGTGCAAAGTGTCAGCCCTCAGCACTGTCGCGTGGTCTGAGCTGGTAGAAACCTTGCAGGGAAGGCCTGTCCACGCAGCCCAGGCCCCTTCAAGCCCTGCCTCCAGCCCAGGCCCCTGGCCTGCCCGCCAGCCTTGCTCCCCAGCTCCATCCTTCAGCTACTCTCTCTGACCTTCTCGGTTCTCCTTCTCTGCTCCCAGCTCTCACCATAGCCCCTTCCTGGCTGCATAGCCGTCAGGGCCTTGGACGCCAGCTTAGCAATTTGCTCTCTGACCCCCCTCCTCTCCCTAGTCAGTGGGTAGGAGCCTCCCGCTTCCCATTGAAGGCAGGGGAATGGGTAGGGAGGCTTCATCACCCATTGGGCTAGGCTCTGGGAGCATGATGCTAGGCCTCTGTGTCCCCACCCCTCTCAACCATGTATGGCAGGTCAGGAAAAGAGCACAGCAGAGCATGGAGACTGCAGCCTGCTGCTGTGGGGGGAGCCCTGGGCACCTGGGGTCCTGGGTTCTAACGCTGCTTCGGCCTCTATGTGTGGGACCCTGGCCAAGCCCCTTCCTCTCCCAAGGCCTCAGTTTCCCCTTCTGAGAAGGCTGTGTTAGACCATCCTTGAGGTCCTTTCCACCCCGACATTTGGCGATTTTATCAAAGTCCCTTGGGTCGGACGCTCTTTGAGAAAAACAGCCATTCCTCCTTCCCATAGTCGCGCTATCTTCCCGCAGCATCGCCCACGCCCCCCTCTTGGTCCCTAAGGAAGAATATCTGAGGGGAAGGCTCTCTGCTTTTCCCAAGCCCCCAGCCACTGGGTGGAGGGGACTGGGACCCAGCACTGAGCACAGAAACAGGGCCTTTGAGGGCGAGAGGTGGGTTGGGCTCTGTCAAGAGCAGGAGTGGGTGCTTGGCTCAGGAGACCTGGGCTCTGGGCTAACTGCTTCTTGGGCTTCTGGAACGTGTCCCCGGGAAAGCTGGAGCATGGCCACCACCGCCCTCCCGGGAGAGAAGCCAGCACTTTCTCCCTCTGCCTGTGAACAGCAGGGCCGCCTCACAGCTGCTGTTGTTTCACGGCTAGAGGCTAGGGCCTTGTGAACCCTCCCGAGAGGCTGTAACTGAGGTAGGTTTAGTCAGGCTGCTTTCTTTAACATCAACAGCAGCACTGAAGCCTGGCCCAGCGGACCTCGTCCCCGGGGCAGCCGTCACACCCAGAGGCGTGGCCAGGACCCACGCTGCCCCCCCCCCCCCCCCCCGCCGACAGGCCTCCTTACTAACTCACCCATCCCTCCACCCCAAGGAAAGGCAAAAGCCACTTACGGGGGGGCCGCGGGGACCGATGATGGACATCCCGGCATCTCCTGGGGCCCCCTGTTGGGGAGAGAAAGAGGGAGGGGGGGAGAGGGAGGGGGGCAGGGGTGGGAGGGGAAGAGTAGAAGGGGGCAGCTGGCAGGTGGGGAAGGCGGAGCGGGTGAGGGTGGGACCCGAGAGCCAGAGGCCAGAGGACAAAGCGGGGCAGAGGATATGGGGGAAGGTGAGGGACCCAGAGGAGAGGAGATGAAAAGGGGATGGATGGAACATTCGAGAAGGATTGAGAAGGGCAGTGGGGAAGCAGGAGGAACGAAGAGAGAAGAGACGTGAGCAAGAGCGTGTGATGTGGGGACCAGGGAAAGAGGGCAGTGGGGTCCCAGGCCGGAAGCGGGAGAAAAGGATTTGGTGCAGTGATGGGCAAGAGCAGGCACAGGGAGGGGGGAGGGGGGAGGGAGGGAGAGAGGAGGCCTCAGCTCAGCCATGGCTGCTCAGGCCCCAGAGGCATCCCCACAGGGCCCTGCTCAGGGTGTTCCCAACCTGCCCTAGCCCCAGCCAAGTTTCACACCCCCTGAGGTCTTCTTCCCCAGCCCCAAATGGCCACACGGCTTCACACCCTGTAACTGCTGAACAGCAGCCCGCCCGCCCTGGGCTGGAGCTGCTGTAAAGAGAGGGTGGGGAGAAGACACACACTTGCTGTGTGGGCCCAGCAGCCCTGAGCCTGAAGGTTGGAGCTGCCTTGGCTTCTAGTCCTGGTGTGAGAGTGACACAGAGAGGTTAAGTCTGGGGCAGAGTTATCAACATAGAGAGGATGGTGGATGCTGGGCTGGGGGCTCAAAGTACCATGTGGTCCAGCTGCCTAGATAAACCTCCGTGTGTGTGTGTGTGTGTGTGTGTTTCTGCTGGGGGCTGGGGAAGGGTGACAGAAGGAGGATGAAGGGTGTATGGAACACAGGTGGGGGTGGGAGGTGATGCTCTGGCAGAAGGATCCAGACTGTGCCTGGCTGGAGGAGGGCAGGATGCTGCTTCCCACTAGGAGTCCACCCCTCCTGGCAGAGGAAACACCCAGGCCTCACTTCCAGGTCCTGCTCTGCCATCATGGAGCCTCTCTGAGCCCACGTACCTCCTCTGTGAAGGGATGCTGAGAGCGGCTCTGCTGCGCTTACAGGGCAAAGGACGGAAATGCATTTGTAAAATGTCATGCCTCACACGCAGGTGAGGAGTGATTTCAAATTAGCAACTGTTTATGCCATTGTAATTACACAAGGGTTTTTATACAAGGTGGTGTAGTGTGACGGTTAGGAGCCAGAACACTCGGGTTTGAAGCCCAGCTCTGCTCCCTGACAGCTGACCTTGGGCTACTGAACGTCTCTCTGCCTCAGTTTCCTTATCTGTACTGCAGGGATAATAGCACCTGTCTCATAGGGTGGATGTGAAAATCTCATGAGATAATGGTGTAAAGTGCTTAAAAGGACACCTGGTCTACGAAGGGGCTAGCAAGTGTCTGCTATTGTCCTGACAGTGATTGTGTCCCCCATCTTTCTCCTGGGTGGTTTAGCCCCCTGTGAGGGTGAGACCCACAGTCTTCATTTCATTTGCAGGACAGCATAGCACAGTGGTTAGGGACCCCCGTCTTGGAGTCAGACGCCATGGGGCTCCTCGCCAGCTCTCTCACTTTCTGCTGTGTGACTTTGGGTATGTGACCTTGCCTCTCTGTGCTTCAGTTCCCCCTCAGGTAAATGAGACTTCTAAAGCCTCCCTGGAAGGGCTATATCAGCGTTACTTGGGAGAACAGAGCAAAACACTTAAAACTGCGCCTGATACAATTCATGCTCAGTACATGGTAGGTGCTCTTGTTACTGTTGTCATTGTTACTTTGGAGACAGAGACTATTGCAGGGATACATGCTGCCATGTCCAGGCAAGGAAATACAGAGCTGGGTATCAGGAGGTCTGCTTCTGGCCCCCAGTCATCACTATGGCCGTGGGATCTTGGGCAAGCCCCACCGGCTCTCTGGGCCTCATCTGTAGAGCGAGCTGGTTAGCAGCATTGCTCTGTAAACCCTCAGAACCCACCCGGGCTGATGCTCCAGGACTGCCCCTTGGGTTTCTAGCTTCCTGGGAGACTCCACTCTATAACCTCGGGAGTGTGTCTGGGTGTTTCCCTGGGGGGACTCTCTCTGGAGCAGCACAAATAGAGTGTCTAAATCTGAGGGACCAGTGGAGGGCTAGGGAGGGCCTGAACCAGCTACACAAAACAGCAGTTGCTGCTCTCCTTGCCTCTGGGAAGGGGGAGTGCCTAAGGCTGAAATCAGTGCGAAAAGGCCGCATGCAGCCTCTGTGGGCAGGGGACACCCCCTCAGCCAGGGAAGCTGGGACCTTAGTCCAGGAATCCCAAGACTCCTGCCCGATGGTGCGGAAGCTGTTAGGAAACCAGGCCGTGAGAGGCTGCGAGGGCAGAGCAGGCCGGGCTGGCATGCTCCGCTGGGGCCTGTGTGCCAGGAGGAGGGGACGGGGGCCTCTGGAAGCCCCCCCAAGAGTCCAGGAGGTGGAGCAGAGGCTGGGGTGGCAGTGCGGAGGGGAAAGTGTGGACTCACCTTCTCGCCTGGTTGGCCCTTTCCTCCCTGTGGCGGCCACATGCAACATGGAGTGCAGGGAAGAGACAGGGAGGGAGAGAAAAAAGAAAGGATGAGAGAGAAGCACACACACAAGAATTCGTGTTAATGGCACAACAACCCAACACAGGAAGTCACCGTGAAATAAGAAACAAAACAAACACAGATGCTGACACACGACAGGTCCCGAGTCCAACGAGCACAGCACGTGGACGGCTGGTGTCTCAGCCTGAGGGCCGGCCCTAGCCAGGTAACTAAGAAGGAAGGGGCCTTACGAGGCCCCCTTGCCAGGGGGGGGTGGTGTGTGTGTGTGTGTGTGTGTGTGTGTGTGTGTGTGTGTGTGTGTGTGTGTGTGTGTGTGTGTGTGTGTGTGTGTGCGCGCGCGCGCGCGTGTGTTTGTCTGTATGTGTGAGACAGAGAGAGACAGAGAAAAGGGAGGACACACCCAGGTCAGAAAATCGCCTGAGGAGCCGTGGCCCCAGCTGCCGGGGTCATTTGAGGAGGGGGTGGCCGTGGGAGAGACTTTCCCAAGGACTCTGTGGTGAGGTGGAGTCTAGTTGTTTTGAAGGTCCAACCGAATACCAAGCACAAAACTGCCAATAGATGCGACAGGAGTCGTTAGGGGTGGCCAGGCAAGATGCGAGGAGGGACACGGGAAGACAGATAGAAGGACACACACATCTGGGGGATGGAGGACGTGGCCGGGGTGCAGAGGAATGTGGGTCATGGCCAAAGACCCCTGCGCGCACAGTGACCAGTGGATAGACGGCCCCAATCCACCCTCATTCGTGGCAGCCCATGGAGCCACCTCTGGTGGATCATGGGAACAACTCAGGCATTTCACACCCACTGGCCACCCCAGCTCTTATCAGGGGGTCCATGCCAGGACTCCTACTGTGCAGCCAAATGGGTCCATTGTCACATTTAAAAGAGCACAAGCAGCATGAAAGCACCAAAGTGGTTTGAAAATAGCTTTGTGTAGAAGGAAATGGGGAGACCTCCTGTGGCTCTCCTTCCTGCTCCACCGGAGGCTCAGGTGGACACTTCCCTGGCGGGGTGGGGGGGACACATCCACAA
This sequence comes from Mesoplodon mirus, assembly GCF_964341445.2. NCBI lineage: Eukaryota > Metazoa > Chordata > Mammalia > Artiodactyla > Ziphiidae > Mesoplodon > Mesoplodon mirus. The sequence continues at coordinate 58,031,244 of NC_138977.1, read as the reverse complement.
GGCCCAAGAAGGAGGGCAGGAGGGGCAGGCCTGGAGGGATTGCTTTGCACTTTGCAGGCTTCCCTGCAGGCTGGCAGCTGCAGGCGGGGTAGACTCCTGGAGCTGACCTGTCAGGAGCAAGGACTTTGGTGTCTTGGGTACAAGGCCCAATTCTACCCCAATCCTGGGCAAACTGAGTCTCAACACGCTCATTGATAAACAGGATCTCGGAGGGCTATGGTGAAGAACGTGCCTGGCCCAGGCCCACCCACAGCCAGCCTCTGAGAAAGGTGGCTGAATGCAGTCTCCCTAATCTACACAGAGAAGGACCCAGTGACAGCCTGGGGGACTCAGGGTTTGGAGTTAGAAAAGTGAAGCCTAGAGACAGGGTCAGGCAGGAATTGCACGGTGCTGCGATCTGGGACGTGGTTGGACAGTTGCACGCGGGGGTGGCCCAGGGCTCCCAGCCTCCATGTCTTGACAGACAGTTCTTGGGTAGCCCTGGGGAGCTCAAAGCTCTGTGACGTGGAACACTTGTCCTGAACCTCTGAAATGTCCCAGGTCCTAGGCCTAGGACTGTGGCTTCTTCCTAAGGATCAGACCCTCCTTAGAGCTGTGATGCCAGTGGAGGGGGTCTGGGCAGGGTGAGTTCCATTATCAAGGTCAAGAGCACAGGTCTGGAGTCAGACTGCCTGGATTAAAGTCCCTGATCAGCCACTTCCTAGACCTGTGACCTTGGGACAGACACTTAACATCTGAGCCTCAGTTCTCTCATCTGAACAATGGGGTAGAAACTGGGCCCACCTCATGCAGTTCTCGTGAGGGCCGAATCAGCTGACGTGTGGAAGGCCCTTAGCACAATGCCAAGCACACCGGCAGCACTTTCAAGTGTTAGCGATGACTTGGTGCCTTTTCTCTGAGCACTGGATTCACACCAGGTCAGCAGACTCACACAGGATGCCACACCCAGGCCTAAGGCCAACCCGGCCCAGGAGGTGAGGTTACCAGGCAAAGCATGTGAGTGACGTGGAAGGATGGCACGGGGCAAGTTGGGGCACCAGGAGCCAGGGTGGAGGTTGAGGCTGGCGGCTGGTGGGGAGTTAGAGGTCAGACGGGGAGAGCGGCTCGGGCCACGGCCTAGACTAGGCTGGGGGGTGGTGAGGCCAGCGTGTGGCCATCATTGCCTTAGGCTGCCACCAGCTGCTGCCCATTCCAGACTCTCAGAGGCTAGAAGCCACCAGGAAAAACCCTGGTGCTGGGACCTTAAAGCCTAGCACCAACCTTCCCATTTCTGAGATACAAGCTCCCTATCAAATATTCCCTTTCATCATCTTACTGTTTTCAGCTGGAAACGATGAATGTTTTAACCCCCAGCCTCCTGCTGAGGATTTGGAGGCCCTGCCTGGAAGCAAGCCCTTTCTGCATCACTAGCCTCTGTCTAGGGAAGATGATTCCGGAAGCTGGCTCCACTGCAGTTTCTGTAGAGCATTTTCAGTTTGCATTTCTTGCCATCTTTCGCTGCTCTTGCCGGGGGATGGTTGCAGGAGCAGCTGTAAATCTGGGGGTGAGCTGCCAGCCTCGGGAGGTTAGGGAGTGGAGTGGGTGGGAGTCCTCAGTAGTGATTTGGCGATGAGCTTTATTCATGCCAGTTTTTGGATTTTTCCTTTGCCATGGCAGTTCTCTGGAGAGTAAGGCCATATTGCAAGATCGGAAGGATTGGAATAAAACTTTTCCCTCCTCCTTGAAGCAGACTTGGGTGGGGGAAGGGAGAGGTCCGACCCCTCCTTGGGGTGGGGTAGGCAACTCCTTGCCACGGTCTGCAGGACAGGCCAGCCCGAGGAAGCAAGCAATGGCCACACAAGCAGGCACAGATGCTCCAACTCACCACACGTCCAGGCATCCCAATGGCACCTTTGTCCCCCTGATGGAGGCAGAAACATATAGATGTGACTGGAGCCAGGCCAGCACGTGAAGGACCCCATGGCTAGCTACACACCCAAGATCTGGTTTGCATGGGCACTTGGGATGATTCCCAGGCGTCATGTGGGTGAACTCGCCCCTTTCAGTCCCACAGACTGGCCGCATCCTCGTCACGCGGAACTTGAAGCCACGGAGCAGGGTGAGTGGCAGCTCCCGTGTGACAGATGGGTGAATCACTTCCCTTGGTCTATCTCTGCCGGAGCTGGGGAGCAGGGCCCATGTCCCCCAGCTCCTCCCCAGGCCCTCTGTCTGCGAAGGCCACCAACAGAGTCCTGCCCTTCCTCACCGCCACACCCAGCCCCCACCCCGTCCCACGCCAACAGCGCGCCCTGTGGATTCAGCCGCAACAGGAGTTTCAGCTGCTGAGAGGGAGCTGCTTTGTTTTGCAGCCAGGGGTTACATCTTCTCACTCTGGAAATCTGCTTATTAAGTTTTGTTCCTCCCTCTTTTGGTAGAGAATATTTTTTTGCAATCATATATGTGCAAACCCATAAAATCTGGGGTGGGGCTTGGGGTTTGCCAGGGGCCTGGAAGGATGGAAAACAACAGGGGCTGAAAATCAGACGGTGTTTGTCCCGGCAGGAGAGAGCTGGGTTTGTGGGTTCCCCTGAAGGGTGGGCATTTCTGGGGTGATTCTGTGTCTGCTGACCTCACTTAGGCAAAACACCCCGAGGGACGGTTAGCATCCCAAGATGTATGTGGATGCACCAGGGAATAGCAACCAGCTCTGGATTAGGCTGCTGTTACATGTACGCTGTCAACACTGAAGGTATCTTTAGTAAAGCGTTCAGGCTTTGGGAAAGAGTGGCAGGGTTGCAGCGATACGTGGATATCTGTTATATATATATATATATATATATATATATATATATATATATATACACACACACATACATACACACACGTGGATCTGTTTCTTGAACATCCAGATCTCCCTCCCAGGACTGCTGGGAGGATGCCAAGAGACAATGGTTCTGGAATGCTAACTCCGGGTGCCTGGCACCTGGTGAGTGCTGTGTAAACTGCATCTACAGGTAGTGAGCCCAGTATGGCCACAGGCAAGTGATTTTTATAAGCACGTGTGTACTTCATACTTTTGTATTTCACAAGAGACCAGCATCAGCAAATCTTTCTGTGGGTCACTCCCAGGTCCCTTTGCTCGGAAGCACGAGCAGGACTGTGACTCTTCCTGCTGAGGGCGACAGGCCTGCTGGTCGTCGGCTCCGACTTCCCAACAACCCACTCACTCTTGGGCTTCTGAGTGATATTGCAGGAGGTATGTTTTGGTTTCTTTTCATTTCTTTTTTAAAACTAATGTTCTTTGCAGTCCTGGCCATAAAATGCTCGGGTTAGGGAGTGGCATGGAATGGCCAGAGGCTGGAAACTCTGTGCGGCAGCCCCTGCTCTGAGAATTGCCCCCAAATGCTTTTTAAAGGTGGACACTGTCAGAAAAAAACAACGTCTGCCCACATTCTCCCAGTCAGCTGATTTTCCCCCTCCTTGGATTTCATGGGACAGTGTCCTCTGTCCTCCTTTGCTCCAGGGCTCGTACTTGCTGGGAGAGTTTTCATTTCCAAGGGCTAAACATTTGCCCACATGCATTTCATTTAAAAAGTCACTGCTGGACATGAATTCTAGAAGCTGCTGGTTTAGTCAAGAGGTTACAGTATAATTCATGTCTAAAAGAGGAGTAACAGGGATAAGAGGGATGCACAGAAGGCTCTGGAATCCAGGGGGTGTGGCCTTCAGTACAGGGAGAGAGGGCAGCCTGGTGCCAGCCCTGGCTCCCCCTCCACGCCCACCTCGGCCCTCTGGCTGGCTACAGCATCTCGCCTGAGCCACTACCCATCCAAGAGCCCACGGTATCCGGTACTCAATGCATCTATGCCCCAGGCTACACCCCATAGGGCAACGTCTTTGAAGACTTTAAAGATGGTCCTCAAATGTCGAGTACGGACCGCAGGAAACAGCAGTATGGGATGGTGTGTGGTAACACGAGACCCCAAACAGGTCTACAACTGAAGCTTGGACAATCGGACAAGCTATTTTACCTCTCTCTGTTTCCTCACCTATAAAATGGGCATAATAATACCCATTTCATTGAGTTGGTGAACAAATCAGATGTGTAAAGAGGGACTAGCAGAGTGCCTGGCACCTATGAAGGTCTCAGTGAGACATGGCTGTTAGTACTATTGATACTTTTGTCCCAGAGTCCCCATGGTTACTTGACCCAGCCTCTCTAGCACTCAGAAATGGTAACTGGGGGGAAAACAAAGTTTTTGAGTCTACTCTTACCAGAGGACATAGGACAAAGCAGGGACAGTGGCCTTCAACTAAGCTGGTGCATACCAGTAAGGAGGACACCCAGTAAGTCAGGGGACTGCCTCCCCATCCAGCCCCCCATTATAGGGTCACCAGTATGGAAGTCAGGTGTGGCCCTGGATGGGCCTGCATGCAGTCATTTGCCTGCCTGGGCCCCAGGAAAGGTGCCAAGGAGCTTCACCCTCAGCTGTAGGTTAGAGACGCTGGAGAGAGGCCTCCCACCCAGACACACCTGGAGGAAAGCAGCCACCCAACCTCTCCTGTGCTTGGATTGAGAAAGAGCTCGTGAGAGAGGTGCAAAGGAAAAAAGAAATGAAAGCTACTTACCGGGAGGCCGGGTCTTCCAGCAGGACCCTGAAATAAAGGGGGAAAGAGTGAAGTTTAGGAAGGTCAGGGTATTGTTCCACAGAGCCCAGCCACCTGTGTGACCTTGGAGTCACTTGTGCTCTATGAGCCTCTGTTATTTTATGAACAAAATGAAGAGAGGGCCATAATCACTAAGCTTCCTTTCAGTTCTAGCATGCATTCACTCACTCATTCATTCATTTATTCATTCAGAAAAGCAGTTAGCAGCAGTCTCCTCTGTGCCAGGCTCAGGGCAGGTGCAGGGAACAGAGAGACAAGAATGTCCCTTCATATCTCTGTCCCTCAAGGATCATCAGGGCTCTGGGACTCACCGGCATGTCCCCTCTCTCTGAGCCTCTGTGCCTCAGTGTCCCCCACTCATGTGTGTTGGTCCTGGCCTGGGAAAGCGCCCAAGGGGCTGGAGCTTGGTCTTCCCTGTCTTACAACACAGGGGAAGCCAGATGCCAGCTCTGATGGAGCCAGTCAGCCTGGGACACTTCTGCTGGGCCTGCCCCATCTGAGCTGATGGACCATGGCCAGGGAGCAGGAGGTGGGAAGGGTGTGGGCCTCTCTAGGGGGCCTCTTGCTCTATGTTGGGATGGTGAAGGGGGCAGTGGGACTTACTTCCTTTAATGCCTCTAACTAGCTTCAGGCCACTCTCTCTACAATGGGTTGGCACTGGCAGCGAAGCAGGAGGCTGGACCCCACCCTGTGTGGCTCCAGGAGTCTGTCTTCACTGACCACAGCCATGTCTTTCTCAAGCTCTTTTTTATGACCCTAGGACTCCTGCCTAGAACAGTTCTGGGTATAGACTAAAGACTCCATATGATGGATCTGAAATCCCACTGAAAAGAGGAAAACATTCAAAAAAATGTTGATCATAATAGATATTCGCATAGTGATATGCACAGGAGGGGGCTCAGGAACAAAGCAACTTCTGAGAAAGTCATGTGTTTTTCACTCTGGCCCCCAACTTCCAGATGGATCTGATACAAGAGGGTGGCGGAGAAACTGCTCTAGGAGCTGCCTGGTGAGGTGTCATGGGGCGCCATGCGGAGCGGGAGGACCCCCTGCAGAGAGCTTCTGGAGCTGAGCCCCACCCTGGCAAGGCCGGGGCCTGGGGTCAGGAGAGATGCGGTCTTGGTAAGGGAGAAAGAAGCAGGCTTTAGTTAAGAGCAGGGCTCTGGAGTCAGCCTGCCTGGCTGTCACTTACTTGTCGGTGACTTTGGGCAAGTCGCTTGGCCTCCCTGTATCTCGGTTTCCTCATCTTGTAAATGGGAGAACAATCATATCTACCTCTTGGGACTGAATGAGATAATTTGTGTAGAGCAGTCAGCACAGGGGCTGGCATGGAGCGAGCGCTGAATGCTGCAGTCATTAGAAAAGCAGAGGACTGGCCGGGAGGTGCGTGGAGCTGGCCCCCGGTCTCGCCCTCCAGAGGCTCTGCCATCAGGTGAGTTTCTCTCCTTCCAGATGTCCTGCTCTTCCCATACACCCACAGCGGCGCCAGGAGGGTGTCTCAGGGTGCCCACCTGGAGACAAGTCCATCTGCCTCAGGGCTGCTGAGGCAACGCAGGCAGCACCAGGAGTAATGCCCCTGGCACCACCCCACCCACCGGGTCCCTTGCTCCTGAGGACATCCCAGAGGCGGGGGCAGGGGTGGGGTGATGCCCCCACAGAGAACCAAGCTCGGGGGATGCTGGTTAGTGGCCCCATAAGCACAGAGCCTGTGCCCACCCTTTTACTCTGCTTTGCCCCCAGGCACTAAAACGTAAGCTCCCAAGGCAGGCAGGGCACTTTCTGTTTTGTTCACGGATGTGTCCCCAGTGCCTTAAGGAGTGCTGAGCTTTTAGTAGCTCCTTAATTCATGTTTGTGAACGAACGAACCTGAGGGCGGGTACCACGAACCGGGGGACTCAGCCCCTTCTCTCCCAGCTCCGCAAAGACAGCTCGGGCACCCAACGTTCTCAAACCAGAGCTGTAGCACTGAGCCAATCCCCCTTCCTGTCATTTCTAAATGCTATCAGGGAGTGGGCCAACAAGGGGCTGCCACCTCCCTCCTGTCCCAGAAGGCAGACGGGCCTGTGGGGAGTTCCCAACCTCACAGAGGGGGTCTAACCCCGATAGGGACAGAGAGGCAGTTTCCCCACTGCTCCTGTGTACTGAACAACGACATCACCTGTACGTGGGAGGAACTTCTCTAGGGTCTCAGCACCAGGGAAAGCTACGCTTCCCCCAACAGCCAGGGGTGCTCCCACCTTACTGCCCCCTGACTCTTGTAACAGCTCTGCTTCCCTCTTTGCTCTGACCACCAAGAAGCTCAAAGCTGCGTCTGTGGCTCATCTGCACAGGATGTTGTGGTGTCATCAGCTCTGGATTCTCCTTGTTTTCTTGCCTCTGCTCTCCACACTCCCCTCCACTGTTTCCTTATCTAGTTTGTAAATCACCCCGAAATGTTTCTTGGAATGAGATGGGGTAGAAATAAAATGAAATAGTAAATTAATTTATAAAAATACAAAGAATAATAATTTCTTCCTGAAAATTAAAGACTTGTCAGAATCTTTGGGGATCATCTAGGGAAGTCTTCTGTTTTTAGAATTTAAATGAGTTAATACATTCTAAATGGAAAAAAATATACGTACATACACACATATATATGTATGCATAATATATATACATATACACATATATACATATACATACATATAATTATATATATTCCTTACAACACCTGGATGAGGCAGGTACTATTACTATTCCCATTTTATAGATGAGGAAACTGAGGCACAGAGAGGTAAAGTAATTTGTCCAAGGTCACACAGCTAGAAGTGGCAGAGCCAGGATTCGGACCCAGGCAGCTTGCCTCCAGAGTCCATGCTTGTAATCACTCGATTACACTGCTTCCATAAAAGCACAAGAGCTCCTAACACATAGTAAGTGTTAGCCAGTATTTCAGCAAGGATCATTTTCAACCAGGGCTGGCAGCTGGACATCATACATTTCCTTATATTCCTTCGGAGAAAGAGACATGCATACTTCCCTTGGTCATCTGCTTCAGTCTCACAATTCCTGTAATTAAGAAATTCTCTCTTAAATCTAGTGCAGGGATGGCCAGCAACTGTCTGCTTGAGTGCGGACTCCAGTGGATTGGTAGTGACTGACTAAAGCATTCTGTTAAGAAGCCTCTTAATTGATTAGCAATGTCTGCCATGGACAGGAGCGGTGGGGTAGTGGAGGGCCCCACCGCTCAGATGATTCCTGCTGCTGCTTAAATCTATCCTCCATGGTTGTGGTATCTAGGCACTGACCACAGTAACCAGTGTCACCCCAGAGGTGCCCCTGAAAAACACCCAGAGGGTGGCAGACAGGCACTGCAACCAGCTGCCATCTCCCTCTCCCTGCCTCTGGCTGGTGGCATTCTTCCTTTGCGGGAAGCAGAGAGAACGGGCTAGGGGGTGATTTCCACCCCGGCCAGCTTCCCATTTCCTCCTCACCCTGCCTTGCGGTTTCAGCCAGAGTTGGGTGAAGACTCAGGCCTCTTCTGCGTCAGGCTGAGAATTCAGGGAAGCTACCTGGGCTCCTCTCCCTCAGTCCACGGGAGTGGTGGCTGGGCAGGCAGGGATTGTGAGGAGAGGCTCATATCCCGCCCCCCACAAACCGATCTGCTCTGCACTGCAGAGCCCCCAGCAGTGTCAGCCCCCTCCCTGGCTGCGGAAAGTTGTGGGGTGAGGCCAGCAGAAGCTCTCAGGATGCTGCATTCCTGGTGAGGGCAGCCCTCAAGTCAGGCAGGGGCCCAGAGCTGACTTGGGTTAGCCCCGCAGCCTGGCTGTGGGAACGAGGTATATGCGGGAGGTCCCTGGAATGGGGGGAGGTGAGGACTCTTTTTGGCTTTGTCACAAAGAAGGGGAAAAGCAGCCCATTTCCAGCAGGTGGTCTGTCGAAGTTTCCTATGGCAGAGTTTATTTTGGAAGATTGATGACAGGAATTGAGATCTGACATCCAAAACATGGATGATAAATCATCCCTCCTCTTTTCAGGGAATGACAGGATTTTCCTCTCTGTAACTGAGCAGCGAGCGAGCTGGGCGGGATCGTCAGCCCAGGTTCAGTGTGCCTTTCAGGACACAGATGGAATGGAACATCGTGGTCTTATTACAACTTAGGCGGCTGTTCTTGTTGGTTCATATCAAGAGAACAGCTATGGAAATGACTTCTCCGAGGAAGGGATGATGATAGGGCTGCTTTCAGTATGCTTGAGAAAGATCTGATGTGAAGGGCTCGGCCCTTTCAACTCCGATACCCAGCTCCCCCGGCGACCTCTGGGCCTTTTGTTGGGATATCAAATGCTGTCCTCAGAAGACATGCCCCTGTTCTCTGGATCCATTACTTCGAGGAGACGGTCTCCTCGGGCTCTTCTCAGGTTCTCTGGAAATGGCTCAGCTCCCCCGCCCTGCCTCTGGCTTTAGGGTGATGCCAGGGGAAGGAGCCCGACAGGCTGCCTCTAGTTTGTGTTGTTTCCCAAGCTAACCTGCTGACATCATTCTCTTACATAAAACCCCTGCCACCACCACCAACCGCCACCTGCCCGAAGTGATTTGGCCAGATGGAGATGCCCACTCAGCGGTGCGGACACCGCATCCTCAGGAGCAGTCGACACTTAGAGCCGCTCACCGACCTGTTTACTGAAAGGGCAGGGGACTTTCAAGGACCAGAAACGACCAGAGATGATCTCTTTCTTCCTTCTAATACTCGGTGCTTCTATGACTCCACTTGCCTCTTTGGGGGACAAAGGAGCAGGCTAACAATGGGGCAAACCAGCCTTTCAGATTGCAACTGGGACGTGTTCTGCCCGGGGCACAACTACGGTCTGGCCCTGGAGGCTGCAGAGGTGGGTGGAAAGCAAAATGACGGCCGTGTCAACCTTCTGGAGGGACCTTGCAGACTTCAGTGGTGGGTGTAGGGGGCTCAATCCCCCCACCCAGGGCCCGGTTACCAGCAGGGAGCAAGGCCTTTCAGATGCGTGAGACCAGGCTTCGAGGGAGTACTTACAGGAGGTCCTGAAAGAGAGAGAGAAAATGCCAGGGTCAGTGCCAATGCCTTAAAGGCTGCTTAGAAGCAGCGTCCAAGAATTCTTCAGCTGAGGGATTTCCATCTGGTCTTCGAAGTTTGTATTTTCCTGGCCCACTGTCACCAATATAATCTCTTCCCCCTTTATTTCATCTCTGTATTTTTATCACTGGATGAGAAATCCAGAGGTCTGGGCCCCAGGTGCAGCCAGGCCGGGGCCCTAACTTCCTGAACTGTCCTTTCCACACCTCAGCTTCCGACCCCCACAAAACGGGCTCCCTGGGACCCGCTCCAGCTTGGGCACACGGTGGCTTTGCCGAACACAGGGCGCTGGGCACCAAGGCTTTTTGCCAAGGGTCAGAGTGTTACAGAACCTGGAGGCTGTGATAATCAGCATGCCCGTTGTCTTTCCACGCTCATATGAAATGCAACAGAAAACAGGCAGGAACAGCAGGGGCCAAAGGAGGTTTCTCATTGGGTTCCCCGCCTGATGTTTATCGGGCCTGTCCTGGTTTCTGTTAAGCTCTGAGTCAGGCTTTCTGCCCTCCTGGGTCCGCTGCCCACTCCCTCTTTCTCACCGCCCGCCTCTGTGCCCTGGCCCTACCCTCCCTCCAGGCTCTCTCCTTTCTTTCCTCCTCCTTGCGGCTACTCTCCCTCCTCCCTCCCACAGGCCTCAGCAAGAGCCCTGTCTCATTACGGACAACGGCCGAGAATTACAAATTCAAATGGTCAGCAAAAGGGGCAGGAGGACGGGTGGGGAGGTAAGGGAGAGAAAAAGCAGCAGCCGAAAGATAGCAAACTGAAAGGCATTTCTGCAAACATGAGTCACCAAAGCCCCAGGGCCCGTGGGATTCCCAGCTGGGCCCGGTGTGTCTGCCCAGCCCCTGGTGACCTGGCCACGTTAAGACAGCTGCTACTCCCGTCGCTTCTTTTATGCTCAGCCAATAAAGACTGCTTATGTTTCCCCTTGCTCCTCACGTTCCCAAAGCCAGCTTCCTTCTCCGCCTTCAGCTGCCTGTTTCTCCATCCTGGTCCCCTTCCAGCAGGAAACAGCCTCTTTCATGCTGGCCTCTGTCAAGCCGTCACGTTAAGGGGGAACAAAATGTTTTAAATTAAAAAAAAAAAAACAGTCAAGGGGTGTAATGCCTGGGTGAGGAGGCCCCAGGCGGGCCGGCAGTGAGGTTTCAGAACAGTGAGAGGGAGGGAGGTCGAGGGAGGAGGGGACATCTGGGACCTATTAGGCTGAGGGGCAGGGGAATGTCACCCAGAACCTGAAAATATCCCCCAAGTGCACTTGCCAGAGGGGCCAGCCCAGCTGGAAGGTCCGTGCCTCTTGGTGGGGGGGAAGTGTCCTCGTGAGAAACAGGCTGGTGGCAAAGTTCAGCCCACGGCAATTTGGGGACGGTTTAGCCACATGGAGAGCAGATGTCCTGCACCCGCCGGGCTCCCAGGGCACAGATTCTTGGTGGTGGTGGAGGTGGGGTGTCCCTGGTGACACAGCAGAACCCTGGTGATGGCCCGGCTCGCTGTTAGCAGCCTCGGCTGCACAGGTATCACCAGGTGTTGCCGGGCAGCTAACGTGAGACTTGGCACTCAGCCTAGTCCCTGAAGGGCAGTTTGCTGGGTCCTCCCAAGTGATGTAAATTCTACTGGCGATTTCAAGGGTTTTTTTTATAGCCCCATCACCATCACTGCACACACTCCTGTGGTCCTTACTACATGCCGGGCACAATTCTAAGTGTTTTCCACTCCAGAGTAGATTCTGTTATGCCTACCTTGTAGATGAGGAAACTGAGGCACAGACAGGCTGAGCTTCTCCCCCAGGGACAAGCCGCTAGTAACCAGGAGAGCTCCTGACTCTTCATCCCACTGCCTCTCTCCATGCCTCTCACTCAGAAAGCAACTCACCTCACCCCCAAATCGTCCACAGACCTGTTCCCTCTCCAGTCCTCTCCCCTGGATGCCCGCTGTGTTCAGCCTCTGGCCCCTCTCTCTGGACCCAACCCTCTCATCTCTCTTTTACGGGCCCCTTTTTCCGATGCAAAGGAATTTGGCTCTGTCAAGCTCTTCCAGGCTAGCGTTCCCCTACCTGTCACTTACACAGACTTCAGGATGTGAAAAGCCCCTGTTTGTTAGTTGATTCTGTACCTTAGGCAGGGGGAGCGGGATAGAGGAATTATCAAAAAAGACTTTTTCTATCACTAACATTTTTTCCCCTGTTAATGACAGTCCTCAAGGGTCCCCCTGGAAAATCTTTAGGCCCCTTGGAAAATCTAACTACTGCCCTGCCCCTGGCAGCTTTTATCAGACCTCTGGATTTCAGAGCGGATGCTTCACCTAGTGCTGTGTTCAAAGGCCAGCAGCTCTAAGGTGGCTGGGGAGCCGACTGTACACTCAGTCGTGCTTTGATGTCACTGGTTGGTCTCCAGTGTGGGTCACTTGGCCACGCTCAGTAACATGGCTATTAACTGACTGGTCACCCTGGCCAAGCACCAAAAGACAGAGTCACACCAAGGCATGACCAAGCACCCATTGAATGGATGGGGAAACAGAAGCCCAAGGAGGGTAGTGACCATGCAGTATCACTGCATAGATTGGTGGCAGGGATGTGACCAGAACCCAGGTCTCCTGACTCCCCATCCAGGGGTCTTCCTAACAAACTACACTGTCTCTCATGGCTGTGCAGTCGATCCTGTCACCTACCACCTCGGTGAGGCCACTGTTGCCCTTCCCAGGGATTGGCTGACCTCCTCCAAGTAAGACAGTCATGTTCCTCCTAAAGGGACACGTAGGCATGGACTCCAATAAAGAATCCCAGGTAGTGTTCTATGTCACACCTTTCTCTGAACCATCTTTAGTATGTTCATTTATTCATTCAGCAAACATTTAATGAATGCCTGCTGTGTGTCAGTCGCTGTGCTGGTCTCTGGCTCTATAAAGATGAATAAGGCACAGTCATTGCCCTCTGAGGAAGGAAAACTTCATTTTTTAAGCACCTAATATCTACCAGGCCTGATGCTCTAGTGATACAGAGATGAGTAACTCATTTCCTTCCGTTGGGAAATCAACAGTTTCCTATGTCAGAGAACTGGAGAAATTCCAGAGAAGAGAACTAAAACGAACAAAAGGATTTAAGGGAGAAAGGTTTGCTGTGTGAGGATTCACCCATTCACTCAATCAACCACATTTACTGAGTGCCTATGCCGTGCGAGACATAATGCTAAACATGGCCATTATAAGGGCACATTCAATCCTTATAACAACCACGTGGGGCTGGCGTTATCCTCATTTCACAAATGAAGAACGTGGGGCTTAGGGGTTAAGCAGCCTGCCTAAGGTGGTCTCCCTGTCTTAAATGGCAGCATCTGTTATTTTCTGTAGGCTTAATTTCCATGTAACAGAGCACAGGTTTGAACCTGGTCTCTCTTAGCCGGAAGCCTGTGCTCTCCAGACTGGAGGTCATCAAGGTCATCAGGCTGGGTGGGGCCCCTCCTCTGTCTTCCCCTCTTACCACCCTCCCCAACCCCCGTACAGAAGGCTCTGCCCTGTCCAGACCTTGGATCCAGTCCTGGTCCTGGACAGAGAAGCAGAGAACCACAGAGTGTGCCCAGGTTCTACGTCATATGAGGCGTGAACTGACCCTGCTTGACTGCTGGGCTCCCAGCAGCTGGGGTCTTAGCCCCAACCTACGCCGCCTGGTGCCTGCTGCCAGGCTGCCTGCAGCTGACCACCTGCCACTTGGCTCTGCCACGTGCCGACCCACCCATCCTGCCAGGACAGATGCTCTGTAACCCTGGCTCTCCTAGGACCTGGGTAGCTAACAACAGTGCCTGTCACACTCTGTCTGGGGGAACATGGGTTCTCAACCAGGGTCGATTTTACCCCTCAGGGAACAGCTGGCAATATCTGGAGACATTTTTGATTGTTACAACTGGGAGGCTGCTTCTGGTCTCTAGTGGGTAGAGGCCAGGGGTACTGCTAGACATCCTGCAGTGCACAGGCAGCTTCCTACAACAAAGCATTATCTGGCCCCAAATGTCAATAGTGCCAAGAGTGAGGAATCCTGCATGGACTAACAGAAGCCGTCCTGTCTCTGGACTCCCCCTGCGCCTATAGTCCTGCCTGTACTCCTAGGATGAGGCCCTGGCCTCACTCCACCCATGGTTTGCCAACTTTGGGGATCTTCTTCTATAGGTTGGCCTGTTCTGCCTCCACTCAAGACCTTGTTAGGACAAATAATAATTCATTTATTGAGCAATTATTCCGAGCCTGACACTATGCAAAGAACATTATGTACCGCCCAACAAACCAGTGAAGTAGCGACTATTATCATTCCACAGATGGAAAAGCCGACACCCAGGGAATTTAAGTATGTGTTCGTGGTCATGGAGCTCACGTGTGCCTGAGCGAGTAGCCGAACCCAGGCCTGCCACTACCGTGGCGTGCAAGCAGCCTGGCACAGCCTCCCAGGGCCATGGGGCCCCCGTGCTTGAAGGAGGCACACATGTAGGTGAAATAAGGGGGCAAACTCTGCCTTGAGGAGCGGTGAAGGAGGGAAACGCGACTAGCTCAAAAACCATGGAGAGAAATTTGTCAGGGACAAGCATGACGGCATGTTAAGGGAAACTGAACGAGATCTGAGGCAGCCTCTGCCCTTTTGAGGCGCACATCAAAGAGAACAGGAAGTCCTTCTCCCGTGCAGTCCCATGGCGGGGATACTGGCTTTACAGGGAGTCACGGCAGACCTCTGGGCAGAGCATCTGGATTCGGTGCTGCGGGAGCATGTCTCACAAATCATGCTTTGTGACCAATGCTTCCCCGTACTGAGGTTCACCACAATCCAGCTCCCATTCTACAGATGAGGAAACTGAGGCTCAGAAGGGATGTAACTCACCTATGGTTCACAGTTGGTAAGGGATCCTGAATTCTAGTCCAGTGCCCTTCCTGGAACAGCCCACCACTGGCAGAGCTTTGAGGGGTGGCAGGCTTTATAGTTCTTAGAAAAAATATACAAGTACTCAAATGGTGTCTTGTGAGGGCCGATTGTGCTCATCTCTTCCCAACTCTGTGTTCACATTGGCAGCTAGAAATTCAACCACGGTGGGAGTATTCACACCACAGAAATTGGCAAAAGCTACAAAGCAGCCTCACCCCGACCCCAAAAGCCAACTGTTAACCATTTCCCAGCACACTGAGACTCTGATCTGTCCCATGACGATGTCAGCCACAAGACATCCCCAGACCTTTCCAGCTCAGGCTGATGGAGAATAACAGGTCTCGAGAGGAGTGGGGAGCAGCTAAAATCACACACACCACACTTTCTACTCTTGCACTCGTGGCAGACACTGCTAATCGATCACAGCTAGTCTTCCCACAATGCACCTTGACAAGGCTTCACAATTTTTTCCAACATGGCCACTATCAATCAGCACAAGCTGGCACATGAGGTGAAATCTATTAGTCATCTTGGAACTAGAGCCGTCTGGGAGGTGAGACACAGGGAAACAAGTAGGCAAAGCACGAGGGTCATTTTCTGACTTATCAGGGAGGACTGGGCTAGGCTTGGGGGGCAACAGAGGTGGAGAGGCTGGGTATCCTGGACTCCCCAGCTGTACCTTATGCCAGGGGTAGGAACCAGCATTCATTGCAGCCCTCTCCCCCTGTCCCCAGCCAGTTGTCAAGACTGGCAGAGAGACTGGGGAGGTGTGAGCACAAAAGGGACAGGAGCCAGCGAGACCCCCTCCAGTGTAGTTCATGTCCTGGACCCAGGAGGTCCCCGGTGACTTACTGCTGCCACAGCTGGAGCCACCAGAGGGCAACTCGAATGGTCACCTTCCTGCAGACACCATGGAAGTTGCCTTCCCACCTGATGCGGTCTTGGGCCAGCTCCAGGGGCTCTTGGAGCCCTCTGCCCTTAGTGAACCCCTCCCTTCACCATGGAGGTTGTCCCTCTTCATGACCTTGCTCCCCATCTTATTTGGCGAGGGCCTGGGGACTGGTGGAGGCAGTGGGATGGGGGAGGCTCAGGTGCCCTGCCCTGTACTTCTGGATGTGGAGGGGGTGTCTGGGTAGCAGACTCTCTTGTCTCCCCAGCACCCACTCTCCCTTCCTCCTTCCTACAGAACCTCGATTCTATTCTAGTCTCCACCCACTCTTCACACAGCTCCATGTCTCTGGGGAAGCCAATCCCAGGCCTAGCTGGCAATGGGTGAGGGTAAGTGTCTGGGGCCAGGAACCCTCATGAAGATGGCTCTGGGGGGTCAGTCTGTGCAGGCAAAGAGGAAGGCCACAGCTGAGGACGCTGAGGGAGGGGACATCCCAGTCCAACTACCGCAGTTCCCACCACCCCAGACTCCCACATGCCCTGTGACTGGGGAAGCAGCCCCGAGGCTCCAGGAAGTGGCCATGAGGGCTGCTGGCTGGCAGGAGGCCACAGCAGAGAGCAGTGCCAGGCCCCGCAGAATGGACAACGGCTCCGACCGAAGATGGCCACCGGCCACACCTGTGTCCCCTCCCCAGCGCCACGGCAGCTGTAATCCTGGGAGGATGAGAGAGGAGGGGATGTTGTCCTGAATTAACTGAGTGGTGAGTCTGAAGGGCTGAGTATTAAACAGGAAGTGGCTGAGTTCCTCTAGGTTATTTCTCTCACCCTCAGCAGAGGCAGGGGCTCGAGAGCAAAGCTGAACGCAGTATTGGGAGGGGGAAGACAACCGCATCTTTGCACACGTGAGCTGTGTCCCCTTCATGCTCACTGCACTAGTGTTTATTATCATAAACATCTCCTCAGCCCTAGCTGCATGGGGCTGCTGTGCTGGATGCTGTGAAAGTCAGACACCATCCCTGTTCCCAGGGGCTCCTCTAGCTCAGGAGATGCCTCCCCACTCCAAGTGACACCCAGATACCTTGTCCCTCAGCCTGAGCTTCTGGCCAGCTTCTTCCTCAAGACTGGGGCCAGGAACCCCCAGAGTCAGACTGCGGCTACCCCTCTGGGTTCAGGGGCCGGACCCTGACTTCCGTCCAGATTAGAGCCGGCTTTGCTGTGGATCTTGGAGGGATACTGTCCTCTCTCCCTCTTGGCTACCACCCACCTGGCGAGCTCCTGCCTGGGGTGCCATGTGCCTGGACTGGGCTGTCTCATTGACATTCAGCCCTCGGCCCTCTCAAGGATCTTGTTTTATCTTTACTCGTTTGATCCTCAAAACAACCCTGAAAGGTTGGAGCAGGTATCAGCAGCCCCATTTTATGGGCGGGGGGCTGAGGTACAGGCAGGGGAAGTGCTACCCAGCAAACTCTGTCTCCCCCTCTGACTCCAGCCCCCGGGCAGCCCGCTCGCCTGCAAACTTGGGCCCAGTGACCACTGACTGCACTGGAAGCGGCAAGTGGTCTTAAGACACTGGACTGCCACCCTCCTCCCACCCCGCCCCCTTGCACTGGAGCCCTGAGCCGGGGCTTGCTTTCTCCCTTCGGTTGTCACATGGGTCCTGCAGGAGGACAAGCCTCCGAGGCACCGCACCTCTGACCCCAAACCTTCTTCCTGATACCGGATCTGGCCACTGCATCCGAGTTCCTGTGGCAGGCCCTGCTCGGGGCAGCTCAAACGTCACAGCTCTGCAGGTCGGGCCCCACAGGCAACTGCTGGAGGGAGAGAGGGGAGGGGTTGGCCAGGGGTCGAGACCCTGGTCAGACCCACACGGGACGTTACCCCCCAGAGGCCTGGGAGAGGCCACAGGCTTCGTAGGTCTTGTCTTTACAACCAGGCCTGGACCTCCCAAGGATGAGCTTTTGTTTTTATATTAAAGTCACAGTTATTGACAACTCATTATGAGGCTGGCATCCTGAGTCTTTTGTCTCATCATTGTCATAAACACTAATATTTATTAAGTACTCACCGACCTCCATCAAGAGCCAAGTCTGTTATACATCGTCTCACCTACTCTTCACAATAGCCCTGCAAGGTGACACTATTATTATCCACACCTAACAGATGAGGAAACTAGGCAGGGAGGTCACATTAGCAGCCCATGGTCATACAGCCGGAGCCCAGGCATGTCCTTAGCTGCAAAGCTATGCATTACCTCACTGACTAGCCACCACAACCCAGGCAGGTTCAGTGCTATTCTTGCTATTCTTGCTCCATAGGGGGCTCCTGAGGCCCAGAGTAGTTAAATAATTTGTCCAAAGTCAGACAGCTGTAAGAGGCAGAGCTGGCACTTGGAATCAGTTATACCCTAAAGCTTTCCTTTTTAACCCCTACATTTATTGCTTCCATGAAAGCAAATAAGAGTCAGCAAGACAGGTGGTAGGGCGAGAGGGCTAGACCGTTGAGAATGAAAATCTGCAATAAGTCCTTTCTAGCCCCTTTGACGACTGTGCATGGCCTCATCCATGGGCTAAGTTCAGACCACTCTCATCTCTCTTAAAGCTGGCTCCCTGAGTTCCCCCACTGAGGACTGACTGTAAACCCCACCGAGACACTGCCTGTCTGAGCAGGAACTACAGCCAGCCACACGCACACTCGGTCTCATGGCTTCGTTGTTCCTTTCTTTATTTAGAAGTAGCGGGTTAGAAACTTGACAGCTTGTACTTTTCACTTATCAAACTGCCCAGAATCATGGGAAGAGCATGAGCTTTGAAGCCAAACAGCCACAGGTTCAAATTCCAACTTCGCTACTTGCTAGCTGTGTGATCTTGGGCAAGTTGCTTAATCTCTCTGAGTTCCAGTGTCTTTTTCTGTAAAATGGGGGTAATGATAGTATCTACCTTGTTGGAATTCAAGGAGTAAAGGAGAGAATACAGGTAAAAGGTTAAACACTGCTCCCGGCTTAGAGTAAGCATACAGTAAATGATAGCTATGATAATTACTATAGTTATGAACTTGGAAAAAATGACATCCTATCCCAGAAGGCTATGACACCTTCCTCTGTTCTAAGCACAGGTACAGTTAACACAGAGAGCTCTTTCCATGTGCCAGGCACCATTCTTAGTGTTTTATGGACATGACCATATTCAGCCCATATTAAGTACAAGCCTTATAAGATGAACATCTTTGTGACCCTCATTTTACAGATGAGAAAACTGAGGCACAGAGAGGTGGTGTCTCCGGCATGGGGTCACAGCTGGCAGGGGCAGGCTGACTCCAGGGCCCAGGCCGTTAGCCTCTGTGCTGCACTGCCTCCCAGATGAGCCCCCAAAACACTGGAAACCACGAAGAACAAACAGGCAGGGGGCAGGGTAAGCTGAGATAAGCAGAGCAGGATGGATGGGGCTGGGCAAGCATCTGAATAAAACAGTACAAAGTCACCAGCTCTGAACCCGCGGGACAAATTACGTATTTTCTTGCTTCCTTGGGTCCTGACACTTCCAGGTTGGGGTCAGAATCACAAGTCCTGAGTGAGGAAATCTCGGGACAGTTCTCGCTGATGGAGAGTGCAGACCCAACTCTGCAGATTGAGGCCAAGGGCAGGCATTGTTCTCTGGCCGCCAGTTTCCTGGAGTGGCCTCCGGCACAGGGCAGAGGGGCCGGGCTGCCCGAGCACAGATGGGGGCCCAGGGAATGGGGAGAGGTTTTCTATCAAGACACCCCCTGTGTTGTCAGGGTGGAAATCAATCAGGGCTGGGGCATCCATCAGACTCTGCTGGCTCTGACCCTTATTTCGATAAGGATCTGGAACCTCACTTGAACTTGTCATCCTTGACTGAATCTCCAGGAAGCCGCGAGATCCTCCCACAAGCTCTGGAGGTACCTCCCAAGAAGAGTTACCTCCTGCCCCACCCCCACTCCTCACCTAGGGTCCTCCCCAAGAAGTCAGCAGTGTGCAAGCGATGCTCCCTTGCCACATCCAAAAGGCACACAGAGTTCTCCAGCAAAGGTCACCGCATGTACACCGCAGCTCTACACCATCTCCTTTAGGTAGCTGGCTTTGATTTACCATGACCCCAGAGTACTGTGCACGATTCTCTCCAAGCCCTCAAGATATTCAGTTAGTTATTGGTCTCATTTCTATGTGAGAAAGCCAATTCCATGTTTTTCTTCCTCGTATCTGTTAGACTATAAGATTTCTGATGGGTGCAATCATTCACTCTTTAGTCACTATTCTAAGAGAAGCTGAGGGAGATTAGATGCTGCCAACTCCAGTGCCTGTGTAATACAGGCACTGGAGTTGTACTTGTCTGTACAGCCAGACAAGTAATAAGTGAATGAAGCAGGCCAGGTGTAGTGCGATAGGGAGTGGTAGAGGCTGTGGCAAAGCACTAAAGGCTTGCTTGGGCGCCTAAAACAGAGTTACCACCTATCAGTTCCAACCAAGTACTGCCAGGTGGGGATGCAGACACACTATTGTCAGATCTTGAAAATATTTAAGAAAAGCCAATATTGGATATTTTATGCAAAATCTTCTGATTTCTAAACGTTGATACTAATTTAAAACATTTTTTTAAACTATTCAGCAAGCCAAACAAAGCTGCATTTGGTCCTTGAGCTGCTAATTCACCGTACATAGTCTCTGGGGATCTTCCAGGCCTGACGTGTTCCAATTCCACAGCCAGAATACGTGCTCAGTAGATCCTTGCTGAGGACATGAATGGGTGGATGGCTGGATCCACTGGTTATCACGGAGCTAGAAGTCTGTGAAGAAACAGTGTCCTAACAGTATTTGCAAACTGAATTTATGTTTGAGAGTTAGCTTTAACCAAGTGTGGAATTGCTTAGTTATGCCACCTTCAAGCATGTTTACGTCCCTCCCCTCTTTGCCTTCCTCCTCCTCCTGGGCATGGAAGCCCAGAACTGACGACTAGCACTGAACAAGGCCCGAGCCTTAGGGTGGCAGGTGAGTTAGAACGTTGAGTTTTACTCAGGCTTGGAGGTAAAGCAGGGTTATGTTGAGCAGTGACTGAGATTAACAATTAATGAGGTGCTTAATTGCCCTGGGTATCTATTTTTCTTAAATCTTACTTTAAAATGCACACAATTAAAAATATATACTGTGATGAATAATTAATAAATGTTAATGTTTGGTCATAATACAGAGTGTTTTAACTCAGGTCGCCAACCCCCATCGCTTGCATTACCAGCCTGAACCATCCCCCAACTCCAGCCCCGTTCCGTGGAAAAACTGTCTTCCATGAAACCGGTCCCTGGTGCCAAAAAGGTTGGGGACTGCTGTTTTAACTTATAACAGCATAATCAAGTGAAAAATTTGCTTGTCTCTGTCTCTCAATTATGTCTAAAGCAGCTGTGCTGTCTGCCCACAAGGTCATGGTTAAGGTGTGCATATGTAATTGTGGGCCAGTTAGCCCTAACGACATACATAGCCTCAGGGGCAGCAGGCTGGCAACCCGGCATGGGCCTTTTCTTCCATGCCACCTGCCTGGATGGTACCACCAAACCCTCTGAACAGGATAACAGCTAGTGTGTGCCAGACAGTAGACTGGGCATTTCCTATTCACTATTTCTAATCCTCATAACACATCTTATCTGCATGTATTCTAATTTACAGATGAAAACACCAAGGCTCACTAAGGTTAAATAGATTTTCCAAGGTCAAATAACTAAAAATGATGGAGGTGGCATTCTCTCTTGGGTCCATCAGACTGAGAAGTCCATCCTCTTTCCACACAGCACACTGCCTAAGTAAGGGCACATCCTCTCTTCCTTATACAGGACAAAGTTGTTCAGTACCCAAGATTCTTCAGGGAAGCACTGGCAGGGTTGAGATGGAAGCTCAGATGTCAGAGCCCTACTTGAAGTACCAGACTACTCTGGAATAGCAAATGCCTGGGATACGTACCCCTCACTACTCATCTATCCAGGGCCCGTGGCAGACATAACCAATCTATTTCTATGCTGCTTCTCCTACTTGTGGCAGCCACAACCAATCAATCACAGCTGGCTCCCATGAGGAAACATATTTGCCATCCTTGGCCAGGCTCTTAGCACAACTGCCAGTCAAAGAACTTTCATAAACTGAAGATGTAGAAATGCTAACCGCAGTCTGGTGGCAAGCAGAGATAGACGGAAACCACTATCTTCTGAACTGAGAGGGCCTTAAACACGTGATAGGAGAAGAGGCAGAAGGAAAAATCAAGGATGAAGTTGGGCTCTGTGGTCTTATATCCTAACCCAGACAGGCTGGGGGTCGGACCTGGTTTGCACTGCGAGTTGGGTGACCTCGTATGTCTGTGCTGAGGCTGCAGCGTACTGTGGTGAACAGGGGCCAAGGAACTGGACACGTCTGAGCTGAGAAGAGTGAAAACCCTTTGGATCTTGCATTTGGCTTTGCTTTCTAAAAAAAGTTTGGTTTGTTTTTCTGACATGTATTTATTGTTATAACAGCTCTTTAGGAACATTAAAGGACATTTCGTGAAAGAAAAGCATCAGCCCCCAGCCCCCTGCTCTCACACAACTGTTTCCATTTTCCCTTCTCCCCTCTGATCCTCCTCCCCATGCATGCCTAGGCAGGGTTGAAATTAGCGAGCACGCAATAGGGGATGCTGCTTTCTTCACTTCACATGACAGGGTAATCGCATTCCTACCCTTGTGCCGCCTTCCAAGCGACATTTTTTTTGTTTGTTTGTTTTTTTTATTTTATTTTATTTTATTTTATTTTATTTTTTTGCTTTATAACAAATTTAATCAGTTATACATATACATATGTTTCCATATCCCCTCCCATTTGCGTCTCCCTCCCACCCTCCCTATCCCACCCCTCCAGGCGGTCACAAGGCACCAAGCTGATCTCCCTGTGCTATGCGGCTGCTTCCCACTAGCTATCTACCTTACGTTTGGTAGTGTATATATGTCCATGCCGCTCTTTCACTTTGTCACAGCTTACCCTTCCCCCTCCCCATATCCTCAAGTCCATTCTCTAGTAGGTCTGTGTCTTTATTCCTGTCTTACCCCTAGGTTCTTTATGACATTTTTTTTTTCTTAAATTCCATATATATGTGTTAGCATACAGTATTTGTCTTTCTCTTTCTGACTTACTTCACTCTGTATGACAGACTCTAGGTCTATCCACCTCATTACAAATAGCTCAATTTCATTTCTTTTTATGGCTGAGTAATATTCCATTGTATATATGTGCCACATCTTCTTTATCCATTCATCCGATGATGGACACTTAGGTTGTTTCCATCTCCGGGCTATTGTAAATAGGGCTCAAGCGACATTTTTTAAATGGCTGCACAGTATAGCATGATTGGCCTAGATTTGTTGGCTCTACATCTGGAAGTCTCTGTTTTTTGTATTTTATGCTATGATGAATAACTTTGTGCCTTTAGCACCTCTCTTGTGATAAATTATTTTCTTAGGCTAAGAAAGTGAGACTACTGAGTCGACATGAAACCTTGTATGAACATCGCTCTGACTTTCTGCCCTTGCTTTTGACCTCACATGTGTATAAACTCTTGAGAGTTCTGGAGCACTGAACCCCAGCTGGGAGGTTAAGAAGGCTACTCCAGGCCACCCAGCAGAAGAGAGGCCTCGATGGAACCGATGCTTGCCTCTCAGGCTCCTCGTCCAAAGCTCCTGCACACCCATAAGCCCTCCCTGCAGGGGCGGGGGGCTGCACATGGACAAGGGGTGGGCTGCGGAGCCCACAGGAAATGGGGACACGGCATCAAGAGGTTGAAGCCTCTCTGGTGGCCACCAGTGTCCCCTCCTCATGGAAGGTCGCCTTCCGACAGGAGGCCCTACCTGACTTTTCAATTAAGAGAAGATGCTGTTTAGAGGGGGCAGGGCACCCCGGGAGCCCAGGTTGTCTTAGGTGCTGATCCGCATGAAGGAGCTCACAGCGGAGAAGCCTCTACCCACTGTACCCAGCCCCTCCACCCTACCCTCTGCAGCTGGACAGCCTGAGGCCAGGGCTTCGGTGGGGAGGGCAAGCTGTGTGAGAGCTCTGTGCAGGGAAAGGTTGGGTGGTCTCCAAAGCTCTGGTCCCTTTCTGCCCGAGGCACCGGGAAAGCACAATAAACACAGGCTGAGCAGCTTCAGCCCCAGCTCAGCCCCAGTCCCTGGCCCAGCCCCTGCCTCAGTTGCTACGAGTCCACCTTGGCTGAGAGTATCACTTCACCGTCCAGGAGGAACGTTTGTAAGTTGAGCCCAGCCAGTCCCCACCGCTCTCCCCACTCAGCCCACTGGGGGCTCCCAGGACTGGGTGGGTATGACTGCAGGCCACACTCAGCACCACCCAGGACCTCACCTCCAGCCCACTGTTCCAGCCTGGGGTTCCACAGAACTGCAGGGCCGGTGCCCACACCCAGCGCTGGAGGCCAATCCTGAGCTCACATGAGCCCAGCCTCCCCACCCAGCAAAGTCCTAGCCAGCCCACAGTCAATGGTTTCTTATGGAGCTCTTGCTTTCTGTGTCTGGCACTGTGCTAAGTTGGTGCTGGGGTTACAGAGGTGAAAAAGACAGAGTCCTGGCGTGTGACCTTGGGCAAGTCAACCTCTGAGCTTCAGTATCCTCATCTGTAAAATGGGGGTAAAGCAATACCTACCATGGGGGTGCTGTGACAATTAGGTGAGATCATATATGTGAAGCACTTAAACCAGTACCTAACATACAGTAAGAGGTATGTAAATATTAGATTCTACATTGTCATTATTCTTTCTAGTTGCAAGCAATAGACAAAAAACAAACAAGAAAACAAACAAAAACAAAAACAAAAACCAGAAATAAATGAGAAAAATCCAGGCATTGATAACTGCCCTGAAGTTAAAGTACGGTAATGTACTGGAGAGAGGCTGGAATTTGAGAAAATGAGAAAATGCTTTAGCTTAGATGGTGGAGGAAGGCCTTTCTGAGGAGGTGATACTAAGCTGGAACTTAAAAAACGAGAAGGAGCCAGTGTGAGAGGATCCAAGGGATGATTATTCCGTTCAAGCCACACAGAAAGTGCAAAGGCCCTGAGGTAGGAACAAGCTTGGGTGTCTGGGAAACAGAAAAAAGATCTTATAGCTGGGGCTGTGATATCTAATTCAGTGGCCATTAGCTACCTGTGGCCATTAAAATTAAAATAAAATTAAATTAAAATTAAATAAAATTAAAAATTCAGTTCCTCAGTCTCACTAACCACATTTCAAGTATTCAATAGCTACATATAGCTAATGGCTACTGTATTGGACAGTACAGGTATAAAATATTTTCATCACTGTAGGAAGTTCTATTAGCAGCTCTGCCCTAGAGCTTTGGGAGGAAAAAAAGAGATTGACATGAGATGAGGCAGGAAAGGCAGGCGGGGGCCAGAGCTCAAAGGATCTGGAAGGCCAGAGCAAGGAGCGTGGCGTTTGTCCGAAGTGTACTGGGAAACCCCTGAGGTGTCCAGACTTTGGACTGGGCTCGGGAAGAGCTCCCCCTGATTCTCCCACTTTTCTGAGCCTGAGGAATCCTCCAAAGCCAGAGCTGAAGGGAAACAGACATATTCACTGAGTCTGACGAATCCACAAGTTCTGAAGCATATACAGGAATGCCCCAGAAACTCCCCGGGACCTGGCATTTCCCTGGGGGATGCGTGGCTCCCTTAGGGAAGGCAGAGGTGCTGCTGGCACAGAGCCCTCACCGTCAGTTCTTTTCAAGGATTGCCTTGGCTGAAGAGAAGCCCTTTGTCCAAGGCCGCCACAGCAGGCCAGCCCCCGAGCCCAACCTGGGACAGCGCTGAAGGGCCATCCCGGCTCCAGAGCTCCCCGGGGTGGGCTGGGCCTTCCTTGAGACTACACCGCAGCTTAGCTTCTCCCTCTGCCCACTCCTGCATCCTTCCCTTCCCGTCACCCGTTTCAAAGCCAGCTTTCCAGGGCACCCAGTCTGCCTCAGCCCCTCAGCATCACAGGAGAGCAGCTGGTCCTTTTGCTCACTGGTGGGAGACAGTGGAGGAGTCAGAGCATCAAGTGGTCCCCATGATGACAGCACTAAGTCAAGCACAGCCCTGACCAGAAGGCAGCCTCCTCTGAGCGAGGGTGGCCCCCAGAAGGTCCCCAAAGTGCCCTCACATTGGACACGCCCCAAGGGGTGAGAAATCATATTCACTGAGTGCCCTCCTGTGCCACGTGGTTTACACATGTGGTCCCAGGGCCCCTCACCAGGCCTCTAGGAGCAGCACTGTAATCCTCATCCTTCTAGAAGCAAAGCCTGGGCTTTGAGAGACACCATAATGAGCCCAACTTCCCACAGCTCCCAGATGCCAGAACTGGGATGCGAACCCAGATCTTGTTGATTCTAGAATCCACTCTTTTTGCCTGTACTGCCCTGTGCAGCCAAAACTCACCGAGTTCCGAACACAGGATGTCATGCATTGAAGCACAAGTTCATGCTAAGGAACGTGGACATTTGGGTCTCATCTCGCCTTTGCTGTAGTCAAGAACCAAAGTGACACTCTCTTCTCTCAACCTCCACCTCACCTGGGGGGGCAGGTTATGGTATAGCTACAGCTACCATCTAACGTCTGTCATAGTCACCAGGCTCTACAAATACTGCTTTGATGTGCTAACAGCCCCTAATGGAGACAGTGGCTAATAAATCATTCACTGGAGCCCAGGATGGTCAATCCAAGCTACTCTCCTGACCTCTGACCTCACTCAGGAGCTGGCTGTGGGACCACAGCACATCCCAGGCACTGGGGCAGGACAACTCAGGGAAGCTGAAATCCCCTGAAGGCAGTGTACAATGGGCAAGTCCTGGAAAGAGGTCAGGAACATTGTGACTTCAGCAGATGGGAAAAAACGCCCATAAAAAAGTCACTTGGGGATGACAGTGGTGACCTGCCCTGGGGACAGGTTGAGGCAGCCTAGGAAGATGTCAGGAGACTCCAGCCATGTCAGCAGCCCCTGAACATGACACAAGACTACACAGTTGGCTTCTGAAGAAACAGGACCCCCATGCTACTAGGGTCAGAAAGTGTGCAGAATAGGGGCTGGGGTTGGTGGCAGGGATGCTGGTAGGGCTGGGGCCAGGATGAAGAAGAGATGTGAAAAAAGAGAAACAACACCCTCTCCTCTTGTCAAAAAAAAAACAAGAAGAGAAACCTACCATCGTGAGGCAATAATTCCACAACCCTTCCCAAAGACGGGGCAGAAGGGCTGCCGAGCCTGATCCCTGCCTGTGGGCTCCGTGCTGGGGCGGAAGGAAACGGTGAGTTACCGTTGCTGCCCGAGTCCCCCTCAAGCACCTGGTCAGGTGACCAGGGCATCTGTGCCAGCCCCCAGCTGCCATCCTGGAGGAAGCAGGAAAGGAATTCAAGGGGAGGGAAATCCCATCTTGTCTCTGGTGGGACAACGGGTCTGAGGCCTGCATGTGACTTTCTGCGGGTTTAGGGTCAGGAACCTGTTCCTTGTAGGCACTATGATTTAAGAACCTTTTAACACTCCAAGACGTATGAAAAATGGTCTTAATATTTCTCTTTGTTTTTTGGGGGGATTTTTTGGCCACGCCAAGTGGCTTGCGGGATCTTAGTTCCCCAGCCAGGGACTGAACCGGGCCACAGCAGTGACAGCACAGAGTCCTCACCCCTGGACTGCCAGGGAATTCCCTCTCTTTGTTTTTGGTAAAATTGTTAAGGCAATTTCAGTCCATCTGAGCCCCAGGGGCATATGGAGATGAACTGCCTGTGTGACTCAGGCAGAGAAGTGGGGCATGGTACCCTGGGCAGCTGGGGACCATGGCAACAGCAGGATACCCCGTGGGGATGGTGTTGCAGGGGCAAATGCCGGCTGGATGTGGCAGCCCTTAGCTGTGCAGATGTCCGCACTGCCCGTGGTACGTAGGGATAAGGAGAGCTGTTGGATGGGGGGTGTCGGGGGTGGTGGTGTAGATCTTCTTGCCCTTAAGCTCCCCACTGGTGCTGGTTGTTTCTTCTGTGGGGGATGCTTCGTTCGGGTTTTATAAGAGGAGGGGGATCCCCTTCTTGTTCAATGAAACATCCTTGTCCATCCGTCCCCAGAAAGACACAACGGAAGTCTGGGGTGGGGAAGACAGGTGAATCAGATGCCAACCACGTGAGACAGAAAATCAGTCCACACCTGTCGGGCTCTTCCCTCTTTCACTGAGGGGGATTTTGTTTACACTCTCAGCATTTCTTATAACACTGGGAGCCATGAGCTTTGGAGCCTTGGAGCCAAACAGAGCCAAACCCAGCCAAACTAGGTTCAAATCCCAGTGACTCTCAGTAGCTATGGAGCCCCCCACAAGTTTCTTTTAATTTTTCGGGGCCTCAGTCTCCTTATTTATAAATGGAACTAAGTAGTAGCAGCTTGTAAGATTGTCATGAGGGCAGGACATATGGATGCAAGGGTCTTGCACTGAATAAATATTCGGTAAATGGCAGCTTTACTTCTTGTTACTCGGCCACCATATGGGTCAGGATGTTTGCTATGGGTTGATTTTAATTCAATTCAGGCCACAGTTCACTCACACTTTGTCAGCAACCTCAGCTGTACGGCTTCGTGATACTCTTTGGCCATCTATCCACCTTCTTGGCAACCTCTGCGTTTGTCCTGCCCCCTCCCCCAGAGCCCCCTGTCTCAGCTGCTCCCAGGGGCTCCCTCACCTTCCGACTTAGAGAACCTGAGCAAATGATCCTAGAATCCATCAGGCCTAGACAACCCCACTCTTAGAACCCAGACAGGCTAGGAAGGGGAAGGTGGTTGGAGCCAGGGGGCAAGAAGGGCTGTGTTTCCTGCCTGAGTTCCAAGCACACTGGCTCTCAGAAGGTGCTCTCATGCCTGTGGGTCAGAATGCAGCCCTCTGCAGGCAGAGGGCCTCCTCCCCAGCCCCCTCCCCGTGGGCCAGTCCCACCCCACTGAGGACCTTGAGGGGAAGAACCTGTTGAACTTTCTTTAAGTTCTTGGCTGGTTTTGCGGGGCCTGCCTGGTTGCTTTTATGGGCCACAGATGGGGAGGGTAAAGGGAGAGTGATTCAGGGCCCCTCCCCTGCCTAGGCAGGAGCCCGTGTCCCTCCCTCCCAGGGCTCCTAACCCCTGTAAACGCCTGTCCTCCTGAGCTGAGATGCTGCAGAGCCAGAGGCTTATACACAGTCCCATTATTTATTGGGAGGCTTAGGGCCATGATGAGGTCAGGGCCACATTCTCTTCTGTCCTGGCTCTTCTCACCTGGGCTGTAAGCAGGGAGAGAAGGAGAAAGGGGAGAGAGAGAGGTGCGGGGACAGGATGGAGGAAGGGGCACTCACGTGTTGAGGACCTCCTATGTGCCTGGTCCTGTATGAGGTATTTACAGGGGCAACTTCACTGAACAGATCACAGTAGGTCACTTTTACCTGAGGCACGTGCACATGTGAGCAGTGTGGATGTGTGTGTTTGGAGACAGGATGGTACAGTTGTCAACAGTACAGCTCTTGAGTCAGGCCTGGGTCCAATCTCCAGCCCTGACGCTTAAGGGATGACTTCATATACACACATTCCTTCACCTCTCTGAGCCTTAGTTTTCTCATCTGTAAAATGGGGATAAGAATGTCTACTTCCTGGAGTTCTAGAGGAGCTGGAGCCGAGCCTCAAGCATGGGTCCTGGCACGCTGTACAGCTGCAGTAGATAGATGGTGGCTGTCATGAGGAGGAGGAGGAAGGGGCTAGGAGAGAGGGGCGTGAGAGAAGAGGAGAAAATAGGAGAGAGGCAAGGAGGAGTGTCTGGGCAACAGAAGTCACCCGCTTGCCTGGGATTTGCCTGGCTTCAGTTTTCCAGCAGCACCCTGCGGGTGAGCCCCTAAGGAGAACCGCAGCTCCCACTGGGAAGCCCCGGCTAAGAATGATGGAGGGGGAACCAGAGGGTTCCAAGCAGCAGAGCTGCAGCCACTGCCCCCACCCCAAATGCCTGCACACCAGCTTTCACCAGGAGCCACTGCACAGAGGAGGGACATCTCGGGGTGGGGGTGGGGGATTTGGTCCCTCCTGGGGCTCCCTGCTGAGATTCAAAAAAGCACCCTGCGTCTTTAAGGAGGCACCTGTTGGGAGCGCAGGAGGGAAGAAGGTTAAGATGATTAGCTGGTGCTAACAAATTTAGGATGTGGAAGAAGTCTTTTCTTGGCTGTCCATCAAAGGGAGGATTGAATGTCCCTGAGGTTGGAGAGAGCAGAAGGAGGGAAGGAAAGGGCTGGGGGAGGGGGGCAGGAGGGTGTTATGTGCTTACCAGCGGAGCCTTCTCCCTGGACTGGCCTTTCCCTGGGAACTGGGGGTGTGCGGGAGTTGGGCAGGCTTGCAGGGCCACGTGCTGCCTGTCCAGCTGCTGGCCTCCCTATCAGCCTGTCTGTCATTACCCCTCCCCCACGGTCCCAACCCCAGCTCAGGTTATGTCCAAGCAGCTGGGCTGAAAAGTGATCCTGGAGGAAGAAGGCCCTTCCTGTTGATTAGGAACCGGGACACTCTCCCCTAACCCCCCTCTAACATGATAGATCCCTGCCTCATCCAGGCTCCCTGTTCTGGAGGGACCCCCGGCCTCTCGTCTCCAAGGGCTGTACCACCCTTCATCTAGGTTCCCCTGTAACCAAGGGAAACCTGCATGGTCTCCCAGAGAGATCACAAACCACTCACAAAAGCCTCCATAAAAGGTTATTTCCGGCACAGGCTGGAAGGAGGGGGGCACAGGATCCGCGCCACGTCCAGGAATGGTTCATTCAGAACTGCCTGGGTACGGGCTCTGGGCCAGGCCCTGTGCCGGGCACTGGGGAAACAGATAGCAAGGCACCGTTCCTGTCCCTGCCCTAGCTCCTGTCCCCAGGAATGCGCCGTCCAGCGGGGAAAATAGAGATGAGAACAAAACAATGCACTAAAATGAACCGTAGAGACAGCAGCGGTGTTCAGACCTCAGTGGGCAGAAGGGTGACCTGGAAATGCCTATCTAAATGCAGGGTTCTAGGCCAACCCTCGGAGATTCTGATGCTGAAGGTCTGGTGTGGGCCCTGGGCATCTACCTGCATGTTTAAACAGAGTGTTTGATTCTCATGCAGGTGGACGTCAGAGTCGATGGGGAGGAAGGCTGAAATGGAGGGAGAAGGGGTAGTGCTGAGAAAGGGTGGAGGGACGGGGCTCAGGAAGCAGAGAAAGCTTTCCAGGCTTGGTGGCCCGAAGCTGATTTCTGCTGGGGAGGGTGGGCAGGCTGAGAGAGAGGAAGGGTTGAAGGAGGCTTGCGGGTTAGGGAATGCCTAGGTTGGTGTGGCTGGAACGTAGAAAAAGACCAGGCTGAGCAAGAAGAGATATCTCGGGAGCATCCCGGGGCATTTAATGTCTTCAGCAAGGGAGGTCTTGATTGGGTTGGCAGTTTTGAGAAACTGTTCTACCTGCAAAGTGGAGGGTAGGGGGAAGGGACCAGAATGGAGGAGGGGGCAATTGATAGCACGCTGTGGCAAGGATCTGCAGGAGGGCTGAGGGTGGGAGTAAGACGGTGGCAGGAGCTAGGGGGCGGGGAGGGGGGGTGGGCAGACAATGGGGAATATCAAGGAGGCTGAGTCCGTAGGTCATGGTGCCTGGTGGATGGGGGGTTGGGGGGTGAGGGAGAGGGTGGAAGCAGCGTCAAGTTTCTAGTCTTGGTAGTGGGTGGTGCGGCCTGCTTTTCCCTGAGGCTGAGGATACAAGAGAAATGAGCTGGTTCAAGAGGAAAATGGGGAATTTCATTTCGGACCCAGTAAAATCCAGGTAGAGAAGGAGGTGTAATCGGAGCAGATGTGAGGCCCACGGGGGGCCGGACACAGTGATGAGCTTCCCTCGGATCACTGATTCCATAAATCCTGAGTGTCTGGCATTTGAGTACCGGGCCTGTGCCCCATGCCCTCTGCACCAGCCATGCTGACTTGTCCATCATTTCCATTGCACAGACAGCTTTTCTGCCCCATGTGTTAGCACTTGCTGCTCCCTGGTCTGGGCTGCCCTCCTGCCCTCTAAAAATCAAGCCCCACTCCTCCTTCAAGACCTAGATCCAATGATGCCTCCTCTGGGAAGCCCTCAGGGCTTGCTATTCCTTCCTTTTTGCTTCTGACTCTCCTTGGGTGCTTTTTACATTCTATACTTTATTTGTGGGCATCTCTCCTGGAAGATGAGGACATTTCTTGTTCCAGTTTGTGACTTATCGAAAACCTATCACAGAGCCTGGCCAAGAGCAAAAGATAAGCACCTTTTTATTGATAGATAAACCCAGGTGTATTGATGCCTAGCTCCAGCACCTTTTTATTGGATGGCAACACCTCCCTGGTGGATGCAGCCGGCCGTTGAGAATGTACGTGGAAATGAACAGACTGTCACCAACCCTGTCACCACTTTCACCATCACAGTAAACATCGGTGGACAATTACCATACTCGGGGTACTGTGTCAGTTTGCTTCACATTCATTATCTCATTTAATCCTTATCAAAATCCATAGGATAAGTCTCCTCATCACCCTCATTTTATAGATCAAAGCTGTCCAGCAGGATGTTTTGCCACGATGGAAATGTTCTATGTCTGTGCTGTGCAACACAACTGCCACGAGCCACATGAGCACTTGAAATAAGGCTGGTGTGACCCAGGAGCCGAATTCTAAACTTTAATTTTAATTAGTTTAAACATAGTCACATGTAGCTAGTGGCCGTCATAATGGACATTTCAGTGTAAATGAAAACAGACTGAAGGCGCTGTGTAACTCGCCCAAGACCCCACAGCCGGCAAGTGATAAAGGCAGTATTTGCACCCAGGGTTGTCTGGCCCCAAACCCATGCTTTGAGCCACCAGGCTTTAACTCCATCTCCTTTTCGCAGCCCCAGATTGTGGGTGCGGTTGGGAGGAGCTTAGCATCATCACACCAGCTCCAGTGCAGGCTGGTGGCCTCTGTGACCACCAGTGGAATCCTCTGACGGTTTGTGCAGTGTGATTGCTCTGTGTGAGACTCTGGGCCTCCCCGGGGCCCTCCACTCCTGCTGTGACAGTGAGTGATGGAGGAGATGATCCCACATCCCCCAGCACTCACATCCCACAAACCAAGATTTCTTTGCAAGAGGCCTTTGGTCACAGGCTCCGCAGCTGGAGAATATAAACAGTTTACTCTCACTGCATTTCTGCAGCCCAGGCAATGGGGGAGATTTAGTCCTGGCACCGACTTCCAATATTTGCAGACCTGAGGCCTGTGAGAGCCACTGCTCCGGTGTAAATGGCGCTGGCCAATCACTGTGGCCCCTGTCTGAAACCCCCGCACAGTAGGGCCTGGAAGGAGCAAACCATGAGTGATGCAGTCCTTGGCCCCTGGCTGCTGCTGGGGACACTGGTCCCCTGGCAGCACACTGGGGTTAGCATCTGGGCACCCACAGCCTGCTGGGACTGCTGGAGACAAGAGGGTAGAGACCCCGGTGCAGTGGAAAGCCAGCATTCGGGGTGGGGATAATGTTAGTGCCCAAAGAAGCACGGGCAGATGAATGCTCAGGAGGTGGGAGGGGAGAGGGGAAGAGAATCCTTAGAGACGTGTTGACCTCAGCGGGGTGGGGGTACAGAATATGGATGTCACATAGGGACTGGGTGTGAGGACACCCACGTTCTGGTCTCTGCTCTGTAAAGAAGTCAGTCTTAGCTTTTCAATGCACCAATAGGATTAGGTCATGGCTCTGCTCAGTACCCTTCGGTGGCTCCCCGTTGCTCTCAAGATAAAGGCAAAAACCTTAACATAGTCCACAAGCCGTGTTCCAGCTCCTGCCGACCTTCCAAATCTCGCCTTATGCCACTCTGCCCCCGAGCTCCCTGCTCTGGCCATGCAGCGCCTCCTGTTCCTCATTCTTGCCAGCCATTTGCCCACCTCAGTGTCCTTGCACATGCTGGTCCCTTTGCCTGGAATGAACCCTCTCCCTCCCCTCTCTGCCTGGTCAATTTCTGCTCCTCAAGTGTCACTTCCCCGGGGAACCTTCCTGGACCTCCCTGACCCTGAGGACTCTTTCTAGCTTGTCATGAAAGCCTGTACTTCCTTTGGTAGGACTGGTCACCGCTGCAATTGTACATTTGCTAGTGCGATCAATGGAGTTGCCTCCCTCACTAGACGGTAAGTTCTGGGACTTACTTTGCACACCCTCGGGTCCCCTGCACCTAGGAAAGTCCTGGCATGGAGCAGGTGCTAGGTAACACGAGTTGAATGCATGCACGGATGAATGTGCAAAAGGATGCTATTGTGATTGTGTGCGAGGCAATTCTGTTCTCTGGGGCTGATGCCTTAAATGATGGTTTGTAGAGTATTTACTCCATGCCAGGTGCTGGGGAGGGCACAGAGCTGCCTGTGCAGAGGGAGACAGACATTTAAACAGGCCATGATGATGCAGTGGGATAAGGGTCTGCTTGGAGGACCAGCAGGCTGTGAGGAAGCTTTTAGCAGAAGCATTCGGTGGGAAAGGGGCTGGAAGTCGGGGATGGGGATTACAACTAAGGCCCAATCCGAAGGGTAAGAGAGAGTTAACAGGCAAAGATGGAACAAGAGTGTTCCTGGCAGAGGGCAGAGCAAGGGGGAGAGAGCCCTAGCGAGGCTGCAAGGTGGGCGGGGGGGGCAGTGGGGAGAGATGGGGCCAGATGGGGACCGAGCTGGACTTTGTCGTGAAGGCGCTGGCGCCACTGCGGGCTTTCTGGCAGATGGACGACAGAGGAGTGTCCTCCTGGGTAAAAGGAGAGGACTGAGTGGGGCAGAGTCTGGGGCCCCTCCAGCTCTGGCGCCCGGGCGGGTACGAAGCTCGATTAGGAAGGTTCCTGACTCCATTGCCAGCACAAGCCTCAAGGGACTGGTTTCCTCCCTGACGTCAGCTTAAAGGTCACACAGATCCCAGGTTTCCTCTCCAGAGCCATTTAGGGTTCTGCATTTTGTCCTTTTCCCCAGATCCCTTTGGGATCCCGTGACATTCCCAGCCTGGACCACCTCAAGGGGTAAGCAGTCCCCTGAGCTCCTGAGTCACTGTGAGAAGTAGGACTTCCTTAATTTGTCCTAAACTTACCTCGCTCATGTTTCAAAGGGGGCCTATCATCCTAGCCTGTCCGGAGTCAATGCTGAAGGAAATACACCATGAGCTGTGCGGTGGGAGGGGGAACTCAGGACATCTTTACCCTGGGGGCCCTTTGCATCACATCAGCCAACAAGCTGTATGCCCACAACCATGCAGACAGGCCCGTCTCTCCCTCTCCCCAAACCCAGGCCCCTCTCTGCACCTAACAAACCGGGCATGAACTTATGAACTGGAAGTGAAACTAGGCCATTCAACCGACTTCTCACTCTAGCCAACAGATGCCACAGCTGGGGGGCATGTAAATAATAGGGCCCCTAAGTAACCGGCGCCTTCAGTGCCGCTGACCGTCCCTTCAGCTTCTTCTTCCAGGCCTGATGCCATGCCTCCAGGAACCTGGCACCTTGAGCTGCAGCCATGCGCCAGCCCCATGCCCTGCACAGCCCAGCCAGGCAATGGCTCCAGCCAAAAAGCTCTCAGTCTCGCCTGGCTTCTCTCTTTCTCTCCCCGCCGCAGGCAGCCCAGCAGCAAGGCCTGCCAATGTCACCTCCAAAACATAGCCCAAGCCTCTCCACTTTTCCCATCTCCTCTGTCACCACTGCCTGGACACCCAGAGCAGGATCTTCTCTCCCTACCTCAGCACCCTGCCTCTATAGTCCATTCTCTATCAACGCCAAGAAGAAGGTAACTTGTACTCTGAGTGTGTGGCTCCCCTTTTAAAACCCTCCAGTGGCTTCCTGGTTCACTAATGATGAAATTTACAAACCCCACAGGCCAGAGTCATGCAAGGCACCTCAGGGCTGCCGGCACGACCTCTCTCCCTTTCACTCACTCCATCAGGCCACTCTGACCTTCTTTCTCTTCTTCAGTCACACCAAGCTCATTTC
Source organism: Mesoplodon mirus (assembly GCF_964341445.2). Classification (NCBI taxonomy): domain Eukaryota; kingdom Metazoa; phylum Chordata; class Mammalia; order Artiodactyla; family Ziphiidae; genus Mesoplodon; species Mesoplodon mirus. The sequence goes on along the minus strand of NC_138977.1, from coordinate 57,995,736 downwards.
TACCTCAGGGCCTTTGTACATGCTGTTCCTGCCGACTGGAATGCTCACACCCCATCCTCTGAATTAATCAGTCAATTAATTAATTAGTTAATTTAATAGACACTTTTATAGTGCTTTGTTCTATGCCAGGCTTAGTCTAAGCACTTTTCAAGTTCTGAATAATTTGTTAACTCTTCACAAGGCAGGGTCCCTCTTGTCAGTTCAAATGTCATCTTCTCATGGAGGCCTCCCCTGACCCACCTTCAAACAGATACCATTGCCCCCTCCCCACCAGGCTCCATGGAAAATAGGTTTTTGATTCATTTTCATCATAATAATCAATGGATATTTTCTTATTTATTTCTTTATATTAGCTCTCTCTTTTAGACTGGAAGCCCCAGGAGGACAAGGCCTGTCAGTCAACTTGACCCTTATATCCCTAGAGCCTAGCACAGTGCCTGCCCCTGAGAATGAATGAATGAAGGGGTCACCTGCCCCAGAGAGGCTTCTAAGACCATCACACTCTCTAAACGCCACAGCTGGCACGTACACATTGCAGGATGTAAGTGTTGAAATGATTCTTGTGGACACTGCTTAGGGCCCAATCAGGAGATGAGCTTCTAGAAGGCGGAGACAAGATCTTGCTTGTCTTTGTGTAAATTATGAAAATAGCAACTGGTATGTTTGCAGCAAATAGCAATTCACTTTAGAGCTTTCAAAGGAGCTGCAAACACATGCACTCACTGAGAGACTCACTCAGTGAGACTGTCATAGCTCCATTTTATAGATGCGGGAGCCGAGGCCCAGAGAGTCAGGGCTACACCGTGTTCACAAGAGCCAGGACTCAGTGCAGATCTGAGGCCTTTACAAATGTTGTATCCACCTGAGTGAGTGCCCAGTGCTCTGTATACAGCAGGGGCTCAGTGGAGATTTCTGCATTTGCTGCAGCCAACAGGCAGCTGTTCAAACAGATTCCTCTGGAAGGGCTGGTCCCAGGGCAATGGTGTTTCAGAGGCTCAGGAGGAGAGGCAATGTGGGCAGTCAAAAGAGTACTGGGTGGGGGCTTCCCTGGTGGCACAGTGGTTGAGAGTCCACCTGCTGATGCAGGGGACGCAGGTTCGTGCCCCTGTCTGGGAAGATCCCACATGCCACAGAGCGGCTGGGCCCGTGAGCCATGGCCACTGAGCGTGTGCGTCTGGAGCCTGTGCTCCGCAATGGGAGAGGCCACAGCAGTGAGAGGCCCACGTACCGCAAAAAAAAAAAAAAAAAGAGTACTGGGTGGGTGTTCAGGAGAGGTGAGTAACAGCAGCTCAGTACCATTTAGTAGGCACCTCCCCTGTGCCTGGCACTATGCCGAGGGCTTTACCTACACCTCAGTGCCCACAGCAGTGCAATGAGATAGATGGTGTCATTATCCCCATTTTACAGATGAGAAAGCTGAGGCTCAGAGAGGTTAAGTCACTTGCCCAGTAACTGTAACACAGTCAAATCCTGGAACTCAGCCAGCAGACAATCCCACCACTCATTAGTCCAGATGCTTCCACACATGGCTGAAGGAACCTCCTGCCTTCTCTGGGTCTTAGACTCTGTCTATAAAGCCCGACTTCAAACTAGATCCTGTCTAGGCCTGTCCAGCTCTGACACGAGTCTGGGAGGGATGAAAGCAGGATGTGTGGCCCCTTGCAACATGAGGAAAGGGCTGCCTGGATGCCCCGGAGCAGGGGCAGACCTTGCCCTGCCCAGGACTTGGTGGATGGAGTGCCCAGGGGCAACCAGTCCACAGGGCCCTGGTCTCCTTTGCTGGCTGGATGAAAAGGACTGGGTCATACAGGAATGGAGAAGGGCTGGGGGATCTTGGAGCTTCCCAAGACCAAGAGAGTGACTCATCATATCCACAGGGGTTGTCAAGGTGGGCAAATGCTGTGAGTACATCCAGCCCTACCACACAGCTGCTAAAATGAACATCAGAAATGGGTCCCAGCCTGAGCTTCCTTTGGGTAATAACATCTCATTGTCCCTTCTCTGTATGTCTCTTTCTTTCTTTCTTTCCTTTTTTTAAAGCAGAATCTTTGAGTTGTTGTTCTATAGAAAGATGATCCTACTGCCTTAGGTGTCCATCCTACAAGGAGATGGGCAGAGAGGATGGAGAAGAAGTGAGAGTCAAGGCTGATTTCTAATTCTCAAGGAACCTACTGCCCTCCACAGAGGCAAGAAGGGTGAGTGACACATGCCCCGGGGGAGGAGTTGAGAAGATTGGATCTGACTTCATCCCTGGAAATAGTCGTGTGGTGGGTGGTGGCTTCAGGGGCCAATCAGCTTTAGGGACATGACAGCATCTTTTGTTCTGGCAGGAAGGACAGGCTGTCTAATGGACAGATGAATCCGGAACCAGATACCCAGCTTGGCGGGAGCTCCTGGCCTCAGGACACATTATGGTGTTGGCCGACACTGGCCACTGGGCTATTTTACAGTCCTTCGCCTTGCCTCAGTTTCCATAAAAGTTCTCTCTCCCTGTGGCCCCAGGTGTGCCTCTGGGGACCCGTTTGGAGGACAAGACATGGCGGAGAGAGCGCGGCCACTCCCCATCTGGCTGCGTAGACTGGGGCAAGTTCCTTTCTTCCTCCTAGAGCCTCATTTTCCCCAACTACAAAGTGAACAGGTTGGACGACACCGGTGGATTTTGAGTCCTGCTCCTTCCTAGAGCATCGAGCTACCTGGAGGGGTCACCAGTGGGACACACCGATCCCACCTGTGGGGCTGTGTTCCTGTGTTTACATGACAGGTGAAGTTTGGATTGCAGGGAAGGTTCCTTCAAAGAAGGGGTTTGCCGCTGCCTCCCTGCCCGAGGTGGCCTCTGACGATGTCCCTTTGGTGTCGAGGTCTGGATTTGGCGGCTGTAAGGAGGAGATGTGCCCCCCTCTGTCCCTGCAGGAACCCCCTCTTCCGTACCTGGTCAGGATCCAGAATTAGGCCGATCTCACCCCATACCTTACAGGCTCTTCACTCCCCTCGCTCAATGCCCAGCTGGCCCTCCTGTTCCTTCCTCAGCTAAGTTGGGGAGCACTTGGCAGATGCCAGGATTATACTTGTAAGAGTTGGGAGCCAGATTCTTCTAGAGTTAAACAGACTTTCCAGAGTCAAGGGCACATGATTTCAAAAGAATAACATGATAGAGATTAAAAAAAAAAACAAAAAACAAAACTCCGTGAACTTCCAGCATTGTTTCTCAGAGTCAGCGTCCATTCAGTCCAGTGAGTCATCTGCCCTTCCTCATCCCCACTCCCCGAGGTAAACGCAGAACATCACGTTCCGGTCAACACCTCTGGGCACCAATCAGCAAAGAGCGAAGCAGCCGGGGTGATGCAGTCAAGTACTGGGAACTATAGCGGCACGGAGACCCGCCGATCGGAGCCAGTGCCGGCGCCATGACTGGGTGAGGCCATGGCAATGGCCCTGCGGCCACAGTGTCCAGACTCACGAGTGCCTGAGGGAGAGGAAAGGCTCATTCAAGGAGGACAGGCACCAGCTTCTAAGCCACAAAGAGAACATTCCGGCCTCCGAAGCCCTCGGGCCCTAGGTGTCTGGGAGGGAGCCTGGAGGCACGGCTGGGACAGCCCCCCACGCCAACATGCTGGGAGCCCACGGCCCCCTGCTCTGTCCATGCTGCCCCCCGAGGTCTGGGAGCTGCCCCGGCCTCCTCACCGTGCGCCAGGCGGCCCCGTGGCTGTGCGCAGAGCTGTGTGGAGAGCTGGCGTCCACTCAGACACCCACGCCTGCTGGGCCCGCTCCCACGGCGCCACGCCAGGCGGCCATGCATTTCCTCCCCACTCGGGCTGGCTGAAGCGGCAGGCCGCACTGCTGGAGCCCTCTGCCCGCTCGACCCTCATTCCAGCCCCCACAAGCCTCCCCAGGGTCTCCACCAGGCGGAGGCGTTCTCCTGCCAAGGGATGCGGTGCCAGGGGCACCAGACCAGCTGCCCCCGGTTCCTCTTGCTGCACCCCCCGCCCACTGGAGACATTCCCACTTGCCTGGCCTGCCATACCTGCCACATACTCGCCGACAGCAAAGGCCAGAGGGGCCGGGAAGGAGCGCCAGGCTGCAGAGGAGTTCGCGAAGCGAGCTGGAAAGAACGAGCAGGCAGGCCCAGGGCCAGCCCTTCTGCCACTCAGCCACTGCAGAGCCAGACGCTTTTGGAATCCTCTCCTCTCTCCCTCCCCTACTCCCACCGACCTCTGCCACACCCCCTCGTGCAGAGCTGGGGGGGGCTCTCCTGCTTCTCACCGAGGAGCCCGGTACAGCTGAGCTACTGGGTCTCTTCTGACCCCCCTGGACTAGGGCCTTAGGTACAAATGCCAGCTGTGCAGGCCACCGTCAACAGCATCAGTCCCCGCCCTGCTTGTGGCCCACCTCACAGAGGTGACCCCAAGACTGCAGCTGGACTGTCTCACGCAGAGCACCCACCTGCCCCCCACTGCAGGGCTGCCCCCACCGGAGCCCTTGGTCTCTGAAGCAGCTGCTGCTTTACCTGTGCATCCCTTCGCCTGGACTGTGAGCCCCTCTGAGTCTCCTGAGGACAGGGCATGGCACAGAGCCAGTGTTTGTTGAGGGAGTGAGTGAGTGAAAGTGACAGAGACAGAGGGAGGGAGAGCGAGTCTGCATTCTGACACTGCTCTGGTTTGCTCCGGGTCAGGCTTCTTGGGTTAAAATAATTCCGGCTCCAGCACACGCTAGTTCTGTGAGCTTGGCCACATTACATAACCTCTCTGGGCCTCGGTCTTCTCATTTGTAAAAAGGAGATAATAATAGTAACTGCCACATAAAGTAATTATGAGGATTAAATGAGATAATGTGATGAGGCGCTTATAACAGAGCCTGGCACAGAGTAAGCCCTCGATACATGTTGTTGTCATTATTAATTAATGTCCTCCAGCCTTATCTGACACCACCTCCCTGGACAAGCATGGCCATTGCCAAGTCCTCAGTTTGCTCTCAGGGAGCAAGCACTCTGGTGGCTGGAGGATGTACACTAGAAGCAAGTAACTTCTGACGTTTCAGGGCTTGTTTCAGGACCCAACCCTGCCACTTCCTAACCCTGTATCCTTGAGCGGAGTGCTCTGAGCTTCAGAGTCCTCATCTAGAAAACACGGTCATGTGAGTCTTAACCTCAGAGAGAGGCTGGGAGGAAGAAGTGAGGTGTACGAGGTACGAAGTGGGCAGTCAGACTAGCTGCTGTCAGAGACCATCCAAGCCGCCTTGATGGTGGACAGCAACCTGCCGGGGAGTAGCTGAGAGGCTGGCTGGGCTGTGACAAGGAGTGGGGCTCCAGCAAGGGCGTGCGCGGCCGGGTGGCTCCAGGAAGAACTGAGGGATGTGTCCACATGTCCAGCGTGCCCTACCTTCTAGCCTCTCGTAAGGGCCACAGCCCTTCCGGTTTACTGTCCCTTTCCTGCAAAGCGGCACCCGGCATTCCTTCAGCATCACTGTGGTAGAAACTTCTCTTGGGACAGTTAAGTGGCCTTTCCAACGCTCAAAAGCAAGGCATAGAGAGCTGGGGTTCCCCCTGAGGGCTCCCACCCCACCGCAAATGCTGCCATCACCTCTTTGGGGGCAGGCATGCAGCTCACCCGCTTTGCATCCTGCAGCGCAGAGCCCCGTGTCCTGTATAAAGGTATCCAGAATTTAGGTCAGTGTTGGAATGACTTAGCCACCAGCAGGGCAGAGAGGGAAGCGGGAGGGAGCGAGCACCTTCTGTGGCTTCAACCACTTTCCCGTGTTGCCTTCAGTGCGTGACGTGCATTCTCTTCCAGGACCTCACATGGCCGGATGCAACTGGGCAAAAGCCTTTTCCAATCATCATTATTATCATCATCATCATCATCATCATCATCATCATCATCACGGCAACTGACAATCATTAAGGGCCAAGTATGTGTCAGGCCCCATGTTGAGTCCAATAAGGTGGGTACTATCATTATTCCCATTTTATCTGAGGTCAAGAGAGTAACTCATCCTCAGTCCCACGACTAATAGGGGTAGAATGGGATTTCTGGGACTTGACCCCAGGGATGCTGGAATTCAGAGCCCACACCTCTAGGCGCTGGGTTAGCCTGATTCTCGAGGGCAGGTCAACTGGGAACCATGGCTACTGAAGCCGGGCAATTGCTTCTCCCTACAGACAGCACAGCCCTGCCCAGGGTCATCCTCCTGTAACGGGGAAGACAGAGATACGAAAACAGATCCTGGGACTTCCCTGGTAGCACAGTAGTTAAGAATCCACCTGCCAATGCAGGGGACACGGGTTCGAGCCCTGGTCTGGGAAGATCCCACATGTCACGGAGCAACAAAGCCCATGTGCCACAACTACTGAGCCTGCACTCTAGAGCCCGCAAGCCACAACTACTGAGCCCGTGTGCCACAACTACTGAAACTTGTGTGCTTAAGAGCCCATGCTCTGGGCCTCCCTGGTGGCGCAGTGGTTGAGAGTCCGCCTGCCGATGCAGGGGATACGGGTTTGTGCCCCGGTCTGGGAGGATCCCATATGCCGCGGAGCGGCTGGGCCCGTGAGCCATGGCCGCTGAGCCTGTGCGTCCGGAGCCTGTGCTCCGCAACGGGAGAGGCCACAACAGTGAGAGGCCCGCGTACAGCAAAAAAAAAAAAAAAAAAAAAAAAAGAGCCCATGCTCTGCAACAAGAGAAGCCACCTCAATGAGAAGTCCGCACACAGCAACGAAGACCCAACGCAGCCAAAAATAAATAAAATAAATAAATTTTAAAATATGCCTCTTATTAAAAAAAAAAGGCAAATCCTGACAAAGACTCTGGATAATAGATACATAACATTTCATTGAATATTCATCTCTATCAGGTGGGCCCTAGTGCCTTCAATTTATAGTGGTGGAGACCAATGCTCAGAAAAGATAAGGACCTTGCAGGGCTGTCAGCCCTCAATGCCTGGATGCTCCCAGGGCCACCAGCTGTGCCTGGGAGAGTCATGGGAGACGTCTCAGAGGTGGTGACACTGAGGAAGGGAAAGGGGACAGCACAGCAACCAGGGGGGATTGGGTGCTAGAGTCCAGCTGAATAAGGCTTGGCCCCCTAGACATGGGTCCTGGTAGGGCTGGCACTATTGCTGCCAGAGGTGGCAAAGGCCCCACACATGGGACTTAAGCTCCAAGCAGTGGCACATCCTCGTTGGTGGAGAATGCCAACTAGGTATTACAGAGTCAGGCCCAAAGCTTCCTTCAACACCTTCTAATCCAACAGTATCTTCTAATCAACCTTATGATTAAAAATGTTTTATCTTGAAATGTTGTAGATATTCAAAAAGGTTTAACATGATGTGTTATTGAGTAATAAAAAGGAATGAAATACTGGCACACGCTACAACACGGATGAACCTTGAAAACATCACACTAGATCCAAAGAAAAGAAAACCGATTAGTGGCTCCCTGGGGCTGGGAAGGTTGGGGTCATGGAGGATGGCTGCTAAAGGGTATGGGGTTTCTTCCTGAGGTGATAAAAATGTTCTAAAATTGACTCTGGTGAGGGTTGCACATCTCTGAATATACTAGAAACCACTGAACTGTATACTTTAGATAGATGAATTGTATATGTGAATTATATCTTTAAAAAGGTTTACAAAAAAATAGAATGAACCTGGCATACCCACCATCCAGCTTAATAGTTACCAATACAGCCAACCCCCCGGGACCCCAATCTCTACCTTCTCCCCACCCCCCACTGAGTTTGATGTTCATCACTCCTCTCCCATGCATTTCTTTACATACTTATTACTTATGCATATACTCCCTGAGCAATGTATGGTGTTGTTTTATATGTCTCTAATTTTACATAAATGGATTATATTGTAAATATTCTCATTTGCTTTTTCCCTCAATAGGATGAGATTCATCTATGGCATTGCTTGGTCTGGAGGTCAAGTTCATCCGTGCTCACTGTGTAAGGTACTTCACTGATGAAAGTACTGCAATTTGTGTCTCCACGCTGCTACTGACAAACATTTAGGTTTTCTTTTCCTTTTGTCAGTAGCACACACAGTGTGTGGACACCCTTCCCTCTCTTAAGCACGTGGGAGTGTTTCTCTAGGATGTGGCTGGGAGGGGGGCAGTTTTCCACACTTGACCAGATTCTGCCAAATTGTTCTTCAAAGGTGTTGAGCTCTCTTTGCCAGCGAGGAAACTGAGGCCCAGAGAGAGGGCAGTGACCTGCTCAGAGTCCTCAGGGTCTGGGACCGTTTCCCAGTCCAGGGCCCTTCCGGGCGCAGCACACTGCCTGTCCGGAACCCTCCATTTCCTTATTTTTATTTTCTCTACAAATCTCTGCGACCACCCGGGTGGGTGTTATCAGAGCCGATCTAGGAGAAACACATTATCAGCACTGTCCAGGAGGGCTGGGGATCTGGAAGTGCTTTCCAGAGGAAATGGGGAAGAAATTAACTTTAGGGAATTCCCCAGGCGGCTCTAAAACTCCAAGCTGACGTCCTTGAGAGGAGAGGCGCTTCCAGGGGCAGATGGGGGCAGTGTTTTCTTTGGGGGCAGCACCTAGCCCCCAGCTCTATGGCCCTTCCCATGCCTGTTCCCTGACCCTCCCTTTTCCATGAGGGCTGGGGGCTTCCTTACAGTCAGGTGCCCTCTCCAAAGGCAACAGCCAGCTCCTCTTCTGGGGCAAGCTGGGGCTGAAATGGGCCATAAAGGCTCCAGGACGTGCCTTCATTTGGAGCCCAGGGTGCAAACTTTATTGACTAGTTGTCTGATTTCTAAACCACAAGGTCCCCGCTCTGGTTTGACTGTGGCTCCCTTCACCTACAGCCTCTCCATCCAAATGCTATCAGATGACCAGCAGCGTGGGTGTCACCAGGGAGCCTGCTGGGCATGCAGAAGGGAGAATGGCAGGAGGGAGACTTGGGGGGTGGGAAGATGACATTAGGGATTTGGGCCTTTATACTGAGGGTGATAGAAAGCACTGAAGTGCTTTAACTAGGGTTATGCATTAAGTTTAAAAAGACCATTCTGGGGCTTCCCTGGTGGCGCAGTGGTTGGGAGTCCGCCTGCCGATGCAGGGGACACGGGTTCGTGCCATGGAGCGGCTGGGCCCGTGAGCCATGGCCGCTGGGCCTGTGCGTCCAGAGCCTGTGCTCCGCAGCAGGAGAGGCCACAACAGTGAGAGGCCCGCATACCGCAAAAAAAAAAAAAAAAAAAAAAGACCATTTTGGCTTCAGGGTGAAGGGGTATTGGAGGAGGCCAGTTAGGGGCTATTGCAGCGAGTAAGGTGAGAGATGGTGGCAGCCTGACAAGGGTGATGGTCGTGGAGATGGAGGGAATCGGTGGAATGGGATCCTGAGACTCAGTGGTGAAGGGGATGGGAGGGAAATGGTGGTGTCCAGGCTGATGCCCAGGTTCCAGCCCAGGTGGGCTGATGGCACCATTCCCCAGGACTGGGAATATTGGGAAAGGGCCAGGTGTGGGGGAAAGACACTGACTTCAGCCACGTGCCTTTTGAGGATGGGTGGCCTGTAACCCACCCAGGGGGAGACGTCAAGAAGGCTGCCTGGTAGGGTTTGCAGGCAGGGAAGGTTCTCCCTGGCTGGAAACCCACAAAGGCTCCTTTCACTACGTAAGTGCCTCACTCTGAGGTTTGCTGTCAAGCACATGTAGAACCTACATCAAATCATTAATGATGATGGCCAAGGAGAAAGCTTCGCAGGTATATACATCTAGGTCTGTTTTCACTTCTCATTTGAAGACAAATTACTTGTCCCAGTCTGTGGTTTTGCCTGGATTATACACTGAGCACACACCAGGCATTATGTTAACACAGTAACCAAACAGCAGAACTACGTTGGGAGAGAAGGACAGAAGGAACTGTGCGGGGATGCTGTAGCAGGCCTGGAGGGGTGAAGAGTTCATCAGGTAGAAACAGAGAACAAAGATACCAGAACAGCATGAGTGGGTGCAAACAGGTAAGACACTAGTGTACAGGCAGGGCGGGTGAGCAGCCCAATTTTACTGAAGGAAAAGGAGTACAGCACGGTGGAATATTGGTCAGAGACTAAGCTAGAGAGATAAGGTGGGCTTATCATTGGGGTAGGGGGTGTATATAAGCACTAGGGAGCCATGGATGCTTTCTGAGCAGAGGAGTGGAACTGATGGAGCATAGGAGGTGCGGGAGAAGGGGACCCTGATACTGCCACAGTGGGTTGGAGCCTGAGCGTCTGGGAGGGCAGATGGGTCTGCAAAGGACTGCAAAGTCAGGAGAAGGAGGTGGGACAGGGGAGGGGGGAACAAAGCTGACACAGCATGTGAAAGCAGAACAAGGGAGAGTCTCAATTGAATAGGAGGGTCTCTTCCCAGACTGGTCCTCAGGGATGTGTTTTAAGGAATAACCAAGAATGACTCAGAATTAACCCAGCAATTATTTACACGTAAAGCAGTGTTTCTGAGGTACCTGAAAACAGTATTTCTTTAGTTTAAACGTCCTCCCTAAAATAACCACCAGCCCTGCAATCCTTTTCTTCACCAATGGCACCAAAGGATACTTTGGTCTGGATTCTCCCTTTTCTGTGTCAGGCAAGTGTGAAATAAGGAGAACCACAAAGAAAGCGGGGCTATGGATCTGCTCTACTGCAGCCCAGTTTGGGATGGAAGCTCTGGCCATAGGCTCTGCCCTTGTAAACACCATGAGACTGTTGGGGGTGAAATCTGGTGGCAGGACAAACAGGGCCAGGCTAGACAAAGGAAGGACTTCAGGACATGTGGACACCAGCTCTCACCACCTACGGAAAATAACCAAGCCCGAGAGGCAGTTCCAACCTCAACACAAATAGTAGAGCATGAGAAAATAAAGCTCTGTTCACAGACTTTGCTGCTGGAAGGGGTTTCTCTGCCCTCTAAGCCATCCTTCACGTCATTGCTAGTTATTGCTCTAGAATATGAATTGGATCAGGTCACACTGCCGCTTCCCCAAACCTCACTGACACCACGTCATCTCCTGTGGGGTAACAAAGCCAGGGCACAGGCATAGCAGCACATCACTCCTATCATATCAGACATCATTAAGCAATTGCCACATTTTCTGATGAGCCTGGCTGCAGCCACAGAATCTAACTCAGCAAAGCCTTGCAGGCAGCCATTGCCAAAAAACTACCACCCTCAGGATGACACCCGCTTGCCCCCCACCGAACAGAGAAAGCCAGGTCTCCTCAGCCTGTCCCTTTGCTGTCTTTTTCCACCCATATTTTCCATCACTACTTCTGTGCTCCAACTTTCTTCAACTGCTTGCCATTCCTAAACAGACCTGCCTTTTTCTCACTCTCTGAGCCTCTGTCCGTGTCGTGATTCAGCCTGGAATGCCCTCTATGCAGAGTTCCTCGGTATCTGTTCTCCCACCTCCCATAACAATAAAGTTGTATCTGGGCATACAGCCGCCCAGCAAAAAACACTGCCTGGCCTCCCTTGGATCTGGGGTGTAACCATGTGCTAAGTGCTGGTCAATGGGCTATAAGCAGAAGTGATGCATGTTTTATTTTTTTTCCCAAGTTTTGCTCTTAAGGGTTTGGGCATATACTCCCCTGGGCCCCTTCCCTTTTACAGTGGCCATTTGATGGTGAGAAGAGAGCAGCTGTCAGGGGCCCCGAGATGGAAGCCACATGACGAAGATGGCAGGGCCAGTCTCCCAGCCTGGACCACTGTCCTCTGGCCTGCTAAGGAAGAGACCTCCCCCTCTACCTTGTTGGAATCGCTGTGTTTGGCGGGGGTGGTGGGTGGGGTGGGGTGTCTCTGGTTTTGGGGGCAGCTGAGTCTATAACTATACGCCTTCCCACCTGCTTCCTGTTCCTTACAGCCACCCTCCAGTGCCACCACCTCAGTGAAGCCTTCCCAGAGTCCCAGGCTCCTCTGGGATCCCCCGCACTTCGTGCACACCTCACGTTGGCAGTTCTAAACCACAGGATGCCTACTGCCCCTCCCACTAGCCTGGCTGAAGGCATCTTCTCTCCCCTCCATCCATCCTGTGGACCAGTGCTGGCGATGGCACTCATGCTCAAACCTGACCATATCACCCCCTTGCCTTCGCTCTTGCAGTCCAGACCTCTGGCTTGGTGGTCAGCACATGACTCTGGCCTATTCTTCGCCTTAGAGATGAGGCCCAGCTTGTGAAGGGATCTGCTCCAGCGGCTCAGCTGGTCACAGCTCCCTGTGTGTGTGCAACCACGGACCGTCCTGCCTGTTGCCCACCCCGCCCAGCCCCAGCGTGGCGGGCCTGAAGTAGCTGCTTCCTTGCCGACTGGAGCCTATATTGTCCTGCTCCTCGGTTGTTACTGAGAACAGGGACAGAGGATGGGGAGTTTCCCTGATCTGTGTATTCTTCTCAAGTGGCCTAGAAAGTCCCACAGCCTGTATATGTCTTCCCAAGGCCCTTCTCCTGTCCCACCAGGCCATACGCTTTGCAAATGGCCCACACCTATTCCTCTGAACTTCTGGCCACTGTGACCCTTCTAACAAGGCCTGACCTTTGGCATCCCATCCCAGGGCTGCAGGCCCAACCCTCCCTTGGCAAACAGTGCATGCAGCCCAGAAGCAGGATGTAGCCAGATCTCAGCTAGTAGGTGGCTATTTTGGGACGGGGAGGATCCTGGGAGGATACTGGCGAGGTCAGAGTAGGAAGGGAAAGAGGTGGGTTTTCTGCCCACGATTATGTGTCCCAAGCCTTCTGGATGCTGCCCAGGGGCCCGAGGCTGCCACAAGGAAGAACACACCCACCACAGGGCTCCAGCCTTGGCCCGGCTGGCTGCAGAGGAAAACTGGGGGCAGGCACAGGTCTGGGGCTCTAGGTTCCAAATCCAGTGGTCACAGTGGGATGGAAGAGTGTGTGTTTATTTGTTGTGTCCTAACAGCAAGTGATTTCAGCATCAGGCAAGAGTCAGAGCCGTCTCGGAGGGGGAGAGGCGTCAGAAGCCCACCAAAGGTCAGATGGAGAACACTGGAAAGCTTCCAATCACCCAGGAATGATTATTGATGATAATTTATTGAACATTCATTGAGCATCTACTATGTGTGGAGCACAATATTAGGTGCTGGCCAGAAAAAAAGTGAATAATGCTTTGCGGCACTTTACAATTGTGTAAGTCCTTCTGCAAGCATCAGGAGCCTTAAAATGGTTCATAAAGTGGTTTATAAACTCTGACCCTAAGGAAATAATCGGAGATGCATGATTCACATACAAGGATGAGAGTGATGTTTTACTGATTTTGGGGACCACGGACATTTCAGAATGCCAGAACTCCACTGTGCCTGTTTCCAGCATTCCAGGGAAGGTCATCCATCAATGTCAAGTGCTCAGTACTGTGCCTGGCACAGAGTGGGTGCCCAGTGAGGGGCAGGGGCAGTAACCGCTGTTACTCAGCACAGGTTGGCAGCCACGTGGCCTAGGCCTTAGTGTGGAGGAGGTACCTTTACCATGGGGTGCGAAGTCTCAGGTTGGGCAGAGGGGGCAGGTTCAGGGACCCAGCAGGACTCAGCCCATCCTAGGAGATGCATTTTACTCTGTAGTTCTGCTGTCTGAGACAACTCTGTGCAGCCCTCCAGTCCTCCCTTGCTGACTCTGCAAAAAACTGGGAGAGCATCTTACTCTCCTTCTGATTTTGCCTCAGTTTGGGGCCTTTATATTCTCCTGGTGTTGCTCACCTGGCTCTCAGCTCTATATTTCGGGCCAAACTGCCCTCTGGGGAATTCTCCAACACTCGGGACACCCCTCGCAGGTTCCCCTGCTCACTCTCCTCCCATCTCCTGGCCAACTCAGTCCCTGCTGGTGGCCTTTCCCACAGAGGACCAGTGTCAAGCCCTTCTTCCCCCCCAGCACCTCCAAGCATCCTTCCTCTCCACCACCTCTGAGCTGCTCAGGCTGCTCCACAGCTTCCTCCTCACCATCCAAGAGCTGGAGCACTCTTCCAGTCCTTCCTCCCTCCTGCCACATCCCTTCCTAGCTCTCAGCCTCCCAGGACCATCCGACTCAGACTCTCCCAAGCACAAAATGGAGACCTATTGGTAGGCCCCCACTTTAATGGAGGAAGGACATGAGAAACCCAGTCAGGCGAGGAAGGGAGAAGGACGAGCCTGTGTGCCCGTAAATGTGCCCCCGACACCAGGACACAGTGTTTGATAAGGATTTCAGTGCATCTTTAAGGTGCAAGAGGAATCGAGGAGAAAACCAAAAAGTAACAGTAGTGTTCACTAGGAATCAGGGAAGTACTAAGTACTAAGTACTCTCTATGAGGACCTCACTGAACCTCTGCCATATACCTGCAAGGCGGGTATTATCCTCATTTCTCAGACCAGGCCACTGGGGCAGAGAGAGGTGAAATAACTCTCTGAAGGTCACACAGCTGGTAAATGTCAGAGCTGGAATTCAAACCTATATCTTCCATGGTTCCAAGTCTCCTGCCCTTCACCAGCATTCTATACTTCAAGCAAGAACTGCAACGGACCAAGAGCTACGAGGATGACAGACACGGTGGTTTGAACGCGGCTGCCCCACAAACCTCGATGCACACGGTTGCTCTGCCCAGGCCCCGTCAACACACCCTCACCTTCATCTCATCTCATTAATCCTGGCATTCTTTCCCCAAAAGCTATCCCAGATCCCAGGGCTCAATCTCTGGGACCCCAAGGGAGGGAGGGAGCTTCCCAGGGCTTCTGGACACCCTTTTAATTAACCCAGATGACCCTCTTCTGCCTGAGGCCAGCTGAATCCCGTCGCGGTCTCACCAGCTCCCGTGGCACCTGAACTGTGACTCCCAACTGTGACTCAGCCCACTCACTCTCCAGTGAATGTGGTCCCTCCATTTCCCACGTGTTCAGCATCTGTCGGCCTCTCGTCCCTGGCTTGGGGACCCTGAGTGGGGGCTCCTAGGGCTCCTCGGCCCCTGTGTCCAGTGGAGTGTCCTGCCTCAGCGGGCATTCAGGGCCACACTCTGAGCTGGCAGCGGCCTGGAGCAGGGCAAACCCTCGGCGGTTCCTTGGGAGGGGTACCTTGCCCCACACCCTGTTTCAGCTTCCTCCCTCAGCCCCAAAGGGGTGCAACCCATTCCCATGACTCACGGCAATCGCGAAACTTGCCCAACTTGCCCATCTGTCATTCTTGTAGCTTAATAACGATGGTGGGTAACTTAGAAAACCATGACTTGTCAATATTACTAACTGCAGACAATGCAGTTAAACCTCTGTGCTTGGGACCCAGGCCACAGCTGGGACTGAATGAGCAGATGTGGTAAGGAGGGGGCCACCCAGCATAGGGGAAGAGCACTGGAACACGTCCTCGGTAGGGAGCTGCCCATACAGGGTAGGAAACGGCAAAGGCAGACTCGGAATCCACACTGGACTGGTCAGCTTGATCACACCACATCACCCAGCAACCTTAAGCTTGTTTGTGTGTGTGTGTGGCCTAGATACCAGACAGTGAACACACAGGCCCCTAAGCCACCTAGCTGGGGCAGGCAAGGTTTTGCAATTACAGGGTAATTCATTCATTTGGGTAACAAGCGCTTCTGAACCCACTACGTGCCAGGAGCAAGAGGCACAGTGGGGGGCCTCTCTTCTCTTCAACTCCACAAAACACCTCACAAATTGCCACACCCATTATCTTGCCTGATTTCACAGCCTGGTGTGCACAGTACCTGGCCCATAGAAGAGGTGATGAATAAATGAAAGCTTGAATAAGCAAATGAATGATGGATGGGGGATGGGGCCCATCAACTGGTACATGGAGGGTGAACATCAACGACACCGTCATTTCCATCTTCCAAATGAAAAGTGACGCTCTGAACAGGGTGTGGCACGGCCACTGAGAGGGCCTCTGGTGTGTGTCCCCGTCCTTGTCACCCCTTCGCAGGGTTCCTTACCTGGCGGGCAGTGACACCCTGGAGACGTCTTCGGGGTCTCCCGGCGCCTCCGTGAGTGGAGCTTCCATTTCTGCACAAGGAGACAGAGAAGAACAGTCACTGGGAGTTGTAAACGCCAAGTTCTGGAAAGCGGCTGGGGGCTGGGGGGTGGGAGGGAGAGGGGGCGGGGGAGAGGGGCTGCCTGGGGGCTGGCAGGGGGACTGGTCCTGGATCAAAGACTGGCCACCAGGCATCTGGATAATAAGAAGCAGATGGAGAGGTCCCATCTTGGTAACCTCGGGGTCTGATGTCTTCGGAGAGCTCTGAAGGAAATTAACTCAAGCACGGAACCCTATAAAGCAGTGTGGCCTTCCTGCAGCTCACAGGCACAGCGACCTGCTCTTCTTGGCTCTCTGCTAATTGTTTCCTGTCTAGCTCTGGGCACCTATGGATTCCGGGGGCAGGGACAGTGACCTCTTTTCTTCCGGTGTTGCTCACAGAGCCAGGTACAGGCAGGCCCTCTGTCCCTCCATCAGAACCCTTTCTCACCAGCTTGCCTATCCTTGGGCCAATCTGGAAGGCCCCAAAGATGCGGCAACGAGAAGACTGAGACGCCTGCCCTCAAGGAGCTGCCACTTCCGTGGAGATGAACCGATGACAGGTACACACCTGCCAGCCCTGACACCTGGAAAGGGCAGGGCGCTGGGCGCTGAGCGCCTCGGTCCTCACCACCACCGAGGGAGGGGATTGTGGGGGGTGGGGGGGAAGACAGAGGTTAACAGGTGTGCCTCTGGGGTCAGACCGCCTGGGATCCTAGCAGTTCTTGGCCCCTGAGCTGATAACAGTCCTGACCTTACTGGTTACTGAGAGGATCAAAGAAGTTGGTGCATAGAAAGAAAGGTGCCCAGGAGGCATCAATAAATGTTAGCTATTATTACACTCATTTTATAGGTCAGGGACCTGGGCACAGAGAAGAGACTAACCTGGCCGAGGTCACAGGGGAGGAAGGCTGAGATTTGGACCCCCTCTCTCTGAAGCTAGTGCTGCAGTTAGAAGCTGGTAGTCCCAGAGCCAAATTGGCCTTTAGATGTTTTTGGTTTTTTTTTTTTTTGCGGTATGCGGGCCTCTCACTGTTGGGGCCTCTCCTGTTGCGGAGCACAGGCTCCGGACGCGCAGGCTCAGCGGCCATGGCTCACGGGCCCAGCCGCTCCGCGGCATGTGGGATCTTCCCGGACCGGGGCACAAACCTGTGTCCCCTGCATCGGCAGGCGGACTCTCAACCACTGCGCCACCAGGGAAACCCTGGACGTATTTTTATTTGGTTCCCCCAGTGATTTTTTTTTCATTGAATTTGTCCCCAGTGTTTTGAAGAGGCTGATTTCACATGAAAGTCTGTGTTTCTAACTTCTCTTGAAAAACTGGAAGATCTGGGCCCATGGGGCCTGTACTGTGTGGCTGGCTGTGACTGGCTGTCCTGTGCACTGTGGTCCCCACCCTGACCTGTGGACCGGTTAGAAGGCCGGCTGGCTCCCCGCAAGCATTTCCCCAGCACATGGCTTCTCACTACTGTGTAGTTCTGCCACTCAGGGTGAGAGGTAAAGGAAGTCACGTGGAAGGTGTCATAGGACTTGGTGTCACCTCTGGTTTGGTGGTGGAGAGGGAAGGTCAGGAAAGCTTCCTGAGGATTCACATCAAACTAATGTCTGCGGAGCGCCCACCGTGTACTGGCGCTAAGCTGGGTGCCTTTACAGGGAATCACATCTATTTTTCATAATCAAACTCTAAGGTAGGTTAAATAGTGACCTCATTTCTTGCTGAAGGAAAGTGAGGCTCAGAGAGGCTGAGTGACTTGCCCAAGGTCACACAATCAGTATGTGGTGGATGTGGGATGAGAACTCAGGTCTTTTGATATAAAGTCTACTCCATCCTGCTGGAGAAGGGTGTGTACAAACTCTCCTGGAAGAGGGAGCTCAGCCATTGTGTGTGTGTGCCTGTGTGTGCGTGTGTGTGCGTGTGTGTGTGTGTTGGGGGAGGGGCAGATCGACAGTGTTGAGGGGAGGGCAGAAGGGGGCTGGAGGTCAAAACACACAGGAGGAGGAGAAAGCGAGGAATGTCCCAAAGGGGAGACCCTCACTCAGAAAGGGAAGCTGGCACACAAATACTAGGTGGATGACTATTGAGGTGGGCACAGAGTGGCCACCGGGCAAACCAAGGACATCCCAGGACAAGGTCTGGTGGAAGGCCCTGTGATGCCCAGCTCTGAGCCTAGCTCACTAGTATCACTTTCCAAGGAAGGGACTGTACATACCTGCTTCCACATCCCTTCCCACCAACAACCTGTGGGCTCTTCAAGGGGCTTATTTGCCAGTGGAGGAGACAGACAATGAATAGAGAAACAAATGAATATATAACCCAGGCAGCAATAAGCACTATAGAGAAAAATAAAGCAGGGTAAGGGAATGGAGAGTGACGGAAGGTGGTATTTTAAACTCGGGGGTCAGGGAAGTTCTCTCCGTGCAGGGGACGTTTGAGCAGAGAGCTGGCAGAGGTAAGGAAATGAGTCGTAGAGAGATGTGAAGGAAGCGTGTTCCAGGCAGAAGGAACAGCAGAAGTGAAGGTTCAGTGATGGGACTGTGTGCCAAGTGTTTGAGGAGGAGGATAGGGGACAGTGTGGCAGGAAGGACTTGGGTGAGGAAGGAAGGATGGGAACGTGGTGGGAGGGCAGATCTTTTGGGCGCTGGCAGAGACTTTGAATTTAGCAGCACACAGACTCCTGACATGTCCATGGCTTATTGACAGCCATAAAAATCTAGAGCTAGTACGGATGCTGCGGTGAGCCATCCGGGTCTCCCAGTCAGGAGAGGGTCAGGACTCACCCTTAGCGCCAGGTTATGTTGGCTGCTGATGGCTGAGCTCCTCTAGGAACCACTCTCACCTTAAGCAGTTGCCTTGACCAGGGTCATGTCCACTCCCCCGACAACCGCATCCAATTACTCATAGATACCGTCTGGTCCCTAGGCCTCAATTCAGGATGAGCTGCAGAGCCCCACGGGACCAGCTGAGGCCTCTGTCGTGACCGCATCACGGCTCAACCCTCTACCCACCCTGCCTCCCTCACTCTCTCCAATGTTGATCCGATAAGTCTCTTGCTCACAAACCTCCGCTTCAGGCAAACCTGGAGTGACTTTCACATTCCCTGAGCCTTCACTTGACCCTCACCGTCACCCTGTGCAATAGGCAGGCCACAAATCAGCCCCATTTTACAATAAAGGAAACTGAGACTCAGAGAGCGAAGGGGAATTGCCTTGAACAGGTAAGCCACAGAGAGCTTAAATTCCAGGTCTTCCACCTTCAAGTTCAGTATTTTTGTTCAATTCATCTCATATACATGGAGCTCCTACTAATTGAGAGACTGCAAAATGGAGAACAAGACACCATCCCCATCGGCAAAGGGGCTTGCGCCTCACGTGGGAGAAGCACATTGAGAAGTGTCCAGCTGACTGCAGACTTTGAATGCTGAGTGGGTGATGGGGGCCTATGTGCCCAGGTAAGGGTCCAGACCGAAGGAGCCAACCAAGGGTTTGAAGCAGAGGAGGCACGTGGTCAAATCGGGCTGGTATAAGGGCCCTCCAGCAGCATGCTGAGAATAGACGAGGACAGGGAGAAGGTTGGAGGCTGAGGCTCCTCTCTGAAGGCTGTCAGTCCCCCATCCAACCAAGAGATGCTGGTGGTCCAGGCTACGGCCTGGCAGCATGACGGAGAGCGGCGGGCGATGGGAAGGGGTATGCAGGAGGAAGAATGGACAGAGCATGGGGTGGACTTGGTGAGGGGGTAGGCTCCGGGCTCTGCCGTGGGTGGCTGAGATGCCCCCGTGGAGAAAGGACAGGGGCGAGGCCAGGCTTGTGGAAGGTAATGACTTTGGTTGAGGACAAGCTGAGTTAGTGCAAGGGTCCAGGTGGGAGGGGCACATGTGGCTCCAGCACTCAGGAGAGAGGCCTGGGTGAGAAAGGCAGATCCGGGAATCAGGAGCATCCATCAGGAGGGGCAGGAGACAAAGCCACCAGGGACACAAAGGTGTGAAACTGGCTACGTTCAGGCTGTGGGTGTGTTCTCTTGGCCCGCCCAGTGGTTATCTTTGGAAAGCATTCAATCGGAACATCATCATCGCAGCCCTTTGAGAGTCTGGGCCTCAGCCCCACCCACTGACCCTCGTCTGCAGCTCATTCCTTCTAATACTCAACCCCAGGGATCCTTCCAGCCCCCGGTCCTTCAATTCATGGGTCCTTTCACCTTTCCACTGTTCCTCGCCTGCCATGCTTCACTTCCCTCCTTCTCAGCTCTAATTCTGTGGTCAGTGACTATAATCACTCCCCAGGCTCCACCCTTGGCTGCCTTGATGCCCTTCCCCTTCAGCACATGCTCTCGGCCACGCCACAAACCTGGCAGATGCAATGTTTCCACCTACCCCACTCCAGCACCCAAGCAGCAGATGAAGCTGGGGAAAGCGCCCAGCCTTGCTGACCCGCCTCACTTCATTCATGATCATTATCTCAGAGGAAAGCCCAGCAAGCATACCTCAGTTCCCCCATCTCACTGTCCTAGTAGTTCTCACACCTTCTCTCTCGCCAACCCCAATGTCACTGTCACCTGATGACCTTGCGAAGAAAACAGAAGCAACAGAAGAGCCCTTCCAGAGGCTCCCGCCCCGAGGCACACCCGCCCATCTGCATCTGTGCTCCCAGGTTAGGCCAACCCTCCACCAGCACGCAGGCAAGTCCCCCTCCAGCCCTTATCCTGGGTCACTTACACCAGGGGTCAGCAAAGGTTTTCTGTGAAGGGCCAGCTAGTAAATATTTTAGGCTGTGTGAGCCATATGATCTCTGTCACCACCATTCAGCTCTACTGTCGTAGGCGAAAAGCAGAATAAGCACGGCTGTGTTCCCATAAAAAAACGTACTTACAAAAATAGCCTTCCAGTGGGATTTAGTGGTCGCTTGCCTACCCCTGATGCAACCTTTATGCAAACATGCTGCTCTTCCTCCCACCATAAAAAAATAAATGAAAAATCCTCATGGACCCTGTTTAGCTGTTTTCCTAGAAAAACTCCCTGAAGGAGGGTGTCTCGCCTGCTCTCCCCTGGACCACTCCCACCAGGCTCTTACCCTCCCTCCACCTGGCTCGCTCTCCATGAGGCCCCCACCCCCACCCTGGTCCCCAGCGCCCTTCTGCAATATACTTGCTAGCCTTCCTCCTTGTTTTATTTTCTCCTTCAGATTCTGTTGTTGTTGTTGGCTTATTTATCTTGCTTATTGTCTCCATCCCTAGAAAGCAAGTTCCACAAGGACATGAATATTTTGATCTGTTTCATTCATTGCTATATCCTCAGCGCCTACAACATGGCCTGGCACATGGTAGGTGCACAATAAATATTTGTTGCTTAGGAGATGTCATGTAGGTCTAGATTTCTGATCTCTCTTTTTTTTTTTTTTTTTCTTTTTGCGGTATGCGGGCCTCTCACTGTTGTGGCCTCCCCCGTTGCGGAGCACAGGCTCCGGATGCGCAGGCCCAGCGGCCATGGCTCACGGGCCCAGCCGCTCCGCGGCATATGGGATCCTCCCAGACCGGGGCACGAACCCGTATCCCCTGCATCGGCAGGCGGACTCTCAACCACTTGCGCCACCAGGGAGGCCCTGATCTCTCTTGTAAATGGGAAGATCCGGCGACACTGGGCTGTGGTAACAATCGGGTGGTGCTGAGTGATGGCTGCCCCTTTTAGGTGGGCATGTGCTGTCCAGCTACCCAGAGTACCACCCCACCCCCGGCCAGTCTCACCGACTTAGGTCACCAGCCTGGCCCCCTTAGGCATCAGAGTTTGGGACCCTTGGTTTGAAATCCCCAGGCTGAGGCTCAGGGCCAGGTGTAAAACTTTCTGAGGCCCTGGGGTGGACCTTCAGCGGCCCTGGACAGAAAAGCCTTCCTGCTTCACCCCTGCTGCAAGCCAGGGCCTCCTGGAATGCCCCACACGGCCAGAGCTGAAATACCACCAGCCTGATCATTACAGCTATTAAAATGCCTGTATCAGTATCAAAGGGAAAATGCCAAGTGGCCACTTACTCTCCCCAGAGAATGCAGCTCCAGCCTGGCCTGGGGTTGAGGGCCCACTCCCTCCCCACACTCAGCCACAGGCCTCTTAAAGGGCTCAGGCTCAACCTGGGCCCCTGTAGTATGTGGGTGGGTCCAAGTTGTGGTGTGAGGAGGGAGCCCATAGCAGAGGCCAGGTGAGCTCCTCACTCCACAGCCATGACCTTGAGCCTGGCACCTGCCCTCTCGGAGAATCTGCAAAATGGGGGTATTACCCACCTGCCAACCTCTTAAGTGTTGCCATGGAAAGTGCCTTGGAAACCATGAAGCACTTACCAGGTGGAATTATTAGATAGGAGTTAATATTAAAAATAATATTCAGTAGCTACACAGATAGAGCAGTATATACCAGGCACGGTTCTAAGTGCTTTAGCATTTAATAGTTAATTTTTGATATTAGTGTATGACTCCTATTAGAACCCACCTGCCCTTGGAGGCTGTGATGGGACTCTCTTTTGGATTAGCACAGCTGGCCCCCAAATCCCGATGAAGCATCACTCCATGGGGAGCTCGGCAGTATGGATATGTGCTTGAGCTATCTTTGGGAGTGCCAGGACCTTGGGGTCTAGTCTCAGCATTCCCACTAACTGTGTATTAAGAGAGAGATGTAACCTCTCTGGGCCTTGGTTTCCTCATCCACAAAATAGGAATACTATTAGTTATCCACTGGACCATACTGGACAGCTGGAGGGATAAAATGAGATGAGACCAGAAAACAAAAAGAGGGGTCCAGATGTGAAGAAGGGTGAGCACCTGCTGTGCCAGCCTGTTTTTCTGAGCGGCCAGATGAAGGCCACTTCTCTCTTGAGCTGGTGCCAGGCCTGCCTCCTTCCACCTGCCACAGTGAGGCTGGCCTGGCCTCATGCACTGCTGCTGACATGTGGTCACGCCCCTCCCCCTCCTGGGAAACTCAGACCCCCTCTTCCCACAAAGGAGAGGGTGATGGAGGAGCCCTGTCTGCAGCCCTGCCTTTTGACCACAAGAACTAGAAGTTGAAGGAAGGAGTTGCCCATTGAAATGACCATGCTGGGCAAAGCTCTGGCCCCTGTGCCAGCATCTGATCACAATGCTGGCACAGAGTGGGTGCTCCATCCCAGCTGCTGGAGCTTTCTCATTACCCTGTGCCATAGCTGCTATTGGGCTGGTGCCCCATTGGAGACTGAGCTGGCCCTTTGAGGGCAGGGCCTGGTCTGGTGTCTCTGAGCCACACTTGAACCAAATTACTTACTTTTAGGCCTGTCCCCCGCTAGGATCTATCCCTGTGGTCCCAGGTGGGCTTTGGCCTGGGCTTGGGAAGAATTCAGATCAATGGAGATGAGGGTGGGGGAGGGCAATCCAGGGAGAAAAGCAAAGGCACGGAGGCAGGGCCAGGGCTGCACAGTGCTGGCTCTGTGGGCCAAATCCCAGGGACTGCAGGAGAGGGACAGATGGGTTTTGTTAAGGGGACAGGCCTGCGTGTGGCTGCATGCCCCGGAGTGCAGGCAGCCGAGTGAAATCGAAGCGGAGGAAATGGAGACACTCAATCCACCCCCACCAAAACTGGACTTGCCCCGTCTGCTCTGGGAGCCTGTGTGCTGGGGGCCGGACGGGGTGCCATGGGGGGCCTGAGGAACTGTCTTCTCCCTCCCTCCCCCGTTCTCTTTGTGCAACGGACTTGGCGTCTGATCATAGACTCCCAGGGCCATGAAGCAGGGGCTGGAGGATCCTCCAGATGCCACGAGCTGCCTCTGCCACCCTGCTTCACCAGAACCACGGAGAGATATTGCTCCAGGCTCTACAGATCAGAAAATCGGGGAAGGAGGCGCCTGTCCCTGTGTGAATTTTCCAGCCTTCATATGAGAAAGTTCTTCCAGCTAAACTAAGTCTCTGCTGCTGCCAGGGAGAAAGGAGCTGGGCCCTGGACTGTGCAGATGTGGGTGGGAGCCGGGTTAGCATGGGGCCTAGGACCTCCGGTTTCAGGGCCTTGGAGGTCATCCATGGACCCAGGGCAGGGTGAAGCAGGGTCCCCCCCAGTGGAGTGGGGAGGGGCTGGGGGCAAGATTGCTCGGACGGAAATCAGAGACTCTCCCCCACTTCCTTCCCTTCCACAAATGGGTATCAAGCATCTATGTCAGCAGAGCCACGCAAAGTGCCGGGGACCCACATGTGAGCGGAGCAGACGTGGAGGCTGTCCTCATGGAGCTTACTCTCTAGGGAGGGTCACATAAGAGTCTCCAAACCACACACATCCATGTGAGGCAGCCACTGTCATCAGAGCTCTGGCCAGTGAGGGCCAGGTGCTGAGAGCCAGTCCTGGGGTACCGACTAGGTTGGTTCTTCGTGGGGAAGTGACAGCTGATCTGACATCTGAGGCTGAGCATCAACTGACCAGGGGAGGGGCCCAGGTACAGGGGAAACAGGCTAAGACCTGGTGTAATACTGTGCTTCTTGTGAACCAGGCAGGAGTCTTGCACATATTTACTCACTCAGCACTCACAGCAGCCCATTCATGAACGCGGAAACGGAGACAGAGGCAGGTGAATTAACTTGCACACAGCCAAGAAGGGCAGAGGCAGGATCTGAGCCTGGCTCTGAGCCCATGACCCTCTCTGTATGCCTGTGCCTGTGCGAATGGGGGTGAGGGGAGACGGGCTCTTTTCGGGAGATTGCAACATCTATTACTGGAGAGACAGGCACTGCTCAAAGCACGTGTTTTAACTTTTTTTAATCCTAAAAACAACACTCATAAGATGGAGATACTCTTATCATCATCACCCCATTTGATAGAGATACAGCCCAAAGCACAAAGGGGTTAAACAACTTGCCCAGTGTCACACAGCCAGTAATTAGCAGAGCTGGACTTGAACCCGGAAATCTGGCTCCGCAGTCTGTGCTCTTAGCCATGACCGTGTACAGTCATTTGGCTAGACTTCAAAAGTGAGCAGAGGACAACATCATTACTCATTAGAGAAAAGCAAATCAAAACTACAATGAGGTATCATCTCACACCGGTCAGAATGGTCATCATCAAAAAATCTAGAAACAATAAATGCTGGAGAGGGTGTGGAGAAAAGGGAACCCTCTTGCACTGTTGGTGGGAATGTGAATTGGTACAGCCACTATGGAGAACAGTATGGAGGTCCCTTAAAAAACTACAAATAGAACTACCATACGACCCAGCAATCCCACTACTGGGCATATACCCTGAGGAAACCATAATTCAAAAAGAGTCATGTACCACAATGTTCACTGCAGCTCTATTTACAATAGTCAGGACATGGAAGCAACCTAAGTGTCCATCGACAGATGAATGGATAAAGAAGATGTGGCACATATATACAATGGAATATTACTCAGCCATAAAAAGGAATAAAATTGAGTTATTTGTAATGAGGTGGATGGATCTAGAGTCTGTCATACAGAGTGAAGTAAGTCAGAAAGAGAAAGACAAATACAGTATGCGAACACATATATATGGTAAGAAAAAAAATGTCATGAAGAACCTAGGGGTAAGACAGGAATAAAGACACAGACCTACTAGAGAATGGACTTGAGGATATGGGGAGGGGGAAGGGTAAGCTGTGACAAAGCGAGAGAGAGGCATGGACATATATACACTACCAAACGTAAAATAAATAGCTAGTGGGAAGCAGCCACATAGCACAGGGAGATCAGCTCGGTGCTTTGTGACCACCTAGAGGGGTGGGATAGGGAGCGTGGGAGGGAGGGAGACGCAAGAGGGAAGAGATATGGGAACATATGTATATGTATAACTGATTCACTTTGTTATAAGGCAGAAACTAACACACCATTGTAAAGCAATTATACTCCAATAAAGATGTAAAAAAAAAAAAAAGTGAGCAGAGGAGAGCCATGAGGCTAGAGAGGGTGGCAAGGGTCCCGACCTGCAGGCCTCATGGACCATATTAAGAAGCAATAGGAAGTCTCTGTAATCAGGGAAATGTGGTGATCGTGTTTAGTTTTTGAAAGATTACCCTGGCTGCCATGTGGATGATGAAGAGGGCAGGGCAGGGTGAATGGGGGCAAATGAGTTAGGAGGATCCTGCCGTGGCCTGGGGGAGCCAAGGGTAGCTCAGGTAGGGAGGCGCAGGCAGTGAGACAAAGAAGAAGACAGGTTTGTGGGAGGCCGAGAAGGTGCAGTCGGTAGGGCATGGAATCGGTGCAGTTGGACGCCAGCGCTGGGCATGCAGAGGTTCTGGGGAGGGCCGGACTTCCTACTCAGCTTAGAGACGCTGAACGTGAGGTGCTGCCGAGACATGCTGGAGGAGCGGGATGACAGGTGTAGAATGGGTCTGGAGCTCTGACGAGATGAAAACCACACACAACATTGCAGCCAGAGCTGTCTAATCACGGAATAGCCATGATCTCCCCGTCACTGAGGGAGTGTAAGCCTGAGAATCAGGGGTGTTGTCGGGGATTCCTTTGACCACATAACTCCTTTCTTTCTAACATTCTGAGTTCGTGGAGTGGGGAGACGCTAGAGGAGGCGGGACCACCCTCCCCTCCCATGTCACCGAGTCTCCCCCTACCCCTGGGAAACCTCAGTGCCAGCTCACAGGGAAGTCACTAAGGCTGTTCCTGGAAAAGCCCCAGCTCATGCCCTTTTCTGCATCCCTGTCCCCAGAGGTCACCCTTCCTGTCCTGCCTTACAGGCCACCTTGTCAGAGCATGACCTGATGTAGAAAACCTCCAAGTGATGGCTTAAGAGGCACCTTCACAGGGCATCTGCAGCATAAGAGGTGACTGCAGGTGTAAAGTCCCTTGGATGGCAGAATCCCAGGCCCTGTGACAGCCTTTGGGGGGAAGATGTGTCCTCTGGGGGCAGCAGGCCCTCCCCTGCTGAACTTAAAGAACAGGTAGGGGACTCCTCTGGCGGCCCAGTGGTTAAGACTCTGTGCTCCCCTTGCAAGGGGCACAGGTTCCACCCCTGGTTGGGGAACTGGGATCCTGCATGCCACGTGAAAAGAACAGGTAGGAATGAGCCTCCTGACGGGGGGCGGGCGTGGGGGCAGGTAGACCGGGAGAGCTGCCCACAGCAGGAAATGCCCGAGCCAAGGAAAGACGGAGACTTTGCTTTGGACTGCAGGCATGGAGGAGGCCTGGGAGGCTGGGGACGGGTGAGAGGAGAGGAAAGGGGGCTGAGGAGGCCCAGCCCGTGTGGACTCCAGCCATGTGGGATTTCGGGAAAACCCACAATAGCCTCCAGGAGGGGAGACAGGGGCCCAGTGTCCCCTGGAAAGGCTGTGCCCGGCCTCTCAGGCAGGCAGTTCCGCCTCTTTGTGTTCGGCTTGCCCTCACTCTTTGAAGGCTCAGAGGAGTCCCCACTGCCAGCAGACCCATTCCCGCCCTTTGGGCCACAGAGAGTTTTCTGCAGGGAGGCCCACACCCAGGGCAGGAGGCTGCAGAGGAGCGGGGAGTGTCCGCGTGCCTCTGCTGCTGGGGCCTGCCCGCCACGCTGCTGGGACCCCAGCCTGCCCCAGCCCTCCCAGCCCCTCCCACACCCGGGCCTCAGTTTCCCCTGGAGGAAACTGCTGACTTCCTTTCCTTACGGATGACTCAACAAGACTGCTTCTGAATATAAATGTTTCAGACATTACATGAAATTCCTAAAAATCTTATATGTTCTCGTATAATGTTATAAGTCATAATTCTAGTTATTATTTTAAAATGTATATCTCAGAAATAACTAAATTTCCTTGTCAATTGCATTATTATGAACTTTCATCAAATCTTTAACCGTGGTCATTTTTTTTTTTTTTTTTTTTTTTGCGGTACGCGGGCCTCTCACTGTTGTGGCCTCTCCCGTTGCAGAGCACAGGCTCCGGATGCGCAGGCTCAGCGGCCACGGCTCACGGGCCCAGCTGCTCCGCGGCATGTGGGATCCTCCCGGACCGGGGCACGAACCCATGTCCCCTGCATCGGCAGGCAGACTCTCAACCACTGAGCCACCAGGGAAGCCCCCGTGGTCATTTTTAAGTCTTTTGTCTTTTACAGACAGTTCTGGGTGTACTCTGATGCTTTTGCAAAAATGTTTCTATAAAAGGGTTTCATCTTCAAGGAATTCATGGAAAAGACTCTGAC
Source organism: Mesoplodon mirus (assembly GCF_964341445.2). NCBI lineage: Eukaryota > Metazoa > Chordata > Mammalia > Artiodactyla > Ziphiidae > Mesoplodon > Mesoplodon mirus. The sequence goes on along the minus strand of NC_138977.1, from coordinate 57,967,644 downwards.
AAGTACAGGTTTCTGGTAACTGACTATACTGCTGAACTGAATGAATAAGCATTTTCAGAACTCTAATGGAAAACTGATGAGTTCATAAAAGTGCTAACAAAAGATCAAGATGAAAAAAAATTTAATTACATGGGACTGAGTGAACTGATGAGGATGATTACAATTTTTGTGACTTCCTGTTTGAATAATAATAAAAAAAAAGACTGGTCTGGGAGGGACAGAATCCATCCAAAAGAGGTGGGAGAAGGATTCCTAAGGCTTCTGCTGAAACCTCCTTTCTTCTGGAGGGCAAAGTTGATTTTATTTTTTGAAAAACCAAGACCAAAACCCAAACCCAACAACCCCGCTCCAAAAAAATAAATCCCACTGCTTCCGCTTCTTTAACCTTCCCATACTTTCAAACTGTGCAGTGTACGGTAGGATTTTTATTGACATCTCATCATGACCCTCATTACTGCCACCATCAGCCCCTGAAGCACTGCTCAGGACTCAGGCAAGGGGCCTGGGGCAAATTGCACAGGATGCTCCTGGCTCAGGGGAACAGATAGACTCTCTGTCTCAAGTACTGTCAGCTGTGGAGTTTGTTGAACAGCCTACTGCCAGACCCTACCCACGGGGATTCACATCAGGGTTTGGGGAAGGAGGTCAGCTTTGGTGTGTTATAAAGTTCCGCCGGTGCCACTATGCAGCCTGACCATCACCAGTCCAGGGACAGGCCTTTGAGGGTGTGCAGACATGAGAGAAGGAGGGGAGAGTCACTTTAAAAAGTTTAGTTACCATAGAACTTTTATCCCTATTTTGCTCCAAAAGGGGACACTCAGGAGGCTACAGAGGCAGACAGATAGACACACATTATATAGCAAAGCAGCAGGACAGAAGAGGGAGAAAGAAAAGAAAGGGCAGGGTGATAAAACAGACCTGAAGCTGGAGCTTATGCAAAACCTTCTGCCCAGACGACTCTGCTCTGCCGAGGGGTGAACGCCAGATTTGGGGCTAAGCTTCCTAGAGGACAGTTCAATGTCCAAGAGACAAGACCTAACTCACCCCTCCTGGAAGCCCAAACGTTCTGGAAGCCAAGGCTGGACAGAGACTTTCTAGGGTCCTCATCACCAAGGCCTGCTGTATCAAGAGGCATTCTCAGCTCCATTCTTTTCTTTTTTTCGGTACGCGGGCCTCTCACTGTTGTGGCCTCTCCTGTTGTGGAGCACAGGCTCCGGACGCTCAGGCGCAGTGGCCATGGCTAATGGGGCCAGCCACTCCGCGGCATGTGGGATCTTCCCAGACTGGGGCACGAACCCGTGTCCCCTGCATCGGCAGGCGGACTCTCAACCACTGCGCCACCAGGGAAGCCCCCTGGGAAGCCCCCTCTCAGCTCCATTCTTGCAACAAAGATGGTAATGTGAGCTGATGCCAAGTCAGTTCGGTAAATGCCACCTCTGTGGGAGCTGAATCAGACTGAACTGAACAGGTCCCTAGCCCTGGCCTATGTAACCTACCTCAGCTGACAGTGAAATATGGTACTTTATACAGATCATATACACATGTGGCTCTGAATGCCACCTCTGGGGCCAGACTGCCTGTGTTCAAGACCTGGCTCTGCTACTTACTAGCTGTGTGACCTTGGGAAAGTTATGCAACTTCTCTGGGCCTCTGCGTTCTCTTCTGTAAGAAGGGAAGAGTAAAAATATAACTACTTCATAGGATTATTGTGAGAATTAACTGAACTAACAGATGTAAAGCTCTTTGGATAGCGCTTAATAAATATTAGCTATTAATAAAAGTTGTAGACACGATACAGCCTCATTTTATCTCCACCAATGATGAGGGACGTGGCAATGGTTACAGTTGCTATTAACTGAATCTTGCACCTACTCTGTGAGGAGGATGTTATCCCCATTTTTCAGATCAGGACACCGAGACTCAGGTCACACAACTATTTAGCAGCAGAGGTGTTGTGGGCTTGCCCACTGTACTGTTTTACCCCAACCAAAAACATGCCAGGCAGCCTGGGCAGGTGAAGACAAAGCTCCTGACCCTTGGGAGTAGGGGATGGGAGGGGATGGATGCTCCTAGCTGCTCTGTACAGGTGGGGACACATCACACTCAGCTATCCCCACTCTCAGCCAGGACCAGGGGTTGCAGCTCTGACTGAAAAGGAGTTAATCATTTCATCCTCTACTGATTGCTGCGAAACACCCAGCTCCAGGGCACACCCCCTGAGCAAATGCTGAGCAGACAGCTGGGTCTGGGTTGTGGGCAGTGGGCAGAGGACAGCTGACTGAGACGGCTTCACTGGCCTCCAGCAGTAGGATCTTAAATCAGCAACTAACTGCTGAGGGCTGCCTACTTTGTGCAAAGCCCCAGGCAAGACTCAGTCAAGGACTCAGAGACCAGTGACCTCCTATCCCTGCCTCTGGGTTGTATGGGGTCAAATGGAGAGACAAGACGTTTAAAGGCAATGGAGAGGAGGGCACACTGCACAATGTGTTTGAAACTGAGCCATGGCTGGCAGATAGATTTTATCTCGTGCATTGACTCTAATAGACTGGGAGTGGCAGCCTGGAGAGCTGTGTCGAGAAAGACTCTGAGCCCTAGGTAGACCCACGGGGCATGTGTTGAGTGATTAGTAATGCCTGCCGTGGTTCTCGGGTAAGAAAAGTCAGCACGTGCCCTATTTTCCTTCTCTGAGCTAGATGCTTGGCATGGCCAGGCAGTTCTGCAGGAAGTCGGAGCAGGGAGAGGGCCCATTTTGGGTCGGGGTGGTTTAGGAAGACTTTCCAGAGGGCACTGGGGCAAGTCTGGAATGATTAGGAATAAGGGGAAAAGGCATCTTTCTGAGGGTGTCAAATTGTGAAACTGTGCATAAGGCAGATGGCATACTGTTTCAGATGCTTTGACTTTTTCCCACCATCTTCTTACGCGGGCTGGCTACTTAATGAGGTCCTCAGTCTGGTTTGGAGCTACTTGCTAGTTTTAAAGCCTTTGGAGAAGCAATAAAACTTTAACAGCTCTCCCTAGTTTTATCTATAGTAAATATTGCTCAGTATTTTAAAAAATTAATTAGAGTCAGGAAATAGCTCTTTATCTTGAACCTCAACTCTTGCTAGTTGGGTAGCAGTTTCCTGGAACAGTGTTGAAAAGGATTCCAAAGCTGTATGTAAACTCAATGTGAAAGGGTGCGGCAATCGATTAATAATGTCTGCTGAGGGCCAAGAAATGGAGAGTGGAGTGTACACTTGCCTTGTCTTGGCCACCACTTGGCCAGACAATTACTACTGTCCCGAAAGGAGAAGGTGTGGTGTGGAGGAGAGGTGACTGATGGAGACAGGGGTCCTACCTCCAGCTCCTCTGATACCTGGTGGGCAGCTTTGGACCTGTTTTCTCATCAGTAGAGTGAGGGGACTGGACTCAAGGGTCTCTGAGGATCTTCCCTCTATTAATTCCCCATAAGACTAGTCATTTACTCACAGCGTGGAAAGAGGAGTAGTATTAGGACTGACTCAGTGGAGCGCTGGCTGCATCTGAGGGCACCTGGAACTAAGGTCTGTCCATTAACTGAGGTCCAAGCAGCTGTGATGTACACAGGACACTCTACACAGGCCCACACCCCACCATTCACACACTCTCCCTTTAAGAGCCTGCTCCTGTCCTCAATCCTAGAGGACCCCATCCAGAGCCCCAATCTCTCAGCCACTGCTCTGATCTCTCCTCCAAATGCTCCTGGAAAGGGCGCAACAAGGGGCTCCTGTACACACTCTATAAATGTAAAACATTCCCGTTACAATGGTTGCTATTATTTTTAGGGATGAGGGCATCTGCCTGGGGTTCCCTCAACATTTTAGCTTGGAAGTTTCCACCACTTCCTCGCCCAGGGGTTTCTTGGGGTGGAAAATGCCCTCAACACCCAAAGAACTGGATCACAGATAGTGAGATGGAGGTACAGTGACATCAGTTTTCTCAGCTATAAAATGGGGCAATGAGAGTATCAATCCTTAGGGAAGTCATGAGGAGTGAAAGAGATAATACACGTAGCAATGGGCCATTGTACATACCCTATAAATGCGGGACACTCCTATTAGAGCTGCTGTTACTCTTGCTGTTGGGGATGGGGAGTCTGCCTGGCATCCCTCAACGTTCACCCTGAAGGAGGCTGCTGACACCCCTTGCTACCCCTTGGCCTGCAAAATGGATTTGGCAAGTTTAAATTCCACCCTCTTCTCTATCACCGCACACCGTCTGCCCAGCCCTAGGTGACATCTGATTTCCTCCATTTGGGCCATTCCAGTTTCTTTTTTTACAGCAAGCAAATCAAGTAACAGGCAGCTGGAGCGCTCATTAAGGGTCCCAGACCAGGAGAGAGGCGCTGATGGGGGAAGAACTGGAGCTGAGGCCTGGAAGCCACACTCCCAGCTCCCCTGAGCTGGCTTCCTGCCCCCATGCTCCTCTCCTGGGCCTGACCCACCCCTCCCAGTGGCTCAGCCACTCAGATCTGGGCCTCTGTTCACATCAGCCCCAGCTCACCTCATTCCAGCCTCTTCTCCCCACTGGGTACCCTCAGCCTGGCCTGCCAGCTCCCTCTTCCTCCTGTCTCACAGTCACAGCCTCTGCCCCCAGCATGCTGCTTTCCCCACTGGGATGAGTGGTGTGCATGTGCCCCTGGATTCCTGCCTCCAGGCCGTTGCCCAGGCTGTGTGCCTCCCCAGGATCGCTCTGCCCGATGCCCTGCCTCCAGCCTTCAGGGAGTGGCCCTGGGCTCACCTGCTCCAGGATGCACTGCCTGCCCCGGGTCCCCGGGAGCTCTCCAGACCTTTACAGAGAAGGAATCTGAGGTACAGGTGCAGGGCATAGCGTACCTAAGGCCACAAGGCTGGCAAAGCCCAGCTGGAATCCTGGCACATGGGGTGACTTTGTGCCCCTCGCAGGCACGAACCCTCTGCATGGCCATTTCACAGAATCATTCTGCAACAAAACCATTTGCCCTCTCTCCTCTGCCAGGTCTTCCCACCCGGGGGTTTCCACTGGTCCCAGTTCTCACTTCTCTCCTCACCCTTCCTCACCTTTGCCCTTTGCTCTGACCTGGGAGAACAGATCTAGGAAAGCAAAGGGTGGAGGAAGGGCCTCCACTTGCTCCTGAACACCTGTGATGGCCCAGAAGCTGCCCGCTCCTAGCATGGCGTCATCCCGTGGACCTTTCTGCGGTGACATGCATGTTCCATGGCTGCGCTGTCTATCTGGTGGCCACTAGCTACAGGTACCTATTGAGCACTTCTTTGAAAGATGGCTAATGTGACCAAGGAACTACATTTTAGATTTTATTTTATTTAAATATAATGAGTGACATGTGACTAATGGTTACCGTATTGGACAGGGCAGACCTTAGAGTGTCCCTCTGGAGCCACTGGACTGCAGGCCCCGTCCAGGGGAGGCCTCCTGGGGTTATCGCCATTACAGACTAGACCACCTGACCCCTCTACCCACAGGACCGCTCCCTCCCTCTGGTCCCAACGCCCTCTGCTACTGATCTCAGGTCCCATCACTGCGCCTGCCATTTCCATTCATTCCCCTGTCTCCACTAGTGCCCCTGCCCAGGTCACAGTCCCCTCTGGCTGCACTAGCCTCTTGTTTGGCCTCCCTGCTCTGCCCTGCTCTTCCACTCATTCTACGCACGTCGCTGCCTTCCTCAAGACCCTTCCACGGCTCTCCGGTGCTCTTACAAAGAATGAACTGTCTCTAAGGCCCCTCTTGACCTAGGCTGCCTGTCTCTCTCCAGCCATATCTTTCACCACTCAGTTCCCCAAGGCAAACCCCTCTCTCTGGCTTTTGGCTTCCAGAAGTTGTTCCCTTTGCCCCGTACTCATCCCCATTTGCCTGGAAAACTCCTATTCACCCTTTAAGTCTTCACTTGAAAATCACTTTCCCAGGAAGCCCCTGCCATCGGGTAGCTGCATGGTAATCCATTCCCCAGATCTCCTCTGCTTCCATTATCGTAGCTTTTTTCACACGACATGGTCACTGCCCATTCTCTTCTCTGTGTCCTATTTGCCTGTAAGTTCCAAAGGGCAGAAGTGTGCCCCCACAATGCCTGACCCACAGCTGGCTCTCAGGTTCAACTGCCGAATGAATGGATGAGGAGGAACAAAGGAAGGTGGCGGGCAGAGTGGGGAGGGCACTGGAGGCTGGGTCACTGGAAGCTTAGGTTCCAGTCCTGGATCTTGCCATATGACTCTGGGTAACCTACTGCCCCTCTCTGGGCCTTAGTTTCCCCATCTGTAAAACGGGGGTCTAGAAGTCAGTAGGAATTTGGAGAGGAGGACTCAGCCTGGCAGATAATAACACTGTCAGCCCCAAGGCCCTGAGAGTATGATGCTTGGCCTGGCTAAGTCTTAAGCAGAGGAAGCCAAGATCTGGGAAAAGGCTGGGGCATGCCCTGGCCAGCAGGAGGGGCCAGGAAGGGGAGAGGATGCAGAGAGGAACTGAGCAGAACATCCAGGGTCAGATGTTTGTCCCTCAGCAGCCAGGGCCCCAGGGATCCCTGGGGCAGCCCTCACTGTCCTGACACCCTCCCCACCACCCAGCAGTCCCACGTGCACTGTCAGCCAGCCGGCAAAGGCCGCCTGCCGGCACTGCTGAGTCCAGAGGCTTCCTTCAGAGTCCCAGGGGACCTTGGGTGGCCTGACAGAGCCCTCCAGCTTCCCTGAGGCCCAGTGGGGCACGGGAATGAGCTGAAAGTAGCAGTCATGGGTGCACCTCTGGCATCAGTAAACCTGTCCTGTGACCACCCTGTCTGCTCTGGCCCTCTGACCTCACTCTCCGAGATCACCCTGGAGAGCTATTTTGGCAAGGAGCAGGCTTTGCCTGGTAGAGGCACCCAAGAAGAGCCTGGCTGTGGGGAACTGGTGCACCATCGGCACCCACTGCACCCACTGCTGGGCTCTGACACTTGCTGTCATCACCACCGTTTTGATGGTAGAGTGGAACTCAGAGGGGTTAGGGTATTTACCCCAAGTTGCACAGCTTAAGTAGCAGAGTAGGGATAAAAACCAGGCCTGCTGGGCTCCACCTCCTGCTCTTCACTGTTCCATACCACCTCCTACTAAGTAAGAGCTCACAGCTCTTCCCCTGGGAAACCTTCCACGGCCAGCCTGTTCCAAGAGTTCTTCCCAGACTGCTGTGGCCTTTACCTGTGGGTCCTCCCCTTCATCCGGGCCCTGGATCCCTGTGCTGTCCAGATTCTCAGAAGTCACCAGGCCTCACGGTCTCCTGGCCCAGCCTTTACTCTGGTGGCACTAATGAGACTGTATGTCCCTACTTCCTGTGGTCTTTTCATGAAGTCCCGAGATTGCCCTAAGAGACACTAGTGGCTTCTAATACACTTGGATTCAAGGACATTTTGGAAATGGGAGAAAGCTCAGCATCCTTTTCCCAGAAAGATACACCGACACAAAATGTTGGGTACCATTCCAGGGAACCAGGGACAAGAAACCCAGCTTCAGAACAAAAGGGTAAGGGCTTATTCATGCCCAAGGACAGCAGAACCAGAACGACCAACACCTGGGCCCTAGCGTTCTGGGCAGGGACCAGGACACCACCGCTTGCAAGGACTGCCCCCCTGTCCCCCTCAGCCTCTTGGATAACTCACTCCCTCTCTCTTCCCAAAGGAGCATGGCAATAAAAGGCAGCACTGATCGTCGAGGGATAGATGGGGAGGGCCGCGGGGGCCCAGCAAGCCTCGGCCCCGGCCATTGGGCTCAAGTCCCACCGCGTGGGCGCTGGGCGGCTCTCACAACACCCTGGCGGGGTGCCGGGAGGGAGAAGTGGCGCCTGGCCGCCTTTGCGCGCCTCCGCGCCTTGCCTTCCTCCACCTGCCCCGCGCGCTCAGGGCGATTCCGGCGCGGAACGCGGGAGACGCCTGCCAGAGGCTGGAGCTGAGGGGTCCCGCGCTAGCCGCCCGGGTCTTCCTGGCACCCTGCAGGACGGCGTCTGTCCCTGCCCCCACCCCTCCCGCAGACAACTGGTGCGAGGCCGGGGCGCACGGCGCGGCGGAAAGAGCAAGAGCACACGGGCACTGGCTGGTTCAGAGTTTGGAGGCTGAGCGAGGGGGCGCCGCGGGGAGGGATAAAAGGCAGCAACAAAGAGCACAGACCTCATCCAGCAGTTGGTTGACTCGTCCCAAAATAGCCGGCTCCATTTGCTGCTCCCCACGGTCTGCTTCCAGGCGCTGCACCCGGGCCTGCAGCTCGGCTGTCCGAAAGTGGGCGAGCAGGCTGAGCGCCAGCGAGCAGAGGGCCAGCGCCAGTAGCCCGCACGACCCCGGGCTCGGCAGCCGCGCGCAGCGCTCCGCCGGCGCCACCGCCAGCGCCACCGTCCCGGGCGCGTCCAGCTCCCCAGGGCCGCGGGCACCGGCGGCTGTCGCTTTGCGGGAGCGCTCTGCTACCATCCCCTCGCGTATTGAGAACCAATAAATAAATAAATAGAATAAATAAAGGCGAGAGCCGCTGTCCAAAGGCGCGAGCCAAGCTGCGGGGCAGGGGGAAAGGGCTTGTGTCGCTGGAAAATGTCCCTATCCTTGGCTCCCGGCAAAGAGGATGGAAAAAAATAGCAGCTGGAGGGGGAAAGCCGAAAAAACACAACCAGCAGTAACTGGGGTACACCCAGGTAAGAAAAAAAAAGTTACTTCGAAGAACGTTCCAAGTCCAGGAAAGTTAGGGGAATCTGGCCGGCTCTCCTTTCCGCCCCGTCTTTCCCTTCAAGTATCTGCAGAGTCCTGGAGTTGGTTCTGCGCCGTCTGTCCTGCTTGGTGTCTCCCGTCTCCCGGGCGAGCCAGTTTCAGTCCCGGGGCGAAGGGGTGCACGTGGAGGGCCCCACGGGCAGAGTTGGGTCGTGGCCGCTGCCGAGGAGCGCTGGGGCTGATTCCGGCGCCTCTGTAACTTGACACACTGGCTGCGGCTGCACGGATCGGATGAGCAATCCGTGCTACTTCCCAAACTAATCTCTCCCGCCCCGCTCCCTTCTCCTCCTCCCCGCTCCTCCTCCACCTCCTGCAGGGCCGACGGCTTGGATTTGTTTATTTATGCAAACTCGCCCGGGGTGGGGGGCGTGGTCTGCAGCGCCCGCTGCCCCCACCCACCGGCCCTGGGAGCCCCTCTCCCGCGCTCCCTGTCCCCTTTGAAGCGACACTTGGGGTTATTTATAGACAGGAAGGGGGTGTGGAGTGGAGCTGGGGCTTCACTTCTCTCCCTTTCTCCGAATTCACACTGAGGGCCCTCTTTGCTTTCCTCATAAGTCATGGGTCCAGGCATCACTCTGCTTTCTAACAAGTTGGCAAAGCCAGCCTTTGGGATCCTCCAAGGAGCCCGGCTGAGTTACTGTCAGGCGTGTAGATGGATCTTTATCTCCCGAGCAGGACTGTCTGAATCCCTTCAGCTGCCATTGGGCACCCCTGTCCTGTCTCATCCTCTCTCTTCCTACCCAAACCAGCTCCACCTTGGTCTCCGTACCTCCCACGTCCTGCAGCTGCCCCAGCGCCTTGGGTGGGGCTCATTTCTCCAACCGCATTTTTACTCCAGTGTGAAAAGTCAGCCCTCCAGGGGGGTAGCAGAACTGGTGCCCTTGTCTCTCTTTTAGGACCAAGACATAAGGTACAGGTGAATAAAAACTGAGCAGAGGCTTATTCCAGGGTATCCAATGGGCCAGTCAGTCCTGCCGGTCCTCATCCCTCCTCTTCTTGTCTGCCATCGATCTGAGACCTGTTCCAGCCCTCCGCTGTCAGACCAGCCTGCCCCAAACATCACAGCCATTAAAGGTGAGCAATTCTCTCCTGTGCTCCCTCTTGCTGTCATTTCCTATTTCCAGTTGAGAACGCTGCCTGAAGGGCATTTTGTAGTTTCCTCTCTTCTCTTGTCACCTCTCCCATTTTAAGTAACATTTGTATCCCACGAGACTTTATCTCCTTGCACCTCTTGACATTCCTGAGAATGAGGTGATGGGACAGAGTTTATGGAGAAAGCCTACTTCCCAGGAACAGTGTGGGGGGTGGTAGGGCATAAAAGGCTGGTCCCTGAAATGTAAAACTGAGGTGGGGAGGGTGACAGGAGTGTTTCGGTGATTCCATTTTATAATAACAGGGTTGCCAATTTCACATTTTATATATTGACCTGATCAGGCTTAATATATAATCCAGTATCACAGCACACCTCAGAGTGTGGCATATTTAATAGAGTAACATAACAACATAGTACTTATATCATAAATAATAAATGTTATAACATTGCCTGCCAGGTCAGTTAGTCACTAGGGAGGACTACAGGGATAGAAAGTGATGCTGCGGAAAGGACTGGTGGCCAGGAGCTCTGGGTCAGTTCCAGCTCTAGCATTTCCTTGATGTGGGACATTGGGTAAGTGTGCCTGTTTCCTTACCCTGTGAAGGATATCTCAGCTGAGCTGTAGAGAGTAATCCTTGAGAGAACACAGTGGTGTTGATGACCACCAGGGGACGCCAGAGAATTTCTGCACTGAGAGGTACAAGCCTGGGTATCCAGGGACTTTGATTTGGCTCCACCTTCACATCCCCCCCCACCCCCCGCCCCCGGCAAGGGTAGTGGGAATGGAGGAATTAAACTAGGAGGGTAGTTTCATTCCTTCCTTATTCCACAAGCTGATCTTTTCCCTTTTAAGACTTTGGGACCCTCAGGAATGCTATGGCAGTGAAACCTAAAAGGTTTGGGGCTACAGCATCCTCTGTAATTGGGAGCTGAAGGGGGAGGGTGCAGCAGTACTAGCCTGACCCTTGCATCAGAAGTGACATGTCTGGTGGCTTCCCTGGTGGCGCAGTGGTTAAGAATCCGCCTGCCAATGCAGGGGACACGGGTTCGAGCCCTGGTCCGGGAAGATCCCACATGCTGCGGAGCAACTAAGCCTGTGCGCCACAACTCCTGAGCCTGCGCTCTAGAGCCCGCGAGCCACAACTACTGAGCCTGCGTGCCACAACTACTGAAGCCCACGTGCCTAGAGCCCGTGCTCTGCAACAAGAGAAGCCACCGCAATGAGAAGCCCACGCACCACAAGAAGAGTAGTCCCTGCTCTCTGCAACTAGAGAAAGCCCGCACGCAGCAACGAAGACCCAACGCAGCCAAAGATAAATAATTAAAATAAATTTATTTTTAAAAAAAAGAAAGAAATGACATGCCTAAACCCTGAGGCATCCAGGGGGCTCTGGGGTCACAGAAACTCGGGAATTCTCTGTCAATGTTGGATCAATGTTCTGTCAATGTTGGAGTTAACATCTCTAGAAAACAGAATTCCTTGTTTGTAGCAAGAAGATAGACTTTCAGTGCTAACCCACAGAGTTTGACTTTAATCTGTGGTCATGATTCCACTTCTAGATAAAAACGGATACTCTTGGGTGCCAGAATGGAAAGCTAAGAAAAAATGTCCCTGTACACACAAGCTGTACTGTTCCTGAAGTATTTTCTGTGTTTTTCTGCTTCCACATATTTGCTCATGCTGGTCCCTCTGCCAATGAAGTCCATCCTTCACTCACCTGTTCTCTGTACCTTAAAATCCTGCCAATGGCTCCAAGCTGAGTCCCTGTGGCTCTAGTGGGACTAGAGCTCTAGGGTATGTGAACTAATCTAACCAATTAGCATCTCCATCTCCCCTGGCTACAGTGATTGGGCCCAAGATGGGTATGTGGCCCAGTTCAGGCTAAGGAGAATCAGGCTGGAATGATTGGGAAGGGAATGCTATTTCTTTGCAAAGGGCTTTCTGAAAGAGTAACAACTACCGCAGTGGGCAACTTGCCTGTGTTCTGAAAGATCCTGCCTGAGAATGAAACCAACACAGGAGGCAAGCAGAGGCAGAGAGACTGAGTCATGAAGACAGTATTTAAACCCTTGGATCAAACTGTGCCGAAGCTCATCCACGCCTGCACTCTGCAATTACAGGACTCATTTTTGCTCAAGCCGGTGTGAGTTGGGTTTCTTCTCCTGCAAGTAAAAGAAGCCAGAGCCACAGAGAGGGCCTCACTCCATCTTACTGAGTCAGAATCTCTGTGGTGGGAGTAGGGGCACAGGGAAGCCCAGGTTCCCATCCTGCTTATGGAAGCTCCTCAAGGGATTGGGATGTACATCCAAGGTCAGAAGGTCACTGCACTGCACACAGGACAGTGGGGGAACTTGTCCCTCCTGAGCTCGTTTCCATCTCTGAGGATGACTTTCCCATGCAAACCCACAGCCCACATCTCCCAGCACTTCTCACCCGTGTCTCCAGCTGCTTCTGGCAGCTCTGTTTGGTGCCCTCCTCCCCCACCACCTCACCTCACAGTCAGCTTCCCCCGGCACTGCCTGGCTTTCATTCCCTTGGTCTGTGGCATAGGCATCATCCTGAGGCTCAGGCTGGATGTTCACCTCCTCCCTCACCCTTACCCCCTTCATCCAACTGGAATCAAGTTCCATAGATTCCACTTGCTTAGTTTCTTTCAGATCTGTCCTTCCTTTTGGATTTCTCTGCTCCGCTGCCTGCCCAATGCCCAGTCCTCTAAACAGGTCCAACTCTCCCACACAGTAGCCCCAACTGGGAAACCTCACTCAAGGAGGTGTGGCCTGGGGACCTACCATAATCTCTCCCATACACTGCAGACTCCCTGCTCCTTATTTCTCTCCCAGGCTTTATGATCATGGGCATCACAGCCCTGCTTCTCAGCTCTGCTTCTGACTCCTGCATGTAGTGAGCAACAAGATAGAAGCAGCCTGGGCCCCTGGTGACTTTGTAGAGTTGAGGTGACAGACAAGCCTAGACTTTCACACGAGTGAAGTAACTTACTTCATCTGAGCCACTGTTATCCTAGTCTGTCTTGTGTAGGCTAAATCATGTCCTAACTATGACCTGTGTCTTTTCCCTCCCCTAGGCTATGAGTTTCTAGAGATCAGGATGACTGTATTTATCTCTGTATGCTCAGTACCCAGCACAGTGTAGATGCCCAAGAAATGGTGGTTTGAATGAGTGAATGAGTGGATGAGCAAATGAATGAGTGAATGAGCAAATGAATGAATGGATGGATGGATGGATTCTAGTTCTGGTTCTCTCTCAGCTACATTAACCTGGGCATCTACTTCCTTTTATGTAAGATTTAGGAACTGATGGGCAAGGAAAGGCAAGGAGAACTGGGATGTATAAGGGTCTTCCTAACTCAAACATTCATCCATTCAGCCAATATTTATGGAGCACTTGCCAAGCCCTGTGCTGGTGCTGGGGACACAGTGGTGAACAAGGCAGACTAATGGTGGAGGCCGACAGGGATAAGAGCTACAATGCAGGACAAAGAGGGTGCTCGGGGGATGAGACCTGAAGGATGAGCAGAGTTAATCAGATAAAGGGGTGCAGAGAGGGCACACCAAACAGGGGAACCTACCTGTACAAAAGCCTGGAGGGGGGAAAGAGTGTGGTGTTTGGGGGAAATTGTCAGTGGTTCACTGAGGCCGAAATGTGGAGTGCAAAGGGACAGGGTGGGGGCTTCTGCTGAAGAGGTGGACAGGGGCTGAGGACAGAGGATTTGGACTTTGTCCTGAGGGCAAAGGGGAGCCATTGGAGGGGCTTTGCCCCTGTGCTGGGCGTCGGGAGGTACTGACCTACACCAGATGGGGATCCCAAAGAGAATGAACCAAGGCCAGGCCTGGAGTAGAAATAAGGTGAGCAAGGCAGGCATTCTCTTGGGCTCAACCTCTCAATCTTGCCCTTGTACAGGCTCTGAGATTAGTTTGCCCCAGGTTAGAGAACAGTAGCATGCAGTGTCTCTGAGGAGAGTGCATTGGGGTTTTGGGGGCCAGCCCGAGGCCCCTGCTTGGAGTTGCAGATAGGACATTTGGAAATGCCTTTTCCTGAGTCCCCACTTCCTTCCCACACAGCCATGCCAATCAGCTCACGGGCTGTGACTCTGCAGAGCTGAGGATGGGTGCCGAGGGGCAGGGGCTGCAGATGTGCGGGGGAGGGCCAGCCTGCCCAGGAGGCCCTGGGAGCCTTGTTAACTGGGGCCAAAACAAACTCTCTCATTAAGTAGAGAGCAGAGCCAAGTGCAGAGGCTACGCTGATGAAAACGCTGGGGACCCTGTTCACTTGGAGGAGTTTGGATACTTATGGTTTCAGGCCATGAATGATTGTGTGCACGTGTGTTGGGGTGTGAGACCCCCCCCCACCAGCTCCCTCAACCTAGGGTCTCACTGTGTGTACTTGCCTTTTTCTGCTCCTGTGCTTTGGTACATGAGATCATGCACATTTCTGCACACACGTACAAGGAGGTACATACAGGGGAATGCAAATGCTGTGGGTGACCAGAGCTGCCCCACAGTACAACTGGGCTGTCTCCAAGCCACCCCCAGTGTGTGTGGGGATAAGGATGTGCACCCGTATGTACATGTGCCCAGAATGGGTGTGTGCTGACCTACCCGTGTACAATCTGCTTTGGTCAAGATGTGTATGTGAGAACATGTGCATGCTTCTGAATGGTCAGGACCCCAACCGTGCCTAGGAGAGATAGTGCAGTAACCAGGACAGTATTTCAGACATCTACAGCAGCATCACAGATGGTCCCAAACCTTAGTTCCTTAAACAGAATTATTTCTTATTTCCCACAATTCTGTGAGTTGATAGTGCTCGGTGGAGTGGTTCTTCTGTTCCAAGTAACATAGCTGAGGTCACACATGAGGCTGTGTTGTGGGAGCTTGGCTGGGAGCTTGGCTGGGGTTGGAACATTCCAGATGGCCTCTCATCCCCATGGGGCCACTCTAGGTGGCCTCTTATCATCCCACAGTCTATCCTGCGCTTCTTTATAGCATGGTGGCTGGCTTTCAAAGGGAGATTTCAAGTGCCAGTGGCAAGTGTTTAAGACGCCTCTGCTTGTGTGACACTTGCTAATGTCTCATTGGCCAAAACAAGTCACCTGGCCAAGCCCAGATTCTTGTCAGGGAGGGACCTACCTATGAACCTGGTTCCAGATGGAATCCACAGATGTAGCTGTCTACCCCAGCCTGAGAAGAATGCCTGGTAGGGTGGGCTAGTGGACCTGTCCATAGAATCACTTGACCCTAAAAAGTTGGATTTGGGGAATACTGTGGTTATCAAAGGTCATGCCCAACTGTCTACTCTACTGCCCAGACCCTTCCCAGCTTTCTCCTGATGACCTCTTGCAGGAACAGCTGGAGGCTCCAAACAGCCCACATCCCTCTGGTCTCAGGTGGTTCAAGAATAATTCGGCACAAATCTCCTACCTGGCCTCATTTCATGGATAGCTCTGGAACCCATTTCCTGCCCACTTGGAGGCTGTTCTAAGTGGTTTCAGGTGCTGGCTCCACTGTTTACTAGCTGTGTGATCTTGGGAAAATTGTGTAGCCTCTCTGCACCTGCTTTTTTTATTTTATTTTATTTATTTATTTTTGGCTGTGTTGGGTCTTTGTTGCTGTGCGCGGGCTTTCTCTAGTTATGGCAAGCGGGGGCTACTCTTCGTTGTAGTGCGCGGGCGTCTCATTGTGGTGGCTTCTCTTTGCAGAGCACGGCCTCTAGGCACTCGGGCTTCAGTAGTTGTGGCAGGCGGGCTCAGTAGCTGTAGCTTGTGGGCTCTAGAGTGCAGGCTCAGTAGTTGTGGCGCACGGGCTTAGTTGCTCCGCAGCATGTGGGATCTTCCTGGACCAGGGATCAAACCCGTGTCCCTGCATTGGCAGGTGGATTCTTAACCACTTCTGCACCTGCTTTTAAAATCTGAACTATGGGGAGAACAATTCCTATCTCCTAGGGCCACTGTGAGTATTGGATGCAATGGTGCATGTTGAGTGCCATGTCGGTACTCAACACAGCCCATCATTGCCATGATAATAGCTGCAGAGACTGGGGACATACAGCAAAGACCAAACAAGAGTTCACATCTCCTCCCAAACTCTGTGTTCCTGCAACTGAGAGGAGGGATGGTGCAGGTCACTGATCCATCAGTCAGTCCACACCTACTATTGAGCTCCTGGTGGGAACAAGACCCAGTGTCAGGTGCTCACAGAGCATGGGGCCTTTGTAGGAACCTACATGCACAGGAAAGAGAACAGCAGTTCCAGGCAGAATGAACTGAGGGCCAAACAAACAGGCAGATGAGTAGTGACTCGGGACTTGGAGAAGGAGAGAAAGGTGGAGACTTAGAGTTGGGTGAAGGTGCAGGATGGCTTCCTGGTAGAGAAGTGAGTACTGAGCAGGGCCCTTGAGCATGGCAAGATCCAGACAGAGGAGAGGACTGGGATAATAGAGCACAAGTTCCAAACTTTTGTGGTACATCCTTGCCAGGGATGTATCATGTGACCACCTGACCCCCAACAGCCCTAACCATCTGTCCCTTCCATTCCTCTCTTCTCAGGTGGCATGGTCTGGTAATGTTTGGCATACATACCAACACTCCCATTCCCACATCATCAGCAGACATCACTAATCAACTACAGAACACCACTCCTAACACACACACACACATACATACTCACACACACACACACAAACACTCTGCTTAGGCTTCTCAAAGCAGGAAGCTATTATCAATCTATTGAGGTTAGTGCTTGGGGTGAAACCATTTTGCTGACTTAGGCTGAGCAAAAACAAAGCACCATCTTTGAAATCCAGAAACGCTGAATCCTGGCCTCTCCATCTGCAAACTGTGTTCCTTTCAGTTAGTGTCTTCACCTCTCTGGATCTCAGCCTCCTGCCTGGGGCAAGAGAATATTAATTCCTACTCAGGGGAGTGCTGAGAGACTCAAATGAGACCATGTGTGCAAGACTCTAATAAAGCACAAAATCCAAAAGAGATGATGGTGATGGTCACGCTGCAGCCAGACATCAGAAGGCTCGAGCAAATGCATCCATTAAGGCCCCATTTGCAGCTTTTTGGAGGAAGAACAATCATTTCAGGAGTAAGAGTGAGACGTAGCCCCTCTGAGCTGTCAGCCCGTGGAAACAGGGCTTGGAATCTGGGCCTCAGCCTAGGGATGGTGGAAGGGCGCCCCAAGCATGTGCTTGGAGAAGAGGCCTAGGACTCAAGCTCTCCCTGACAGGGGGGAAGAGCTGTCAGAAAGGCAGGCAACTGGGGGTTAAGAGACAGATGCTTTTGGTTGCTGACAGATGGGTAATGAAGAGCACAATTAGTTTACTGAAGCAGATCCTTGTTTACCAGCATCTGGGAACTGCAAGTTATGGTGTTGTATCTCTGCGTGCTCTCCTGTCCCCAGCCTTCTGCCCACCCCCATCGCTGTGGAACTCTTTGTCTTGACCACGGAGCTCTGTCTCTAAGCCTCAACTTAGGAGCGGCTCTACTGGATTGAAGTGGAGAGTATACCTCTCGCTCAGAAGAACCTTTATAAATCCCCCAAGCCTCCACTGGTATATGACTCCTGCAGAAACTGAGCACAGAGAGGTCAGAATGTGGTCCAAGGTCACACAGCATACTAGTGGCAGCGCTGGATCTGGGCCAGGTCTCTTCCCTACCAGGTACGGCACAGCCCCCAGGTTCAAGGTTGGCCCGGTGTCTGGACTGCAGCCAATGGCCAGTAAATCCAGAGGAGGCTTTGCCCTCCCCACAGAGCTTTGCTCCCTCTTGTTCCTTCACCAGCAGTAGTTGTGAAAGCAGAACCACCTGGAACATTTGTTCCTGTAAACTTCATTACAAAGGCCTTCTTTTTCTTTCTCCTTTTCCTAAAGCCTGTTGCTTTGTTAAGGTTATTTCTAAAGTTGGGAGGGAAATGCCCTGTTTGTCTTTCCTATATGTCCCATCAGGAAATGAGGGCTCTTGCTTTCCCTGAGTGATCCGTTCCTGACGCTAGCTCGCCAGTGACAGTTGGGCCTGCTGTAGATACATTAATTTGAGTCTTCCTTTGGCTTTATATGGCTCTGGGACAACATCTGGAAACAGATGTTTGCTTGGAGATGGAGCAGGGGCAGGAGGCCTGGATCCAAAAGCAAGCCCCACCCCCCAGAGAAGGGGGGCAGACGTGCTGAGGGCTCCTACGGGCGCAGGCCATGGGCGGCTGCGGGAATTTTGCACATTTGAAGGAATGGCGCCCTCTCTGGGCTAGGCACAGGCTGCTGCTACGCTGGGCCTGCCCAGGAATTAGGGTCAGTGCTGCAAAGGTGCTGGACTCTGTCCCCACAGCTCCCTTCTTTGCTCCATCCCATGGCCAAGGACTAGCAGTCCAGCTCCTTGAACATGTCAACTTTCTTGTTTTCCAGAGATGGAACATTCCTGGAGGGCTGGAGGCTTCATCAGATTCAAAGTTGTTGAGGTTCCAAATGTGAACTGCAGGGCTTGGTGCACCATCATCCTCAGGACAAGAGCGATGATGGTAGGAATGGTAGTGACGGTGGTGGTGGAGGTGGGGGTAGAGATGACAGGGGTGGTCGTGTTAGGTGGAATAGGTCAATGTGGATACAAACTAGGTTATGCACCTGCTCACCACGTTTCTCCCAGTTGCCATGTCTGTGCTTGGCACATGACCAATCTGGGCTAATCACAAGAGCACACACTTCTAGCCATTGTGATTGGCCCAGAAGGTAACCAAGCTGAACCAACCAGGAAACTTCCCTGGGATTTTTCAATCTGAGCTTCGGAGATGAAAATTCTTTTGCTTTTGGGTCACTGGGCAGCCAGGATGTAAATCCCTGGCTCACACGGACAGGTGTCTGTCTACAGAAGAAAATTAAATGAACAGCAGAGAGAAGCGGAGATAAGAGATGGAGCATCCTTTTGGTGTTTGAGTCCCTTGGGAACAGTCATCCCTAGGAAGGTCTTGACCTTTCCAGTTAAGCTAGTTGACTTGGGTTTCTGTCACTTGCTACCGAAGGGTTCTGACTGATCCTGAGCAGAAGGTGATTATGGAAG
Source organism: Mesoplodon mirus (assembly GCF_964341445.2). Lineage (NCBI taxonomy): Eukaryota > Metazoa > Chordata > Mammalia > Artiodactyla > Ziphiidae > Mesoplodon > Mesoplodon mirus. The sequence continues at coordinate 57,948,755 of NC_138977.1, read as the reverse complement.
TAGAAAGACAATCATGTGAGAGGGAGCCTAACGGTGATAAATGAAAATGAAGATGGCAAAGACAACATCAGTGATGGAGGTGGTTATGGTGATGCAATGGTGCTGCCAAAAATGGAGGTGGTGGTGATGACGGTTCAGATTTGATGGTGACATTGATGGAAATGATATTGGTGATGATGGCAGTAATCATGTAGATCGATCGTGATGATGCTGCTGAAGATGCTGAGGCATTACCAACCTAATCTGGGTACATATCTTAGAAGCATAGGTCCAAAAGACGCAAGAAAGGATCATAAAAAAGGGTGCGAGGAAGAACAAACTCTTTCAGAATGTCAGATGCTGTCCTTTTTCTTAGCTAAATAAATCCTAGCTGAACCTGGAGAGGAGGGTCCCAGATTGTACCCCATAGAACTTCAGAACCGTATTGGAATCCTCTGGAACAGAAAGACCCAGGGTCCCCAACCCCATCAGGTCCTTTTGGTCATTGCAAGTACCTCCGGGGTTCAAGCAAGAAGAACTTGAGGTGGGACAGCAAACGTAAAAAAGCTTTGCGTCTCCTGTCTGTCCATTTATACTTTGTTTATATCTGTGACTATTTATTCATCGTGATCTACTTGGTGAAAATGAGTTACTTCTGGAGAATAATAGCAGCTAATTTTTGTTAAGCACTGACTGTGTGCCAGGGGCTGTTCTAAGTGTTCTATATACCTCATCTCACATGATGAAATCACCACAGCCATAGGTATTTCTATTCCCCATTAAACAAAAGAGAAAACTCAGGGAGAAGAGGTTACATGAATCACCCAAAGTCGCACCATCAGAAAGGCAGGGTAGGAAGCCAGGCAGCCAGGTCACCGGGGCCCATCCCCTAACTCGTTACACCCCACTGGGAAATGTACTCAGGGTGGAACCGCACCTCCAGCAATGCTTCCGATCCACTGCCCTCCCTGGATGCCTCCTCTTTCACCCCCTTCTACCCAAGAAAGCATTTTCCAGAGGCAGGGCCTGGGGCCAAATGGGGAGGAAGTGAACTGCTGTGGGTCCCATGGAAGGAGCCACCTGCTTTAGGGAGCTGCCTGGTCCTGCTGCCCCCGCTGGGGAGAGCTGACTGAGGAGAGCTGGGTTATTGGGAAGCGCCTGCCTCTTCCTTGGGGTTCAGTTCCTTTTCCCCAACAGAGGGCTCCTGCCTGCAGTGGCGAGCACACAGCTCTCTGTTTCTGATTCAGGCATAAGAGTGTCAGTGTGCCGCTGGGGTCAGACAAACCTGTGTGTAATTCTTACTTCACCACCCCTTGGGCTGGTAACTACTTCTCTGAGACTTGATTTCCTCCCTTGTAAAGGGCAGATGAGAATTCCTACTTCCCAGGGTTATCGGGAGCATTCAGTGTATAAAGCACACAGCCCATTGCCTGGCACCCAGTAAGCGCTCAATGAATGTCAGCCAGTGGTTATAACATTCTCACTACTGTAATCCCTGGACTTCAGTCCTCTTTGTCATTCTCCTTCTCGTCCATGAGCAGGATCCCTGTTCTGCTACAAGGAAAGGAGAGAGGCCTAGGAGGGAGGAACCCAGGGCTAAAGAAACCCAGATCTGCCTCCAATACAGGAGGGTCAGCACTGGTCTCCTGAGCCGCCTCCCTCCCCCAGAAGTTATAGATCCCTGTGGCTGGGTTTCTAAAAATAAACACATGCCATTTCCACAATGGAAAATTTTCCTTAAGAAAAAAGAAGGAAAGTAAGTAAAACATTCCCTTGTCATCTCCCTTGGCCAAAGAGAACTAAGAAAGATAAATGAAGCCTTTTACACAGACGTGGGAGGTTCCAGCTCTGGGCTCCACGCTGACGTGGTTCTGGTTTTGTTGGAGGCTTCCAAGGCTTCAGGAGCACCCATCCCAGTGCCCCTGGGAGGCCAAGGGGGGAGGGGGGTGGTTAACAGAGGGAATGTGGTCTTTGGGAGGGGAGTCCCGCTCCCTCCTCTTGGTGTTTTTTCTTCTTGGTGGTGCCCCCTGCAGGCAGCCCGTACCACGGGGCCCACAAACCATTATCTATAGCACGCTGCACGTTGGTAACCCCACGCTGAGGATGCGCCAGGTAAAAAGACGTGTCCAAGGTCACCCAGCAAGTAAATGGCAGAGCCAGGACCAGAGGGAAGGCTTCAGACTCCTGGCCAGGGAACTTTTCTTCCATACCAGCCACTCTGCCCCGTCAAAAGCACATGCTCCAGAAACTCTTGACATGAATCTGTTGGTCTGGGATGTGGTGAGAAAAGCTGTGAGTCTGGAGTCAGAAGCCATGAGCTTTATCTGCCTGCTGTTTGCCTTCTGAGTAACCCAATAAGTCACTACACAGCTCCGAGTCTCCCTTGTCTGTTCTGCAGAAAGGAGTACGGAGGCTACCGCATGGGGTTTTGTGGGGTGGGGCATGAACCACCTAGTGCATAGAAAGGACTCAAAACATATTTTCAAACTCAAATCACAAGAAACCATCATTGCTTCTCATGGAAAGATTTATGGGTATTAATTAACTTGGTTATTCTAAATTTTCCTACAATGAGCATATATTCCTTCTCTAACAAGAAAAATATTCTGCGTTTAAATAAAACACAAACCAGTTGTCTGTGCTTTTCAACTCCATTTCCTTTCCACCACTATTACCAGGAACTATTACACCCAGGAAAAGAAGAAGTAATTGGGATCAGGCCTCTAATATCATGCCACGTAGACAACCACCTACCTGACCAAGTGTCATTTGTTGGGTGGGGTCTCCAAAGAGACAGACTTTGAGAAAGAGATTTGCATGCAGGGGGTATACTGGGGAACCAGGGCAGTGGGACAGGGCAGAGGAAGAAGTTTAATTGCACGGCAATAGTGAGGGGTCTCTGTCAACCCCATGGAAAGCCGGGAGTGGGGATGCCCGGCAGAGTTGCCCTGAATTGAAGGAGGATTGGTCTCTGTACCTCCATTCTCCCTCCAGTCCTGGGATACGGGCTACCCCCCAGGGAGGGAGTGTGATCTTGGGTGACGCTGTTCCCTTTAGCCAAGTGTGAGCCATCAGCAGCAACGCCCCTGTGGCTGGGGAACCAGTGCCTCTGTCCTGGAGGGGATCTGGGTGCTACATCCCAGCATCCACTACACCAAGGTTAAAAGCTAACCCTGCAGAAGGCAGACTCTTGACGAAAAGACCCTAGTCCTTCTCTGAACTGTCAACTAAGCACACACCTGACTCCTTGCCATCACCTACGTGGCCACCAAGACAGGGAAATTCAAGAATCAGGCATTTCATGGAACTTCCCTGGCAGTCCAGTGGTTAGGACTTTGCCTTCCAATGTCAGGGGTGTGGGTTCGATCCCTGGTCACGGAGCTGGGGTCCCACATGCCTTGCGGCCAAAAGGCCAAAAACAGAAACAATACTGTGACAAATTCAATAAAGACTTTGAAGATGGTCCTCATCAAAAAAAAAAAAAAAAATCTTAAAAAAAAAGAATCAGGCATTTCAGTGGTTGCATCCAAGCTCCTCCCTTCTCCTCCACCCCCATCTGAGTCCAGAGCTCCATCCACAGGGTGCCTGGAGGTGCAGGCACATAGCTGCCCAGCGACAGAATTCTAACCCTCTTGCCAGGCCACAGAACCTTAAAAGAGCTCTGTAGGTCGAGCATACTCCCAGATACCCAGGAACACTGGATCTCTAAAGGAAGGTCTGCCAGGCACTCTGAGGGGAGCCACCCTCTACCTTTTATCTGTCATGACACTCGGGGTAGACAGCCTGTTTACAGCCACTTCCACAGGCTGCCCAGACTTGGAAGAAGCTCAAAAATGTTTAGAATGTTCTGGGTTGCAAGTAATAGAAAGTCTGATTTAAACTGGCTGGAATAATAAAGTGAAGGTACTGACTCACATGAGTGAAAAGTCCACAGGCGGGGCTGGCTTCAGGTGACATTTGATATAGAGTTTCAGCATCACTAAAGACTCAGTTTCTTTCTTACTTCCCTCCGTCCCTCCCTCCCTCCTTCCTTTATCTCTCTCTCTTTCTTTTACTTTCTATTCCTCTCTCTCTCCCTCCCTCCCTCCGTCCCCCACCCCTGCTTCTTCTGCTATGACACCCTCAGCCTCATTTCCTTTGTGGTCCCAAGATGGCTGCCCACAGCTCCCAGTGCTACATCCTTTCTCGTTCATATCCTGTCAAGGAGAAAGAGCATCTTACCCTAGCATTGCCAGCAAAAGTCCTGGTAATGAGGTTCATTCTAATTGGAATGGCTCGGGTCATGTGCTCACTCTGGACCAATCCCAGTGGGCAGGAGGAGGGAATGTGCTAACTAGTTTCACCCCTCGTGTGGAGTGAGTGTAGGGTCCACCCTCCTGAATCATTATCCTCACACAAAAAACAGGGTTATGGGGCTTCCCTGGTGGCGCAGTGGTTGAGAGTCCGCCTGCCGATGAAGGGCACACGGGTTCATGCCCCGCTCCGGGAGGATCCCACATGCCGCAGAGCGGCTGGGCCCGTGAGCCATGTCCACTGAGCCTGCGCGTCCGGAGCCTGTGCTCCGCAACGGGAGAGGCCTCAGCAGTGAGAGGCCCGCGTACCGCAAAAAACAAACAAACAAGCAAACAAAAAAGGGTTATGGGGAGGAGCAACCAGGTCCTGGGAGGCAACCAATAAATGTCCACATGGTTCATGGTGCTATGGACCCCATAACCTCTTTATCAGTAAAAACACATTTAAATATTTTAATAGCACAAAAAGTTTTGTGATTCCTCATGTAGATGTAGGTGTTTCTAGGACCCTAACTGCGCACCCATGTAGCATGGATTATGGGCTGCTGATGATGTGGTTTTCTCTTTAGTTGTGTGCTGGATACTTGTTTCTGTTACATCTTATGATCTCCTTACCCTCCTCATGGAACCAGCATCCCAGATTTCCTTGGGGGAACAATTTGTCCTTTTCACTCTGTGTCCATGTGATTTTGAATGGGACCATGCAACGTAGGTTGACCATGTGATCCAGGATTAGCCAATCAGTGCAGTTACACTCTCTTGGCTTCAGTGATTGGTTCAGGGATAGACACATGACCCAATCTGTGCCAATGATGGCCAGGTCAAAACATTGTTTTCCATAATTAGGGGAGGAAAAGCTCCGCTTTTCTGCTGAGTTTGAGTCTGGGAGAGTGTAGCCTGGAGCTGATGATGGCCATCTAACCACAAGTTGGAGCCTGATTATGAAGACAACCAGAAAAGAATAGGACTGAGAAATGGACCGAGACTGCTTCCTAGTGACAATTTGAAACCCTGGAACATGCTGCACATGAAGCCAGAGCTATGTTGGATTTTTCAGGAATATGCCCTAATAATTCTCTTTTTGTTCAAGCTCAGTGAAATGGGTTTTCTGTCACTGGCACCCCGATGTGTCCTAACAGAGTATGTGTTTGACTTAGCCCCAACCCCACTCACCGTGGACTAAAAGCTCCTACTTCATCTTGAGCAGAGCCCAGACTTTCAACGAGGACACTATTTCCCTGTCAAATGCTTCTGCTCCGGGGTGTCGAAACATGGGGCCTGTTAAGAAAAAACATTTGTCTACAGTGGGTCCAAGTCACAGTGTCAGGCCATCATTACTGTGATCATTACTGTGAAATGTTGGAGAAAGAGGTGCTCCAAAGGGAGAAGAGAAAGGCACCCTTACAGAGGCATCGCAGGAGGCCTACAAGTCACTCCCCAGGGAAATGAAGCCTGGCTGGTGGGAATGTTTCCCAAGAGATCGTGCATGGCTTTGCTGCAAACTCCTACTCATGCCCTTCCTCAAATGGCTAAATAATCTGAAGAGCTTTGCCACGTATTTTTCATTCCACATCCATACTCTGCCCGCCTGTCCCAGGCAGCTAAGTTTAACCCGACTGAGACGTTCTTCTTGTGGAATTCAAGTCAACAGAATCCCATAACTCGTGGGACCATGTGTCAGCTCTCCCACTGTGTAGATTGATTTTGTCCAATTCAGTAGATAGCACCGGGCGTCTTCTCCTGCAAGGCCTGGGTTCGGCTGGGCCTTCAGTAAGCACTGATGTGAATTAGATGCAACCCTTGCTCCTCAAAGAACTCAGTTGGGGGAGGTAGGATGTGAAAAGACAGGCTATTATACAGGCTAAAAGAAATAAGGGCAAGTGAGAGCTGGAGCCCTGTGTTTTGAGAATGTGCAGGAGAAGGCAGGGGGGAGACAGGCATGACAGGACTCACTGGGCCTGCCTTGGCGCTTACCCTTCAGCAGTGGGGGAACCCGACTCCAGAGAGAGAAGGGAGGCTTTCTGGGCCCAGGGAAGAGTGGAGCAGAGACTTAGAATGATACAAGGCCACATGTTCATCTTTGCTGCTGCCTTCCTTAGGCCATGTCTCCACATCTAAAGCTCATTGGGGTTTATGAAAACATCATATCCAATGGGTTAACTGTAGGAACTGAGCCTTCATGGTCACATTACGGCCTTCACCCTTAATTAACTTCTTGCTTTTTTGGCCAGGACTTTCCTTTCTTTGAGCCAATCTGACAAGCTCAAAGCAAAGCCAAGAATTATATCTTACGGCATCATGGTGGTTTCTAAATCACCTCCTACATGAGAACCCATTGGCACAAACTGTAGCTGCAAACTTTACCTGTCGCGAATTGGCTGCATTAGATCATGAGCCACTGTTTGTTGCCATTTCCACATTGTAAGGGTTTGGTTTCTGAGTGCAAAGGATTTGAGAAGAGCAGACGAATGAGTCAGTTTCCAAAAGAGGTGATGACGGTGGAGGATGGGAGCATGGGCTAAATGAAGATATGGGCCAGGAAGGAGAGAGGTGGGGAAGTGGGGGGAGCAGATACAGGAGCTCTATCTGGCAGCATATTGCCAGACACTGAATATTTGCCAGACACTGAATTGACACTGAATATTTACTGCTCTGTGGTTTGGAACCACCATTCAACCCCTCTGTGCTTCATTTAGGAAAGATAAAAATATTGGAACCTCTTAGAGTGGGTGACTCGCTCCTTTGCTCAGGGGTGTGGGGGGAGTGGAATTCCAGCCCACCACCTCAGGAATGACAGAAACAGAACTGTCCCCAGTCTTTGCTGCTCTGTTTCTATTTCAAGGCCTTATTCTGCCACAGTAGTAGTGGTATAACCCCAGCCAATGTGGAGTCCTCTCCTTTTTAATTTCCCGGAAGCTTAAGTGGTATCCAGGCATCTGGTCTTCACTGTCATTTGTGATGTCCATCACTATGCCTGTCCTTGTTCATTGGTCCCGCAAGTTGCTGTGGAGATGGCCTTTGTCCCCTTGCAAGACCCTTGCCGGTCTCTCTCTCATCTGGTGCCTTGCCACTCTTGGGTCATTCCTGTTCTTTGGGGCCATCCTGGTGTGGGGGAACTTTCTGCAAATCTGAGGAGTGGACGTTTTCTTCTGAATTTTGCTGGTGTGAGCCCTTTATGCTGCCTTATGGCCCAAGAATTTTCAACTCAAGACCAGGAGACTCCTTTCCCTGCCTTCTGAGACCACAGTCCTCCCCTGAGACATCAGCAAAGGACAGAATTTGGGTGTGGGTGAGAGGAAAGGGGCAAAGTATGGAAGGGGGAAATACCAGAGACGGAAAACGCCAGTTAATATTTCAGAACACTAACCTGAGGTGTTGTCAAGGCTCCCCTGAAATTCAGAGAGGTTTACGTGACCTATAAAGATAATGCCACACTAGTCACAGATCCAAAATGAGAATCTGGAACGTCCTTCTCCAGGCCAAAATGCAGGGTTCGATCATGCTTAGGGATGGTGAGAAAACTTAAAAGACCACCAGTCTGACTGAACCATCCTGGGAGAGAAAGAACTGGAGAAGTTTCCAGCAATCACCCATAAGCATTAGGTGGTTGTGAGTTGCTGGCATTCATCTAAGCACTTTGGGCGCTCAGAAGAAAGCCACGGGGCCAGGTCACAGCTGAATCTTGAGGACCATTGTTTTCTTAAAGGAAATCTGGAGAAGGTGGCTCTGAGGAGGGGTCAGAAAACCCTGCTATATAAGGGAGGGTGAAGAAAGAGGGAAGATTTATTCTAGAGGAGAAACTTCTCTGAAGGCTGTCAGGTGGGAGAAGGACTTGATCTGTGACTTCCTGTAGGACCTGAGGGACACAGGGAGTCAGACTTCGGCTCTGCTGAAGGAAAAGACCTAAGGATTGGATTGAAAATGGAAAGACTCTCCCTAGAGGTAGTGAGTGATCAGGCAGAGGATGGACGATCAAGCAGAGGATGGACAAACCCTTGACCGTAAGACAGACCTTTGCATGGAACGTTCAATGAGACCTTGGAGGTTCCTGCCCTGCCTAGATGTCATGATTCTCCACACCCACTGAGTTATGGTATCTCCCACCCTCATACATTTCAACCCCACTAATCCATACCTTGTGGTAACTCAGACAGGTGCTATCTGAAGACATCACCAACTATGAAAAATGAGTTGGCTGAGAGATAGAAAGTGAAATTAGATTACAAGGGAAGGGCTTGCCCTGTCTATGAGAACAGACTGTTTCTGAACTTTTCTGCATCTGTAAGCAATCACCACGGTAACTGACATCATTGTTCACTCTCTGCTCTCCATGACCTTGCCTCCTACTCTTTCTGGCCTCGTACCTGAGGCCATCAGCTGTGAGTTCTCAATTCCCAGGCATCCTCACCCTCAGGTCTTGCACTAGTCAGACGCCCTGCCTCCCTCACTGAAGCCTCAGAGGATGAGGTGTCTCTCTGTTTAAAGGCAAGCATCCCACCTGTGTCTTTGACCGCTAATTCTCCTGCCTCCTCCAAGAGACTACCCCATCCGTCATACTGTCCTCTCCTGGATCGTCACCTCTTCCAGTCCACTGGCTGCTTCTCCTCTGCCTAAAAATCTACTCAGGCCCCTTATATTCCCCAAAATGAAATCCTCCATGTCCTCCTCTAGCTTCTGTCCAAATCTCCCTTCCTTCTCATCCAACCTTCTCAAAAAAGCTGTCCACACTTGCTGTTTTCCAATTGTTCACCACCCACTTAAACCTCAGTCCACTGCAAACTGGTCAACTGAAGCTGCTCTTAATTGCTCTAATGTTCTTACTGACCCTGATTGACAAATCCAATGGACATTTCTCAGTCCTTAGCTACTGGTTCTCACTGTCATCTTGAAAACTATTAAACACTTCTCTTCTGGAACTCTCTCTGTTGGTCCCTGTGATATCAACCCATCTCTTTTGATGTCTTCTTCTCTGTCTCCTTCAAGGGCTCTGTGGTGGCCAGTCTCCAAGATGGCCCCCAAAGATTCTCACCTCCTGGAGTTCACGTTACATAATCACTTCCCACATTGTACCAGGGTTGGACAGTGTGGCCAACAGAATATAGCCGAAGTGATGGCATATCACTTCTGAGATTAGGTTATCAGACAGCGTGGCTTCCATGTTGGTCTTCCTCTCATTCTCTCTCTTGGACCACTTACTTTGGGAGAAGCCAGCTGCCATATATTGAGGACCCTCAGGCTGTCCAAGGAGAGGCCCACTGGGTAAGGAACTGAGGTTTCCAGATGATAGCCAGTGAGGAACTGAGGACTTCAACCAATAGCCCTATGAGTAAGCCTTTGTGGAAGTGCATCCTCCAGCCCAAATCAAGGCTTTAGGTAACACAGCCTCAGCCAACAGCTTGGTTGCAACCTCTTGAGAGATCTTAAGCCAGAACTACCCAGATAAGCTGTTCTCAGGTTTCTGCCCCTCAGAAATTGTGAGAACACAAATGTTTGTTGCTTTAAGCTACTAAGTTTTGGGGCAACTTGTTACTCAGAAACTAAGACTCTCTTTCCTTGACCACGTATATGGAGTTCCATGAAATGTTAGTTGTCCCCAGGACCCCACTGTTATGACCTTGTTTCTCACTCTTGGTGCTCCTGGGGTGGGGCAAACACTATGGGTTGCCTATCCAATAGTCTTCCCACAAGCCCTATTTCTCCCCTGCTGGTAGAATACATCTACCATAATTGAGGCTCAAAATACCAGACACCAGCCTCCCTTGCAGCTAGAATTTGGGCACAAGATCCAATCCTGGCCCATGGGACCTGAGGAGTAGTCTGTTGGGTGTTCTGTGAAAGGTTTCTCTCCCTGATAAAGAGAAGGAGATTAGTGAGAAACTCTCCTTTTGCCTTCCAGCTTTTAAATGTCTTGTGTGAAGCATGATTCTTGGGGCAATAACATCTGCTGTTCTGAGAAGTGCATTCCACCTCCCACCCCATTCTCCTCCTCAGCCACATCTACAGTGAGCACTGGAGAATATGCCCTCCTTGGGGGATAAGCAGTTTTCTCAGCCTGTTTCCTGCCTGTAGAATTTTGCACTCCCAAGAATTAAAACTTGAACAGTCACAAGGCTTTTCAGTCCAGAATTGTGATGATTTTGACAGTACAACTCAAAGACATAGCAGTCTTCTTATCTATTTGATTCCAGACAACTCTATATACCAATAGCCACATTCATTTATAGTTTTCATTTTAGATATACATACATTTTAAATTTGCTGAATTTCTTTTCTCTCTTATTCCCATTGGCCTCCACTTCCTTTAAGACACTCAGTTTTAGGGTAATTAATCACAGTTAAGTTGGTTCTCTCAGGCTTAGGAGAGCACCCCTTCAAGTCTCTTTTCCCTGAGTCAGTTTGTCCATTTGAAAAGATTCACCTCTTAGTTCATTCAGAGTTTTCAACAATGGGTATGACAGCCATGTCATCAATTTGATCCTTACCACAGGCTAAGATTTTTCTGGGCCTGAATTTAAGGGTTTTTTTTTTTTTCTTTTGCTTCACATTGGTTTTCAGCAATTTGGTTGTGATGTGCCTTGGTGTGGTTTTCTTTGTGTTTATCCTGATTGAAATTCATGGAGTTTCTTGGATATATGGATTTATATTTTTCATCAAATTTGGAAAATGTTTGGTCATTATTTTTTTTCAAATACCCACACCGTCTCTACTCTTCTCCTGGGACTCTAATTACAGGTAGGTAAGACCATTTGTCCAACAAGTCACTGAAGTTCTGTTAATGCTTTTTTCTCTCTTTGAGCTTCAGTTTATCCTGTCTTCAAGTTCACTGCTCTTTTTTTTTTCTGTCATGTCTAATTTGCTATCCAGTGAAAATTTTATTTCCTATACTACATGTATTAGTCAGGATTCACCACAGAAACAGAACGAATAGGATATATCCCTATCTATCTATATATCTATCTAGGTATCTATGTATCTATCGATCTATCATAAGATCTATTTTAAGGAATTGGCTCACACAATTACGGAGGCTGAGAAGCCTCATGATCTGCCATCTGCAAGCTGGGGAAGACCAGTGGCATGAGAACCAGCAGCCCTGATGCTGTAAGTTCCCAGGCAGGCAAAGACTGCTGTCTCAGCTCGGCAGTCTAGTGGAAAGAGAGAATTCAACCTTTTTTGTCTCTCTGTTCTATGTATTTGGGCTCTCAATGGGCTGGATGATTCCTACCCACACTGGGGAGGGTGATCTGTTTTACTCATTTCACCAAATCAAATACTAATCTCTTCTGGAGACACCCTCACAGACATATCCAGAAATAATGTTTAACCAGATTTGTGATCATCACATGGACGAGTCAAGTTGACACATAAAGTTAACCTTCATGCTGTATTTTTCAGTTCTAAAGCTCCATTTGGTGCTTTTCAAAAAAAATGTTCTATTTCTTTCCTCCTTATATTAATGTTTTCCTTTAAATACTTGAATCTATTTATAATAGTTGTTTAATCTTTTTTATTTTATTTATTTATTTATTTATTTATTTTTGCGGTTCGCGGGCCTCTCCCATTACAGAGCACAGGCTCCGGATGCGCAGGCTCAGTGGCCATGGCTCACGGGCCCAGCCGCTCTGCGGCATGTGGGATTTTCCCGGACCGGGGCACGAACCCGTGTCCCCTGCATCGGCAGGCGGACTCTCAACCACTGCGCCACCAGAGAAGCCCAGAAACACAGATTTATTTGTATCATTTCCCTACTCAGAACTTTTTTATGTCCCCCCCACCCTTGTTTATATGATGAAGTCCAAACCCTTACCAAGGCTTTTAGGCCTCCAAGGTCTGGCCTCTGCTGATGACTCCAGATGCAACTCTTGCTACCTCCCATCTCCCTTTTACATCCTAGCAACACCAATTTATGGTCGATTACTCTAGTCATCCTGCTTTCCTCCCCTGTGAGCCTTTGTGCATACTGTACCCTACCTGAGATGCCCCCTGATGGCTCTATCTCATCCCCCAGCTTTTCCCCTGCAGGCATCTATTCATGCTACCCAAGGAGGAGGTCCCCTTTTCTTCCCTCTAGAAGTCTTCCCTGGTGACCCCAACCTCCACTCTTGTATGGTTGCTCTTTTCTGTGCTCCAGTAATCTTTGTACACATCACTCTCGCCACACCTACCACTCTCTGCTTTATGGTTATGTGTCTGTCCCCGCTCCAGACTGAGCTCCTGGAGGGCAGACACTGAGACTTACTTAGCCTTGAATCCCCAGCCTCTGGCCCATGGTGGCTGTGCAATAAATGTTTAATGATTGAATGGATCACCCAATAAATCCCTTATAGCAGGTCCCCTACAGACCATCTCTGTGGAATGCATAGTGGTTAGCTCACTCAAGTAAGTGTATTAATTTTAAAATAATAAAATAAAATAAAACTATGTTTCCTTAAAATCATTTTTCCACCAGCGCTTTCCTTCAATTAGTACAATCAGGGACAGGAGTGTATTTGTGGTGAGGTTTCCATAGTACTTCTCTCAGAAGGGGTATTTACATGTTTCCAGAAGCAAAGAATCATGGCTTAGTAAGAGAAAATGTGAAAAAAGCATGGCATGGGTATGAGAAACTGCTGGAAAACTTTTCTAGGCCATTATAATCAGAATGGGCCTTGAACATCCATGAAGGGGGTGACTACAGATGTGGATGTCTGATAGTCCCTTCTCCCCCAGGTGCTATGCTTATCAAAATTCCACCATTAGACAGTCACTCCTTTTGACTATCCTCAGCCTCTCCTGTGGAACCCTTACAAGCCAAATTTCCTGTGGAAGGAAGACCCTCTCTCCTTCCAGGGATTGCTTTCTTCTGCCTGAAAATCATCCACCTCCTCCTCAGGCTACCCTAGTTTTTCCTATTCTTTAAAATGTATATGAAGTCCCTTCTCTCCCACCAATCCTCCCCAGATCTTTCTTTTAAGGTTGGGAGAGCCTCAAGAGCAGAAACCATGCCTCATTCAACATTGTCTCCTGGGTGCCTGTCACAGAGCCTGGCACATGATAGATGTTGAGTAGGTGAAGGGTAAACGGGCCTGAACTCACTCAATGCATAGTCATTTTCCCGTCTTCATATATTCTGGATGCTCTATTAATGCTGGTTCACTGGTATGCTGGTGATTGATGGAAGGTCTTGTGGAAGGTCTTTTGTTGCTCTAATGGGATGTTCTTTTTGAAGTGGCTTAAAAAAAAAAATTCTTCCTGAATACAGGCTCGTTTCCTCACCTGGGTGGCTCCAGGTAGGCAAGGGGTGTGCCTTTGCCTTTCTGGGTTTGCCCTGTGGGTGGAGATTGGGGCTGGGTCAGGGGGAGACACCTTGTGGACAGAAGTTTCCCAGCTTGGATCAGATGGTGAGGATAAAACTTCTAGTGTATGGTATGTGGGACACTATTTGTACTCTTATTCTAGACCCCCAAGATGATGGGGCAACCGTTCATGGGTACCCAGGGGTGGGTGATGGGAATTTTCTCACAGAGTCATCAGATAGGTGCTTAACAAGGTCCAGTGGCCAGGGCGGTGGCTCCTCTCTGGCCTGATGATTGGTTCATAGGGATGAAGTGAAGTCACGTGCCAACTAGTGTTGGCCTGTGCACCTGTGATGGGAATTTCTCGCTCTTGGGTTGGCAGGTGGCAACTCAGAGCCCGTGTGGCTCCTGGGCCCTCAAACATGGCTCTTCCAAGAAGTCTCTTGCCAGATCAGCTCACTTGACTCTTCGTGGGCCATCTGCCCCCGCTCAGGTCCCAAACTTTCCCCATTTATACTTTTCCCACAGCTTCACCTGAGACTCTCGGGGAGTCCCTCTCTAATCCCCCTTCTGGTCTGAGATCTATTCTCTTCCATTCTTTCACCTAATAACCCTCAACTTCCCAGTGACTGAGAAACTGGCTTCCTTTGCTTGAAGATAGGGAGGCCTTAATCTCAAATCTTTAATCCTTAAATGAGGAAGGGAGGGGAGATATTTGCATTCAGTCCGTTCTAGTGCAATAGAGAAAGTGGGGGAAACAGTTTAACTTCCCTGTTAAAGGGAGCTGAATCATTCTTTTCATGCTAAATTGGCTGATAGGTTCCTTGGCAGCCAAGCCTTGGCATAACCTCACCCCAGGGGAGAGCTTCTCTCTGTCTCTTTACTCTGGGTGAGGTCGTGTGACTTACTTTGGCCAATGGCTTCAGGCAGAAGTGAAAAGGCACTGGCTCCTTAGGGAGCTTCCTGTTTCTCTGCTTCCCTCTTACACCTCTATTGCTGTCACAAGAGGAACAATGCCCTGCCCACCCCCTTGTCCCAGAAGGATAAGAGACACAAGGAACAGACCCTCCCCAGCTGACCCACAAACCTGCAGTGAGAAGTAGGGTAAGGCAAGCCCAGCTGAGATCAGCTGAACCTCTGTCAACCACCCCAGGAGTAAATGGTTATTGTGGTAACCCACTGAGTTTTGGGCTCTTTTGTTATGCAGCATTATTGTGGCAATAGCTAGCTGATATACCATCCTTCTAGAAGGCCAGAGTAAAGCACTAAGCACTTAGTGGTTGCACAGCACAGGATGAGTACTTAGTATTTTGTTCTCCATTGAGCCCTGCTGGCTGGCATCATGAAAGAATATAAAAATATCAGACCTGGAAGAGCCTTTAGAGGGGTTGTCTCCACTCCCTCTTTGGCCACGTGGGGTGAGTAATCCTGGCCTTGCAAAGGCACTATGAGGATCATATGAAATGCCGCAGGCGCAGCACTTGGCCTGCACCTAGTACACGGGGCTTGTTACCTCTGCCTTTCTCAAGATTCACCGTTCATGAGAAAGTAGACTTTCTGATCTCTGGTTTAGCATGACCTTGCAAAGGAAGGTTGATTTTATTCAAGGAAGTGTTGGCCCCATCCTAAAGTATGAAGTCTGAGAATGCTCTCTCCTCCTCCTCCCCTGCCTTTTCTGGCTCATTCCCCCTCAGGTGACCCCTAGCCCCTGTAAAAGTGACATCCTTTTTCTTGGAAACCTAGCATTCTCATGTTCTTTCCCTTCTCCGTATCCAAACCCTGCCCTTGGAAGAAGGTCAGATGAGCCATTTACATTAAAGTGTAAATGACTGGTGTGGCTGGGGCTTTGCCTCTTGTTAGGGGTTGCATTTCAGAAGGAAACAAAGCCATCAGTGGGCACAGTGTTAAGAGGGTCCTTTGGGCAACAATGTACAAATGATGGAGTCATTTGCAGGTTGGAGAGACCTCCCCAGAGGAGGGCTAGGATTCTGCTCTTCGAGACTTGTCTTTGAGCAAATCAGCTCACAGGGCACCCTGGCTCCAGGTGACCTCAGCCTACCCCTCTGGCCTCTCTTGGACCCTCCTTCTGGTAGCATATATGGACCTAAGAGGCAGCTATTTCAGAGGCTCCCCAGGAACCCCACAGACCAACCCTGACTCCAAGCCCTGCTCATGTCCTTACCTGAGCCACTGGCCCCAGCCGGCCGTGCAGCCCTCTCACCCCTTTACTCAGATCCCAGCTTCCAGAAAAACATGTTCTTCCTGGGGTTTGGGAACAAGATGGCCTGATTCATGCTAGGGAATTCTTTGTTTACATTCTCCAGGGCTTTTCTACCCTTAAGAAAAAAGAGAAAGAAAGAAACGAAAGGAAGGAAGGAAGGAAAGAAGGAAGGAGGGAGGGGAGGGTGGAAAGAAGAAAGGAAAAAAGCTTGTGCTTTGGTCAAAAGAGTTTAAAATGGAATTTTCCCTCTTTCTCTCTTCTTCCTTTTTTTTTTTCCCCAGCAGTAAACTACCAGACTCTGAACTGAAAGGGTAGGGACCCCCCTGGCTGTCAGAAGAGACAGGGATGCCAGCCATGCCCAGGGGAACGGGGCACGGGGATGCCAGGACCAAGGCCTCTCCCACCTGCCCCCATGCAGTGGACAGTGCGTCCCGCTGCGCTGAGCGGGCCCAGGAGGGACTTACACAGCCCTCGCTCACCACCCCTGAGCATTCTCGGAACCTCCTTGCTCCCACACCGCACTTGCATTCCCTGTTGCTCCCTTAAAAATCACAGAGGGGGGATGGGGAAGGGCAGTGTGCACCCCGTCCCCACCAGAGCCCCCTAGTGTCCTTGATTTCTCCCCACCATGGCTTGTGCCCTGAGAGCACCTTGTTGGTTTATGTGGTGTTGCTATCACAGAACGTGAGGTCCCTGAGGGAAGAGGCGAGGTCTTCCTCACTCACACTGTCCCTGCAGTGCCCAGAACAGC
Organism: Mesoplodon mirus; assembly: GCF_964341445.2. NCBI lineage: Eukaryota > Metazoa > Chordata > Mammalia > Artiodactyla > Ziphiidae > Mesoplodon > Mesoplodon mirus. Next base: position 57,932,237 of record NC_138977.1, on the reverse strand, counting down.
GCCTGGCTCTGGGACCCCACGTAAATGGAAGGAGAGGGGGAGAGAGGCAGCTCACCTGGGATCCTCGGTTCCAGAGTCCTCCCCACCCATGCACACACATGCACACGCACACATGCCCATAATGGGAGGGTCTCTCTTCTTCAGAACTTCTGAGTTGGGGGGTGGAGGAGAACAGAGCGTTTCTTAGCACCTTGGGAACGACCCTGAGGCCAGAGCCCTGCGCTGGGGGCCTTGCCTGAAGAAGAGGACGGTGACTCAGTTCTGTCCCCTGCGGGGGGGGTTCCTTAGCTCAAGGACAAAGGTGTAGAGCCACCTGAGCTGCTGTGCCCCTCTTCCCAGAGGCCCAGGACGCTGGAGGATATGTAACTGTATCACTGATTCCCAGCTGGCAAAATCTTTGGCGGTGAGACCGAGGGATACACCCAAACCTGGAGGGCAGGGCACGGCGAGTCAGGTAGTCTCCCTGGCCCTGTCAGCTCCCTGGCCCGCCTCTTGCTGCCCTTGGCTGGGAGAATGACATTGTTCTGAGGAGAAAGCGGGGTCTCTGCCAGAGCCCGTCTGGCCCAAGTTAGACTGGGTTTGGGGGCCCAGGAGCCCCTGGCCAAGAGTTGTCTGGGCAGTTGCCAGCTTCTACCACGAGGGCGCTAGAGGGACTGGAGAGGTCCCGCCCCCTGCTACCTGCCCCCTAGCCAGCCGTCCTCTGCAGGATCAAGTTTCCCTCCCCAGGCTGAGGCCACCACACCCGCTACTGTCCTTTGTTCAGTGGCTCCACGGTAGATCCCGGCTTGCTGAGTGTCCACTGCATCGGCGGGTTATTCCACATCCTCTCAATGTGAATGTTAGACACAGGTTGTTTTACAGATAAGGAAACTGAGGCTTAGAGATGTTGTCATGTGTCCAGGGTTACAAAGCTAGTGAAGGGTGGAGTCCGAAGTCAGACCTGAGTTGGTGACGCCCCTTGGTCCACCGGCCTCCCCCTACATAAGTGCCCCCCACCCCGTGGGAGATTTCACATCCTGCTCTGTGAGGCCCCTCCCCCAGCACAAGCTGAGAAGGGAGTGGGAGAAGTGTCCACCCCTTCCTGTCCCCATTCCAACCACACTGGGCCCAGAAGGTGGACGAGCCCCTTGGAGCCCAGCAAACATCTCTAACCCTGTCTCTCATTCAATACACCCCAAGGTCCTGAAAGATAATCTTTCCTTTTATGTCTGCAAAACATAGATATCCTCAGAAGTTTCTGGCCCCAGAAAAAAAAATGCTGTTTAAGCAAACAGATTCTGGCAGAGCTCCACCCACCATTCCAGTCTCACCCCTGCTGGACTCCACTAACACTACCTCAAAAGGATGAATGGACAAGCCCCATGGAAAGCGATTAAGACTCGGGTCTGGCCCACAAATACTCAAAAGTCATGTGCCCCTATCATCATCACCAAATGACAAGGTGATACAGTGAAAAGAAGGCCAGCTTCCGACCCCAGCTTTCTTTGTCACTGGCTGGGCCTCAGTTTCCCTACTTTTAAAGCGAGGCTGGTTCATTGGATGCTTCTGATGTTTAGTTCTATGCTTCAGTGTACCCTGAGCTGAGCAAGGTCTGACCCCCGGAGATAACATGTGTTCCAACCACTGTAAGCATCTGTTTTCCCAGGTCAATGTTTTCCAGACATGCTTTCCTCATCTCCACAGAGTAGGGGGGAAGGCAGGGACCAGGAGTTCTTGCTGACAACCAAAACAGACAGCTGCCCAGAGAGGTTATGTGACCTGCTCAGAGTCACACAGCAGACTCGACACCACAACCCAGCTTTTCTTTCATTGCCTTGCAAGGGCCGTAATGGCTCATTTCACACTGAGAACTGGGAGAAGGAATCACGGGCAGAAGAGTGAAACACATCTAGAGAAAGGAAGCAATGTTGGGGGGCTGAGCAACATCCTGTCCCCTCCCCCCAGGAGGCTTTCTGGCTATTTAGGGAAGTGAGAGGAAGGCGGGCAGCAGGATAGGTCCGGGTCTGAATGCAGGCTTTCGCCAGGAACAGGGAGCAGAGAGCGCCTAATGACTCCAAGCTGTCCTGGAATGTTCCCCTGGCCCGGGGAGCCGCCTCAGAGTCTGGCTGCTGTGCGTGGCAGCTGTGTGAAGCACTTGCTGGCTGCAAGCCCGGCCACCAGGGACCACCAGCGGCCACAGCGATGGGGTCACCAGCAGGTGGGGCCAGGGGAGGGCAGCTCCCTCTTCCCTCGACATACAGATCTCCAGAGTCAACCTGGTTAGCGAGGGGCAGGAGGGGCAGCACTGTGTGGCCAGAAGGGGTCGGGCTCCTCCTCCCTTCCTGAAAGCTGACAGGATAGGCCCAGCCTAGGGTCAGAGGGCACTCACGGCACCTCTCCTGTCTCACTAGCCCTCAGGACCCACGCTGAGCCACAGGCTCCTGTCTTCCCTCCCATCAGCAGCTAAGTGCTTACATGTTCCACCGAGACTTAGGTAACTGTGGTTCAGGCCTTTGCTGGGTGGTCTATGTGATAAGTGCAAGGCCATCAGGGGGCCTTGGCAGAAATGGTCCCCTGCACTGTCTCGGCGGTCTCTCTTTTCTCTGTGGGAGTGGAACCCGAGGCTCGGCCAAGCCCGCCTTTATGGTGTAACGACATTAATGATGATGATAATGACATTAATGATGTCTAATGATGTGACTGATGATGGTAACAGCTAGCGCTCACTGAATGCACTCTATGACGAGCCCTGCACTGAGTGTTTTGTATGTATTAATTTAAACGAACTCAAAGTCACCCCAAGATGTTGCTACTTTTATAATTTCTATCTTATAGATGAGGAAACTGAGCCCCAGAGAGACTAAATAACTGGCTCAACTAGTGGCAGACTTGGGATTCCCATCCTGGCCATCTGACTTCAGACCCATGAACTTTTTCTCTGGCTCATTTATACTTATATCTGTTCTGTAGTTTTTCACTAATACCTGTTTCCCCAGAAGGTTATGAGTTCCTTGCCTGTGGAGACCTAGTCTACCTCCTTCACTGCTGTGTTGCAGGGGGCCTGGTACCTGCAGGTACTTGTAGCAGAATATATCAGTGCCCTATCAATAGCTCCTGTGCCTTCCAGCACTTGTGTCTCTTTGCCTGAGGCTTCTCTCTGGCCACTGGAGCCAGCTCTGCCCAGAAGTAGCTCTCAACCAGTGACCTCAGAGGTCTCCCCCCTCCATCCGCGAGTTTCCGGGGAAGATATTAATGAAAATGTAACAGAAGAGTTTCCATCACACCCATGTTTTCACTTCAGCCGTACAACCAAGATATTTTCTGGCATTTGGGTTCAGCTGCAGGTGGACTGGGGCGCTGGTGGTGGTAGAGGAGGAGGGGCAGAGGGAAAGCAAGGCTGAGGCATCCCGTTCCCACGGTGGATGCGCCGGGAGCTATGGGAGCTGCGGCATGCCCTCTCCTTGTCCGCTCGCTACCGCCAAGACCAGCCAGATGATGTGGGTAACCAGGGTGGCAAGGAGTGGGGGAAATAGAGTACAAAGAGACCTGTCACATTCAGTGGCCGTGCTGATCCATGCGGGATGTTTGTCTCACGGGGAGGGGTGATTGTTCAGTTGAGGCAGCTGGATCCTGACCTAGAGTCTCTTGGGTAGATGGAGTTCCCAGGGATGAATCCTCCCTGTGACCTCTGAGCCTCAGGACAGTGTTTGGGTCTCTCTCTGGGAGCTGGGCAGCTCAGCTCAGCCAGACCTACACTCTCCCTGGAAGCTCCAGGAGGCTCAGACACCTAAAAGCACTGGTCTTGCCCCAAGGGCAGCTGAACCTGTGCCCTGTGCCTGCCCTGTCCCAGCACTGGAAGTGGCAACAGACTTGGCTGCCCTGTGACCCCACAGGCTCTGGGGGTTAAGCCCAGCTCGTCTGGGAGGGTTCACCTGTCTTGCTTTACTCTAAACTATGAGCTGGTGACCCTGAGCCAAGGTCTTTACTAGCCCAAGTACAATATGCCCTCCACGTCCTGGTGTGTGCTCTCCCAGGTCCACTGACATTCACTCTGGCAGTCAGTGGCAGATGGTGTAGCGTAGTGGCCAAATACACAAGCTCTGAAGTTATACAGACCTGAGTTCAAGTCCTGATTGTGTCATGCACTGCCGTGTGACCTTGAAGTTACCTAAATTCTCTGTACCCGAGTTTACTGATCTATAAAATCAGAGGGGAAATAGCACCCATTCACAGGCTTGTAGGAGTTAAATGAGCTCATTTACAGTAAGTTCTCTATAAATAGAAGCTATTACAGAGAAACAAAAGCTGAAAGAATTTCTGGACATCTACTGGACATTCCCCTCACCCTGCAGATGTGTCTCACTGAGACCCAGACAGAGGAAGGAGACCTTGTTAGTGATCAGGGACAAGGTCCAGACTTTCCACCCAAGCCTGTGTGTGCTCCATCTTTCTCACCCCTTGGGTTGAGTCTGTCTCCATGTCTCCTGGTAAGACTGTGTGTGTTTCATTTTCCCACAAAGCAGTGGTTATCTGCCATTAAATGAAAACAAACACACAAGGAAATCTCTTTCTCTGAAAAAGTGGTACCATCTTTGAAAAAATAGATGTATGATATTATATATCTGCACATACTTAGTGAAAAAATCTAGATAGAAATACCCAGTTCAACATGGAGTGAATACTCATGTTTATTCTTTTGTCATGGTGAAACTTTCCCCATGATGGTGCCAACTTTGTAAAGTGGATGGATGGATGGATGGATGGATGGTTGGATGGATAGATGGATGAATGGGTAGATGGGTGGATGGATAGATGGGTGGATGGATAGACAGATAGATAGATAGATAGATAGATAAGATAGATAGATAGACAGATAGAATGCAAACCTTTAGAAAGCCTTCAGGTTGTTGGTCAGAGAATGCCCAAGTCACCACCATGGCCCAAGGACTGCAAGCTGGGGAGTGGGCTTTGGCTTCAGACAGGCCTGCATTCACAATAACTAGGACTAGAGAGGCAGGGAAGAGGGACACGACCTGTCAGGGATGTGTCCAGGAGAGGACAGTGATGCCTTTAGCCTAGCCTTTCCCATCAGGGGGAAGAAAACCCATCTTTACTCTCCTGGGTGCCAAGCAGCCTGGTCTCTGGCTGCCAGCCTGTTGGGTGTATTTACAGGGCTGACTTAACCAGAAACACTGTGGAACCTGGCTACTTCTGGGCACAGGTGTCACGTGTTCCCAGAACAGGTTTTAGAAGGCATCGCGAGACTTGGAGGGGCTGGTGAGGGGGTCACTCTTCCTTACCATTCTGCTTTTGACTTCCAAGCTTGACTTCCAACGTGTGGCTTGGCTCCTGTCTTATCTCTCAGGGTGGGATGGAGTATGCATATGTGGGTAGGTTTTGGGGGGCTGAAAACTGAATCATTTCAGTGTCAGAAAGACATGTCTCAAAGAAACATGTAATTGTATTCCTAGGACCCAAGCTCAGAGGAAGGAATCTGAAGCAGGCAGCAGCTAGTACAACCCCAAGAAGCCACTGATGTCACTCAGCCCATGATTGAACACCTCCTTTGGCTGGAATCTCACTTCTGCCTGAGATGGCCCGTTCTGTGCTGATTTAACCAAGGACTTCCATTCCCCTAGAAATGATTCTACTTAGCTAAGAAAGGACAAGTGAGTCCAAGGTCCTTCCCCACCCATCTATGCCCAATTATTCTGCACCTTTAGGGAAAACACCATACTTTCCCCACTGTTCTGCCATGCTACCTGTATCATATATCAGAAAGGGTCTGGATGTGAGTCAAAAGATGCAAGTTCAGGGCTTCCCTGGTGGCGCAGTGGTTGAGAGTCTGCCTGCCGATGCAGGGGACACGGGTTCGTGGCCCAGTCTGGGAGGATCCCACATGCCACGGAGCGGCTGGGCCTGTGAGCCATGGCCGCTGAGCCTGCGCGTCCGGAGCCTGTGCTCTGCAACGGGAGAGGCCACAACAGTGGGAGGCCCGCGTACCGCAAAAAAAAAAAAAGATGCAAGTTCAAACCCTGACTTTCTCACTCTAGCTGTGTGACTGTTGGCAAGTCTTTGAACCTCTCTGAGCCTCAGCGTTTCCCACCACCTGTAGACGTGAGGAAGAATCTCTGCTTGTCTATTTCATTTGGGTTGCTGGAAACTAAAGTCATTAAGAAATTGTAAAAATCAAAACATATGATGACAACGACAAAGATGACAAAGATGATTCAGAGTGGCCAGACATGAAGGTTTCCTCCATTCTCAACACACGGGGGGAATGACTATTTCAGATTAGCTTAGTCTAGTGATCTGAAAGAACACCAGGGGTTACACAGAGTGAGGGAGGATCTATAGGGAGGAGACCCCAGTGAACAAAAACTAGACTGGGGTGGAAAGTCCTGGAGAGTCAGGGGCAAGTGGGTCCTGGTGCCTGCGATGGGGCGGAGGACCTGGAGTGGGGGAGAAGCCCCACCTTGAATGTTTGGGTGGGCCAGAGTGGGGGAGAGTCGAGGCCAGCTCACCTGAGCTTGGGAGGGGCCCACAGACTGACTAGGCAGCCCTCTCACCCTCCAAAGACTTCACACAAAGCCGCCTGATGGACAGGCCTGCCCAGCTTCTCTTACCAGCACCTGAATTGTGATTGGTTCATCTAGGCTTTACTACTCTGTATTATGGGATGTTTTCACACACCATCAGCCTGGAACTTCCAGAGGGTAGGAAGCATAAAGCCTGGCGCACAGTAGGTGTTTAATAAGTGTCTGATGAGCGAAAAAAAGAATGAATAACTGGGGTTAAGCCACAGGCATGGGGATTCTAAGTTGACCTCACCTGGCCTCAGCACTATCCATCCTGGATCTGAGAGGAGGTTTCTTTCTTCCTTTAAACATGAGCCACCTCTGGCTTTCTCCCCTGTGACTTCCATGGCACCGCCCTCCCCAAAGCCTCCTTTCTCCCCAGATCGGAGTGTCCATGCTCCCCTGAACTCTCTCTCCTGGAACCACTCTTTCTCTCCCCTGCTCTCTGAAATGGGCCTCTCCCCCCTCATCTTTCTCAGCTCCCTTCTTCAGAAGCTTTCCAGCTCTCCCACAGTCTCCTCTCCCTCCCCCCAGAGTTCCTCTGAATTCACCCACTTAGTAGTTACCTATATGCTCAGCTGTGGGTTTAGCCAAAAGCCAGATCCTTTTGTTTCCCTTTGTGGGGATGCCATCTGCTCACTGACCTTTCCTTCAAGGGAGGAGAAAGCCTAAAAACCTTCCCCCCATCCCCACCCGAACCCTGTTCTTGCAGAACGGAGACCCCAGAGTTCTTTGCAGTGCACTGTGTCTGGAAAAATCTGAGCGGCCCACACACAAGGCCAGTGTTCCAAACTGGGAGAAACAATTTCCATCCTGTGAGCCACAAACCACCCCCGGTGCACCCACCACCCCCGGCACACAGAGGCCAGAGCCCAGGGCATGGCCTGGCCCAGGATATGCTCCTGCCTTGGCCTGGTGGAAACGGAGGGAGGCGAAGTGGAGAAAATGGGGAAATTGGCGGTAGGGTGGAGCCAGAGAGAAACAGAGAAACACAACCGGAGCGCAACTTGCAGATATCAGAACACTGGGCCATAGCTGCCTGTCTTCACTCCCTCCACCTCCCACTCCCACTCCTGTACTAGACTGGCTCCATGATGCAGATTCCCCCACATTATAATAAGTCCTGGAGGAGTTCCCTTCTTTACTAGGAGCTGGGTCACTCCATATGCGTCTGCTAGATGCTCCAAAGCTATTTTCCAGGGCATCTCCGATGGGCCAAGCCTTCCTGTTCTAGGCTTCCTGTTTATAGACAGACCCCAAAATGTAGACACACAATGCACAGAAATGTGCTTTTGTCTTATTACTAATCCAGAGACTAATTCTAAATACAAAACCTAGAGCCATACCTTCTAGATTATTCCATGGGGCCCTTCTCCCTGATTCCTCCCTGCAACCACTCATTCCATCAATTACTTTTCAATTTGCCCCTCCCCCACCTGTTCACCCGTGCCATCTTTGGAACGACTGCTCAACTTTACATCAACTCCTCCACCTGCCTTTGTTTAGAGGAACATGGATCATAGCTCCCAGTGTGCCCTGAAATGCAACCCAAGCAGCCAAGAAACACAGTGCTGTCTGCTGCTGTAGGAAATTGAGGAAAGAGGTTTATGAGCCTTGTGTTCTGCTCAATTAAGCTGTCACTGGGTGTTTTGAAACTCTGGGCCAAATGCAAACACACACTTGTAATCACTTTGTATTTATGCTTGGCAACTTACTTTCAATATTACCATTATTACACTGGAAAGTATTTTCCCTTTAAATATACAATTTAGTTTTTTTTTTTTTAAAAAAAGTCATTTCTTTACATCTTGGAATCAAAATTTTCCCTCCAGAGGAATCCATCTCCAATTTAACAACTAAAGTCAAGGAAAAACTGGGGTACAATATGCAGAAACTAATTTTGAAGTTGATTTCCCTCCTTGCTAATGTCTGTTGCAATCATCCCTCCTCCCCTTTTATTCTCCAGGCCCTCTGGCATTTAGGGCCACCTGCTGTGGATTTCTGTAGCTCTAACACACAACCATGAAATCCTGAGTTAAACCCCTGAGAGAAAAATGGTCTGGGGAAGAGATCAGAGTTCACGGTACTTTAAATGCAGCCCCCAAAACACAGACTCACGAGGGTCTGCAGTTGTCAACTCAGAGCTGGGCCAATACTGGAAGCTCATCCACCTCCAAGTAGACGATGATCTGTTTTTCAGAATGACCATCTCTCTTTGTCTTTCTGAAGTTCTCAAGAGGTACCAACTCCACAGGCACCTGTTGCAGGGTTTGTGGCAGAGAATCCTTCTTCCACAACCCACTGCAATCTCTCCAGCTTTAGCCACATGGCTAGGGTTGCCAGATTTAGACAAAACAAAAACAAAATAAAGAACATCCAGATACATTTTAATTTCAGATAATCAACAGAAAAATTTTAATGTAAGTATTTCTCATGCATTATTTGGGATATACTATGCTGATAATAATTTGTTGTTTACTTGAAATTCAAGTGCAACTGGGTGTCCTGCATTTTATCTGGCAACCCTTGGCATGACCATATCTCAGGCTGACCCCAGCCTGTAAGTGCGTAACTCATGCCCAGCTAGGGACTGGCCTTGAAGCACTGACTTCCCACTGCAACATGAAAGGCCCTGCCCTGTCCCACAGGAGAGAAGCTGCTTCGGATACCACCCCCTAGGCTGGACAATAGTCCACATTGGGGTCAGTGGGTTGAATTCAGTGTGAAAGGCCATGCTCCCTGGTGACTGATGGCTATCACCTGTCAGGAGGGATGAGTGAGGGTGCCCCCATCAGCTGGGCAGGTCCTGGCAGCCAGAGTCGGACATGAGGCATGGCCCTTCTCACCTGCACTGGTGACGAGATGCCCCACACAGTGCACTGACAGGCCTGGGAAAGCCAGAGCAGAGGCTGCCAAGAAGGGGCTAGGCAGGAAGCAGTAGCCGAGGGCCAGATCCCAAATAGGGACGAGGGAAAGGGTGCAGAGAGGTGGGAGGAGCGGTGGAGAGGAGGGGGCAGAACCAGAGCAGAGCCCAGACTTGGGCAGCTTGGTGAGTGGCAGGAATTTCCCAGGCAGATGCTCTACAGTTGAAAAGGTCCAAGTGGGCCGCAGGCCTGGAAGGCTTCCCAGAGGAGGAGTGGGATCTGCTGGCACAGAGCTGGGTGGGCTGGAGCCCTACTCCTTGGAAATAAATGTCCGAACCAAATATGGTCAGTTAATAGTCCTCTTTCCCGCCAGTCTGTCCAGGATGGGTTCTCAGGAGAGGTGAAGTTGGCCCTTCGCCAGCCAGTGAGCACAGAGGGTCTCAGGAGGCACTGAATGTGCAGGGCGCTGCCAGGAAAGGCGGGGACGTTGCTGGTGGAGCAGTAAAGGCAGAAGGAGGAGGGGCCCTCTGAGGCCCCAAAGAGAGAAAATGGGGGGGGGTGTCTTTTTTTTAACACTTTATATGTTTTGGCTACTGAATTAGCATTCTCAGCTGCCAGTGAAAGAAACTCGAGCCAAGCTGGCTTAAACCACAGGGAGAATTCATTGGCTTGAAGAGGCTGGAAGGAGAGTTTGCCTTACGTCGATCTGGATCGAGAAGCCCAAGCAGTGTCAGCAGGCTGTCTCTCACTCTCTTGTCTCCTGGATCTCTTTTTCAGTGTGTTGGCTCATCAGATGCTGATTCCCTATGGCTCTGGGCTCTTCTATCAGCTCAGAAGCCCCAGCAGTGTGCAGACAACAGCCCCTGGGCTCAGTCCCTTGGTCTGGCTTGCTTCACGCACTCATTCCTGAACCATCATTAGGCCAAGAGGAGAGAACACACTGATTTGCCAGGCTTGGGTCAAGGGTGAGGGCCTAGGGGCGGGCTGGGGAGGTCAGCCACGCTCATCTCTGGGGCTGACTGTGAGAGACATGGTCCCTCAAAGGGAAATTGGATACACTTAGCAGAAAGGGTGATCAGTAAGGAAGGGATGCTAGTCAGGTAAAAATCACCAACGTCCAAGCCAGTGAGCTTATATATCAATGCTGATTTCATCTGATCCTTGCAGTGAGGGTGCTGGGTGGGAATTATTAGCTTATTTTACAGAGAATGAAACTGAGGCTCAGAGACTGTGACTTGTCCAATATCATACAGCAAGGTGGAGGCATAACAAGATTCAAACTCAGGTTTCTGGGTCCTGACATGGCCACACCAACGTAGCCAACCTAGCCAGATGCCCTCCCAGTGGAAACATGAGGCCTGGTCCCTACCCTCCAAGGGCTTCACCCACTAGTGCCAGACCACACCCAGCCACTGTGAGAAGACCGCTTCCAAATTCCAGGTAAAGGAACGAGAACTTCTCAGCACAAGCCATGTGCGTGTGGAAAGGGGTCAGGAGAGCAAGTTAGAGGCCTCAGAGAGAAATGGGGTGACTTACCGCTGGGTATTTACAATAGCAGGAATGTTTACCAGGAACAGCAAAGGAACAGGCCCCCCTAGCTGGGGACCCAAGGAGCAGGGCTGGGTAAACAAGCAGCTCAAATGTGGGAACAGCTAGGAAGAGCTTCCTGTAACTCTTGCAGCCCTGGGAGGACCCACAAGACCTGGAGCCCCATCACCAGGGAAGCGGCCTGAGCTGCACCAACAGGCCAGGGAGACCTGAGGCTCTGTCTCACCCCCATCCACTGTACGACCCTGACAAATCACACCCTCTCCTGGGCCTCAGTCTTCTCATCTGTAAAATGAAGCATACAGACCAAATCAATGCCTCCCTCCCTTCCTTCCTGCCTTCTTTTCCCTCTCTCTCTCTCTGTCTCCCCCTTTCCTTCTTTCTTTCTTTCTTTCCTTTCGCTGCAATCCAAAGTAAGAAACACCTTTGCCACTGATTCAAAAACACCCACAGACAAATTTCACAAAACAATATTGATCCTTACTACAAGCAGTATGCTCTGATATTTTCTAGTTCATGTACTACATTTTTTTTAAAAGCTGGATTTTATCTGCCCACTCTTGGAAAACGACACTGGACTAGATGATCTCCAAGGACCTTCTTAGAGGCCAAGTCTTTTTGGCAGGGCTTTTGGTGCTGCAATATCTGTTAGGCACTGCAGGGCACAGGGAGGAGACAGAGGTGGGCGTTGGAGGAGCTGATGCTTGAGAACCATCCCCCCCCCATGCCCCCTCCAGTTCTCTCTTTGCTCTTCCAGCTTTCCAGGGAGGCTGTGAATCAGAGGCGAGTCTAAGACGCTTTGAACCTGGACAGTTCCCTTCCTTGGAGCTCCGTTTCTTGACCTGTAAAATGGGCTAGTAGAAAGTATAAGGCCGGATCGTGGCCAGGAGCACAGGCGGCTCTGCACTGTGAATGATGACATTCTGGTCATCACAGCGACTCTGAGCTCCTCTGGCTCGCCTCCTGGCTCCCTCGTTGCTCCTGTCCATCCTGCCTCATGTGCCCCTGAGCGTCTCGTAAGTGGTTTTAAGGACAGCAGCTGCACTGCCGATATTTGACAGGCGGTTTAATCAGACTGCAGTTTCTGTTTGAAGAATGAGGGAGGACTCCAGAGGGAGGCCCAGCGAATTTGCAAGGAAATACCGACGGGTTGACTTTCTGTCTGTCAAAGACAGCCCTGCTGAAAGGGCTGCAAAGCCTTAAGTGAGCAGCTCCCAGCTTTTTTCTTGGAGCCAAGAGTCACTCAGGCAATTTCCTCCCTCTTCTCCCAGGGGCCCCCGAGTTGAACTTTTTGGAGTAACAGGCCAGGTGACTGCCTTTGCTTCTGCAGTGTTGGGCTGGGTTGGGATTGGGCCAAATTTAGGTGTGCTGAAGCTGGCCTCTGATAGGACTTTTAAAAACTAACTTTTATTACAAAAGTGGTACATGAATACAGTCTCTTTTTTTCAGCCTTTCTTTGAAAAATTAAAAAATTGCAGGTAAAGCCCAAGGCCCCTTTGAGTGTCACACCCAAGTCCATTCCTTACTCCCACACCCCTGCCTCATAACCCCTGTGTGTGTTCGGTACAAAAACAGAAACATGGGTGGGTTTTCTTTTCCATATAAATTTTACCTGCAGCCAACACTGTCCACCACCCACCCAGCAGGTGATGGCACCCATTTCCTCCCTGCTAATGAAACCTGGATGTACTCAAGTGGTCAGCAAAAATCTCCTGATATCAGGGAGAATAGATAAGAATGAATCATGATAGGCTCCCTGACTTCACACGACACTACAAAGCTACTATAGTCATCAAAACAGTATGGTCCTGGCACAAAAACAGACATATAGATCAATGGAACAAGACAGAAAGCCCAGAAACAAACCTATGCACCTATGGTCAATTAATCAATGACAAAGGAGGCAAGACTATACCATGGAGGAAAGAGAGTCTCTTCAATATATGGTGCTGGGAAAACTAGACAGTGACATGTAAAAGAAATGAAATTAGAACTTTCTTTAACACCATAAACAAAAATAAACTTGAACTGGATTAAAGACCTAAATGTAAGACCGGATACTACAAAACTCTTAGAGGAAAACAGAGGCAGAACACCCTGACATAAATCGCAGCACTATCTTTTTTGAGCCATCTCCTAGAGCAATGGAAATAAAAATGAAAATAAACAAATGGGACCTAATTAAACTCAAAAGCTTTTGCACAGCAAAGGAAACCATAGACGAAATAAAAAGACAACCCACTGAATGGGAGAAAATATTTGCCAATGATGCGACCGACAAGGGATTAGCCTCCAAAATTTACAAACAGCTCATGCAACTCAATATCAAAAAAACAAACAACACGATCAAAAAATGGACAGAAGATGTAAATAGACATTTCTCCAAAGAAGACATACTGATGCCCAAGAGGCACGTGAAAAGATGCTCAACATTGCGAATTATTAGAGAAATGCAAATCAAAACTACAATGAGTTATCACCTCACAACACTCAAAATGGTCATTATCAAAAAATCTGCTCTAAACGATTTTTGACAATCTCATCCCTTTAAGCAGAAAGGTCTAAAGGTTAGTGGATGACCCCGTTCTTCATAATGAGATATCAGGGGAATTCTACTAGGGAGGGCTTCCCCTACCAAAGAAAAAGCCACAATTTTATGAAGAGAAAACCCTTTCACTTCTTCCTTCTTCTTGCCTTGAATACAAATGTGATGTCTGGAACTACAGTAGCCATTTCATGACATGAGGCAATGAGCAAAAAGGAAAGGCCAAGAGAATCCCTGAGATGTATTACTGAGCAGCTGATCCAACTCCAGCAATGGCTACTTTTAGACTCCTTGTTATTGGAGAAAAAATAAACTCCTCTTCCTTTGAGCTAGAGAAGGTTGGGTGCTTGGTTACTTAGGGCAAAAAGGAATCCTGACTCATATGTCAATCTATGACTTGCTTTTTCCCCACTCAACAATGATTCTGAGATCTAGCTGCATAAGTATATAGGGATCATCTTTTAACTAGTAAACTGTGTTCTGTTGTGGAATAAATCATACTTCAGTGAGCTTTTACTGATTGGAAATTTAGTCTGCTTCACATTTTTTTTTTTTTTTTTTTTTTTTTGCAGTACGCGGGCCTCTCACTGCTGTGGCCTCTCCCGCTGCGGAGCACAGGCTCCAGACGCGCAGGCCCAGCGGCCACGGCCCACAGGCCCAGCCACTCCGCGGCATGTGGGAGCCTCCCGGACTGGGGCACGAACCCGTGTCCCCTGCATCGGCAGGCGGACCCTCAACGACTGCGCCACCAGGGAAGCCCTGCTTCACAGTTTTATTTCACCATTAAGACTGGAATGAACATCCTATACATGTGCTAGTGTTTCTTCAATAGGTTCCTAGAAGCAAAGTTGCTGGATCATACACGATGCACATTTTCAGGTTTAATATATTATTACAGCTGAATTGCTGTAGGAAGTGGTTGTACCAATTTACACTTCTTCCCTGGTGTGGATGAGTCCCTACTTCACATCCTTGTCTACCTTTGTTTGATCATTAATCAGGTTGAGGGTTTGCCAATATTATGATAAAATTATGATTGTGTTTTAATTTCCCTGATCACTAATGAGGGTGAGCATGCTTGACTGTATTGGACACTTGTTTTTCTTTTGCAAATTGTCTGTTCACAGTTGCTCACTTTTCCATTGTGTCATTTGTAAGCATTCTGTTTGTAACATGTTATAAGAAACATTTGTGTATAAATGAAACATTACTGATTTGTAACCATTCCTGATATGTTATGGATGCTGATGCTTTCTGGGTTGTGTCTGTTTCGAGTCTTTTCTCCCAGTGAGTTACTTGTCTTAACCCCAGCCCTGGGGCAGTACTCCTGCCACCCGTCCACGGGCACAGAGCACGCAGTGGTAGAGCAAGGACCTGAGGCCAGGTTACCTAACATGAAGAGGCTCATTCCCTTTCCCTCAGTCCTGCTGCCTCTGCCCCTGGCGCTCTGTAATAACGAGCTGCTTCTCCTCCTCTCCGACCTCCCTGGGTGCTCCCCTCTCCTTCTCCATTGTCTGAAGTTTCCACCATTTGGGCCACTGATCTGGCTTAGGCATCAAAGGAGAGGCACCATTTCCAGAGATGACCTTGAGTTTCCCAGGAGAGGAGGAAAAAGCATGTGAAGGCCTAATGTGGGGGGATGGGGGAGCCCCTTTCTCTCTAGGGTCACAAGGATCTGGGGGGTAGCCTCACTGCCCACCTCCCATGGTCCAGTGAAGTCGGCTGCTCCATTTGTTCCTGGGGTCTTTGGCTGCAGCTCCCAGGACCACGGTTCCTGAGGTTCACTCCTCCTGCCTCCCTGGGCCTCCCCATCAACGATCCTTAGGGGTCTCTCAGGGGCCCTGCATGGGAGTGGGCTCTGGTCTCCATAGCCTCAGGTGTCATTGACATCCTTCTCTTCCCAGCCTAGGGGTCTCTCTAAACCTCTATCTCAACAGGTGCTCCCACCTTTCCCTAGGGTATCCTCTGTGTTCTCCCCACACAGGGCAATCAGCACAAGGACCCTCTAAGAGCCCGCGCTTTGCAAACAAAAGCTTCCAAATGGGCTTCCAGCCAGCTCTGCCCATTAGGCCCCTATATAGCTTTTCCTCCTCTGCCCTACTCTCGGTCCTCCCCCACAAGATTAGGGTCAAAAAAAGCTCCAGAATTCCTAGCTCTGGAAACCTTCCATTCAGTCTCTCCTTGGCCCCAGATCTGCTGTGTGCCCTTGGGTGGCCTGGTTGATCTCCCTGGCATCTCTGCAGCAGCCCCTGGCCGGGGTCTCAGTCCCAGAAGCAGCAGCTGAGGTCAGAGGCCTCACACCCCTGCCCTGCAGGAAATCCTCCCATGGTTCCCCATCTGCTGAGGGGCCTACCGGGCTGCAAAGCTCCTGACCCTCTGGCACAACCGCCCCTCAGGCTCACCTGTGTGGTGAAGCACAGGCACCAGTCACACCAACGGGCCTGTTGTTCAGACCCGCCATGTTCTTTCACACCCTCAAGTCTTTCCAAGACTGTTTCCTCTTCCCCAAATACCCTTCCAACTCATCGTGTCTACCTGGTAAACTCCTACTCATCTGTCAGTACTTTGATTCCCAATATCCCCAGCCCCAACAGTTAATCTTTCCTTCCTCAGCATCTCCAAACCACTGTGTAGAATCCTGGCCCTAATCACACTGTATTTTATTATTTGTTGACCTATATGCCTAGATTAAGCTGAAGGCCAGAGACGGCAACTTTTCCATCTCTGTACCTCAGTGCATTCAAGAGTATGGAACAGAATAAATCTCAATACATGTTGGAGAGAGAGAAAGAGAGAGAGAAACATATAATTCTTTAAAATCCTCATGAAGTGGGTAAAATTTCCCCGAGTTTCCAAATGAGGAAGTGAGTCTTAGGAGGGTTAGGTCATGTGCCCAAGGCCCCACAGCTTGAGAGTGGTGGCAGCAAGGTTTGGGTCCAGACAGCTTGACTCCAGGACCTAAGTACTTGCCCAGAGTGCTCCATTGCTCCTACGGGCAGCCTTTTGTAGACTCCGGAGCCCTGGCATCTCCAGGCTTCTCTGAGGGTGTCAGAAGGCATGATATGGAGCCAGTCTTGTAAGGTTGTGTGTCCTGGGGTGAGCCACTTAAACTCTCTGGTCCAGCTTCCCCACAGGCAGAGCAGCAATAACAATCTTGCATGGCCTTTTTCCCAGAGCCTTACTGGGTTCACATCAGATGCTGGATGAGACAGGGCCTTGAAGAGTCTGGACACACAGAGCAGAGGTGCCAAGCCCAGACTCTGTTTCCCCTCGGGGGACTCCACCTCCCCACTCCTCACCTGCCTGCTTTGGAAAGAAGCAGGTGGTGAAGCCCAGCCAGCGGGGGCTGGCGAGCAGCCTCCCTCCCCAGCCTCCTCTCCCTCCGTTAATGCACAAGTGTTGTCACATTCTGGGAGCAGCCTCAGGCCCCAGACACCCCAGAGGTTTCCACGGTCGGCCTAAACGCTGGGTTAGCTAGCTGCTGAGTGGGGAGGGAGACAGCGCTGAACAGACACACCCCACCTTGCTAAGGACAACTTTACCCCACGAGGCTCCGGCCCAAAACAGAAGGAAGACACTTGGACAAGGTCTGGGAGCGGCATTTGACTGCAGTTCTCCACACCAGGGGCCTTGGGTCTGCCTTCTGAGGAGCTGTCTGTCCCAAGGCCAGCCTCCTTGGAGCCCTCAGGCCTGGGCTAACTTATTTCAGAAAGGAGCAGTAAGGAAGCATGGCCTCCTTCCTGGATAAGTGGAGGGGGCTGGGCAGAGATGGGAGGATGGTTCACTTATGCAACGGACGTTTCTGGAACAGGCCATGTGTTGGGCGCTGAGGGACAGGCATGGTCTCTGCACACAAACTGCTCTGGCTCCTTGGTTTAATTCTCAAGAATATTTAGGAAGGGAGCCCCCTCCTGACCTATCAGCAGCTCTGCATGCTTGCACAGTGTAAAAACAGACTCTGTACTTGGATTTGATTTTAGAGCATGTTCCCTTCACCCAGCTACAATCTTGCTTTATTCCCTGAGTGACCCTGTGAGAAAAGCAGGGCAGGGGATAATCCCCACCTGGTACCCATTGATTGGAAACTGGAGTGCTGTGTTCAAAGAGATCCTGAGGTTACATTTGGGCTCAGTGTTACAGAGCGCTGTGATTGATTAGCAATGTCTGCAGTGAGTGCAAGAAAGGAGAGGAATAGTACTGGTGTAATGGAGTGGTCATCCCTGTACCAAAGTGTACCTTCCTCAAGGGCACAGGTCAAGTCTTGTTCACTAATGGTCCCACAGTACCTGGTACGGTGCCTGGTACAAGGTAGATGCTCAATAACTATGCATTGTATGTAAGAGAACGAAGAACAGTGAAAATGCTGAGACCCAGAGTGAGGGGTGGGACTTGTCCAAGGACACAAAGTGAGTCTGGGTCTCCTGATTACCCATCCTCTGCTATCTTGTCAAACCCCACGCTCTCCCCATTCCCAAGGTATGTATCTGTACTTCCATCTGAGGGCAAGGATTCAAAGCCTCCATACCCCATTCAACACGTGTCTTTGAAAGCCAGAGCTGCAGGTAGCCCAGGCTGGGGTAGAACCTGGCTAGAAGGGAGGGTCACTATGTCCTATGTTTTCAGGGTAGGGTACCAGGATTAAACATTGGGTCAGCTCTGGGCCAGAGAGAGACCAGAAACCACAGACTGGTCAGCCCCGGTGCTGGGCTCTGCATCCAGGAAACCTGGAGAAAGGGTAGGCCATCCTCCTGGGTGTGTGTTGGGGGGAATCCATCCCAGGACACCATCTGCCCCTGAGCAGGAAGGGGGCAGACCTTCTCTTCTTTGCACAGATCACCAACAAGTACTTCAGGGGGTATTCAGGCCCAGATCTGGCCAAAATAATCCTAAAACTGAATTTTTAGAATTCAAGAATTTTTTAAAGAATCCTTCTCAGCAGCTAAGGGGTGGATCCCTATCCCCCAACATTGTGTTAACGGGCATCTCTTGATGGGGTTCTTTATTCTTCTCAAAGTGCTCTCATAACCACTCTCTTAGATAGAAGAGAATAACAGGATGTTAATACTGAAAGGATCCTTAGGGATCCTCAGAAGCTGAGACCCGGTGAGGGAAAGTGACTTGCCCAAGGTCACACAGAGGTGGGTAGAGCTGGGCCAATTACTGGCAGGGGCTCCCAGGCGTTTTTCATGGCTGTGACCAGGTGACAGTGCTGAGGAGTCAGGCCTCTCTGGGAAGGTGGGAAGGACTGGGAAATGTGCCTAGAAGGAGGGCGGCTGGAGAGAGCCTTGGGGTCAGGCCCCAACCCCACACAAGCGTTTAATCCCCAGGGTAATGCCCTGTGGCCACCCCATCTGCCCCAGGCCCTGTCCATGCTACCCACAAAAACTTTCTCATTCATTCACTTATTTTTAAACATTTTTTTTGGTTTTGTTTTTCCAACCTTTGTGTTTATAAGGAAAGCTACATAAACAATCCCAGAAAGAGGCCACCAGCTCCAACCAGCTGCTTGGGTTCAGGGACGAAATCAGTAGTTTTGGGAAATGGGTCTTTCCTCTACCTCTGCCTCCATCTAGAGCTGAGGCCCTGATGTTTAGCATAGCCCAAGGGCAGGGAGAAAGGGCGTGCAGGGAGGGCTGTGCTCTACACACCGGGTCCCAGTGTCCCCAGAATCACCCAACACCCCCATTTTGCCACTGGAGAAACTCACTTGCCCAAGATCACATGACTGGCAAGTAACGGGTAGATCTGGAATTCAAACCTAGGCCATCTAGAGTTTAAATGCTTGCCACTATGCTAAGGGGGCCTCCTAAAATGAAGACGGGCTACAGGGAGGGGGAGGGAGGTGGGGGATATGGGGAGACGTGTGGCAAGAGCAGGGTTGCAGTTTCCTTCTAAAGAAGGGCCCACAGGGTGGAAACCCACCCCCATCCATGTCTGGGAATATTGCACAGTGTGTATACACATTCATGCAAACCCACACGCACGCACGTGAGCACACACACAACCCGCTCGTAAGCACCCACACATGCTCACTCACACGGAGATCAGCCCCACTGCAGCAGGGCAGGGGCTGCCCGACCAGACCACATCCTAGGACACATTCTTTACCCATCGACCTGAAGAACGCAGACCTGTGGGACCAGCTCTCCCACAGGCAGCTCGTAGATGCTGGCCCAGGAAGCTGCTCACTTGCCCTCCACTTTGACAGATCGTCCCTTCTCATTCTGGTGTCACTGCCCACTGGCCACGTGCAGTTGAGAGAACAGAGGTCAAACTGGGAGAGCAACTTATCTGAGGCCCCACAGTGAGTCTGTGGTAGGCCCCTGCCCACCCGGATGCTTCCTTTAACCATATTTTAAGACTTTCTAGCTTGGGATCCTCCCTGGCCTAGTTGAGAAGGATTAACAGATTCCCTGGCAGTGAGGGTGAGTCAGGGCCCCTGTGAATGTTTGCTGAATGAAGGAGTGAATGAATGAATGAATGAATGAATGAAAGAAGAGATGAATGGATAAAGGAGTGAATGGATGAATAGATGGATGGATGGATGAAGTGAGTGAATGTGCAGGGAAGGAAGGAAGGAATGAATGAGTGAATGGATGGATGGATGGATGGAGGAATGAATGAATGGATGGATGGATGGGTGAATAAGTGGAGTGAATGAATGGGGGAAGGAAGGAAGAGAGGAGTGAATGAATAAGTAACATATTCAGGTCCTCCAGGGCTTACAATTCATTCAACTGGAAATAGCAGACACAAGACTAGACTCTGTCCTCATAGAGTTTGCATTTTCATGGGGAAATCTGATAATTTTTGGAAAATGTACATAAGGAAAAAGGGCCCACAAAAGGCCACACTCCACAGCATCCTGAGAGTCACCCTTTTGGGAAGATCTCCTGGTAATCACCCCTGCCACCATCATACTAACCTGGGGTGGGGGCAGGGGGGAGCGCTGTCTCCCACTTGGCATCTGACCCAGGGGGTGGACTCACTATTCCCTTTTAATTTCCTGTAGTGCAATGAGAGAAGGCTCTTTTAAATGAGACTTTACTAAAGGCTTGAGGATAACAGTAGGAAAATAAACCCAGAGGCCCAGCTCCTGGCATTCATGTCCCCTTTCCCTGTTCCCTATGCAGACATCACTAGCTGATCTTGGCACTTCCTCCCTGAGCACAGGATCCTTCTCTGAACTGTGCTCCAGGCAGCCACGAACAGTCAGTAGGTGCTGACCTGTGAAATGATGCCTAGTTGCCCTCCCTGGGCTACAGAATCAGGCCGTGGGGACGTTGCTGACATATCATCCTCTCAGGGAGTCCTTGGAGAGGTCTCCCTGCCTACTTTTTCCCTGCTCAGCACAGAGGATCATACAGGAACCATGCACCTGGTGGGGCTTGGTCAGTGGATGAAGCAGGAGCCCTGCTGTTGGAACAGAGTGCCAAGGACAGAGTGGACAAGGAGCCTGGCCAAGCTCCTGACAGGGACTCTCCAGCCCAAGACAGCAGTGGGGCCAGAGGCTGGGGAGGTTAGATGTCATCGCCTTCAACTCTCACTTTACTGAAGAGGCCCAGAGGGGCCAGGTGACTTGCCCGAGACCACATGGTGAGTGACATAGTTGGGTCTAAACCCAGAACCCCTGACTCTCATGGTCCAGGCCCCAGATCCTCGCCTATGGCCCTTTCATTACTCCACTCTGCTTTCCCTTCTTTGGAACTTAGAGAGATAAAGAGTTCTGTCCATCTATCCTGAATTTCATTTGCTGGTGACACCTTCAGCTGCCTCCTAGTTTTTGAAACTGTCTTTCCAATGAGATTTTTCAGTAGAAGGGGTTAAGAGGTATGGAAACCATCTCATGCTCTCCCAGTAGGGCAGTACTTGCACTATAAGGGGGAAAGAAGCAGTTTCTTCAAGTGCCCCAGCCCTACCTGCCCTGCTCCTTTGAGACCTGAGTAGAAAACATCTCTGTCCAAGATGAGGCCTCTGATACAATTCTTGGACAGTCCCAGAAGAGCTGGTGAATCACATTTATTAGCGCTTGCAGGGAGTTGGATCCGGAAGTAGTGGCTGTGATTTATGAAGTGTGGGCTGGGCGTTAGGTAAGTGGGCAGGTGGTCGGTTAACGTGGATGGGCAGCGAGGGGCTATGTGGGCAGGTGAAGTTGTCTGGGGGAGGTAACGGTGCAGAGCAGGCTGCCCAGCAGTTGGGTTGGCAGGCTGGGTGTCAGAAATCATCAGGCCTGGTGAAAGGTGAGTAGATACAGGCCAGAGATGACCCAGGTAGGGTGTGGACTCAGGGAAGGCCAGCTGGGAGGCATGGGTCTGGGCTGCAGCGAGTAGGGTCAGCATTGTAGGTCCAGATGGGGGTCAGGAGTGTGTATTCTGAATGTTAAGTGGGCTGGGTACTAGCTGGGTGGCTCAATAGTGGCATGGGAGGTAAGGGGTTGGCTCATTAGGTGGGTGGGTGGGTAAGCCAGTGGTTAGGAAGAGGTTGGGTATACAGATGGGGACGGGGCTTGGGAAGGCAGTTTTAGGCTGAGGATCTATAGGCTCCACTCCATCTTCTCTTGGCATTTGCTATTTGAGCCAAATGCCTGGCTCCCCTGTGGCTCCTTCAACTGTAAACCAGCTTCCAGCCCTCCACACCTCCCCACCCACCAATTAGTGGACCCGGGCGGGACGGTGGCTATTCAGAGCAGTGGTCAGGGCCCAGCCTACTTGAGCCAGCCCAGAGTGACCTCTGGATGCTTTCTGGAAACCTCTGGCAAGTAGCCGCCCCTCTCACATTGCACAGGCTCAGCCGTTTGGGGAGGACGCAGAGTGGGGGGAGGACGCAGGGGGCGGCTTTCCGTAGGGAGGGTGTAATCATGAGTCCCACAGAGCCGGGCTGGCCACGGGTGCCATGATCCCCGCAAAGGAGTGGCAGGGCTGGGGGCCTGGGGGGCATGCCAGGGAGGGGTGAGGAGCAGGGGGCAGCTACAGGGGAAGCCAACAAGGGCCTAAAAAGATCCTCTCATGCAGATCCATTACAAAAGAGTTCAGATGTGAATCTGGGCCCTCATGGGCTTTTGTATCATTCAGGAAGAAAGAGTATGTGGAGCTAAATTAGGACTAACAGGATGACAGAGGGACCACTGAGCCACCCAAGAATCCAGAGGCAGTCTGCATAATCGCTCAAGAGCAGGGGCTGTGCAGCTAACCTGCAGATATGCAAACCCCACCTCTGCTACCTCCTGGCTGTGTGACTCGGGCAAGGCACTGAACTTCTCTGATCCTCACTTTCATCATCCATGAAATGGGGATAATATGATAACACCTACCTCATAGGGTTTTGAAGATTAAATGAGTTAGCATGTGAGAGGTGCTAAAAAGAGTGGCAGGCAAATGGTACGTGGTATATGAATTAGCTATTATTGTTGTTATTTTATTGTTAGTATTATGAAGACAGACTTGCCAACCACTTCTCATTACCCAGCTGCTCCCTGGGCTTGTCTCCACGCTCATCTTTCCAAGGGGAGGCCCAGGGACAGCCCTGGCAGCTTTGTTAGTATGGAGTCAGCCGCTGAAGAACTTTAGAGAGTAATGAAAGTGCATTTACTAATTTAGGTATTTCAGGCAGAGCATATGTCATCGAGTCCTCCTCGGCATCAGGAATGATCCCTTCATTCCCAGTATCCACCCCAAATCAAGGAGCATTGGCAGAGGGGGACAGAATGAGAATGAATGGTGCTTAATGGAGGAGGAACTTCCTGGTTTGGGGGAGACTAAGGAAGAGAGCAGGCTCCTGCCAGGCCCCTGTCCCCAGGCATGCTAGGGGACAGGTGTGGAGACCACACGCCGCTGTGGATTGACTGCAGGGGCGCACATGAGGGCAGTGGATGGCCTTATTGCCAGGCCCTCTCACCCTGCAAAGGCCCAGGCATCAGCTGTCCCGCCAGAAGTGGCTTCAGTGGAAGGGGCTGGCCGCCAGAGAGGAAGCCCAGAGCGTGCCAGGCTCCCCAGGCTCCAGGTCAGGGGCCAAGGCGGCTCTCAGGCCACAGCTGCTCCACTGGCTCATCCCCACCCCGGGAACTGGCAAGTACACAGTCACCCCAGCTAGGAGCCAGCTGCTCACTCTGGGGTCTTGCTCTGTGTCCAGCCACTTCCTGCTTCTGGTCTTGGCCCTTTTTCTGTCCCTGGCTGGGTCTCAGACAAAGGACAGACCCTGGGTCCTAATGACCTGACTCTCAAGTCTTCTCAAAGGCTTGGGGAACAGGGGCGTGTGTGGGGCAAAGGAAGCTGAGTGAGGGCAGGGCAGCGGGATGCACTGTCCCCTCCTGAAGACCAATGCAGAACCCTGGACAAGTGAATTCACCTCTCCATGCCATCTTGCCCTAAGCTCTAAAGTTATGGGTGAACTTCTTTCATTGGGATGGTGGGCTAGGAGGAGATACTAGTAATGTCTCCAAAAACTGAAATCAGGGCTTAAAAATGAGATGATTATGGAGCCACAAAATCACAACTTCCATTCCCTCTATTATTATCACACACATAGCCACCTCTACGGCCAACACAAGCATACCACTGCCTCAGCACAGGTCCGCCCAACTCCTCCAGTAACCTGGGGTGTCTTCTTGGGTATCAGGTATGGAAAAATCTAACTGAATTGGCAAAACTGGAGGAGTTAAAGGGAATACAGACTGGTGTGTGTGTGTGTGTGTGTGTGTGTGTGCGTGTGTGCTTTGGTGTGTGTGCGTGTGTGTGCTTTGGTGTGTGTGCTGGGTCTCAAAGCCACATTATAGGGCTTTGGATTGATCTGTCTATCCTGTACACTTGTAGCACCTGAAATCTGCAATACAGTTGACTGTAACTCCCATCATTTCTCCTCCCCTTAGAAGTGGGAGAGTGAAGAGGAAAAAAAAAAAACAACCCAAGAATTTTCTTGCAATTTTCCCAAGAAGAAACTCGGGCCCAGAGAAGTTAAGTGACTTGTCCAAGGTAACCCAGTGAATGAGAACTAAATCCAGGCCTGGAAGTCAATCTGAATCCCTTACTGGACAGTTCCCAACAGGAGGCAGGGTCAAAGGCTGCTGTTGGCCCGCCTCCTTGTGTCTCTTCCTACTTCTGGGGCATCTCAAGGGGTGTCCTCCTGTCTGCTCCTCAGGGGCCCCAGGAGGAAGGGCATTGGCCAGTGGGCTCCATGTCCTGCTCAGTGGGCCTTCCCTGTGGGACTTCACGGATCAGGAACACTCGAGGCCCTGGCCTTCCTGAGCAGGCCAGAAATAAAGCCATGAACTAGACCCACCCAGTCCCTTCCCTCATGGAGCTTACGATCAGTTTCTCACTCAAGGAGTCTTGCCTTGACTTCCAGAGCAGGGCAAATGAAGGGGCGAGGTGAGGGGCAGGACAGCCCCCAACCCCCAGAGGGGGCATGTGAGGGCTCATCCCCATCTGACAGCAAGGAGGGATGCAGGAGGCAGTGACAGCTGGTCCCGGCTACACTGTGGCTGCAGCAGGCAGGCTGAGTTCTGTGGATGGAAAGTGTGGGACAGTGGACCCCTCTAGTCACCGCTGGCCTGAACTGAAACATCTACCTTCCTCCAAGGCCCAGGTGTGTCTCCCAGGCTGGCCAGACCCTACAGTCACTGGTTCACAAGCTACAGAACAAGGGGACCCCTTCAGGTGGTCTCGTGCAAACTGTTCACCGTACAGAGAAGGACATGGGGTCCAGAGAGGGGGAGAGGCCTTCCCCAGATCACCCAGTGGATTATGGGAGAGCCCGGCTTCCCAGCTCCCACACCAGTGCTCTTTCTACTGCAGCACCCAGCTAGGGTCTGAGGGTGACCTGGTCACTGGAGGGGACAGCTGATATCGCTGGCAGCCCAGCCACAGTCCCCAGGGCAGAGCACCCAGGAGATGTGCTCCTCTTCTTTCCATAACAGATGAGACCCCCGCTGCCCAGTATGCTTTGGAGGATAGAGCCTGTAGGTCTGGGCCGTTCCTGGGTCCAGGACACCAGCCTGAGAGGTGATGTGCACAGCCGTCTGCCATCTTCTGTGGCTAGAGCAGCCAAGGCCAGCTGACTCCTCCAAGATGAAGGAGTCCCAAAGAGGGAGGGAGGTTTCCAGCACTGCCAGGCAGAGGAGGGCAATTTCAAAGTCGAACAGGTCCCAGCTCTTTCATCCCTTGGCTGCTCCATACTACTGGCCAGGGGACCAGGGTGGGTGAGCAGAGGCTGCAGCCTTGGCCCAGACAGCCATGTGGACAGCCTCACAGGAGGCCCTTCCAGAGGCAGGAAAATTGCTGGCGCCTGCATTGATGTGGAGCTGTCAACCCACACTGGGGAAGGGGCTCAGTGCTGGCCTCATTCATCTCAGGACAACCCAGAACCTTCTTAACCATAGGAAGCTGAGGTGGGGGGGCATTCTAGGGTTCCAAAGATGGTTAGTAGGAGAGTCTAGGTGGAACCAGGCCTCCTGATCCTCAGTCCCTTCTGCTATCTATCCCCTCCCCCAAGAAACAGCATCCAGAAGGAGGGAGGAGCCCCAGGCACGAGGAGAGACAGAACTCAGAGAGTTCTAGGGTTCACTTTCTCTCAAGGCCCTTCTGTGCCTCAGTTTCTCTCTCTGGAAATAGAGCCAATTTTTCTTGACATTCCCCTGGCTGAGAGGCTGCATGTTCTGGAAATGATTCATTGCAGAGCCCTGGAGATCTCTCCCTCCCTGCTACACCCCAGCCATGCTGTCTTTGCTTAGCCTGGCCAAGCTTCTGCCACCGCAGAGCCTTTGTCCGTGCTGTCCCTCTGCCTGCAGCACTATGCCCTCTTCTCCCAGGTGTCCCTGATGGATGAGTGTAGTGGGAAGACAGGCTCAGGACAAGCCCTGGGCTCCAACATCAGATGGGAAGGACGGGGAGGCAGCAAAGGAGAGCAAGAAGGGCGAGAACTGGAGAGGGCAGTCCCAGGAGCCGGGGAAAGAGAGTCATGGGTCAAACAGCAGTCAGCGGCAGGGTGGGCTCCAGCCAGATGCCCTGGTTTAAAGTCCAACATCCTGTCCTCCTTGCCCGTCACCCCAGACCACAAGATGATGCTGGTGAAGGGTCTCGAGAAGAAACAAGGACGTGGACTCGCTGTGCCACTCACCTCTGAGCCTTTGCTCAGCCAGTTTCTCCTTGGAATGCCCTCCCCACCCTATGTCTACTTGCAAATCCGGCCCATAACTGAGAGCCGAACCTGAGTGCCTCCCCTCCCTGGCTACAAGGCTGTCCTGTACGCCCACCCAGTGGGACCTTTCCCTCCTCTGAGCCAATATCCTCCTTCCAGGTCCTCTGTCTCTCTCCCCTGCAGGATCCAGAGAAAGGAGGACCCTGAAGCTCTATCTCCCAGGCTCCTTCCGCACTCTCTCCCTAAGTCCCTTCTGGAATGAGATAAATGTGGCCCGTGAATATCTGTCCAGTCTGCCTGCCTCCCCACACCTCTGCCCGCCCTGGGTCCGGCTCACCGTGTGTCACTCGTGGGCCACACAGGGTCTTCCTGCCTTTCGTCTCACCCCTCTGGATTTCTCTCTCAATCAGCACTGTGATGCTGTTGCTCCTTCGCTGCAAACCCTCAATGACTCCCTACTGCCTGTAACTCTGTGGGGACACCCAAGGCCGCCCCTGCCCTAGCTCCAGCCCACCTTTCTGGCCTCGCCCTCCCAGTTGGTGCCCCAATGCTCTGTCTGCTCTTCCTCATATGGGCCCTGAGTTTCGGGCTCCGGATTCTTGCACACACCAGAGTTCCCGCTCTCCCGCTAGGGAAACCACTCTCTCTCTACAGCCACTTCAAGTGTGACCTCTCCCGCAAGGCCGCCCTCAGACGCCTCCAGTCCTTCCTCCCGCACGTGAGGCAGGCGGCTGTGTGAAGACATCCATGGATTGCTGCTTGTGCTTCCAGCTCCCCTGCTCCTTGAAGCCAGAAATCTCCTCTTCTTCTCGTGCATGCCCTGCCCCAGAGTGCCGCTGTCCTAGATCTTGAGACATGTTTATGGAATGGAAAACCCAGAGCAGCCTTTAGAAGCAGAGCCTGCCTCTCCCAGGACTACAGAGCCCAGGAAAGCCTCCCCACTTCATTCCTGGCCTGTCACCCCCTTCCCTGGATGATGTCTTAAGAGGGAACACAGGGCTTCCCTGGTGGCGCAGTGGTTAAGAGTCTGCCTGTCAATGCAGGAGACGCGGTTCAAGCCCTGGCCCGGGAGGATCCCACATGCCGCGGAGCAACGAAGCCCGTGTGCTACAACCACTAAGCCTGTGCTCTAGAGCCCGCAAGCCACAACTGCTGAAGCCCTCGCGCCCAGAGCCCGTGCTCCGCAACAAGAAAAGCCACCTCAATGAGAAGCCCACGCACCGCAATGAAGAATAGCCCCCACTCGCCCCAGCTAGAGAAAGCCTGCTCACAGCAACGAAGACCCAACGTAGCCAAAAATAAATAAATAAATAAATTTATAAAAAAAAAAAAAGGAGGGAACACAACCTTTTGTGCCACAGGGAGAAGGAAGGCAAATTCTCACTAGGGTGTAAATGGCCGATATCCAGCTGCTCTTGAGAACCTGTCAGGTCCTATAAGCCTGAGGACTCAACCGGGGGCTGGGGAGGGAGGGTGGAGGGTGTTGTCCAGGGCTGGTCAGCATCCTGGCCAGAGCCTTGAGTGCAGTGACCCCCAGTGGCCCTGTGATTCTGGCTCCAGAGCCTCCTCCACTGGTTCTAGGGGGTCCCTGGCTCAGCCTGCAAGGCCCAGCTTGTGGGGGAGGGAGGGTGCTGGGCAGGGACACGGAGCCCAGCTCCTTTCCTCCCTGTGTAAACAGATGACTTAAAGGCTTAGGAGCAGAAAAATAAATAGCCCTGCTGGCCACAGCTGGCCTTGGCCCCAGGGAGCTCACTTTTCCTTCGGGAAGCAGTCTCTGCCTTGGAAGCTCTGGGACACTTGGCACCCACCCCCTCCCCAGCCACCCACCAGCCTGGGAGGAGGGCCTGGCTTGGCTTCCTACTACTCCCCCTCCCTAGGTTCCAACCACAAGGAAAAGGGCACTTCCCAGATTCCCATCCTCTCTATGAAAAATCCCACATATACAAATGATGTTGGGGAAAAGAAGGGCACACTGGGACTGGCCCCTAGAAATCACTGGGAGTGCACATGAGATGGCATAGGGGTGCAGTGGTGACCTGCACCGGCTTCCGTGTGAGCCCAGAACTGCCGCTGGCTCATTGGGTGAGCCTGGCCCAGTGACATGACCTCCCTGCATCTAGGCTGCCTAGAGAATGGGGACAGTAATAGTACCTGTCCCACAAGGTTGTTGCCAGGGTTAAATGAGATAATATGTGTAGAGCACAGCTGGTACATAGTGAGTGCTCCACAAATGGGAGCTATTATTGTTATTTTATGATTGTTAATGCCACCTGGCTGCTGCCCTTGGGATCTGAATCCTACCCAAAGAAGCCAGGCTTGGCCCACTTCACACCCTGGGGTGGGAGGCTGAAGACCCCAGGCTCACCCCCATGCCCAGCTTTTTTTTTAAAATAGATCTTTATTGGAGTATAATTGCTTCACAATACTGTGTTAGTTTCTGCTGTACACCAAAGTGAATCAGCCATATGCATACATACGTCCCCATATCCCCTCTCTCTTGAGTCTCTCTCTCACCCTCCCTATCCCACCGCTCCAGGTCATTGCAAAGCACCGAGCTTATCTCCCTGTGCTATGCTGCTGCTTCCCACTGGGGCGAAGTGAGAGTAGCATTGACATATATACATTACCATGCCCAGCTTTGTGCGAACACTACCCTGAATCTCTGAAGAAAATACACCCTCTCCCCTCCAACATCAACATAACCTCCACCCAGATGTCTGCTCTCAGTTGACACCCAGCACTGAGCTTTGAAAACATCTGGATGGTGTGTTTTGGCTCTTTCTGCAAAGTCCAGATGTTTGGGCAGCATGTGAACTCCCCTTTCCGGCCTCCCCGAGGAGTGGAGTGGGGGGCTCAGCATGTAGTGGCGGACATCTGTGACCGCAGGGAGCCCAGCCCTCCCCTGCCCTAAGCCGGGCCTCCCGACCGACCGAGGCCCTCACATGGGAAGTGGGGATGGGGTTAGTCTGCCTGCTGTGGGCCACCCCTCTGCCCAGTGTGAGAACCAGATGGCCCCCTTGCTGGGAGGCTGGGAGGCAGGCTAGGAGGGGCGCTTAGGGCTGGCAGGGGGCAGGGAAGGGCACAGGGTCTCTGCAGACCTGAAGCCTGGGGACTGGGAGTGAGGAGACCTGGGTTCTAATCCTGGCTATCCTATGTAATTGCTGTGTGACCTTGGGCAAGTCACTCTCCCTCTCTCGGCCTTGGTTCCTGCACTGAACAGTCAGGGGCCTGGGCTAGAGCAGGTTACTAAGTCTGGCTGGCATTGGAACCCCCAGAGGCCTGTGAGATCCCAGCCCTCCCACCCAGTCACCACCCCCACCACCGAGATTCCGGTTTACCAGGTCTCAGGTAAGAACTCCTGGGAATTTTTAACAAAGGCCCCTAAGGTGTGCCTCCAGGTATGGAAGCCACTGGCCCAGACGGTGTGTAAGAACCTACTGACCTTCTGGTGGCTTCTGCGTGATGTCCCCTGGACCTGGTTCTCACAGTCACTCTGGAAGGCTGACGTCAGCCTGCCCTGGCCTCAGACAAGCACAGAAGCAGAGCCTGTAGTCGGGCTGGGCAGTGTCAGCAGGGGGTGTGTGCTAGATGAGGCACACAGATGTGGGTGTGTGGTGGAAAAGGGCTGTGTGAGTGGGGAGTGAGAGTGTGTCTGTCTAGAAGTGTGTGCTGCGTGTGCATGTCATCAGAGTGTGTGTGTGTGTGTGTGTGTGTGCGCGTCCACTCAGCACCCAAGGCTGGGTTCTGCATAGCGAACTGCTCTCCTGTCACCTCTGTGTTTCTGGGGACGGACAGGTGCCGAAATGGCCCAGGAAGGTCCTCTTGCCCCTTACCTGCCCTCCGGGTGAGAGAGTGGATGCTTGTCCCCATGGGGAGTTGCAGAGCTGGGCACTGGCCTGGAACACACTGCAGTCAGTGGCTAGGAGGGGGCAGGGGCTGGGTCAGGCGAGAAGCAGGCTGGACAGCCAAGCCCAGCTATTCAGCTCACCCTGCACCGAGGCCTTGACAAAGCTGGAGACTTGGGAGGCAGCAGATCCACAGAGATCCCCCTCCCACAAGACTTCCAGAACTTCGGAGTGGCCTTAAGCCTGGGCAGAAGTCCCGTGGACCCTTCAATTCTACCTGTTTTCATTCAACTTACTAATGGTCTGAACTGAGGGACACCCCCTCCAATATCCAGGTTGCTGTTGCTATCTTGCCCTCTTCTTCATCCTGTACGGGACCCATTTGCTCTTTCTTTTCCCCGAGATGAGTCGGTCTCATCCAGCTACACACACACACACACACACACACACACACACACACACACATACCTCTGCAGGTGGGGAATCCCAGGATCTCCTGTTTTCAGACCCCCCTCTCAGCCCCTGGCTGGTAAGCCTTCTGCTGTCTCCTGCTGGGGTATCACGGAGCCCCAGCCTGACAAGGCACGACTGCTCTGAGTCAGGAGATCAGGTGTCTGCTCCCAAGCACAGGCTTGGCATTGCTGGGGGATTCTGGGCCAGAGCGGGGCTAGGTTCAGTTGCAGGCAGATCCCAGCAGCCTCCATGGAGATTAAGCAAATAGGAATAACAATTAGGATCTCACTGAGCATTTCCTATGTGCCAAGCACTTTACATGTAACGGCTAAGTTGATGTCACAAGGACTGTAAGAGGTAAATACTATTATTATTCCTATTTTGCAGGAAGCCACTGAGGCCAGAGAGGTGAAGCAACTTGCCCAAGGCCACACAGGAAGTAAGCAATGGATATAGAATACAGAGCCACCACGTAAGTCCTTCACTGCTTAATCGGGTTACTTAACAGCGCCTTTTTCATTCCTGAGCAATAACAATGTGCCAGGCCTGTGCTGAGCACTTTCCATGCATTCACTGATTTTGTGGGGGTCCTGCTTCTTTAAGGAGCAGAGCTCGAGGAAGAGGAAGCAGGCAAGACACGAAGAAAAGCGTGGGCAGAGGGCTGTGGAGAGCTAAGGAGGGAAGCTCGGGATATGGCGGCAGTCAGCAAACTTTTTCTGCAAAGAGCTAGACAGTAAATATTTTATATGGTCTCTGTTGCAACTACTCAACTCTGGCATTGCAGTGCAAAGCAACCACAGACACCATGTAAGCGAGTGTGACTGTGAGCCAATAAAACAGTATTTATGGATGATGAAATCTGAATATATGTAATTTTCACGTATCACAAAATAGTCTTATTTTTTTCCAACCATTTAAAAATGTAAAAAGAATTCTTCGCTTGTGGGCCTTACAAAAACAGGGGTTGGGCTGGATTCGGCCCACGGGCTGTAAGTTGCCAACTCCCATTTGGGTTTAGTTCACAAGGGCTGTGCTCTGTGGCCCTGTTGGCTCTGTTGGTTCCTGCAATTCTTCAGCCAGGTTGGAGCTCCTGTCCCGGGACGCTGCATCCTGACATCGAGCTGATCGAGAGTTCTGAATGAGAGCTGGAAAATGGTTACTCCTGATCCTGAGCTGGTATCCAGATCTAAGCCAGGAATTCCTTTAAGGATTTGAGTTTTCAGCACCACCATTTCCTGGCTGAGTGATGTTGGGCAAGTTTCTTACTCTCTGAATTAAATGGGATTCCCTTCAGGTGCAAAGGAGAGAATTTCGACTCAACTGCTTAAGCTAAGGAGATTCATTGGCTCCTGTAATTGAAAAGTCCAGGAGCAGACATGAGAGCTTCAGGTATAGTTAGATCCAGGTGCTCGAATAACATTTTCTGAAGCCTGTCTCTTTCTACCTCTTGGCCCTGTGTTTCTGGGTTGACTTCATGATCCATTACAATCACCCTAAGAGATGGTAGAAATGGACACCAGAGAAGCTGGAGGCTCCATCCTATCTGCTTATCAACCCCAGCTGAAAGCAAACTCTACTTCTCCAAACACTTAGCACATATCCAAAAGATGCTCACAGGCTCTGGTTGGCCAGGTCTGGGTCATGAAACTCCTGCTGAATTAATCACCATGTCCAGAGGAAGTAGAATACTTTTTTGCCCCTGCAGCCAAGGGGCAGGGTTGGCCCCCACTGAATCAGCACACGCTGAGAGTAAGGTAAGGATGGCTTCTTAATGGAAAAACCAGAAGGAGGTGAATGGAGGCTGGGCAGGCAAGAGCAGCAGCTGCCAGCCATAGGATCAGAGGCTCAGCTTCCTCTTCTATAGAAGAGGAATTATGATCCCACCTCACAGTCAGTGTGGCAGTGGGAAACCAGAGCACCGTGACAACCCTAAGCCACCATAGAGAGGAAGGAAGGAAACTAGGTGTGTGTGGTAGGCCTTTCATCTGGAGGCCCTCTGACATTCACACCACAACCTCCTACTAAAGAAAGACCCACAGAATGTAATATGGTACAACTGCTGTGGAAAATAGTATGGCAGTTCCCGAAAAAATTAAAAATAGAATTACTGTATGATCCAACAATCCCACTTCTGGGTACACACCCAAAGAATTGAAAGCAGGAACTCAGATATTTTTACACCTATGTTCACAGCAGCATTAATCACAATGGCCAAAAGGTGGAAGCAATTCAAGTGTTTGTGGATGGAGGGACACATAAACAAAATGTGGGATATACACACAGGGAATATTATTCAGCCTTAAAAAGAAATAAAATTCTGACCCATGCTACAGCATGATGAGCCGTGAGGACATGATGCTGAGTGAAGTAAGCCAGTCACAGAAAGGACAAGTACTGTGTGGTTCTACTTATAAGTGCCTCCTCTAGGAAGTGCCCAGACTAGTCTGATTCGTAGAGACAGAAACTGGAATGCTGGTTGCCGGGGCTGAAGGAAGCGGGGAGAAGGGGTTACGGTTTAATGAGTACAAGGTTTCAGTTTGGGGGGAGGAAAAATTCCTGCAGATGGATGGCGGTGAAGCTTGCACAACAACGTGAATGTAACCAATGCCACTGAACCACACACCTAAAAATCGTTAAAGTGGTAAATTGTTTTATCACCATTTTAAAAAAATGTTTAAAAAAAGAAGAAAGTTCCACAGAGGACAATTCTTAACTCAAAGATGATTAACTCAAAACTCCTTTCAGCAGTCTAGTGAGGACATCACTGGGGCAGACTCCTGGCCAGAGCCTCCAAACCACGCCAAGTGAGCGGCTGGGTCCCCCGCTGCAGACCAACGGAAAGAAAGGCTAAAAGCCTCTCTGTTCTGCATTTTAGGGCCAGTGGAGTTTGTTGTTGTTCCTGTTGAACACCTTCCCTCCTTCCCTCTCCACAGACATAGAACAGAAGCTTCCAGCACTGCCATTTTCTCCACCCAAGATTGGGGGTCCTGCCTCTTGCACCCCTCCCACAGGGCCTCTTGCCTAGGTGGAGGCAGGAGGCTCAGGGGGACGAGCCTGGGTCCCACACCTGTTGGTGGCAGAGCCGGGCCTGGACACTGAGATAGCCTTTCAAAGGCGGCACTCAACTACCGCAATCTATTCACGCGGTGACCATTCTGACCTTGAAAACTGCACCTCGACTAAAGTCACTCCTGCTTCGAACCCTCAAATGGCTCTTAGAATAAAATTCAAACTCTATCCCACCCAGAAGATCCTCAGGCGCTGGCCCCTGGGGCTCTCCAGCCTCATCCCCAGCACCTGCTCCAGCTGCCCCAACACATGAGCACCTGAGGGCCTCTCTCTGCATTGCTGATTCCACCGCTGTGAATGCCCTTCCTCCAGCTTTCCTTAGGGCTCCATCTAATCCTTCAGGCCTCAGCTCAAATAATATTGTCCCAGAGGTCTTCTCAGATGCCCTATCTAAAGTGGTCTTTCCCAGTGACGCTCTGGCTCTCCCCAGTTTGTTTCCTTCTTAGCTCTCATCAGCTCAGCCTCCCAGAGGGAGGCTGATGGTGGGTGAATAGCCAGCATCAAGCCGGCCACAAACGAAACTATGGCAGCCACCGCGCCCAGGTTCAACCCTATAGGACTCACCAAGCTCTGGCTTCCCCAGCAGCTGCCAGGAGGGACAAGGCAATACAGTCCAGAATTACACAGCAGTCAATTACATGGCAGATGGGGAAGGACAAGCAAAACACCATCTGTTCTTTCTCCCCCCGCAGAAGCTTGTTCTGAGACACAGTGGTTCCATAGGACCTCTCCAGGGACAGTCCGCATGATTGAGCAACCCGCTGTGTTTTCTGAGAAGCTGAGGCCAGGTCGGTAAAACACCACCTTGGTTTTGCTTTCCTTCCTCTCTGCCTTACTTCCCTCCCCTCACTCTTGCTTCCTGGGATTGCACCCCACAATCAAGCATTAGCACACAAGCTTTCCTGCCGGCTCTGTTTTCTGGGGAACCCAGGCTAAGGTGTTTACCTTGATAAAAACCAGTACAACACCTAGCAAAAATATGTGCTATAGAATGTTGGATGGACGGAGGGATGGAGGGATGGATGGATGGATGGATGGATGGGTGGGTGGGTGGGTAGATGGATGGATAAGGGGGTGGATGGATGGATAGAGGGATGGATAAAAATCTTCACTAATAGAGCACAATAAGGAACTTCCTCTTAGAGATGCAAATGTAGATACCCACATATTCAAGCTAAAAACACTGATGCACACAACCAGGGAAACATTGCCCTATATATGCTGTTCCCATTCTCCTTCCATATATTAAAAACACACACTCAGACATTCTCCCCTGACCTGTGTATAGTTCTGTCTCCTCCAGAGCAAGTCTCTTATGAGTGAACCAAGACTGCATTTGTAGATTTGGAACAGAGGTCTCTGACACACAGAAAAACTCACCAGTGCATAGATAATGCTCTTGAAAAATGAGATCAGGCTGAACACACGTGCTCTTGCATTCCAAACACTGCTCTAAGAGCTCTGCGTACAAACTCACTGGATCCTCGCAGCACCCTCGGGGGTAGATACGATTACTTCTTGCCCCTTGTAAGAAACGAGGTAACTGAGACACAGAGAGGTCAAGTACCTTCCCCAAGTCACCCAGTCAGCAAGAGGCTGAGACGGGATTTGAACCCATGGCTGTATTGCTCCAGCAGCTGTGCTCCTACACGCTGTTCTTCTAGGGAGTAGAGATGATTCTGTTCTTCCTCACCAGCCCAACCTAGTGATGCTGGTTTTCCCATCATCCCAGCCAGGGCAGCCTTCGAGTAAGCCGAGCAGGCACTTGCAACGTCTCTTCAAGGTGACCCTCGCATATCCATGTAACAGCTGACTTGGAGGGGAGACTCACCCCAGATAACAACTCACAGAAAAGACCTGAAGGACTCCTTCCTCTGCTTGGGTCTACCACTTCAGTCTGAATGGAGACTTCTGAGCCTCCACCTCCGTTCTCCAGATAGAAGGCCACTGGGGATTTTTCTCTCAGGTGAAGGGAAGTAGAGCGATGGACTAGGGAAAGGGCAAGGAGTGATGAAGGGAGGCCAAGAGTGGGAGGTGGCTCACCCCTTCCTGGCCCGCCCAGTGTGAGGACACCCATGTCATTCAACTCAAATGTCACCTCCCTAGAGACGCCTTCCCTCACCACAGTCTACAGCGGCCCCCTCACCTCCCCACGCCCAGGGCTCTCTGCAATTGTCTACCCTAACCCTCTTGGACACGGTCTTGCCTCTCTCTCTGCCTGTCTTCTTATCTGTCTCCTCGAACTCTAATGCACACTCCGTGAGGGCAAGGACCTCGGCTCAGCGGTATCCCCGCACGTCCCATGGTGCCTAGCCCATTGTGAGTGTTTAATAAATAGTTGTTAAATGAATGACTGGGAATGTCAACAAGCCCTTGTTGAATTAAGTCTCAGGCAAAAGAAACCAACAGTAGAACAACCTTCCAAACTTAGGAAATGACAAAAGGGGGAAAATCAGATAAGTGTTATTTTGCTTTTTCATTCTTGTTTGAGCTGGTTGATGTTATACTTTTTTTTTCCTGCTTTGCATAAACTCAGGAGATGGAGCTTAGGTGGATCATAAGCAGGCTAGGTTATACAGCTGAACAGCTTGTGCACTGCACAACTCCAGGGAATGCCATCCACGGTGAAGTCTTGGGAAATAGTACTCCCAGGGGTTGTGCAGTACGCAACCTGTGCACCTGAGGGGGCAGCCCTGATAGCTGAATGGGAGAGAGGAAGATGATAGCAAGGGAGAGACAAAGAGATGATTCAGTTTATGGAAAAAAGCGGTGGAACAGACCTGGGTGATCATCCACTTTAACTGTTCTCCCTTTCATTTTAAAAATAAGAGAAATGAGCCGATGAAAAGTGAAATAACTTTACGAAGCAAAGAAGGAACAAAGCCACCCAGAGTTCCACAAAATGCCAATAACATCAATACCATCACATCTCTGGTTATATATTTCATCACCTTGTGGTGGATAAAGGAGACCTTTAAACTCCATGGAGAGAAAGCAGGGCCCTGGTCTAAAGCTGAGGCTGAGAATTTAAAATTCTCTAGGGCAGCAACCAAATCTCCAACTGAATAAGCTACAAAAGGTCAGATCCCATATCTGCCTAGTACACCACTGCAGCCCCTGCCCCCTCCCAAGCTCAAGGCTGAAATGCAATAGACATTCAAATAATAACAGCTACCCTTTACCAAGCCCTTACTACCTGCCGGGAGCTGCTTTAGGCACTTTATAAATATCAATGCATTGAATCCTCTCAACACCCTTATTAAGCAGGTTCTGTTATTACCCTCAATTTACAAATGGGGAAACTGAGGCACAGAGCAGTTAAGTAACTCACACACGGTACATAGCTAGTAATGAATAAATAAGTGAACAAATGAATCTGTTATGTCACCACTGAGTCCTCCTAAAACATCCCACCCAGGACCTCAGTGAGTGCAAAGCCCACCCCCAAGGGAGCAAGGTGCTCCTCTCCCTGCAGGAATCAGCATGGGCTATGGTCTGGAGAGGAACTTCAAGAGTGTCCCAAGATGAGACAGGACTGGAGAGGCTGGTGGTCAGCGGGACCAAGAACGGAGCAGGGAACAGGCTGGTGGAGGAAGTGTATTTTGTTTGTTATTTGGAGGTGCTAAGTGGGAAGGTGGCAGGGGCGTTATACACACACTCACACACACACAGTGTCTCAGCTGACAGGAAGAGGAAATGCCTTGCATTTTCCAGCCGCTTGTCCCCAGGCCAAGCCTAAATGCCAGCCCTAAAAATACTGCCTGGAAGCAGAGCTATGCTAACAGCTCCCTCCTGTCTCTGTCACCCTCCTGCCCTCCTCTCCACAGGTTTATTTTTGAATGAGGACGCTGTGTGAAAGTAACTTGATGCTGGCAAAACCTGAGCCCTTTGCTTTCATGTCTCCTTCCATTCACGTTTCTGGAGGGGAAGAGAAGGGAAGGAGGGAAGTATGACTGCCTTTGGGTTAGGAGGAAAACAAAGGGGATGGGACAGAGAGGGACACATACAGACCCTTTCTGCAAGATTCTGCAAGATTTATTGACTTGATTGGCAGCTGAATTTGTCAAGCTGACCAGCCATGTTAGGAACAGTATGAGGAACCAGAATCAAATATATCATCTCTGCCCTCAAGGCACTTGCAGTCTCCATGAAGCATGGACCAAAACAGGGGAAAGAAAAGCACACCACCCAAGGCTAATTCCAGGGTCCTCCAATCAGTCCTAAAATACTACCCCTTTGAGCTTATCCAAAACTTACCAGGGCAAATAAAAGCCAAGGATGAGTGAAAGACTGAATACCTCCCTGCTATGATTGGAAAGAAGGCAAGGAAGCCCACTCTTACCATTCCTATTTAACATGGTACTGGAGTTGAAGCCAGTGCAATCAAGCAAGAAAAATAAATAAACAGCATCTAGATTAGAAAGGAAGAAGCAAAACTGTCTTTATTTGCAGATAACATGATCACTTACACAGAAAATCCTATAGAACCTACAAAGAAGCTACTAGAATTAAAAGTGAATCAGAAGGTTATAGAATTCAAGATCAAATACACACAGGGAACTATACTCAATATTTTGTAATAACCTATAAGGGAAAAGAATCTGAAAGAGAATATATATATACATATATGTATATGTATACATATAACTGAATCATTTTGCTATACACCTGCAACTAACACAACACTATAAATCAACTATGCTTCAATTAAAAAATAAATAAATACAATCAATATATAAAAATCAAGTGTATTTCTATATACTAGCAATGAGTAATCAGAAATTGAAATTTAGGGACTTCCCTGGTGGTCCAGTGGTTAAGACTTCACCTTCCAATGCAGGGCATGTGGGTTTGATCCCTGGTTGGGGAGCTAAGATCCCACATGTCTCGTGGCTAAAAAACCAAAACATAAAACAGAAGCAATATTGTAACAAATTCACTGAAGAATTTAAAAATGGTCCACATCAAAAAAATCTAAAAAAAAAAAAGAAAGAAATTGAAATTTAAAACATTGCCATTTACAAGAGCATGGAAAAGTATGAAATACTTACAGATAAATCTGACAAAAGATGTGTAGGGCCTGTGCACTGAAAACTACAAAGCATTGCTAAGAAAAATTAACCAAAAGAACTAAATAGATAGAAAGATATGCTATGGATTGGAAAACTCAATAGTGTAAGGATGTTGATTTTCTGCTAAACTGATTTATAAATTCAGTGGAATCCCAATTAAAATCCCAGCAAGCTTTTTGGAGAAATTGACAAACTGATTCTAAAATTTTACGGAAATACAAATGATCTAGAACAGTCAAATAACTTTGAAAAAGAACAAAATTGAAAGACTTACTCTGGTTTTATGATGTATTATAAAGCTATCATAATCAATGCAGTATATAGTGGTGTAAAAGATCAATGAAAATAATAGTCCAAATATGGTCAAATGAATTTTGACAGAGGTGCCAGGCAGTGAGTAAAGTATAATCTCTTCAACACACAATGCTGGAGCAATTAGATACCCATATTAAAAAACAAACTTGGATTCCTAACTTGCACTATACACAAAAATTAACTCAAAGGATCATAAACCTAAAAGTAAGAAATAAACTTACTGAGCTTCTAGAAGAAAACATAGAAGAAATCTTAGTGACTTTGGTTTTGTCAAGGATTTCACAAATAGAATGTAAAAGTACAAACTATAAAAGAAAAAAATAAATACATTGGGCGTCAACGAAATCTTAAATGTTTTCTCTTCAACAGATATGGTTATGAAAATGAAAAGGTAAGTCACATACTGGGAAAGCTATTTGCAACAGTTGTCCAACAAAGGCTTTGTATCTAAACTATATACTATATAAAGAATTCTTACAACTCTGTAAGAACTATATAAAGAATTCTTACAACTCAGTAAGAAGACAACAAACAACTAAAATTCTTTAAATGGGCAAAATTTGAACAGACACTTCACCAAAGATCTGGAAGACAGATAAGCACGTGAAAAAATGCTCAACATCACTGGTCATTAGGGAAATGCAAATTAAAAGCATAAGGAGATACTACTACTTCATCCACTGGAATGGCTAAAAATTACCTAAAAAGACTAATCATACCAAGTGTTGTCCAGGATGTAGAGCAACTGTAACACTCATACCCAGCTGGTGGGAATGCAAATGGTACAACCATTTTGAAAAACAGTTTGACAGTTTCTTTCCATTCCTAGGTATTTATCCAAGAGAAATGGAAGCATATGTCCACACAAATACGTAGTTATGAATGTTCATAGCAGCTTCATTAGCCAAAAACTAGAAACAACTCAAACATCTATCAGCAGATGCATGGATATACAAACTATGGTACATCCACACAATGGAATACTACTCAGCAATAAAAAGTAATGAACTACTGATACACACAATAACATGGATGAATATCAAAATAATTAGGTTGAGTGAAAGAAATTGGACCCCCCCAGAAAGTACATACTGTATGATTCCCTTAATATAAAATTCTAGAATGCTATATATAGTGACAGATAGCAGATCTATTTTGAGGGTGATGGAAATGTTCATTATCTTGATTGTGGTGATCATTTCACAGTATATACACATGTTGAAATTTATCAAAGTGGACACTATAAATACATATGTATAGTTTATTGTCTGTCAGTTATATCTCAATAAAGCTATAATTAACATAGGTTTTTTTGGGGGGAAAAAAGTGCTAAGGACAGGCCTAGGCAAGGATTCTTAACTACTTTTTGGATTATAGCCCTCTGAGAATCCAATGAAAACCACAGAAAGTCCCACATGCAGAAAATGGACATGATTCCGGGTGGGTTTGTGGATCTCCAGAGACCTGTGAAGCCCACCCTCAGACCCCAGCTTTCATATCCCCAGTCTACAGCAGCATCGATTACCACATGTGTCCACATGCTGATTCTCAACCCCGAAATAACGCTGGATGGACCCCTTTCCCTCAGTATTGCCCACCCTTGCCTGGTCTCGAGCATGTGTTTGTGACAAAGCCAGTAGAGATTACAAGGAGGCACTGGGCCCTGAGATGGAGCCAAGAGGTTGGGCCCTCCGTGGATCACGCCCAGGGGGCTGGCCTCTGATGCACCATGCACTGACGCCTGGACCCTCAGTCCCTAAGTATGGCGAAGAGCTGGAGCAGCCATCCTGGGAGACCTGGGGGAAACTGGGCAGCTCCACTTTCACTGTCTTCTTCTCCTGCCTGGGTCTCCCAGACACAGGGCTCCTTCACCACAGGCAGACGTGTGACCATAGCCTATAATGAGGTGGACCTGGCCCCTGGTGCCTCCCTGGTTACTAAGCCTCAGCCCTGGACACAGGCTGACCCCTACTCTGTCAGGATGACCCCGGACCCCAGCCATAGGCTGACCCCTGGCTCCATACTGAATTCTAACTCCCATCACTGCTGATCCTGACGCTGACCCCACACTGAACTCTGTGTGTTATAAACCACAGAGGAGTCCAGACAAGGAGCTGTGGGTGCTCAGAGCCGAGCCCCTCTTGGGGACACCTAGCAAAAATCAACGTTTTCAGTCCTCTTCCCTCTAAATATGAGCCACTGCATGTCACCTGATGATGATGGTGGTGATTATCATGATAAGAATGAAACGGTGGAAGAGCCTTGACATGATTTCTCTGTGTGAGCAAGTATTTCTCACCCTGGAATCGGGAGACAGAGAAGAGACACAGAGTAGCCTGGCCTGCCTTGATCTTCCCCCATTTCGAGGGGTTAGGGGAAGCGGGTCTCAGCACCCCTTCCCACTGCACCCTC
This sequence comes from Mesoplodon mirus, assembly GCF_964341445.2. Lineage (NCBI taxonomy): Eukaryota > Metazoa > Chordata > Mammalia > Artiodactyla > Ziphiidae > Mesoplodon > Mesoplodon mirus. The sequence continues at coordinate 57,890,426 of NC_138977.1, read as the reverse complement.
CCATCTTGGGTCTCCTCTTCACCCTGGGAGTCCCCGGGGAGAAATAGCTCAAATCTCCCAGCAGAGGGCACCCCATGCCTTCTAACTCCACACAGTAGCCTGTTTCCTGGGTGCCAGGGCGGGAGTCCTTTGGCACGAACTGATGCATCTGGGCTGCCCGGCAGGAGGGAGCTCCTGACAAACAGCTCCTTGGGATCCCCTCCCAGCAGCCAGTCCTTCAGGTTCAGAGATGCCTTTGGGCTGGGCTGTCAGGCATGGGTGCTCTCCCTTGAGGCTCTTGTCTAAGCATCCTCGAACATGGTGCTGGCCCAGTGACTCTCAGCCCTGGCTGCCCATCAGAATCACCTGAAGAGCTTTTTAAAAATACCAGTGCTTGCATATGATATCGCTTATATGTGGAATCTAAAGAAAACGGTACAAATGAACCTATTTACAATACAGAAATAGAATCACAGATGTAGAAAACAAACTTATGGTTACCAATGGGGAAAGGGGGGCGGGAGGCATAAATTGGGAGATTGGGATTGACATATACACACTACTCTGTATAAAATAGATAACTAGTAAGAACCTACTGTATAGCACAGGGAACTCTACTCAATACTCTGTAATGGCCTATATGGGAATAGAATCTAAAAACAAGTGGATATATGTATATGTATAACTGATTCACTTTGCTGTACACCTGAAACTAACACAACATTGTAAATCAACTATACTCCAATAAAAATTAATTTAAAAAATAAATAAATAAAATTAAAAAATAAAAATACCAGTGCCTGGCCCACCCACGGCCAATAAAAAAGAGACTCTGAGGGTGGGGCCCAGGCATAGTATTTTGTTGTAAGCTCTCAGGGTTGAGAGCCTAGGGGCTAGAGGCTCTGACAGATGCCTTGGTCCCCGCTGCTCCAAGTGTGGTCCAAGTGCCAGAACATCAGCATCACCCGGGGGGCTGGTCAGGCCCCACCCCATCTCAACGAATCCAGATCCCATTTTCACAAGATCCCCAGGTGAATCATGGATGCATTAAAGTTTGGGGAGTGCTGATTTAGAAGCAAAACTATGACTTCCTGACATTGAGAGGTTGATTTTGTGACTGGGCTGCTGGGAGGCAGGCCAAAAACAGATGCCACGTGGCATGTGAAAAAGGGCCAACGGAACAGGGATAGTTGTAGGATGTTCAAAAGTGAAGTGCCCCCTGAGCGTCGGAGTGTTCTGAAGGCTTCTCGGTGGAGGTGGGCTTTCAGCAGCCTTGAAGGACAGCTTGGTGGAGAGGAGGGGGAGGAAGGGGAGGCATTTGAGGTGGGTGAATGGCTCAGCAAAGGCCCACGGGGGAGGCGCGTGGCTTGTCCCGGGCACAGTGAGGAAGCAGCCTGGTGGAGGAGGGCCTCCTTGGAGATGAGGAGGAAAATCCACCTGGAGAGGTAGCTTGGAGCCAGTCCTAGAGAACTGTGACCAGCAGAGGAGGTGGAGTATTTCCTGTAGGCAAATGGGAACCCTTGCAGATTCTGAGCAGCAAAATAACCTGTAAATAACAGCTTAGAAAACCTGGAAAAGCATGCAGTATGAAGTGGAACAGAATGCCTTGCTCTCCCCATAGTCCCAGGAGGAGTGATTAATAATGAAAATAATAAGGAGGAAAGGAATAGCTGAAATCTGTTGGTGCCTACTGTCTTCCCAGCATGATTCCAGTATACACTTGCTTTGGTAACAAGTAAAGTGGACGTTCAGCTGGTTTGCACTGGGCAGGCTCCTGGGTGGCGTCTTAACTGAAGGGGCAGAGTCCCCAAAGCCCCGGTTGTCAAACACGCTGATGTCATCGCTGGTTACATCCAGGCTTTTGTCAGACAGATAGGGTGCAATCCACAGCGCAGTCACGCGGCACAGCCACCTAGAGCCTCTGTTTCTCTTGTGTTAGATGGAGTGACAGTGACCGCACTGCATGGAGCTTTAGTGAAGATCGGATGAGACTGTTTATGGGGAGTGCTTAGCAGAATGTCTGGCACATAGTAGGGTCAATAAATGGAGCTACTGTCACTTGGCACGGAGACCCAGGTGTGGGGGGACGCTCAAGGCCGGAGACTAGGTGTATAATCTGCACCCCCGTTCAGACTTGTGTGCACTGCCCGCCTCCCCAGCTGGCCGTGGGAGAGGCTCCAGGTCCAGTCCCACCCCATCCCCTTTGCGCCAGCTGAGCAGACCCCTCTGCTCAAGGATGGCACTCTGCTTCAGGACGTGTGTGCCTGAGTCTCAAATCTCCCTCTGCCTTTCACATGTCACTGGACTTAGGGCCTTCACTAAAACCAAGATGACCTCATCTCGAGATCCTTAGCTTAATTACATCTGCAAAGACCTTTTCTCCAAATAAGGTCACGTTCAAGTTTCTGGGGATTATGATGTGGACGTATCTTTTTGAGGTCACCATTCCACTCTCTACACCTCTGTCCAAGCCAGAACTTCCCAAACGGATTATGGAACTGCTCCCCCCACCACCACCTCAACTCCATGTTTTTCATGAACATTTGCTAATTTATAATACACAGTCTGGAAAGTGCTGTCACATATCCGGGAGGCCTGGAAGCCGGTATCTGGATCGTCCTGGCCAGCGCCGACCCCAATGGTACAGATGGAGTCAGCGAAGCCTGGAGAGGGGTTGCTCCTCACCTAAGGGGGGCCATCTCTAGGCTAGGACAGAAAGTCCTGACAGCCAGCCCGCCGCACCCCACTACGGTGTTAATTCCTGAAAGGCCACCTCACTCCCCAGCCCCAGACAACCCTCCTGTGGCTCCTCTGACCCAACAGGCCCAAAGCCCCTTCACAATGGTCCTCTCTGAGGACAACGCCAGCGGGGCCATCCACGCACCGGGACAGCTGCTGGCTGGGCCTCAAGGAGACCCGGGAAATAAATGATGAGGATGGGCTGGGGGGCTCGAACCCCCGGGGCTGGAGATTGATGTGGCTGCATCCAAAGCAACATAATGGGCCCTGCGGGCTGGCCAGGCAGGAGATAAAAGGCAAGGGACATAAATAACACGGGAAATAAAGGGTGGAAAGCTGGCCCAAAGGAATAAATCCCTGCTCCTCGACAGGCTCAGTGTGGGAGTTGGGGCAGTGCTGGTGGTCAGGGGAGGGGTGCAGGAGAGAGGGCAGCATGGTGGGCTGCCAGCTGCCCCCTGGGGCCTCTGGTCACACTCACCCCTCCCACATACACAACACTCACAGAGGCAGTGTGGGAGGGCGAGTCCTGCCTGGATCACCAACTCACACAATTGGCGGTCCCCCTCTCTGCCTCTGTTTCCTCCTCGGTAAAATGGGGTGAGGTCCTAGGCCAGTGTTTCCTGAGAGGGGTCTAAGGACCACCTACATCAGTATCACCCAGAAAGCTTGTTTAACATGCAGTTTCCTGGGCCCCACCACAGACCTATTAATTAGGGTCTCTCTAGAGGGTCCAGGATCAACACAGCTAATAAGCTCCCCAGGTCTGAGACCCACTGGACCCTTCCATCATATAGATTAGATAGATAGATAGATAGATAGATAGATAAATGCATGAATGGATATATATATGTATGCATGGATGGAAGGATGGATGGATGGATAACAGGTGTTTGCCACCATTTATTAACTGCTTGCTATATACTAGGCTGGTTGCTTTGCTTGTGTTTGCCCAATCCAATTTTTACTTCATTGCCCCTACTTTGCAGAAGAAGAAACCAGCTCAAAGGGGTTCCACGACCCACCTAAGGTGAATGCAGGGCCAGACTCCTGGCCACCACCGTGCGCTGCCCCCATGACATGAGGACATTATATACACGTGTAGTGGTGATCCTCTGGTCACCAAGCACTACAAGTTTGTTGTCCTTATGACCCTGACATCCTTTAAAGTAGAACCTGATCCCAAGAGCCCCATCCCCACTCCACAGGGTCCTTGCTCTCTCTCTGTGCCCAAGGGCCTGGGTGAGAGTAAGAGGACCCTGGAGGTGTGGCTGAGCTCCCCTCTCACCAGTCTGACAGTGAGGATGAGGATGAGACTTGGGCATTTTGAACGCTTGCCCTGGATGACCTCGTGGGTGGTCCTCACACCTCAGGTAGAGCAGACACTCTCACGTCCCCTGATGTTCATGTGCCCTCCCCTTTCTTTTTAAATGGCCCCAAACTTTCTCACTTCCCTAATTCTCCAAGGAAACAAAACACATGCCAAATCCACTGTTTTGCCCTCCCCTCTAGCACGGGCCTACATGCTCCCAGGAGGTGGTGGGGAAGAGAGAGCAGAGGGTCTCTCTCTCTGAGGAAGGATTCCCAGGGGATTGAGGATAGGGGGTGGCCTGAACCTGGCCTTCGGAGCTGATCTTCCAAGAGATGCAAAGAGAAAGGCTCTGCTCAGCTGGGCCTGCAGCAGAGGGAAATGGAAACCAGATGTGTGGGCCTTGGGGGGATCTACTCAAGACCGGGGGCGTTAGCACCTCATTCCCACTGTCCTCAGCCATGTCACGGGGTCACCAGAGGGGAGCATGGTCTTCTGTGTGGAGGGGACCCCCAGCTGCCTCTTTCACTCAGATGAGATGGGGGGAAGAGAACTCCCCTGAACCGTGGAAAGCTGCAGGACCTCTGGGAATTCTGGGCTGAACAGACAGACCAAAACAGGAGTTCTGTTGCTCAGGGCCAAGACACGAGGCCCAAGGCATGAAATCACTGGAACAAGATCACAGGCATCGCTATTTGGACAAGGTATGACCCGGTCATTTATTCTTCCCCGGAGTTCTGCCATTGCCATTCCTCTGTGGCCAAACAGACCCCTGGTGAAAAGGCAGACACTCCTGGGAAGAGTATGATGTTAAACCGTTTTCCAGCCATTCCTCCCTGAGTGCAAGTTATTTGGTCATGGCCCAGCATTTGAAGGTGGGGGACCATTTTCCATAATCCAGCCCAGTGGTTCTCAATCCTGACTGCACATTCAAACCTCCTGGGGGAGCAGTAAAGAAGAAAGCACGTGAGGGCCCCAGCCACTGCACAGAGATGCTGATTCAATGACAGGGTAGGGCCAAGTGTCTTTTGAAGCTCTCCAGGTGATTCCAGGGAGCAGCTCCACCCAGCCTCCAACATAGTGGCCCTTTAAGGCCAGCAAAGCCCTTAGCCTCCCCACCCGTGACCCGTGGACCAGCAGTGTGGGCAAACCCTGGAAGCATATTAGACTTGCAGCCCTCAGTCCCCACCGTAGCCCTCCTGATCAGAATCTGCCCTGAGCAAGACCTTCAGTTCATTCGCAGACACATTCAAGTCGGGCAAGCTCGGACTTACAGGAAATACAGGCCTTTGCTCTCGCCTTATTCCTGAGACCGCTGAGCAGAGCAGACTTCACTTTCTCTCACCCCTTTACCACCCCCAGAAACACCCCAACTGCCCCACCTCCCCCCCAAATCCTTTTCAGCTACAGAGGCAGTTCGTCTGTGGTGGGAAGGGGTATATTTGTGTGGAGTGCCCTCTTTCTGCTCAGCTCCGGGAGGTCCTGAGATCTTGTCCCCCTCAGAGAGAGCGTGTGGGTGATTTACTGCTTCAGACACTGGGATGCAGGGATGGGGGGCGCCGGGAGACAGGTCAAGGGCTGGCAGCCAGCCTGACCAAACACACGAACAGCAGCAGCCGCCTGGGCCCTTGAGGAGCCACAAGCCTCAAAGATGTATTAAGTCTACACAGAAAAAGATGGGCTGTTTTTTTTTTCTCTTTTAACAAGCGAGGCTTGTTCCAGGGACTGTGAGCATATGTTGCCAGGCCTGTTCTGATCAGGGCTGCACCTGCTGATTCTGTTCTCAAGACCTAAACACCCCCAATGTGTCCCCACCCCAATTCTACCCACCCCTGCCTCTGTCTCCTTTCCCCACAACCTCACAAGCTTCTGGAGTTTCAGGAAAGGAAGCCTGGACTGGAGCTGAGGCTGCAGGTAGATCCATGACCATGTAGGGGAGCAGGGGTGGGCTAAAGGGAGAGACAGAGGCCCAAGGTCCAGAGTGGCCCTGGGCCCACTGAAGTCCAGGTCGTGGGCAAAGCCAAAAAGGAGCCTTCCCCTCACTGGGAGCCACTCAAAACTGGGTCCTGTGAAGCCGGGGTCAAGCACGGCCATGCTAGAAGGAAGGGCTGGCAGGTGAAGAAGAGACATTTTTAAAGAGGGTCAATGAGTTAGAGATGTTTTCTCAACTACGTCACTCCTGAAAGGGAAGGACCTTCTCTTGTTCTCTCTGAAGCATCTTGCAGGGGGCTGGGAACAGCATGGTGGTCAATAGAGAATGAGTATGGAATACAGAAAAGATCAGTGGGTGGACAGATGAAAAGACGAATGGAGAATGAATGACCAGGACTTCTGATTCCAACACTTTGGCAAACTAGATACTTGGAGAGGCCTTCTTGCTAAAGAACTGAATCCTGGATAAATTATAACACACGTTTTTGAACACATTTCTGAGCTTGCAGAATGATAGGGAAATATTCAAAGGAGGAAAAAACAGTCACAAGAAGCTGAAACCCAAAGGTGATATAGACCTGAGGGTAAATGCCTTTATTGGTAACACCAAAGGGAGCCAACTGCAGGCTGGGGGGAGCTGAAACTGGTACTCCTAAATTAAGTCTGGCATTCTAGAAAGGGTCTGCCAGGTCGGTACCAGACCTTGAAAGGGTCTGGATTCCAGACAAGTACAAATCCTCTCGGGAGAAAGGTGTTCCCAACAGAGGCCTTTGGGACTGATACCCAAAGATTAACAAAATGTGAACTCACAATCAAAAATTACCAAACACGCAAGGATATGAGTCACCACAGATTTACATTCCTAAGGACTACAAATGTTGGAATCCTCAAATATAGACAATTAAACAACTGTTTTCAGACACTGGACAATATGCAACTCAAGACTGAGAGGGGGGAAAGTGGCGGGGTGGTTGGTGGTGGTGGGACGAATTGGGAGATTGGGATTGACATGTATACACCAATATGTATAAAATAGATAACTAATAAGAACCTGTTGTATAAAAAAATAAATAAAATTAAATTAAAAAAAAAAAAAGACTGAGAGGCGAGAAACAAATGAGATCAAATCAAACTCCAATCTTCTGCCTGGAGGGAATTTCTGGGATGCAGAGCAAGGTGGGTGAACCCAAGCAGAGTTCAGTAGCCTCAATGAGTTGAAGAGATAGAATTTGGAGTTTGGAGAGGCCAAGGTGCCTAGAATTTGCAGGACAGAATACCAGAGAAAAGAGAGTTATGAAGCGAAAGGGCTTCTAAAATCTGCATGGTCCCCTTAAATCTCTGGCTGGATTTCAACCTGTGCAGCACAGAGGAAATACCCAAGGCTGAGAAAAGAACAACATCTGGGAACAGAACAATTACCAGGGAGCTGTATGATGAAAAATTCCCAGAGCCTGCACAGGAATCACTAGAGTTGTTTGTTTGTTTTTCACACAGCTACCCAATTGTTTTAGCATCTTTTATTGAAAAAGATGTCTCCTATCATTATCTCTATTCAAGATTTTACTGGAGGTCCTAGCCACTGCAATAAGTTAAGAAGGCATAAAACCATCCAGGCTGGAAAAAAAGTACAACTCTCTTTATTTTTAGGCATTGTGTACATTATTGTGTACTATTGTGTACATAGAAAATCTTAAGTTACCTACAAAGAAGTTACCAGAATGATAAGTGAAGTGAGCAAAGTTGCAGGATACAAAGTTAATATATTAAAATCAATTATATTTCCATATACTAACAATGAATAGCTAGAAATTGAAGTGGAAAATACCATTTACAATAGTACCCCAAACTACTTGGAAATAAATTTAGTGAAGTATGTGTAAGATCTGTACACTGAAAACTGCCAAACAAATGTTGACTATATCATGCTCATAGGTCAATACTGAACATATGTCAATTACCCCCCAATTAATGATCTACAGATTTAATGCAAATCTAATAAAAATCCCAAAAGGCTTTTCTTAGGGGTAGAAATTAACAAGCTGATTCTAAAATTTATATGGAAATGCAAAGAACCTAGAATAGACAAAACTATATTGAAAGGAAGAGCAAAGTTAGAAACTTATACTACCTGATTTCAAGACTTATTATTAAACTATAGTAATCAAAACATGTAATATTGGCATAAGGATAGACATATTAGAAATTCCAGAAGTAAATCGACACATATATGGTAGTAAGTATGTATCTTTGATTTGACAAAGATACAAGGTATTTTAATGCAGAAAGACTAGTCTTTTCAACAAATGGTTCTAGAACAATTGGATAGCTATATGGAAACAAACAAACAAACAAACAAACAAACAAAAAAACCTCTCAAACTCCATATACCAAAATACTCAAAATGGGCAAAGACCTAAACATAAAAACTAAAACTTCTAGAAGAATTGTGACTTTGAGGTAGGACACAAAAATCATGAACCATAAAATTAAAAAATTCATAAATTGAAAAATTCTACTCTTGGAAGGACCCCATTAAGAAAATGAAAAGTCAAGCCATAGGCTGGGAGAAAATAGTTAAAATATATATTATACCTGACAAAGGATTCACATCCAGAATATATAAAGAACTATCTAAACTCATAAGATAAGCAACCCAATAAAATATGTGTAAAAAAGTCAAGCGAACATTTCACCAAAGAAAATATGCAATGGTCAACATGTACATGAAAAGCTGTTTAACTTCATTTGTCATCAGAGAAATGAAAATGAAAACCACAAGTTGAGTTACCACTACAGATTTGCTCAAATGGTTAGAATTAAATGCTTGACAATACCAAGCACTGATGAGGATGCGAAGTGACAGGAGCTCTCATGATCTGCACATGAATGTTACGGAAGGCTTTATTTCATAACAGCCCCAAACTGGAAACAACTCATGTGTCCACAGCAAGAGAATGGATAAACAAATTGTGGTATATCCATACTATGGGATACTATTCATCAATTAAAAGTAGCAAACAGGGACTTCCCTGGTGGCCCAGTGGTTAAGATTTTGTGCTTCCACTGCAGGGGGTGCGGGTTCCATCCCTGGTTGGGGAACTAAGACCCCACATGCTGTGCGACATGGCCAAAAAAAAAAAAAAAAGGAGCAAATACTTATACACACTGCAGCATGGATGAATTTCCTATTGTCATGCTGAGAGTAGTGGGTTGGATTGTTCCTCCAATAGAATACATAGAAGTCCTAACCCCTTGTACCTGTAAACGTGACCTTATTTGGAAATAGGGTCTTTGCAGATGTAATCAAGTTAAGATGAGATCATAGTGGATTAGGGTGGGCCCTAAATCAACATGACTGGTGTCCTTATAAGAAGAAAAGAGACACAGAAAAACACGGAGACACAAGGAAGAATGCTACGTGAAGAAGGAGGAAGCAATTAGAGTCATGCTGCCACAAACCAAGGAATCCCAAGGACTGCCGGCAACCACCTGTAACCAGACAAGAGGCATGAAACAGATTCTCCCTCAGAGCCTCCAGAAGGAACCAGCCCTGCCAGCACCGTAATTTCAGACTTCTGTCCTCCTGAACTGTGAGAGAATAAACTTCTGTTGTTTGAAGCAACCCAGTTTGTAGTGCTTTGTGATGGCAGCCCTAGGAAACTAATACAGTGAGCCAAAGAAGCCAGATACAAAAGAACACATACTGTACAATTCCAATTTTTATGAAACTCTAGAAAAGACAAATCTAATTTATAGTGATAGAAGACAGATCAGCGGTTGTCTGGGGCTGGGATGGGGGTTTATGGGAAAAAACCATAACGGAACCTTCTGGGGCAATGGAAATGTTCTCTATCTTGATTGTGGAGGTAGTACATGGGTGTATATACATGTGTAAAAACTCAAAACTGGCACCCTTAAAATTGGTGACAGATCTGCAAATGAACAGATTGAAATTTTGGAAACAAAAAAAGTATGTATAATTGTCCAAATTCAAAACTCAGGGTATGGACCCTGTTTTGCTGGGCTGGAATCTGAGATATTGGTATAAATGCACATTTATTATAATATAGATGGATGGATGCAAAGATATATAGATGTAGATAGATGTGTGAATACAATGGATTAGTATACATGCATACACTTCCTAGCTCTGTCCACTAAGAGAATCTAGAAGCACTGACACTCAGTAGTAATAAGCACACTTCATGCCTAGATCTTGGTTTCTAGATACGATTCTCCAATAAAAGGAACCAGGCTCCTTGATGAAATGCCTGACTCTACGCCTGGGGCAGGAAAAATGCAAAATGAACCTAAAGCATCTTGTGGTGCCAGGAAGTAAGAAAGTGCTTTTAAAAAAGTCAAAAGTCAGAGGAGTCAAACTGAAAGAACTTCCAATGGCCAAAGCTACAACAGTTTGAGCAACAAAACAAATCCCCGTGAAGCCATAGTGATATAAATAAGGGACACTTTACAATATGCCTGACTAGTATTCCTCAAACGTATCAACACCATAAAGGACAAGGAAAGACTGTAGAACTGTCACAGATTAGAGTCTAAGGAGACATGGTAATTAAATACAATGTGGTATCATTGATTGAGTCTTGAAATAGAAAAAAGACATCAATGGGACACTGAGAAAACCAAATAATGTCTATGGTTTAGTGAATAGTATTGTACTGATGTTAATATCTTAATAACTCTACCATGGCTATGTAAGCTATTAACATTAGGGGAAGCTGGAGAAAGGGTACAGGAAATTCTCTGTACTATCTTTGCAACTCCTCTTAAATCTAAAAATTATTTCAAGATAAAAAGTCATTATAAATTATGTATAACTCTTTAAATACATATATAAATGAGGCATCAGCGTGAGATTAATCACTACCTGAATACAGGTAGTCTGTATTCAGGCAAAAGCAGATGATCACATAGATTCCTAGCATTCTCTATCAGCTCCCAATGTAATAGGGGAGAGTGACTAGATGGGGAGATATACAATAGCTTATACTTTATCATACTGTGAAAGCTACTGTTACTTCACCCTTAAGCTAGAGTACACTGTGGCATTTATTCTACATATACAAGTATCCCCCACTTTTCAAAACTTGGCTTTACACCACTTCACTTTTTTTTTTTTTTTTTTGCGGTATGTGGGCCTCTCACAATTGTGGCCTCTCCCGTTGTGGAGCACAGGCTCCGGACGCGCAGGCTCAGCAGCCATGGCTCACGGGCCCAGCCGCTCCGCGGCATGTGGGATCCCCCCGGACCGGGGCACGAACCCATGTCCCCTGCAACGGCAGGCGGACTCTCAACCACTGCGCCACCAGGGAAGCCCAACATCACTTCACTTTTATGAAAGACCTACATTAGTACCTGGTTTCACTATCTGAAAGAAATCTGCAGAGGATTTTCGCTTTTATAAAAAAAAACCAAAAAAAGCGAAAAGTGAAAAAGTGTTTAGCATTTGGTTTGCAGTGAGCCGTGACAGAGGCAGTGTGCACCCAGAGCAGCGAGAGTGGCATTGCCAAGCTCCTTACCCGGGAACCACACTCAGCATCTCAGCATCAAGTCGCCAGAGATTTGAACTGCCTTTGAGCATCTGTGCTTTATCTAGATTAGTTTTGTACATCTTAGGCAAGATGTATTTTAAGGGAGTTGCTTCTTTGCTTTACACCCTTTCCGCTTACAAAAGGTTTCACAGGAAAGCTCTACTTTCAGATAGTGGGGGAAATCTATATCTGAAATTGTCTTTTAGTCTTTTGTTCTTCAAACTTACAGATTTTTATATTGTTTTCCCAAATAGATTTAAACTCCACAATGCCTAGAGATTATGTTTTAGTTTTAGTACCTTCTCCTATTTATCTAATTATTTTTAATCGTAGCTCTAGGTCCATACTTACATACCAAGAAGGGATATGTAATCTTGCATGTGTCATGTATTAAAAGTATCACTTTAATTTTCATTGTTATATGGATTGAATTGTGTCCCCCCAAATTCATGCTGAAGTCCTAACCCCTAATGTGACTGTAGTTGGAGATGGGGCTTTTAGAGGGTAATTAAGGTTAAATGGTTAAGGTCATACGGATGGGGCCCTAATCCAATAGCATAGGTGGCCTTTATAAGAAAAGGAAGAGAGAGACATGAAAGATGGAGGGGACTGTCCCAGACTGGAAAGGAGGCAGATGCAAGAAGAGGTGGCCTGGTGCTGAGATTATAATCTCTTTCTTGGCATTCTCCTTTACTGTGCCTCCATCTGAACCTCCAGCAATAGCAGTTCAGTCCATGACCACCTCTGAGCGCTCCCAGAGGCCCTCTGAGCCTCTATTTCCTCATGCATAAAACAGGTTAGCATAAGATGCTACCCTTGGAAGTCCAACAAAGGAAGTCGTGCGTGGCTCAGTCGCCTGATGTTCTCAGAGGGGCGGGTGTGCACACACACGACCACAGGCAGAAGCACAGCCCCCCATCTTTCTGGTTTCTGTTTTTTGGCCATGCCATGCAGCATGCAGGATCTTAGTTCCCCAACCAGGGATCAAACCCACGTCCCCGCGCCCCCTGCAGTGGAAGCATGGAGTCTTAACCACTGGACTGCCAGGAAACTGCCCCCATCTTTCTTTCTCTGCATTTACTTGGGCAGCTGGAGCAGCAGGTGATCCAAGCCATGTGGCTGAAAGGACAGGTACAGCATCAATAGGAGAGATGGTATGTTTGAGAGTCACTGCAAGCACTGTCAAGTAGGAAATTTAAAACCAACCGCAGTTCTGCCGCTGCTTCTGCTGGCCACTTACCCCCAGGGAAGTCTTCCTGACAGCGTTATCTTCTGGGGAGATTCCCTGTTTTCCTGGGAGCCTGTTATCGTACTCTCTGCCAGCAAGGAGGCCAGTCAGTGGAATAGTGAATGGTCTTCCTTCCAGGGAAAGGTGGACTGTGAGCGTGGTGGAAACTCCGTGGGGATGTTTCCCTGGGAAGCTGGCAGTAGGTTGGGGGTGATGGATGCCTTGCAGCTTCCCAGCTTAGAGTCTTCCCTTCTGTCATCTCATCCACCTTTTCTGAGGGGTTTGAGATTTTTAAAAATACAAATCTTATTTTTTTTCTCTGACCTCTAATTCTTTTTAGGAAATTGTGTGTGTGTGTGTGTGTGTGTGTGTGTGTGCGGTGAAATGCACAGGACATAACATTTGCCATTAGTAACATTTAGTACATTCATGAGGTTGCGTGTCCATCACCTCTACCTGGTTCTGATCTCTTTTAAAGCATTATGTGGGCTTCCCTGGTGGCGCGGTGGTTGGGAGTCCACCTGCCGATGCAGGGGACGCGGGTTCGTGCCCCGGTCTGGGAGGATCCCACGTGCCGCGGAGCGGCTGGGCCTGTGAGCCATGGCTGTTGAGCCTGTGCGTCCGGAGCCTGTGCTCCACAGCGGGAGAGGCCGCAGCAGTGAGAGGCCCGCGTAATGCAAAAAAAAAAAAAAAAAAAAAAGCATTATGTGCTCATTATTAAAGAGATGGGGGGGAAAGTATCAATATAAAGGAAGAAGTAAAAATTACAGAAAATTCCACTCCCTGGGGATAACTATGAATAATACTAAGGTGACAGCTCCCAAACAGTGCAATGAGGCATCAGGGCACAATAACAGATCCACTAAGACACTGCAGGGATATTTTAAGTTTTGAGGGAAGCACAGTGCCATCTGTCGGGTGCTCAGCAAACTGCTGGCGCTAGCAGTCCAGTTTCCACATTAGATTATGAGGCATTCCTTCCAACAATGTCATATCTTTGTGAAGTTCGTTTTTTGGTGGTTGCTGTGATAAAAAGCAAATACCATGTGAAAATCATCGTGGCGCAGGACATGAGTGATGGTGTCCAACATGGTTCCAAGGTTTGAGAAGTTGTGCAGAGCCCCATGCACATCCATTAGTAAATAACTGTGGTTATTTAAGAATGAAATATAAATTTTTTCTTTCAATTTATGTGTACTTTTCTTAGATGACTGCAAAATAGCCTTTGACTTATATAGACATAACTACTTAATCAAAGGATCTCTTTGGTATTTCTTTTGGCCTAAGTGCACCATAGAAAATTATTGACTCTAAGGGTGCTATGAACAGAGAAAGTTTGGGAACCGCTGTTCTAGGGCATCTACTTCTGGCATTTTGGTGTATATAAACAAATGTGTATATTGTCTTCATAACTGAGCTCATATGTATACGCAGTTGTATAATGGGTACTACGATCCATCATTTTATAGTTGAAGAAGCTGAGCTCCAAAGGGGAAGTAGTCACACAGCTAACCAGGCCCCTCTTTGTCACACCCTGCTGCTTGCCTCTCTGAGACCCCCAAGATGGTGGCCCTCTATGGTTCTGACAAGTGTCAGCCTCACCAGTGAACACTGGCAGGGCCTTAGGCTGCTGGCATGGAGTGGTCCCTGATTTGCTGATAAATCCAAAGTGCCCCAACCTTACCTCATTACCCACTTTGCTGATGCCTAAAAATTCATCTATGCTTTGACATAAGATTCTCATAAATAGCAGGTGACTCTGGGAAAGGAAAGCCACTGAGCTATTATCAACCATTGGTACCTCCATGTGAATGAGATTTTCAGAACCTTTCCTGAGAGAAGTTTTGATAAGAAAAAAGAGGTTTCTGAGAGAAGTGGGTAAGGTGGATGTCTCAGATGGGGTTCCCTGGAAAGACTGATTCAGAGAGCTGTGTGCAGAAAGTATTTAAGGGAGTGTTTACAGGAGATACAAGGAACTGAGGAAGGCAGGACTGGGCAAGGGAGAAGTCAGCCTGCAGGATGTTTATAATTGAGGCCTCAGCCAACCTATGGAGCACTCTAGAGCCGAGGTGGCCCTTAAGAGTTGTCTCAAGTCGAGGCAAGCAGGCTGTGTCTTTGTATCCCAGCATTAGCCAGTCACTGTCTACGGGTCACCCCTGGAAGGACGTGTGACCTGGAGTGAGCAGCTCCCTGCAGACCAGGCAGGGCACAGTGAGGGATGCAGCTGGGAGCCATTTGTGGCTAAGAATCCCAGCAGATGGACACTAAACAAAAAGTTACAACTGTGCAAAGTGCCTTGAAGGAGAAACCTAAAGAGGTTGAGTGTGTGTAATAAGGGAGAAGAGCAAATAACTTAATCTGGAAATGTGGGGGTGGGAGGTTGTGCACAGCTTCGAGGAAGACTTTCTTGGAAGAGTGACATTCAGACTGAGGCCTTTAGCTTAAAGAGTTGCACAGGTAGAGCTGGGGAAAGCAATAATGGACAGCATGTGCAAAGGTCCCGAGGCAGAAGGAACAGCCTTTAGCTGAGGTTGGGGCATGAGGGACCATCACAAATCGAGGCTGGCATGCAGCCTGGGTCAAACAGGGCAGGGGTGCAGGGAGGATGCGGGACCTTATCTCAATGGAAGCCACTGACCAGGGAGGTAATATGATCAGATCTCTCATTTCCTCTCTGGGATCGTTTCCCTCCCCTCAGGCTGCCCTTTGATGATTAGACTAACCAATGTCACCTGGATGTAAGTGGTTTGTCCTAAGTTCCCTCTGAGCCTCTCCAGAGAGGTCCTACCCCAGACAACCCCAGGGTCTCTGTGGCAGCCAGCAGCCTCCCTCCTGGAGCTACCCAAGGCCCTGGAAAGAAGTGGCTGTCCTTGTCCTCCTCCCAACACCCCTTCCTGTCCAGAGCAGACAGAGCTGCTCCCTCTAAAAAAAGCCTTGGTGGGGGAGTGAATAATCCCTTTGCCAAGCTCCCCCAGAGGAAACAAGGCGGAACGAATTAGCAGAGCTCAAAGGTCCCATCTGGGAAACCACTCAGGGTTTCCAGGATCTGACCCCATGGCAACTCTGAGGGCACCTGAGCCATCAAGGAAACACTGGCGGCGAGTCCTCCATCTGATGTCTCTCACCTCCGTGGGAACTTCTCCCAGAAGCCCTGGTTGGGGATGGGGGGTTGGTGCTGAAACAAATCTGCTCACACTCCCGCCTCCCCGTGTGCACAGAGGTGGCTGGCCACCCCATGCAAAAACGACAGCGTACACCACAATCCGATTAGTATTTTTAAAAACATTCCAAACAGTTCAATTAGATCTACCAATTGCTTTGACTGTGTTTCTTTCTGACTCATTAGGATGATGCCATTTAATCATTCCTTTAACCAAGGCAACCATTTAAATCAGCTAATGCATGGTGCAGTCCTCAACAAATCATCAGCCAAGACGGGGTGGCCTAGCGAATGACATTGATTTATTTAGCACTTCTTACATGCCAGACATTGTTCTCTGTGCTTAATAGACATTCGCCCGTTTGATCCTCACAGTTCTGTCAGGCAGATAACATTATTGTCCCCTTTGTATAGATGAGGAAACTGAGGCACAGAGAAGTTCCTGGGGTCATAGTTGGTAAGTGGCAGACCTGAGATTTGAATGAGAGTGCAGTTCATGGTTTGTAACCCGGGCCCAGAGGCACCTCTGGGGCTCTGTGGAACCCGTTCAGGGCAGCAGGATGGTTACCTCCAACCCGTTCCCTCAGATCAGAGGATCTGTTTCATTGGTTTTCTCTCTAGCATAAAGATTTTTTAAAATAAAAGATTCCAAGGCTCTGAACAGATTTGCAAATCACTGGCAAGTGAGCTTTGTCTGAAGAGGCAGGAGAATTATCCTCTCTTCTCTGAAACTCTTATTTAAAGGTCTGAATTAGAACTCAGAAATGAGCATTTAATAAACACATCAAGTGATTCTCATCTTTGGACAAATTTGGAGGAAAAAAAAGAGAGACTTGCCTTTGGGTTCCAGATCCAAGGCAAGCCTTGGGACTCAGTTCTTTGCCTGTAAAATGGGCACAATTCCTGCCCTGCCTCTTTCCTAGAGCTGCGATGAGGTGCAACGAAATCAGCACCGTGCTCTACAAGGTAAGGGACTGTCACAACATCAACAACGATGTGTCCCTTCCAAGCCACAGCTGTGGGCTGGGGCTGCTCCTGAGCTTGTGATAAGGGCAAAACAAAAAGGTAGCTGGGGAGGCATGTGCTGGGGCTGGGTTTATGAAGAATCCAAACATTGAGATTATGGAGAACACACAGGCTGGAACAGAAGGTTTTGACAAAAGCATGTGTAGACCCTGGCTAAACAC
This sequence comes from Mesoplodon mirus, assembly GCF_964341445.2. Classification (NCBI taxonomy): domain Eukaryota; kingdom Metazoa; phylum Chordata; class Mammalia; order Artiodactyla; family Ziphiidae; genus Mesoplodon; species Mesoplodon mirus. The sequence continues at coordinate 57,873,346 of NC_138977.1, read as the reverse complement.
CAACACTGAAGCTAAGATGGTTAAATACACCTGTGTCCCCCCAAGGTGGGGCAGTCCAGGGAAGGGAAGGGAACTTGCCAAGAAGGGAGGGCATGCAGAGTGTGGGCTTGGGAGTCAGATGCCAGTTTGCAACTGGACCCCTGAGACGTACCAACTCTGTGACCTTGGGCAAGTGGCCCCGTGCCTCTGTGGCTCCATTTCCTCATATGTAAAATGGGAGGAATCACAGAGTGTGCCCCATGGTGCTAATCATGAGGATCAAAGGAAACATTACCCGGGACCTGTCTGTGAGTGTCAGCACAGCAGGAACCACACTTGGGCTGCAGCTAGGCTGTGCAAGGCAAAATAATTCACCTTTCCATAGTGATTTAATCTTTGGCTTGAGCTCCCCGACTCAGATGTGGGGATGGATGCAATCTCAGTGAGATTGGGGCAACCCGCTAATGTCCCCCAGGATGAGTTCGAGTTATGGGAGCTCATATAACACCAGGTACTGGGGGAGTTAGTGTGTCTATGAGCATTTGACCCATGGGGTCCTCTAGGACATCTCTCAGTGGAGCCCTCGCAGAATAGGTATCAATCCATGAAGCATCTCCAAGACAACCCTCATTCCTGCCTTTTCCTGCCCTTGCCTGCAAGGTGCCAGGGCCCAGGGGCCATTTCTCAGGTCTGGGCCTTACCTGGGCATGGAAGCCAGGCAGAGCCTGGACTTGCCACCAGCTCTTCCCTCCCAGGTCTTGCTGTCTCCTGGAGCTCTCTAGGGAATCTCCCTCTTCAGTGGCCATGCCTGCTCTCACTCCAGACCTTGCTCCATTTCCACTAAGCCCCTGCATCCTCTCGTTTCTTCTAAGGTCCAGGGTTGGGGGGGGGGTCCAAGCCAGGCAAGCTCCTTGTTTCCACCCACCACCTGTCCCATCCCTTATCCTAACCACACAGGCCCAGTGTCTTGAATGCAGAGCACAGAGTGAACTCCTGGAAGAAAAAAATGATGTCTCAAACAAGCGCATCCCACCTCATTTGCTGAGACCATGACCATTCCCTCGCAGAGGAATGTGACACTGTGGGGACGTGGCCCCAGCAGAGTTTGAGCAGGGCTGGAAGGATGGGTTGTCTGTCTTCGGAAAAACATCTTAAAGAAGAAACTGGTGAGCAGGGACCAGATGCTGGAAATGGAAGGAGAGCTGGGGGGATTCAAAGTTGCCCACTGTGAATGTGCCTGGAACATCTGGGTATGGACTGTTGGAAAGAGCTTCTGGTGCTTTGTGAGGGAGATGGGGCTAGACAGGAGCAGGCAGAGGGAATCCCGACTAGGTGCACAGCACCGCCCCCCCAAATACACACATACACATGCCTCAAAGTGCTCAGACCTCTGGGGCTGCCTGGGGCCACAACTGGTCTTTCTTCAGCCCCAGACTTCCAAGCAGCACCCCTAAAGGAGAAATAAAATAAGTTCATATTCCCTCCCTGTGCACAGCAGTTGCTTTGATGGCTGAAGAGAGGGCGAAAGGAAGGGAGTAGAAGGACAAGAAAATGGAATTGAGGTCAATCGGGCTCCTCTATCCAGGACCCCTCCCCCTCACCACTGTTCCAAAATGTTTTACAGCTCGTGCTCCCATTACACCCTTGAAATTACCCTGCAACATCTTGTGGGTCTCCCACGCTAGCATGCTGTCCCAGCACCCCAGGTGAATTCAGAGAATTGACAGAAGGTGTGGGCAAAGGGCAAGATCACAAGGCTATTAGACTTCCAGCTCCAAGGAGGACCTTCCTTCCCTCTGACCACACTTGCTCTGGAGGAGAAGGGAAGCTCTGGCTTGGCTGAGTATCGTCACCCACTCACTCCCTTTGCCCACAAAGGTGCTCTTGGAGAGGTTCCAGGGGCTGTGGAACCCTGGGTTCCAGTCCCAGCTCAGCCACCAGGTCAGTGGCCCTTCCCCTCTCTGAGTCTCCCTGTAGAAAATGAGATGGCCAGGATGGAGATCCACAGCCCTTCCAGGACCAAGATTCTAAATCACCACCTGCTGCAGCCAGATGTCATCACTGAAAGCAGACAGGGAGCCTGCTTTGATCTTCCAAGGTGGGGCAGGACAGGCTCTCAGAGCTACGCCAAGGGTGTGGCTTGGTGGAGCCAGGAAGACAAGCTGGCGGGGAGACCGTGCACATGGGAGCATTCCAGGTGCCTGGCACCCCAGACGTTCACGCCGGCTCCTGGGCACGGGTCTGTGACAGGATGGAGGAGGGGTAAAAGCTAAGAATCCCCAGGACATGGTTCAGTCAAGGGCTCAGAAGTGGATCAGCTGTGCCTCTGAGACCAGACAAGCCTCTGGGCTGGAGGTGGGGGGGCGGGGCTGGGCGGGAGTACAAGTAGTGCAAAGAGCCTGGCCGGGCACGTGCTTGTGGATTTCACGGGCACCTAGAAGTGCTGGGTGTCCAGGGAGGGCACGTACACACACACGCGCACGCACGCACACACACATCTGTGTATGCCTGTCTTCAGGTTTCACAGTCAACAGAAGCCTTTCCAGGAAAGGCAGAGGCAGAGTTGAGACAGGCTCCAACCCAAGGTGAAGGTTCAGCTGGGGCCTCCAGGACCGCCAGACTGGCTGCTAAATCATTAAAATACTTTAATACCAGGGTAAATAGGCGCAGCCCCAAGCCCCTGGAGCGTCCCCCACTCCCACCCCAACCTAATACTCCAGTGCCGGGACTAAAGACTTCCCATAGGATAAAGAAGATGTGGCACATATATACAATGGAATATTACTCAGCCATAAAAAGAAATGAAATTGAGCTATTTGTAATGAGGTGGATAGACCTAGAGTCTGTCATACAGAGTGAAGTAAGTCAGAAAGAGAAAGACAAATACTGTATGCTAACACATATATATGGAATTTAAGAAAAAAAAAATGTCATGAAGAACATAGGGGTAAGACAGGAATAAAGACACAGACCTACTAGAGAATGGACTTGAGGATATGGGGAGGGGGAAGGGTAAGCTGTGACAAAGTGAAAGAGCGGCATGGACATATATACACTACCAAACGTGAGGTAGATAGCTAGTGGGAAGCAGCCGCATAGCACAGGGAGATCAGCTCGGTACTTTGTGACCGCCTGGAGGGGTGGGATAGGGAGGGTGGGAGGGAGACGCAAAAGGGAGAGGATATGGAAACATATGTATATGTATAACTGATTAAATTTGTTATAAAGCAAAAAATAAAAAATAAATAAATAAATTAAAAAAAAAAAAAAAAAAAAGACTTCCCATAGGCCTTCAGCCAAAGGGTGAGCACCGGACTCAGCAGGGACGGACGCCAGGAACCCACTCCAGTGCCACGTCTGGCACACCGACCGATCGGCCCGTTTGTCACTGGTGATCACGTATGTGGATGAGCCTCCCCGCTCCCACCCCGGCTCCCCTCTCATCTCAGCTGTCCCCTTCTTTGCTTTCATCACATCCCTCTTAGCTGCAGTAGGAACTCTGGGTTTAGGAGAGAGGGCTCAGATGGCTGCGCGTTCCCGCCTTGAGACCTGGGGTCCCAATGCCCAGGCCAGACACTCAGGAACTGCTCCAGAGGCTGCAGCTGGGCTGAGGGGCAGACAGAGGCGTCTCCCACACTCGGGCCACCTGCCCCCCACACCCCCTTACCCATCAGCCCGTGAGCTCTGGGCCCCTCCAGCCAGCTTCTGATGAGTATTCCACACCAGCTCAGCCCCCAAAAGCAGCAAGGCAGCCCCTCCCTACGGCTGTGTGCTGACAACCAGGAAAGGGTTTTAATCTCAGAAACAGTCAAGGTGGGGAAGAGGAATGAGGGGCAGCCAGAGGGCCATATGGAACCTGTTTGAGGAGCTGGGTCAGAGCCCAGCTACACCTCCATGCTCTGGGGCACCAGGCCAGCTCTTGGCTTTGCCTGCCCAGCTCCAGCCAGAGAGGGGAAGGAGTGTGGGAGAACAGACAGGCCGGCCATGAGGGGACAGGCGTGCTACGTGTGTTCACAGGGCTGTGCCCTGGAGGTGATGACACCCTGGCTGGCTGCCCATGGCTGGATGGGGGTGCTGGCTTTTGAAGGCCTGAAAGCTCGACCACATGCTAGGTTCACAGGGATCAGCAGAGTGGCATTTCGGGTCTCCTCGAGGCAGGCACAGGGGCATGTCTGGGAACGTCACCCCTGCTCAGCCTGCCATTTCCTCCGCCCAGCTCCTTGTAGAGATGCTTCCGGAAACCCCCGACGGCACCATTTCGTCTCCACTTTGGCTCTGCTGCCTGCGCCCACAGCCAATCCTCTGTCTCTTGGTCTACCCGGCGAAAACCCAGTCCCACGACCGGATGTTGGGCCCACGCGATGCCAAGTGGCTGGGAGGACATAATATGTATTTGACTACACTGCTTGGACCTCAGCCTCACCACACTGATCTCGGGGCTGATCCGGATTTGGGACTGACCTTGCTGGATTTGGGACCGACCTCACCAGATTTCCAGCTCACCACCTCAGTACTCGTGAAGCCTGCCTGAACTTCTGTCTAGACTCCCAGGACTTCAGGATGAACCGATCAAGCTTCCGATTGATTTTGCAGAAGTCGAGACAAAACCCGACCTAAAGAAGCGTGGCCTGAGCTTCCTAAGTTTTCAACGCACCTGACTGGATTTCTGAGTTTCCTGAATTTTCAACCCACCTGACTGGATTTCTGACTGGTTTGACTGAAAAGTTTTAACCGACTTTACTGACGGTTATTTGAAAAGCTGAACTTCTCCGGCATTTGAATGAGCTCTCGGGATTCTCTTACCCTGAACTGGCAAGATGATGGGGGTACTCTCAGAACCAGACTAAATAACAGGAAGTCGTGCAGAGAGCTGGCTGAGCCTTCTGCAGCCCATCCCGCCTCACACCCACGTCGCACCCGGAGCCAGCCCATCTTGTCTGAAGAGGGGACGTGACAAGAGGTGCCCTTGGTCCATTATCCCCCCTCTGGAAACTTCTAACAATCTAGCACCTGTTTCTTTACTGATGCTTCCATCAACTGTTCTCTGCCTTCTTCTCCTTGTTTCCGACATTGCCCCAGCTCTTGGAACTGGGCATCAGCAGTTCTAGGAAATGATGCTCTGGAGTCAGTCTGATCTGAGCTCCCATGTCCTACTAAGAAGTCATATAAAACAGAGCTCAAAACCAAGGGCTCCGGGTCAGCCTGCCCGGGCTCAGGGCTCAGCTCTGCCGGTTCTAGTGGTACCATCCTGGGACATGTTCATAACATTTTCTGGAGTTTGGTTTCTTCAGCTCCCAAAGGAATTGGCCAGTCATTTGTTATGGTGTGGCTCTATATTCTTTGGGGAGCACTGAATAGCCAAGGCCCTCCCAGCTGCCCCCAACCCCCAGCCCAATACCAAGCAAGCCGTGGACGTTTTCAAACCCTCCAGGCATGTCAGAACCACAGGGCTAGTTCTGCTTTTTGGGGCCTTTGTCTATCTACTCACATCTGGTCTGATTTTACCATAAGAACTTCCTGGGTTTCTTTACTGACACTTTAATGGGAACTAGATTTGCAAAGCGTCCCCCAGTCCATAGGGTGTGTCGGTAATTGCCAGGCTGTGGGCTGTGAGGTGTGGACAGTGACAGTAGAGAAACTGGGCCCTGTTCGTGACCATGAGAGATGCCAGTGGCAGCACTGGTTTTCTTGTCTCTCCAGGGTGGGAGAGGAGGCAGGCGCTTGGGGAGACGCGCAGACAATAATATTCATTCCTCACTCTAAGGGAAGTTCTTCTTTCACGGGGAGAGTGGGTGAAAGGTGCTGTGGGCTGCCCTGTTCAGTAGTCTCTGGCTTGTGTCCCTGTGTGCCTCTATTTGTGTTCCATCCAGACAGATGCCTCTACTCCCCTTCATTCCCACTCTTCCTTGCCTTTGCACGGGCTGCTCTCTTCCTCATGTGTCCTCCTCCTCCTTTATACACTCATTCAGCATTCATTGACCATCTTCTATATGTTCAACATGATTCAGAAGCTAGAGGCACAAAGACACAAGCCCAGTCTTCAGTGGCTCACGGTGGCAGAGACAAGCAAAGTATCAAGGGATCACAGGCCTGAACAGGGCAGGCCAACGGGGGCAGGACAGGGGAGAGAATCAGGAAAGACCTCCCTCCTGCGGGAGGGAGCATGTAACTAGACTCTGTCTTGCTTACTCATCCTTCAACACGCTGCTCAAGTAGCACCTCTTGTCTGAAGGGCTCCCAAATCCCCACAAGCAGAATAAATGTCTCTCTCTCCAAAACTCCCTTGGCTTTGCACATAAAAGAGAAAGCAGTGACCATCACGTTGTTTATGCCAATTCTCCCCACCCTGCCCTGGACCACAAACTCCCTGAGGACAGAACTGGATTTGCTTTTGCATTGCCAGCGCCCTACAGAAGTTTAATAAATGTTTGTTCAGAGTAAATCTGTGTATCTACATGTATTGTATCCACAAGTGTATGCATGTGTGTATGTGACCACACATCTGAGAGCGGGGCAAGGTAGTCACAGGGGTGGGGGGAGTCCTTGGGTCTCATTCTTGAACATATCTGCTTCATTAAGATCTCGCAGCTACTCCCCTCCTCTCCATGTGGACAAGAAAGAGGTGTAAACACCCCCCTGGTGTTTACAAGTTGAAAGATTGATTCCCAGGGGAGGATGAGGGGGCTAGGACTGGGAGACACGGATGCACCAACCTCCTCAGCCAGCAGCCAGGCCTCAGGGAGCACACAGAGAGACAACTGGCCCACCTTAGCTGGAGGGACCCACCTCTTGACTTCCTACCCCTCTGTGCCCAGAAAAGGTCTCCACTGCTCCAACCCACAACTGAAGCTTGGTGGGAGGGTCCCAAGGGGCCTTAGTGTCCTGACCATTGAACATTCTGAACAGAGACTTAAGGCTGGATCATAGGTTAACTCCCATGTAGAAACTCATATCCCAGCTGAGCCCTTCCCCACCTGGGGAGAGGTCAGTTGTATGAACTGTCTAGTCCAAGCTGGGCCCCAACCTGACAGGCTCAGAAGGCAGGGAGAAGGTCCCCCAGGTACAGAAACCCCACAGGCTGCCCAAAGTACCCCCGTTGCCTGGGTCTGATGGTAACAGTCCTCGCATCTATGTGGGCCTTTGTAATTTCCAAGGAACCTTCCATACATTGTCCATCTGATTAATATTTGTTGAGATTTTACCTTGTGCCCAGAATTGCGCTTTGCTAATAATAACATGAATGGGTGCTGTGCTAAAGGCTTTCACATGTATCACTGTTTGGTCCTCACACTGACCCCTCTGTAAAGATGAAGACAAGGAGACTCAGTTTATCCATTTCTCAAGGACATACAGTGCTAAACAGTAGAACCAGGGTTTGAATTCACCTGTCTCAGGTGACCCAGAGCCCCCCCCCACTTCCGAACTCCCCCATCTCTAGCCTTTTCACCTTCCCCCAGTAACACTGGACAACCTGAAGCAGGTATCAATGTCCCATCTTAAAGATGAGAAAACTGACCCTTGGTGGGCTTACGGGACTTTCCAGAGATCTCCCAGAAGGCTGGGCCGGAGCGCCAACCTGGCTTCAACGTCCCCACTGCCCGCAAGAGAACACTTATCCCAACACTGCCCTCACGTCCAAGCCCACGTCTAGTGCCCACTCTGCCTGGCTTTGCCCCGCACCCAGTCTCCCTCCCAGACCCTGCTGTGCAGGATGCCTTGACAGGTAGGAGACAGGCTCCCAGGAATGAGGATGTCACCCACCACGACTGGCCCATGAGCCATCAGCATTGGTGGCCAGATGGGCTCCAGAGCAGCCACCCGCCAAGTGCTGGCCCTGTGGGCTCCTCTCTCCACAGGCTCCCTCCTCCAGGGTGGGAATGACCAGCCTTCCTGGGGCCTGAGGCACAGAAACTCTTTCTGAAAGTTCTTACCTAATCCCCACCCACCCAGCCAAGGGCTTTGGGCTCCATGACAAGGTCAATAGTTGCCCAAATATCATCAGATCAGATCTATTTTCAGTTTTCAGACTGGCCACCAACTGGCCTACTTCTCATCCATCTGTTCCCACTAAAATGCTCGTGTCTCTCACTCAGAGCTAAGGACTCTCCCCGTGTTTTGAGACCTGCTCAGGGGGTAAACTGCCCCCTAGAGCAGGGTGCAAAGTTCCAGGAGGCAAACACGAGGCAGGGTTTTCAGATCCCTGAATTCCACCCCCAAATCATAAGAGGGTCAGGTGAGTCCCAGGGAACCCCCAAGTCCATGGGCCCTTGCTCCTTGTCCACTGGGGGGGTCCCATCGTCCAGCCTAGTCCCATAGAGGTCACCTTCTCTTGGGGCCTGGAAGTTTGAAAACTAACTATTCAGAAACTTGACAAGTATAGAAGAAAAACAGTTGCAGTAAGACATGAGTTCGAGCCCCAACTCTGACCACTCATAGTGTGGCTTTGGGCAAGTTTGTTTTTGTCCCCCAATTTGTGCCCATAATTATTTTGATTACTTCACGGGTCACATAGGGCTTTACCAAACAAACAGCCACTAATCAAGTGGGCTCTGGGCACCTGTTTACCCACTGTTTTAATGAGAGGGCAGGACTTGGACTCTGAATATAATTCTAGCTTTGGAAATGGTCACATTCTTCAACATGACCAATCTAGGAAAATCCTTCTGATGAGAAAGTTTTTGTTTTCAAGGCACTATTCTATCATTCCATCTACCCTCACGTTATCTCTGACAACACATGGAATTAATTATCCGAGTGCTACTTAGAGGAACAATCAGATGGAGAAGAGATCTGCCATTTATGGAGCACTTACTATGTGCCAGACCCCCTTCTAAATGTGTTCTCTATGTACTAACGCACGTAATCCTCCATCTAGCCTATAAGACAGGTGTTATGGTTATGCCCCCTCCATTTTAAAGATGAAGAACATGAGGCTCAGAGAAGTAACACAACGTGCCAAGTTCGTGTGGGTAAAAAGCAGCAGGCCAGGCTTTGAAGCTGGGCGGCTGTCTCCAGAGCACTCATGTTTAATGACCGTGCCACATGGTCACAGCGAGATGAAAGAGGCCCAGCCCAAAGGGAAGATAGGGCTTGTCCATAAATTTTTCTAATGCAAGTTGGGGAAGTGATAAGGGACCAGAGGGAAACAGAAAATGTCCCCTGGGAGTTCAGAGAAGGGGAACATTGCTTCCAGCTGGAAGGAGAGGGAGGTTTTATGAAGGAGGTGACATTTTAGTCGAGCCTCAAAGGACAGGTAGGATTTAGAACCGTGGAGATTTGGGGAGAGGGAGCAGTAGGGTTTGAGTTTAGGAAGAGCTGCTCTGCCGGGGAGCAACAGACAGCAAGGAAAGCCGCAGATCAGAGAAGAGAACATCAGCCAGGTTGCGGTGGGTTGTAAACGCCCCTCTTGCACTGAATGAAGACAATGAGAGGCAAAGGTGTTTGGGATGGGAGAGACATGGTCAGGACTGAGCTTTGGGAATGGTGTGCAGGCAACAGAAGCCGGGAGGGGGAGAGCCTGGAAGCAGGAACAGCATGTACACTCAGGGCTCTGGCAGGAGACAGTGCAGTTCAGGGGGCTCAATCCATGGGTGAATGAGCCCACTGCTCAGGGAGGGGTGGGTGGGAGCGATGAGGGATGAAAAGGCCCCCAGAGTTGGGCAGCAGCGGGAAGCCTTTACCACCGTTAAGCTAGGTCTGCCGGGCGAGGGCAAGAAACTGCATCACTGGCCCTGGTAAGAGCCGGAGGTGCAGACCTTAGGAATGCAATCATGGCCAGAAACTTGGCCCCAGGAAGGACTGGAGCAAGAAGAACCCATCCTCAGATCTCCTCCTGGGGCTCTCCATGGGCAGAAGCCAAAGCCGCTGGCAAGACAGTCCCCATGAAGGAGACTGCAGGGGTCGGTTTCTGGGGACACGGAGCAGGACAGAGAAGGATGGAGAGAAGATTGGGGTGTGGGGGGAGACAAAGAGAGGAGACTCACCAGCCCAGATCAGATTTAGAAGCTGTTGTCATGGTTTGGGAAAGAGACACTGAGAGACTGAACCAGGGCAGTTACAGAGAAAAACGCAGTGTTGGGGACAGATGTAGGGGAGTTGAAGGAAGTAAGACCGGCAGGATTTGGTGAGCAATTATCTGCAAGGCAAAGAAGAGCTTAGGCACCTGCTACATGCCAGGTGTACATGCTGCCGAGCTTCTATATGAATGGGGGAAAAAACACACAATGATCTGTTCTGGCATGTTGTTGATGAAACACTTGAAATCAACCCATGGTGATGAATGATACACCAGACAGGTTATCACAGAGGGGCCAGGACAGCAGGCTCTCCTCCACGTGTGGTCACAATCACCTGGCACATATCCCTGTGCCTTGGCTTCTTGGGTGAATTACCATCCCCATTCTGCAGAGGAGGGAACTGAGGCCCCGGAAATTCCAGTGGTTTGGAGAAGATCACAAAGCAAGACTGCCACAGGGCTGAAATTAGAAGCTGCCACAGTCTCCACCCCCGCATCGGTCCCCACCACCTGTCCAGCTGGTGTGTCATAGAAGATAAGAGTCAGCCCAGTCCAACGAGGACTGGGGAAATCAGGGCACTTCTATCACCCTCTGCCTGCGATGGGCTTCGTCCCCTCCACACCCACCCTCTCTTTACACAGCTCCTTTGCATCCAGGGCATCAAGATCCTTGCCTTGGAAAAGACATGGGAATTAACCAAAGATGGTGCCCGGCCAGGCATCCCGAGAATGAACTCCAGGCTCTGGGTTTCTGTGGCGTTGTCACCATTCAACAGGTAAGCGGGGTAGCAGAGTGCAATGACGGACTGGGAAGGAAAGATACCACTCAAACCCTGTAAAGCAGCTTCATTATGCTGCCGCATATTTTTGGCAATTCCTCAAGTCTGGCTAGTTTTATGTCTAATTACATATCGCCATGCATATCCCCTGTGTGTTATGTTTCACATAATAAATACACAGAAAGTTGTTCTCTTTTTCCATTAGCCCCTGCCCAGAAATGAGCCAATTTCTGGTGAGTGCTTATGCAATAAAGAAGCAGTTGTTTCAGACACTGTGACACTTCATAACTGAATTTTTTATGGGCTCCCATCGCTCTGATTCAGAGGGCTTGAGAGAGGGACCTGGGTGTTCTGCCTCCTGTTTCTGCTCTGGAAGCAAAGGCCACTTGTCAGGAGCAATGTCCTGGGATGGCTGGAAACCCAGCCAGCGCCTCAGTCTGGGGAGACAAAGGACTGTCGGGCTATTGCAGGGAGACATGCTGACTCCTGGAGATGAGGCTTGGCTGCAAGGGCTTTCCCGTAGCTGCAGTGTCACAAGAAATGCCAGCGTCTCCTGCGTATTGATCAGTCATGGGGTACCTCATCCAACAATCAGTCGACATACATTTATTAAGCACTTTCTATATACCCAGGTCTGTTCTCGATGCTGAGTTGGAGAGGGAAGGGGTAGAGCATGGGGAGGAGAATACCAGAGAGTAGAGGTGTGGTTATGAGAGCAGGATCTGGAACTGGACAACCTGGGTTCAAGGCCAGCCTCCACTGCTGACCAGCTGTGGGATGCTTGACGAGTCACTGAAAACCTCTCCAAACCCGTTTACACATGCATTACGTGGGGATGCCAAGCTATGGCCTCATGGGGCTGTCGTGAGAATTAAATGAGATAATTCAAGTCAAAGGGCTCCCTGTGTCGGTGGCCCAGAGACTGATCATTATTATAATCAGTAATTATTATCTTTATTCTCATATCATCTACAATGGGGTTGGGCAGTGGCGGGTTGCAAACACAAAAGAAGTAGAAGACTTGGCTCTGAAATTCACCGTCCTGGGTTGAAGCCCAGCTCATGGCTGGCTGAGAAGGAGAGCCCTGTGGCACACCGGGGACAATGGGGAAACAATTTGGTCGTGGGCTGGAATGGACTGTCATCAGTACAGAAGGGCTGGGCTGCTGTGGGCTGGAGCCCATGAGGACAAGACCTGGGAAAAGGATAAAAGCGGAGCATGGCCAAAAGTGGGAAGAAAGAGCACAGTGTTTTGTGAGAGCATAAAACCATTGATCATCATGCCTCAAATGCCTATCGAGCATCTACTGCTATGAGTACTTAGTAAGCGCCAGGGAGCCTTCGAGGCATGGGGACACAGAGCTCCCTAGTGGGGTCACGACCACACCCGGGAAACTGCAGGACAGTGACCTCTATGTTAAGTAAAGCCTTGCAGTGCAGGGGGGCAGGATGCGTCATGGTCAGGGTCAGGAAAGGGGTGGAAGGGTGGCAACCTTTGACCTGGCCCACTTGACTACTGATGAGAACGTGCACTGGGGGAAGGAGGAGGTCAGGAGGGGCAGACATTCCAAACTAAATGGCCCTTCCAACTTTGGGCCCAACAGCCCTGATGTCACCCCTAATACCATGACCCATTGAATGTTAGTTTCATGAGGGCAAGGACTTTGCCTGCCATGCCTGGTCATTAGCTGGCACATCACAGATGCTCAAAAAATATGTACTGAATGGAGGAATTAATGGTAATTGAATCACGTCCTGGCCAGTGACATCTGTTTGCCCTTCCAGGTCTACTCTCTCCCTATGTCCACCTTGCTCTCTGCCCAGGAGACTTATGGGCATGAACCACCTCAGTGGGCTCCCCTGCCCTCTGGGCCAGTGGGGAGCCCAGGTAGGAGACTGGAGGGAGGGAGGACAATGAGATCCATGCACTTGGCTACATCGCTACAGAATCCCCTCTGCTGGCTGGGGCCCTCCACAGAAGTTCCTCTATTACACAAACCATGATCTCTCCTGGGCGCTGGCAACCACGTCCTCTTATCAGCAAGCCTAGGGATGGTAACCCAGGTTCCTACACCATCCATGGTGGTTCCCCTTCACCTTGGCCACACCTCTGTAAATATCTCTTTGTAAATTAAACCTCCTCGAATTCTCCTAATTTGTGTGCCATCTGTTCCTTTTTGAGACTCTGACATAATTCCCAAATTTCAATTTCTTGCAGCAGTTCCAATACAGTGCTCTCCTTTTCATCTCAATTCCAGCAGTTTGGTGGACGATGTAGGTGTCTGATGGACTCTTGACCAAGAATAACCTCCCTAATTCAACCTTTTTTCTACTCCACAAATACTACAGAACAGATGAGGACCCCAAAATGCAAAAGTAGAACCTGCAGAGAGAATTCAAGTGAGTGAAAGCGCTCGGCCATGCTGATTTTGAATCTTTTCTTCCTTTCCCCTTTGTTCCACTGGTAGCCTCAGGGGCCAACCCCTGCCCACATAAGTGGCAACAGAAATCAAAGAACATACAAGAGGAGCTCTGAAAGGAAACTTGAGACCATCTGGACCAACCCCTCCCTCACCACCACCTCTCCTTCCATCTCCACCCTCACCACCTCTACTGTCCCCACCACCTCCCTGTCCGCCATCACCACCATCAAAACCCTGCCTGCCACCAACACCTCCACCACTCCGTACACCACCTCCACAACCATTACGCCCAACCTAACACCAGCACCACCACCTTCATCACCCCGTCGACCACAGCTACCATCATCTCCAGCACCACCGCCACGTTCAGCCCTACCATGTCACCTCCAGCATTCCTAACACCCGCACTGCATAGAAAGAAAGGATGAGGGCAAGAATGAGGGCCGCAAAGACGTGATTTGCAAGATAGGACACTCAGTGGCTTAAACAGAACTAGAGCTCAAATCTCTTCAGTTTTCACCAAAGAAGCTGAGTCTCAAGGAGACAGTTGACTTCAACCACAATCTAAAGTTTAAAACAAAAGGAAGTTTTGAAGAGGAGGACAGAATGGTATTGGAAGACAATATTTGTCTCATGTTGACTTTTTAAAAATAGACTTTACTTCCTGGAGCAGTTTTACGTTCACAGCAAAATTGAGCAGAATGTACAGAGAGTTCCCAAATTCCCCTAAATATGCAAGGCTCCCCCACCCACTGTCAATTTCCCGCACCACAGAGGTACATTTGCTACAACCACTGAACCTACATGGACACATCCTTATCACCCAGGGTCCATGGTTTACATTAGGGTTCACTCTGGGTGTTGTACATCCTTTGGGTTTAGACAAATGTATAATGATACGTAGCCACCATTAAGTATCAAACAGAAGAGTCCTTAAAAATCCTCTGTGTCCCACCATCCATCCTTCTCTCTCCCACAACCTCTAGAAAACACTGACCCTTTTACTGTCTCCATAGTTTTGCCTTTTCCAGAATGTCACACAGTTGGAATCATACAGTAAAGTAGTATTTTCAGCTTGGCCTCTTTCACTTAGTAACATGCATTTCCGTTTCCTCCATGTCGTTCATGGCTTGATAGCACATTTCTTTTTATTGCTAAATGATATTCCACTGTGTGGATGTACCAACAGTTTATCTGTTTACCTACAGAAGGGCATCTTGGTTGTTCCAAGTTTTGGCAATTGTAAATAAAGCTGCTATAAACTATAAACATCCGTGTGCAGGTTTTCATGTGGACATAAGTTTTCAATTCATTTTGGTAAATACTGAGGAATGTGATTGCTGGTCATATGTCAAGAGTATGTTTAGTTTTGTATGAAATTGCTAAACTGTCTTCTAAAGTGGCTGCACCGTTTTGCATTCCCACCAGCAATGAAGCCCTGAGAGCTCCTGTTGCCTCACATCCTCATCAGCACATAGTGTTTTCAGTGCTTTTGATTTTGGCCATTCTAATGGGTGTACAGTGGTACCTAGTTGTTTTAATTTGCGATTCTCTAGTGCAGTTCTCTGCGATATTGAGCATCTTTTCATATGCTTATTGGCTGTCCATGTATCTTCTTTGGCAAGGTGTCTGTTCAAGTCTTTTGCCCATTTTTTAATTGGATTATTCATTTTCTTATTGTTGAGTTTTAAAAGTTCTTTGTATATTTTGGATAACAGTCCTTTATCAGATAGGTCTTTTGCAAATATTTTCTTCTAGTCTGTGAATTGTCTTCCAACTCTCTTGTCAGTCTTTCACAGAGAAGGAGTTTACAATTTTAATGAAGTTCAACTTACCCATTATTTCTTTCACAGATCTGGCCTTTAGGGTTATCTAAAAAGTCATTGCCATACCCAAGGTCATCTAGAGTTTCACTTCTGTTATCTTCTAGGAGTTTTATAATTTTGTACTTTACACTTATATCTATGGTCCTTTTTTTTCAATGATTTACCATCAGATTTGTCTTCAAAGGACAAAATTGGTATTAAAAACCAGAGTCTTATATTTCAGTTATATGTTACCTAACTCTGGTGAGCTTTTGCATAACAATCACAAGTTGGTACAGTCTTCTATTTATGTTCCAATTTCCAAACCTAAGCTTTATTTTCTTTAAATTCAGTTTTCTGCCTTGATTGCAGGGGTTAGCTTGTGAAAGTAAATAAAATGTTCTTCCTTGGGTTGAAGTATGAGCTGTTAAATTCACACACAAGTTTCCATCAAGAATGGTCACAGTCATAATCCTCAGAGGTGAACCGTGCTTGGCTTGATGTGTAAGTACGAGTAACTTCAACTACTTGCCAAGTAATAATACTACTGGCTTACTTTTATATTTTTCAAAGAACTTTTATATCCATTATTTTATCTGCTCCTCAAAATAATCCCAAGAGGATGCAGGTGAGGAACTGACATGAGAATGCTCGTGGTCACAACATGAATCAGTGGCAGAGACAAGCTTAGAGCAACACCGACTATGATGACAACAGTGATGATGATGACGATGACAGCTGACGTTTGCTGAGTGCACCCTCTGTGCTGAGCACCTCACCTGCCTATCACTGTTAATGAGGACCGGGTGGTTTGTCTTTTTTAGTTGCCCTGAACCCATAAAAGAACAGTGATCGTCTGCCACTAATACTGCTAAATCAGGCTCAGCCCAGCAACTCTGGGTCCTGTGAAAACAAAGAGCTACAAAGAACTCATGAGTGGGAAGCAGAAAAGCAATAGGAGTGGGGTTGACATTGCTTCTAAAATCTGTCTTGATTGCCCTTTGCCTAAAGACATACCTGCTGATTTCTTTCAAAGGAGCACAGAAGTGAGAGACAGGGCTCTCTGCCACCTTCTAGCCATGTGACAAAGGAAGACATTGACCCTCTTGGGGCTTTGCTGAAACCCTATGATGAAGGATAGAGTGAACCAACTGGTTCTGTTTCTCTGGTGAATCCTGACTGATACAAGGACATTTCAGGCAAATCAGCTCCATGAATGAGAATAAAGCCTGGACCCTCTCTCTGGTGAGGACCCTCAGGTCCAGGTGTGTATAGGAAACCCCACATTCAACCTTAAGCTGCCTTTGAAAGGCTTTGACCAGGGTCCTGCTCTGCAAAATTCTTCTGTTGACCCTGATCAAGCTGCCCCTACCCAGACAACATGGACCACTCCCAGCCATTGTTGCCTCCCTGGACTCCAGAGTAAGAGAGGTGTAAGCATGGGCCTCCTTCCAGAGGTAGATCTGTCAGTCACTCGGGCTTGGTCCTCCTCATGGCTCTGGCGAGCTGTCTGAGGCATCCTAGGAGATCTCTGTGTTGTCCCAGGTCGGGCAGGACACACTGAGATCCATCTTCCCAGAGAATGCTCTATGCTCACCGAGTCTAGGCGGTGCCAGCCATCAGGCCAAGGGCTCCAGGGGTTCAGCAGAGAACCACAAGGGCTTGGGGAAAGCAAGAGAAATGTTCACAGTATGTGGGGGAGCAACGTCACATTCAGATCCCAGGGAGATTGGGGAGCACCAGGAGCTGAGCGGGCACATACTCCCCGGAGTCACAGCTGCCCACCTGAGTGCCCTCAGCAGGGAAGGAAGGTGACTAAGAGCCTGACAGCCAGGGCTGGGCTCGGCATCCCACCTGGCTCTGGACCTAACACACTGATCACAGTGTATCCACATTGGGCTCGGCGGCCAGGACCTGCTACATGCCAGGGACCTTGCTAATCCCCTTGCGTGAATTTGTAGCAGGCACCAGTCTCACACAGTCCATAATTCAAGTGGGTAAGAAATACTTTCATTATTTTCTGACTCAGCCTTACTTTCATTTCGAATCCCCACGCCAGTGGCAGCCAACTCTTGATCTCAGACAACTCAAATTTCATGCCATTTTGCCCAGGAGGATGTCCCAGTTCCGATGGGTGAGAGTGGGGTCATCGTTAGAGACAAGAAGACATCAAGTGAGACCACGATGTCATGAGTCCACCTGGTCACCACGGAGGTGCCCTGTGATCCTGTCTGCATGATCCCTCCAATCTGGGAGGGGATGCAGGGTCGGGGGGTGTCTCTCCACTTCTTCTGGGCCACGGTTACACCTGGGACCCATGTGCTGCTTCCACATCCTGATGGGGCAGGAGAACTCACCACGGGGCTGTTTAAGGCCATGACCTTGTCACGCTGCACAGTCCTTTCCTTTCTCTGGCCCTCGTTGCCTCCCCGGGTTCTCCCCAGGAGGGGAGCCTAGGTCCCCTCTGCTCCCAGATCCCAGACCTCAAGTGGAGCCGTGGCTCTTCCCCAGGACCCAGCCTCGACTCACAGCTCCATCTCCTCAACCCCGCCCAGCCATCCTCCTTTTCCTCCCCCTCAGGGAGTGGTTTTCTAGTTGGTGCCATGGGGTTGCTCTTACTCACTCAGGATGTTTTTTCCTAAATCTTTTCAGTTTCCCCTACAGCCAAGGGTTTGCACACAAATGTCCGGAAGAGACTCTTTCTATTTCCCTTTGCCTCCTTCTGTCACATCCTTTCCCTGAGGCAATGAGCACAGAAGAGCCTGGCTGCAGGAATGGGAGAAGGGTGGGGAAGGGAGGAAATACAGTGGGGAAAAAATACCAGTCCATTTTTCAAAGTGCTATGGGGCGGCTGGTAGGTCATTAAACCGCAACAACGTTGTGATGTAAATATCAACACTACCATTATGTCCACTTTATAGATGAGGAAACCAAGGCTTAGAAAAGTAGGGGACGTGCCCAAGGTCATCTAAACCCCGATGCTTTGCCTGGCTGGTGCCCCTAACCCCAAGGCCATACTTCCTGCCTGCCGCCTGCTCTCCTGCCTCCCTGAGGCTTCCCAGGGGTGTGCGGGCAGCAAGAGCAGGGTCTGCAGGATGTCTGGGTCTCCTGCTGAGTCCTGCAGGTCCCGAGGGGGAGGTTCAGAGCCCAGCCCACAGGCACTAACACATCATTTTTCTTAAGGAGCAGATGTTTGATCTGACTGGGACTTCCTGCCTGGTTCACAGCCAGTAATCAATAGGACAAATATTGGCTACCATTGTTTGTAATCTCCTTTGAGCCTCGCAACAATCTAGTGAGAAAGCTATTCTGACATTCTGTTGACAGAAGTTAACTTACTCGCCCAGGTCACAGGCAGGATGGCTGCGCTGACCCCTAGCTCCCTGGCGGAGCTGTGTCTACCACCCCAAGCAGCACCCAAAGATGGAGCCACTCGGGGTCATCCTTCCCCGTGATAAGGCCACCAAGCTGCCCCCCTCAATAGCCCTGGGTAAGGGAGGGTCATCTCCCCACATCCCACACCCCCCAGCAGGGGATTCCCTCTTTGGAAGCCTTTGCTTTCCGTGGCCTTCCAGCAAGGACAGACCCTTGAAATGGGACTGTTGGTCCCCTGTGTCAGGGAGAGTCCCCTTCAGGCCTAAGGGAGGATCCTCCCGCCCAAGCTGTCCAGAGCCCTGGGCACTTTGCAGACTGACCTGAGGCTCATTCCTCCCCCTCCCAACCCGCCTGTGACTACAGAATAATCAGGCGGCAGGCTCTACCAGGGGAGACTTGGCAGCAATGGGGCTTGGGGGTTGGGGAGGTGGAGAGGGGCACTGCCACCAACCCCTCTCAGACATCCCAGCTGGCCTCCCATGTGCTCCTGACAGGGCTTCCTGGCCACCGCGGGTGCTCGGAGAACCTGGAGTCTGGAGCTGCCCCTGGCCACAGCTGTGAGAAGACCCTGCCTCCAGCCTCTCATCAGGCCAGACTTTAGGAGCTGGTACTTTGGCAAAGCCCTCCCAGGCCTGGGGGAAGGAAGATAAAGAGGAACTGAAACCTCTCCCATCCCCTAATCCCTCTCCTTTTCTACCAAACTCCCAATCCACACTGCTGCTCAACTGGGAGGGAGATCTCCTAAGGCCTTTCAGAGCTGAGGTCCCTGTCCCAGCTGCAACCCCTCCCGCCTCCCGCCACTCATCTCCCCCACCCCGGTTGCCCATCATGCCCAGGCCAGCCTTCCCCAGAGGACAGAGGACAGCCCTACCCAGCACAGCGATGCGGGCTGCTCCCAGCCCTCCCTGCAAAGCACCAGTCCCAGATCAGTTCCTCACAGGCCATAGGGCCAGGCAGTGGGCTGGAAGGGAGCTCTGCCGGCCAGAGGAGCTCCCCAGTGGCATCTGTGACTCCACTCCAGCACTCCGTTGCCGGGTCTTCTGATTTTTCAAGAGAAGCTAGAAATCTAGATTTGTTTGTAAAAGATTCTCCAATGTAAGTGCCAACTGATAACTCAAAATGAAAACAAAATGAACAAAAATATCACCGGGTGGGCCTATTAAAAATAAATTTTGTGCCACAGGCTACTTACCAGTGGAGAACCTGGGGGGGACCCTCAATACCCCTGAACCCATAGCTTGACCCAAGCACCAGCAGGGGCCTTTTGTCCCTCAAAGGGGCCTGAGCCACTTCTCTTCCAGAAAGCTCAGTGGGCTCTGGGAGTGGGACCTAGCCTTCCTCCATCCCTCTCCCATGCACCCCACACACCCCTGTGCTTTACCCCTTGTGAAGCAATGGCTTCCCTTGGCAGAAAAGGAAGGCATGCTGCTTTCCCACCTGCCAGGGGAACCAGCTAGGGGGCAACAGATCCTGCCACCATCCTTGTCCATCCACAGAGTCCAGGGTGGGATGAGAACCCATGGCTGGGGGTTCTGGGTCTACCCATCTCCACACTGCGCACATAGGGCCACCAGGACATCAGTCCCTGACCTGGTCAGGTACCGGAGAGGCATCCCCATAGGCTGGGGAGCCATAGAAGGAGCCACATTGCAGAAGTGGGTGTTGGAATCCAGCCCAGCCCACCCTTGACACATAGAATTCTGTGCATCCAGCGTAAGCTGGGTGACCAGCCCCGCCACTGCGGGTCCCCAAGCTGGCTGTCATCACCCCACACTGCAGTCTGGCTGGACAGCAGTCAGAAGGGTCAAGCACTAACCACCGGCCCAGCCCATCTAAGGCCCCAGGAGAGCCCCTTGCAGGCGGACTGGGGTCCTGGCACAAAGGATGCTTGTCTATATCCAGGCAGCCTGGCAGCTTGGGTGTGACGTGAACACATGGCAGGGCCCTGCAGTTCCTTATATAAACCGAAAACCTGCAGACTGGGAGACAGAGCTTTTTCAGCGAAAGCAGGACTAAAGTTGGCCTCTGATAAGCAAACACTTTCTGCTCAGAGTCCAGATCCTTACAAACAAGATCCTCAGAGGGAAGATACTTACAGATACTATGGAGAACAAACAGATTTTAAGCACTTTGACCCAATAAAAAAAGGCTCAATCACCTTCTTGTTTTTTTTAATTGGGGTACAGTTGTTTTACAATGTTGTGTTCGTTTCTACTGTACAGCAAAGTGGAGTTCCCTGTACTATACAGCAGGGTCTCATTAGTTATCTATTTTATACATATTAGTATATATATGTCAATCCCAATATGCCACTTCATCCCACCCACCCCCTTCCCCCCCTGGTGTCCATACATTTGTTCCCTACAGCTGTGTCTCTATTTCTGCCTTGCAAACCGGTTCATCTGTACCATTTTTCTAGATTCCACATATATGCATTAATGTACGATATTTGTTTTTCTCTGACTTACTTCACTCTGTATAACGGTCTCTAGGTCCATCCACGTCTCTACAAATGACCCAATTTTGTTCCTTTCTATGGTTGAGTAATATTCCATTGTATGTATGTACGTCTTCTTCAATTACCTTCTGATGATATTTTTAAGATGAGAATGGCAGTCATTCTCTATTTCTGACTCACATCCTTCAGAGACTCTGAGTGTCTTGCTTGAATATGTCATTCAGTGTATTTTCTTTTCTACAGGACATTCTCTAAATCAGACTGACCTTCCTTTCTGTTAGTCAGTCAACAAATATTTCGGGAGCCTGTCCAAATGGCCAACCAGGGAGAGGTTTGTAGACCTACTCACCCCTAGCCCAGAGCCTACTTTGCAGAGACTTCCTGCCAGTCACCTGCTGAGAAGACACATGCAGTTTTGGAGCCTGCAGGCCTCCCCCTTCTGCAGCCCCAGAAAGCTCCAGAATCCCAACCCTCCAGCCAAGAGAGGCAGCTGGGAGGGCTGGTCAAGTGGTTCATGAGAACCTGATAGCTGTGCGGCTGACATCTGGGAGCGGCCATCCGGGTGCCGGGCACCACTCGATCCCCGGCCCAGCCCCTGATGAGGCCAGGGTTGCCACCTCCTCCCTTGACCAGCCGTTTTTGGCTGGTCTGGCCCACACCCACCCCCTGCCTTGGCCCCTCTCACATCTTTATGTCCCGGGAGCTTTCTTTCCATTTGGGCCTAAAACACACTAAAGAGCCCCCCATCCCTTGCAGCGCCAAGCTCTGATGCTGATTTGGCAAAGGCAAGAGGCGATCTGGAGTTTGTCTGCTCCTGAGGACCAGCCTCCACTCCCCAAGGCTTTATTATGGGCCTCCAGACCAGACTTTAGGCATCTGAAAGAGCTGCCTCCTGGGGTGGTTAGCAGGGGCACACCTATCTGAGGAATCACAGGAACCAACAGGAAGAGACTCAGGGGCCTTCATCAGGGGAGGGGTCACTTGGTACCCAAAGCCCTAAGGCCAAGTATGGCTGGCCTACAGCCAGATGGAAGAGCTGCAGCCGAGGTGCTCACTGGGCCTGCAACACCTTGAGCCCTCTCTGAGCCTTGGCTTCCTTATCTTTAAATGGGATGAAGTCTGGAGCAGTGGGGTAGACTTAGGCAGTACAGCCGGACAGGCCTGGATTCAAACCCCAGTTCTGAGCCATGATCTTGCGTGAGTTCCTTAACCTATCCAAACCACAGATATATCATCTGTAGAGGGGAAAGGATAACAGCACTCACCCTCTGTGGCTGTTGACAGTGCTAGAGGACATGTACATAAAGTACCTGGCACAGAGCAGGGCTCAGTAAGCAGGAGTTATCATTATTACGTCATAGGCCTGTTTTGAGGATTAAGTCCAAAGAGATGATGTGTGTGCAAAGGCTTGGTGAAATACAGTGAACAAATGGTAGCAATTACCACTTACCAGTTTGTCCTCCTCTCCCTGGGCCTCTTCCCCCTCCTTCTCTTTTCTCTGTCTGGTTTATTTTTCCTTCTCTGCCTTAACCTTCTCTTGGCTTCTCTTCCTCTAGTCCCTCCCCTCTCCCCCTGGTCCCACAGCCTTAAAAACCAGCCTCCAACACCAGTTTCATCTTCCCTCACTCCAGAACCTACAATGGCGTCCCAGTCTCCCCAAGCCCAAACTCAGCAGCACTGCCATCCCTCACCACCAATTTTACCTCACATCCCACCCCATCAAATTAAAGTAGTGGTTATGGGAAGGAAATCCAAAAAAGAGGGGATATAGGTATACATCTAGCTGAATCACTTTGCTGTACAGCTGAAACTAACACAACATTGTAAAGCAACTATACTCCAATAAAAACTAATAAAAAAGTTTAAAAATAAAAGAAAATGGAAGTAAAAAAAATTAAAGTAGTGGTTTGTAAAGTTTCTAGCATAGTGTTTAGTACATAGAAAATGATTAATAAATAGTAGTGACTTTTGTCATCCTGGTTCTTGGGCATATAAAACAAAGCAACACGGACAGGCAGGGAGTGTTAGGTTTTTGCTGTGCATTTAGCGATCCTTTGGTTAAAATCAGCAAACTCTCACTCATCGAGTGCCTGGCCAGGCTTCCAAAGCTCTGTGTCACAGTATCCTCAGAGTTCCAGTCATTCAAAATTCACTTACAGTTGACCCGTCTATGCAGGGAGTTGTGCTAGGCACGGGACAGGGGTGACACGGGGGGCTTGGCACAGCCAGAACAGGTTCACAGAAGGACTGGAAAGCAGGTAATAAGGACCCAGGCCCCCATGCCACCTCGGAACACAAGGGCACTGGGTGGACTGGGACACGACCCAGTTTTCTCTACACGGCCTGCCCTATCCACCCCGAGGCCGTCCCTTCTCTAGGCCCCAGTTCATTCTCCCGGCCCTGGCACTCCCTGCCCTTGCCACCCTGGCCTCCCTTCTGTCTGGTAAAGGAACAGCTCTGGCCTGGTGTGGAGTCTTTGCACATGCTCTTCCTCCTGCCCAGGATATGCTTTCCAGCCTAGACACCTCCAAAGGTGTAAGAACTCCTCCTAGAGCCCGCCTCTGCCCATGCTTGTGGGATGGCTGGCTTTCTTTTAGGTTGTTATGAAAAGAGCTGGGTTTGAATCCAGCTCTCTCACCTCCCAGCTGGCCTTACGCAAGTGGCAGCCCCTCACCTACACCAGGAAGTCCCATGACCACACATGTCAGGGCAGCCGACATAGGCCAGGGGCCTAAAGACAGTGGCTGATGATGAGAGACAGGAACACACCCCATTTTAGAGGCTGGAAAGGTAGGTGGGAATCAAGTGGCTTCAATGCCAGTAAAGAGCTGGCTTTTTAGCCCAAGCCAGAGGGAAGCAGGCAGCATTGAGGAAGGTCAGTCAAGGTCTGTACAGGATGGATCCTTGGAGAGAGCAGGCAGGACCCCACGCCCGGATCTTTAGCCAAACCCTGTTCACCCTATGGTCCATGGGTGCACCCTTATCTTCTATACCAAGTCAAGGGCAACTTGGGAGCAGAGGCCATGCCCCATGCCTCTGAACTCCTCTAAGCTCTAAGGCAGGCTGGGCACACAGCAGGTGCCCAGTAAAGATTGTCACCGGATGCTGTGGTTGCATGGTTCTCAGCAGGCCATCTGGCATGGGCTTTCCGGGGTCTCTAACTCCCCTGCCCAGCATCTCTCCCAGTTAAAAAGATGGTCCCTTCTCCCTGCAACCCCACCCCTTTGCTCCCCTCAATTAGATTATGTCTGTAAAGCACCCTGAGGTAAGTGTGCTATAAATACAAGGCATTTCTATTAGATCCAGGTTAGGGAAGCTGTGAGGAGGCGGGCAAAGGACAGGGGCTCCGGGGAGTCTGCGCCAGCTGAACTGAATAGGGTTTCTTGTGGCCCAGATGCCATTAGTCAAAACTGACGGCTGCTGCCGGTTCCTCGGACTTACTAGTAACCAGGGAGGGCAGAGTTGGCCGAGATTCGAGCATGTTGAGTGCTTCGGACTATCTTTCTAGCATTTGCAGCTGGAGTAAGCCCAGGGAACGTTTAGCTGAGACACTTTAAAATTTGTTTTTTGGCCCACATGAATTTAAGGGTTTGGGGGGTTCTCCGGGTTCTCACTTGTTTTCAGACTGTTCTCTGAGACCCCTTCTGAGATGGGACTGTGATGTGCTGGACCGAGGCTAAAAGGCCCCACAAGCTGGAACCTGACCCCAACGCTGGGCAGTCGTGGGTCTCTGGCTGAATGCTCTCAAGCACACTCCTCTTCCCATTCTCTCCTTCGATGACATCTCCCTGGGACGTAAGGGGATCATCAATCCTCTCTTTCCTTACCAGCCTTTGAACATCAGCGTGGCTTTTTATTCTTGCTGGTTTGGTTCCCCACTATGGGGTACACAGCACATGGGAGCAGGACATAAGCTGGGCATTCAACCCACCTCGTCTTCAGGTAGAAGCGCACACTAGGAGGTCCTGCCAGCTGACTGAGACCCACTGGTAGAGCTTAGCGTGACCTGGCAGATCTCCCGACGAGTCCCTCCTCAGCTGCCCACCACAGATGCAGCCACACCCCTGTTTAACTCCCCATCACTGCCTCCACCACCGACCCTCACCTCACCCACCACCACCTCCCACCTCCCACCCTCAAGGAATAGTCAAGATGCTGATGAAGTCAAAAAGAGACCTTTGTCAGGAAAACTCCACGGAGGAGCAAATGAAACCAGAGATTGCAGAAGATCCTGGGAAATTTAGAGTCCGAACAAGATCTGCAAAGGGTGCAAGCAGGCAGCCAGCCCTGTCCGTGAAAGGACTGAATTCCATGTCTCCTATTCCACGTCCCCCACAGCCTGAAGGTTGGTAAAAGCCGGCCTGATGGATCAATGAATACCCATTCACAGTGTGCCTGGATTTCGAGCAGCCCTTTGTCCTCCAAGAGGAAGAGGGGTGGAATTATTCATGGTGTGCCCACGAGGATGCGCCCTTTCCTCAAGGAGCTTGTAATATCTCGGAAGAGACAGAGTAAAAAAATAATAACGGCAGGAATAAGTATAAAGTTGAATGAAGGAAAGGTTGGGGTGCTGCAGCAGACAGGGAGAAGGGGGTCTGACCTCACTGGGTGTCTGGAAAGGCTTCTCTGAGGAAGTGACGGAGCTTCCTGCCTGAGGCCTCCCCTCTCCTGTCCCCACGGCCCTGGGCCTTTTCTGAATGCCCTGCTCCATGGCCTTCCTACAGGTACCATCTGCTCTTGAGATGCCCACAATTGAAGGCCCCCTCCAGCACCTGGCCATCATGCTCGTCAGATGTCACAACTGGAAGAGGCCTTAGCAGCCCACTGCCTGTGATGCAGACTCTCCTAGCATCATGGGAACTCTGTGATGAACCCACTTAACTTCTGCATGCCTCAGTTTTTTCATCTGTAAAATGGCCCTGCCTTAGATGATTACAAGGTTTAAGCAGGACAAGGGCAGTGACGGTCCTCTGTGGGCTGGGGGCATCGGGGATGAAGTGTTTCTGAGGTCTGAAGGCAGCAGATAAAGGCCAGGACGATTTTCTTTCAGACAACTCCACCCCCAGAGGCGCCAGTCCCACTCAGGGATATCTCTGACTCAGGACTGTGACCTCAGTCAAGGTTCGTGGGATCACATGGAGGGTCTGCGGAGGGTGGCAGGGAGGAAGGGGCTTGTTCCCATCCTGGGACAGGCCTGGCTGACTTTCCATCAGTAATGGCTTCAGGGTGCAGACAGCTGGAGACAGCGAGGTGGGGGTGGCTGGGAGAACGAGAAGCCCAGACAGGGGACAGGAAGGTGAGCGCTCAGCGCTGTGGCACGCGGGCCCCTGAGCCTGGCCCCACGTTAAATATAACCCCGGCCCATTGTTTTCTCAGTTATTGTATTTTGCAGTTTTCCCTCTTGAGAGGCAGCCTAAATGAGGACTGGCCAAGTCAGGGGCCGCCTGGAAGTTCTAAGAACACAATTGTTTTCGTGATGAAAATTTAAATTGTATATTTTCTAAGTTTAAAAAAGCAAACACTCCAAGGTCATACACTGGACCTGTGCCTCCTGGAATCCGGCTGGTTTGCTATTCGTCCTCAAGGTGCCTGAGTCTGGGGGTCCAGAAGGAAGGGTCAGCAGGGGGCCATCGCCTGGAAGATGGCTGAGAAATACACCCAGTGGGACACTCAAGTCCTTAAGAAGCAGCTCATCCTGGACCGACAGCTCGTAGGCACCACGGGAGGCTCAAAGGGCAAACTAGCAGATGAGTCCGGCTCAGAGCCCTAATGCTGGGAGACCTACTCACTGCCTCACTTCTAGGGACCCAACCTGCCAAGAACAAGGCTTGCTGGCCTGGGTGACCAGGCCTGGAGGTGGAAGGGGGATGCACCTCTACTTCGGGGCTCAAGACCCAGAGTTCTCCTCTCCTGGAGCAAGTGGGCAGCAAGGGGGCATCAAAGCCCCTCCAAGGGTGCACTGGGTCCTCGCGCTTCTGTGTTCTCTCCCTGTCTCTCTCTCTCTCTGCTCCCCTGACTCTCTCTGCTTCTGTCTCTCTAACTCTCTTGCTCTCCCTCTGTCTGTTTCTATCTGTCTCTCTCATTCTTTCTCTCTCCCTCTCTCTCTCTTGCTCTCACTCTCATATTCTCAATCCTCAGAGAATCTCTGTTGAACTAATGAGTCTTAATCCCACTTGACAGATGGTAAAGGAGACCCGAGGGATCCCTGAGAGACCAGCTTGGGGTCAGCCAGGGGCAGGACCAGGCCAAAAATCCAGGGCTTGGGTGTCCCAAGTGGTTTGAGCACTCCACCTCCCCACCAAGCGGGTTGGCCCGGAGGAGGCTGTGGAGACCACCTAGTGAGTCACCATTCTCCCCTCCTTCCCTTCCCCACAGCTCTCCGTGGCACTGCCCCTTCCTACCACGGGAGCAGGGGAAGCGCCCTCCGTTTTTTCCCTCCACTCCCAGCACCCACTCCTCCCTCAGCTGGGGTGATATCGGCCTACATGTTTACCCTCTGACCCTCCCTCTGACAACCTTGGCAGCCTTCCCCAGCTTGGCACTCCAGGGAAAATGGCTCAGTGGTCGGACCAGCAGATTTATGAGGCTGAGTTCCCAGCAACCACAGCTATGTGCTCCTGACCACAGTGGGTCCCAGCTCCATCAGCGCTGGCTCACCCTGGCCTGCTCCTGGGGAAGAGGTGAGAGGAGGCTGGGCGGAGTGGGTCCTGGGAACCCCTCCCGGCTTCCAAACAGTCCTCTTTGTGTCACTGAGCAGCCAGAGCCTGGACGGGGCAGCTGGGGAGGCCCTGATGTGAGCTGGGAAGCTGGAGACAAATTTTCACTCTAGAAGAGCATGCGTGTAAACAACAACAGCAAACCCTTGTGTAACCTGTTCTAAGCAATTTGTGCATTAGCTTGTTTAATCTCCACAATGGCCCTTTATTATCCCCATTTTACAGATGAGGGAACCAAAGTCTGGAGGGGTTAAATGACTTGCCAAGATCCCAGGACCCCAGCCCTGCTGGCTCCAAAGACTGCTCCTGGGCACTTCCCCGGGCCTGCTCAGGGACAGTCTAACAGACCAAGCTCTTTCCAACACTGAGATGTTCAGGGATGTGCAACCGCAGTCACACCAGGCCCAGCCCATGCTGGGTTTAATGCTCTGCAGCTGCCATCTTGAAATTCTGAGTCTTTGAAAAAAGGGCTCAGCATTTGTATTTTGCACTGGGCTCTGCAAATCATGTAGCCGGTCCTTGGAACAGAAACCATACCCCCAGAGGTCATTCTCTGAAGGGAAAGCTGGCCGCTGAGCGCTGCCTCTCCACTTCTTGTTCACTGGTCTTTGCTTGGACTTTCTCTAGCTCCTTCTGGGTATATGCTGGGGGCCACGTGAGCTCTCAGTTTGTGTCTTTCCCTGAACAGTGCCAACATGAGAGACCCCAAACACTCCATACCTCTGACCAGCCCTGGAGAGAGAAGCTGGAGCAGGGAGCAGCCTGGGCCGAGGTGACCTGGCCCCGGTCCCCAGGGCAGCTGGGAAGGGAGGCTTCTGGAGCTGTTCTGTTCCATTCCACCTCCTGGTGATGGATGTGTATCTACAGCTCTCCTGAGCCTGGGGCAGGCTGCTCGGCTGTAACACTGAGCTCAGCCCAAGAACCCCACACGCTCAGAACCAGGTGGTGGGCTAAGCTCGGTCCCCTTCTAGGTGTTTTCTTTCCCAACACCCACCCTCTTGTGGGAAGTGATCCCCAGGGTCCAGGGCCCCGGGAGGCTGGATTCCAGGCTGCAGTTTCCACAGTTCCAGCAGGCAGAGCCCTCTCCCCTCAGAGAGCAGGATTCCTTGTGCTTTAATGCCTGAATGTTAGACCCTGGGCCAGTTTCATTCCTGCTGGAAGCTGAGAAGCTGGACAGGGACAATAGGAGACCCTGGGTACAGTGGATAGAGGGCAGGGGCAGGCAGGACACCAGCGTTCCATCCAGCTCTGTCACTGCATAGCAGGGGGACGGGAGGAAGCCAGGCAACCCTCCAGGCCTCTGTTCTCTAGTCAGTCACATTAGAAGATTGGACCTGAGGGGCTTTCTTTGAGGTCCCTCCTTGCTCTGAGAGTCAACAGTTTGAGGACTCAAGAAGATGGACTTTCTTCTTTTTCTTTTTTTGGCCACGCAGCATGCAGGTTCTTAGTTCCCCAACCAGGGATTGAACCCATGTCCCCTGCAGTGGAAGCATGGAGTCCTAACCACTAGATCGCCAGGGACTTCCCTGGACATATTTTAAAGCCAGCCCACTAAGACCAGAATTCTTCTGATTGGGAAGCAACTCTGACATGATCCCCAGCCTCAACTAACGTCCTATCATCTCAGCATCCCCAAGACTCCAGCAAAGGCCCGTATGACACCTTCATTCATCTTGCTTGGGGTCAGAAGCCAACTCTTGAGTGAGCGCCATGGGCAGAGGGAAGGAATGCTCTGGTTGACCAGGCTGGTTCCACCTGAATGGCCAGGAGTGAGCCGGCAGTTCGAGAGGCATAGCTCTCAGAGAGAAGTCAGGGGGAGGGGAGTCAAAGCTGCTCAGGCCATCATGACAACCAACATTCGCACCACACAGCCTCACTGACCACCCAAAAGGGGCCACCCCTCCTCTCTGGGGGCACAGAGCCCTCCACGCACCCCTCTATCGCAGCACGGCAGATGTGCCCACCTGCATCCTCTCTAAGGCAAGAGCTTCTCCGGGGGACCACACCTCATTCATCTGACTGTCCCAGCACACGGCCGAGGATCTGGCACAGTCGCTGCTCAGCACATATTTGCTGGATGAGGACTCAAGTCAGAGGGCTCCAGAAAATAATGCTATGGAGTGTGTCCTAGAGCACATGTTTCAAGATCCATCTCCAGTGTCACCTTCTTCAAGGAGCAAGAGCCTCCATCATTTAGGACTTTGTGTTGGAAAGTAACAACAATGAAAGCTTTCTCAAATGGATTAAACAAAAAGGGAATGCATCGTTCACATAAGGTGGCAAGTTCAGAAATAGAGTGGATCTCAGGACTGGTTTGACCCAGTGGCTCAAAAATGTCTCCAAGGACCTAGTTTCTTTCTTTTGCCTCTCTGCCATTCATGATGCTATCTTTACCCTAAGGCCGACTTCCTTTGTGGTCTCAAGGTAGCTCCCAGAATCTCCCCCAAACCACAGACTTCTCTCTCATATCCAGAGAGAGAGGGAGTAAGCAAGCCACTCTGCCTCAGCAATCCAAGCAAAATCCTGAGACTCACTCGGATGGACCACATGTCCACCCACCAACAAATCATGTGGCAGGGGATGGAACATGCTGACTGGCTTACTCCCAACAGGGTCTCTTTCTTCCCGAAGCTACAATGGAGTCCACTGTGTCCAGAGAACCTCATAAAGATTCTCTGAGCAGGAGTGGTGGATGCCCAGTTGAAGACAGGGTCCTGTCAGGAAAGCAGAAGGGCAGGTAGAGGCAACCATCGAAATCCCACTACACCTTCCCTAACTCTGCTCACCCTGATGCTGAGCTCCCAAGAACCCTGTTTCCTGCTTTATCTATACACTTATCACACTAGACTGTAAAGTACATGTTTACCCATTTGTCTGCCACATGAGACCATGAACTTGCTGAAAGCAGGCACCACATCATATCCACCCCTGTGGCCTGTTTCAGGCCCTCACTCAGGGCTGCATACTCAACAGGTACTCAGTTTACATTTGTTCAGTGAAAAAGCTGCCCAGAGTAAAACTCTCATGAAACAGATGTCCCTCTGTCCAAAGAGGCCATAACAACTTCCTGTTTGTTTTAAAATAAGTGTGTGTAGTCTTTTCCTTGCATGATTTCTTAATGTGATCTCTTGCATCCAGAAGAATGGCGCCCGTAATTCCAGGAAGCAGGTTTGTATGTGCCATGCCGCCTGTGCTTCCTGCTCAGGCAGAGACGGGAGGGGGTGGTACACGGGTCCTCCAGGTGCCTGTTCCCTCCTTGGGGTGGCGGGTGGACATAAATGTGCCCACTCACTGGTCCAGTCACCACATCCATGCACCAGAGGCACTGGGACGGTCACAGGAAACCGGACAGCTCAGAGCTCTGCACATCACAGGCCTGGACTGGGGGCTAAAAATGGCCTCAGGAAGACCAGCCATGGTGGATCAAAGAGTTCTTCCTGCTTTGGAGGAAACCCCCCAGCACATGAGCTCATCCCATGCTGCTCCCAGGAGGATTCCAGATCTCCAGATGGGAGGCAGGCTGGATGGCCAAACTGCCCTGTCTCCTTAGTTACGTTCTTTGTCTAACCCCTGGGGTTCCAGTTGTGACGGGAGAGTGGCATCTTCGCCCCCAACCCACCAGCCTTGCCAGGCCTGTCCCAAGGCCCAGGAGGGCAGAAAGGACCAGGGTCCAGCTCCCAGCCTCTGCCAGCCCACCAAGCAAGGCCTCAAAATACAAGCGAGGACACTCGGTCACGTGTCCAAGGGGACCTGGAGCTTGTGAAGAGCCACTTCCCAGACCTCCCTCCTGTAAACCAGCTGTGTAAACCTGCCCCTCTGGGGCTGCTTGGTGGAAACTGGGTCAGAGCACAAGAAACTGTTAGGAACCAAGCAGCGTGCAGCCCCGAACAACACTCCTGCTCTTCCTCAAGGAAGCTGAAGGCTCCACCTAATAGTCAACACATCTTCGTTTTGTTGCTTGGAAAGTATAGACAGGGAGGGGCACCACAGTGTGAACACCAAGATGGGGGGAAGCAAGCAAGTGCTGAGTCTGCGGGAGGCCAGCAGCTGGAGCGGGGGCTAGTGGGGTCAGGCTTCCAGCTCAGCACCCCCAGCCCAAGCACACCCCATCCCTACCACCTTCAGAAACCCACACAGCCAGGGCCTGTCGGGCCTTGCATTTTTCTTTGGAAAATTCCTTGGTTCACTTTGCGTTTATCCTCATGGGTTGCCAACACCCAACACACAAACACACACTCTCATAAAACATAATCATGAAACACACACACAAGCCTTTTTTAAACCTCTGTGGGTTCCCTTCCCTCCTTCCTAGTGTATACACATTCCTTTTAGACATTCCATCATTTTATGCATTATGTATAAACATTATATATGTATTTTTATTCTGCCCTGTCTACCTAATACATCACATACAGTATAAACATTGTTTGACATATAAACAATGTATAAACATTGTTTGATAGCACAGCTACTTTATAAGAGAACAAGTGCAGAAGGCCATGCATTGTGATCTGAGGGTAGGGGTGGAGGGAGACACGAGAAGCCTGGAAAGGCAAGTCCACAGAGCTTTAAGCATTGAACACACAGCACAGGATGCACCCAGCGGCTCTGGCCTGGGGGACATCCCCTCGAGCGCCCATTAAGCTCCTCTGGCCTCAGAGGAGGAGACAGATGAGGGCAAATCCCAGATCTACAGCTGGAGGGCAGAGGTTCCTTAAAGAAAAGAATGCAGAAATCCAAAAACAACAAATAGGTACAAAAGTGAAAACTTATTTAGAATGAGAAAATCAAAACAAATTACAAGTTTTAAAAAGCTGACAAATTCCACAAACATCACAAAATCCAAAACGCTATTCCAGACCAGCTTCTGCCTTTGCACAGTTCAAAGCTCATTTCCCTCCCCTCCACCTGCTCTGGGGCCCTTCACATCACCCCAGGAGGCACCTCTGTGTCAGGAACAGGGGGCGGCAAGAATGCATAGGAGCCATTCCCACCCCAGGACGGCCAGCCACAAATGCCACAGCCATGGTGACACGTCTCCTTAAAGCCAAACAGACTCCCCCCAACTCCGTGTCCCTTGAGCCAGACCCCAGTGATGCCCTGACAGGCCCCTGCAAGTGTCAGGCAAAGTGAAGGGAGAACTCAGTGGTCTTAACAGATTGCAGTTAAATTATTTTATTTATGCAATTATTACAAATACCTGTGACCATGGGGACACATTGCAAGGGCCCCTGCTGGGCCTGGGAAGGCTCTGGTGCACTGGGGCACCCTGGGTTTGAAGCCTCATCAGCTTCTGGTGGCACCACCTCTGCTAGAGACCTTCACCCTTCACTTTGTCTGGTGGACTTTGTCACAGTATAAATGTCACTTCCTCCTGAACCCCAACCTACAATAGGGCCTTGCTATTCTCTCTCACAGAACCCTGTTTTTTCCCTGTTGAGTATTTTTCATAATTTGTAGCTATATTTTTGTGTGTCTATTGATTGGTGTCTGTCTCTCCCAGCAGATGTCATGTCCCAGAGGGCAGGGACCACATCTGTCTACTGTGTGTCCCCAAAGTCTAGTACCCACTAGGCCACTATCCACAATGACAAGGAGAGTAAACAGCGTGCTGCCACGTGGTACACTGTGTAGCGTCAGAGTGCCAAGCGCCAAGGTGCTAATGAGCTCCTTCCTCTGCTCTCTGCCCGCTGAGTTGCCCCTTCCCAATGGCTAACTACCTGCTAAGTCCAAGCAATGCTCAGAGGTACACAAAGCCTAAAATAAAACAAGAGAAAGGAGGAAACGTTACCAGGGGAGGTTATGGGGAATCATCCACGGAGTATCACACCTTTTATACTGTTTATTAAGGATATGAAAAATACCACACAAAATATGAAAACACAAAAACAGTGTGTTTTTTGTGTGGGGGGTTGGTTTTTTGTTTTGGTTTTTGGGGAGATTTTTTTGTTTTGTTTTGTTTTGTTTTGTTTTCGAGAAGGATAGCTTTACTGCTTTGCCAGGCAAAGAGGGACATAGTGGGCTCCTGCTGTCGAAAACTATGTGTCCCTTGTGTGTGTTTTGTTTTGAAAAAAATCAGAAACTTCTGGAAGGCTCAAAAGGAAGCAAGACACACACACGAAATGGAATGGGTTAAACCTTTTTTGTCACACACGAAACACATTACATTACAGATCCTCCTCGATTTACACAATGAAGTTACGTCCAGATAAACCCATTGTAAGTGGAAAATGCATTGAATACACCTCACCTGCTGCACATCATACAATAGCTTAGCTAGCCCACCTTACACATGCTCAGAACACTGACGGTGGCCTACAGCTGGGCAGAATCATCTAATACCAAGCCTATTTTAAAGTGTTGAATCTCTCGTGTAATTTATTGAATACTCTGCTAAAAGTGAAAAGCAGAATGGCTGCGTGGGTACAGAATGGCTGTAAGAGTGTCGGCTGCTTACCCCCGTGGCGGCATATGGCTGATGGAGCTGCAGCGCTGCTGCCCAGCGTCACATATCGCTAACCCGGGAAAAGATCAAAATGCAAGATTCAAAGTTCAGTTTCTACTAAATGTGTTATCGCTTTTTCACCATTGTGAAGTTGAAAAATTGTTAAGTTGAACCATTGTAAGTTGGGGACCATCTGTATATGAATATTTCCTAGAAATATGAAATTAGGCTAGAAAATAGACTGGCCAAAGAAATAAGAGAGGAAGAAAGATTGAGGGATGGAGAGAGGGAGGAAAGGAAGGAAGGAGGAAGGATGGAGGAAAAGAGGGAAGGAAGGAAGGAATCATTAAGACCTCAAAATTAGGCAAAATGAGACAAGTTACCTAAAAGACTGTGATGATTCTCAGCCTGAGCTAAAACCGGCTTGTCACATCTGCAGTGAAGTACACCTGATTACAGAACCTTCAGGCTGCACCACCAGGACGTGTGCCGTGCAGTGAATTGCTTTTAGGGAGGGGGGCCAGAGCTGGCCACCAGCCCTCACCGCACACCCTAGAAAGGGCTCCTACCTGCACTCACCTGGACTAAGGGAGGTCTGGCCATCACACATTCAGAGGACAATCCAGGAGCCTCCAGGAGTGGAGGACTGATATTCCTTCGTGTCCCCCAGACCTGTTTCCATGGTGACAGAAGCCCTCATGCCTTGTAAACCAGGAGGGGAAGCAGATCCAGCTCTCCTCCTCCCCGCCCCCAGCCCCTCTGCCCACTCCAGTAGGTCCTTTGTCTACAGCTGTGCCTGTAAACACCTCTCTGCGCACCCCCTCCTCCAGCCCCCGCTTCTCCTGTCTGCAGTGTAGCACATATTCCCCACCCCCCAACTGATCTATTTGGGGAGAATGGGGGAAAACAACACTTTAATTAATCTCCTGCCTTCATTAATTATTGTAATGGCTTTCAACTTGGGGGAGGGAGGGGTCACAACGCGCCTAATATGTTTTTATGTCGACAAACACATTCTCTCCTTGGCAGAGAAAGAGGCCTGCTTGGGGTTTGGGGATGTGGAGTGATTTACAAGGAACATTAACACCAGAGACATTCTCCTGCTACAGATTCATGGGTTGGCTTTCTGTGGTGACTTGAACTCTCACCCTCACCCTCTTCCTCTCCCCTTAAGATCCCTGCCTCCTCGCCTCACTTTTCCCCCTATCCTAATACTCTTCTTCCCTCTCTTAATCCACCTCTTTTTCCCGTGGTCACATCCCTCTTTTCCCCACCACACCCCTCTTGCTGCCTCTCACCTTCTCGCCAAAGCTGAGGACTCTTGGGGAACACGGCTGATGAGCGGAAGCTCTCGGGCTGACATTGTTCGCTGCAAGCAATGGGGCCAGGGTCCTGAAGGGCACTGTGGGCAGGAAAGGTGGGAACCGGGTCTGCTTTGCCCTGTTTCTCTGTGGAGACCCCTCAGCCCAGCCTCTAGCCGTGTCTTACTCTCCCCATTAGAACGGGAGAAGGTTACCAGGGGAACCCTGAGTAAACAGAATGCTTTCCAGGCCTTTGTGGCCCTGGGCGGGGAAGCCCACTGGAGAAGTCTTCCTGGTCTGCCATCAGTGGGAAAAACGCCATTTGGGTTGGCAGAACTTCTGGAGAGGAGGAAGGAGATGAAGCTAAGAAAAACAGTTCCACAAATCACTCTTCAATGAGGTGAGTCTCCACAGCAACCTGCCCAGGGCTGAGAACCACAGAGGCAGGAGATGCACTGTTGCCATGGAAACCACATCCTAGAAACCCACTGGTATTGGTCCCTGTTTGCGTTTGCAGATAAGGTGCTGGGGGCAGGGGCTAGACCTGCAGGGTCCCTCAGAGGAACAGGATGGAGGAGAGAGGGAGAAAAGAGGGGAGAGAGACGAGGGGCAGGAAAGAGAGGCAAGAGGGGAGAGAAGGTGGAGAGAAGGAGAGAGAGGGTGATAGAAGGAAGGAGGGAGGAGAGGAAGGTTCTAGGAACCAGACAGCCTCTCAGGGGGATCCTGAGTTGTCTGGGCTTTGCCCAGAAGAGGAGGAAGTGCCCTGTGCACTTAGTATGGGCATGTACAAGTGAGTTGAGGGGAAGGGTACTGAGCTGAAGCCCAGGCTGAACCTCACGTCAGTTGGAGCCGAGGCACCCACTTGTCCTCATTGCTTTTACTCCATCATTGTTCAAAATGAGTAAATGAAGCATACCCTGGGGTGCCTGCTCACTGACCACAGAACAACCCCCCAAAGGGTCTGGAACCAGAGGAACCCCACTTGGGGCCTCCGGTCCCTCCTCCCCCAGGGCGCCCAAGCACAGGGGTTCCAGAGGGAAGGTGATTGGAAGTGGGCCCCAAAGCCAGCCTCTTCCCTAATTACTCCCAGACACGGGTCTGTGGTTCCCTTTTTCTGCGAGTTAAGTGGCCACTGTGTGCCTATCGCCACCTGCTGGTGACCACTGGGAGCAAGACAGCAGTGACTAGAATTGGCTGGGCCCAGTGTGGCCCCCATCACTGAGCCTCAGCAACCGCTTCAAGCCAGGGGTCAAACTGGTACCCTCCTCCACGCCCCCTCGGATGGCCTGTGGGCCAGATGAACTCTTCAGTCAAATGAGCCACAGTCGCATTCGGTGTCTGATCTTGGCAAGTCAATTCCCTCTCTGGGCTCCCATGTCCCATCTGTGCAATGAAGGTCTAGAAGGGCTCTTTATGGCTTGGATAGTCTGATTCCTTGACTCAAGCCAGAATTTAGCTCCTATCTGGAATATTTCTTTGAGTCTGAGGGGAGATACCAGAACCCTTCCCCCAATGTACTGTTCCTTGGACTGGGGGCTCTGTAAGCCCCACGTGGTTCAAGGGCAGCCTGGAAGGCACCAGAGTTTCCCCGTCACCCTCCCTTTACCAAGTGGGCCCCGCTGAGAGGGAGGCAAAAGCTTAAGCACCGTAACACACAGCACCCACTACAAGACATGTCCCAGGCCCTGCAATCCCACCTACCCCTCCTCTGTAGTCTGAGAAAGCTCCCGGGTCCACAAAGTCTCCTAAAAAACTGTTAGAGGGGAAGGAAAGCTGGGGAACCAGCATTCTCCCAATCAATGTTGGTGCCTACCACATCTGCAGGAGAGATGCCACTTTGGGACACGGTGCCAAATGCATAAGGCTTCCTGAGCCCCTGTGATTGCATCAATGCCTGCTGAGCTGTCTGCTGCAACCAAGAGAGCCAGGGCTGCAGTGGGGGAGGTCTGGAGGCAGTGGTGGGCACACTGCTAGCCCAGAAAGGCAGGACGTGAGTGAATACAGGACTTGCGTCAGGAGGGCCAAGTCCAAATCACAGCTTTCACATTTAGTAGTTCCATGACCTGGTGCCATTTTCCCATTTGCCAACTGTAGATAACAGCAGTGCCTACCTCCCAGAGTTCTGGTGAGGATTAAAATGAGATAATGCATGTGAAGCCCTTAGCACAGGGCCTGGCCCATAGCAGCACTCACCATTACAGACTCAATTCAGAAACTCTGGATTTGGACCAGGCCAACTCTGACTCATCATAATATTAACAACATGTATAAAGTGTTCCTCCTATTAATAACTATTAGTGGAGCACCTACTATGTGCCAGGCACAGTGCTGGACAACAGGGCTAGAGCAACAGAGAAGACAGATATGATGCCAGACTTCATGGAGTTTCTAGTCTGGTGAGAGGCAAGGGAGAGTGGTAGACGGTCATCAAACAAATAATGACACAAAGAATAAATTACTCTCCATTCTGAAAGGGAAGCAAAAGTGCCAAGGGAGCATATAACTGGAGAGATGACAAGATCTGGGTGGTTAGGGATGATTAATCTTTGCCTCTCCCTCTTTCATGCTGACTGGAATGAGGACATGATGGCTGGAGCTTAGCAACCATCTTGGACTATGAGGCAGGGCTGCTGGATAAGAGGGACCTACATGCCTGATGACTTTGTGAAGGTGTCCAAACCCTCTCTGTATTGTCTAATTCTGATGTTTTCATTCATTTTCTTGAGAGAAAATGATTTTAATCTTCTTTAAGAACAGTACTGTTTTAGTTTTTAATTGTCCTTATCCTCGAAAAGCTCTGAACCACTGGACCGGGATTAGTAATGAACATGCTGCCTCTTCATTCAACTGTAAGAATGTTGGGGGCAGAGGGAGTCTCCAGCCCAGGGCTTTCCTCATAGGAGAGTGTTTGTAGAGTTTTGTTGAGTGGGAAGGAGTTAACAAGAGACAAAAATCATGGACAGATAAATTGAAGTTGGATGTAAATGTGGGGCAAGAAACCCAAACCATTTCAAGCAGTGTCTGAGGACAGAGCAAAGGAAGGCAGTACAGAGAAATTCAGCAGCCAAGGACAGGACCTAGCAGAACAAGAGCCGAAGGACTTGAACCC
The DNA here is from genome assembly GCF_964341445.2 of Mesoplodon mirus. Taxonomy (NCBI): domain Eukaryota; kingdom Metazoa; phylum Chordata; class Mammalia; order Artiodactyla; family Ziphiidae; genus Mesoplodon; species Mesoplodon mirus. The sequence continues at coordinate 57,834,942 of NC_138977.1, read as the reverse complement.
AGGGAAAGAACTGACCTCCAGAACAAAATACTTTTGGGGTGTTAGAGGGCTCCTCAGGGATGGCTTGAAGTTGACCCTGACCTTGAATGTAATGTCTAGGGAAGACAGCAGAGACCTGGGTTTAAATCCTGCTGTGTCGCTTACTAGCTGGATGAGTTTAGATAACTTGCTCGGCCTCTCTGAGTTTCCGTTTACTCATAAGACAGTAAAAATAGATGGAATGATATGTATGAACTCCCCCCGCCCCGACCCCCGTGTCACTACCTGGCATGTTGTGGCACCCAATCAATCGTAATAATGTCCAACAATCTTTCAGGTGCTGTGGTGGATGGACTTTCAGGTGGCCACATGATCTGGCCTCCTGATGTTCAGGTTTTCCTGGGATCCCTTCCCCTCGAGTGTAGGCGGGCCCTGGGACTTGCTTCTAACCAACAGAGTGCGGCAAAGGTGACCGGATGTCTCTCCCATGATTGTATTAAGTTATGTAAGACTCGGTCTTGCTGGTGGACTTGCTCAAGAGTCTCTCTCCATTGCTGGCTTTGAAGAAAGAGCTGCCACGAGTCCTACAGTGGCAAGAAAGTGCAGTCTGCCAATAAATACCCCGAAGAGCTTGAAAGCGTACTGTTCCCAGTCGAGCCTCTAGGTGACAGCCCAGTCCTGGGGTTCCTGTTTGCAGCCTTGCAGAAGACCTGGCTAAGCCACACCCAGAAACTGAAGTGATAAACATGTTGCTTAAGTGCTAAGTGTTTGGTAATTTGTCACATGCAGAGAAAGGGAATATAGGTACTATATCAAGAGTATTTTATGCAGTATTTAAGGAATATATCACTTCACTTTCGTCAGCACATCAACTCTAATAGGGGGTATTATTACCCCTACTTATAGAGAGGAAACTAAGGCTGAGGAAAGGGGCTTGATTTCCCAAGGCCACATGGCAACTGGGGAAGAGGGAGCTGTGACACAGGCTCTAGAGACTACACAGTGAAGAGCCCTGTGACTGGCCTGCCGGCAGCAACATTAGCTTCACCCTGCACAGTGCTGTGCAGCCACATGAAGGCCTTTAGGCAAATGCTCTCTGCCCAGTTCTCCACAGACCCCACCCCTCCCTATGGCCTGGTCCCCAGCTGTTTCACATGGTTCTCTCAGCCACCTGCCAGGCTCCTGAAGGCATTTGAGTCTCCAACCCCATATAACTAGGGCACTGGGAGTTAGAGGCCACATAGAGTAGGTCCTGTTTCCTCAAGGGTTTGGGAGCAAAGGGCAAGAGCCGAACTACCCGGGGAATGGAGCAGAGAAAACAAGGCAGCGAGCATCCCCAGGGCAATTCCCTTCCTGAGCTGTGAAGCCACAATGCATCATTTTCATGACATCTGTGTAGGGTGACGTCAGGGTCGCTGCACCCTCCACACCTCAGGGCTGGGCCTGGTTTAAGGACCCCACCCCAGGGAGCAGTGCAGCAGAAGGATAGGGATGCATGGAGACTACAGCCTTAGAGGGGACCCTCCGGCTCCTGAGGCAGGGGCAGTGAAGGGGCCACGGGACTAGGGGAGTCCTCATCTGGTGGTCTCCATGGAAGGGTTACTGCTTCATTTAGAGAAACACAGAGACACAGGCAGACAGCACAGCAAGCCCCAGGAGCCCTGACTCAGGGCTGCACTTACACTGTTGACACAGGTTCTTTCCTTCCTTCCTTCTTCCCTCCCTCCTGTCCTCCTTCCCTATTTCCTCCCTCTCTTTCAACCACTTGTGCTGGGGGTGGACAAGGGGGGACTGTCTGTATTTATAACTTGAGAATTAAGGCCAAGTGCCCAGGTGATATTATTTTTCCCGATCCACTGGAAGTCACAGGATCCACCCAGCCAAGGCAGGAAGGGTGAGCTCTGCCCTTGGGTCGCCCTTCTCCTTTCAGTTTGGCTGGTCGCTTGTGCCTTCTCATGCAATTCACTCAATGATCCCTAAGCTCTGATTAGGGCCCAGCCTTCATCAGGGGCTGGGAGCACAAAAAAGAACCAAGTAGTGTGTGAAAGGACAGGCACCACAGACCCCATTCCCCACGGCGAGAGAGGCTTCTGCCAGGAGGAAGTCTGGCCAGCCCAGCCCGGCTTCTAGGGCTGGATCCCACACTGCAAGTTTTAAAGCTGCCCACCCAGGTGAATCTATTGTACGGCAGGGGTTGAGAATCACTGTCAGGGAAGGGAACACTCTGTCTCAGGCATCTGTGGTTGCCTTGTCCCTTCCCTTGCTGAAAGCATCTGGATTTTAGTCCCTTCATCAGAAGAAGATGGTTTCTCAGGATTAGGTGAGCTCAAAGTTGCAAAAGAAACACCTCCCCTAGGCTGCAGCAGGCTCTAGCCCAGGCCAGTGCCTCAGAGGCAAACTTCGTAGCTACAGTATACTGGTAAGTGCCATATTGGAAATGTTCTCAGTTTTTTTTCTCCCGAAATTTCAAAAGCAAATTACATTTTGAACACTGTTGGCTAAGTACAGCCAGTTTTCACCAATGAGCACTGCAGGAAGGGATCCAATACAAACCATCACCACGGCATGCTGCTACACACCAGGTACTATATACGTCTACCATCTGGACCTCACAACAGCTCTCAATGACACCTCCCCATTTCACAGATGAGGAAGCTGAGGCACACAACTAGCAAGTGGGAGATCTGACTCCCTTACTCCTTGCCTCCTATGAAAAAGACAAGCACTAGACAAGGGACACTGTGTCCTGAATGACACCAGATCACAAAATCACATTTATCAAAGCAAACTGGGCTGAGTGAAGACAGGTGAGTGTGGAAGTGCTGGTGGGCACTGCACTGGGCGGGCTGCCCTACACACAGCTCCCCCCAGACCCAATCTAGAGAGAGCCCAGCCTTAGAGAACAAACGAGTCTCTCCCGCTGGGGCCACCTCCGTGATGACAGCAAGCCTGGACTAGAAAATCACCCAGTGTGAGACTTCTCATTCCAACTCCTGCCCTGGAGGCTCAAGTACCAGGGGCTCTTCTTCAAAACAGGCCCAAGGCCCTTGGTGACAGAGTCTCTTCCTGGGGGCCTCAGCCACCCTGCACCTTCCCCCCTCCCCTCCCTTCCTCTCCCCTCCCCTAGGGGTCCCAGCCCAGATCTGCCACCTCTGTGCAACCACGTGTGAGTTGCTTTAACCTCTCCAAGCCTCAGAGTCACCATCTGTGAAAAAGGGAAAAACATCTATTTTTCTTTGTGGGAAGATGAAACGAGACAAGGGTCTTACCCCAGGATGAGACCATAGTAAATTAATTCCAGTGGAATCGCATGTACTCTCCACGAGAAACCCGAGTTCTGCTATCACGGAAATGCAAGGCAATCGTAAGCCTGGGCTGGCTGAGCGGAGCACTCACCTGGGGCAGGAGGAAGGATGATTTGATGGAGAGATGGAGGTCATGCTCCTGCAGAGACATTCCACCAGGTGGCGCCATGGTACAACATTCACAGCCCTTCAGGCCGACACACCAGGATCGCTGGGGTCTCCAGGGTCTTCCTGTACAAGGAGAACAGGGCTTCATTCAGTCAGAGCTAAAGCAGGCCTGAGGCTGTGTCATTCTTCACAGCATCCCTCCATCTCCTTCATCTAGATCTTCATCAAAAGTGTCGTGGGAAGGGGGTGGGGGCACAGGAACAGTGACAGTGGCAATGCCAGGCCATGTCAGCAGCAAAGTCCATCAAGCACTTACTATGGGCAAGGCCCTCTGGTAGGTATTGTCGAGTTTTAGAGCTGAGAGGGGCCTTCAAGGAAATCCACCCTTGCCCCTTTGTTTTTCCAGAATGGAAGGAGGCCAGGGGAGGGTCACGCCTGTCTGTTAGAGGTGGTGGAGAGGCCCGCCAGGCTCACCTTAGGGTGCAGCCTGACTCAGGAGGACAGGTTTCAGGTGAGGCCACCATACCTCCTCCCCTCCTCCTTGCTGAGCTGAGCCAGACAAAGCCAGGGGAAGACAGGAAAGGCATCCCATCCGACTGCAAAGGGAACAGAGAAAATGAACTGGGTGTGACTTCCTAGGCTATTCCTGCCTCACCCTGTCCTGGGACAAAGGACACTCTTCCTGAATGTCTGCTGAACAGACTGCAGACCTAGGACCAAGTTTAAACCATCCAGGGAGCTTCCTCCTCCAGCCCTGAAGAAGGGGGACATTTCTGTCAGGACCCCCTCATTTCAGAGAAACAGCCCCATGGAGTGGTTCAAGGTCAGTGCTGCAAGGCCCTTGGGGGTCAACTGGGTCAACCCCCTGTGGTACAGATGATTCCGTTGAGAGCAAAAGAGGGTCAACAACTCACCTCAATACCAAAAGTCTACAGAATGAGGCAGCTTTCTATGCACTAATATGAAATGTGTCCAGGATACTGTTATGTAAAAAAGAAAGGGCAGAAAATGTGTCTAATTTTCCATTATTTATATTAAAAAAGAAGACAAAATTAGTATATTTGTGTTTGCACATAATTGCATAAATAAGTTCTGGAAGGATTTAAAAGATGCTAAGAACAGTAGTTATAGGGTTGGAGGGGGGGATGCATGGATGGATGGATGGGACAGGGGAGGGAGGGAGACTTTGTCCGTATGCATTTGTACATCGCTTGATCTTTGAACCATGCAAATGAATTCTGTTCCAAAGACTACATTTTAAAAATAGTTTGCCCAAGATCATACAGTGTTTCCCACAGTTGTAGGTAGGATACTTTTACATGAAATGATCTGGGGTGCACAAGGTGACTGTAAGCAATTCACAAACACAGCACTGAATCATTCAGTGAGAAAGCCATTCCCTTTTCATTTCTCTTCAGTCTTCTGAATCCGTCACGGGGAATGTCTCAGTGAGATGCTTGTAGGTCTTTAATACCTTTCTAAATCCTGGTAAACTGCCTTTTTAACAAAGAAAAAAGGCATCAGGCTTAGAGCCTTGGTTGACAGCGGCAGCTACCTAAAGGGTGAAAATGGAATCATGTTATTTTCTCTACACTGAATTTACTTGTACTAATACCTACTAGGAATGGCAAGTAACATTGGTCTTCAATTTGCAACAGCAATATGAGTCTTCCTTTTCGAAATATTTTAAGTAAATTGTATGTTGCTCTAAAGAAAACTATTACATAAACCCTAATGCCATTGCTCAGTGAATATGGTATTATCAAGTGCTAACCTTGCACCAGAAACTGCTAAGTGCTTCCCATGAATTAATATACTGATCCTCCCATCCCTGGGAGGTGCAGATGAGGACACAGAGAGGCAGGGAGAATGTGGACCTTGCCCAAGGTCACTGGCTGACTGGAGGTGGAGCTGGAATTTGAACCCAGGAATCCAGCCTCCTGTAGGGCCCGACACCAGAGGGACTAAAAGCTGGTGCCCCAGTGAATGCAGACCAGCCCTCCCCCCTCCAGCCATTGTCAGCCTGCACTTTAGGTAGTTGCCCTAAAGGCTCAGCCTCATTTGAACAGCTTTATCTTCCTCCTCCCAAGCTCTGGGTCCCTAAAACCAAATGGTTTCAGCTCTCCCTCCACCCCCTAACCAAAGGATTATAGACACACACACACACACACACACACACACACACACACCACACCCCCCTCTGCAATTCCACTGAAGCACTCCATCTGCTTCCCGAACTTCCTCACTCTTTGGGGTCCCAGGCAGCAGCACAAGGAGGGCTAAGCTCTGCTTCTCCCACCGTCGTGCCCTGCTAGACAGGTTGCAGGCTTCTCTCTCCATCTGGTTTTGGGGGTAAAGCCCTCTGCCTCCCTCACCCTCACCTGTACCATCCTTCAGGGACCCTACATGAGGTAACTGGATTTCTCCCCTTGCCATTTTGCTGTGAAACGTCATGCATTCAGGAAAGCAGGGAAGAGAGCTGCACCCTATTGAATGGCTGTGGCCCAGAGCTGGGAAGCTACGGAGGCCACCCAGCTGGGCAGCTGCAGCCAGCATCCTCACACCTACCCTGTGCCCTCCGCCCTCACAGAGCTGATCTAGTGGTCACAGTGGGTCCCCGCAGGTAGTGAGGCCTGTTCCCGCCCTGCCTCTCTCCTCTCTCTGGGCCACAGGCGCCCTCTGCACAGTCAGGAGATGAACTACCTCTCACTCACAACCCTCCATCAGAATCACCTGGAGGGCTCTGTAAGAGGCAGGCTCTGGACCACATCCCTCAGTGCTTCTGAGAAAGTCTATGGTAAGGCCTGGGAATCTGCACCTGAAACAAGTCTGGAGGTGATGCTGACATATACCAAAGGTGAACAGAGGAGTGGTCGAGCGTGTGGGCTTGGCCTCAGTCTGCATCCTAGCTCCACCCCCTGCTCACCTGGGGGTGGGAGGGGTGCGGGAGTCCTGGGGGCGAGTGATAAATGCTCTACAGTGTGCTCAGCAGTGAAATGAGGATGACAGTGATTGTACCTCGATCATAAAGTTCTAGTGACAATTAAATGACACCAAGTGCTTAGCACAGTGTCAGGCACACAGCACACTTGGCAAATTCCTCCTGTCCTGACACTCGAGACCTGCAACAAGCCCCTCAGCTTCCAGGAGCGAGAGAAGCAGCTGCATTTCTTCTCCAACAGGAGAAGGTGGGTGGATGGTGACACTGGTCTTAGAAGACCAGCTCTACCCCAGCTGGGGGTCCTCGGAGCTTGGGACGTGGTGGCTGCTCTGACCGAGCCCACAGCACCGGAGCTGTGGTCCAAGGCGGAGCATCCGAGGAGGAGGTGCTGGAGCTGGAGAAGTCCTCCCCATGCCCTCTGCCCATCTCCCTCACCCACCGCACTGAGGGTGATCCCTGAGGCTCCAGGTGGCAGGAGGGACCCAGAGGGACCATCACCCCTCCTTAGAGATGAGGAACAAGGCCCAAGAGACTAAGTGAGCTGTCCAAGGTCATGGACCCACAAAGCAGAGCAGGGCCTGCAAGCTTCCTCCAGGGTCCAGCCGGCCAGGGTTGGGGAGCCTTCTCTGCCCTCAAGGTCAGGTGTCCTTGGGCAGAGGCTCTTGACCACCACACCAGGGTTTTTCCTCAACTCACAGAGCCAGAGTCCCCAGTCAGGGAGCCCAAGTCCCTGCCTCTGGCAAAAGGCCCAGGAAGAGCCCTGGAGGCAGCAAATCACGTAGCTCTCTCTCAGGCGCAGTGTCTCTTCTGGCGATATGCAACTGTGGTCCCCACCGGCAGGCTAGCTGGAGGGCGGGGAGGGGTAGAGCGTGCAGAGCAAAGGGCTTGGAACTTGGGGAAGGAAGGGCCCAGGAGGCCACTCGTCCTGGGAGATGGAGTAGCAACAGACAGTAGGACCCCAGCAGCTCCTCACCAGGTGGCCCCAACCAGGGAGTCAAGCAACCCCACGGTGGGTGGGAGTTATTTCCAGCCCCATGGAGGCGGCGGAGGCATGGTGTGAACCCCGCTGTGGCTCACGAGGCAGCCAGGCCGCAAATCCAACCTGACACGGAGACACAGGGCTCCGAGGATTAGCCCTAGAGATTAGCAGAAACCTCCCTTGAAATCTGCCCCCAAGGTGGCCCAGTCTGGGGGGTACCGTCACGCAGCACGCAGGGCGGCGGTGGTGGGGGCAGAGGAGGCAGGGCCCACCCTCCTCAGCAAGCCTCCGGCTAGGATGCGCACTAGGCCAAGGTGGCCCTTGGCCTCTCTCAGGGGCCCATGGGGCTCTGCATCTGGCCACCCAGCCAGGCAACAAGCCTCTACCTGCTCAGAACATGTCTGCACCATGATTTCTGACTGCAGGCAGGCGAGAGCCCACTGAAGGGCATTCACACAGGAGGTGGAGACGCGGCCCCCAGACGGCTTATAGCAGCTCCACGGGCTGCACAACCCCAGGGGGCGCCTTCCCTCAGCACGCTGCTTCCGCCGACGCAGACTTTCGGACCCTGAACCTTGAGAAGTGAGGCAGAGCGTTCGTTAGCAAACCGCCCAGAGCCCGAGGGGCACAGGGAAGGTTGGCTGAGGAAAGGAGGGTCGAGAGGTGGGCCCCTGGGCCCCCGCCCCGGGCCACTGCAACCAGCGCAGCTCTGTTGGGTCTGTGTCATGGGTGTCGCGCTCAATCAACAAAAAGCCCTTCTTTCTTGAACTCACTTCGTCCGAGCCCCGAGCTGCTTCCCTTAGGCTGGCTAACAAGTCCCTGGGGCAGTGCCACTGCCCCTGGCCTGATGCCCAGGGCTCCTCCTGCCCCCCAGGGCCTGCCCCAGTCTGTCTCCTAGTCAGAAGCAGGAAGGAAAGCCCTGCCTTCTCTAAAGCACCCTCAATTCTCCTCAAAGGCCTCAGGCTTTGGGAATGGAAACGGAATTATGGAAAAAGACACAGTTCTCAGCCCTGAATTTGTGGACTCAGATTCATACCCCTTCAAGGAATTTTATATATTGAGGGTCCACTTAAGATTTATTTCTTCAGAAAGTCCCACAGCTTTGCAAGGCAAAAAGAAAGGGAAAGCCCAGCCGCAGAGAGATGCACTGAAGGGGGGTGTCAGGAGAGGGAGTACTGTGCAGGATCATCCCTTCCCCCACAGCTGCTGGGCTAGAGCCACAGGAGCCTGGGGGCTGGGGGATGTGCTGGGCAGAAGGAGATGCCACGGGGAACAGCTGGGATACCAACCACGCCTGGGCACCACCTCCCCTGCCCAGGCCCCAGAGGAGCCGCCAGGAGCCAGACCCTCCCTTCCCTGTCTGTGGAAATAAAGACACAGAAAACCCTGAGATAGGAGTCCTATCTGAACAGTATAAAGCTCCCCTGGGGATGTCTATGATAAAGGCCGCCAGCCCCCTCAAGGGCAGCGGTGGGCACAAGGGCAGGGGAAGAGGGTTCTGTTCCCCCGCAGCACCGCAGGCTCTCCGGAGGGATGGAATCAACCTCCACCCCTCTCCCCCATCCTCCCCCCACATACACCCCACGATGGTTTGCTGCCCGGCCCTGGCTTTCAAGAAGCACCTCTAAAACCTGCCTTCTTCCCCCAAACCACCAGACCCAGAAGGATCTTAAGAGGAAGGTGAGGTGAGAAATCTGGTCCCTGAGCCGGGGAAGCCCTCCAGCTCACGCAGCCTCTCCCTGACCTTGAACGGTCAGCACTGTAGGCTCAGAGCCCTCAGCCATCCGATGCCACACCCCGCCCCCCAGCAGGGCCTCCACACGGACCCAGGGCTCAACCAGCCATAACTCAAGGCCTCCACTCACGGAAAGCAGGGCACCCTCAGCCCACGTGCACAGAGTAGTCAACGCCAAGACCCCTGCTTTCTAAGGAGAGTGTGCCGAGGTTAGAGGCTGTGAGAGCCTCAGGAGACTGAGGGAGGTTGAGCAGCCTCTGGTCAGAGACCCTGGGAAGGGAGGCCAGCACCCCGGCTGTGCTGACCCCACAGCCTCATTGGCCCTTCTGGTCAGAGAATCTCTCCCACACCACCCCGGACAAGGCCAACATCTCAGGGTAAGCCAGAGTTATCCAGGCATCGGTCAAGGGGCCCAAGTCCAGGCTTCACCTGGCCCCCTGCCCCTGCTCTCAGAGCCCGTCAGGAAAAGGTGAGAAACCACCCTCCAAGGTCAAATGCCCCCCTCTACCTGGTCCCCAGTCCCAATTCCTCTCAAACCACTTTCTCCACGTCTTCCAGATCTACATGCAGTTGTACAATTATTTACGAATGTCTTTACATGGACTCACTTTGACTTAAATTTCTTTATTGAAAACGCCACCACAATAAGTAGAATACCAGTACCACTTGTCATAAATAAAAGGTAGCCAATAAAAATATACCATTAAGACAAAACAGAGCTATAAAAGTCTGGAAACCTTTCCCACCTGCCCTAAGCTCAAGGCCTGCTTCCTAGTAATGGGGAAGTCAGCCCGCGTTCCAGACGCATGAGAATGAACTGGCACACAGCAGAGACTTTCTTCTTGGGTTGGGTGCGAATTGGAGAGGGAATCCCTTTCTCGCTCTGACTTTGTGCTTAATGCCCGATACTACCAAAATGCATCTCCAGGGAATGAGCGTATCACCTGATCCTTTGGGAATGTTGGACTAGAGGCTCCCTCTGCCTCATGCTTAACACAACACGGAAACATGCTCTCTGAGCACACGTTCAAGGCACCAGTGAAGCTCCTCCCCAGGTGCCTGCTCTCACACCGAGGCCCAGCAGCTCCCTCTCCCACACACCTGCTCCAGCAGCCCCCGGAGGTCACCGCTGGCTCAGGTGGGACACCAGGTAGACGATGCCCACCAGCAGGAGTCCACGCACACCGAGCATTAGGAGCAGGAAGACGAGCAGGATGGAGGTCACCGGCTCCACGGCGTGGTCGCCCAGATGCCACTGGGGGAAGCCCATGTTCATCAGCTGCCGGTTGAGGTCACTGAAGGGGGACTGAGCGGCACCCAGCCTGGCGCCCGCCTGCTGCTGGCGAGGGCCAGGACCCCCCAGCGGGGCGCCGTGGCCCCTATTGAGAAAGCTCTGGAAGGTGAAGACAGAGAGAGACGAATGAATCCAGAGAGAGCTTCCCTGGAGTGGAGGCACCAGAGGCAGGAGGGCACCCTCTGGGTGGGGCCCTGCTCTCCCCTACGGCCACCCAGGGCCATGCCCTCCTTTCTCAGCAATCCTCACATGCCACCCATGGGGAGCCCAACCACTGAGTCGCAAGCTCTCAGAGCACAGAAAATGCCAGTCCGTGTTCCCTATGTCACGTCAGGGAGAAGATGCCCAGGACAGAGAAGAGGAAGGGGGCAAGGAGGGTGGGACTACACCCAGGGCACAGCATCTGGGCAGGCATTTTTAACACTCCTCACTCCTTCCTTTAAACCCATCATTGTGTGGCCGTGCGTTCCTCTTCTCCACTTACTCTCCAGCTTCCCTCTCATCCAACAGACTCTAAAAGATGCTGGCTCCAGTGGGGGTTGCTGCCCAGGTTAAGGGAGAGACAGCTCTTGGGTTTGAAGTCTGGGAAGGCTGCCTGGAGGAAGGAGAGCTGGGGAGGCAGGGGGCTGGGCAACCAATCTATTGGGGCTTTCCCCAAGTCTTAAACCCCCATGCTGCTCAGCCTGGCTCTCTGCAAAGAGGACTTCGGGCTAGAGAAGGTTAATCACCAGTAAGGGAGCTTCTGGGAGCTAAGGAGTAACTGGTACAGAGGACGGGAGGCCAGCTGCTCCCCTCCACAGGGGCCGGGCGACTACCTGTCGAGGGGTGCTGCTGCGTGGCTGGGTAGTGTTCCTCACACGGGGGTCATCGTCCTGCACAATTTCCCCATTGGCCAAGATCCGAACCATCCTTCCAGGAGCTATGGGTTCCTGCTGGGCTGCACCTTTCCCCAGACCTCAAAACACCTGAAGGAAAAAATTTACCAAAGTTAAAGAGATGCTTGCTTTCAGTGGGAGAAACTGCAATTCTGGGTGCTCACATTGGTGACCCATGCTGAGTAGGCAGTGTGTCTAACTAATAAAAAGGAGAGAAATAAATACAAGTTGTTTGCCAAGCAAAAATCTTTCAGACTTTGAGTCCACTAGGAAAACTATCAAAAAGATTCTTGGAGAAGGAAGTTTTATTATTAACCACCACCTCCAGCAACAATAAGGGTAACAACCCTTGCTGGGGCCCAGGCCCTGTGGAAAGTCCACCCAGGCTCAGCTCACTTACACCTCCCAACACTCCTCTGGGGCAGATACAGCTAGGGACCCAGAGGGGCTTACCTCACTCACCCAGGACCATTCATCTATGGGCAGCAGAGAAAGAGCATGAAGCCAGGAACTCTGGCCCTAGTAGGGAGTCCAGGACACCAGGATCCCCAGTGTCTCCATTTCCCTTCCGTTAAAAAATGGTCCAGGGAGATGCTAAGGGCTCAGGCCTTCTCCCCGCAGGAGATAGGGCCCACTTCAGAGCTACTTTCCTGCAGAGGGCACACTCTCACTTGTCCCTCACCTCTCAGGTAACACCAGGCGGGCACGGCCAGCTTTCCCGAAATATGGGATGAGGGATGCTGCTGAGGCCCCACTCACAGACCACAAGGGGGTCCATGGGCTGGAGATGGGGGCCTTTCCACGCCTCTCCCGAATCTGGGTAAAGGCCATCATTTTTCTCAGAAGATGAGCCAGTTTTCGTCTAAATTCTCAAAAGCACTCGTGACACACACGCCAAAAGAGGTTAAGAGCCCTTGTTCTCTCGCCCGTGGCCTGAGCTGGCGGGTCCCCATTTTGAAGCCTGCTGGCCCTTGCAGAAGGCCAAGCGGGTCCAAAGGGTCCTCCGCAGTCCTTTTGTGCTTTGTTATCCCGCCCCGCTGGGTGGGCTGAGGGTGCGGCAGGCCCTCCCTGCACCTGACACTAAGTGGGGATGGGGGTGGGGAATGGGGATGGCGGGGCTTGCTGCCGGGGTGGGAGAGGCCGCTGCCCGGGCCGCGGAGCCCGACTCCGAGACCAGGCCCGGGGTAGGGGAGGGATGCGCCCTCGTTCTCCCGCGCCCAGGGCCCGGACACTCACCTACGGGCGTGGCTCCCGGACCTAGACGGCGTCCAGTCCCCGCGGCTCCCAGGCCGCTTCCTCCCACCTGACCTCACAGGAAGCGCGCGCAGCAGCCGTACGGCCCCGGAGGTGGCTCAGCAGCTCCCTCTGTAGGCCTCTGGGGGAATTGCAGCTGCTGGACCCTGGGCGGCGCAGGGAGCGGGAGAGAGAAAGAGGGTGGGAGAAGAACGAAGATAGGACCGGGTGGACCACAGGGCAGGGAGGGAGGAGACTAGTGCGGAGGAAGAAGGAAAGCAAAGAGAAGGGAGAAGAAGAGGAGGAGGAAAAACCTACGGGGGGGTGGGGGGGCCCTCTGGCCTGGGTGGCACAGGCTCAGCCCACCCGTATGGCTTTGCTGAGCCCGCTCAGCGGATGCCCCTTAAGTAGGACCCAGCCCTGTCCTCAAGGAACTCCAGCTCCTGTTCCAGTGTGGAACCTCCCAGTGGGGAAGACGACACATGAACCACAGGGCAAGTGCAACTAACTGCAACGTGAAGGAAGGCAGGCTTCCTAGAGAGGTGGCCTTTGAACTGGGGCAAGAAGGGTAGGTAGGAGTTTACCTGTCAGCAAATAAGGAAGGGCACCTGGCAAAGGAGTGAACGATAAACCTCTGCCTCTTTCCCCGTGTTTTCACCCCCCACCCCCGCCCACCTTCATAAGCTTCTCCCTGTGGGCCTGTTCACCAGTGGAAGAGAATAAGCTCAGCAATCCCACAACTTGGGTCAGACTCTGGCAAGTTTCAGAGCTGCTCAGTCTCCTCATCTGCAAAATGGGGCCACACATAGCAGTTTCCTTCAGGATTGCTGTGAAGATTAAGAATAAGAGTCTCTGGCACATGGCAAGTGTTGATAACCATTTGTTATGATTATCAAGCAGTAGATGTTTCTAGGAGCAGATATTTATTAAGCATATATAGACCTAGATGCTCACTAGCCCCTGGGTGGGGCAACAGAAAGATTGAGACTTAGACCTTGCCTCAAGGGCTCATCTTCTGCCACCACGGTTTAATTATTTGATTATGAAAACTTATCAGTAAAAAATGTTGAGCAGGACCCCTGATATCTGTATCTTATTTGTGTATTATTTATTTGTTTGTTTATAAATTATACATGTGTGCTATGAGAGCAGATTGGCATTGTGGCTAGAGCCAGCCTGGGTTGGAATCTGGCACAGCTGCCTTCTGGTGGTGTGATGGGTCAGTTACTCAACCTCTCTGGCCTCAGTTCCTTCATCTGTAAAATGCGGATAATAACAGTACCCACTTCATCAAGTTTTTGTGAAGCACTAAGTACTTAGTGTAAAGTGCTTAGATGAAAGCCTGGCCACAGTATGTTCTCAGTAGTCACTGTCATTGCTACTGCTCCACTACGTTAAGTACTACATTGTAAAGCATATACATTAGAAAAGAATAGGATTTCAAAAAAATATAAACTGAAATCCTAATACTTTCTTCCTACACTCTTGCTGCAGGTGGGTATAGTGCATACATAGAAGGGGTAATCCCAAGGCCGGATGCCCGATTTTCAGAGGTGGTCTGTGGATCTCAAAACTGTCTGCACATTGGAATTACCTGTGATGTTTAAAAACAATCCCAATGCCTGAGTCCCACCCCAGAGGTGACAGTGCCATTGATGTGGGATACAACCTGGGCATGAAGAGGTTTTAAAAAACAAATTCCAGGTGATTCTAATGAACAGCCAGGACAGAGAACCACTACCTTCCATGAACTGAGCTCCATACGTGGGGCTTATAACCCAGGAACCCCAAGAAGGGAGAGACCTCTGTGGGCTGGGGAAACCAGGGAGGAAATGAGATGTTTCTAGGAAGGCTTGAGCCAGTACAACAGCTGCCAAATAGACACAGTCTAGCCAGAGATAGCCGTGAGAGCCCATTGGAGGAAGTAAGTCTCTCCAGAGGGGGTCAAGAACAGCTTTAGGAGGCAGTAGTGTTTGACTGCACTTAGAAAAGTCCTATCTTTACCAATTAAAACAGCTTCAGGGGCTTCTCTGGTGGCGCAGTGGTTGAGAGTCCGCCTGCCAATGCAGGGGACATGGGTTCGTGCCCCGGTCCGGGAAGATCCCACATGCCGCGGAGCGGCTGGGCCCGTGAGCCATGGCCGCTGTGCCTGCGTGTCCGGAGCCTGTGCTCCACAACGAGAGAGGCCACAACAGTGAGAGGCCCGCGTACCGAAAAAAAAAACAACTTCAGGAGGCTGTGAATCACTTTTCCTACCTCTCCACTTCCTTCAGATGTCTCCCCTACTCAGGAACCTGCAATGGTTCCCTGTTGTCTGCTCCAATAAGACCCACTCATTGGCAGGCTCCAACAACCCTCCAAATCTGGCCCCAGTACACTCTTACCAACTCCCTCCCTCAGCTCTGCCCGCCAGGGTCTCTTCACTCTCCCTGAAGTACATCACCCGAAGTCCTGCTTTGCTTGGGCCTGACTCTCTGCCCAAAGGCCCTCCCCACCCAATCTAAATCCCACCCCATCCCCAAAGTTTAATGCCAACAATATAAACTTCAGTTCTGATTGTTCCATGTAGTAATGATAACCTCTAAGTGTACAGAGTCCTTACCACTTCCAACGTGCTTTTCCAGAAACCACATCATCCTTTTTGGATTATGAAATAGGAAAGGTGTATGCTATTGTTCCCCTTTTGCTAATAGAGAAACTGAGACCCAGAGGGACTCTGGGTGACCATCCCGAGGTCAGTGGCAGAGCCAGGATCCCCCCAGCTCTGCACTGTAGGCTCTTTGTATCTAGCCACCACCAAACAGCCTCCCCCAGCGTTGTCCCATCTCTGCTGCCTCTTTACTTTGTGCTCTCCCATCCAATGCCATTGGCACAGGACTGGCCCCAGGTCATGTCTTAGCCCAGAAGGTGCCCGGTACAAATGTGCTTTTGGTTTTCCTGGTCTTTGCAGGGTTACTCTTACATACACTGAAGTTTGACAAGCACTACCTTGGACCAGTGGCTTTTCAAACTCTTTGGATGGCAATACATTTTACATCACAACCTAGTAGCCCCTCCCCACACACACACGAAAAAGAAGTTTCAAAAACAATATTATCCTTTCTCTATTAGCTATACGGTGACATTTTCTATTTTGTAAGGAAAGAAAATGCCAATCGAGACCTCACTTGATTTCTCTATCCACTAATACAATGGTTCTCAACCCTGGTTGCACATTAGAATCACCAAAGGGAACTTTCATAAACCACTGGTGCCCGAACCAATTGAATCAGAACTTCTAGAAGGTAAAGCCTAGGCATCTCCATTCCAGGTGACTGAATAGGCACTCAAGGTTGTGAACACTGATGTGTAGTCATTTTTAAAACACTGTGGTAGATGCCCCTCAAACTTAAAGCCTCTTCGGGTACAAAGCAGCAAATTCCACTTTGCTAACAAAGATTAACTTGTATAATAGCCCAAGCCCCAAACGGGGAACATTGCCCAAGGTACATCATCATAATTACAGTCACTTGCCTCCTTTGAATATCCAAATGCCAACAATAAAGACCAACACTGAGCCCCCAGTATAGCACCAATTCTTAAGGAGACCCTCCGGCTACTTGATGGCAAGTTGCCTTCACTGGGCCCCTCCCAGCCTGGCAGGACCGGAGATTCCTTCTGGCAGGAATGGACACACACTCCAGGTGTGTGTGCCTTTCCTGCCTGGAGGGCCTCAACTAGCACCATACATCTTACAGAGTGTTTAATCTACTAGTATGGGATCCCATATAACATTGCATTAGACCAGGGGTCCCATTTTACAGCAAAACAGGTGCAGGATCATGCTCATGACCATGGGATTCACTGGTTATATGACATATGTCACCAGCGAGAAGCTAATGGCCTGAGGGACTTCCCTGGCAGTCCAGTGTTTAAGACTTCGCCTTCCAATGCAGGGGGTGAGGGTTTGATCCCTGGTCGGGGAGCTAAGATCCCACATGCCTTGGGGCCAAAAAACCAAAACATAAAACAGAAGCAATATTGTAACAAATTCAATAAAGACTTTAAAATTGGTCCACACACACACACACACACACACACACACAATATTTAAATAAAAGAGGCTACTGGCCTGATAGAACACTACAACAGCCCACTGAAGGCACAGCCAAATGCCAGCTCAGAGGCAGTACTCTGCAAGGATGGGGTGTCATTCTCAAGTATGCATTCAATACCTTGAATCAAAGACCTTTACAAGCTGCTGTGTCTCTAATTAGAAATGGATTCAGGAACCAAGGGGCGGAAGCAGCAGTAACTGGTACCAGAGAACACAGCAAGAGTCCTGTCAAGCTAAGAGTGCAGCCTGAGTACTCTGAGTTCCTATTTCTGGAGACTCGCAGGCCTGAAGAGGAGTCACTGTCTTGGCAGGAGAAACTGGTCCTGATCACCAGGGGAGGTAGGGCTGCTCTTACAAAATGGGGACAGGCAGACCATGTTTGGCACCCAGGTGATCCACTTGGATGCCTCTGGGTTCTTCTTTACCCAAATGTAATGGTAAAGGGCAGGTGCAGAAACTCTGTCCTGAGAAGGGCATGTGACCAGGAGCCCAGAGCCCTCAGGGACAAGGGTCTGGGTCATGCCACCAGGTGAGTCACTAAAACCAAAAGAGGTGCTAGTCAAGGGGTAGTGGAGGGACCATTTGCAGCTACAACAGAGGGGACTATAGTTTGTCCCACTAGTATTTCTCAGAAAGACCCACCAGAATCTTTAGAAAGGAGATCTGAGTGGTACAAGGAGTGGACTGTGGGAGACGCGAGGATTGCTGGCCAGACTCCCTCCAAGGAAGGATTTGTTCCCTAATTTCTGGGAGACCATCAGGGCAGCCTTCAGACATCAGCCCCTTCACAGATTGCTTCACCAGAGACACTTCACCCAAGGTCAAGCCCCTCCAGAGGCTGCCCACATTCAATGACTGATGGAGGTAGGAGGTATCCATGAGCCATTTCAGCTCCAGAGTTCCTCTTGAGGTTGGCTGAGGCTGTAAGGTGCTTTTGGAGAAACTGGTCCATTTTGTCGAAGTTGTCAAATTTGTTTATAGAGTTGTTTGTGGTGTTTCCTTATTATCTTTTTAGCGTCTGCAGGGTCTGCAGTGATATCCCATTTTTCCTTCCTGATACTGGTATTTGTGTCATCTCTCTTTTTTTCTTTCATTCTTGCTAGAGATTTGTCAATTTTATTGTTCTGTTCAAAGAAACAGCTTTAGTTTTATTGATTTTCTCTAATTTTTTTTTGTTTTCCATCTCATTGATTTCTGCTCTTTATTATTTCTTTCCTTCTGCTTGTTTTGGGTTTATTTTGCTCTTCTTTTTCTAAGCTCTTGAGGTAGAAGCTTAGATTATTTGTTTGAGACTTTTCCTATTTTCTATGGTAAACATTTACTGCTATAAATTTCCCTGTCAGCACTTTTCATCTGTGCACCACAAATTTTGATATGTTGTGTTTTCATTTTCACTTAGTTCAATGAATTTTTTATTTTTTTAAATTTTTATTATGTATTTATTTTTGGCTGTGCTGCGCAGCATGTGGGATCTTAGTTCCCTGACCAGGGATCAAACCTGTGCCCCCTGCAGTGGAAGTGCAGAGTCTTAACCACTGGACCGCCAGGGAAGTCCTAGTTCAATGAATTTTTTAATTCCTTTGTTATTTCTCCTTTGACCCATGGATTATTTGAAAGAATGTTGTTTAGCCTTCAGGTATTTGGAGATTTTCCCATTATCTTTCTGTTATTAATTTCAGGTTTAATTCCACTGTGGTCAGAGAACATACTCTGTATGAGTTCAGTTCTTTAACTTTTCTTGAGGTTTATTTTGTAGTCCAAAACAAACCTTTTCTTTTTTTCAACACTGCAGTTAGAAGTTGGCATCAGGGGAAAGGGGAGGGGAAGGGAATGGAAAGGGGAGGAACAAGTGGGGAGTTGCGGTGTCATTAAAGAATACAATTCCCCCAAAACTGGGGTGCCTGGGGGGAACTTGGTCTGCTTCAACCCAAGAGGAATCAGATCAAAAGTGGTTTGGGAAGGCCAGAACTGTGAGGGATGGAGAGAGGAGGCAGGTCCAGGGGGTGGGGGTGGGGGGTGCTATTTGGCAACTGGGGTGAAGGGATTGGGCTCCCCCTGCTGGGATCCCTCCAGTCCTTCTGGTCTGGCAGGAAGAGGGCAGACTGCAACTCCCGTGGGCAGGTCTGGGGCTGCCAGATACTCTAGGCTGGGGGCTGGAGGGGGCTCACAAAGGCTTGCCCTCCAGGAAGATGATGATGCAGCCTCCCAACTTCTCTGCCAGAGAAGCTATTTTGGTGAATGTTCCATAGGTGACTGAAATGAATATGTACTCTGCTGCTTTCAGGTGGAATAGTCTACAAATCTCAATTATATACTGTTGGTTGATGGTGGTGTTGAGTTCTTCTATATCCTTGCTAATTTCATCTCTAATTGCTCTATCAATTATTGAGAGGGGGTGTTGAAGTCTCTAAATATAATTGTGGATTTGTCTACTTCTCCTTTCAGTTCTATCAGTTTTTGTTTCACATATTTAGGAACTCTGTTATTTGGTGTATACAAATCTAGGTTTGTTCTATCTTCTTGGTAGATTGATTATTTTATCATATATGATGTCTTTGTCTGTCTCTGGTAATTTTCCTTTCTGAGGTCTACTTTACTCTGTTTTCTTTTCATTAATATTAACATGGCATCTTCTCTTCCATAATTTTACTTTCAACTTGCCTATATTGTTATATTTGAAGTGAGTTTCTTAGCGATGGCATATTTTTTAATCCACTTTGCCAACCTGCCTTATATTTGGTTTATTTAGGCCATTTAAATTTAATGTAATTATTGGTATGTTAGACCTTAAGTCTGCTGATTTATTTTTCACTTTCTGTCTGTTCTGTTTTTTCATTTTTCTGTTTTTGTTTTCCTGCCTTTCTGTAGGCTATTTAAACATTTTTTAGAATTCCATTTTTATTTATCTATAGTATTTTTGGTTTTGTTTTGTTTTGTTTTTCTGGGTTTTTTGGCCACTCCACACAGCATGCAGGATCTTAGTTCCCCAACCAGGGATCGAACCCGTGCCCCCTGCAGTGGAATGGTGGAGTCCTAACCAATGGGCAGCCAAGGATGTCCCTATCTATAGTACTTTTTATTATATCTCTTTATATATCTTATTTGGTGGTTACTCTAAATATTGTATTACATATACATAACTCATCACAGTCTTCTGGTGACATCATTTTACTAGTTTGAGTGAAATATAAGAACCTACTTTCTTTTATATCCATTTACCCTCCCAATTATAATGTAATTGTCTTAAACATTTACTCTACATATATTTAGAACCACATCAGACAGTGTTAGCATTTTAGTTTCAAGGGTCAAACATAATTTAGAAAACTTAAGAGGAGAAGGAAAGCTTATTTTATTTACCCATATTTTTGCTTAGCATGTTATATGCATGGGCAATCCATGCTGGGGAGTCAGAGAGGCACCCATCAAGAGTGAAATCAAGGGCTGACATCAAGACCCACAGCAGCACAAGTCTGAGGAGAGACCTTCAGGTTTCACCTGCAGAAAACTGGTCAAAGCCAGCATGGAATGGGTACTAAAGCAATAGCTGGAGAAAGGGATCAAACCAAGAAAATTTGCAAAGGTAGATAAAAGATACTTATCACACACCCAGAAGGAAGATAAAGAATGGCTGTGCAACCCAGAAAAGAGCTGCTCACCTGGGTCTAAGGGATCCATAATACTTCTCCAGCTCCTCCGATTTGACAGACTACCCTGACTTACAAACTCCTCAGGCTGCCTGAGGAGAATGCCTCGACTGCCCCACAGCCTCCTACAGTGCTGACGAGCCTTTCCAGGTCATCTGACTATACCACTGTATCCCTATCTTTAAAACTAAGTAAACCATGCTAAAAGAAAAAAATACAATATTGAACAAAAGAAGCCAGAAGCAAAATGAATCTTACTGCATGGTTTCATTTATATAAAAATCAAAAGAAGGTAAAATTGAATTATACTATTTAGGGATGCATACTTGGGTGATAAAAGTATAAAGAAAAGCAAATAAATCATGACCAAAATTTAGTGGTTAGCTCTAGGGGAGAGAGAGGAATTGTGCATGGCAAGGGGTATGCACATGGTAGGCAGGGGAGGCTATAAGGGGCTGGCAGTGTTCAACATCTTGACCTGGTTGGTAGTTTCATGAACGTTCACTCTATAATAATTTGTTAAACTGCACAGGGAAGGGGTGGGGGACAGAACTGAGAAAGGAGTCTATCCAGGTCGTGGTCAAATGGGTCTATTCTTTCATTAGAGGCTGCCTAGGTATGGATTAAGTGTATGGCCTCTGGGTTCAGTTGACTTGGATTTGAATTCTCTGGCTCTGCTACCTACTTGCTGTGTGACCTTGTGCAATTTGCCTAACCTCTCTGTGCCTCAGTTGTCTCGTCTGTAAAAATAAGGATAATAATACTACCTAATGTGAAGATTAATAGCTCTCAGGCATGCAGTAAACTGGGCATGAGCTTTGTTAAATAAGTAAAAAGTTGTACATTCATTCAACATAAAAATTCCTCGAGGACCTGTGCTGTGTTGGGCCCATCAATAAGCCTTCACAGGCCCGTGGTCTTGGGCCCAAGAACTGGAGCTCCACCTTAGAGGCAATGAGGCCACCTCCCACTAAAATCCAGACCAGATTGCTGGCCCAGGCCAGGCTGAGCCCAGGGGTTAGCCAGAGGGTCCCAGCTTGGGGCACCCCTTCAGGGACTGGAAGCCAGGCAGGCCCTCACTGGCCTCCTGCTTCCGCAGCTGGGCTGGGCATGGGGGCTTCGGGCAGTCTGGCACCAGAACCAGCGGCCTCTTCTACTCCAGGGCTCAGAAGAGTGGAGAGAGGTCAGACTGTGAGAAAAGACGAGCAGGGAGAGTGGAGCAGCCGGGAGGGTCCTGGACGCCTTTCATCCCTTCCACAGAGGCTACTGGCCTGATAGAAACAGAAGCAGAAACAGAAGTGCGGGGGTGGGGTGAGCAGAAAAGGAACCAAAAGCAGAGAATGAGGCCAGCCCAGCCAAGTGCTTTTCGTGGGGTCTTAATTAAGCCCATTGTTCCTTTCAGGGTAGAACATATGTTCAGGGCCTGGCTGAGGTTTGGGGCTGAAATTTCAATGGTGCTGGGCCTTATGGCCTGCCGGGGAGGGGAGCCAGGATGGGGGGAATTGAGGGGGACCATCCCTAAGCCCTACAAGAACCGATAGTGTCTCCCAGAGTCATCCTCCACTATTTCCGGAGCAGGAAATAAAACAACCAGAAAGGGTAGCAGAGCCCTCACCCCAGTGTGGGGAAATGCCCATGGGGTAGGACGGAGCTACGGCACCCGAGCAGGCTGTGACCCTCTGTGGGACTCAGTTTCCCAAAGTGTGCCATTCAGGTGAGGCCGTCTAGGACAGCAGACAGTCACCAGTACCTGCCACGCCCACGAGCAGGACCCACCCCACTCACCCACCCCCGACCTATCCCCATTCCCCCCACCTGGCCCCAGCAGAGTCAAGCTTCCATCTGAATGCTCACTCTGCTGCTCGCCAACTGGGTCGCCTCGAGCGAGTGACTTAAGCTCTCTGAACCTGTTTTCTTATCTGTAAAATGGGGTGATAATTCCCATCCTCTATGTTTGCAATGGGAATTAATGAGGATGAGCCTTGTCAAGCCCTTAGCACATAGTGTCTTGTGCATGTTTACTGTTATCAACAACCCATCATCACACATGTGACCTTCCCCTCCTGTAGCTCTGACACAAGCCCAGGAGGACACTCAGAGCAGAGGGAGGAAACAGACAGTAAAAAACGAAGACAGGGGCCTCCCTGGTGGCGCAGTGGTTGAGAGTCCGCCTGCCGATGCAGGGGACACGGGTTCGTGCCCTGGTCTGGGAAGATCCCACATGCCGCGGAGCGGCTGGATCCGTGAGCCATGGCCGCTGGGCCTGCGTGTCCAGAGCCTGTGCTCCGCAACGGGAGAGGCCTGCGTACCGCAAAAAAAAAAAAAAAAAAAAAAAAAAAACGAAGACAAAGAAATTTCTGAAGATATGGAAGTGGGCTGTGAAGAATTTTTAAGAGACTTGTAAGCATGTTAAGCATTTCCTCTACATTCTGGGACGTCAAGCCAAGTTAAGGGACCTCAGGAAAACCATGTAGAGTTTGACATGTGTTCCTTGGAGTTTGAAGGATGCAGGAACTGGTGTCCAACTCACATCTGAAAAGTCTAAAGAAAAAAGCCGGGTTGCGGCTGCCCTGGGATAGCTGAGGGGAGAAAAGCAGAAAGTGGGCAGGCAAAGAATCCGTGAGTTCCTCTGGATCATATGTGGAATCTGAAGAAGGAAGCCAGGCTGGGTCACCTTGAGAGTGTGAAGGGACTAGGTGACCCCCCAGAAACCAAGGGGCAGAGAGGGGTCATATACAGAAACAGCAAATGGAGACAATGTCTGTGCCAAGGGAGCTGTAGGTGAGAAATCCTTAGTGAGAGGGATGGTCTGCAAAGAACCCAGGAAGCTACTTCTAGAGTGAGATGATCAGCATTTGGGAAGAACCACAGCCACAGAGCACCAGCACCAGTGACAACTGTAGCAGTCAGGCGAGAACTTTCCTGATTCTTCCCACTTTGGGGTGGAAACCAGCAGCTAGGGGTGTGGGCAGGAGAAGGAAGAGAGAAGTTGATCTCACCCCCCATAAGCTCACCTGTCTGCCTGCGGGGCTCCCAGTCTGCTATAGGTCTAGGCTGAGGGAGGCGAGAAGCCCTAAATAAAGTTGGAGTTCTTATACTACACTGGGCTGGACATTCTAAGATTTGGAAACAGATGCTATTCATTACCTGTTAGTGATTGGGAAAGCCCTGAAAACAGCCAGAGATCTCGCCAAGGGGCAAAGAAGAATAAGATGGGTAAGCCAGTTTAAAAGGGCTGGGGAGCGGGGCTTCCCTGGTGGCACAGTGGTTGGGAATCTGCCTGCTAATGCAGGGGACACGGGTTCGAGCCCTGGTCTGGGAGGATCCCGCATGCCGCGGAGCAACTAGGCCCGTGAGCCACAACTACTGAGCCTGCGCGTCTGGAGCCTGTGCTCTGCAACAACAGAGACTGCGATAGTGAGAGGCCTGCGCACCACGATGATGAGTGGCCCCCACTTGCCACAACTAGAGAAAGCCCTCGCACAGAAATGAAGACCCAACACAACACAAAATAAATAAATAAATAAATAAAATTTAAAAAAAAATAAAAATAAAAAAAATAAAAGGGCTGGGGAGAAATGATATATATAGCTACTTTCTATTTGCATCCTAGCAAGTCTAGCTCATTCAAAATCCAGTTACAGATACACAACTATGGAGTGATAGTTGCCAAGTGAAAAAGGCAAGGTACAGAACAATGTATAGAGTGGTGTCTTTTATCTAAGAAAAGGGAAATACAAACACAGACAACTAAATACATCATACATACATACATACATACATACATAAATTTCCTTATATATTTAACATTGGAAGGATAAACCAAAAACTAATAAAAATGGTTTCCAATAATGGGAGAAGGAGACAGGACTGGAAATTAGATTTTGCTGAAAGTAAAACCCAACCATGTTGGCACCCTGATCTCAGACTTCCAGTCTCCAGAACTGTGAGAAATAAATGTTTATTCTTTAAGCCATCCAATCTATGGTGTTTTTGTTATAAAAGACAGATGCTTAACTTAAAAATTGCTAAATTACACTTGATGAAGCTCAATATCTTTATTGCAATGATGAATTTTCAGTTTCAGGTTAATATATGAGGATGATGTAATGTTCTGTTTCTATGAGCCCTTTTTTTGCCTTTTAGGCAATTGATCACACAGGGAAAGTTACTGTGTTTGTCACCCGTCATAATCACATTGATGTACTTTAAAGCTTAAGATCACCAGTGTAAAGTTACTACACACACATTCTTTGCTTCTAGCTCTTTATGCCATGAGCCCATAGTCCTGTTCTTCTCCAGAGTCCGACATAAATTGTGTTTAGGGCTTTCTTAGAGCCCTGGGTTGTGATTTTCAATTGTATCCTGGACATTTTGGCTATTTTGCCTGTAAAAGATCTTTGAAAGGTCACCTGTTGCTTTAGCCTGCCCAGCATGTGTTCTCCCTTCTTCTGATATCAGCAGGCCAGTTTCTCCTGAATGAATGGGCCCTTCTCCACTGTTGGTCCATTTAGTTCAGCTGGCGCTAATCTCACTCCCAGCTCCAAAGGTGACCATGTGGACCAGACCAGGTCTGACAGTATACCCTATCCTGCCAGCTCTGAGTCCATACTGATATAAATAAATGATTGAATAAATAAATGAATAGTAAGAAAAGACAAATTTCCCACACAGAAGAACTCCAAATAATTTATGTAAATATTTACTCCTCCAGAAATGGGAGGTTAATTCTCCATATCATAAGTGTGGACAGCACTTAGTGACTTGCTTCCAAAAATTATAGTATGGAAAGGAAAAAAGTAATTACAGTGGAGAAATCTGACAAACACTATCTCACCCAAATGATCGTGATTAATACTATCAGTGATAAACCATACTGCTAATATCATGTACTTTTGCTATGATGTGATAAGAATGGAGACGGCAGCAGAAAATATCAGGGAAATAAGTCAATCTAAAGAACAGAGGGAAAAAATACTGGAAAAACTTAAACAAAATCTCAGAGACCTGCAAGACAATAACAAGTCATTTAACATGCATATAATTAAAGTCCCAGAAGAAGAGAGTAAAATAGAGACAGAAAAACAATTTGAGGAAATAACAACCAAAAATTTCCCAAATCTGATGAAGAACATTGACTTGCAGATCCAAGGAGCTCAGCAAACTCCAAGTAGGGTAAATACAAAGAAAAACACACCTAGGCACATCATAGTCAAACCAAAGATAAAGTGAAAACCAAAGATGAAGTGAAAATCCTGAAAGCAATTAGAGAAGACACATTATGTATAGAGAATCAATGATATGAATGAAAAGTCATGTGGCTTTTCATCAGAAAAAAAAACAGACACCAAAAGACAATGAAATGACATCATTAGAGTGCTGAAACAGAAAAATAAAATGTCAACCAAAAAATCCTAAAGCCACCAAAAACATCCTTCAAGTTGAGTGTAAAATAAAGACATTATCAGATAGATGAAATCAGAGATAATCTGTCTCCAGTGACCTGGGTTATGAGAAATGCTGATGGAGGTTCTTCAAGCTGAAGGGAAATGATATCTAATGATAACTAGATCTACAGGAAGAAATGAAGAGCGCCAAAAATGGTAAATAAGTAGGTAAATATAAAAGGCTATATTATTTTTTATTCTTGCGATTTCTTTAAAATAAAATAGACTGTTTAAAGCAAAAATGATGATCATGTAAGATAGGTTTATAACATATGTAGAAGGAAAATATATGACAAACATAGCACAAAGGATGGAGAGGACAGGTAAATGGAATCATACTTTTGGAAGGAAATAATAAAAGTAGTGCAAAGGTATAGAATTAAGAGGCCAATAGAACAAATGAGTTAGAACACTAAAAAACATTTGACTGACCGACCCAAAAGAAGGCAGAAAAGGAAAAATGGAGGAACAAAAAGTTGAAGGAACAAATGAAAAACAAGTAGCAAGATGATACTCTTACACCCAACCACATTAATAATTACATTACAGGTAAATGCATTTATGCCATCTCTACCATCTATATTATAAAATACCATCTATATTATAAAATAATCAGTTGTCTAGGTTTCCACATTAAGAAGCTAGAAAAAGAAGTAAATAGAAGAAATTCAACCTTAAGTAAACAGAAGATAAAATAATAATTAAGGGCAGAATTCAATGAAATGGAAAGAGATAAATAAAGGAGAAAGTAAAGACAAAAGTCTGTTCTTTGGAAAGATTAATAAAGTTGATAAACCCCTAGCTAGACTTATCAAGAAGAAGGAGAGAGTACAAAATACCAGTATTGGGAATGAAATGGGTGGTATCACTACAGATCCTACAGACTTTAAAAGAATAATGAGAAAATATTGTGAACAAATTTTAAAAATGAAATAATATCAATCTTAAACACTCTTTTGGAAAACAGAAGCGGAGGGAGCACTTCTGTATCATTCAGGGTCTAATCAGGAGACAGGAACTACATGGTAATTCAAATCGTAATCTGAAGTTTAATATAAAGAAGTATTAACAGGAGATTGGGGGGAAAAGGGGGAAATTGTCTAGTAAGAGTGAAAGAGAACCCTAAAGAATACTGGAATAGCAAACATAATGAGTAACCGCTATTCCTAGGGGCTGAGCTAGGGCAATCATAAATATCCCCCTCCCTGGGCTGAGATCCAGACTTCACTGAAGAGGACATGGCACGACACATTGGACAGTGGAGAGGGCTAAGGTGCCCGAGGTACCATGTGACTTGCTGGAAACCTGTCCTCTGAGGTGCAGAGGGAAGTCATCCACAATGAGGTGCTGTGCCTTGGAACCTGCTACAAAGTTGCTGGGGTGGCCATTTATGGGGAAGTACCTCACCAGCACCACTCCACTGCCACCTGAGGAGGTACCCAGGAAGGCTGCTGGCTGCCACGTGCTGCAGGAACAGGGAGGTGGGGGAGCCACCATGCTGATCTACCTAAGCACTGGGAGCTCATGTTACAGGAAGAAGAGAAAATCCTTCTCTCCTCCAGTGTCCCTCGAGCATCCTCTACTGACAAGGCTTAACGTGGTGCCTGCTGACCAAGGTGAAATATTTACATGACCATCTCCTTGATCACAGAGCAGGCAAAGAAGAATGGATTTGGAGTTGATAGGCAATAGACTGATAACTGGCACAGCCTGCCAATTCATTTTCATGTGGCCAGAAAAACTCGGATAACAAAACTGAAAAAACTGTACAAGAAAATTACAGACCAATATCCTTCTTGAGCATAGAGGTAAAAGTCCTTAACAAAACATTAGCAAATCTATTACAGTAATGTATAAAAAGGATAATATATCATGACCAAGTAAATTTTATCTCAGCACTGCAAGGCTGGTTTAACATTTTAAAAAATCAATCAATAAAATTCACATTAAAGAATAAAAGACAAAAAGTACAAAATCACCTTGATAGATGCACAAAAAGCATTTGACAAAGTTCAACAGCCATTCATGATTTAAAGTCTAAGTGAGCTAGGAATAGAAAAGAACTTCCTCAACCTGATAAAGGCCATCTATGAAAAACCTACCAATAACATCATACATAGTGGTGAAAGACCAGAGTCATGGAAGAGAAGTAAAAAAAAAAACTTAACTG
Organism: Mesoplodon mirus; assembly: GCF_964341445.2. NCBI lineage: Eukaryota > Metazoa > Chordata > Mammalia > Artiodactyla > Ziphiidae > Mesoplodon > Mesoplodon mirus. The sequence continues at coordinate 57,807,133 of NC_138977.1, read as the reverse complement.
GTAAATTTGCTGCTGGAGATGTCGCCTTAGATAGATAGGAAAGGTGAGAAATAGCCTGGTTTCTCTTCTTCCCACCCTTTAGTCTCCCACCAGTGTCTCCTACTGGCTGATCCCAGGCAGAAACCAGTTCTGCTGAGAGCCTAGGAAACATAACCCAAGGTCAGCTCCTTGCAACTTAGAGCAGAGCCAGGGAATGGCAAGGAGGGGATCTCAGGGAAAGCAGGGACTATTCCAGAGATGCTGCCGCCTTCTGGGAAATCGTCCGCCGTATCTCATGGCAGAAGAGGGCGGGCATGGCAGAAGAGGGAGGGCTTGGCCCTGCACGGCTAGGGCAGCTCGTGGTAGTCCAGCCATATCGTCTTTCTATCTTGGCTCTGGAGGGCCTCCTGCTGCTAGTATGGACTTCTTCCTCCTCCTATAACCCCTTTTCACAGAGCCATCTATTGAGTCACCAAGTGACCCCAAGTCTGATATGCTTGGCAACCTAGCCCCACCCCACCCCATGCCCCCTCCTTCTTGCCTGACACTGAGATCACCCAATCAGCCACGCTACCATGTGAGTCTGTCTGAACTCTGGGTCAGCCAGGCTCATCAGGATTTTCTGGCCAAGTCCTGTAATAACCCCCATGTTGCCAGTAGAACTTATGATTTGAGCTGTCTTCCCAGCCTGGAGACAAATCATCTCTGGCCCCTCTGTGTTCTCACCACACTCTGTTCACACTCTAATAGGGCACTGACCATTCCCTCTGGTAACACTACAGTGGCTTGACTGTGGGGGAACTCTTCCTTCCCATTCTGAGTCCATTTGATTCAGATGAAATGGACCCCTCATTTCCCTTCCTCATCCTCATACCCAGTATTCCCGGGATGGAGCATGTGGCCCAGGCTAAGCCAGTCAGAGCATCTCATTTCTCTTGTCCTAATAACTGGGTCAGAGATGGACATACAACCCCAGTCAGATATGAATCAGAGCTAATGAGACTCATAATACTAATTTGAGCTACAAAGGAAGCAGATATATCTGGCAGGGCCTATCCTCGGACGGAAAAGAATGTTTCTTTATTGGGACATAGGCTTATCCCAACAGTCCCTAGAGCACATCTTTGACTCAGACCCATTAGTCTGACCATTTTCCCTGTGACTTGCCCACAAATAGGAGAGGACCTGTAGGGCCCAAGCAGGGCAAGTCTATGGGGCATAGGACTATTTCTGTTGCTACCCTACTCCTTCTGCCAGGCCTGGGGAGAGCTTGAGACAGAAGCTAACTAGCAGCTCTAACATTATCCTGGTCTATGGGGCAGGTCACTGTGTTTCTATTTCTCAGCTCCTTCTATACTCTGCTCTGCTGTGCTGGAACTGACTGTGCAAACCACATACCTGCTTTACCTGCCAGCTTCCTGTAAGGTTTGACCACAGGGGTCACTAGAGGGAAACTGACAGACAAGAAGAGGTGAGAGGGGACTTGCTTCTCCTATTTGCTGGAGTTTCCTATCAGCATGGCCCCAACAATGGCCCTGACAGTAGAAACTGATTCTAAGCAAGAAACTTCCAGCTTCCTTTGGCAATCTCAGCACCAGTCTCATCACTCCTCCTTAGCTAGCAGTATCAGCACCAGCCAACGCCCTTCCTTAGAGCTCTGAGCTCTGGCTTCAAGGAAACCCTGCTCTGAACTTGTAGATTCTAACCCCCATTCCTAGAGATAGTAGCTGCTTCCTGTAGTTATTACTCTGTGTTCCCTTGGCATAAACTTTTTGCTTTTTCGCCTTCAGGTAATTTTTGCTTCCAACACCTGCTTGACCAATTTCCTGTATTAAATTCCCTCAGCTGAAGTACCTAGAGTACTTTCTCTTTTTCTAACTGGACCTTGAGTGATTCATCTGTTAAAACATGTCAGCAAACTTTCTTGTAAAGGGCCAGTTAGTAAATGTTTTGGACACTGTGGGCCATAAAGTCTCTGTTGTGACTATTGAACTCTGCTGTTGTAGCACCTAAATCAATGAGCATAGCTGTGTTCAACAAAACTTTATTTACAAAAACAGGTGGCTGGCTATAGTTTGCCGGCCCTTGTGTCAAACTAAGATTTCAAAGGAGTCATAATAGGTCAAGTCAGGAAGCCAATCCTTAGACAACCTGGGAGTGACTAGATCCAGCAACTAACTCTGGGCAAGCCTACTCTTGAACTTTGGGGTGTGCATTTATAAGATGAAGTGGTTGAGCTATTACTAGATTATCCTTACATCCCTTCCACCTCTAAAAGTTCAGTGGTTCTGTTATTATCTCCAAAACACTAACTCTGCAAAGCGATGTCTCAAGTCAGCTTCCCCAGGCAACAGACTCTGACGTGGAGATTGCTGTGCAGGGAGTTTATGGGAGAGTTCTCTTAGGACCAAACCTGTGGAGGGGACAGAAAAGGAAGAAAGCCTGACTGGGAAGAGGGTGAAGTTGGGCTGAGATATGTTCTCAACAAAGGCCTCATTCTACCCAAGAAAGCTCTGAAGCTGGGATGGTCCTTAAGGTTATCCCAAGTTGGGGTGATGGGGATGGATATCTATACCCCACTTTGACCAGCCATCAGATGCAGGCTGTGCAAGAAGGAAACATGACCTTGGCTATGGCAACTACATTAACCTGAGGCAATCTCTGAGGAGGGTTGACAGCCAAAGGCACTTCTAGCATCTAAAAGAGTAAATCCTTTATTGCTAAAGAGCAAACTGGATGGAGCATCACTGTAGCATCCACTACAATCCACCCCTTGTGCTGCTCAGATCTCAGATTAATTTCTTTAGATAAGTTCAGGGTGCAACTTCTCTAGAATTATGGGATGCTTTATTTACTGGGGGATAACTCAGAAAATGAAGGCATCAGCCAGAAGAAAACAATACCTGCTATGTATCTGATCTCGGGCTACAACTGATACACATAATCCCCCTCATTTTCAATCCATTCTAGATTTCCTTCCCCCATAGATATTATCTCTGCTGGGCTCAGTGGTTTACCTGATGGCATGACCCTCATCCCTGAGAGGTCTGAGCCCCTATCACCATGCCCTACTCAGGTTGTGGCTGCTACACTTGTTCATCTATCACCAAGATTCATCCAAGTAGATCATCTGGGTAATGAACATATTACTCCCCGCCTCCACTTTGTATCAGTTGTCTACATCATTCTGGGGATTGAAATCAACTACTCCTGCCAAGATGATGACTCATCTTCCTGCTTCAAGGAGCTTGATATGCCAAGGCTGCAACCTAAACTTGTAGTTCTATGCACTCATGTTCTATCTCCTGCTGGAGCACTCTCCCTTTGGGTTCCTAGGGTCTGCACACCCAAAATGGTGGAGGCAGGGAGCTAAATTCCCCAAAAGGGTCATTGAGTGTGATAGAAAGTGGGGCTACTCCTGCCTCCACTCTATTGATTCCGGGACTCATGTGTTCTACCCTACTGAGTATACAGCACCATATAGAGTGTTGATTTAGAATGTACACTATGTCTGACAAAGAAGACATACAGATGACCAACAGACACATGAAAGATGCTCCACAACACTAATCATAAGGGAAATGCAAATCAAAACCACAACGAAATATCACCTCAGACCTGTCAGAATGGCTATCATCCAAAAGACAACAAATAACAAGTGTTGGTAAGGATGTGGAGAAAAGGAAACCCCCATGCACTATTGGTGGGCATTGTAAATTGGTGCAGCCACTATGAAAACAGTATGGAGGTTCCTCAAAAAATTAAAAATCAAATTGCAATATGATCCAGCAATTTAACTTTGGGGTATTTACCCAAAGAAGACAAAACACTAATTCAGAAAGACATATGCACACCAATGTTCACTGCAGCATTATTTATAATAGCCAAGATATGGAAGTAACCTAAGTGTTTTTTGATAGATGAATGGACCAAGAAGATATATATATCTATATATATATAGATATATATATATATACACACACATACATACACAATGGAATATTACTCAGCCATAAAAATGAAATTTTGCAATTTGTGACAACATGGCTGGGTAGAGGCTATTATTCTAAGTGAAATAAGTCAGACAGAAAGACAAGTATCTCACTTACATGTAGAACCTATAAAAACAAAACAAAACAAAATAAAAACAGACTGATAGATACAGAGAATAGATAGATGGTTACCAGAGGGGAGGGCGATGGGAAGGGTTGAAATAGGTGAAGGGGATTAAGAGGTAAAAACCTCCAGTTATAAAATAAGCCATGGTAATGTCATATACAGCATAAGGAATATGGTCAGTAATACTGTAATAACTTTGTATGGAAACAGATGGTTACTAGACTTATCATAGTGATCACTTCATAATATATGCAAATGTCAAATCACTCTGTAGTCACCTGAAACTAACATAATATTGTAAATCAACTACATTTCAATAAACAAACAAACAAAAGAATGTATGTTATGTTCTGGAGGATGGTATCCTATCCTTTCTGACTCATTGGTGCCTTCAGCAGCCCATTCCAACACTCTGTTAGGCCAGCAGCTTCTCAAAGATGCCATACGTGAAATAACCAGTGGATGCCATGATCCTGTATCCAATCCCTCACCTTCTTTTCTAAGACATAAGTCCCTTGATCATACACAATGCAATGTGGGCATCCTAAGACAGGAGATTTATGTTGGAGCTGAAATGCCAGGAAAGGCCTCTGAAGAAGTGGAAACAACTTTTTCCCCTAAGACATGGGTTTGAAAAAATTGCATATTTTAATATTTCAAAACCATCACCTCCTGCTTTCTCCTAGGCTTTTCCCCTCATCCTCTGTCTCCAGACTTTCTCTAATGTCCTCATGGCATTTCCTGGGGTGTAAAATATGGACCATCAAAGACTGGCTAATGAAACAAGATTAGGGATGAATTCCATAGTGTCTCCCTGCACTGTAATCTGAGTTCTCACCACACACCTCAGGTGGCTAGTCTCACGCATTTGCAGAGCCCTCTGCTGTTTGTAGAACACTTTCACTCACAGCGCTACATTTGTAATGACAATGCTTTCTTATATCCATATGGAACACTCAGCTCTCCCTCAAGCTGGTTCATACCTTGTGTCTTACTCCAGGCAGAATTAAGAGACCCTTCCCTTGCCTTCAGGATAACACACCTTCCTGGTGGTCCTCCTTCCTTTCTGGCCACTCCTCCTCAATCTCCTTAGCTCTT